>NW_023416325.1:4837789-6137074 GCF_014108235.1 Myotis myotis
AGAGAGAATCATTGATTGGCTGCCTCCTTCACGCCCCACACTGAGGACCAGGCCTGCAACCCGGGCATGTGCCCAGACTGAGAATCGAACCGTGACCTCCTGGTTCACAGCTCCATGCTCAACCACTGCACCAGGCCATTCTTATTCTAACCAGCCTGGGAATTGAAAAAAAATTTTTTTAACTTTCTAGTCCTGCATCAATGCCTGGATAGACAACCCCCTGCAGGATTCACCTGTCCTGGCCACCTGTTACCTCCCATCCATTAACCAAACTACCAGATGTGACCAGACCTTCCTGGAACCATCATCCAGACCAACTGGCATTGATGATACTGACAGCCTGTCATCTGCCTGACGACTGTCCTGCACCAATCGTAGGGCTAAGAATGCAGAACCGCTTACTCAAACATGTACTCTTTGCTCTTTGAGTTACCAGACAGGGGCGGGCGGGCCTGGAGCAGGTCTGACTCAGACCGGCCTGTGGTATGTGGGTCCTTGACTTCCTGTAGGAAAGATTTCACAACATGAGGTCCAGATGCGTTTGAGAGTACGTCTATGAAAGCTGAGGACAGGGAAACAAAGGAAGAAAGTGGGGTAAAAGAAACAACAGGGGAGAGCCCAAGCCATGCCCTGCTTTGGCTCCTAGAAACATTCTAGAAAAGAAGTGAGTCTGGGTGGGGTTGTGTTAGCTCCCTGGGAAGTGAGCGAAGGATCAGGGGGTGAGGCCTGGTCAAGCTGCCACTGCCTGCTGCTCCCCTGGCTCCAAGTCTCGTGGGGAGCCTTAGAATTGAGGAAGAATTAAAAAGTTCATGCCCAGAAAGGGGCCTGGCTGTGCTCTAGAGCAGCGGTTCTCAACCTGTGGGTCGCGACCCCTTTGGCGGTAGAACGACCCTTTCACAGGGGTCGCCTAAGACCATCCTGCATATCAGATATTTACATGACGATTCATCACAGTAGCGACATTACAGTGATGAAGCAGCAATGAAAATAATTTTATGGTTGGGCCACAACATGAGGGACTGTATTTAAAGGGCCAGAAGGTTGAGAACCACTGCTGTAGAGTGAGCCCACATTGAGTCATTGTTCTGAGGGCTTTTTATCCTTTCTTATTTTATCTCCTTTTTTTTTTTTTTTTTTTTTTTTTTTTTACCCCTGCAGGCAGGAATCTTAGGGGAAGGGTTTCAGTAGAATATTCATCAGCTTTCCACGTGCATTTAACATATGCTGATGCATCAAAATGAGTGTCTAGGGGAGTTTGGGGTTATCCTTTGGTCTGTTTTACATTTATCTTAGGTCTACCTGGCTAATCACTGAATTAGCAAGCAAGAGACTAGATTTAAAACTAAATCTGCCTGGCACAACAATCCCGTTTTTCCTTATCAGAATCCCCCCACAGTCGTTATCCTATCAGCCCTGTCTGTTGACAGAGCCGAACTGAAATGGTCGGAAGCCTACGAAGATGCCTTTGTAAACAACTGGGCGGTTCCGGAGTCGGGCGCCACCCAGTGGCCATGCACTTTTTCTTCAACAACATCCGCATCAAAACAAACGGACCTCGGGTCCCCAGGCTCTCTCGTTGGAAGCTGACAAAAGTAGTCCAGGGGGGAAAATTTTTTTTTAAAAAAAATAGGAGAATGCTGCCTTTCTTCCACAAACAGGATCTCTGTGGAGACTTCATACTGTAAGACAATAATAACCAAGTAAATCAATGGCATTGATAGATTGGGATGATGCTATTCTAGGTCTAATTATCCCATGCACTAAGATGCTTAATCTAAACCCAGAATGTTGGTTGTGTCAATTTTTTATTAGAATAAAATTTAAATTTAAAAAAAATCAGACAACACCCCCCAAAGTTTCAGAGTTGAAGTATCTCATTGTATTAGGATACAAATTTTTCCAATTGTTTGCAAAGATGAAATATCCCATAGGACAGAATGTCACTCACTAAAAGCTACGACTGACATAATACAACATAGCTGCTAACTCTCAACAATGTATTTTATTTTTTAATTTATTTTTATTGATTTCAGAGAGGAAGGGAAAGGGAGAGAGTGATAGAAACATCAATGATGAGAGAGAATCCCCCTGCCCCCAAATAATTACCGAGTATGCAAGGCATTTAACCCAGAGTTTTCAACGGATGCCAAGTTGTATAGGGTAGTCAGTGATGGCGAACCTTTTGAGCTCGGCGTGCCAGCATTTTGAAAAACCCTAACTTAACTCTGGTGCCATGTCACATATAGAAACTTTTTGATATTGGCAACCATAGTAAAACAAAGACTTATATTTTTGATATTTATTTTATATATTTAAATGCCATTTAACAAAGAAAAATCAACCCAAAAAATGAGTTCGCGTGTCACCCCTGACACGCGTGTCGTAGGTTCGCCATCACTGGGGTAGATACTTCAAATGACAGCTCTAAATTAGTTTAGGCTTCTCAGCAATAGGCCTTTTTGTTTCTTCCCCCTTTCTCCTAGCAAAGAGGCCGTTTCCTTATCTTTTGGAGAACTGCCCATCTCTGTTCCACTGTACCCTGTACCCCGATCACAGAGGTTGCCATGCGACCCAACCAAAGACATCAGATAGGCATCTAGAGCTGCGGCAACAGGAGGGAAGGCAGCTGAGGCTGAGTCATCTGAAGGCAGTGCCCCCCGCGGCTGCTCCCTAAATCCTTACTGCTGACCCTCCCCCCGACCAATCCATCCGAGGGCCCATCCCTCCATAGGCCTAATTCCTATCAATTTACAACCACGTAACTCCTAATAATGAACATGGAGAATGTGGATGCTACGAAGATGGTTTTTGTTCATGTGTTTGATGTCTGCTTCAGACACAGAGGCGCTGTTTTCCAAGCCAAATCACCATGCAATTTTGAGTCTTTTAGTTCTAACAAGAAGAAATGTTTGAACATGAGACTAAGTCCAAAGCATTTTACATTTTTTAAAGTCTCTAATAATCAATATGGCCAGACCATGCATACATTTTGACCAGGACGTGCCCCCACCCAATTATAAGGTCAGAGCTATCATCTTACCGTATTCGTGTGGCAGGTAAGTGGAGATGAGGAAGTGCGAGGCTCACTGTCCTAAGGGGTTCACTAAAAGGTGTACAGCATGAACTCTGTTTTTCTGACCGTGGGCAAAATTAATATAAAAGCCTATCTCCTTCTCCGTGGTAAAATGGGTGGGCATTTTCAAAACGGGTATTATCATATCTTTGTTCAAAGCTAGCAGCAAGGTATTTTCAAGGTAATTTCTTCTCACAACTTGGATACCCATAGGATGAAAAATGACCAGGGACATGCAAATTAGATGAAAGGAGACCTATAGGAAACCCTAAGGATTCAGTGTCACTCTGTCCATCTAGTTTACCCACAGATAGCAGGGAAAGCCATACTAAAATTTCGACAATATGATTGAAATGTGTGCAGCGACAGTCTGAAGTGGCCAGGTGCCCCACTAATAGCACTTAAGATGAGTAGATGTTCCTAGAAGAAAGGGACTCACTGGAGTGAAACATCAGTGAGTAAGACATATGGTCCTTTTTATGTTCCCAATGGCTGCCCACTGGCTGTTGAGTTACATATTTGATGACATGGTCATGGAGTATTTGAAGTCATTAATAAAATATGCCAAGTCATTCACGGTGTCAGGCAGAACTAAAAGTCAATGCAGAAGAGCAAGGCCATTCTAGGCAGCCTCCTGCATAATAATGAAACATCGCTATCGGAGGCCGTACTGAGCTCTACTCAGCACTAAAGTACAACCCAGGATTACCGATGGTCTTTCTCTTATGTTCAGAGATGCTGGGGGGAGTCTGCAAGAGTTGTTTGCCATTACAAGCCCGCTTCTACCCATCCGGCATGGCTCTAAACTTACCCAAGCCTTGTTGACAAGCGGGGCTTAAATCTGAGCCCATGAGGACATTCTTCATGTCCACTACAGCTTTGAAATTTTTTAAAAAAGTTTTCTCCTAACTTTTCATTCTTTCATGTATCTCAAATATTCCTTACAGGATACAGTTTGTTATTTTTTTTTTTTTAAAGTTCTTTGATAAGGTTCTATTAGTGGTAAAAACCCTATCTGCAAGTGTTATTTCACATTCTTGGTAGTGGCCTAGCATACAATTCTTGATTGACAGTCATTTTCTCACACTCTGCACTTTATATAGATCTACTTATCTATCTAGAGATCATTCTAAAGTGCATCCATGTTAAGGATCTATAAACTGTTAAGATACTTTTTATTAAGGATGACTTACTAATAGCAATTTTTGTAAGTCATCTAGATTTTAAAGCTATTTTACTAGGTGCACTTAAATTTAGCATTTTAATATTTTCCTGTTAAATGGGCCCTTTCATCCGTATAAAACGACTTTTGTATCTCTTAATTCCTACCTTAACATTCACTTAACCTGAATTAACATAGACATACCAGAATTTTTGTGGGCTTTTTTTCTCAGTATTTTTGTGGCATAAATTTTCCACTCCTTTTTTTGTTTGTTTGTTTTTCTTAAAAAAATTATTGGATTTACTGGGTGACATTATTTAATACAATTATATAGACTGATCATGGGGAACAATTCCTAAATTTTATAAATGTCTAATCACTATGCTGTACACATGAACCTAACAGAAAATAATACTTGTTGAATGCCAACTGTAACTGACAAAAAATAAAGCAAATAGCCGAAACCGGTTTGGCTTAGTGGATAGAGCGTCAGCCTGCAGACTGAAAGGTCCCAGGTTCGATTCCGGTCAAGGGCATGTACCTGGGTTGCAGGCACGTCCCCAGTAGGAGATGTGCAGGAGGCAGCTGATCGATGTTTCTCTTTCATTGATGTTTCTAACTCTCTATCTCTCTCCCTTCTTCTCTGTAAGAAATCAATGAAATATATTAAAAATAAATAAATAAATAAAGCAAATAGGGCAAATTGGTAAAATTTCATCAAGTGGGATGATGTGTACACAGGTTATTGTATTATTTTGTATTCTTTGTGAATGTTTGAAATATTTCACAAAATAAACAAAACCCCAAAGGTCTGCTAATAGGACTCTAAATCCTTGTGACGTATACGACGAACAATACAGCAAATATTCATTATGCAACATTTATTACATTTTAACAAATGTTATTAAATGGTGACATCAAATAGAAAGAAGTAGTTCAGCAGGTAAGGGATTATTTTTTTTTTTTTAAAGCCATAGTCTGGATTTTCTGACAGATGTCAACCAGGTCACAGTCATTTACAGACAACACAGTTGAACGTCCACCCAGAAACAGGCACAGGAAAAGGTTTTCATTCAGATGAGCACGTAGGAGTGATGGGTGATCAAGTCACATAGCCCAGGTTACTCGGCGTTTTTGCATTTGTGAGTCCCTCTGGAGCCTGCTTTCCTTGGATGGATCAGAGTGCGTGTGGACAATGCTCGGTAGAATGGGGCTGCGCTCTGGCAATGGAATCACTTGGATAGAACTCCCAGACTGCTGTCTCATGTCACTGTCTCGGCCAGAGTTTTCCATGGTGGTTACAGAGGCACTTTTCTTCATGACCCGCTGGTACTCTAGGAGAGAGAAGAGTCCTGGGGAAGAGAGAAACCGGGGGAGGGCGACAGAGGAACAGTAGATGTTTCATGAAATCGGCAAGAAATATTTCCCTCTGCGTTGTCAGAGAGACGCTGACTCAAAGCCCAGGGGGTCTCTTTTGAACCGCCCCCAAGAAATTTGGAAGGAGGTCCAAATGCTTCGGTGGAACAGACTAAAATTGGATGCAGGAGAGTTTAGACCAGCCGTGGGCAAACTACGGCCCGCGGGCCGGATCCAGCCCGTTTGAAATGAATAAAACTAAAAAAAAAAAAAAAAAAGACCGTACCCTTTTATGTAATGATGTTTACTTTGAATTTATATTAGTTCACATAAACACTCCATCCATGCTTTTGTTCCGGCCCTCCGGTCCAGTTTAAGAACCCATTGTGGCCCTCGAGTCAAAAAGTTTGCCCACCCCTGGTTTAGACACTTCCCAACGAAACAAAATTGAGGATTCTTTTTGAAAAGGGACATGCCTCTGAGTTAGGAATTTCTAAATGAAATTTTAAAACTCTTCTAGAGCCATTCATCGGTTTGGCTCAGTGGATAGAGGTCGGCCTGCAGACCAAAGGGTCCCAGGTTCCATTCCAGTCAAGGGCATGTACCCTGGTTGCAGACTCCTCCCGGCCCGAGCCCTGGTCAGGGCTTGTGCGGGAGGCACCCCATCGATGTGTTTCTCTCACATCCGTGTCTCTCTCTGTCTTTCCCTCTCTCTCCCACTTTCCCTAAAAAATCAATCAATCAGTCAATCAATCAATGGAAAAATATCCTCGGTTGAGGATTAACAAAAAAAAAACAAACAAAAACAAGACCAAACCACCTTTAGAAGCAAGGGTCTCCAATGTTGGTGGCTGAACATTTAGTATCAGGGATTGCTTTTCTCTGATCTAAGACTGACCTGGCATGACACTGCCCACCCGCCTACGCGAACATTCCATGTTATGCACGCTCTTTAGTCTTCCCTGAGATGGGGAGGGTGTGAAAGACGGTAGCAAAGTGGAGGTAAGGAGCACGTTGACCATGTCACCCAGTCCTGACCTCCAGCTCTATCTCTAGAGGAATGGTCATCCGAGAGCGAGGCCACTTGAACTTTACCCCCTTAAAGTGCAAGGATCGGTCCTTTTTCCTTATTCCCTTTCCCCGTCCTGTCACTCTCCCTCCCACCCAAGGTAGATTGGTTCTCGTTCCCCATCAAAGGCCCTTAAAACACTCACCAGAGGCAAAATGGAAGAAAATGCTAATGTAGGCCGTGGAAATGTTCCAGGTGATATGATAATTAGAGTAGTACACGGATTTGCCTTGCCTCAGCTTTATGTGATACAGTAGGAGTGCGGAGAGCAGAAGGACACCTAGTGGCCAAAGAAAAGGAGGAAAAAAAAGCCCCTTTTGAGGAACCGTGATGCCTCCACCCATCTTAACCCCCAGAGGGGCCTAATTTCTAAGCCTCCACCCTGCATATAGGCACCCCATCCACGTCCGTGGATGGTTCCATTCAGAAGCTGTATATCGGAGCCAAAAATCTGGGAAGGCCGCAATAGTCAGAAACTACAGGCTGGGCTCACAGACCAAGTACACGGCCACGCCCGTGTTAGGGGAGCCAGGGAGTCTTACCGGTGAAGAACGTGAGGAAGACAGCCATGAAGATGACGCAGGTAGTTTGAGGAATCATATAGGTGAATTCCAATCCCAAGAAGAAGTTATAAAAGTAGGAAAGGCTGAGGACTATAATCAGCATGACTCTGATCACTTCCATGTCACCTGTTGGAAAGCAGACGCTCTCTTGAGAGAAGGACAGATGTTTCTTCTAGGCTCATTTCCACCCAGGGGCCACACATCTCTAAGTCAAAATGGAAATGGGGCGGGGGGGTGGGAGGACGGTGATTGAGAGATTTGATTACATCATACAGACAGAAGTGGGGGTGACGAAGAAGCAGGAAGCCATAAGCTGAATGGGGGAGAGAACCCCAAGAAACCGTTGCTATCTTAGTATCTCTGTCAGCTTCTTTTCTCCTCCTTCCCTTCTGCAGAGCTCATTTCGTAGGAAATACTCGAATTTCTCCTGTTCACGTCAGCTGTCCACATAACCGACTTGCCTTGTTGCCCATTGCTTTTCTTTTATACCCTTCTGTTCTTGCTGTGCTGGGTCACCCTGCTGCTCCTGCCAAGCCTTCTCTACTGTCCAGCCAGTAAGTCTGTGAACTTCAAAACATTGGACATGGCGAGGTTTTTGAACCCTGCCTTGACTATATGGATTATGAAAGTGGGCCCAACTGCAGCCTGAGGACATTGCATCCGAGAATAACGAGTAAGCTGGTAAGGTAAATGGAAGTCAAGGGAAGGTGAACCCTCCCTCTCCACCCATCTTCCTAGGGTCTCGTTCTTACCTTTTGGCCAAATAGTACTCTGTATCCATGGGCTGTGGCTTTTTATAGTTGCTCTGGTCTCAATATTTATTCTAACCCAGTCATTGACCAAAATCCCTACTGCCAAGAAGACTAAGGCCCAAGAAGAGATGAACATGTTGATGGCCTGGATAGCTCTAATTGATAAGTGCATGATGGCAAGCAAAGAGTTCAAGCGGAGACCACCACCAGTAGCTCACATGCCTTCCTTCTGATTTGATTCGTCGTCACAGGAAGAAGAGAAAAATCTGGACGTTTAGTGATCGCTGAGGCATTGGCTGTGGCAGAAGCTGAAAGAGCCTATGGGACCACTCCTATAGTGGGGCCAAACTGCTGTCAGGGATGTAACTGCCATGGAATCATCGGTTGGTTTGACCCTAGACCCTGGGGCCTGGTTCAGTGGAAGGAACCAAGGGGCCCAGGAGTTCTGAGGAAGCTCTCAGCTAGACAGGGAGATATACCACACGCAGAGATAATTATCAGGTACACAGATCACTAAAGGCCTGGAAATAAGTGAAACATGCATGACTAAGGAGGTCTAATTTTGTTTTATTTTTTAATATATATATATATATTTTTATTGATTTCAGAGAAGAAGGGAGAGTGGGAGAGAGAGATAGAAACATCAATGATGAGAGGGAATCATTGATCGGCTGCCTCCTGCACACCCCCTACTAGGGCCTGAGCCCGCAACCCAGGCATGTGCCCTTGACCGGAATCGAACCCAGGACCCTTCAGTCCGCAGACCAACGCACTATCCACTGAGAAAAACCAGCTAGGACAGGAGGTCTCATTTTAGAGTTAGAATTATAGGTTCCAGGGTTAGTTGATATTATAGGCAGGGATTAGTGAAGGGCAGTGAGAATTAAAGATCTTTGACACAAGTGTCAACTAGTAGCATTAAAAAAAAAAGTGTGTGGGGTGGGGAATCACCATTCAAAATTTAGGATGTTTTGGAGAAACTTGGTTCCTCATTTGGGTAGCCTAAAGCAGTTTAATTAGGCGGGCATCTAGGAACTAGAGCAGTGTCTTGAAACGGAAAGAAATGGACTGATACACCAAACCAATATTGCACGCCAATATCATTTACTTATAAAGTGCAGATAATTATTTGTCAGGATTGCCTTTGTATCTAGGCAGAGTAAATATTTTTGATTCCTTGAAGAGGCAACCATGTATACCCTCAGCTCAGAGCCAGAGCACTTGTACTTAAATAAAAATAAATAAATAAAAGCTTTTTTCCTGCACTAAGATGGAAGTCACCTCCAAAACCTGTCTGCCTATTTCTTCAACCTCATTGCAGAACCTGGAATTGCTGGATTCCTTTCATTGTCTCAAACACACTATGCTGTCTTTCAGACCTCTGTACACATCTTATTACATTTTATATATCTTTCTAAAAATATATATTTATCAATTTAAGAGAGGAAGGGAGAGGGAGAGAGAGATAGAAACATCAATGATGAGAGAGAAACATTGATCGGCTGCCTCCTGCATGCCCCCTACTAGGGATCGAGCCCACAACCCGGACATGTGCCCTGACTTGGAATCGACTATGACCTCCTGGTTCATAGGTCGACACTCAACCACTGAGCCACGATGGTTGGGCATATAGCTTTTTAATTTTTTGAAATAATGCTCAATATATTTAATCTTACAAAGGAGACATTAATGAAATGGCCTCCGGATCCTGGTTTTAAATCCCGATTCTCCCACTAAGAAGCTTTGTGGTCTTACAGATGATAATGCTTCCTACTACATAAGAATTTTGTAAGAATTAAATTAATTTAGAGACGTCAAGACGTCTTAAAAAGAGCAGCTCCTGGCACATAAATGATACATAAGCAATGACCCTCGTCTTCATTTGGATTCCCTGGGAAGGAGATGCTAAGGTGGAGATGTGTGCGTGGGGAGTGGATTGGGAGTACACCCAGGAGCCACACCTGTTAAGTGCTTCAGGGAATCAGACTTGAGCAGAAGTTGAAATGAGATGCAGTTGCAACCCAAGGAATGTTAGCCAACAGCTAACGCCAAGCGCGCTGGGTCTGGGGTGGTCCTTGGGAGTCATCCTGAATGCAGCAAGAGAGTTTGTCATGGAATGCACGCTGCTCCTGGACAGTCCTTTATGTCTTGGGAACCGCACGCCTTCGCAGTCAGCACTTCTGGTGGCTGTGAGAGTGAGTGCTCGCCCTTCCCCACTCCTGTATCAGGGGCCAGCGTGCGGTTAGGGCTGCCAGCTGCCATGGAGTTGTCTATCGGCTTGACCCTTGACCCTTGTGGACTAGTGAAGCAGAAGGACCATGTGGGGAATAGGGAGCACACTAAGACAACTCATGCTATTACCTGCTCACATATTGATGCTTACATTGATTGCTATACAGCAGAGCCCAGGAGTAGGATTTCTAGGTGGAAAGATGGATGCCTCTTAAATTTAAAATAAGGAATTTTTTTTAATCCTCACTCAAGGATATTTTCCCATTGATTTTTAGAGAGAGTGGCAGAGAGAGGGAAAGACAGAGAGAAATATCAATGTGAGAAAAACATTGACTGGTTGCCTCCTGCACGCACCCTGACCAGGGCCAGGGCTGAGGAGGAGCCTGCAACCGAGATAGGTGCCCTTGACCAGAATCGAACCTGGGACTCTTCGGTCTGCAGGCTGATGCTCTATCCACTGAGCCAAACCAGCGAGGGCTCCACTACTGCCCCTTGTTCCACCTCAGTTACTACCGTCTCTGCTATTCCATCCTCCTCTTTGCTCTTCCTCCTTCCCCTTCTCCCATGAGACCTTTCTACCATCCTTAACACAAAATTCAGTGCCATTTTCGTTTCTGTACTGATCTCAACACAAGGTTTGTAATAGAGCTCAAGCTGAATGGGAAAATGACTGACACACAGATTCCCTAAATCTGAAGCAAAACAATAATGCCTTTAGAACCTACCCGCAAATTTTTCTAAAACCTACTGTATTCGTTTTCTAGAGCTGCTGTAACCAAGGACCACAAATAGTTTTCTTCAAACAACAAAAGATTATTGTCTCACAGTCTGACTTCATCTGAATTTGTTGAAATTTGAAAAGATTCTATTTCCAAATAAGATCATATTATGTGTTGTTGGGATTTAGAACTTACTCATATCTTGCTCTGGAGGGCACAATTAAATCCATAATTTACTTGTAAATTATTCAATAGCCCTGGCTTAATTACGCTTTGTATCTCAATCGAGAATAAACTTGCTGTCAGCTAGATGGCAATGTTTTGTCTTATTTCCTGTAAATTCCTGTGGGTCCATTTTAGGTTTAAGATAAATATTATTATAATTTTACTAGAGGCTCGGTGCACAAAATGTTGTGCATGGGGAACAGGGTCCCTCAGCCTGGCCTGCTCCCTCTTGCAGTCTGGGACCCCTCACTCCTTATCGCCCACCTGCAGCGGAGGCAGGAGAGGCTCCCGCCACCTCCGCTGCGCTCACCAGCCATGAGCCTGGCTTCTGGCTGAGCGGCGGTCCCCCTGTGGGAGCACACTGACCACCAGGGAGCAGCTTCTGTGTTGAGTGTCTACCCCCTGGTGGTCAGAGCATGTCATAGCAACTGGTCATTCCAACATTTGGTCAATTTGCATATTAGGTTTTTATTATATAGGATTTCCCCCAAGAGTATTTACCTGTAAATGGGAGATTATTTAGTCCATAAAACTCCCAGTACTCTGGCAGATGGTAAATAAAATATGAGCCCTACAGGGGAGCACGGGCTTTGTAATTCCCAGGGGCTTGACCTGATCGAAAGAATCATCAGTCAAGCAAAGGTCAGGGCATCTGTCTGATGCTCATGCTGATGAATTCCTCACCCATCCACCCTTTGGTCTCTTTTTCAAGCGTTCGCTTCTCTAGTGCAAGTCCAGTGATCACTTGTCAGCCCGTGATGAGGAGACTTTAAATGATGTTGATGGCTTCGCCTCTTTCCAATACCATTTATTTTTATTGTTTATAAGTGCCCGCATGCCCCTGGCTTTTCGCCACAAAGAAAATCAAGTGTGAAGTTAAGAGCAAGATCCATTGACTGAGATTTCCCCAAGCAACACACAGAAAATGACCTTCATGATCAGCATAGGTAACACTGCTGTACCTGTCCAATAATGTGTATTTCGTTGTTTTGCAAATAGCCTTGATAGTCTCTATGTAAATCAGTGCCTTGTCTCATGTTATTATGCATGGTTCCTGAGAAGGCAACAACTAGAATTATGAATGAACTTGGCGGGGGGGTAGGGGGTGTGTGTGTGAGAAAATGTAGAGTAACAAAGCAGGAACTCTATCAATGAACAGGCATTTCCTGGAGGCACATGATCTTCCCCCGAACCTGAAGCCTTGTATTTGGGGAGGAATTAAGCTGATTTCATTAAACCAGCTGGACCTGAGTCCCTCATGTCATCTGGGGCTGTCAAACTCTACCCTGAATGAAAACGCAATGAGTTTAGGTTGACCTGATAAATCATTTTTCATTTGAGTTGGTCATCGGTGCCCATGTTTCAGGGAGAAGGCATAGAATACAAAGGAGAGAAAGGCCCCCAAAAAGATTTAGTTTATGATGTTGTAAGTGGAGGTATTGTCCAGCTATAGTGCTGAATACTGTATATGTTATGCTTCTTAATCCTGCCAACAATTCTGTGGAGTTGGGTGTCACAGGTTGGGTTCCTAAGACAGCTGGCTAGGAGATAACATTTGGAAAGTAAAATGCTTTTAAGAAGTATCTTTGGGATCAAGACCTATGGGGGGCGGGGGGGGGGGGGGGAAGGAAAATGAAGAAAGAATGGACAGAGGGAGAATTTGAACTGGTATAGAGGCCTCCAAAATTCAACTGGAATGGAGGCATGGTAGTCCTTCAGAGTTATCCCAAATTGGGCCCAGATGAAAAGGTCATACAGGCCCATACCCATCAGTCATGAATGTGGACTGAGATAAGACATGACTCTGGTAGGACCACTTCTCTCCAATGTAGCTGACAAGATCCCTGAAGGGACTAACCTCTAAAAGCTGTTGCCAAAATAGTTGAGGAAGCGATTTTTTCATCAAAGGGACACCTGGGTGGTATATCACAGTGTCCACCATGGAAGGTAAGTTTATCATTACTTTAGAGACAAAGAAAGAGAAGTTAAGAGAAGGTCATTGTCCAAGGTTGTCATCATATCATCTCCATCATCATCATCATCATCAATCATCATCACAATGACAATAATAATAATGATAGTTACTATTGTTCAGGACCTCCTCTAAGCCCTTCACACGTGTCCTTCGGTATCACAACGACCCTGTGGGATAGGTAGTATTATAACCCCCACTTTCACAGACAAGAAACTGAGGCACAGAAAACGTAAGTAACTTTCCACACGTAACACAGGCAAACCTAGGCGTCCAGCCCAGTATTGGGTCACACTCCTACCCACCACGCAGTCACACAGCTCTCGGAATGTGAATCCAGAACTTTCTGATCATCAAGCCCATGCTATTCCTTTTAAAATAAGCTGGTTTGTTTCTTTCTCTCTCTCTCCCCACCCCCCTCTCCCTTCCTCTCTGGGGAAAAAAATAAAGATATAGTATATATATATATATTCGACAGTGAAAAAAAAATTAGTCTTAACCACACAACAAAGTTAAATTGGTGATTCAGTGACAGCTAATCATTTGTAAGAAACAACAGATGCCCTTAAAATGAAGATATATTCCATGGTGGGTTTTTAAAGCACACTTAACAAACTGAGTAATGCACTATAATGATCATGCTGATCTTTCAGACATGTATTCAGAGCTTGTGGTGATTTTTCCTCTGAGGATGCCAGAGGTTCACTTAATTGGTGATGAAGTTACAACAGGAGCCACTTCCTCCACACCCACCGCCAGCAGCTCCAGACAGTTCAGAGCGAAGGCCTCTGGGTGTGGAGGGTTGGAGGGGCCCCTCAGGCCAATGAACCCTCAGTTCCGTGAACCCCTCAGTCCCATGAACCCAGGTTACGGAAACAAACCCTGGCTGGTGACGACAAGTGGGAGGCAGGTGACGGATGACCTGGGGGGTGAGCGACTGGCCGTCCCTAATCCCCGCAGGACACAACAAGAGGCTGGGGGCACAGGCTGCAGAGGAGGAAGCTACTAGTAGCCTGAGATCCCAAGGACAAGGTCTGTGGCCACCTGGAGATGAGGGCCAGTCCTTCCAGGCTGAGGCCTGGCTGCCCAGGCAGGTCTGGAACCAGGGTCTGTCTGGGAAAGGGGAGGGGAGCAGCGGGAAGGAGAGGGGTTCCCAGCCGATCTGCTTCAGGCACTGGTGGAGTAACTGGACCTGCCCACTGGGCAACATTAACTAAAGGACTCTGCAGACACTGGGGTAGAGGAGAAGGTCACTGAGCCATGACCTGCTGAGCCACCATGTGCTGGAGTGACCGGGGAAGCCTGCCTGTCCAGGCCGCGTGTCCGGTGGGCGCTCCTCCTGCAGGGAGTGGCTGCAGAACAGCCTGTCCCACTTCCCCTGCTGGGCTCTGGGGTTTAACAGTCTCCCAGGCCCAAGCTCATGACGAAAGCCACTGGATCCTAAAGCTTTGCTGTTTCTGTTAATGCGGTGATGACCTAAGTGTAGCTAAGAAAAGACAGGAGTTTAGCTCTGGCCATTTTATAGATGAAAAGTAGATTCCATCACTCTCCAGAATTTCTCTATTCCTTTAAATACAAATCAAAATACTCACCGTTGCCTGTAAGGCCGGGTGCTGCAGGCCCCTGCCTGGGCCCTCTGCCGGCTGGTCCTCCATTGGAAGCCCTTCTGCTGAGATGAGGGCTGAACATGGCCCAGCCCCTTGCCTGGGGCCTGTCTTCAGGCCCCATGCCGGTGGCGGAAGCTGAATTCACAGCAGGTCAAATGTGACTCCTCTGGGCTCCTCTGGTTCATCGTTCATCAGAGCCAGAGACAGCTGGTGAGCATTCTTGGCATCAGCGCCGGCAGATTCTTGAAGGAAGATATTAAGTTGGCTCAGCTGCCCCATTTCTAGGCCAAGATAGCAAACCTGCATAGCTAAGGACTCTTGGATGTCTGTGGCACGGCTTCTTGACAGTGAAAGATGCATTTTTAGTCTAATAGCTGGAAGCTATGATTCGCAGAGATGCTGGCGGGGGGGGGGGGGGGGAGGAGGAGGAGGAGGAGGCTTGGCCCCAAGCTGAGTTCCGTGCACCAAAGCCTGCCAGCCAGCCGCATTTGTATCATCAGCAGCCTCGATACAGGCTCACGAAGCTTGGCTCTCCCCAGCCTGCAGAGTTCGGCTACACCAAGAGGAACCAAAGACAGGAAGAGGAGGAAAGAGTCACGTGTGTTGAGGGCTTCAAGCCGGGAGGTAGCTATCTCCATTCCCAGTTGTGAAATGAGACTCTGGGGTGCTGAGACAGTCCAGGACCAGGACAGAGGGCAGAGGCCCGAAGGGCAGGTGGCAGATATTGTGGGGTTGAAGGGGGCTGGCTGGGGGGGCGTTGTGAAGGTGCAGGAGCCAGTTCCCTCTGATTCCTGGGTTGGACCAGGGTCCCCTCCCCAGAGTGTATGCACTGGGCTACCACCAGGGGGCACTGGTAAAATCCAGCCAGTGGGAGCTTATGTGGACTTTTATACTTATTTCATTACTAGAGGCCTGGTACATGAAATTCGTGCACGGGAGGAGGGAATCCCTCAGCTCGGCCTGCACCCTCTCCAATCCGGGACCCCTTGCAGTCAGACATTCCTCTTGCAATCCAGGACTGCTGGCTCCTAACCACTCACCTGCCTGCCAGCCTGATCACCCCCTAACTGCTCTCCCCTGCCAGCCTGATCGCCCCCTAACCGCCTCTACCACAGTGGCTTTGTCCGGAAGGATGTCCGGTCTAATTAGCATATTACCCTTTTATTAGTATAGCTAGGCATTTCAAATATGCATGAAAGTAGAAAGAGCAGTCAAAGCAGTCAATTTAACCCTTATGTGCGCCTCTCCCATGCCCACCTCATTTCCTCCAGGAGATGTTAAAGTAAATCCCAGCATTGCAGTAATTGTGCCTGAGAGGACTTCAGCATTTATGTATACAAACTGGACATGTTTAGGCCATAACTGCAATTCTACAATTACATCTAGCAAAATTTCTAACACCATTGCAATATCAACGAATACTTGCTCATGGTCAAACCCCTTGGTTTCCTCCAACAACAAACAAGAGTCCTTGCAGTGGCTGCTTCAATCAGGCTGCACACAAGGTTTCCGCACTGCAGGGGTCCCTTTAAATCTGTCCCATTTCCCCGCATCCCCTTTCCCATGCGGTTATCTGGCGGAGGAATCTGGGTCACCTGTTTCTGTAGAATTTCCCACGTTCTATATTTAGCTCAGGGTGGTGTTTAACTTAAATGTAACCTGGATGCTTCACTAGAGAAGATTCTAGCTTGTTGTTGTTTTGCAGAGTCATAGATGGCACTGTGTTCTTATTACACTGTGTCTGGGTGGGTTTTTTTTTTTTTGGTTTTTCTCTTTCAGTGTTGCATCTAAATGAGGGCTTTTAGATAGTCACAAAACCTGGGTAATTATAATAATAATGACAATGATAACAGTACCATAATAATAGTAGTGATTAGGTGTACCGGTGAGTGATGCAGATTTTTTTCGATAGATGGAGTTACACATATGCTGATATATATGCGATTTGACATGTATGCTATTTTGTCACATTGAAAACAAGCTTCAAAACTTCATATGTCAAATTTTCTGAAGGTGTTAACATCATAGATATTTTTACACTTAAAAATGTCAAATTTTGTGCCAAAAAAAAAGCATTTGAGGGAAGTTATAATTCATTATTTTGAAGAAAAGTGCTAGCAATGGACATTACTTTGAATGAAGCACTTTTGATGTTTCTCTTGAAATTATCGTGTTTTCCTTGATTACAAAATCCGCATTTTTAACCGGTACACCTAGTATTGAAGGTTGCATGTGCCAGGCACTTTGCCAAAGGCTACACAGAGCTGTTTTTATTCGTGTACATCCTCATTTTATGGGGGACCAAGTCGATGAGTAGAGGGACTGACTTCATGACTTGCCCAGGGCACACAGCTGGTACGTGATGAAGCTAGAATTGGAGCCCCAGTTGGTCTCATCCCCAAGCCCAGATTCTCTAACCTTCTGTGGGGTTTGGTGACTCCGGTCCAAGAAGGCATCCCACCTAGTGACGCTGGGGAACAGAAAGGACAGAGGCAGAGAGGGCACCCCACAGCCTGGGCTCCTGACGAAGACAACAGGAAAGGCAAACGATGGCCTCTTTAGGAAAGACTGCAGGCGGGCAGGTGTGTGCAGAGAGCCGTGTGCTGGGTAGGAGGGACAGTGGCCCGTGCCTGTCCTCTTCGGGTAGGCATACATGGAGTCTGGCAGGGTTGATGGGGTGGCTCCTGGCTGCTTGGGGGTTCCTGGCAGTCCTAGGCTCCCCCTAGAGCAGTGGGTCTCAACCTTCCTAATGCCGCGACCCTTTAATACAGTCCCTCATGTTGTGGTGACCCCCAACCGTAAAATTATTTTCGTTGCTACTTCATCACTGTCATTTTGCTACTGTTACGAATCGTCATGTAAATATCTGATATGCAGGATGTATTTTCATTGTTACAAATGGAACATCATTAAAGCATAGGGATTAATCACAAAAACAATATGTAATTATATATTGTCTTAGCCGATGGTCTTAGGCGACCCCTGTGAAAGAGTCGTTCGACCCCCAAAGGGGTCGCGACCCACAGGTTGAGAACCGCTGCCCTAGAGGAAGGAGAAATCTCCATCTCAGACCACATGTGAACCAGTTCTCAGAATAAGATGCCACGGTCTGTGGTTTTGGGATTAGTGCTCACTGCTGGGACCCTCCCGCAGGGCTCATCTGCACCAAGACAAAAGGTGCCTTTTAGCCCTCGTAAACTTATGCAAATATACTTCTTACATTCAGGGTTCAGACTCCAGACATTTGTAAACAATTTTGCATCTGAAGCTTCCTCTAAATGCCTGAGCATGAAGATGCAATTTAAGCCATCAGCCCATTTGTAGAGAGAAATCACAAATCAGTGACACTAGATGGAGCTGTGAATAGGCACTGAGCCCTGCCACTCAGCTCCATCAGAGGATTCGGTTCTGAGTGAAGCAGGAAAAAAGGGGGAGCGACTCCTCTGGATTTCCAGGGCAGGTACAACCCGCCCGGCTGGCTGTCACTTTTTCCCAGCGAGTGAGGCAATGGCGGAGGGCTGCTCAGGGAAGCCCGAGTGAAGAATGGGTCATGTTGAGTGGTAACAGTCTCACCAGCAACCCATCGTACCCCCAATAGATGGGAAATGCTCACCTGACCAATGAGCCAGGGGGAATCCCGTCAGCCTCCAGGACGTCAGCTTCGCATCACCTGGTCAGCATTCATGGCCAGTCACATCCACTTCTCCTCAAGGCAGAGACAGAAGACATCAAGCCAAAGCTCCGTGTACACGCATGTAGTAGCATGACCACACACAGGTGCGCCTCCGCGTCCCAGGCTTCCTCTATAAACCTTTCCCTAAAGCGGCGGTTCTCAACCTGTGGGTCGCGACCCCTTTGGGGGTCGAATGACCCTTTCACAGGGGTCGCCTAAGACCATCGGAAAACACATAGTTACATATTGTTTTTGTGATTCATCACTATGCTTTAATTATGTTGAATTTGTAACAATGAAAATACATCCTGCATATCAGATATTTACATGATGATCCATAACAGTAGCAAAATTACAGTGATGAAGTAGCAACGAAAATAATTTTATGGTTGGGGGTCACCACAACATGAGGAACTGTATTAAAGGGTCGCGGCATTAGGGAGGTTGAGAACCACTGCCCTAAAGCATCCTCACCATGCAGGACAGGCCTCCGCATCCTACACACAGTCCTCTAAGACAGCCGTATTCTGCATTCCTTTGTTTCCTTGCTAGTCTTGGAGGTAGGAGCTTGTCTCTCTCCTCCCCTACCTCCACGTTCAGTGCCTGGTGAGAAGCTTTGTAAATATTGGCTGAATGGACCAGCGAACGAGGCCCCGACACAATTTGAATCAATAACCCTGAAGCAGTAATGAGTAGTTATGAATAAATAGGTCAATTCTATTTTAAAATTAAGTTAGAAATGATCTTTTTTCTTCTTCTGTTGATAGAGAATTGGGTCATCAGAGAAGGATGACCACACAAAATACTACACACGAATGCTTATAGCGGTTTTATTCACGATTGCCAAAAAGTGGAAGCAACCAGGATGCCCTTCAGTAGGGGAGTGGACAAATACACAGCAGTTCGTTGGAAAATGGAATGTTATTCAGTGCTAAAAAGATATGAGCCATTAAGCCATGAAAAATGTGGAAGACACTTCAAATGCATATTACTTTTACAGAAGCCAATCTGAAATGATTCTAACTACTTGACAATCAGAAAAAGGTAAAAATAGAGAGACAGTAAAAAGATCACTGGTTATCACGGGTTGGGGCAGGAGGAAAGACTCCATTCTTTTTTATTAAAAATTTTTTTTATTGATTTCAGAGAGGAAGGGAGAGGCAGAGAGAGAGATAGAAACATCAATGATGAGAGAGACTCATTGACTGGCTGCCTCTTGCACGCCCCCCACTGGGGATCGAGCCCGCAACCCGGGCATGTGCCCTGACCGGGAATCGAACCATGACCTCCTGGTTCATAGGTTAGAGCTCAACCACTGAGCCACGCCGGCCGGGCATATCATCTTCATTTTAGAAACAAGAAAAGGAGGCCCAGGGAGGTTATGTGATCTGCGTTTTAAGGACCCACACACGTGAGAGTGTGGTGTGGCAAGGTTTATTCGTGATGCAAAATCAAATGAGTTCCCCTCCTGGTTTCTCCATGTCCCATCTCCCTCCACCCACCATGGAAAAAGCCCAGCCTTGTCTTCACCAAGGCCAAGACAGAGGACAGTGTCCAGAGTTTCTGCTTCGTATTAAAACTTAGTTCTTCGGAGCCCTCGTGGTCTGCTGCGGGCCCCAGGTGGGCACTAGACCCGCCTGGTCAAGTGTTCCCTGGTGGGAGAGACCATGAAGGAACCAGGAGAGTGTGGGTCAGAGAAAGAGAGGGAGAGAGAGGGAGGGGCTCTTTGTTTCCCTGGAGTTTTAGCCAGGAGCTTTTTCAAAATAACCAACAAACCTCCCAAGCTTTCCTGGGCTTCTGAAGGGTCCGCCCCCTGACCAATGATCTTGTTCCCAGGTCAGACTGACAGGTCTCTCTGGTCAAGCACCTCCCCCTGCACCATTTTCACTTTATTCTGCATATGCTTACCTCTCTCCCTACCCCCTGCCCCCCAAATCCTATAGGCGAGGGCAGGCTGCTCCCTACACCGGGGATGGGAGGGGTGTGAAGCTGACTTCCAGGCGAAGCAAACAGGCTCAGTGTCCCAGCCATAAGACTCAACAATGTCCAATTCCTTTTGCGTCCTTCTTTTTTTTTTTTTTTTTTTTTTTTTTTTTTAAATATATTTTATTGATTTTTTACAGAGAGGAAGGGAGAGAGAGAGTTAGAAACATCGATCAGCTGCCTCCTGCACATCTCCTATTGGGGATATGCCCGCAACCCAGGTACATGCCCCTGACCGGAATCGAACCTGGGACCTTTCAGTCCGCAGGCCGACGCTCTATCCACTGAGTCAAACCGGTTTCGGCCTTTTGCGTCCTTCTTATTAATATCTAGCTAACTACACTAACAAAATGAGAATTTCCAGGTGGTAGAAGGGTTTATAAAAAATGGCAGATCAACCGTATTCTTCGAAAATGTCAAAGTCATAATGTTAGGGGCAGGAACATAACATTGGGGACCAGCCATAATTATAAGAAATATTCATCGTGCTCTGTTAACCATGATTGTTTTGATCTGATTAAAGAAGGCACATTCTAACCTGGCTGGGAGTTGTACACGGGACCTGGGAGCTCACCTGGAAATGCTCTCCACCCTCCCCATCCGGGAGCTGCCTATTATCACGGAAAGATGAACAACCTTGTTGAAGAAAGAAATGGAGTCCCGGATGCCCCCTGCCCTTTGCAAACCCCCCAGCCCACATGGCCCGCTTTGCCTGCAACCTGTAACTATGGCTATAGCATATCCATTCTTACTCCCTTTGCCCAGTTCCCCATGTAATCTTTGTCTTTGTACCCATATAAGCAGCTGGATTATGGGGGAGGGGGCAGAGCAGATTCCTGGATGACCTGCAGCTCTCCCACGCTGCCGGCATTATTAGAATAAACGCTCATATATAATTCAACCCTGTCTCTGCTTCACTGGCTCAAGTAGTGACAGGCAGCCCGGACCCACTGGTTCTCCAGTTTCAATAATAGATTTTTTACAAAAAGACACAAACTTTTACAGATTAAAGGAGACAAAGAACTATGGGATGACAGTACAGTAGGCGATCAATCTTCTACTGCAAGAAAAGCAACGCTATAAAAAAGACATAAATTGACAAAATTGAAGTATAGGCAGTAAATTAGATTTAAGTTCTGTATTAATAATCAATTTTCTGAAGTTAATAATACTGTCTGCACAAAAGACAATATTTCTTTCCCTAGAAATGCACACTGAAATATTTTAGGTATAAGAGGCCAGGGCGCATGTAATTTATTCTCAAATAAATGTTTAGTAAAAATGAAAATATGTATGGTACTACATCTAGAGGGACAGCAAATGAGAATAAAATGTTAAAAATAGGTGAATTCAAATCTAGGGTATAGAAGTAATTCTTTTCTATTGCAACGTTATAATTTTAAAATTGTTAGGTCTGATCACATAATCGAATCGATATCCCCTCCCCGGGAAACGAACCTTTCGATCATTTCGCAATTGACATCCCCTTTTGCTTAGACCACATTCCATTTCCTAAGACCATTAACTTTCCCCTTCGGACTTGCCCAGGATCCAGACCACCCAGCGAATTCCCCATTGAAAAAGCCCCTCTGGAGTCCTTTAAAATCTCTGACTCCCCTCCCCGTCCCTGGGTGCTGGTGCCATTTGGGGGCTCAGCCCATCTGGTTTCCAGATGACCTAATCTATATATATAAAAGCATAATATGCAAAGTGTCCCCTCAGCTGTTCAACCCAGAGACAGGGAGCTCTATTGATCGCTATGATGTGCACTGACCACCAGGGAGCGGCATAGGCCATGGTGGGAAGAAGAAGGTGGGGAGGCGGGGAGGTGGGGAACCTGATCGGCCCTGGTTGCCGGCCAGGCCTAGGGACCCTACCCTTGCACATGCACTGGGTCTCTAGTAAATGTATAATTCTTTACCCCTTGTGTGTGTTCCTCCTTCGGCGACCCTAACAGAAATTATTTCCAAATATTTTTTTAAATGGCTCATGGACTCAGTTCCCCATTTTGAGCTTCCCTGATTTTGCTTCTCAGAGCTGCCACCATCACAGGCAGCCCCTAAGAGGCGCACTACAGATGTGCTAATGAGTCTGCATGAGGGGAGGACGGGGCACCCTAAGGAATGAAGCCGGGGCTGGGGTATTAGCCATCCAAAGCAAGGAAGTTGATATTCAACCCTACATCATTCCCGGGGGTGGAGGGATAGGAACAAGAGGAAAAAAATAAATAAAATATTGATGGGAAGGGATTGAGATAAACTAGATTTAGTATCCAGTTTTTTATGTGTTTGTTTTTAAAAGAAGCCACCGTTTTCTTTGTCTTGTTTAAATTTTGTGTTCTTTTTTTTTTTTTTTAAATGAGGTATGATTGACGTACAAAAAAGCTGTACATATTTAATGTACAAATATTGATGAGTTTTAAGATAATTATATACCCTTAAAACCACCATAGTCACCACATAAAATACCATAAGCTTAACTCACTTCTAAAAGCTCTAAAATTTTCTCTGTGGGGGAGAAAGGGAGGCAATCACCCTAGCTCTCTGATGTGACTCGGCCACAGGGTGCCCCCAGGGTCCCCACAGTGTCCCCCAGGCTTGAGCAATGACCAGAGGCCTGCCCGCATCTGCCTGGCTGGGCCCTGCACAGGCGCCTTCCCGCTTTCCACACCTGCGTTTAGCTTGGCTGCACCCCAGGGAGCGCTTCCCGCTTCCCGCAGGCTCTGCTTGGAGAGATCTCACCTGCAGGACGGCCTCCTCCGCGTCGCCTGCTTCTGGCGTGTTTGTGCCCTGTGTTCCAATCTAATGATTCACAACCAGAAGCCATGGGGTGTGAAGCACTAATTGAAATTTCGGTGCTTGCTTTCCGCATTCTGGGAACGCGTGCGCCAGCCTGGTTAAGTGAAGAGGGGTTGTATTTTCTAGCTCATTGATTTATCCTCATCAAGGCGCCAAATATAGCGCCGTGTGAGTCAGCATGGGGAGTGCGCTTCTCCCGCGCCCTCGACCTCAGACTGCCATCGACTCCAGCTCTCCGCATGTGCAAACAGCCTGAATTGGATTTGGTGTGATCACCACTCCTCCCATCAGCAGCTATTTATCGCATTTAGGTTCCAAATGGAGGATTTTAGTGAGAGCCTCACAGTGATCTCTGCACAGTGCTGGCTACAAGGAGAACACCCTGTAGGTCTGGCACAGGGCCTTGTGCCTGGCCTTGCGGGATGGACCAGAAAGCCAACCTCGCTGCCCCCTCCCCTCTCACCAGACCTGCTCCCTGCCGAGGAGGTGGCATCCTGGCTGTGCCAGGGATTTCCCAGGAGAAGGATGGAGCAAGTGAGGAGCCATAGGCAGTTCCCACGTGGCACGGGCTGGGCTGCAGGGGGTGGAGCCCAGGGTCTGCATTCCCCCAAACCCACCCTTGCCTGCCGGGGTGCCCTTCACAGAGCTATGCTTCCCGACTCCCCTGGAAGCAGGTGGCAACAGTGTCCTAAGGCACCGTTGTGCTGTCACACACAGAGACACACTTAGGGACAAAGACACCGACCCACAGTCTCATGGTCACACGGAAAGACACGCATGCACATGGCAGTCAGAGGGATGCACACATTCACTGCCTGCCACTCGCTCTCTTCTTCTGACTCAGCGAAAATTATGTGAACTGTCTTATTTCCATCTCTCTTTCCCTTATTTCCATCTCTCCACCCCAGGTGGAGATGTCCACCAAACCTCTTGGTCTCGCTCCCAGCCCCTCATAGGTAGGTGAGCTCAGCGCACGTGGTGGGTGTGCCTTCCGGGCACCGTCCTCCATTCTCTCTTCCCATTTCTGCCATCGTCACACAGATGAACTTGACGGGCCCATTCTGAACTTTACATGATAAAGAAATGAATACATGTACATCGAGGCCCTGAGACTTTGGAGCTCCCCGTAGATCCCCCAGCCTCACCTGGACTCAGACAGTCCTCCAACCAGGTAGCCGCTGCGTGAGAGCACCCACCGTCCATCGGCACCCAATGCTGTGAATGAATGGGTGCATGAATGAAGGAACAGGCGAATGAAGGAACATTCAGGGGACATCCACACGCCCTGCATCTGCCTCCCCCCATCTCTCCAGTCTGACCCCGAGGCTGGGCTGGGTGTCCCTTCCTGGGCATGCACAATGGCCAGACTTATCCTCTCGGGGTCGGGAAGCTGTTGCCCTGTGTCCCCTCCCCTGCCAGGCTGGGGGCTCCATGTGGCAGGACAGCGCGGGTCTCGCCCACCGCTGTTTCCAGCTCCGGCCACGGGGCCCGCACACAGTAGGCACCTGGTAGACGCACCCCCTGACTGAATGCCTTTACTGGGATTTGTTGGGACTTTGAGTCGACCAAGCCCTCCCGTGGATCTGTTTGATTCCTGGGTTCAGACAGCGAGGGCGGTGGTGGCGAGAGGGACAGCGTGATCGGAATGTGCAGCCCCCTGGGTTAGAGAGAAAGTGCTCAGACGGCAGACTCTAACCTGGACCAACAGGGATCACTTCAGTTCATGCTTCCAAGCCTTCTTTGCAGAGAGCGGGGGTCGCCTGCACTCTCGTTCTCTCGCTCTTCAGAATAAAGTCCCTGAGGTAGAAGGGACCCAGGACAAATGCCAATCTAGGCCCAGAAAAGTCGAGGGCTCACGGAGCCGCACACAGCGTGTGGGTGGGAGAAGCAGACCTGGACTCAGCCCCGAATCCTTTCCCCCTTTGTGCTTCTCTGCAGAAGCCCAAGAGGCTCTAAGAATAGCAGCAGCCTGGCCTGGATTTTCTGAGAAAGCCCTGGTTTCAAAGCGTTTTGCCGTTTGCCTGTGAGTGTGCTAGAACTTGTCAGGCTCTCCTGCAGTCCCGCGTGGAGACTATGTGTCCATCTGTCCCAGGCACAGCCCAGACAGACACTCGGCGCCTCAGGCCACTTCCCGGCTGATCACAGAGGTCAGCCTGAGAACCCTCCCACTAGAGGGCACTCCCCCTTCCCCACCCACACCGTGCCTGCCAAGCTGCCAGCCTTGTCCCCTACCACCATCCCACCCCTCCTCCTGACAGCTCCTGGGAAAGCCTTTCCTCTTTTCCCGGCCTCCCAGGCTCTGGAGTCCCGGCTGACAGGAGTGGGGAAGACGCTGGCCTGGGAGAGCTGCCAACCTGAGGGGCCGGGCATCCAGACCACAGCGGAGCCATCGCACTAAACACCACTTGACATGTTGGCAGCATCACGGACAGCGGTGCCTGTGGAAATGTAGGTCAGTGCTTGCCTGCGAGACGGAAGAGGCAGGACCGCTGGCGTGGAAGACAGAGGAAAGCAATTACGAAATGCAGATTCAAGAAGCATCAGCTCACAGGCAATCAGCGAGCATCGACACGTGGAGACGAAGGACAACCAGGAGGCCAGTGGGTTGTAACTGGTTCCCAATCTGGTCAGGAGTCCAGGACAAAGGATCCAGGGAAGGGAGCAGGGCAGAAGCTTCCAGAGAGGACAGTCTCTCTCTGAAGCGGGCCAGGGCCACGCACTCACCTCCGAGCTCAAGACCATCCACCTGCGCCCAGCCAGGGGCCCAGTAAATCCTCTCACCTGCAGTAAAGGATTGTGTCAAGAACATTTTCATTCGTTTACCCAACCAACGTTCACACATTGCCCACTCTGGACAGACAGAGACTGGCCTGTGAGCTGTGGCTGGTGACAGCTGCCAGCACAAGAGGAGGAGCATGTGTTCCCAGTGGGCCCCAGCCCGGCGGGGCTGGCAGCGAAGGCAGTGAGCCTGGGAGGTGCGCTGGGTCAGTGGAGAGCCCGCCCCAGGGACCCGGGCATCGGAGAGGAGAGGGCAGTGCAGCAGGTGCCCAGGCCTTCCTACCCCTCTAATCCGTACCTCTGCCTGGCACGACTGGGTCCTGATGACACAGCCCAGAAGCGGGGTGAGCCCTCCCTGGGCCTTCCCTGGGCCCGATCTCGCCAACTCATCTAGGCTGCCGCTCTGCAGAGAAACAAAAGCGCCTCCTACATTTTTTTTTTTAAGCAAGAGAAGGAGGGGATAAAAAATAGCACACGATTAGGAAGCCACTGAACTTCTGTGCAAACTAATGAATAAACCAGCCCTTGACAACTTCTCCCAACTGCCGCCGACAGGATAATTGGGCCTAATTTCTTAATTTTAATGCCGTTGTTGCATTTGACTTCTGCTAATGAGATGTAAATATGTGTTTCGGGTTTGTGCATTTGTTTAATTGCAGGGTAGCCAAACCGATTGGCTAGAAGGGTCGTCGTTTGTTTATTCATTTTTATTTTCACATGCCCCTCGATGGCAGGAAGAGTAAAGACCTCCGGGCCCCCCCAGGGGCTGGCGGTTTGGGGTGCGGGGAGGAGGATGGGAAGGAGGCTCCCCAGGCCACCGCACCCTCGTCGGTCACACTGATCAGAACGAGGCCTATTCTGTCTCCGAGGAAGGAGGAACAGGCTGGTGTCACGCAGGTCACAGCTGGTGCCTGGGGCTGACCGAGCAGAGACTTGAACGAGCCTTCAGGTCATGGTGCTGGTGGGAGGCGGGGTCATGGATCATAATATCATTTGTCCTGTGATATCGCAGGTCTGTGTAGAGGCTGGACCGCACGGACGGAGATTTTGAAAGAGCCCGTTTGCGTGAAAGTTTTAGAAACCAGGAGCAGTGACACAACATTCAGGATCGTTTGGTGCAAACGTGAGGGTGGAGCGACGGACTCTCATGTGGTCCTTCCCAACCCCGTTCCCAGCATCTCCCGCTGCGAACCACAAGTAATTCAGGCGAACGAGGCCTCTGTTCAGGTGATCACACTTCTCCTTCTCACTCCTGCGGGGAGTGCTGGCCTGCCCAGCGGCCGTGGCTGTTCGCAACGGTGGCTCTCCTGTCCTGGCTGCACAGGTGATGGATGAGCGAGGCCATTTAGGGAGTATCACCCTGGCAAAGTTCCCTCTTCCTCTTCTTGAAAAATGGGCAGCTGGCCGACGATGTGGGAGCTATGACCATCCTTCAGAGCCTTCGCCTGGACGGATGGATGGGATTTCTGGCCTTTGTAAAGGGGAATTTTGCGACGAGAGCCTCTCCCCTGGGCTTTGCCTGCCTCCCCTCAGGGACTCCGAAACCATGGTCAAGGCTGGAGGAAGGTTTCCCAGCCGAGGAAAGAGGCCTGCCCGCGGTCGCAGAGCTCCAGGTGGCCGCAGGGCTGGCACCCGCGCCTCCAGCTCTGTCAGCTGGCTGGGTGAGCTGTGAGCAGTTGGTGGGGCACCAAGAGGAGTACGGAGCTGGGGTCCTTAGGAGGGGCAGGGCCTGCGGGAGGGAACGGTGCACCAGCAGCTGGCACCTCAGCCCTGCCCACTGGCGCTTCTGCCCACAGCCCCCGAGCTGGGAGCTGGGCCTTGCACCTCACCAGATCCCGTCCCTTTGTGACCATGCACGGGCAGCTGCCAGATTAGGAGGGAAACAAACAAAACCCAGGTGCCCTGCAGTGTCAGGGACATACTTACACTAACCCCGTGTGAGGGTACCTGGCGTGCACATCACCTGGGCATCCCGTGTTCAATCGGATAGGCCTGCACGCACAAGGCCACTCTGCCCAGCGCCTCCGAAGCCGACGGCAGTATTTAAACCTGGCTTGAACTTGGCCCACAATCTGGGTGATCGCCATCCCCTTCTCCTGTGGCCTCTTCCCCACTTCCTTAGCAGGGGACTCAGTCCTTCCTGGGAATCACTTCTCAGGCACGGCCCTCACCAATGACGTCTGCCCAATGACCAGATGGACCTGGCCCTGCGTCCCTGCCTTAACCGTCCTGGTTTGCAAAGAAGGTGGAGTCCTTTGATTCCCAGTGGCATTTTAGGGAGGAAGGAATCCAAGTCATTTGGTTTCTTTGGTTTCCAAGTGAGATGGCATGCAGGTCCCATGGGAAGCACTGGGCAGAGGGACTCACCTGTCTGTCCCCGAGACACAAGCAGCAGCTCAGGTGGCTGGATGCTGAAGGGGCCCAGGCTTCTGGGGGAAGAAGGAAGGCGGGACGAAGCAGCAAAACTGGTTGCTATGGAGATGGTTTCCCCAGCAAGTGGAGGAGCTGGGACTGTCAGTTGGAGCTAACCTTGAAGGGTTTCGCCAGGAGAAAGGAAGGATACCTAGGCACAGATACAACATGTGACGTCTGACCTTTTTACGTGGGAGGCTGGGGATGGGTGTGGAGGTGCCAGGGAAGATTCCATGGCCCCGGGGGAGGGTGCAGGGAGAGGGAAAGGAGGCAGGGAGGAAGCTGAGCCCTGAGGAGGTAGGAAGGAGGAGGAAGGGGACGGGCAGGGCCACACGCTGAGGTCAGAGCACATTTCCTCCCATTTGACTCTCTCCAAACCCCAGTGTGCGGTGAGGGCGCTGGATGAAGACCTAGAGGGGTTCATCCAGGCTCCGGTCAGTAATGGACAGGGCTGGGGCTGAAATGCAGGTTTTCTGACTCCAAAATCCACGCTCATTCTCCCACAGAGGATCCCCCTGAATCACTCCAGTGACCCAGGTCTGGTGGGGGTGAGGGGGGGGGTAGGTAGAGGCTACAGGGGCTCCAATCCAAATCAAGAAGAAGAGCCCCGGCCCCTCCTTTCCCCAGCTGGGCTCCTGTCCAAACACCCACCCTCTTCTCTTTCATCACATGACTTCCCAGTAGTTGGGGAACATGGGGAAGGAGGATGGAGAGCCAGTGAGCCCAGAGGACTGAGGGAGGGGATGGGGCAGGGGGCTCTGGAGCTCCGGTGCCCCACCAGGGGGCAGGCACCTCCCGCCCATGGTCCCTGGCCCCGGGCTGAGACCTACCAGTACATGCTGAGTCAGGCCCGCTCTCGCTGCTGCGGCGGCTGGAAGTGCCCGTGATAATGACCTTCCCAGAGCCAGGTTATTTCTGTCCTCGTCAGGAGGACACGTCAGGAGAGGCAGAGTCCACAATTAGCAAAAGCAATTAGCGGGCGGGCTGCTCGGGCCCTAACGGCTGTGTGCGAGTTAGGACCTGGCCAGGTAAACCTCGGCCCAGTGTCTGGACACGTGGGAGGTGGGGTCTCGGCGCCCTCCCCAGGCCCTCACCCAGGGTCCAGGCAGGACCACCCACCTCAAGGGCATCGTCTCCTTTTGGACTTGGAGGGCCTGGGCTGGCTGAAGATTTCCCCCCTGACACATATCCCATGGCTCCCCAGACGGACCAGAAGGTCTGGGAGGCCTGGAGGGCAGGCCGAGTGTGCTGAGCCCGGCAGCCAGCTGCCCGCTGCCGAAAACAGCCTGGGCTGCGGGGTGTGAGACACGGGGCAGGTCCGGGGCTGGGCCCAGGTCTGAGTCAGAAGACAGGGCCCAGGCCTGGAGCATCTACTGCGGAGGGGCCCGGTTTTCTCTGCAGTGAAACTGTTCCCCGGAAACCCCGGTTGGGCTCGAGCGGCCTGTCGCTGTGTCCAATCACGAAGGCGGGGTTTATTGCGAAGGCCAGCCCACCAAGAAGACAGGGCGCTTACAAGCATCAAATCCTGTCTTCCAGCAAGGCGCAGGGGACAGGATTGTAAAGGGGACGGGGCTGGGGTGCTACCTGCAGCCCTGGGGGTCCACAGACGTCAGCTGTTGCCCTTCATCCTCAGGCGATGAGATGATATTGACGGGATGATGTTTTGACTCCTGGTGGGTCGGCGTGACCTTGCTTACCGGTTCAGCTTGCTGGATTCACAGCTGAGTCACCTCCTCCATCGCATCGCCCGGGCCTTGAAAAGGACACTTGAGCAAAACTTAACCCCCTGGTCACATCTGAGAAAGTTAACCCCCTACTCACATATGATAGGTGTTCTAAGATTTACAAGAATATGACTACTTTTCAGATTAATTCAGGTGCTCTGTCTATCAGGTTATAGGTCCCCTCTATCAGAATCAGAGGCTGCACATCCGTGTGCGTGGGGGCGGGCTGGGTAACGCCGTCTGATGGACAGCTCCATGTCAGAGCCCCGCTGCAGCGAACGTGTGAGTCTTACGCCAGGGCCCCTGTGAGTCTGAGCAGCTCCTCAGGGCAGCAGTGCCCGGGCAGTGGCTCCACACACAGCCCATGCGACTCAGGCGAGGGGGCCTGCCATGTCCCCCCTCCAGGCTCCACCTTTTCGGGGGCCAGGAGACAGGGCTGGAGCCAGGCTTCCCACAGCCTCTGCCCAGAAGGGACCCAGCTCCCTCCTGCCGGCCTTTCTTGGTCCGACCTAGCCACACGCCTGTCTGTCGGCCAGGAGGCCTGAACGTCAGTCTCCCATCTCCCAGAAAGGGAAGGGGACATCGAGGAGTCCGAAAGGTCCATCGCAGACAGGCTGTCGCTGTCACTAAGAATCTGTGAACGTCTGGAGGGAAGGGTCCATATCTGCACCAAGCAGAGGATTCTGCCGGCAGCTTCTTCCCGTGCCGGGTGAGTGCCTGTTTGTGGTTCCTGTTAGATTCAGGGTCAAAGTGACACTGACCTGGGGAGGGCAGCCTCCAGCGATTACGAAGAGGCTCACGGTGGATGGGGGCAGGCCAAGGAGACAAAGCCCAGATCCTCGCTCCGTGCTCACTCTCGGGCTGAGGAGGAAGGGCAAGCAAAGAAAGTTCAAATTTGCTCGGCCTGCGGCGTGGCTCAGTGCTTGCACGTCGACCTGTGAACCAGGAGGTCACGGTTTGATTGCCAGTCAGGGCACATGCCCAGGTGGCAGGCTCCATCCCCAGAGTAGGGCATGCAGGAAGCAGGGGATCCATGATTCTCTCTCATCACTGATGTTTCTATCTCTCTCCCTCTCTCTTTCTCCGTTCCTCTCTGAAATCAATAAAAATATATTTTATAAAAAAAGAAAGTGCCAATGAGTCCTGCAGGGCGTGTGCTCACCGAGCTGCCGGGATCCAGGGCAGAAGGGAGGGAGCTGTGAGAGGAATCAGGCGAGGCCTCCTGCAGGCAGCACCTGCAGACCAAGCCTGGTTTCCCTGGGCCCCAGGCCTTCCTGCAGCCTCACTGCTGGTCCAGCTCCCGCCCTCGCTTCTGAGCCTCGAGGGCAGCAAATGCCAGCTGGCTCAGCAATCCGGGTCCTTCCTCTAGGACCTGGCAGGCGAGAGTAGAATCACCCACACACTCACCCCAGCCCCTGTTCCCTCTGCCCTGGGGCAGAGTGGGTGGTGGGTGGAGCGGGGAGTGGTGTAGCACTGAATTCTGTGTGGGCTCAGGCACCTGGCACCTGAGCTCAGGTGTTCACACAGAGGTGCGATGCCAGGGCTGGAAAGGCTCCCACAGTGCCTGGCACCCACACGAGGGCTTTTGGCTCCCCCCCCCCCCCCCCCGTCACTCTGATCCTGGGCCAGGTAGGGGTCTCATCACCCTGCTGTGCCTTCCTCTCTGGAAACTCAACACCCCCTCAGGGGGTTTTGTGCCTGAGGCTGTGGCCACTGTGCCCACTGGCACCCAGGCCCGGCACCCCTCTCCCAGGGAAATGGGGTGCCATTTGCTGTGTATGTGTCTCGGGCCAACCCCAAACTGCTGCCCTGCTCTCATTCTCCGGGTCACACAAACTTCTCAGCTGCGTCCCTATTTTTGGTGACATCAAAAGTGGCACTAGTGCTCTCACCAGCCAAGGCACAGAGAAGCCCCTTGCTGCAGGCTCCGCCCGGAGCTGGAGTTGTGAGGGGCAGAGATAGAACACCGGGGACCAGCTAGAATTGCAAGAAATATTCATCATGCTCTGTTAACGGTGGTTGTTTTGTTCTGACTAAAGAAGGCACATTCTAACCTGGCTGGGAGTTACACGAGGGACCTGGGAGCTCACCTGGAAATGTGGCCCTTCCTCCCCATCCGGGAGCTGCCGATTATCATGGGAAGATGAACAACCTTGTCGCAGAAACCAGAGGCGCCAGCCCTTTGCATAACCCCAGGCCTTTGCAAACCCCCAGCCCGCATCACCTGTAAACTGCATACCCATGTTGCATACCCATTCTTACCCATTTCGCCTGCTTCCCCATGTCATCCTCATCCGTCTACCCGATATAAGCAGCTGGCTCATGGTGGGGTCAGAGCAGATATCTGTGGATGACCCGCTGCTCTCCATGCTGCGGGCAGGAGTGGAATAAACACTCATATATGATTCAACCCTGTCTCTGCCGAATTGGCTCAAGTAGTGACAGGCAGCCCGGACCCATTGGCTGTCCGGTTACAGAGTAAGTAATCTGTTTTCTGGGCGCTGCCCCTGGCTCTGAGGCCTCATGAGGCCTTAAGCAAGTCACTTGAAACACCTCTGAACATGAAGGGGGACTGCCACTCTCACGGTGCCTTTGAGCAGGGGTCAGGGTGCAAGAGAAAACCCCTCTGTGTGTAGTCTGAAGCCTTAAAGACAGGTCCTCACTCAAGGCCCCAAGGTCAAGTGCAAGGAGGGAGGTGGAAACAAGACCTGCCTATCACCCCTGAGCGCAACCTGGGTCTCCAGGCCCCAGGGCCCTTCTCCTCCCCAACATAGCATCCAGTCTCCAGCAAGATCTGCCCACTCGTCCACCCACCAGCTCCGCCAGGCTCCCCAGGGCCGGGCAGAGTCCTGCAGCACCAGCCACCGTGCAGGGCCCCTGCCTGGCACTGTGGACGCGGTGAATAATGGAGTGTCCTGTTTGTCTAATGGATTTATCACTACGTGCGAATGCAGCTTCACCAACACGAGCAGGTGAAAATCGATGCCCGGGCGGCTAAGCGGTCGCACTTCCCCTCGCAGCTTGGCAGGTATTGATAGTCCTTCGTCCACTCGCTGTTTTGCACTCAACGTGGAGCTGAAAGCAGGAATAAAAACGCCCTGAGCTCTCCTTGCCCGCAGTGCTTGGCTCCCGTCCAGGGCCGGGGCCTGGAGCCAAGTGTCCCCACGCAGCCCCCACTGCCCTGCGCTGGGCAGCGGCTCACCCAGCCGGGCGGCTCCCCTGAGGGCTGCCCAGGGCTTCACTGACACAGGCCAGCCGTCGCTGCGCTGACCCTGAGCAAGGACGGCATGCTCACCTGCGTGCGTGCACGTGCATGTGGTCTGTCTGTCTGTCTGTCTGTCTCTTGTTTGGTTTGGTTTCTGGCCAGGGCGGAAATGGGCTGTTTGGATTGGCAGGAGGGTAGGAAATGGATGTTTTAGAGAGATGTTAGATGTTTCTGACAAATCGGTGTTAGGATCTGGAAGAGAACCAGGGCGGGAGAGCTGCGCGGTCTTAGCCGTGGTTCCAAAGTTTTCTGTGCTGAAGTCTGTTCTCTGCACCTCCCGGCTCATGGCTCATCGCTGGGCTCGGTGTCCCCGGGGCTACGTGAAGACAAAGACCCGCCCCCTGCAATGAGCCGCAGACGCAAGTGCTGAGATGCTCCCACTGGACTTACACATAGTAGAGCGATCGCATTAGTTCAGGCTCCTGTGAGGGCGCAGGCCGACCGGGGGCTTCAGCAGCAGACAGGCCGCTTTCTCACAGGCCTGGAGGCTGGGCGTCCAAGCAGGGCTGCTGTCTGGTGGGAGCTCCGCTCCGCGTTCCCTGGCTGCCATCTTCTTGCTGTGTCCTCACAAGGCAGAGATCAACCATCTCCTCTGATAAGGCACAGACTCCATTACCGGGGCCCCATCCTCATGACCTAATCACCCCAAGGCCCCACCTCCAAATCTGGGGGAAGAAGATGTTAGCAGGTGAATTAGGAAACATACCCACTCAGTCCATCGCATTCATCAAGCTCTGGGGATGGGGATGGGGGCGGGGGCGGGAAGGTGGGCATGGAGGAGGCATCTCATCTGTTTCCTACTTAGCACGAACCCACCGTGTGCCCAGCAGGTCACATGTGTCCCTTCTAATCCTCCCAGTCAGGATAGGTGTTATTTACCCATTTTAGAGATTACAAAACAGAGGCACCAACTTCCCCAAATCGCACACAGAGCAAGAAGCTAAAGTTTGAGTTCAAGTTTGTCTCACGCCAAAACCCAAGCTCTTTGTACATTAGACAACAGATAGTGATGCCCTAGCTAGCTTGGCTCAGTGGGTAGAGCATCAGCCTGCGGACTGAAGGGTCCCAGGTTCGATTCCGGCCAAGGGCACATGCCTGGGTTGCGGGCTAGATCCCCAGTGGGGGGCGTGCAAGAGGCAACCAATCAATGATTCTCTCTCACCATTGATGTTTCTAACTCTCTCTCCTTCTCCCTTCCTCTCTGAAATCAATAAAACTATATTTAAAAAAATGTTTTTTAAAAACAGATAGTGATGGTGCCCCCCCCTTTCTTTAATTTCCAAAGATCTGTGATCATTTATGGGTATAGAGCAAACGTTCTCACACCTTAGCGTGCATCAGCATCCCAGGAGGTCGCACCCAGGCGCTCCTTCTCCCGTGGTCTAGAACTGGGCGAGAGAGCCTGCATTGCTCACACGTCTCCGGGAGGTGCCCATGCTGCTGGTCCAGGGACCACACCCTGACGGCCTCCTCTCCAGATGGTACATCCTGGTGCTGGAGGGCCCGGCGGGATCCGATGGCGGTTCAGGGACGTTGCCATGGAAAGCTCTGTGGGGTGACAGGAGCCACTCTGCCGTCGGAGCAGAGCATCTCCAAGTGGGGAGAAGGCGTAGAGACCCGGGCATCGCCCTGGGCATCCTCCACGTGGCGTCCAGCTCTCCTTTCAGCCTTTCCTTCCTTGTGAACGCCAGGCTCCTTCCAGATGGCGGAGCCCGCGCGCCGGAGGAGAACGGCCCCTTCCTTCCGCGCCCCCGGAGAGAGGCAGAGGAGAAGTCTGCGTCATGGAAACGGGCTGGAGAGAGTCACTGTGAATTCTGCAGAGGGCACATGTAGACTTCTGGTCATGTCTTCTATTGATGGGGTTCCACTTCCCCAGAAGCATGGGTCTCCATTTGGATGGATAACCATTTAAGTTTTGCCAGAAAGACAGAGGAGTGGGTTCTGGGAGAGTGTGTACCCATCATATGGATGGGAATTGAAGGTCCAGAGCGTTTTCTCCCAGGTTCTACAGCAATAATTCCTCTTCATCATCGAGTGCTTCCTATTCCCTGTCACACACGTAACCGCTCGTGTAACCCTCACACAACCCTTCCCGTGGCTCATCACCCGATGCACACGCACACCTGACACTCTGCTAAGGCCTTAACCTGCATAACCTCCTAAATCAGTGGTTCTCAGCCTTCTGGCCCTTGAAATACAGTTCCTCATGTTGTGACCCAACCATAAAATTATTTTCATTGCTACTTCATCACTGTCATGTTGCTACTGTGATGAATCATCAGGTAGATATCTGATATGCAGGATGGTCTTAGGCGACCCCTGTGAAAGGGTTGTTCGACCGCCAAAGGGGTCGCGACCCACAGGTTGAGAACCGCTGTCCTAAATCCTCGCGGTAAGTCCTACGAGTGCCTTCATTGTTAGAAACAGGAAACCGGGCAGAGAGAGAGGAAGGCGCTACACCCGGAGTCACGCGCTTGGTAAGTGGCGGCCTCCTGACTTTCTCCCCGCACCTGTGCCCTGTGCGGGCTCCCCCCCATGCCAGGGCTCTTCCCCTGCAGGTCACGGGTGGCCCCTCGGGGACAGTAGAGGCCGAGTGGACCACACCTGAGGTGCAAACCCAAGGCCCTCTGACGTCAGAGGCAGGTGGTCTGACTCCGGGGACTCCAGGGCTCCTGGGCCGGCCTCCGTTCACTGGGGAATGCCGGGCAGGGGTGCCCCTCACATACTCCAGGCCACCGTCAGAGTTCACGCTCCTGCAGCCGGTTAGAAACGCAAAGTGGTGGCTCTTCCATCTGAGCTCAGAGCGCTGCGGACATTGCCCAAGAGCACAAAACACGGAGCAAGATCAGAGTGGAAGGCCCCAAGTCCACTGATGGCCTTAGTTCCAAGGCTCTCGGGTTTACCCCAGTTAGAGCCCCACCAAGCATGTCTCACCTGGTCCTGCCCTGGGTTTAGCAGGCTCTCTCTTTCTCTCTCGCTTTCTCTCTCTCGCTCTCTCTCTCTCGCTCTCTCTCGATCTCTCTCTCTCTCTCTCTCTCTCCATCCCCCTACCCACAGGCTTCCCAGAGCCTCTGTCACAAGACGCTGCATGTTGCCTTTGAGTTGCTATGGCATCCTCACTAGAACTTCTGCTCTGGTCCCGGGAGAGTGGGGGGTGGAGTGGGGAGGGGACACCAGCAGGGGGCCGGCTGGCAGCTCAGCAGAGCCGGTAGCAGCTCCGGTGGGGAGGTGACAGGATTCCCGGCAGCGTCTTACCCTCCTGCAGCTCCCTCTCCATCTAGGATCTCCGTGCACTTGGCCAACATGCTCTCCTCACTCCTAACACGCATGTGCGGAAAGACAGCAGGGCCCTCAGCCTGAAGGGAGGGAGCCAGAGAGACCCGTGGGCACCTTCTCCAGGCCCTTGAGCCCTGGCCTCACTCCCTGCCTGGGGGGCGCGGGTCCCTAGGAAGATGGAGGTGGGTGAGGGTGGAGGGGGGCGGGCTGCAGACAGCAGGACCAGGGGCCAGTCTTCCCGCTGCCCTGCCCGAGGGGTGTGATGCCAGAAGGGATGGGGGAGGAGAGGCGTCATATGCTTGGCACCGGCTCCTGGCTCACTGCACTCCTCAGAAGCCCTGCATAATGAGGTTCATCTGTTCCTTAGTCAGAGGCGAGAGGAAACCTGTGGGGGAGGGGGGGTTGGAGGACCCTCCCCAAGGGTCAGGGAGCCCAAAACACCTCTCAGCTCCCTGCGATGTCACCATCATCCCGACTTCCAGTTACTCTGAGGGGAGAGGGGAGAAGCGAGGAGAGAGGGGAGAAGCAAGGAGAGAGGGGAGAAGCAGACTGGGGTGTGAGAGCTGCTGTGGTCCCATGGCGGGGGGCAAGAGAAGGATGCTGGGCAGAGTGGGGTCAGAAGAGACAGAGCCCAGCCCAGGAGGGATGTCCAGTCAGGTTCACCCTGGACACTGACAGTCCCCTATGTCTCAGTCCCTCCCCGTGAGCCCTGGGAGGGAGGGTAGGCTTGTGTTTTCTGTGGGACCAAAGACAGAACCAGAGCCCGTTGCTGGGAGATTCAAGAAGACAGCTATTGACCGGCGGAAGGAAGCCTGCTCTCCATCCAACGGCCCAATGACCCATGTTTACACTTCTTCTGCAGTCACTCAGCAACACCTGGCCAGTAGATCATCCTCTCTTTTTGAAATGCTTCCCTGGTTCGGCCCTGGGACAGGCTCCTTGCCGTTCTTCTGTCTGGCCGCCCCTCCCACTCTCCTTGGCTCAGACACCCCTGGGCCCCCTCTCCCAGCACGAGGGAGGCGTGAGAGAGTGATGGTGAGACCCAGGGTGGCGCTGTCCTGTGAGGAGGGCAGCGATGGTTGCCGGAAGGACCAGGTCTCCCCTTTCTGCCCCTATCACTGGGCTTCTCTCCTCCCCGTCCAGGCAGCTGTGTCCCTGTCTCCATATCAGCCATCAGCACCCTGGACAGCAACTCCGTGTGCACCCAGGAACTGGGGGCTGAACAATAAACTGGGGGGAGGACTTTGTCTCCTCTGGCCCTTAGCTGTCCCCAGCCCCTGTCCCACCATCTCTCTCCATCAGCAAGCCTGCCGGTGCCCTCAGGCGACGGACCAGCAGGTGGCCAGGCTCGCATGGTCCCTAATGCACTGAATAAAACATGACTCACAGATCAACTGAGCGGTTTTAAGCGAACAACAGCTTTTGTCGGTTTTCAATGTTCATGGGTGCTTTTCAGAAGAACGAGTACCCTGTTAAACACTGAGGGGAACGAGACCTTGTTCATCTCTCCGGATTTTAATAAGGGCCTACTGTGCCCTCGCTGTTGTATTTAAAACAGCTTCATTCTCCCCTAAAGTTGTTTCCGGGGGAGGTAGATGGTGGGGTGCCCTCACCATCTAGATTCTAGAAGGCACACTGGGAGCTGGCTGTAGGGTTTTGGGATGAAATCAGGGAGGCCGTGGGGGGCCAGCACCAGGGGTAGGGGTGGGGGTGGGGGAGGGGGAGAGACGGGACCAGAGCAAGTCAAGGTGGGGCTAAGCCCACACAGACCAACAGGAGCCAGAGGGCAAGACCAATGGACGGCTGCACGGAGGATGGTCAGGTCTCACTCACAGAGAGAGGACCAAGCAGGGGCTAAAGAGAGAGAGCTTGGTGGCCGGGGCATGGGTGGGGGAAAGGAGGCCTGGGTACTTTCACATCTTGTCACCTGAGTGAGCCCCACTGTGCATGCACACATCATCTCAGTCAACCCAGAGGCTATGGTGGCCCTGCACATGTGATACGCCAGGCACCATAGCCTAAGCCCTGGGCACAAACACCTCGCCCCATTCCGTTCTCACGGCAACCCCTAAGCTATACACTAATATTATCCCCATTTCACAGATACAGAGAACTGAGGCCACAGACAGGCAAAGCCATTTGCTTCGTGTTGGACATTTCGTTAGCCTCACAGCCACGATTAGGAAGCAGGTCTGCTTGGCTGTCCCCACTACACGATGCTGGGAGGACTGTTTGCCAAAAACCTGTCCCGGCAACCAGTCTATTATTTCTGATTCTGGCGTCAGGTTCTCCTCAGGCAGTAATCTCCCAAGTCTGTCCGGCGTCCCCCCTCCCCGCCCCCCCTCCCCCCACACACACCACGCTTCCATCACCCCTGTGCCCTGGACTGGCCGCTCCCATCAGACCCTCCCTCTGCGGGGGAAGGCAGATGACCGAGGGGCAGGAAGACGCTTGGTTTGAATGGCACAGCTTCCAGCCTGGATTGCAAACCACTCGATGGGGTGATTTCATGCAACAAGCTGTTAAAACACGCTGTGAGGGGAGCTTAACACAGCTCCGTGTTAAAGCCTCAGAAAAACTCAGCCGTGCATGTTTCCAGGCAGGAAAGCCACAGTCCTCCTGGCGGGACCAGGGCGCTGCAGGCTGCCTGGCCTGGGGGCACGAGAGCTGCAGGCGAACAATGCCCTTTCAGGTCCCACAGAGCGCAGTGGGTCCCAGGGCAGGGTACGGACTCCCACCCACACCCTCCAGAGCAGAGCAGTAACCCGAGGCTCCTGTCTGGGACCTGGCCATGTTCAGTGAGTGTCTGGGTCATCTGTGGAAGGTGTATTTCCAGCACAGGGGGAAATGCCTCCCCCCCCCCCCACGCCACCCCTTCCTCTTCCTCTCTACACAAATATTCTGTCCACAAATATTTATGGAGTATCTTCCAAGTAGCAAGTGTTAGAAATGCCAGAATAAGGATGCAAAGCTACTCAGACATGGCCATCCTGAGAGATGCCCCGATCCAGGCTGGGGAGGCAAACGTACAGACATGCAGACGGTAGGTAGGTAGTCACGGTGCGCGAGGCTGGGTGCGGCTGCACAGGAAGTGACAGTCGCCGCTAACTTGGAAAGAGGACGGTGAAGGCTCAGGGACGAGGCCGCAGCTGCAGACACCCAGCATCACGTGGGCCAGTCCTAGCCTCGCCCAGAGCTGGGCGTGAGGTCGGCAGCTGCTTCCGCACCCACAGCTGCTCCCATTCCTGGTGCTGGACCAACCTTAGCAAGAGCTTCCCCCATCGAGTGGGACAAGGATGAGGCTGCCGGGTGTGCAGACACTTGGGATCTCAGTGTGCAGCGGTCGGAGCCCAGGCCGCCAGTGAACATGGGGTCTGGCCCGTGCTTCTCTCCCTTTGGGCCATTGCGCCCCTCTACCTCCCAGTCCTCTCCCCCCCGCCCCCACGAAGGACCCACGTCCTCCCCAGACCCTGAAATTGCAAACCACTCGCTCCCCAGGGCCACTCCTGCCTCCAGTCTTCTCTGCCCGCCACCCAAGCTGCCCAGCTCCCAGGCTCCCTGTGTGAGTCGGGGGCAGGGGGCGAACCCAGCACCGCCATGCCCTCTTCACCCTCCCCCACGGCCACCCCCACACACTGCAAATATGTCCAAACCAGATGACACTTTCTGCCTAAAGCACCGAAGCGAGGAGAGGGAGGGGAGGTGAGGGGGGAGGGAACCAGGGATCAAGCTTTGGATGGTGCGAGGCCGAAGAGGAGGCCCCGAGATCCGATTCCCTCGGCTCTTTCTCCCGCTGCACGGCCGGGACGACGTTCTCGCTCCGTATCTCACTGTTAGCTGCCGAGAATGGACTAATAAATTAATGCCTCCCGCATCAGGGCTGTTAGGAGGATCAACAATATCTCACAGCACACACACACACGGAGTGCATGTGCACACATACACACTCGCACATGCACACACGCGCACACAGCAGGTGCACACAGGCACAGGCACATGCACACCACGCCCTGACGGACCACAATTACATAAAATGGGCCTCATTACCCTTATTTCTTTTTCTTTTTGTTAATCCTCACCCGAGGATATTTTTCCATTGATTTTTAGGGAGAGTGGAAGAGAGAGGGAAAGACAGAAACACCGATGTGAGAGAAACACATCCATTGGTTGCCTCCTGCACACGCCCCGACCAGGGCCCGGGCCGGGGAGGAGCCTGCAACCGAGGTGTATGTCCCTGACTGGAATCGAACCCGGGACCCTACCGTCCACAGGCCGATGCTCTATCCACTAAGCCACACCGGCCAGGGCCATCATCCCATTTCATAGATGAGAAAACTGAGGCCTAGATCAGTCAGCGTGCCCAGGGCCTCACAATCAGGAACTGTCAGAGCCAGACTTGACCTGTCTTCTTCCCCCCACACATGCTGCCTCTCCTCCACCTGGTCACCTGGGAGACGCCAGTCAAGCCCTCACCCGCCCCCGCGACCCCCTCCGTGCAGGCTCAGCAGACTAGGAGAAATGTGCACCTCTCCTCTCCTTCTCCACACGTGGCCACGGCCTTTCCTCCTTGAACGCATTCATATGCCCACCTCTGCCACCAGCCGGAGCTCTGGGATGCCAGGTGTTGTATCCGACACACAGCTCTGTGCCCAGTCTGAAGAGAGGGGCTGACCCGCGAAAAGGGCTCCACGGTAAGGGGGTAAGCATCACAGACGCGCCCTCCTGGAGCTGAGGGTGGAGAACACCGTCATAGCTTTTGCTCACTCCTATTTCGGCTCCTTTGCTCGTTTCCCTGCCCTGTGCCCCAGGTTCCCCCAGCTCAATCTCTGCTCAAAACCCACACCCTTGCCCCACCTGGTTTTTCTCAGTGGATAGAGCATCGGCCAGGGGACTGAAGGGTCCCCGGTTTGATTCCCGTCAAGGGCTCATACTTCGGTTGCAGGCTCAATCCCTGGCCCTGGTCAGGGTGCCTGCAGAAGGCAACCAATCGATGTGTCTCTCTCCCACTGATGTTTCTCTCTCTCTCTCTCTCTCTCTCTCTCTCTCCCTCTCTCCCTCTCCCTCCCTCCCCCCCCCTTCCCTCCCTCCCTCCCTTCCTCTCTCAGAATCAATGGAAAAATATCCACGGGTGAGAATTAACAAAAAATTAAATTAAATTAAAAAAACAACACACCCATAAGATGCTGGATCTGAGGCTGACTCATGAGCAGTTCCACTCCAGCTGCCTCGGCGGGTGCGTGCCGTTTCACGTTTTTCTTTTTTGTAAACATCAATCAATTATTTCTGATGACTTGGACAGAGATGACATGTCTAGAATCAGGTTCTTCCTCAGTACGGAGTTGAGCTAGTCTCCACATCGACTATACCAAGCAGCCCGGGCCATGAACGCCTGGTGTGAGAGGTCCAGCAACGGAAGCCACATGGGTTCAGAATTACCAAGCAGGTGCCTGGGTGACCCTCAGAGCCCCACCCCCAAGCACAGAGGAAAGGGGGAGGCTGAGGGCTAGGACAACGTCTCCCCTGGTGACCGGTGTCAGCGGGAAGAGAGGGGAGCGGAGGGAGGTTGGCAAGCTCACAAGACAGTCTGGGTGGCACCTGACGTTTCCGGGAGCTGCCAACACCAAGGTGGCACACGGGTCTCACCTGTCCCAGCCGAGGGCAAGCCGAGTGCTGGCGGCAGCTCCCACTTCCCAGCTCCCTCGTGAGTCCTGACACTCGCCGGAGTTTCATTACCATGAACGGCTCTGCAGTTTGCAGCCTCAGCAAAATGCCCAGAAAGCTAATAAACAGCTCCACAAGCAAATCCAGGCGGAACCCTCCTCTCTCTGTCTCCTCACGGGAGGCGCGACTCCCTGGCATTTATTTCTACCAGCTTCTGGGTGTATCCTGATGCCCAGCTAAGGGCTCAGAGCCTGGCCCATCTCTCTAGGCCAGCTGGGAGCTCGTCATGTTTGGAGCCCGGAGACCTGAGTTCTAGGCCAGGCTCTGATGCCTACCAGCCATGTGACCTTGAAAAGCTCACTTAGCTTCTCTGGGTCTCAGTTTCTTCATCTGAAATATGGGAACAATGATAGTATCTACTTCACAAGACTGTTATGAGGGGCAAAGGAGACGATCTATGTAAAATAATTAGTAACGTGATAGCCCTGAATAATAGCAGTGAACAATGTCATTGCTGCCTGCCCCATGTTTGTTATGACATTGGCTCGGTCCGTGTCAAGGGCATCGTGCGGTTCCAATTAGTGCTCTGAAGACACTGAAAATACTACAGCTACGGGGAGCTATCGTCATTATTATTACTGAGCCCGTCTTCCCCGCCCCTGGGGTCTTAAAGACCCTCCTTCTCACATGTTCCCCTCCATCTGTCTGTTCCCTCTGCTTTTCATTTCCATCTTTGCTGCGACCCCTCCCCGTGGTTCTATTCCCAAATCCTGGCAGTTTCCATAGCAAAGGACGGAACACTGACAAGGGATCCATACACCAGCTGTGTCCGGATGGCGGCTGGGTCCAGATGGGATCGAACCATCAGCGTGACCATGTGGCCCACTTCGGGGAGGCCAGGCCCCCTGGAGGCCGGGAAGCTAGCCGGGGAAAGCCGTCGGCTCACATCTCCGCCTAACCGAGGCAAAGGGGCAGGGAGTCAGCAGCCCGGGGCAGAGAGAAATTTGGCTGTTTCTCACCATAAAGAACTGAACCAGACCCCGCAGGCCCTCCGGAAACCATCTCCCGGTTCAGCCTGCAATCGGACGCAGCTCCTGTGGTCGAATGCATCTCTGCAGGGGGGACCGAGCCCGTGTGGGATCGATTATCAGAGCCCGGCTGTCTGCCGATAGATAGTGTGATGGAATAAGAGATACAAATTGTCACCCTTTGCAATCACAGAGGCTGTCGCTGCGGCGGTTCCTCTCTGGCTGAAGGAAGAGGACAGAGAGAGAGGAGCCTGGCTGGGAAGATTCCATCTGTCTGGTTCGCCCTCCAGAGGGGCCCTCAGCTAAGCTTCATGGAATAACGGAACAGCCCAAAGTTGTGGCCCGGGGTGGCCCCTTCCCCCCTCGCACTCCCCAGCTGCGTGGCCGTAGGCACGTCACATGACTACTCTAAGCATCAAGGTCTTCACCGGCAAAATAAATATAATAATAATAAATATAATAATAGTAACTACTTTATAAAATTGTTGGGATAAGAAATACATGCAAGCCCTAATCAGTTTGGCTCAGTGGATAGAGCATCGGCCTGCGGACTGAAGGGTTCCAGGTTCGATTCCGGTCAAGGGCATGTACCTTGGTTGCAGGCACATTCCCAGTAGGGGGTGTGCAGGAGGCAGCTGATGGATGTTTCTCTCTCATCGATGTTTCTAACTCTCTATCCCTCTCCCTTCCTCTCTGTAAAAAAATCAATAAAATATATTTTTAAAAAAGAAATACATGCATGACTATTGAAGGATATAAACAATCCCACCTAACCAGCCCACCTCAATAAGGAAATGCATTAGCTCACAAAACAAACATTCATACGGAAAATAATTTCAGGGATTTCAAATTTAATGACTCAGCGATGTCATTAAGAACCTGGGTTTGCTAGCGTGGCTTAGTGGCTGAGGAAAGAGTGGCTTGAAAAAAAGAACCTTGTCTCTGTACCAGCCTTGTTATGTTGGGTCTGTCCTACTAGGTGCCCCCACAGTCACAGTAGGGCTATCACTGTCCCCACATCACAGCCAGGCACGACAGGTCCAGAGGAAGAAGAGAGGCGCTCTCTGCCTTAGGTCTCTCGTCAAGAAACCTTTCTCAGGTGCCTCCCTCCTCTCCTCACCCTTTACCTCATTGGCCAAGACCATGTTCCTCACCCTTAGGTATCCTTTATAAGCCAATGATTCACGCCCGGCCCGCGAGGCTCAGGAATTGAGCATCAACCTATGAACCAGGAGGTCGCCGTTCGATTCCAGTCAGGGCACATGCCCAGGTGGTGGGCTCGATCCCCAGTGGGGGGTGTGCAGGAGGCAGCCGATCACTGATTCTCTCTCATCATTGATGTTTCTATCTCTCTCTCTCTCCTTCTCCCTTCCTCTCTGAAATCAATAAAAAGTATATTCAAAACAAAACAACAACCAATGACTCACTAGGGAAATGTGACCTGGCTGGCTTGCCGGGGGGTGAGGTCAGCTTCCCTGAACACATGACTCCCATGGGGGTGGACAGCAAGCTGACCAAGGGCTACAGCAGGTGCCGCACTGAGCACAGCGCCAGGCATTCAGTGAGCCAGGTCCAATGCTGTTTACTGTAAGTGTCTGAGTTGTAACTTTGTCGGATACACTGCGAGGCCCCCAGCAGATGTGATGCTGTTTCCAGCATCCCAGCACCTCGCATTTCTTCCTGTCCAGCGATTTTCAACCTTTTCATCACTTGGCACATAAACTAATGACAACAGTTCCGCGGCACATCAAAAAATACATTTTTTGCTGATCTGACAAAAAACAATGGGTATAATGTTGATTGATTGCAAAATAATTAATAATAATAATAATTACCCACCCTTTTTGCTCCAAAGTGACTTTTTTAAAAGTCAGGTGCCTATAATTGTATATAACGATTTCTGGTACCAAGAATTAACCAATCAGATGTGACCTTATTATGCAACATGATCAATAAGATGCAACCGCATTATTATATGACCTGTATGTTTATGTTTCAAGACAGGACCTTCATACCGGAGGACTATTGTTGTGTTGGCTGTTGTCAATTTTTATTTGACAATTTAAGGGAAGAGAGGGCCATGGCCCTGACTAAATAGTCAGGCATTGCACGTTTTAAACATTATTGAGGCCCACCACCTGCAAATCACCTGCTCAGGTTGGATACACTTAACCTTATAAAAGCACAACACCTCCTCGAACTAAGCAAAACGTTAAAGGATGCCATTTTGGATTTATGTCTAAACTTATGTTCAAAACTCAATTGAGGCAGTTAACCTAATGAAATACAGTTAAAGAAAGCTATACCGATGTCTGATACACAGTTTAAGAACTATTTAGGAGAAAAAAACATATAAGTGCATTTGCTACAAATCATCCCAATTTTCAATTTTTGCCCTTCGTGATGGATTAACCCAATTTCTAATCACGAGAATGCGTAAAGGCCTCCCTTTCGAATTTGTCTTGAGTCTTTCCTGGCTACGTCTCCTTGCGCTTCTCCCTGCTGCAGTCCCATCTCCAAACCCAGCCAGGCTCCCCTCAGCTTCCTGGGCTGGTTTCTTTTATGTAATTAAAGGGGCAGTGTTGCCAGCTCCTCCATCTCTTCTGCCATCACTTTGGATTTGCTTGCCCATAAACATCATAATGACAACTCTTTCTCTAAGCGACCGAGGGTTGCCTTCTCTAAGTTCCACTCTGTCAGTCCATTTTTTTTTTTAAATGAAATATGTATAATCGAAAAGTATTTAATCTTGTATTTTCTGCCCTTCAACTCCATCCAGCTTTTTAGAAGTCACGGTGGTTTTTTCCATTTTAAACTTTTAAAAATATATTTGTATTGATTTCAGAGAGTAAGGGAGAGGGAGAGAGAGAAACATCAACAATGAGAGAGAATCACTGATTGGCTGCCTCCTGCACACACCCCTTACTGGGGATTGAATCCACAACTCGGTCATGTGCCCTTGACCAGAACGGAACCCGGGACCCTTAAGTCTGCAGGCCGACGCTCTATCCACTGAGCCAAACCAGCCAGGGCCGTTTTCGATTTTTATTCCTCCAGGTACACAGGCAGCAGATAGGTCACAGACTCTCCTGCTGAACCTGGTCGGCAGGGGGCAGCCATCACAGGGCGGGATGTGGGTCGGGAGAGCCAGCCCTGGGCCAGGAGTGCTGCTGCTGCATCTGCCGCCGGTGGCCCAGCACCTCCCAACCCAGGCCCAGACCTCTGAGAGGCGGCACCAGGTGAGCCTGCAGCGACCTGTGGGGGCACGTGGCCATGAATACCCACCCCCAGCCCCCATGGTCATGGCAGAGAACCACAGGACTTCCTCTTGGCGGCTGTGCACCTCCCCCTGCCCCTCTTCCCACCACCACCCTTCCGCCACCTTCTGAGCAGCCACTTCCAGAATCAAGCTTATTCAACCAGGGGGTTAGATTTTGTGAACCTGCTTAATGGAGTTCCTAATTGCGTGCAGGTTCCAATGGTATCACTGGTTTTCATAAGGAGTGTTTCTCTCCTCCTACAGAGAGGAGAGACTAGCCCAGGCCCCCAGGGCCGCATAAAAGGGGGAGTGCTACCTTGTGCTCAGCCAGAGATTGGAAATGTCATCCAAGCAGAGATTTAGGGGTCCTTGGTTCCAGGCCACCCGTGAACGCCAGCTGTGCTGGAGAGATCCAGCCTCCTCCTCCATATCGGGTCGGAGCGTGGGGGACCCCACTCCCCGAGAGAACGCACCCGTGGGAATCAATTTTCGACACTTGGGAATGTCTTACGGGATAGAACCTAAATCTCTCACCTGGAAGGATAGCTGCTCCTGCTTGTCGGCAGGAGGGAGTTGGCCCCAACCGTTATTTCACCTGAAGATTCGGAAGCATGGGCTGCATCCCATGTGAAACCCCAGCACTAAATAAGGGGAAATGGTTCCCAGAGCCGTCGCTGCTATACGGGGCCTGTCTGCTCGAAAGAACATCCTTCTAAAAGCTCTACCTCCCACCCCGTGGCCTCCTCAGTTTCTGGGTGGGAGGGAAAGAAGGCGATTATTGTAAGAAAGGGAAACTCGGGCCCAGCTGTGGTGGATTAGCGTGGAGCATTGACCTAGGAACCAGGAGGTCAGAGTTCAGTTCCCGGTTGGGGCACAGGCCCGGGTTGCCGGCTCAATCCCCAGTGGGGGGCGTGCAGGAGGCAGCCGATCCATGATTCTCTCTCATCATTGATGTTTCTCTCTCTCCCTCTCCCTTCCCCTTTGAAATCAATAAAAAATATGTTTAAAAAAAAGAAAGAAAGGGAAACACAGGCACAGAAACAACAGGTGTACTTGGCTGGTGGGGAAATTAACACAGTCTCATCTTAGCACAAAGCCCTCCTTTTAGACCCGGTTACCGGTGGGAGAAGGCTGCTGCCCAGGTATGGATGGATGCCACTTTACAGAGAGAGAGAGATAAGAAAACACACCAATCCTCCACCATCCAGTGAAAAATTCACTAGTTAGGCTTTGTGGAGAGATGGTGCTGGCATGGGAGCTGAGGTGATCAAGACTTCCTGGAACAGCTCCCAGGAGGTTCGCCCTGGGGAAAGGAGAGAGCTGGCCCACGCCTGGAACAGAAGCAGGAGGCCAGCCCCATTTTCTTGGGCGCTGGAGAGAGGAAAGGGTGACTCAGGCATCTTACGTCGCCCTGAAGAGTGGACATTCTCTCTTGGAGGCAGCAGGGCAAACGCACTCTGTGAGAGACACACGGGTTGGTTGCCTCCTGCACGCACCCCAACTGGGACCAGGGATCAGTCGAGCCTGCAACTGAGGCACATACCCTCAACCAGAACCGAACCCAAGATCCTTCAGTCCGAGGGCCGAAGCTCTATCCACTGAGCCAATAGGGCCTCCCTGCTCATCTTAGAGATGGGGACCCCAAGTCCAGGTTGCACACACCAGCTGGACACGAAGCCAGAGCCGGAGCGTGGATCACTAGTTGTGGGCAGAGCGCTGGGCAGTGCACCCCCAGTGCCCAGGGAGGCCCGGGCTCCATGCGGGGCCTGCCTTCCCAGTGCCCAAAGCCACTGACCTGGGAGAAGCCACCAGAGGGCAAGTGGCCGACAGGAACACACAGACCCAGCACCCCTTGTCACTAGACTAGCTGCACTCCCCTAACTCCTGTGTAAGCACACGGACACAACTTCCAGCCGAAGCCCAGAGGAATGCACTGGGTGCCAGCTCCATACACGGCACACTGCGGGGCCCAGAGACACAGTCAAGAGACCCAGGACGAGTGGGGGACCACACACCCAGTCCCAGGCAGCTCTGGGGTCAGTGCCGGCCGCCCACAGACACGCACACCAGGGTTGGTGGCTGGAGTGGAGCGGGGGGGGGGGGGGGGGGGGTTACCTGAGTCAAGTCGTTGAGAATTGCTAGGAACTGACCGAAGAAGACGGTGAGAGCACCCTCGGCAGAAGGCAGGCATGGGGGTGGGGAGCAGCTGGCTTGGGAGGCCCCGCTGCAGCTCTCCTCTGCTGGGAGACGTGTCCGAGGAGGCGGTGAGTGGCAGGAGGCCAGAGAGCAGGAGGTCAGAGGTCAGGACCTCCTCTCAGGACCGGACCTCTGTCTGTAGGCGATGGAGAGCCGTGGAAGGCTTTTATGAAGGAAGTGACCGAGTCCAGATCCGCATTTTAGCTAAATTACTTTGGCAAAGAGAAGGAGGATCAATTATAGATTGAATAGGCCTGCGGGGGCCAAGACTTCGGGATGCCATGGGGTAGCGAATGCCAGAGGAAACAATGGAAAGTTCTGGCTGCCGGCCCAGTGTCCCTAGGCCTTGGCCCCATGACACGGGGGTGGCAGCAGGTAACTGTACAGCAGCCGAGGGGACAGCCAGCTCCCCACCCCCTCACATTACCCAGGCAGAGCCCTGCAGAGCCCTCCCGGGGCTGGCCCGGCCCCAGCCGCTCTGAGCCACGGCCGTTCCTCTGCCGCCCGCACCTGTGTGCCTCCTGGATGGGCCTCGGCTCAGCTCATGCCCCTCCCACCCTCCCACGTCGGGCAGGGCCTGCGCTCACTCTCCCTGGGGCACCGACAGGACCCCCTCACAGTCAGACCAAGGATGCCCTGGGGGCCGTGTCCAACAGAAAAGGCTCAGCCTCCCCCCCACCCCCCAGTTTATCAACTCGATCCCCACACACTTCCTCTGCTGACGAAAGTAGAAGCCTCTACAGCTGAAGGTCTAGATCAGCGGTTCTCAACCTGTGGGTCGCAACCCCTTTGGCGGTCGAATGACCCTTTGACGGGGGTCGCCTAAGACCATCCTGCATATCAGATATTGACATGACGATTCATCACAGTAGCAACATGACAGTGATGAAGTAGCAACGAAAATAATTTTATGGTTGGAGGTCACAACATGAGGGACTGTATTGAAAGGGCCAGAAGGTTGAGAATCACTGGTCTAGATGGTCTATTAGTTGAAAAAGACAGACATCCCCTAAAAAAGCTGAGGAGATGGAGACGAGTCGAACCCCATCCCTCAAGAGCTATCTAGCCTGCACCTCCACGCATGATCCACGGAGAGAGGCCAGAAAGGCTACAGACCAGCATTCACCCTGCTTACCTCTCAGTGAAGGGATTTGACAGTTTCATTTTCTTCTTTGTGCTTCTTGGCATTTTATTTTATCACTAGAGGCCCATTTCATGCACTGGTGGGGAGGGGAGGTCCCTCAGCACAGCCTGCGTCCTTTAGCAGTCTGGGAGCCCTCGGGAGATGCTCCCATATGGCATGGCATGCCCAGGCCCTCCCGCAGCTGCCCGGCTAGCCCGGGCTCAGCCCCAGCACTGCCTGTGCTGTGGGATTGAAGAGGCTGGGGTGAGGAGCAGGATGCCCCAGTGCTGCAGCCCTGGTTAGACGTAGTGCTTCTTGGGAATGCGAGAGTCCCGACGTTCTTTGTACCAACTTCCGTGAGGAATAGCTCCTAGACCCTTAGACGAGGGGTCAAGTTTCCTTCTTGACCTTCTGGCTCATCTCAAAATAGCCCCCCCACCCCCGGGGCCTCCTCACATATTACATAGCAGCAGAAGTCGATGTTAACTGTCTTCTATTTTGGGGGGGGGATGGGGGAGGGGGGAAATATTGTGCTTTTTAGTCCAGGAATTTCATTTTTAACTGAAGAAGGAAAGAAAGGCAGTCAGATAGCCCTGGTTCTCTCTTGCCCCTCTCCCACAATTCCTTCCCCCTTCCGTGTGTCATTAGGATGAAAGGGCATGTTGGTGCCTTGGCCCTGCCTCCGGGGATTATGCTCGTGTCGGTAACGAGATATTAATAAAGGAAAGGAGCACAGGGAATCAGACGCCATTAAGCACAATCAACTAGGGAGCTGAGTAGGACAATAAGCTTGATTAAGTTTGGAGGTTGCCGCACTCATAGGCTCCCCAGGGGACCACTGCATCCTCTACCCTTAAGACCTCATTCCCAAAGCTTGGGGGGGTGCGGGGACGGGGGAAGGGGGGCGGGCAGGGAGAGTGTCACCAGTCCTTATCCTGGATTACCGAGGGAGAGAGGAACAATAAAGGGGAAATTCCTCTGCTGGGCCCAGTAGAAGCCAAGATGACCCAGGGAGAGGTGAGAAGGTGACCATCAGGGACCAAGCCCAGCCTGGGAAAAGGAGCAGAATGGATAAGGGACACAGACCCCTGGCAGGTGTCTAGGAAATGGATTGATTAGGGGGAGGAACCTGCTCCAGCCCAGGAAGGATTGGGAAGCTGATTGGTTCGTTTGAAAGAGTGCCTACACCCCAGGTGATATAATCCAAGCTTAACAAGCCCCACCCCCACCCCCCGCCCCGTACACATGCTCACCCTGTTCTTTCGCAAATTCTCTCTCCATGTCACAGCGACTCGGGCCCCGCTCTGAGGTCCTGCTGTTGTGGGGGACACATGCAGGCTGTTTGTTAGCTGAGATACCTCATTCTCAACATGCATTCTTCCCCTAACACCATCCCATGGCACCTGCCATCAAGACAGCACGGAAACATGGCTACTCCTCCCAATGCCCAGGAAATCCGGCTCTATAAAAAGTCTACTGCCAGGCGCAGGCATATGCAAGGTCTCCTAGTGCAACTTCTCACTATTCCCACACACACACACCCCACAGCAGGTCCAAAATGTCATGACCAACAGCAAGGTTGGAAGATAGAGGGGCCTCACGGTGTCTCTTTCCAAGAGCCACTAGGACCACGCCCAGACGAGTGGGCAAGCTTGGACGTGATGTTCAGGTTCTCTTTTAATTTTATTTTGATTTTTATTGATTTCAGAGAGAAGGAAGAGAGAGCAAGAGACAGAAACATCCATGATGAGAGAGAATCATGGACCGGCTGCCTCCTGCACGCCCCACACTGGGAACCGAGCCCACAACCCAGGCATGTGCCCTGCCCGGGAATTGAACCCGTGGCCTCCTAGTTCCCAGGCCGACGCTCAACCACTGAGCCACGCCGGCTGGGCGACGTTCGGGTTCTCGACTCACCATTTCTCTCTGGTAGGTGAATGGGTGCAGTGTCTGAATCCAGAAGAACTGACCCTGGGTTCCAAGCCTCCAAGAGCTTAAGACATCAGTTGACAGCTTCCTGTCGTCAAATTATCCTAACAGCATGAGCGCTTCCAATTAGAATCTCCCTGGTGTGACCTGGCCTGAAAGCTTTGACACCATCCCTTTGGCAAAGGAGACGAGCAGCTTTGCCGTGAAAGAGAGGCAGGTGCTGCTCATTAACACCATGGCTGCCAGGTGTGCTCACCGCCGGTCCAGGAAGGACGCGGCGCAGCTTACCACGTTCAGCAGAAGGTCTGACAAAAGGATTCTGAAAAGCGTTTCTCCAGTCGTTGGCTCGTCACGGGCAGGGCTGATTCCACCTTGCTCTCGGGGCCACTGGTGAATGCTCTTGCGACTCTATAGCGCTGCTCGTCATCTTAATATAGACCTCTGGAATGAACTCTCAGAGGCCTCATTAAGGGCATTACTGTGCCAGTCTCTCGCCTTTATTCTGATGGATTCTAAATGCCATTCCCCCTCCAGGTGGCTCCTCGGATCATAAAATAAGTTCTCCGCCGTCTGAAATCTATTCTCCAAGTGAGACTGCAAATCTTCAAATGTCTGGAGCCCACTCGCGATCATCTTAAGTAATCTGGGAATTGGGAGTGGCGACATTACCTGGAATTAATGGACCCTTGTTTTAAAATGTACCCAGGTTTGTTCTATTCAGGCCTGGGCGGGCCAAGAGATCAGGAGAGATTGCTGTTGCAACGATGCTTCGTTACTCCGGCCCGTTTGAAATGAATAAAGCTAAAAAAAAAAAAGAGACCGTACCCTTTTCTGTAATGATGTTTACTTTGAATTTATATTAGTTCACACAAACACTCCATCCATGCTTTTGTTCCGGCCCTCCGGTCCAGTTTAAGAACCCATTGTGGCCCTCGAGTCAAAAAGTTTGCCCACCCCTGCCCTAGCCACTCTGGCCTCCCTTCACGCCTTCCCTTCTGCAACCTCCCAGCTCACGCTCCAGAGCGCCTCCTCTAACAAGCGGCCTCCTGCCCTTCTCCCTCTGGCTTAGGTCAGACCTTAGGGGAGCTCTGCAGGCAGGGCAGCTGTCCCTCCAGGGAAAGCCACCTTCAGAGGAGCTGCCATCGAGGGCAAAGTGAATTTTGCTGTCTTCCCCCGCCCCCCCCAAAAGGAAACCTTTCTGAACTTCTTTGAGCTGCGGTTTGAGCTTCTTCAGGAGGATGGAAGAGCAGGTTTCCAGAATGCAGAACAAGCATGGCTTCACCATGCCCAGCCGGTGTGGCTCAGTGGTTAAGTGTGGACTCATGAACCAAGAGGTCACGGTTCAATTCCTGGTCAGGGCACATGCACAGGGTCGCAGGCTCAGTCCCCAGTGGGGGGTGTGCAGAAGGCAGCTGATCAATGCTTCTCTCTCATCACTGATGTTTCTTTCTATCTCTTTCTCCCTTCCTCTCACCCCGGCCCCAGCTTCGTCCGGAAGGACGTCTGGTCTAATTAGCATATTATGCTTTTATTATTATATATTTTTAACTGGTCTCTCCAGAGAGAGATGGAGACAAGGAGACAGAGGTTGTTGACGCTCAAGTTCACCTGCACGGCCAACCCTGAGTGTGTTTTCCGGCGGAGGCCACGGCTGACGGGTCAGGGTCCCTCACAGCAGGGCCTGGGCTGCAGGGAGTTCTGTATCCAGAGGCCTTTACCCAACACCACTTGGAAACGGCCTGAAATGAAATTAAATGGCAGTTCGGTGACACTTTAATCGCCACAGGCAGATCGAGATGCCGCTGTGATTACGACAGAGGAATCTATATTTGTTGTCTTGTGGGGGATGTGTGCCGAAGATACAGCGATCGTTCTGCAAGACGCCCGACTTATTCAGAAAGCCATCGTGAGATGTTGCAACTGTGAGTCATTCAAGTGTGTCTTCCTCCTGCCTCACAGAGCCAGGGGCCAGGGAATGAAGCCTGATCCTGAATGCAGGTCTCTCTGGGTAGGACCCTGGCCTAGAGGATTAGGGAGGAGCCGGAAATCCAGCCCCCAGCCATGGGCAGCAGGATGGGGGCAGAAGCACTCTCCACCCAGCTTGCCATGAGCATGGAGAGCCCAGCTGTCCTCTGCTGTTAACTGCCCCCCCCGCCCTCCCCCCCCCGGTCCCCCCCCCGCCCCCCTTCCCCCCGCCGCCGCCGCTCAGAGCAACAGAGGACCATGCTGGCACCAAGACAAAGACCCTTCCAGGCTGGTCCAGGACGCCGGCAAAGGGCAGCTTTAAGGCTCTTCCGTTTTCCTTGCTTGTGCCCACGTGGGACACGTGATTGGGAATGTCTGTCATTGAACAGGCATTCATAAAACGCCTACAGGGTGCCTGACTCGGACGAGGAAAGAGTGGGAGGGGGAGAACTTGGTGACCACGGTGGGTGAAATGCCACCCAGCAGAGGGCACCGTGAGCACTAAGCCAGGCAGGATCTCAGAGGTCCTGGGGCCGAGGGGAGGGCCCAGCAAACCTACCAGTGCCCTGCTGATTCCGGGGCTCCTCCAGGGCTTGGGAAGAAGCTAAGAGAACCAGTATCCTCGGCTTTGGCACCACCTGACCTCTGGGGTGGGGGGAGAGGTGGCTAACAAGGGGGTGGGTTCTCAACCACCAAGCAGCCTCCATGCCATGATGATCTATCTATCATCTATCTATCTATCTATCTATCTATCTATCTATCTATCATCTATATATTTATCTATCTATCATCTATCTACCTATCATCTATCTATCTATTATCTATCTATCATCTATCATCTATCTATCTATCTATCTATCTATCTATCTATCTATCTATCTATCATCTATCTATTACCTATCTATCATCTATCTATCTATATATCTATCTACTATCTATCTATCTATCTATCTATCTATCTATCTATCTATCATCTATCTATCTATCTCTCCCCAGTGGTGAGGAGCCCTCTCAGACTCCCTCCAGAGAGCCGGCTGCGCTCTTCCTGTGAACTCCCAGCTCCGCGACCTGCAACGGTAGCTCACAGTCAGCCATCACGGGAGGATGGGCACCCTGAACACAGCAGCACACATTGTGCCCGAGGCTGCCTTCCTGCTGGGTGCCTGACCAGCACCGCCCTCTCCCCAGTCCAAGTGCCAGAATGAAACGGACTCTGGTTGTCTCAAACCTGTTCTTCAATTTATTCTGACACCCAGGTCAGCAAAGGGGCGTGTGAAGTAACATGGGGTCTAGAAACATGTCCATCCCACCACCTCCCCAAGGCATGAGGGTAGGTTCCATTCCTACGAAGGATGCAGCTTCCTGCCTGTGTGCGGGGGACCAAGGATAAATGGGGCCCGGCCGGTGTGGCTCAGTGGTTGAGTGTCGAACCAAGAGGTCACAGTATGATTCCTGGTCAGGGCACATTCCCAGGTTGGGGGATAGGTCCCCAGTGTGGGGCATACAAGAGGCAGCCGATCAATGATTCTCTCTCATCATTGATGTATCCATCCCTCTCTCCCTCTCTCCTCCCTTTCTCTCTCTGAAATCAATAAAAACATATTTAAGAAAAAAATGAATAAATCTGAGTTATCACAGAAATGAACTCTCTCTCTCTCTCGCACACAGAGCACCTATGTATTGAGCACTTACATGATTACATTAGTCCTTTTAGAATTTAAGAAATTGGCAGCTTTATGCCCATTGTCTAGATGAGGAAATGATCTCAGGGAACCGAAGCATAAGACCTGTTTCCACGCCAGCCCGCGCTGGGCTCACCCCATCCTTGGAGATGTCTAATCCCGAGAACCCCCTGAGAGCCACCTGGGGGGCCTGGGATGCGGGTGCACACAGAAAACTGGGCGTACCCCCAGACAAGGACACAGCGGGACACTTCCTGTAGGGGCCACAGACACCGGGTGGTTGAATGACACTGCCTGCCCAGAGCCAGGCCCTGGGACCCATGCCCACAGGAACACTTTTCTCGGTCCCCGGGGTGGGAGACAGCAGATCAGAAGCCACGCTCTCCCACTGTAGGGCAGTCACCATGGGTGCAACTAGACTGGACCACTCAAGGTGCCCAGCAGCCAGCTGCCCTCGTGCAAGGACACCGGGCATTTCTCCCTCGACCAGCGAGGTGTCGGAGGCGTCGGAGCTGCAAGTAGCATTTCTCAGAACACATCACAGGCTGGACGTTGGGAGGCCATGTCTGCATCCTCTTTGCGTCCCTGAAAGAGGAAAGAATTGGATGCTCTGAGGTCGCTTCTAACGCCCACCTCGTGGCTCATACTCCTCCTGCCTCCTGCGACCCTATCGGCAGGCTCCAGGGGTGCAGCCCAGTGGGGGGATCCCAGCGTGGCTGCCTTGGGCACTGGCGGGATCCCTTCCGCCCCTCCTGGAACTCCTGGATTAACTCCACCCCCTTTCCTGGGATTAAGCACACACCCCCCCCTCACGCCCCCGAAACCATGTAACTGGTTTATTGGCCACTGGTGCTAAGGAGGCTTGGGGAGCTGCACCGTTGAGATATCCGGGTGACGGGAGACAACAGGCTGTCCGATCCGCTGTTCAGCAACGGATTGTAATTCTAAACACGATGTTCGTTATTCTGCCTGGTGGATTCTAATTAACTGTCAGAAAGGCATCGTTGAGGGGATGATGGATTATGCCGGGAAACTATTAATATCGCTCACTCCCTTCTGCCCATGTGCAGCCCAGGCCCAGAGCCATGGACTCGAGATGGGCGGGGGCCGCTGGCTGGTGCAGCCGGGGGCCCAGGGCCCTCAAAAGTCTCTGAACTGGCCGACCTCACGGTGCACGCACAGTCGTTTTTATTTCAAAATATTGGATATGAAAAAGGCCAATGAGAAATCCATTCCAATTATTGTAAGAAATGCCAACATTACTTTTGCCGGTGATAGAAAAAGAGAACTATTTGAGCCTTTAGATATAATTTCAACTGTTGTAAATTTTGAATGGTTATAAAAAAAAAAAGAGAGAGGTTTTAAAACTTTTATCACCTACTTGGGTGAACAAAGTTTCTGGTCAATGGTGCCTGCGAAGAATTTGAACAAATCGTCACGAAGTCTCAGGCACCAATTGCGTCCTGGTTATTGTAAGCATCAAAACTGACACATAAAGAAGTTATGCTCATGGAAGCATGGGGAGTGCTCTGGACCGCTCAACTTTCTCATTCGAACATTTTGTGGATTTCTATAACTGTCACACGAAGTTATTATTTAATATCTTTCTTAAAACTGTGCATTTTAGCCCTAGCCGGTTTTGCTCAGTGGATAGCGTCGGCCTGCGGCCTGAAGCGTCCTGGGTTCGATTCCGATCAAGGGCACAGGCCCGGGTTGTGGGCTCAATCCCCAGTGTGGGGCGTGCAGGAGGCAGCCGGTCAATGATTCTCTCTCATCACTGATGTTTCTCTCTCTCTCCCTCTCCCTTTCTCTCTGAAATTAATAAAAATATATTTTATAAAAAAAGATAGAAATGTCACTCCAGGTACCACCCTGGCTCCCTTAGAACCAGAGGAGTCCATGCCCACTAGCTGGGCAGCAGGGATGGGGGTGGCCAGCCAGCAGCCTCGGGGCTCTGGGTGGACAGTGTGCACCCCCTGGGGCCGGACGACCCATCAAGGAAAGAGGCTGAAAGCGCTTCACCCAACTCACCTGACTGGACCCTCAAACTCTGCTCGTCTTTGAAAGGGAAGGAAACAGAGAGGTTGAATGAATTGGCCAGGAAATAAGGGGCGAGCCCATGTCCTCCCCGGATCCGTGTGTCCCTGAAGGGTAAGTGGAAGGGGATGGTCCAGAAATAGAGAAAGGGGGAGCCCCTAGCCAAAGGGATCAGGGGCGTTAGCTTTGCCACAGAACCATGGCAGAGGCTGCAGGCCTGTCCTCCCAGGAACAGCCCTTCCCAGCCAGGCCCCCTTGGGGGTGAGGGGAGGGGGGCACCCCCTTACCATATACCTGGCTCAGGAATCAGCCTGGTACACCCAGCATTCCTGGGAGCCACTTTCCATCGGATTTCCCAGAATCCTACCTGACCCAGACGCACGTGTGTGATTTATGTCTCTCTCCACCGTGGTGCGTTTGATAGAAGGGAGAAGTGTGTGGGTTGAGAAAGTCAATTCCATTTCCCTCACTCCCACCCGGCGTGCTCCCTGATGTCACCAGCGGCATCTCCATCCATCTCTCTCCTGCATTCTCCCCTCACCCGGCGACGCAGTTTCCTGCTTTCTCCTCGGCCCTGCAGCCCTGACCCCCTTTTCTGAGCGGCCCCGGACCTCCCCCGGGTCCTTTAGAACCCAGCCACCCAACAAAGCTGCCCGCCAGAACAGCACGATCCTAACCCGCACCTGAGGGCCTTCCCCAGACCCAGGACTGGCTCGGGGCTGGGACCACCCCGGGGGCACCTAAACCACCTCACCTTTGCCCATGACCAGGCACACAGCTAAGGGCCTGCATCGGGGCAGGGGGGTGGAGGGGGAGCCTGGGAGACCCCTCCCTGCAGTCTGCCTGATGCCTCAGCAACTTTAAAAGAGAATCATCTCTTTGCCACCTTCCCTCTGAGAGTTGTTGGGATCAAAAGAACGGCTTTCCTCAGGCGGAAAAAACAAGGGACAGAACTCGTCAGGATAAACACAGCCAGTCGGACAGCCTGGCCCCGCTGAGCTGGAGTTTGGGGGTTTGGCTTTGTTTTTCCTTTCTCTTTATTAAGATGCTTAGTGCAACCGCCGTGGGGCACAGACAGCTCCTCTGGCTAAGATGCCGGGCAGGAGAAGGGAGGGAAGAGCCACCGGCTTGTAAAGGGTCTGGATAAACCGTCCAGGCTGGTCCCAGGCCCAGAGCTCAGGCCCTGTCTTAGGAGGCAAGTCAGAGCAGCAAAGATGGATTCCCAACTGGCGCCCGGTCCTACGCCCCCTCGAATTGGCCAGGCGTTCCGACCCCTCTTCTCCTCCTGTCCCCACCGTGCACAGATGAACGTGTCAGACAGGCAAGCGGGCAGCTGGCAGCAGACCAGCCATCCGCTCCTGCCACCCAGGGCCCACACAGGGCATGAAGGCCCGGGGGGGGAGGTCCTGTTTCCTGCCACATTTCCAGGGGGGAACTTGGTAAGAGCACATTGCCTGTGGGCGGCCGCTGAACACGAGTCAGAGGACCCTCCCCCGGAGGCACAGGGGTTGGGCTTAAATCTGGCCCCTTACTTACTGACTTCTACGAATGGGGTCACCTCCAGAAGGACGTTTTCCTGCCACGGGAAGAGAGAGAAATGCATGCAGCACCTGCCTCTCTCTGACAGATTCTGTCTGGGCTGGCAGTATTGACCAATGAGGCTAACAATAAAGTTATCGATACACGTGCAACCGCGTGCGGCACAACGACGTTTCGGTCAACAGCAAACCACCCATACGACAGTAGTCCCGCGAGACAATGGAGCAGCGTTTCCGGTGAGACATGGAAGGACATATGGATCAGGAGGAACTTTTTCCTCGGGTGGGATGGGAGCACATCTGTGGAGCTGGGTGATAGGGTCCCTCTTGCTCAGATCCTTCTTGGTGCCCTGGCTTAGGCGCCTTTCTTCAGTGAAGATTTCTCTGACCACTCACATCTCACAGTCCTTCTACCAGAGTCCTTACCAACAATTTCTGGGTAATATGAGGGTTATGGGGGCAAGAAAAGTTATCTGTTTTGACAATTGTTTCCTTGATGCCTAGCATAGTTCCTGGTGCATAGTAGGTATTCAATAAATAGTTTTTTGGATGGATGGATAGATGTCCCTACGGATAGACATCACATTTAATGATACATAATATTTTATGGTAAGGATATACCATCATTACCCCATAATGGTTGAACAATTCTTTCTTCTTCTCCCAGTTTTATTGAGATGACTGACATATAACATTGTATTAGTCTTAGCTGTATAGTAGTATAGTGATGCGATGTAAGTATATACTGTGAAATCATGACCAAATAAGTTTCGTCAACATCCATCACTTCAGTGTTTTTCCTTGTGATGATGCCCATTCTTAAATGTTAGCTCATCTGTTTCTTGCCTCCCCTGCCAAATTATAAGTTTCACGAAGTGCTTAAACCAAGTACTTCCTATTCATCAATGCGTCCCCCACATCTAATACAGTGTTTAGAAGATAACAGATCTTGGTATTTATTGACTCAATGATTTTTAAATGAATGAACTTTGGGGTTGCCATTCTAATAAACAGCACTCTGATGAACATCCGTGGGCGTGAACTCAAACACAGAGGAGAATTATTTAACCAAAATGTTCGGACGTCTAGAAAGACTCCTAATGCAGCTGTCCACACTGTTTTAGGTACAGGTAGTGCCAATTTTTCTCCCATCAGTGGTCAGCGTGTAAGAAGGCTGCTAGTATGACCTCCCCCTCTCTGAAGCTTATCAAAAGTATGTCTTTTAAATCTTTGTTAATTTGGTAGATGAAAATAGTACCTCATTCCTATTCATTTGCATTTATTTGAGTTTTAGGAAAAAGCTAGCATTTTTATATGTTTTAGTTATTGGTATTTCAACCTGTCCCTTTATGATCCTTCTTTCCCTATAAGGGTTTTTAATATTTTTCTTACAAATACGGGCATGAGCTCTGCAGATAATTTATTCCTTGTTTTCGATAGCCATGACTTTTCCCACTACATTTGCCTTTTTATTTTAGAATACTCCTGATGTACAAAATGTTTAATAGAATCAAATTCCTTGTTACTTAACTGATTACTTTTGTGCCTAGAATACCTTTTTTTTTTTTTCATTTAGAGGTAAGCACAGGCTTAAGTTTTCTTCTAATTTCAATATGGCTTGATTTTCCCCTTTCAAATATATTCCTTTTCATATACGGCGTGAAGTGGGGTTCTAAGCAGGTTATTTTTCCTAAACAGCAAGCCCTTTTCTTTCACCACCCACCCTTTCTGCACCGAGTGGCCATGTCTCCTGTCTGATATGAAGGGCCCTTCTGGGGTTAACCCATGTTGTACATTTCTCCTTAACTACTGTACTGTCTTGGTTAGTAATGGTTTATATACCCTAATATATGGTAAAACATGCCCCCCCCCCTCTGGACCGCCCTCTTAGCTATTTTCACCTGCATATTTTTTTCAAACGAACTTAAAAATTATCTTGTCACGTCTTCTCCTCTCCCTGGGGGTGGGGGTGGGGGGAATCAGAGTTTGCCTGAGGAAACAATGGGCCAATGAGTGAATGCGGGAATAATTGATGGCTTTATAATATCGCCTTTTCTCATTATGTGCTGTGTTTTGTTCGGTGGGGCATGAGGGCTGGCGGGTGGGTGTGCCACGCTCGGCTGAGCACTCAGCCCCTGGCAGGACTCGCTGCCCCAGAGACAGGGGCGCAGAACAGAGCTCTGCCCGCAAAGCTGGCGTCCAGGGCTCGCTGTAGCCACGGGGCTTTCCGAATGACATCCACCCAGCAATTATTCAGCTAATTTTCAGCCCAAATGAACATTTTGATCTGAAATAATTTGGTAATTGGGGGCTAAAATGAAGATGAGGAATAGGATGAAAGTGGCAACATCACGGCATAATTTGGGGGGGGGAGAAAAAAACACACCAGTAAATGTGAATCAAGTCTCAGCTCTGCTGCTCACCAGCTGCGTAACGAGAGACATTCATCACCCCCCCCACCCCCACCCCCAGCTCCCCCAAGCCTTGGTTTCTGCATCTGCGGAGTAAATAGGTTGGATTCCACAGTCCTGACATTCCTTTTGTTCTCTGAGGTGCTTCTCGCCAATTTGCAAGCGACAGTGCCTCCTTTGCTGACCGATCAGCGAATTTGGAAATATCCCATTCACTGGCCCCCAGTCTATCTGGGATACAACTTAGCCCCCCGCACTGCTGTCTGCGACCCAGAGGGTCAAACCTAAGGCATCCACAGGGCACTGGGTCCTCCTCCCCGCAGGAGTAGGAGCCCCTGCCCTGACCGGTTTGGCTTGATGGATAGAGCATCAGCCTGCAGACTGAAGCGTCCCAGGTTCGATTCTGGTCAAGGGCATGTACCTTGGTTGTGGGCACATCCCCAGTAGGGAGTGTGCAGGAGGCAGCTGAATTGATGTTTCTCTCTCATCAATGTTTCTAACTCTCTATCCCTCTCCCTTCCGCTCTGTAAAAAAAATCAATAAAATATATTTTAAAAAATAAATAAAAATAATAAGAAAAAGAAGTAGGAGCCCCTAAAGGGCGGACTGTGTCTGTCACGTCTGCGTTTCCAGTGCCTGGCTCATCTCAGCCCCCTCCCCCCACCCCCTGCCCCCATGAAACAAAGTTCACACAGACCTCAACTCCACCGCAGGCCCAGGTGCTGAGGAGACTGGCTTTAGGGTGCAGAGCAGAGGGGAGTGCGGGAGCAAAGCTTGGGTTCACTGAGGAGAAGAGGGAGCAGGCACTGCAGAGAGGTGGGCGCCTGGGCCATGAGACACGCCCCTGACCCTGGACCGCCCTCCCATGGCGGGGGCAGGGGGTGGGGGGAGCCAGAGGCGCTGCTTTGGCTAAATTTCGACTTCTTCTACATACAAGCAACCATGTTTTCTAAATCAAAATCTGGAAAATGGGGTTAAAATGTTGAACAGTATGAAATATGATGGCCTACTGAAGAAATCTCTTTTATGAAGGTGAATACAATCAGGAGGAATCAACAGTTTTAAAAGCCAGCCCTCGCTTCCCTCAGGACGGGGACCCCCGCTGTCTTCCCTGATCCCTTCCACAGACTAGGAGGGGGCGGCGCCTATAGGCTGCTCCTTCTCCAGCTGCCAGACCGTCCTGGCTCCTGCCGGCCAGCCCGACCCTCTGGGCCCCTCTGGGCCACGCTCCCCCCTCTGCCTGCCAAGCGTTCATCCTGCCTCCATTCCTGTGGCCTCTGTGACCCAGGTGGCTGGCTTCCTGCTGCTAACACCTGCTCTGCTGGCTGCCCTTGGCTGCCCTGCTCCGCCCAGTCTCCTAACCCTGCCCTCCCCAGGTATACTTGCTGCCAAGTAGCTCTCCAGTCTAAGAGACCTCAGGTCCGGAGTCTGCCTCGTTCCCTGGGAATGTTACCAAGTTCATCACCTTTTCCTAATGTATCGGAGGACCAAGGTTCTTTATCACTATCTTGCTAAACTGAAAATGCTAAGTTAATTCACTGCAGCATTACTAAGAAGTAAAGTTTAGACATAGCCACACGTGCAAATCAAAGCCACTTAGCATTAACGAAACCATCTTAGACCTTGCTCATCTAGCCCAACCACCCCATTCTTATATTTTTTTCCCCTCCCACAAGGCAGGGGTGTGGTCTGACGTGTCTGGAACCTAGAATGGATGTGTTGGGGTCCTCACTCCCAACACCCAGAGGAAAGAATCTGATTGGCTCAGCCTAGGCCCTGGTCCACCTGTTAAGACAGGAAGGTGGGGGGTCACACTGTGAATGAGGCAGGGGGTGCTGTGTTCGTGGGGTGGAAGGTCAGGGCAATTCTCAGGAAAAGTCCATGGGGTGGGCAGACACCCCACATGGCCAACCACCCCCCTTTAAGGGTTAAAAAGACTCAAACTCAGAGAAGGGGAGTGATTACTAGTGGTCACACAGCAAAGCAACCACTTATAAAGGTGATAACGGTTCCTCTGGACACAGCAGGGCGATGGGGATGGTCTAGGTGTGGCCGTGCTTGGAGACAGGAACAGGCCTAAGTGGCAGGGGAGGCAGGGCGGGCGCAGCAGCAGGAAAATGGAAAGGACACCTGGGTAATGGTGACCTTCCCTGACCCCTGCCAAGTCGGTGCTGACAGAACTTGGGTCGCAAGAGACAGAAGGAAGGATCTGAAAACATTTTTCCATGTCACTGTCTCCAGCCGCCTCTGCGTGCTCACAGTCTCCCTTGCAAACATGTTTTCCTTCCCTTTCCCTTGCACTCAAGTCAGCGCACAGGGGCCAACGGGCCCATGGACAAAGGCACCCAGATCCGGTTCCCACCTTCCTACCTCCTCACAGTATGTGGGTGTCAGGACACGTGGGAGAGAGAACTGCTCCTCCCAGCCACCCCGGCTTCCTAGCTGCTCCTGGTCCTGAGCTGCACCCCCAGGGAGGGAAGGGGGTGGGGAACGTCAGGCGTGGCCAAAGGAACGCCTGTGCTCCGGGCCTTTCCTGGCCGCGCTGGTGGCCGCGCTGGGATGAGTGGCTTGTGGAGCAGGAACGGGAAGGCCCACGTGAGGGACGGATCCCGCTCACGCTGCAGCTTGCGCTGAGAGCTAAATGACACGTAATTCAGTTAAAGGAGAAGGAGGCAAACCTCATCACAACAGTTGAAAACACGAGGACAACAAATAAACATCTGCTTAGAGCTGGCAACAAGGAGGCCAATTTCCTCTTTGCAGAAAGAAAAGCACCATCTTGCCCGCTGTGTGTGGGGGCCGCTCTTCGGGGAGCGGGGCCGAGGGAGGTTCAGAGCACAGCGCTAACCGAGTTCCTGGGCCAGCACCCAGGAGGGTCCCCGGGCAGTAAGAACCAGCTGCACCCATGAGCATGCCCCCACCCCCTCCCACACACACACACACACCCTGTCGAAGCTGGGCTGTAGGGGGAAAGTTCTGGACTGAGAGCCAAACATCCTGGACTTGAAAATGCGCTCTAACGCTCCCAGCCATCAGCCGCTGGGGACCTGAGGCAGGCGGCATGGCTTTCCCACTCCACATGTAATAGGAAAACCACCTGAACCACGAAGCACAGACTTAAAATGAAGGTTCCTGGGCCCGCCCCCCGCCCCTGAATTAGCAGCTCAGAATCTCCTGGGGCCCTTTATTAGGCGGTCCAGTTTTAGAGTTTGACTTCCTACTTTTAGTTATTTCTTCATGCATTTATGCATTCAAAAAAGTATCTCTATATATATAAGCCTAATATGCAAATTGTCCCCTCCAGAGTTCAGTCACTCACTATGATGTGCACTGACCACCAGGGGGTAGCACAGAATGAAGGAAAACCCTGGCCGACAGCTGGGGAAGGGAGGCCCCAGCCTGCCAGCAGCTGGAAGGCCCCCATCGGCCCTGATCGCCGGCCAGGCCTAGGGACCCTATCTGTGCACGAATTTCATGCACTGGGCCTCTAGTATTAAATACTTACCTACTCGATGCCAGGTTAGGTTTGAAAAGCAATGGTGAACAATTCGTGGTTCTGACCTTCAAGATGCTTGCTGTATACAGGTGAGGATATGAATACGCAAACAGGAAATGTTGCACAGAGGGCTGGGCGCTATGTAGGGAGAAGAGATGAGTATTGTGGGAATGGGAAGGGAGGGTGCCCATGACCTCTGACACATGTTAAGGGATTCTATCCTCTCTTCCCTCCACCTGCAGCACCTCCTCCTATTCCACAGGAGTCCTCAGTAGCCTCAGATTCTTCCAGTCTTGTCTCTCCATGGGTACCTCCCCTCTCTCTTGACTATTGCCTTCTTCCTTGCACACATCTCTCCTCCCATTTTCCCCAGCAGGAGCGACCACCCCCTACTTTTGGAACCCTGTGGGCTATCACTCAGAGGACCACCTCTTCTGGGCTTCTGCTTCCCTTGAAGCTGGGGACCACATTTTATCGCCTTCCCTAATCTGTCCCTCCCACTTCCCATAGCTGAAGGCAGCACAGTTTAAGAGAAAAGGATGCTGGCTCAGCAAACCTTCACTCTACTGCTCTCGGCTCTGCCAGCCTATGACGTTAGACAAATCTCCAGACCTGCTTGGGTCTCGGGTTCCTCATTTGTAAAATGAAGAAGAAGAAGAAGAAGAAGAAGAAGAAGAAGAAGAAGAAGAAGAAGAAGAAGAAGAAGAAGAAGAAGAAGAAGAAGAAGAAAATGGGCATGATCTCTTTAGAAGGAGAAGGTCTCTTCTAGATTTGACGTCCTATGAATTTATAAAACGTGTTTACTGTTAATTGCATGGAATGTGGCAGTTTCATCTCGGTGAAGAGAAACCAAAAGATGTATCTTACTGCTGCCTTCAAACCTTTATCCTGCCTTGTACCCATGAATCTTCACTACGCAAGGTGAGCTTAGCAGACCCAGGGCATCCGCGTCACCTTAGAATAACTGGCTTTGAACTGCAGGATCTAGGGCAGAGGTGGGCAAACTTTTTGACTTGAGGGCCACAATGGGTTCTTAAACTGGACCGGAGGGCTGGAACAAAAGCATGGATGGAGTGTTTATGTGAACTAATATAAATTCAAAGTAAACATCATTACATAAAAGGGTATGGTCTTTTTTTTTTTTTTTAGTTTTATTAATTTCAAATGGCCAGATCTGGCCCGCGGGCCGAAGTTTGCCCACGGCTGATCTAGGGCCTCCTGAATCAGAATCTACATTTTTATCAGATTCTAATCGGAATCAGGAGGTCCCCAAGCACTTTTACAGTGTAAGAGGCTCTGCTCAAAGTTTGTGAGAACATAGCCCAAAGAATGAAAGGGAAGCAGTTTTCAGTGTCAACAGAAGGAACTTACTGGTTTAGGGAACAAACCAAAGATGGAATGGAATGTTTACAAGGCAAAGGGACCTCTGGCATTAGGTTAAAACAGAAATAGGATAGGCACCTCTCAGGATGTGCCAGGAGTGTCCTGTCGGGGTCGGGGGTTTGGATGGATGGCTTGTGTTCCAACTCTGAGCTGTGAGGTCATTAAAGTCTACTTCAGTCTATTTATTGCCTTAGTGCTATTCAGAGGGGCCCGTGGAGCCATAACACAAGCCCACGACTCAGCTGGTTCTGAGGGACCGTTACCAAATGTAGATGTGGTGGCGGGAGGGCACACAGGTGGGCAGAGGACAGTGACATGCCCACCTGAATGAGCATGACCTGTGCTCCTCACCTAGAGGACTTTTCTGGGAGAGCCGCTGAGCCTCTTGCAAGCCTACAGCCCTCCTTCCCTCCTCACTACACAAAGATTCTCTTCTCCCTTCCTGGTCAAGGGCTTGGCATCTCAATTTAGAAGCTAATTCTGGATCAAATTAGTCCATCTCACAGATAGAATTAGAAGCTGGGCGACGATTTGGAAAATACAATCAATTTAGTTCAATTGTTCTTGCATGTGGGCTCCATCCAATAATGGAGAATTTGCTCCGCGGGCTCTCGTGCTGACAGGGAGCTGTTATCCACGGGGGTGAGGTTAGTCTGGTAGAACACAAGAGCCCAATGGGTTAAGGGCTGTGTTCAGCCCCAAGCAAAGGCACCAGCCAGGGTCCAAAGTGGGGCAGGAGCAGGGAGGCTAGTGATCATATTCCTGCCAGAGAAGAAAACCTGACAAGCACAAGGCAGTCAGCTCTCTGACGTCTGAAAGGATTGAGTCCCACAAGACAGGACTAGGTCAAGACAAGGCACCCCTCTGTGACTGTTCTCTTATATATAATTGGGGGGTTGTGAGACCTACCCCACTCAGCCCATGGGGTTATAGCTCAGAACTACATAATGTATGTATATCCCATCTATTCATTCATTCATTCATTCATTCATTCATTCACTCATTCAGTTGTAATAAACATTGATACCATCTGCTATTTGTTAGGCATCTAGCATGTACCAAACGTTGTGGTAGGTGAGAGGGCTGATTTAATGACTAAGCCTGAACTCCCATGGAACTCATGTGACCAAAGATGGTGGTGATGATGATGATGTGGGATGATGATGATGGTGATGGTGACGATGGTGATGGGTCTTCACCCCCAAAGACATCGCTGGCCAGTGCCTGATATTAATGTGCAGTGAAAGACTGTTCCTCTTGTTGCTCATATTGGCGATGAGCTAAGAGAGATTGAAGCGCTTTGGTATGAAGCATGATACATATTTTATGAAATACCTTTCTCTGCCTGTTTAATTGTGGGATCTTCAAGAGAGGCAGTGAGTTTCGCTGTTTAACCCTGGGATAAATGGATAGAGTTTCAGCCTTCAGCTTCAGGAGGTCCCTGACCACTGCATGCCCTGGTTCTCCAGGCCTGCTGAGGAACAGAGCTTGCAGGAAGACCGGTGGCCATACCACGTGCCCTGCACAGCTTTCTTTACTTTGTGGGCCTCAGTGGGCACAGCTATGGAGCTAAAATACCCACTTTTCCATTGTTAACGGCTCCTGAAGTCTTGGTTGTCACAAATATTCTGAGATTCCAAAGATGATCATGATTTACCAGAGAACAAGGAAAGATGATTAGAATGGCCTATCTTAGCAACTCTGGTGGTCCCCCCAAGTCCTCCTCTCATTGCCAAGACACTTCCATCCTTCCTCTTCATCCTGAGTTCAGAATGTGGGCATTCTAGTATCTCCCTTCAAAAAAATATATAGGTGCTTTAAACATTGTCTCAAATTGGGGCTATACTGGGCCTTTCTGTACAGCAACCGTGGAGTTCTACCAGAGGGTCTGTGTGTGACTACAGCCAGACCAGGCCTACCACAGGGCTTAGTGGTTGCCCTCGCTACATCAATAGGCAAATGGCACTTCACAAGGTTTTTTTACCAGCAAACTGGTGACGCAGACTTCAGGACCTCTCTTTTGGACCTCAGATCTAAGTCTTGGAAAACCCACTTTCAAGTTCTTCTAGTGCCATCCATGTGTAGGGACGTTGTAGTTTGAGTTGAGTGATCATTTTGCCAAGGCTTCATCAGACCTTCACTACACCAAGAACATGTCATTGGTCCCACAGAACACTGTCTTTATCCCACTGCCTTGGGTCCTGTCATTGTCCCTGTTCTTCATTAGACTGTGCGTTCATTGAGGCAAAGTAGAATGTACTGCCCAGGAACAAGCACCTAGCAAGCACTCAATCAATGTCAGATGACTGAGTAAACAAATACATTTATATATTTTTAAATAAAGAACTGAGAGAAGAGAACACATGAAACCACTAATTTTTAAAGGCATAGAATCCTAAAAGTTAAAAGGATCTTGGGCTATCACCTAGTTAGCAGAAATGGGCATCACTATACCACCACCCACTCCAGGCAAACATCACTAATGGGTCATGGCCCTCTGTCCTCCTCACCACAGATGTGGCTCCAGAACACTTCACCCATCCAAAACCAATTTACTGAAATTGGTATGCAAAATAAAAATTGGTCTGCCACCCCTGACCTAGCTCAGTCCCCGCATTTTAAAACATGGGCCCTATTAACCTTCTTCAATCATCCCGTGACTATCTGCTTCTGTTCATATGCTTATTCTAGCTGTCACTTTACAAAGACACGGAGCTACAGGGCCTGGAAACAGAGCTCTACGTGGATGTCAGCCTGGCTCCCACAATAGGATGCCCTCCTGCCAAGCCCAAGCTGGGCTCCCAGAGTTCTGGATTGCTTATGCCCAGACTCGAGAACATATGCTGCTCATGAGTGCGCTGGCCTTGGTGCTGAAACATAGATCTGCATGTATGAAACTAAAACCTACCTTATGGAGGACTTAGGGTGTGTGCTTTGCTGATGCGGGATGGAAGACCAGAGAGCCCCTAAATGGCCATCCATTTGCAGAAAACAGATCTGGAGAATTAAAACGTTCAGATGTGTGCTCTATCCCCTAGTAGAGCTCTCCTTCATGCCTTACCAGTGGTCGGCAAACTGCGGCTCACGAGCCACATGCGGCTCTTTGGCCCCTTGAGTGTGGCTCTTCCACAAAATACCGACTTCTGCGCATGGGCCACGAAGTTTCAACCGCACTGTACGTGTGCGCCCGCACGTGGCATTTTGTGGAAGAGCCACACTCAAGGGGCCAAAGAGCCGCATGTGGCTCGTGAGCCGCAGTTTGCTGACCACTGCCTTAGACCCTTTATCACTAGGAGACAGGAGGACAGGTGACCAGCTCCTCTACAGAGACCCTGAGTGCATACAGCCAGGAAGCAGCCCTCAGATAAAATGCAGTTTTCCCAGTTCCAGGCCTGGGTGCAGCCATCTGTAGGGTGTGACACCTGATCAGCCACCTCACTGGCCTGGTGGTCAATGATCGGAGCAAGAGATCAGGACGCCACCTTTGGGGTCTTGCCAGAGGGCCTGCTGCTGAGCAGTGTCCAGGCTTCCAGGGGCCTTGCCCCCTTCGTCTCTGCCCAGAGTCCAAGGAGAAGCTTGGTCCCTAGCACTCAACATCCTGCCCATTCATATTCCATACCTCCTTCTTCTTGCTTCCAAAAATCCTGGCAGACCCTGCCTGTTTCATAGGCCGCAGGGCAGTGTACCTGAGCCCCTTCGGCTTCCCATGAGCCACGAGGCTGTCAGCGAGTGTTCGGGGTGAGTTTCTCTTTTCCATTCTGCCAGGGCACATAGATCAGGCTGCATGCAGATGGTCGGTCCACTAATTTTGAGTATCCCCCTCACCAACTTGGCTCAGGAAAGAGAGAGAGAGAGAGAGAGAGAGAGAGAGAGAGAGAGAGAGAGAGAGAGAAGGAGAAAGAAAGAAAGAAAGAAAGAAAGAAAGAAAGAAAGAAAGAAAGAAAGAAAACAAGTGGAAGGAAGGAAGGAAAAAATAGAGTTAAATTCTCCTCTTCTTCCTCCCCCCCGCCCCCCACGCCAAGAAAGTCCCTATGCACAGCATCTTGGGTGATGAAAAAGGGCCCTTGGAGGCCACTGCTTCCCTTCACCCCGTCCTGCCTTTTCCCATGTTCAGCAGCCCTTGCCCAGATCTCTGTCTTCCCCACAGACTGCCCACCCGCTGCCCACCTCTTCTTTCCTTCAGAAGGGTCCAGTAGGGAACACGGGTAAGCAGATGGCGAGACTCAAACAGAAACCTCTAGCTTGAGAGGACTACCGGACTGAAAGCAGGAGCCTCACCGTTCATTTCTCTGTCTCCTCCCCTAGCAGAGCCCCTGGCACAGAATAGATTCTCAGAAATAAGGTGGAATGAATGAATGAATGAATGAATGACATCAAAGCGCCATTTAGGGAAGATTCCTAGCGTCTCCTTTATGTCTTCCAAACCCCAAAAAGAAAGGGAGAGGGGCTCGGGGGCAGGCAGTAACTTCTGCAGAAGCTCTGCTAACACCCAACGGTCTCCAACGGTTCTCAACCTGTGGGTCGCGGCCATCAGAAAACACATATAGCATATCAGATATTTACATGACGATTCATAACAGTAGCAACATTACAGTCATGAAGTAGCAACAAAAACAATTTTATGGTGGGGGGTCACCACCACATGAGGAACTGTATTAAAGGGCCGCGGCATTAGGAAGGTTGAGAACCATACTACGTCTTCCTGTGCATTAACTAGTCTCAGGACATCAGGTAGTACCTATCAGGCACCGTTTATGACAAGATTCCATTCTATGGGTCAGGAATCTGGAGCGTAGTAGGTCGAGGACTGAATCAAGGTCACGTGGCTAGTACGTGACAAAGTTGGCATTTGCTGCAGACTGTCTCGTGCCAGGACTCACATTCCTCAGGAGCTTATATGCCCGTGTGTTTATGTAAGCAACCAGCATAAACACAGATGGTGGATGAGATAGGGGCGGACATCCACAGGGTGAAGAGCTAGGAGAACCCCGGGAGGGGTCTTCAAGGGCAGGTCCAGGGGAAGCCTCTGTCAAGAGGTCACAGTTGAGCTGCCGACCTGCAGGGTGAGAAGGGCCAGCTGCGTGCAGAGTGGGCGCACAGCGGCCCCGGCGAAGGGAACAGCAATAGGCAACGCTGAGAAGCAGCAAAGGGCTCAGTGTGTTTGAGAAACAGAAAGGAGGCAAGTGAGGCTGCAGTGTGGAGAGCAAGGACAGAGCGGTGTGAAGGGAGAGGAACATTCTCCTTCAGAGTCTGAGGACCCGTGTGCGAGACTGACCGCCCGCACGAGTGTCTGCAAGAGAGGAGCTGTTCGTAAACATGATGCATGTAGTCGCATCATTTCCTGCCTGGACTCCCCTCCACAGCCAGGGTGCTTGCTGGGCACACATCTTAGACCAGGGGTGGGGAACGTCCGGCCTGTGGACCGTATAAGGCCCGCAAAATCATTCGGTCTGGCCCTGCCAAGGCAACCGCAGGCAGGACTCAAAATTCAATACATCTAGGAGCTTTTTTCATAGCAACGTAAATTGATATTAAGTGAATTATATTAAGTGAATGATGTTATAAATATCCAAATGGCTCTTGGCAGAAAAAAGGCTCCCCATCTCAACTTAGAACGCGAAGGGCCTAATCAAAGTGAACTTTCCTGATAGCTGTTCTTTATGGCTCTGTGTGTTCTTAGTGTTATCACTGCCCTATCTCTAGTGCCCAGCACCGTGCCTGGCATATAACTGGAGCTCCTATGACAGGCGTGGATGACAGGCACATACTAAATATTAGGGGACAAAGCAGGCACCCGTGGTGATTAGCCTGCGGAGAAACCCAGAGATGATGCGATGAGGAAGAGCAATGCCTTGCCCCAGGTGCCTGGGGACCGGCAGAGGTCGCAGGAGGAGGGCAGCAAGGCCAGAGCAGAGTCCAGCAGGAACTGAAGGAGCCCCCAGGGTTTGCTCTGAGGCCGACCCTGGCCCAGATTGTAAGGGGCTCTGGAGGGACTTGGGGGAAGGGGTTCTGGGAAGTGTTAGGGAGTCGTTGCGGAGGTCAAGGGCAATCTGGGGTGTTTTTACCCCCTCAGAGGACAGGGGAGAGCCCCGAGCTTGCCTCAGACAGATATTCCCACAAGTCACCAGGCTCTGCTCCCATCGCCTCTCATGCTTCTCTCGGCCACAGGAAATCAAAGCCACACAGGAATCCCATCCCTCACAGGGTGTAAAGCAGAGCCGCTGAGCCCTTTCCGGGGACACCGAGGTTGGAGAAAGGGGGGTGAGCCTTCTGGCTGCTGCTCAGGAAGAAGTCTGGCCCCGCTGAAGAGGGACCGAGGGAGACCAAGGGGAGATGGAGGGGAGACTGAGGGTCCTGGCAGCCAAAGGGCCATTTCCAATTTGTTTTGGAGAAACAAGAATGTTTGAGATCCGAAGCTCTGACCAGAGACCTCCTAAGGAAGGGGCCACCCCACACAGCACGTGCGCACGCATCCAGGGGGAGCTCCGTGGGAGAATGTCCAGTGTGCCTCCAGACTCCAAGGCTGGGCCCCTGGGCGGGGGGGTGCCCCGCTGCCCTCCTTCCTCTCACCCCCCGCCACTCTCTGGTGAGAGCGGAGCCCGCCTGCTGAGTGTGCGGGGAGGAGTCTTCTTGAACCTTTGCACTCACTCACATCAGCAAAAGCACTGCTGTGCCTTCCAGGGGGGTAGCTCCCTAGAAATGCAAGCCCAACAATTAGTTACAACAGGCGCCGGAGCCCAGGCAGGCAGGGAGCAGCCCGGCTGTGCGCAGGTGGCCTCTCTGGGGGTGCATGGAGGAGGAAGGTTGGTCAGGAAAGGAAGCATCCTTGCGAATCAGACAGCCGACCAACGCTGGTGCTGGAGAGGCAGGGGCCCAGGGGACCCACAGGCGAGCCGTGAACGGATCAGAGTAAACCACTGGTTCTTCATAGTGAATTAGGGCACCGGCGGTGGGAAAAACCCTCCAGACCCTCCCAGATGTTTCGTGGGCTTTGCATGGCAGAGCACTGTTTTATGGGACCCTTCTGGGAACCAGACGGAGCTGGTCCAGGACCTGAGGCGGGGGCTGGGCTCCGTCCCGCTTCACTACACAATAAACACACATCAGCTTGTCTCAGAAGACAGGATCCTTTGCATACTAAACATTTGGGTCCTAGGCTTTGCGGGGGGGGGGGGGGGACCTCTGAGAAGAGGGGCTCAATTCTGGCAGGAGAAGAAAGATGAGGGGAGGTGCAGTCACTCAGAAACCCAGGCCTATTCCAGATGTTCGGGGCAGGGGCTAAGCCATGGGATGCACTCACTCCAGAAGGTGGAAGGACAGGATTCCCACGGGCCTGCAGGGGCCCACAGGGAGACCAAGAAAAGGGGTGGGAAGGCGGTAGTGAAGGCCACCACCTGTGGGGGCTGGTGTGTGTGTGTGTTCACATGTGTCTGTCTGTGTGCAGGTGGGCGCAGGTACGCCCATGTGCACGCATATGCACACGCAAGGCAGAGGAGGATGTGACTGTGTGTGCTGCATGTGCGCCTGCCTCTGGGCGCACGCTTTGGGACTACATACAGTTTGTGGATGTGCGTGTGCTCACATGCTTGGGGCGTTGCCAACACTTCCCGCTAAAACGAATGGCAGCTGTTGTCTCCTCACTGAGCCTTATCATGTTCATGCTAATCCCACATTATTGCGTTAAGTTGCCTCTAAAAATTAACATTAAGAAATTGTGTAAACAGTCTGGGGCTAAATGGCAAGCCCGATCCTAGAAGGAGGTGTTATTAGCAATGTCGATTAGTCACCCTTCCTGTTCCACCTGGTGGGCCTCCCATCGGCTGTGGGGAGAGCCCCCGGGAACACCGGCAGAGGGACCAGCTGGCCACAGCCTGTCCGGGCCAGACAGGACCGGACTGTTTGGTCCAACCGCTGGTTTCACTGCTACCAGGAGGCCTGGGTTCCAGGCGGAAAGCAGTGCCTTCAGAATCCACCTGGAGCCCAGGCCTCCTCACTGGCTTCCTCCTTGAGCTGCACCTGGGGCTGTGCCGAGAGAGAGAAATGGGTGCGAGCCCCCCTTCTCTCTCTCTCTCTCTGTCTCTCTCTGTCTCTCTCTCTCTCACACACACACACACACACACACACACTGCTGATGGTCCCTCTGAGGGCCACGGTGTCCCTGTTTGTAAAAGGAGAAACTCCTTTTAGATGCAACTAGAAACTCTCCAAGGTCATGTCTGCCCCACCGTTTGCTGACTTTTGACCAGAACTGGATGCAGTGGCGAGAGAGGCCGTCTGTGCTCCATGCAAACTGGCAGCCAGGTCCTTCCTCTGAGCTGGGCTCCCAGGGTGCCCTTTCCCCCGCCTGCACCTCCTCCTGCCCTCCCTCCAGGGGGTGGGGAGTCCTAGTGGGAAGGGGAGTTTGGAGGCGAGGATAACATGGTCTCAGGACAGGTTCTCCGAGCAGAGTCTAAAGCAGTGGTTCTCAACCTTCCTAATGCCGTGACCCTTTCATACAGTTCCTCATGTTGTGGTGACCCCCAATTTCATGGTTAAAAATTGAACATAATTAAAGCATAGTGATTCATCACAAAAACAATATGTAATTATATATGTGTTTTCCGATGGTCTTAGGCGACCCCTGTGAAAGGGTCGTTCGACCCCCAAAGGGGTCGCGACCCACAGGTTGAGAACCACTGGTCTAAAGAAACAAGAATTACCCCAATAGGGGGAGGGGACACGCTTCATTGCGAGAGTGGAGGAATGGTCCTGCACCTTAGCTGGAGGCACCGGGGTCAGATTCGGAAGAACTTCCTTACTGGGGCAATCAGGGCTATGAAACAGGAAACACAAGAGGGGTGAGAGGGAAGGGCAGCTGTCCCTAGAGGCAGTCATTACTCACCATATTGTCAGAGGTCTGTGGGATGGTGTGGGTGGTGGGGTCTTTCCTTACCTCAAGGTCTTCACCCAAATGGCAAGTTCTAAAGCCACTGCCCCTCCCTCTCCCCCATCCTTCACCCCTCCCCCCCCCCCCCCCACACACACACACACATGCAGCTGCTCACTGGAAAGAGCAGGGCCCAGCTTGGTCCTAGCCAGGCAGAGAAGATGAAGGGAAGGGGCCCTGTGATTCTCAGCACCAGCCCTCAGGACACAGAAACACATCGCCCGCTGGGACAGCCTTGGTTCAGCAATGCCTGATGGTGGGTCTAGAGTCCGTCACCCGGCAAGGGACGAAGCCTCAGACCTTGTGCGATAGTTTCAGCTGCTGAAAAGCACTTCCATCCCCAGGCGGCTGGGGCCAGAACCCAGCACAGGAGCCGACCTTCTCTGTGGCTGGGAAATAAATTTCATATATTTGCACACCCAGGAGGGCCCGCCAGGGTGTGCAACTATATGAGCGTGGCTTCTGAGTCTCCGGCAACTTGACAAAAGAGCATTTGGAAGTGTCTTCAGAGACGGGTACACGCCATGGCTACATCTGCACCCCCCACATACAGACATGCACACGCCTGTGCATGCACACTGGCTCCCTGGTCACGCACCCCCAACCCACCCAGCACACACAGGCAGGAGAGTGCATGGAATTTGCCCCAGGCGCCCTGAGAAATTCCCGGACAGCCTGCGGGGCCCTGTGCTCCATCTCTGCTCCCTCCCACCCCACGCGCTGCCTCCCTGCCTTCTCTTTGAAATACCCAGGCTCCTGTGGGCTGAGCCTGGCACTCAGCAGGTTGGCATGTGTTTGGCAAGGCAGTGGTGCCTACAGGTGGGGCTACCATACAGGCCGGGCGCCTGTGGACCCCCATCTCCACCACACACAGGTACCCCTGCATCCACCTCCCCCTGCGGGGTGCCGGGAGCCTAGGAGGGAGCCGCACCCTCCCGCTCCGCTCCGCATCTCAGCTCCTCGGTCCCAGAGACCCGCCCCCCAACTAGCCAGCCCGGAAACAATCACCCTTTGAGAAGGGCTGCCAAGCTGGGCCCCAGGAACAGCCAGGATGGAGGCGGGGTGGGATGGGGGTGCAGGCAGCGGCCAGGCGCGCGTTAACTCTCGAGAGCCGAGGCCCGGCTGTGCTCGCCCCCGCCCGCAGCCCCGGCTTCCGCGCCCCAAGCTGGAGCCGCCTCCGCCGGGCAGGGCGTTGGGGTAGGAGGGGAGGTGATACCAATCCCGGGGGGAGGGTCCTCGCGGCCTCCTCCTAGCGCCCCCGCCCGAGCTGGCGAGGTTGGTACCGACCATCAGCGGTCCCGCCGGCAGCCTGAGCTGCTGGGGGGGAAAGGGGGGAGGAGGAGCGGGGGCGGGGCGGGCGGGAGGCGCTGTCAGAGCCGTGACACCGGCGCAGCCGCACGGAGGGGACTCGGAGCCGGCCCGGTTGGCTGGGCGGCCGCGCATCCCGGCTCCCCGCGCCCCCTCCCCGCTCCCCTCCCCACCCCCCTCCCGCCCCCCGCCCCCGGCCCTGCCCGCGCCCCCCCCGCGCTCGCGGCTCCATCCACCGCCTCGCCGAGCCCAGGAGCAGCCGGGCTGGGCGGCGGGGCGCAGGCTGGGACCCCGCGGCTATGAAGTGGCCCTCGGGGGCTGCAGCCCGAGATCCCCGGGGGAGGGAGGGGCGCGCGGCCCGGAGCAGCAGCCTGGGGGCCCCGGGGCCCGGGTTTAGGGGCCGCCACCGCCCGGAATGAATCGCGCTGGGGACGATCCGGACTCGGACTCGCCGCCTCAGGTCAGTGACCCCCGCGGGCCCCCGCGGCGCCGCTGCAGCGCACAGAGCCCCTTTATGCGTCCCCATCAGTATCCACGCCATGTCCTCGCGGGTGCGCGCGCGCCGGCGTGTGTGTGTGTGTGTGTGTGTGTGTGTGTGTACACGCAATGGGGACAGCTGGAAAGGGGGCCTGAGAGGGGCCAGGGCTGGAGCCGCCGAATGCCACCCAGGAGCTCCCAAACAAACCGGGGTTGAGTCACGCCTGCCCTGCTCAGCCCCGCGTCTAGGGAAGAGCTGGCCCTCAGTTCCTTCCAACAACTGGTCCAGGCTCTTAGCTTGCCGGTCCCTTCCCACCTCAGCAGGTGGTTCCTGGTGGCCCAGCTGAGCCCGGCCCAGCTCCCCCTGCTGCACCTGCTCCCTGGGTCATCCCCAAGGGCTCTGAGGCTCAGGGGCAGCTCTGCCAGGACGGCGGAGGGGCTGAGGGCTGGCGAGGGTGGCAAAGGGTCCGTGGGCCCTTCACTGTCGCAAGGCGGCCGGAGGCATGACCAAGTTCACCGCCCTCTCCTCTGCACCTGGGCTCCGGCCTGAGGTCTGATGCCTCCAAAATCAGAGCATGCAACTTGCGAAGGGGAAGCCGAGAGGCACGGCAGACAAGGAGAAGGAAGCCACCGGATCTCACGGGGACAGGGAAAGGGGGTGACAGCCTGGTACCAAGCAGCTGAGGTCAAGAACCACACACACACACACACACACACACACACACACACACACACACGGCCTTGACTGGCCTCCCCTTCCCCTTCCTCGCCTGGCCAGGCCTAGCCTCAGCCGCACACTGTTCGATGGATTCTTACAGAAGCTGGGGCTGAGGGCTTTGGCACCCCTAATACCCAGGAGTTGAAGGTGGCCTTTGCTGACAGATGCCAGCCCTGTGCTGGTGGGAGCAACTCGATCTGCATGGGTACCAGTCTGGAGGGGTACCCGCTGGGACCCTCCATGGCCACACTGTGTAAAAGGATTAGTTGGGAGGGGATGTCCGCGGGCATGTAGCTCAGTGAAGTGACTGTGTGTGTGTGTGGAAATGGGAGGCATGACTTCCTAAGTCGCTGGGGTTGAGGGACCCGTGGCCTCACAGGACAGCTGTTCTGCGGTTTTCTGAGATTTGTCCGCTGTACCTCCCGTCTCCCTACCTCTGCCCAAAGCCACCACAGAGATGGAGACAGGTCCTCCCAGAACCTGCTCAGTGGTGAGCATGAGCCTTCCTGGGTTCACATCACGTCCTCCCTCTTCTTCATATGAAGACCCTTTCCCATGAGACCTTCAGGCTCTCCACTCTGCCCTGTCCATGCCCGGCACTCCCGGCGGCCTGGAGCTGTGTGCCACTCCCTCCACCCACTGTGGGGGGGAGCAAGAGGCCTTACTAGGGCTAATGGAACAGGGAGGGTTCGTGGGATTGTGCCTCATTCAGCCCAGGGCCAAGTGGCTTGCTGGGCTCCATTCTGTACGGACCCGGGGAGGCCTGGGGCTCACTCCATGTTCAGGCATGTTGGACTCATAGGTACCGGGTCAGATATGTTCATATAGGTTTCTGGGTGAGCAGGCACAGGATGGCCTGTTGTAGGGCAACCACCGACCTGGGACAGCTGCAGTGACAAGCCTGGAGCCTGGACCAGTGACCAGGGCTCCGGGGAAAGATGCCTGGGGGCGGGGGGCCTAGCCCGGGGCTGGCCTAGGGTCTCCCACAGTGGGTTACAAAGGACCAGGTGGGCTGCACTGCTCCTGGAGCACGGGGTGAGCAGGGGGGCTGGGGCTTTGCAAGTGGGAGAAATGCAGAAGGCTCAGCACATGGAGGGAGGGGGGGGGCGGGCTCTGGGAGAGGGGAGACTGTTGGTTTAGTCTGGCTGGAAAAGCAGGATGAGCTGGCACAGAGATGCCCAAGGGCTCCCCTCTGCTGAGACCTGGGGGGCAGGGGGAGAGAGACAGGACTGAGGAAGAGGAAGAATCTGAGAGTCCGAGGCAGGCAGAGGAGCCGGTGTGAGGCAACCCACAAAAGACACAGAAGCACGCTCACGGAGCAACGCCACGGAGTGAGGTCCAGAGGCAGAAGGCCGGCTCACCCAGGGGTGCATCGGGGATCAGCCCACTGCCCTCCTTCCCCAGACCCCCAATATCAGCTGTCATCACCCAGGCAGGGAGCCCTCTGGGTGGAGCAGGCGGCTCGTTAGAGAAGCTCTCTCCGTGGCTCTGAGGAAGGCGGGAGTAGTTCAGAGGGAGGTCTGGAGGGAAGGTAGAGGGGGCCAGGCTGTGAGACCGGGGGTCTTTGGGGAAACCTTCTCTCCCAGGCTCCTCCTCACTGCTAAGGGCTCCCAACTCCTGGCCTTGACCCCCAAGCCCTCCCGGTCCTGGGACACAGCAGGATGAGGAAGACATAGCATCTGGGAAGAAGGAAAAAGAAAACCTTCCATCATGCACCCCCCACAGGCCTCCAGGCAGGAGGAGCTTCGGGGACCCTGCCGAAGAGCATGGGGGTGCAGGGAAGTGGTTCTCGGCAGAACACAGGCTCCCGGCCAGGCTAGGGCCCTGCCTCAGCTCCTTCCAGGGCGGGTGCGTAGACTTAGTGAGACACTGAGCCTCTACTAATAAGTCCTGGTTCCCAAAGGCCTGGACATGGAGGAACCCTCCTCTCACCAGGCTGCGTTAGGTGAGTGCGGGAGGCATGCTAACTTAATGTATTTTTTATAGCCTTTCCCAGCTTCCTCCAAGATCGGGACGGCTCCAGAATTTGGAGTAGCCATCCCCTGGCCAACCCCAGAGGCCATCCCACCGGCCTCGTTTCAGGCTCTCCCATCTCCCCCGCCACCCCACCCACCTGACCTGCTCGCCACACCTCCAGACCCTGGGCCTTCTGGAGGCCCCCCGGGGCGCGCCTCTGTCACCGGGACCCTCTCCGTGTCCCCTTGCAGGACGACAGCAGCAACCATGGGCTCATGTCTAGCTAGTGGCGAGTGTCATTATTCCGACAGATTAGCCGACGCTTGTCTACAAACTTCATGCCACTTGCAAGGAGCCCAGGTCGGTGGCCCCTCATTATTTTGCTGAAGGACGTCAAGGTGGACAGAGATCACACACATTCCGCTCCCTCCCACAGACAGCGACTGAGCACCTACTGTGTCGCAGGCAGCGCCGGAAGCAAAGCGTCAAAGAATCCAAAGTCAAGGTTTCCTATTTAGCTTGGGAAGGGCTGTGTGGGTTGCTTTTTTTTTTTTTTGCAGCTCCAGCAAATTTACTTTTCTAATGAGGTTTCGCTCCAGCCAGTATTAAAATGAGCCTGCGCTCCCTGCACACACCAGCTGACAGCAGGGCCCGCAGCCTCCCAGCCAAGTGCCTGGCAGGGGTTAGGGCTCTGCCAGATAAGCCCAAACTGGAGAGTCCCAGACGGAAGGAGTGGACTGCATTCGGGTCTAAACCTTGCCCACAGGGCTGTGGGTCCCACGGCTCAGGATTAGACCAGGAGCGGGGTTTCTCTCTCCTTGTAGGTGGGAAACGTGAGCCCCTACTGTTGCTCCAGGAAGCAGAGAGGGATGGAGGGAGCCCAGGGGGCAGAGACAGAAGGCATGGCCTTGGTAGTAGAGGGGACCAGGCCCGAGTTTGGGGCCGGTTCTGAGACCCTCCCCGGCAGGCGCATTTCCTCACCGCCCTCCTTCACTTCTCTTCTTAATGAGGCCACTGAGCAGTCCGGCCTCTGTGTCATGAGCCTCTTTCGTCTCAAGATTCCGGGCTCTTCATCGGACCATTCATTATCCAGAACATCAGAGCCCAACACGAGATGGAGGATGGCCCACTCTGCCTCCCGGGGTGGGCGGTCCCTCAGCCCCATCAGCCACTTTTCAGGGCCCAGTAGCCACACGTGGCTCGCGGCGACCCTCTTGGGCAGCACAGGCACAGAGCATCCCTGGCGCCACGGACAGTTCTAGTACAAGCGCTGGGCTAGACTCTCGGTGGGTGAGCAGGGTGGCTGCGAGCGTGGATTCCGGAGCCCACCAGGACTCAGACCCCCGCTCTGCCGCCTGCTACCCTGTGGCCGGGGGCATCACTGAGCCTCTCCCGTATTTCTCATCTCTAAAATGGGGACACTAATAGGATGTTTATGAGGAAGGAATGAGTCATGACGGTTAATCATGGTCATCACTCAGAGCCAGCAATAAATAGTAAAATGCTTTGCTTAGCAACTTTTTTATTCATTTATCTAACAGTTTCCTTCATAAACACTTTATGAAGTGTTTATGGCAGGCATGGCAGCGGAGGCTGGGGCCGACAGTAACCAGTCACAATTAAGATCTGTGGTCCTGTTCCCATCCCTGGCCCTTCCTCCGTGTCGCCACCTGTGATGGGAATTCAGCCAGACAATAACCCCTGTGCCACTCACCCCCCAGGAACGTGTCACACCTCCTTTGTCGTGGATTCAATGGCAATTCTGTCTTATTGGAACTGCTCACACCAGAAAGCGCCTCCCAAGTCCCCATACATTCAAAATAAAAGAAGCGAGTGAGGTCTGGCTACCACCAGCATCTCGTTGAAGGGGACGGAGCGGGACTTGAGGGGCTCTCGCCTGAGCTCACCCCATCCCTGGTTCTGAGGGAGGGAACGCCAGGGAGCCACTGCCCTGAGCTCAGCAGAGGGAAGCAGCGGGGAGGGAGAAGGCCCTCGCTTGGCCGGCGGGATTTCGGGATCCGCTGGCTGGTCCGGGTTCCGGGCTCAGCTGCGTCAGCAACGCACGGTGCGACGGGATCTTGCAGAACCTCAGTTTCCTCATCCCAGATATGAGGAGCGTAAATCACGTGAGCATTTCCGCACCCGAATCTTACCCCTTACCTTGGTGAGCTCTCCACAAAACGCCGCAGGAGCCGCAGGCAGGAGGAGGAAGAGACCCACCAGCCACGTTGCTAGAAGGCAGAAGGGGAGAGGAGGTGGGTCTGAGGGGGAGAATGTGCCATCGGGAACCACACACTAATGAATGGGCACAGGTGACCGTCTGGCCTGCAAGGCTTGTTCCAGAATGAGGATCCTGTGCCTCAAGGCTGCTTCCTTCTCCTTAGAGGTAAGGAAGCTGGTGCTCAGAGAGGCTCCACTCCTGTCTCAGGTCACACAGCACGTCAGTGCCGTGTTCTAGAATTCGACCCACGTCTCCCCACTCCCTGCTCCTCCCTCTCGCCGGCCGTCTGTCCCCTTGGCAGGACACACAGGGGCAGAGGGCAGCAGGAGCAGCTCCCCGGGGTCAGGGTGGGGGGTAAGAGGCTGACAGCCCCAGGGCACTCTCACTGGGCTTGAGCAGGCCTTCCCTATCTTCCTCCGACAACTGGCCCAGGGAAACCCACTTACAGGATCTCTGATGGCCCCATGGAAGGTCAGCCCCTTCAGGCCACAGGCCCTCGTTGAAAATACACACAGAGCCTAATTAACTCAGCGATCGTTAGCTGTAGAGTGTCCATGCGCACTGCCCGGGGTTGCCTGGCAGCCTGCAGCCTGGTGGCGGTCGGTCGGGCCCTTGCTGGCTGGGGACTTGGGTTCTGCGGTCGCCTGGCCCCCGCTGAGGCCTGAAGTCCTCTGGGTCCCCATTAGTTGTTTGCGGATCCTCTCAAGGGTGCCCCCAGGACCAGCGTCCCAATGCCCTGGAGGTAAGTGCCTGCTCCCAGGTGTTCGAGCTGTGTCCCCGGGAGGCACAGTGATGGAGACACGCCTTCATGGGGCATTCTGGGCATGGATTTTGTTCCCCCACCTCCGTCCCCCGTGCTGTTGCTGGCTTCCCCCTGCCCCTCATGGCCCTAGCACAGAGCAAAAGACAAACCCTGTTCCCGGGAAGCCTGGCCAGCGCTCCCGGGGCTGACCATCCTGGCCCGGACCCGCGCTCGGGGCAGCCGGTGGCTCATGCCACCCGTCTGCTTATGTTGATGGACGGCCTCTGGGTGTGTGATTTTCCTTTTCCGTCAGCCTCTGAGTTTAAGCTGAAGTATTGCTCGCCTAACTCATCACTTGTCGATATGAACTTCTTCTCAGGCCCGTAAATCTCTCCCTCTGTTCTCAGCCTCCACCCTCCCAGGCCCGGGACTGGGAGACACACCAATGGCCCAGAGTGTGTGTGTGTGTGTGTGTGTGTGTGTCCCAGGCCCAGAGTGAGAGTGTGTGTGTGTGTGTGTGTGTGTGTCCCAGGCCCAGAGTGAGAGTGTGTGTGTGTGTGTGTGTGTGTGTGTGTTCCAGGCCTGGGGCTGGGAGACACAGCAGCAGGCTGAATATCTCACATCCCCCCACCCCCTCACACACACACACACACACACGCATGCTCCTCCACCCATGTCCCGCTCATGCCTAGCAGCATGCCTGGACCCTCGGGCGGTGCTTCCCTAGGCATGCCCTGCTCCTGTTTCCTTGTGGGGACAATCCCAAATGACAGCCCGCAGGAAAGGGCACCCAGCAGCCCCCCCTCACCCCCTGCTGACACCACCCACAGGTGTCTATCCCAGCCCCACTGCAGAGAAACCTCTGACCCTCAGTCCCGTGTCCTGGCCCTGAGGGGTGCGTCATTGTTGGGGGGATCTAACCAGACCTCTGGGTGGCAGTTCTTTTTCATTGTGGTAAAAAAAAGAAATTACCATCTTAACCATCTTTAAGTGTCCAGAGGTATTAAGTAAAGTCACATTCCTATTGTCGGGCAGCCAACCCCGCCCAGAGCTCCCGTCTTGCCCACTGGAAACCCGATGCTTGTTAAACAACGCCCCTTCCGCTGCCCGGCTCCAGGTCACCCCCATCTGCTCCGTCTCCCCGGGGCGACCACTTCAGGCGCCGTCCATGCGTGCGCGTGCCGTGCGTGTCCAGGCGGGCTGCGGGCCGTGTCGGGCTTGTCTCCCCTCCTCGGGCTGAGCGGTATTTGTTGGGACGCAGAAACCGCATTTCATGTATCCGCTTGGCAGGTTTGCCCATGCCAGACCCAGAGCAAAAAGGTGCCAATAACAGTGGTTCCGCCCACTCGCCTTCCCACTCAAGGGCTATCTCAGGATCGGGGCCCAGCAGCTCCCCGCGTGCTCAGAGTTCACGCCGGTGCCAGGCCTCGGGGGCACAGAGAGGAAGGAGCCCCTTTTTATTGGAGGGGATGCTGTCAGGCATGAGCCTCCGTTGCTTCCCTCGCCGTCCCGTGCTGGCTGGGCATCCTCAGGGCCTGGACCCTGGAGCCAGTCCCCGGATGAGCGCACCTCAAAGGCCCAGCAGGAACTCAGCTGGCGGAGGCTCAGTGAGGGCCGGAGCACCCCAGGTGCAGGTGACCCCTGCATTCTGCTCTACCTGCCTGAACCCGGAGAAGGAAATCTGTCCCCTACTCTCAGAGCACCCCCCGGGGTCCGGAGCCCTGGGTGACCCCGAAAACCCTGTGATTGTGGCGAGGCTGCCTCAGCGTGTGCTTTTGCGTATTCAACTCCATCTCAGCGATCCACAGCCACCCTGCTGTTGTCGTATATAATACACGGCCTATAAAACCGTGTCAGTATAACCTACCTTCTGGGGGATGGAGTGTGGGGAGCCTCCACTCATCGCCTTCACATCTGCGTGTTCACAGGGGGGCGCACACTGCCCACCCTGGGCTCGCAGGCCTTCAGGCTGGGCTCTCTTCCCACCCCCACCCCTTCAACACCCTTCATTAACTATGTCTCATCCAGGCAGTGGGGTCAGCTGATTGCACGTAACAGGGCTGATGGAGGAGCTGGGGAAAGGGCAGGAAATGATAGGCCCTAGGTCTGTGGCCCTAGCCCAGTGGTCGGCAAAATGCAGCTCTCGAGCCACATGAGGCTCTTTGGCCCCTTGAGTGTGGCTCTTCCACAAAATACCACGTGCGGGCGCGCACGTACAGTGCGATTGAAACTTCGTGGCCCACGGGCAGAAGTCGGTATTTTGTGGAAGAGCCACACTCAAGGGGCCAAAGAGCCGCAGTTTGCCGACCACTGCTAGGGCCTAGCCCCCTGCTGATGGCAGGCTCTCAGCCCCAAGGCCAGGAGAGGAGAAACTCCATGCTCTGACAGCTCTGGGGTCAGGAAAGATGACACCTGACCTTCGGAACCGCCCCCCCCCCCGCCCCCGCCCATTCCTTCTCTGAGCACCAGTCTTTGAGCCGAGACACAGGACTAATGGGCAGAGGCAGGGAGGGCAGGAGGTATCCCAACACGGGCAGGCCCAGGCTGTCTGCCTGGGGCAAAACCTTGCAGTCCCCAGCTGGTTTCCAGATCTGTAAAAAGGGGGGACAGTCAGTGCCCCCCCAGGGGGCTGTGCTGGGGCCACAGTGGAGTGCCAGTCAGTGGGCAGCAGCTGGGCCTGAAGATCTGAGCTGGGCAGGGGGAGCGGGCCAGAGTCCCCCTCTCAGGGCCTTGGCCTCCCCACATGCGGGAAATCTCCCTTCTCTGGTGCCTTGGCCACAGCAGACACACACCCAGTTTAGCGCGCTGCCACGTGCCAACGTACCTGCTTTCCACGGAGTCCGACCTCGGCATAGCCTCACCCTTGGAGAGAGGAACCTGCCCCGGAGGCCGTGAGTGCGGACCCACCAGGAAGGAGCCGAAGTGCCCTCTCCCGCCCCTCTCCTCCCGGCGCTTGGACTCAGCTGAATTTTAAAGCCAGGTGGAGGTTGTTGGAACCGCTGTCCTATTTTACATTAGCGAGCCTGTTTCGTGCTAATTGGGTGCCAGGCCTCAAACTAGATGTTTCCCTCATTTGATCCCCAAAATAGCCGGTAAGAGTCACAGATAAGGAAACTGAGCCGTGTTGACTTCAAGGTCATCCTGGAGTTTGCCAGACGGTGAACGAGGCCTAACAGCTCCACACTGGCTATGGGGAAACGGAGGCCGAATAGGGCCAACATGAGTCCCTGAGACAGGAAGGGGTCCCTTCTGAGTATCCCGCCACCCTTCCTCACTGCCTCTCCTTTTGGGAGTGAAATGGGACTTTGGGGGGTCTTTGGCTTCCGTCCTGCCTTCTGGAAGGCAGCCAAAGCTCAGCCGGGGACGTAGAGGGCACCAGGCCAGGCAGGTCCCTCCAGGCCCTTTCCACGTTGGTAATCACAGCAGCTTCTGGTGCAGTACTGATGCCCATGAACAGAAGCTGCCGCCCTTCCCATCAGAAGTAGCCGGGAGTGAGAGCCGGCAGTGGCCAGGCCAAGAGGCGGGATGTGGACCTCGCCAGGGCCTGGCCTTTCTCTCCATCCGTGCTGCACCCTGAGAGCAGGTGGGAGCCCCTCCCTGGAGCCCTCTGCCTGGCACCAGCTGGCAGAGCGCACAGGCCCAACAGGCTCAGGGAGCCTGGCCCTGAGGGTGGCCTGGGAGCCCATGTGCTGGCTCTGCAGTGGGGGAGGCAGCGTGAGATGGGGTTGCACCAATTCAGAGTCCAAAGGCCGAGCCTGAGCAGCCCCGGCAGAGATGGCCTCCAGACCTGGAGCTGGTCACGCAGCCCTTCTAAGCCTCAGTTTCCCCAGCTGTGAAAGGAGACTGCCTGCTTGCCTCACCGGGCTGTCGTGAAGACGAAAGGACCGGGCAGTTTGGAGAAAATGAACCCTGCTGGCCCAGCACCGGGATGTCACAGAGAAGGCCCGCCATTCCGACTAAGCATCCCTCGCAGACCTCACTTCACTTCTTGGAGTGGAGGGAGCTATTGGATCCCTGTCCCCTGCTCTCCCTTCCCCTCCAGCTGATGGGGGTGGGGGAAGAGGAATTGAGCAGGACGCTGGGGGATTGGTGAGTGGAGAGAGGCCAAGCCCCCAAGCCCGTGCCCTGCAGGCCCAGCAGGAGCTCCTGGCTGAAGCCAGGGCCAGACTGGGGTGCAGGTACGGTGGCCAGGTTGTGGGAGGACAGGGCCGGGTTAATGAAGTATGGATTGACTGGCCCAGGAGCTGATTAGCTCTGGCACGGGGCTTTTCCTGAGCAGAGGCAGAAGAATCGATACTAATCCCTTGATCCATGTAGGAGTTCCTGGGGATCTCTGGGGCAAATCCACACCTCCCTTCGCCCGGAGAACTGTCCCAAGCTGGAGCTGGAGCCTTGACTCCGTCCTGCATCTTCTTTTAAAATGTCCCCTCCTTCTGCCGCCTGTTGTCACCTCCCTGACCCCATGCCCAGAAGGCTGGTGCCTGGCCCAGCCCCCTCCCCATCCTCACCCCTCCTGGGCTGAACAGTGGAGCCCTGGCTTGCGCCTGCGCGAAGAGGCTTCAGTGTCTGTCCCATCCACCCCAGGATGCAGGCGCTCAGATGAGGGAGGGCAGCTTTCTTCCTTCACAGGCACAGCATAAGCTCCCCCAACCAGCTGGACCCAGGGCAGCACACTGACCGGATCCATTTCATCCTCTGGGCCCCTGTAATGCTGCCTCTCCCCTCTAGGGGCCGCCCCTGCTCACACCAGCTGAGTCCCAGGCTGGCCTGGAGTCCCAGGGTCCCTCATGTTAGTTCCCAACCCGTTTTTTAAGGCCATGCTTGTGATCCTCACCGCAGAATAGTATCAAACCACAAAACGTGGGCTGGAAAGAGAGAAATATGTTGTTTCTATGAAAACTAAGTTGAGTGTTCTCAAAAGACTCCCATAAGGTGAGTCTGGGAAAAGAATTCTTCTAAGTAGGTGGAGATAGGTGGGAAAAGTCATAAAAATGCTCAAGGATAGTGCATGCAGATGGCACACCAAGTGTCCTGCAGGCCCTGGGTCACTTTCACGAAATCAACAAAGAGGTCGGAGGGTGCACTGTGGGGGGTAAGGCCAGGAACACCCGAAATTCCCCCCCAAATTACCCTCCTCGGGAGTGCTGAGAGCAGCCAGCAAGGAGTGGTGAGGATTCCAGGGAAAATGGCCTCGGGTAGTGCAACATGCGGAAACTCTTGCCTCTTTAAAGACTGCGTACGTTGAAACAAGCATCACAGGGGTGCGCTGTTTGGAGGGACTCTTCACTTTATAGCAGACTCCTTCAACCAACTCACTACTGCTCCCAACGTGTTTGCTAGCACGGCTTTATCATGTCAGAGACATGTGTCTGGATGGCTTCGGAGCCTGTTTGTTACTGACCATCACACACACACACACACACACACACACACGTGTACCTGAATACATGCCCAAAAGGGTCTATGTGGGTGCAGCCTGCAGGGTCTATGTGGGTGCAGTCTGCAGGGCTGAGCCTGCGGCCACAGGCAAGCTGCCACCCTTCCTCCAAGGCCCGGGGAGAAAAAGGCTGTGATGCCCCAGCTCAGTGGTCGGCAAGCTGCGGCTCGCGAGCCACATGCGGCTCTTTGGCCCCTTGAGTGTGGCTCTTCCACAAAATACCACGTGCGGGCGCGCACGTACAGTGCGATTGAAACTTCGTGGCCCATGCGCAGAAGTCGGTATTTTGTGGAAGAGCCAGTATTTTGTGGAAGAGCCACAGTCAAGGGGCCAAAGAGCCGCATGTGGCTCCCAAGCCGCAGTTTGCCGACCCTGACCTAGGCATCCTCGCAGCCTCATCTCAGAGCTGAGGTCGGGGTAGGTGCAGCCTCCCCCCTGCCCCAGGCCCTCCCACAGGTCCCCTTGCCCCTGCCCCAGTGCCCCTCCCCCCTCTCCAACTTCCCATCCCCCAGGTCACGCCCTCCCAGAGCCCCCACAGCCCTAGGCTCCCCCAGGACCTACCCCTGCACCCCGCCGCCAGGCTCAGGCCCCATTTCCCATAAACTCACCCCTGCTGGCCAGCTGGCTTTCTCTGAGACTGGGGCTCCGGCTGTTCTGCTGAATAACCACCTGGTAATTAGCTCCACGATTTTGCTACGATGCTTATAATCGCCTCCATTAAAGTTATGGGATTTTCAGGCCGTAATGGCTTCCAGAGTAATTAATGCACAACTGGGTTTATTGCTAAGTTTATTTTTAGAGTTTCCCTCCCTCATCCCCCCTCCCTTTCCTTGCATAGATGTCTTGACCAGAACAGCCCCCTGCATCCTGGCCTCCCCCTGGCTCCCTCCCCCCTTCTGGAAGGTGCTGGGACAGCAGCAGGGGCGGCTTTCCTAGGGGAGGGTGGCTCTATGCCAGGGCTCACCCCATCTACGCCTGATCAGATTTGGGGGCTCGGGGGCCTGGACGCTGCCTCCCCATGCCCCTGGTTGCAGGAGACCGAAGGGCCTGGGTTTACGTCTGCATGTCCTGGCGTTTGCCTTGGGCAAGCCACTGGTGCATTTCCCACGTGAAACAGCTGTAAGGACAGCGCGGAGCACCCGGGGTTGTTGTGATGCTGAACAGGAACTGCCCAGCGTCACCTCCGGACACCATAGGTGCCATCTCACAGCTGTTGTTACTAACAACAGCCCAGCAGACGAGCGGGAGGTTGAGCGAGTGCCAGAGGTAGAGGCGTGGAATGAGGAGGCTGCCCAGAGGAAGCGTGCGGGCGGCTATGTGTGTGCCACAGAAGCTGGGCGTGCAGGCCGAATTCGCCGAATCGCACACAGCTCACCTTGCCTGGCTTTCTCCACCCAGAACTTAGGGCCCTCCCCAAGATAAAGGGCATTTGAAAAAGCTCCATTGGAGCCACGGAGGACCCAGAGGCAATCTCCCAGCCAGGCCTTTTAGACGCTCCCCTGTCCATCAAATGGCCTGAGCTCAGCCAGCCAAACGGAGACCTTGACCAGTCCATTTACAGCCCCTTCAGTGGTCTTGGAGTTGGGGACTGCGGCTAGGGGTGTGGCATAAGGTCACTGCTTCATTACACCCCAGGGCTTCCCCCCTTTATCCAGGCACCGTCCTCAGGACTCTAGGGGCGCTGACTTGTTTAATTCTCAGAACCACCTTGTAAAGTACCCATTTCACAGGTGAGAAAACTGGCACGGACTGTTGCCGTGACTTGGCAAAGGAATAACAGCTTGTTGTTGGCAGAGTTCAGTGTTTAAACCAGGGGTGGGCAAACTTTTTGACTCGAGGGCCACAATGGGTTCTTAAACTGGACCGGAGGGCCGGAACAAAAGCATGGATGGAGTGTTTGTGTGAACTAATATAAATTCAAAGTAAACATCATTACATAAAAGGGTACGGTCTTTTTTTTTTTTAGTTTTATTCATTTCAAACGGGCCGGATCCGGCCCGCGGGCCGTAGTTTGCCCACGGCTGATTTAAACCAATGCAGGTGTGTCTGAAGTCTGTGCCCTTAACCTCTGCTCCCTGCGGACCCCCCCGGGAGAAGGCAGTCCGGGCTCCACACGACAAGCCAGGGCCGGGCCTGGCCCTCCTGGATGCCGTCCCCGCCCAGGTCTCTGGCCATCCTCTTCTGCACTCTCTTGCAGGTATGCACTTGGCAGGGTTCCTGACTGTGCCCTGAGCCGCCACCCCTTCTGAAACTCTGGCCGAGCTGGACTCTGCAAACCTGCTTTCGCAATGGGTGGGTTGTGAGCGCTGGTAAGACCCGCTAGCCAGCATCGGCTTCTCTGCCGTCCCCGTGCCTGGCCTGTCCGGCCCATTCCTGTTCTCTTCTCCCCTGTGCTCATCCCTGCGTGCTGCCCCCGCCCCTGGCGCCGTCATCTGTCACCTCCGGACCTTGCCGCCGCTCAGGTAATGAGGAGCTGTGGGCCCAGCCAGCCTTGGAGATGCCGAAGAGACGGGACATCCTTGCCATCATCCTCATCGTGCTGCCCTGGACGCTGCTCGTCACCGTCTGGCACCAGAGCACCATCGCGCCCCTGCTCACCGCGCACAAGGGTGAGCCCCCGCCCCGGCCGGCCGGGTGTCAGGAACCAGAGTGAGCACAGCCCATGCTGGGGGAGTTCTCATGTCCACCTACCAGGCAGCTGGGAGGAGCCATAAGGAGGATGCAGGCCAACGACCTGACCCTTGTAGGGGTCTTGGCCCCTTTGGGAATCAGGTGAATGCTCACACACACACACACACACACACTCAGGTGCGCAGAACTCGGCGTCTGATTCCAGGATGGCAAGGATTGGGAGCACTCGGCCTCAGTGCGGGGAGAGGGATGGATGAAGAGGGTCCCCGGCCTGTGTTGTGTTTTAAAAACTCAAGAGGAGTATAGTCTTCACCCCTCTTTTCCTAGTTATGTTATGTGTGCAAGTGAGGGGGGGGTCCCTTTCCCCACTGAGTGCTGGGGGTGGGGTCCTTAAGGATACTTTCTGAGACTGGCCCAGGAGGAGAAGTGTTTTTTATTTGCATGGAATTCCCCATCGCTGGGTTTCCAAAGTCCCATCCCCCTTCGCCCAGTCCTGGAAGGCGTGCCAGTGGGGGGTGGCTAGAAGCAGAGCCAGTGTCCAGAGCTTCCGCTGCAGGCTGACTGCAGTCCATCCGTCCACTGCGGGTGGGGTGCACAGGGCCGAGGGCCATGTGGGCGAATGCGGGGAGCCAGGAGAGCGCGCCCCCTGCAACGACACTCCCCCAAAGCAGAGGAGGAGACCAAGAGAGCGCGCTTCTTTGTTCAGGGAATTAAGTACACAAAATCTTCCCGCTGGCAGTGGCCACGCCCATTCTGGCCAATGACCTCTGCTCCCAGGCGTGGCTGACAGTCAGCACCTTCCCTAGTGCCCCCAGCTTTACTGGGCATGCGTCTACCTCCCCTTTGCCGGGCCTGGGGGCATGTAAAGCTGCAACTTCCTGGGGAAGCTGCCCAGATGCCATGCCTATACTGGTTGGCCTTCCGTTTGCTCCTTTCCTGTTACGAATAACTAGCTAATTACAAGGGCATCAGGTGGGCAGCCCTGACCTCGCCTGACCTAGTGACCCAGCCCGAGGAAAAGTCCCAGGAAGCACCCGCAGGAGAACTGGGCTCTGAGTCCCCAGCTTCCCCCTCCACGGGCTGCCTTTCCCTCTGACACTGGGGGTTCCTACACCCCAAACCTTCCATGTGTCCCACATCTGACCTGCCCCCCCCCATGCCTTCAGTCTGCTGTCAAGCTCTTCCCCCCTGTGCATTCCGTGCACCCACAGACTCACACTCGAGGGCAGCAGTTCTCCCACCGACGTGCGCACAGTATGACACGGGGAGCGAGATAAACACGGAGGCACCCGCCCCATCTCGGTGTGAAGGAGGACAAGGGCCGAGGTGGGGCCTGGGAATCCACATGTAGCCATCACCCTAAGTGACTGAGACTCAGGCAGCCATCACCCCAAGTGACTAGGACGCAGGCCATAGCCAGGAGCCACAGGCTGAAGCCGCTGCTCCGCACAGTTACACTCTGGCCCTGCTGGGTCCCAGCGGTTCTGGATGCTTCCGGCCAGGTGAGGAGGGAGCCAGAGTGGTCACATAAAACCCAACAAATAAAGGAACTGGAGGTGCAGCCTTGGACCTGGCCGGCGGCATCCAAATAGCTACAGGGTTGCCTCCTGGAGAAGGGGGCCGAGGTCCCCTCTGCTGTGTGGGGAGTCGGGGCTAGGAAAGTGGGGAGACAGACAGCGCTAGGCAGGGGTCTGATGGCTCTCCTGGGAGCAGAGGGCAGGTTTGACCAGGCAGATGGGCGCATCCCGCCCAGTGCCCGAGGCCAGGGCCCGCTCGGTCCCCACACTGCCTGTCCCCACCCCCCCTCCCCTGCAGATGACGGCGGAGACCCCCGGCGCCCCGCCCCGCCCGGCGCGGACCCCAGGGAGTACTGCATGTCCGACCGCGACATCGTGGAGGTGGTGCGCACCGAGTACGTGTACACGCGGCCGCCGCCGTGGTCCGACACGCTGCCCACCATCCACGTGGTGACGCCCACCTACAGCCGCCCGGTGCAGAAGGCCGAGCTCACGCGCCTGGCCAACACGCTGCTGCACGTGCCCAACCTGCACTGGCTGCTGGTGGAGGACGCGCCGCACCGCACGCCGCTGGCCACGCGCCTGCTGCGCGACTCCGGCCTCAACTACACGCACCTGCACGTGGAGACGCCCCGCAACTACAAGCTGCGCGGCGACGCCCGCGACCCGCGCATCCCGCGCGGCACCATGCAGCGCAACCTGGCCCTGCGCTGGCTGCGGGAGACCTTCCCGCGCAACGCCAGCCAGCCGGGCGTGGTGTACTTCGCCGACGACGACAACACCTACAGCCTGGAGCTCTTCGAGGAGGTCAGGGCCACCGGGCGGAGGTGGAGGCGGGGGAGGGGGGGAGGACGCGGGGTGGCGTGGGAAATGGGAGATGCTCCCACCGCGGCCCTTTGGGGAGGGGCGCACAGAGAGGTCGCAGGCCGGGCCAGGCTGGAGGCGGTGCAGCCTGCAGGGGCCGGACAAGGGACGGAGAGCCGACCGTGGCCGCAGCGGTCCCCTGGTTAAAGGCGACGGGTGCTTGGAGCCGCAGGACCACAGCCCTGCCTCAGCGGCTCGCTGTCCGGTCCTGTCCTGGGGGTTTGCGAGTCAAGGTAGTTTGCGGGGGCAGAGAGGAGGGTCAGACTCTAAATTGGAAAGAGAGGTTTCTTAGCAAGAAAGTGGCAGCCGGTGGGTGAATAGGAGGGAGGGTCGTCCGGTGGGGGGGTCAGGGTCCCTGCAGGTGCCCAGCTGCGCCCCGACGCGGCCTCTGATGACCCGTGAGCCCAGCGTGCATGGGTGACGTCGCCTTCCGCGGGGACGGGCATCACTCCCCTCGGCACTCCGGGGCCTGACTCTGTGTCCCCTGCAGATGCGCAGCACGCGGAGGGTGTCCGTGTGGCCCGTGGCCTTCGTCGGGGGCCTGCGGTACGAGGCCCCGCGGGTCAACGCGGCCGGGAAGGTGGTCGGCTGGAAGACGGTGTTCGACCCCCACCGGCCCTTTGCCATAGACATGGCCGGGTTCGCGGTCAACCTGCGGCTCATCCTGCAGCGCAGCCAGGCCTACTTCAAGCTGCGCGGCGTGAAGGGGGGCTACCAGGAAAGCAGCCTCCTCCGGGAGCTGGTCACCCTCAGCGACCTGGAGCCCAAGGCCGCCAACTGCACCAAGGTACGCCCCGGGAACAACGGCCCTGAAGGCAGTTTGTCACCCATGCGGCAGCCACACTGAAGTCCAGCAGGAGATGGGGAGGGTGGTGACCGGTGAGGCCGAGCCAGGTGTGTCCCCTCCCGCGCCGCAGAAGAGCTGGGCTTCACGGCCTCCCTGCAATTACATGTTCATGTGTGCACACATGGACAAATGCATGTGCACACACACACGCACACGCACAGGCACACGCACACGCACAGGCACACGCACACACACTTCCTAGTTTGAGCTTCTGCAGTGAGGGCCTGGGCGGTCACCTGGCTGAGCTGAAGGCTCCTGAACAACCTTCTCCCTCTCCAGGGAGCCCTGGGCTGTGGGGCTCAGTGGGTTGAAGGTCGTCCCGTGCACTGAAAGGTCACCGGTTTGATTCCCGGTCAGGGCACATGCCCAGGTTGCAGCTCAGTCCCTGGTCAGGGTGCGTGCAGGAGGCAGCCGATCGATGATTCTCTCTAAAATCAATAAAGACAGTATATATTTTAAAAAAGGAAATGCAGGAGAGCATAAGAAGCAAGAGGAGTCTTCGGGTTTGTCTATTTTTTCTGTAGTTGTGCACACTCTGTTCCCAACAGCTATTTTGAATGCACCCTATGTACAAACAGCAAGAGGGAGGCGTTGGTAGAAATAAAGAACATTGGAGAACGTCCTGATGGAACGGGGGCAGAATGGGAGGGGCAGGGGCTATACTTGTAGGGTCTGGGCGGGAGCAGGAGGTGGCAGGGGGAGGCCAGGGGGCCTGTTCCATGGTGTCTCCCGTCTCTGGACACGCAGATCCTGGTCTGGCACACGCGGACGGAGAAGCCCGTGCTGGTGAACGAGGGCAAAAAGGGCTTCACGGACCCCACGGTGGAGATCTGAGCCCCGGGACGCAGGTACGGCCGGCCGAGGGCCGCGGCGCACGGGGCAGGCCCATACCTGGTGTGGACCCAGAATCCATCTGCCAAGACTTCCTCTCGGTCTTCCATTGTGGGAGGACAGGGAAATGCCAGCATGAGGGGAAGAGGCCGAGCTGGTGTCCCCTTGTCCTCTCCTTCCCTTCCCCTTCCCCTCCCCCTTGCCCTGTCTGGAAATTAGCGAGAGCCAGCCTCTCCCACACAGCTGGGCCCTCTCGCCACCCTTGGGGGGCCCCTCCTTCCAGACGTTGCCTGGTCACCACCATTATTCTGGCCATGACACCTGTCCCATAGCAGGCACTGCCGTGTGCTCGCTCCAGGCTCTTTCTGTGGATTCCTCTTTGCCGCCGTGACGAGGACCCTCACCACTGCCTTCCCCTCATCGCGCATGCCCATGTGTCCCCAAGTCGTGACCGTGGGGGGGGGGGGGGAGTGCCATGGTGAAACTTGTCGCAGAGCCTGGTTCAGCGCCTGGCCTTCCACTTTCATGGTTTCACCTTCCTTGCTCTAGGCTTCCGTTTCTTCGTCTGTAAAATGGGTTGTTGGGGGCCCCGAGAACAGGCTCCGGCATGTTCTACGTCCTCTGTAGGCGTTGCTGTTGCTATTTCAGTCTTTAACGTCCTCTATGGATGTGGGCCTCGGGGTCTGCCTACGTTTTAGAGGCAAAGGGATGATGTTCAGGAAAAGCTCCATGAGATGAATTGGGCCGGGTGACTGGTCACGCCAGGAACTTCCTCTGGGCGTGTGTTTCTAGGATGTCATCCCGGAGGCGGGAGCTGACAATGGACACAGCTGGACGCCAGCCCAGAGTTCAGTGTCAGCTTCTGTGTCACGTTTGCAAGTCCCCAGTGCATCAGGGACCCCAGGGTGTCAGTCTGCCTGTTTTGTCCCCCGAACTTAAGACATCATCTGGGCCAGTGCCGCCGAGAGCCATCAGTACAGAGCCCAGCTCCCTGCCTCCTGCCCTCACACACCTCACCGCAAGGGTGCCACGGAGGACCTGGCCGCTGGGCCAGGCGGCTCCTCAGTGAGGCCTGTTGGGGGCTAAGGGTTGAGCAGCTTGGCCACACTGGCCGCTCCGACACCCGCCTCACTCATTGCTCCTCCCCCCCTTCACAGGAGCCTCTTCTCACACCCTGATCCTGCCTTCCATCTTCTCCCCGTGGCTGACGGTCCTCCAAGGCAAACTCCAAACGAATGGCCATCAGCCTCCTTTCTATCCTGGGGCTTCAGAGAGCCCAGCCTGAGGCCAGGACAAGGGACGGAGAGCCTAAAGCACAGAAACCCCAGACGTGTCGTTCTCTTCCACCCAGCGCGGAAGGGCCCCGCTGCCAGCCCGGCCCCCGCCCTCCTCCCCGGAGGTTCCCGCACCCCAGGCCCGAGTGATGCCGGACAGCGGGGCGTCGCAAAAGACTCGGCGGTCACGTGGAGGTGGCCCTCCTGGCTCCCTGCTCCTGGGTCCAGCATAGCCACACCGGCCAGCCGGGCAGAGGATTCTGAACACCATCCAGCAGGCCCTGCCCGGGCACCTCGGAGAGTTGCTCCCAAGTACACGTGTCTCTGTGGCTGTTCTCTAGTCCCTGTCTCCAGAGCATAAGTCCGTCTTTGATCCCAGCAGCGGTCAGCCCTGCAGGAGGGAGCAGGCCTAGCCCCCAGGCTCCCCCGTGCCCCGGGCTGTGGTGGGAGAGGAGCTCCTTCCTCCCCCCAGGCCCCCAACCCTGCAGCACAGAGAAGCAGATGGGCCTCAAGCCAGCACAGGCCACGGGCTGGCCTGGACCACGACCACGTGGGCCCGTCCCCCATGCTGCCACCCCCACGCCCACTGGGCGCCAGGGACCTTTGCCTGGGCCAGGACGGGGAGGGCAGGAGCCCTCTTCCTGAAGCCCTTGAGAGCCACAGACCTCAGGGGCAGAGAGGTGGGGGCAATTCCAAGCCTCCTTCCTGCCCCTGGTTTGGGGGCAGGAGGGGGACTGCGTTAGCAGAGATATTTATGGGCAAGAGACCGAGATCATTTGGACACAGAGGGGAAAGGATACCCGAGCACACACGACGTTGGAAATAATTCTATTTTAAACACAACGTGGGAAAGAAAAATCTCCCTTCTCCCCAGGTGGGGAGCCTGCAGAGCCAGCCGCCCGAGAACAGTGCATGCGCTGGCAGCTCCCTCCGCCAGGGGGCGTGTGTCCGGCTCTCCCGCCGCCGGACAGGCCCCTGGCTTTCTGGCTGGCGACAGCGCCCTCTGGTGGCGATCCCACTCCTCATGCTCCTGAAAGTCGGAAGCACAATTTTCCTCTCGCGTGGAGGGAAACGGAAAGACTTGAGCCTACGGAAGGGGTTTTATTTTTTAACCGCTAACACTTCATTTAAACTCGCAGGACCAGTCTGAGGACCACAGAGAACCCACTCCTGGAGGAGAGGGTCATTGGGGGGGGGAGGGAGGGGATTGGACTTAGTCCAGCAACCTAAACATTCAAAAAATATAGCATCGGTTGCCTGTTTTGAAACAGACGCAATTTTCCACGTAGTCACGAGCCCACCCAATGGGATCTTATCCCTGGGAACCCTGAGCCACCTTGTAGGACAGCCCCCCAACCTCTTACATAGTCAATGGTTGCTCTGGAAATCAAGCTCTCGGCATCACGTGGCGTGGTGTGGGAGAGAAGGGACGAGGTGGACACAGGCGGCCATCAAATGCGTGAATCCAGGCCCAGGCATTCCACTGCCCCCCAGCCCTGTGCTCAGGTGAGCTTGGCTGGTCTACGGCTACCTTCTCAGCCAAAAACAAAACAAACAAAACAAAACACCAAAATAACCCAGAAACAACCCAGGGCTCATCTTCAGGAAATTGATACGGAACAGAACGAGGCATTTTCTCTTGCTGCCTCTCCTGTATTACTTTGTTTGGCAGGACATGTTTTCGCCCCATGTCCTCTAGTACAGTGGGGCCTTGACTTACGAGTTTAATTCGTTCCGTGACAGAGCTCGTAACTCAAATCACTCGTATGTCAAATCAAAAAGTGAATGAGACACGTGATGCTGGGCTGATGTTGTGGTGTTCACTGTGACGTTCGCTGCGCCAACTAGCGGTGGGGCATCTGAAGCTGGCTCGTGACCCGAATTTTAGCTCGCAACTCAAAGCAAAAAATCGGCCGAGAGAGAGACGGCTCGTATCTCGAAAAACTCGTTAGTCGGGACACTCGTAAGTCAAGGCCCCACTGTAGCTGCATGTGGGTTTATTTATCACTGTAGTCCTGGAGGACTGCAGCTTCCTTCTTTGCTGGGGACGAGTTTGTGATGAATCAGAATGTGGTCCAGGACCTTACCGTTTGCTTTCCACACTTCCCACCACAGAGGCGTGACGCTGGGGGCTGGGCGTCCCCATCAGAGATGGTGGAGGGCGGAGCCCGGGGCGGCCGCACCCTCGGGCCTGTTTTCATTAACTGTCTGTCATCTGTTTTTAAAATTAAAAGTCAGACACGGTTTTTAACATCCCTAATCCTCCTCGGCCCGGCTTGATTGCGTTCCCCTGGATTGCTTGAACCCTCCACCGAATGAGTGTCTGCCAGGTGCCTACGACGAGCTGCATTATTCCAGGAGCCAGCACGTCTTCACGGAGGTCCCCGCCTCACGAGGGGATGTGGGTGGACAGCATTTCAGATGCGATCTGGTCTGAGGACAAGCATGAGGCCGGGTGGGGGGCACAGAGGGCCGCTGTGGGGGAGACCTGAGCCCCACACAGGGTGGTCAGAAAGGCCCCCAGATAAGGTGACATCTGAGCAGAAGAGCATCATACAGACGTGCCATTGTCTGGCCAGAGCCTTCCAGCACAGAGACCTCTGTCCCTGGTAGGAGAGGGCTTAGCAAGTTTAAAAACCAGCAACAAAGCCAATGTGACTGAAACCGACTGGGAAGGTGGGAGGGGTCGGTGGTGGGAGATGGGAAGGGCAGGACGTGTTGGTTGGTCCTGGGGACCAGGGTGATGTTGAAGCAGAGAAGTGAGGGCGGGCTGGGGGAGGCTCGGCAATGAGCCAGGTCCAGGCGCTGGTGAGCTGGAGGAAAGTGCCAGCGGTGGGGGGGAGGGTAGTTGGGTTCTGGAGGTGTTTGCGAGGCACAGCCAATCAGGAGGTGATGGTGAGGAGTCAGTGCGGATGCTGAGTGCCGGCCGGGGTGCACGCACCTGTGCCCGGCTGCTTGCTGCCTTTGCCCCCGGCTGACAGCAGCACAGACGGGTCAGAGAACTACCACCACCGAGGGTTCAACTCTACGGCTTTATTGCAACTCATGACAGCGAGCCCGGCCCCAGAGCAAGTGCCTGCATTGCGGACAGACAGACAACTGCGAGGAAGCCTGCCTCTCCTCCCTGCAGCTTCGTCACGGGAGGCGGGGGGGGTGGGACTGAGCCGGTGGCAAGGTCTGCGTGAGGCCTGGTACCCAACATTCCCGAGAGGCGACCCTCATTCCCCCGCCCCCCGCCACGCCCTGGAGCTGGGCCCTCTGCCCTTTCCCCCTGTGCCTCCGAGAGGGGTGGGTTCCTGCTGGGACCCACAGTCCCCCCGTCACTGAGTGAAACGGGACCTGCTCCCCGTTTCAGGAGAACAAGGGGCTGAGATGTCCGTTTCTCTTCAGACCGGCCTGCCATCCTGTCGGATGCGCTTACAGTAGGAAGGAAGGAAGGAAACGTGTGTCTCTCAAACGGGGTTCCTTCCAGGACCCCAGGGAAGGCGCGGGGAGGGCTGTGAGGAAACAACCGCCGCCCCGGCTGGTTTGGCTCCGTGGACAGAGCGTCGGCCTGCGGACTGTAGGGTCCTGGGTTCGATTCTGATCAAGGGCACATGCCCGGGATGCAGGCTCGATCCCCAGTAGGGGGCGTGCAGGAGGCAGCCGATCAATGATTCTCTCATCATTGATGTTTATCTCTCTCTGAAATCAATAAAAATATTTTTTAAGAAAAAAGAAACAATAATCAACTCAGGAGACACCCCTTCACTACCCTCTACCGATGGGGCCAAGGCCTCTATTTCAGAAACAGAAAGGGGCCCCGAGGGATGGGCCAGGCCAGCGAGAACGTTCGCAGGGCACAGCTGGGTGCAGCAGCCACACCCAGCAGCCAGGCCTTCCCCAGGCCCAGGTGCCACCACATGGAGACCAGACCAGACACTCTCACCCCAGACATCCATCCCTCTGCCCTCTCCCCGGAGAGAGGGAGGAGGACAGTGCCATCCACAGAGCCCAGTCAAGAACCCCCTCAGGTGAGAAGGGCGTCCTCCCCTAAACAGCGCCCCCCCTCTTCTTCAGCAGGTTCGGGGTCTTGAACCACAGCAGTGGGCAGAGGTACAGCCCTCGGCTCCCGGAGGGAACGCTTCCGATGGGCTCCCCCCGCATGGGCTTGGGGGGCAGCCCATCAGACCTCCAGGCAGCCGTGAGGACAGGCGCCCCCCGCTTCCCGCCACACGGCTCAGTGAATGTACTGGTTCCTGCCCAGGTGGGGTGTCTCGGTGAACTGTATCACAGGGCCTGCTGCCCTCTCCTCGAAAACAATGACCTGGGGAGAGACGCGCTGGGGTGGCAGCAGCCAGGTGTGTCTGGAGCCAGAGAGGGTGCCTTAGGGAAGGGGCTGGGAACTGGGCGGAAGGAACAGGGGCCCACAACTCCCCAGCGCCAAGGAGGAGCCGAGAGGGAGCTGGCCAGAACTCTCCCTCTCCGGCCCTAACAGACTGTGGCAAGGGCCTCCCTCCCTCCCTCCCTGGTGAGCACGGTGATATCAGGAGGGCGGGAGTGGGAAAGGGCCTGGGAAGAAGGGAAGGGGCTGCAAGTGCTCCCACCTGGTTGATGCCTTGGTCCAACCAGGCCCCTGGGAGGTAGAGTGTCTCCTGGGGTCCGATGTTCCAGTAGCGCCCCAGGTTTTGGCCGTTGATGAAGACAACCCCCTTCTCCCAGCCCTTTGAGTGGAGTGAGCGTGAGTCGGCCGCAGAGCCAGCACAGGGAAACCCCCAGGAGGGCAGACGCGCTCTGGGCCCCTCTCTCGGCTTCCGAACGGCCAATGTGACAGCCAGGAGATGGCCGGGCGGGGTGCCCCGTCTCTCTGTCCCAACAGCCCTGACTTCCCACCCTGGACGGAGGAACCTGGGCCCTAAGAAGTCCCACAGGGTGGCCCCTCTGCTGGGGGCCCACTCGCTCCCTCCCCGGGGAGGCCAGGCCCTTGCAGAGGGGGCAGCCCAAAGCGGGACGGTCCAGGCCCAGGCGCAGGTGAGAGAGGGCGAGGCCTTGTGGGGAGCAGCCCCTCCTCCGGGCTCGGGCTCAGAGCAGCTGAGGACGGACCAGAACCTGGGCCGGGGGCGGCTACGAACCTCCAGCTTCATGAAGGTGTCCAAGGGGGAAAAGGCCACAGGCAAGGCGCCCAGGAAGAAAGCGGGGAACACAGGTGTTTCGGGGACCAGGTTCCACGTGCTGGAGCTAAATCTATGGACAGAATACAAGACAAGGAAGGGAGGGGGTACCTTCTCAGATCCGGGCCCCACCCCGCATCCCATGGCAAAGGCGCCGGTCCACGGGGCCCAGGAATGGCAGCGGGTGGTGCCGTGGAAACAACCTCGTCTCCAGGGCGGGCACTGCCCCACCTGGGCACATGGCAGGGCCCTGGTCTGCTCACAGCTGAGCCAGAGGAGGGGTGAGGCCGGGGCAGCTCCCGGGCCCGCCGGCTCTCTCTGCACGTCCCCTGGGAGCCCACACTTGGCCCTCGGCTGGGACCTACCTCTGAAAGAAGCTCTTTTTCATGTCCAGGCTGTAGATTCTGAAGTTTTTCAGGGGAGAATTATTCAGGTAGATATTTCCAATTAAGCCTGTGGGACGGAGGCAGGGGGAGTGAGACACAGGGGCAGTGTCTGGGAAGTTCAAGGTTTCTCCTGAAGTGCATGCCCCCAACGGGGCAGCAACCCTCCCCCATAAAGCGCTGAGGGGCTGAGAATGAGTAACCCCGTGCCTGCCAGGCCCCGGGACGTGCGTGAGAGAATAGGCCGAGGGCAGACAGAGCTGAGAGGATCCCGCTCAGTGCTCACTGTGCATTCACCACGGGCATGTGGACGGCACACACAGGGAAGGCTAACAGGGAGGAGGTCAGGACCCAGGGGGGCCTTTCAGAACCACCTCCACCTCACTGCAGCGGCCTCCCTGGCCCCCTCCAATGGCTCCCCATGACACCCCTCCCTCCAAAGGCTCCCCATGACCCCCTCCCTCCAATGGCTCCCCATGACCCCCTCCCTCCAATGGCTCCCCATGACCCCCTCCCTCCAATGGCTCCCCATGACCCCCTCCAATGGCTCCCCATGACCCCCTCCCTGCAGCCAGCCCGGAGGCCTGCTGAGGAGCTGGGGTGGAGAACGGACAGCCAGCCCACGCTGTCAGCAGCTCCTCACCCAGCATGCGCTGTGACCCACCTTTGCGCTGCTCATCGATATTATGGCCGTAGTTGACGCGCCCGCAGTTCTCCACCAGGATCCTCAGCACAGTGTAGCCCTGCCGGAACAGGGTGGACGATGACTGTCTCCTCCCCTGCAGCACTCCAGCCCCTCCCTGAGCGGCCGGGATGGGAGGGGAAGCGCCCCTGCGATCAGAAAGCGAGGCTCTGCCCGCTCCCCACGCACAGCTCTGGTTAAGGAGCTCCTGGTTCCCAGGTCCTCCTCTCCGATTCCCGCCAAACCTGGTGAGGAAGAGGCCGGCGCTACCCACCGCCCAGCTCCCCAGGAAACAGACCTGGATTAAGGGGATGACGATGTCCTTCCGCTCATAGTCCAAGAAGCCAATGAACACTGTGTTCACAAACACCTGCAGGACAAACGGACAGACAGCATCGCGGGCTGACGGGAGGGAGGAGAGAGAGGAACCTCTGCCAAGCGAAGAGAGAGCCGCACTGCGAAGGGGAGGGATGCTGCCAGCTCGGTCCCTGCCAGGGCACAGGACGTCAGAGGAGACGCTCCTACCTGTCCCCGGTCACGCACGAGACCCCTGAGGACGCCAGGTGAGCCGATGGTTGTCTCGTACAGGGTGTACCCGAAGGACTGGCCATTCCCATTGTTCACTGGCAGGTTCTCCATGTTGACAGGCTTTTCAGAGATGGTTGGCTGCATAGAGGGCAGACAGGAGGGGGCACAGGGCTAGCCGGGGTGGGGGGAAAGGCAGTGACCTCCTCTGGATCCACTGGGGAAGGGCAGGGTAAGCAGACAGCCCCCACCTGGGGGCTAGTGCCCTGGGGGCAGTGGCCTTTACCAACGTTTTCTATTTTGATTCCTCATGGCTCTCCAGAGTCGCAGGGAAGGGGGATGTGAAAGAGGAAGAAGATGTGGGAAAAAAGAAGAAGAATAGCGCCCTGCTATGCGGGGCCTTGGAGCTTTTCAATCCACCATCATTTCAGATCACACAACCCTCTCTCTGCATCAGCGACGGGAGGTGCACCCTCCTCTCTCCCGCGGAGCCTGCGGAAACGGAACCCCTCGCGTTGCCCAGCGTCCCTTCAAGTTCCTTTTGTGCTTTCCCACTTCCTGCTCCCGTTTTCTCTTCCTCCCGGACAGCTGCAGGGAGGGCTCCCTGGCCCGGCCCCCCTGCGGCAGCACTCACCGGCTCCATGTACTGGAGGGCATCCCACAGCGACAGGTACAGCGCCGGCCGCAGGGACTCGTACGCCGTCTTGGGAAGAAGCTCGGGTGGGGGAGGCAGAGGGCTGCCTGCAACAGACCACAGGCCCCCCCAAAAGGACCAAACAGTCACTACCTCCTCCAGCGGCCCCCCTTCTCCCCCCCCCCCCCCCCCGCATTCCTATCCATGGCCCCATGGGCTCCTTAGTCTGAGCACCGCCCCGGGACAGGCCGACCCGCTGACACGCCTAGACCCACTGGGAAGGGGATGCCGAGGGAGGGGTGTGTGGGGGGGGCACACAGGGGGCTTTCTCAAGCCCTCAGAAGTCAGCACCTGCAAACGGGCAACCCGGGCAAGACACAGCCACATGCAAACAGCCTCCCAAGCCTGCCTGTCCCTGCCTTGAGGCGTTCTCGCACACAGACCGCCTGGGGGGAGGCGGGCAGGGAAGAAAGAACACTGTAGGGCAGTGATGGCGAACCTTTTGAGCTCGGCGTGTCAGCTTTTTGAAAAACCCTAACTTAACTCTCGTGCCGTGTCACATATAGAAATTTTTTGGTATTTGCAACCATAGTAAAACAAAGACTTATATTTTTGATACTTATTTTATATATTTAAATGCCATTTAACGAAGAAAAATCAACCCAAAAAATGAGTGTCATAGGTTTGCCATCACTGCTGTAAGGGTTCTTCAACCAGAGCAAGGGCCCAAGCTGGTGCTTGGCTGCTGTTTGCCAGGTACCTGAGATGGAGCCAAAGAATTCTCGGAGCTTGACGTACTTGGCTGTGTAGTCCCCGGCCTCGGTCAGCACCGCGTCATAGTCTGCAAGACACAGGGGCCTTGTCACTGCTCACTCGGCAAAAAGAGAGAAGGGAGACGCTGGGGTCGGCAGCATGGTCCTCGTCCCAGCAAGTGGGAGGCAGAACACTTCGGGGGTGAGCTGTCAGCAGGAGGACCCTAAATACGACTAACTACTGCAAAATGCCGCCAAACTGCCCATGGCCACAGCACAGCCCGACATGTCCCTGCGTCTTTCCTGCCTTCTGGAGGGCAGGGGGTCACAGCACCTCCAGGGCCTGAGCGGGACCTCCCGCCTGGGGAGGGGGGGCCTCTCTCACTTCCTCCCGCCGACTCCCTAATGCTCGCGGCCTGCCAGTGGGCTCCCGCCTCCCACTGCTCTGCAGGTTGAAAAGTGACCGTCCACGCCAAACCTCCCCCTCCCCCTCCCGGGCACTCGAGCCAAATGCATTCAAGGTGCCAGGGCTGTCCCTGAAGGACTCTCGGTAAAAACCCGGGCACACCGATGATGGGGCGTTCTGGGAAGGGTCGGCCCTGGGGGACACTTGCCGTAGCTGGTGACGTCGGACTTATAGTCATGGAAGTGCATGGCTCCGTTGATGAAGCCGAAGTTGGTGCCTCCGTGGAACATGTAGAGGTTGATGGAAGAGCCGGCGTCGATGATGGCCGACACGGTTTTTAAAACCTCTACAGGAAGAGGGGAGGGGCATGCCCAGTGAGCCTGAGTCTGAGACAAGCCAGATGTCCCCGGGCACGCTCGCCTCTCCCCGTCCCCCCCCCCCCCCGCCCCAATTCAATCCTCTGGCTGTCCTTCGGCTTCCCCGACGCCCCCATCACCGGAGGAGGAAGAGGAGTCACCGGGATCCCAGCTCCAGAGCTTGGGCCTTGCAGTTGTTTTAAAAATCACAGACAAGCCCTAACCGGTTTGGCTCAGCGGGTAGAGCGTCGGCCTGCGGACTGAAGGGTCCCAGGTTCGATTCCGGTCAAGGGCGTGTACCTTGGTTGCAGGCACATCCCCAGTAGGGGGTGTGCAGGAGGCAGCTGATGGATGTTTCTCTCTCATCAATGTTTCTAACTCTCTATCCCTCTCCCTTCCTCTCTGTAAAAAATCAATAAAAATATATTTTAAAAAAATAAAATCACAGACCAGCCTTCATTGACTATGACCCAGGGCAGCTTCCGCTGGCCCCCAACATGCTTCGCAACGTTACGCCCCCTCACTGAGACACAAGCAGAGGGGCTCATAGGTAGGGATATGGTGCTGACTTCTTCCCCAGTCCCCCCCTTATTAGAGAATGGACCAATGACATGAAGACAGTATCAAAGGAGAAATATACATGGTTAATAAATAGACACACACACACACACACCAGCATTGGTAAAAGAAACGCGAAATAAGAACGACCTATCAGACTGGCAAACATTAAAATTACTTTCATACTCAGTGTTGATGAATCTGTGGGAAACTGGTATTCTCCTTGAATAACGGAGAGTTAAGAATTGCTGCAATCCTGGGCAGCAGTTTAGTAAATATATTTATCAAAATTGCATTCGTGTAGTCAGTGTATTGCTAGGAACTTGTCACTGGGAAAAACAGGCCAAGTGTGCAAAAGTAGATGTTCCAGCACGCTCAGTGTCATGGTGTTCGATTCACAGGACGCACTGGAAACCACCCCAGTGCACGTCTACAAGAGACTGGACACGTAGCTGACTGAGACGCAACACAACGGGCTTCTTGGAAACAGCGATGGAATTTATACCGACAGGACAGAAAGCTGCCCATTTGTGTCACTCGCCGGCACCAGCAGGCGACACGTCCTGCGCAGAAACAGACGTGACGGCATCTGTCCACACCCGTCTGTACGTGCACGCAGGGCTGCAGACAGGGGCAGAGCAACAGCTGCCTAGACCAGTGATGGCGAACCTATGACACGCGTGTCAGAGGTGACACGCGAACTCATTTTTTCGGTTGATTTTTCTTTATTAAATGGCATTTAAATAAATCAAATAAATATCAAAAATATAAATCTTGTTTTTACTATGGTTGCAAAGATCAAAAAATTTCTATATGTGACACGGCACCAGAGTTAAGTTAGGGTTTTTCAAAATGCTGACACGCCGAGCTCAAAAGGTTCGCCATCACTGCCCTGGACAGTGAGCATCACAGTGCTGTCTGGGCTCTAGATTTTTATTTCTTCTTTAGAAGTTTTCTCTATTTGCTGGATGTTTGCCACGGGCGTGTGTTCCTCATCTCATTACAAAAACATAATAAAGCCATTTAGAAATCCTACTGTTGCCCAGCGGGCGTGGCTCAGTGGTTGAGCGTTGACCTGTGAACCAGGAGGTCACCGGTTCGATTCCCAGTCAGGGCACATGCCCAGGTTGTGGGCTCCATCCCTAGTAGAGGGCGTGCAGGGGGCAGCTGATCAATGATTCTCTCTCATCATGGATGTTTCTCTCTCTCTCCCTCCCCCCTTCCTTTCCTCTCTGAAATCAATAAAAATGTGTTTTTTAATAAATAAAATAAAATAAAAATCCTACTGTTCACGTCAGATGTCAAGACACATGATTCTGGAGTATCAAGAGCCAATCCTGACATGCAAATAACTGCAGACTCAGTGACGGGGACGTCGGAACTTATTCCCACCCCCGTCAGACATAGGGACTGCAAGCACTTACCGGAAGCATCCAGGATGTTGTGGGGGCCCCCCCAGGAGTCAAACCACCCCGTCCAGTACTCCATCACCATCTTGGGCTGAACCCCCTGGCACCACAAAATGAGAAGTTAGCTGGTCAAGAGAGGGGAACGGAGGAAAGCCCCTCACAGGGCGAGGCCACGCCCTCAGTCCTGCCAGCTGCCCCCCTGGCCCCCGAGGCCCCCGAGGGCAGAGCACAGAGGCGGCCAGAGGCACCTGCCCCAGCTTAGCCTCCAGGCGTGGCCTCCGCCTTGCAGGTGGAGAGCAAACGCACTCCCAGAGGTGACACAGTAGATCCCGCTGCACGCGGTACTGGTGAGAAAACCTTCCAAGTTAAGGCTTCATCCTAGAACCCAGCCTCTGGCCTGGGAGTCTCCTCCTGCACCGACTGACCCTCAAGCCTTGCCTAGCCTCTCCGGGAAGGGAGAATGGTGTCAGGGTGACCGCTCTGTGGCTGCAGAGCCCCCCTGCTCCCTTTCAGCTGGAAGAGACCAAGGGCAGAGCGTGGGCCCTCTTCAAGGCCCAGGGACGTTTCAATAAAGTTTACGAAATCGGAGCCGAGGGGCAGGACGCACTAGCACAGCTACTCGCAGAGCAGCCCTGCAGCCACGCTGCCCGCCTCATCGCGTGGGGAGGATATTCAGCAAGTCTCAGGTATGACTTCAGAGCCTGCCTCTGGCACAGGGTGGTCCCAGGGATGCTGACATCGGTCCCAGGGCCCTGCTCCAGCCTGCACGTTTGCAGAAGCACCAGAGGAGTGTGGGGTGGGGGTGGGGAGGGGGTTTGCAGGGAGGAGGACTGATACGCTGGTATTTCAGGTTCCACACCGAGCCTTCCTCATTCATCACGTACCTCCGCGGTCAGGGACAGCAATACATTTAGAGGCGGCTGAATACACAATCTGATCCCAGGTGATGGGCAGGCTTACAGGCCACTCGGTAGAAGGTACCAACCACGCCAGGGGAAAGGCCAGACTAAGAAAGTGGCTGGGTTTTCCTTAGTGTTGGCTGTCTGCCTCCCGAAGGGGAGATACTGTATGACATTGAAGTCCAGGAAAGGAGAAGCCGTTCTAAGTCCTGCACGTCACTGGTCTCCGGGCCAGGAGGGGACTCTGACTTGAGGGTGCTGGGGCCAAGCTGGGGGGCTCTTCAATAGCCCAGGTCACTGCCCTGCACAGTGTGGTTCCAGCTGGAGCCGTGCACCCACTCGGGCTGTGCTGCACACCCCAGCCTGCCCCTTACTGCTGGGTGCTTGCTCTGTCCTACAAAGCTGTCTCCTTAACTGGAAAATGGTAACAGCGGTGGCCAGCTCCTGGGAAGGTTAACTGACACGATGCACAGAAAGCCCTTAGCATACGGCTGAGTCCACACAACTCCCGTCAAGAGGCCTCAGTGAGCGCACCCAGCCCAGAGCTTAGAACATGACTCCAGGCCCAACTGCAACGCCTCAGGGCACACGGCTCCCCTGGCCGGGGCACGGCAGCCCGGTGCACAGGGTCAGGGTTTGCAGCGTGGAAGGCGGGCTGTGAACTGAAAAGCTGGCAGGGCCAGAGTCCCCCTCCCCAAGAGGCACCGAGATGCCGCTGCAGGGCGAAGAGCGGGGGATGGAATTCCTGACCAAGAGGCCGCACCGAACTCGCTTCAGAGCCCCACACGCACGCAGAGCGGCAGCCAGCTCCCGGGGTCGGGCTCACCTGGACACTTAGGAGGAAGATGGTCAGTAACTGCAGGTCGTGTTGCGACTGTAAGTTGATGGTGGCCAGCACTGGGGGCGGAAAGGAGAGAAGGGAAGGTGAAGTGTTGTCGCGAAGCCAGGAGGACTTGCCGAACTGCCCCACACCTTTCTCAATTCACCAGCCAAACAAGCGAACTGATCTGGACATCGTTTCCCACCCCTGATCAGAGTCCGGTTCCTCTGATGCCAGATGGTCTTGTTCACCTGGACCGTCAGCTCTCAGCACAGACCTCACCACGCTTCTGATCAATGTCACTTTCCCAGCCGGAGTGCATTTCTGCTCATCGCCCTCTTAAAGGAGCCTGCAGTCAGATCTTGACTTTGCACCTCAAGCACCAGGACAGGCTGACGGCCGAAATACAGACTCCCCGTGCATTTCTCAGACGAGGGCTGATTTTCTATTCTACCCAATCATGTGTTATAGTTTTTAAATTGAAGGTGGTGTTTCTTAACATTTTTAATTGGCGTTTAGAGACAGAGAGGGAGGGAGAGGGACAGAGAGCTAGAAACATCAATGAGAGAGAAACATCATCGAACGACAGAGCTGGCGACAGCAAGTCCGCCTCGGACACGGATGTCCCAGCGCCACGCAGAAGGGAGAAGGATTGGCGGCTGCCCGGGCAGCGTGCACAGCCAGGCCGGGCGCGCCCGCCTCCACACACCTCCGTCGATGACCCCGTTGCTCAGGCCGTCCTTGTTGTCTGAAGTCAAGAGCAGCTCCACAATCCCTCGGTCCTCCAAGGCCTAGGGGAGGGAAATGAAGGGGTCACCGTCCACCCCTCCTCAGAGCTCCTGCCGGCCACGCCGCTGGGAAGGAGGTGGCAGGAAGGGAAGGAGGAGCTTCCAATAAAGCATGTTATTTCCCTGCAGAAAACAGACACCTGCTCTGTGCGTGTGCGCGATGGTGGGCAGAGCTCCGTCGGCTGGAGGTCCAGCGCGGCAGGGGCAGGGCTGCCCGGCTCAGCCACCCTCGGCTGCTCCCGGTCCCGCAAGGTGCCCGGAATGGCTACTGTGCGTCCCTAGACAGGACTACGAAGAGGCCGGCTCAGGGAGGCCAGACGCCGTACTGCCATCGGGCAAGAGACCGCAGGGACCCCAGAGGGGGCCAGGACCTTAGGGACAGCCCACGCCTCCCCGTCACCCTCGCCAGAGCAAGCAGCCCACCCCTTCCCCACCCCCAGCAGGGGGGGCTCCGGCACCAGCGGTGCCCCTGGCACGTGCCCGTGGCGTGCTGCACATGCCCAGAACATCAGTGCTCCCCGAAGGCTGTGAATCAAATGGTGAAGATAAGCGGAAGGGGCACACGCCGTGCTGAGGGACAATAACCGTTTCCCCATCAGAACAACGGCTGACACGGGGGAGCCTGGGCGAGCCCCAGGCCTCACTGGGCGCGTTAGGTACATGCTGTCCTCCGTGCACAGCGGCCTCTGGGCTGTGCAGACGCAGAGCCTCGGAGAAGCGGGGTCAAGTGTCGGATAAAGAGAAGACTGCTTACTTCAACCCAATTCTTTTGGAAGCAGAGGAGGCAGAGGGATACCCGGTGGGTGAGTGACGCTCAGGTCTGATCCCAGACGCTGGTGAGGAAGGAGCAGAGGGGCCCTAATTCTCAGGACCACAGAAGCTGCGGGCGCTGAATCCATTAGGCCAGGCGAGGTTTTGATCCAAGCCTGAACACCCACCACCTCACAGCTCCAACCCGTCGCTCACTGATACGTAGTGAAGTCTGCGCACATGCACCGCATGCATACAGCATCCCGGGCCTGGGAGGCGGAACACGTGGACGGTAACTGTCTTCTAAAGCTGTTCCCTTCACAGGTTCCCTTCCCAGGCACGGCATGGCTGACTGTCCCATCAGGGATGGACGACTGCCGCTTCCGGCACAGCCATCTGCCCAGGGCAGCTCAGGGCCAGTCAGTCCGTACAAGTCCTTCACTCTTGGCCCTGCAGCACCAGGAGGCACTGCCGTCCCCAATTAAACTTGATCGATAAAGGGCAAATGTGCGACAACCCTACTGAGACAAAAGTATGGCGAAAGAAAGCCCTAGCTGGTTTGGCTCAGTGGACCGAGCATCGGCCTGCAGACTGAAGGGTCCCGGGTTCCATTCTGGTCTAGGGCACATGTCTGGGTTGTGGGCTCGATCCCCAGTTGGGGATGTGCAGGAGGCAGCCAATCAATGATTCTCTCTTACTCTCATATCATTGATGTTTCTATCTCTCTCTCTCCCTTCTTCTCTGAAATCAATATATATATATATATATATTAAAAAGCATGGAGAAAAAAAATGTGCTCTTTAAGAATTGGCACTGAGGGATGCGGTGTTACTATGAGAAAAGCATCAGACCCCCTGTGACACCACAGCCTGTCAGACGTTCGAGAGGAAGGAGCGTGAGGAAAGAATCGCGAGGACACTTACTTTCTTGATGTACGGCAGGTAGGCGGGGTCTTTGTTGTAGGAGCCATACTCATTCTCCACCTGCACAGCGATGATGGGTCCCCCGTGCTTGTACTGGGGAGAGAGAAACAGTCCGACGCCCAGCGTGTAGCGGGACCTGGATGGTCTCATTTCACTACATGTCTCACCAGGTACTGGCGTAACATCCCATTGGGAAGTGAAAGTCTCAAAGGTCTGGCGTATGATCGAGAGGGACGGCAGCAAGACACAGAGTGGAGAGCCCCAGGCCTGTGACCCCCCCACGGGAACATCCCATAAACCACCGCATACTGACCACAGCAACTGTACAGGACAGCGGTTCTCAACCTGTGGGTCGCGACCCCTTTGGGGGTCGAACAACCCTTTCACGGGGGTCGCCTAACACCATCGGAAAACACATATATAATTACATATTGTTTTTGTGATTCATCACTATGCTTTAATTATGTTCAATTTGTAACAATGAAGATACATCCTGTATATCAGATATTGACATGACGGTTCATAACAGTAGCAAAATGACAGTGATGAAATAGCAACGAAAATAATTTTATGGTTGGGGGTAACCACAACATGAGGAACTGTATTAAAGGGTCGCGGCATTAGGGAGGTTGAGAACCACTGGTATAGGAGCTCTGGCAGCCAAGCCAATGTTTAAACAGATATATCAATGCCCAATCAAGAAAAAGACATTCCGCCCTCGCCGGTGTGGCTCAGTGGACAGAGCGTCAGCCTGCGGACTGAAGGGTCATCCCAGGTTCGATTCCGGTCTAGGGAACATTCCTGGGTTGCGGGCTCGATCCCCAGTGTGGGGCGTGCAGGAGGCAGCCGATCCATGATTCTCTCTCATCGTTGATGTTTCCATCTCTCTCGCCCTCTCCCTTCCTCTCTGAAATCAATAAAAAATACTTAAGCAAAAGACATTCAAAAGAGTATGAAATTGCATGTTTTGCTTGCCCTTGCCCCACCCTTCTGTGGTGCAGCATGGCACAGTCAGGGAAAAAAATATCCTAATTCTGCATTCCTTCCCTCAAGGTAGAAGAAACACCATGGGACGGGCTTGCAGTGCTCTGGGCTGTCCGTGGTCTGTCCAGCGGACTAGTGTCTGTCTCCTCTGACTCGGAGCTGAAACAGGGTATGTTGGCAACGTCTGGACCTCAGGTGTGTGTGTCTTTCTTTACAAACTGTTTCTAGAGATTTCTGTTCCTTTGAGTGAGACGTGCTTCCATGTTTCTTGTTCATCTTGTGTGGGTTTTTTTCTGAAAATTGGGTTTTTAAAAAGCTGTCATGTCTCCCAGTCTTTGCAGATTTGGAGGGAATGTCTTCACTATTTAATGGGCTCCTAAGCCTTGAGATCGGCCAGGATGAAGGCTTAAGACCTTCTCAGACATTTCTGGGGCATCTGTCCTGTCTAAACTGTGTGTGTGTGTGTGTGTGTGTGTGTGTGTCTCCCGCTGCTTTTACATGTCTTACTTTCCCCAGAGTCTCACCCAGCTGCTTCTTGTGGCCTTACGTGTTCTATCGGATCCCTCTGCCTCCACACTCTTGCCCCCAGGCTTCCAGGAGCCTGTAGTCCCCCTGACGTTTTCATATACTTTACCTGCTAGTCTTTAAAGAAACACACACACACACACACACACACACACTGGACTTACTAGACAAAAATGTTTAAACTGTGATAAACACGTACTGCTGATAGGAATGCAGATTGGTGTGGAAAGCTGTATGGAATTACCTCAAAAAATTAATTAATGGAACTGCCTTAGGATCCAGCGATTCCACTTCAGGGAATTTATCCCAAGAAACCTGAAGCACTAACTCAAAAGAATAGATGCAGCCCCTATATTCACTGCAGGCGTCAGTCACCATAGCCAAGATGTGGAAGCTGCCCCAGTGTCCATCAGGACGTGAGTGGATGAAACAGCTACAGTACGTTCACACAACGGAGTATTACTCGGCCAGAAAAAAAGCAAGAACATTTTACCCTTTTCAGCACCGTGGACGGACTTGGAGAGCATTATGCTACATGAGAAATTTCTCTTAGAAATAAGCCCATGAGAGAAAGACAAGTACCCTATGATTTCACTGATATGTAAGGATCTAAATCAGTGATGGCGAACCTATGACACACGTGTCAGAAGTGACATGGGCACTCATTTTTTTGGTTGATTTTTCTTTGTTAAATGGCATTTAAATATATAAAATAAATATCAAAAATATACATCTTTCTTTTACTACGGTTGCAAATATCAAAAAATTTCTATATGTGACACGGCACCAGAGTTAAGTTAGGGTTTTTCAAAATGCTGACACGCCGAGCTCAAAAGGTTCGCCATCACTGATCTAAATGAACAAACTAAACTGCCAAGCAAAATGGAGACAGACTCATAGACAGAGAGCAGCTGACTATGCGCTCTGGTGGGAGGGTGGGGGGGTTGTGGGGTGGAGGGACTGAGCAAAAGAGATTTTAAAAAGAGAAAGACCTCCTGGACCGGGACATGCGGTGACTGTAGGGGGAGGGGATGGGGAGAGGTGGAGGAGGGTATAGGCTGATGGAATAAAATAAAATAAAATAAAATAAAGAAAAATAATAAAATAAAATAAAAATAAATAAAATAATAAAATAAATAAATAAATAAAATCATCAACCAATGAGTACATCGATTACAGGTCTCAGGCAGTGGGAAGGCATGAGCTCCTGTGTTGGAAGGAACTGGGAGCCCCTGGTCTGAGAGCTGCCCGAGGGCTGTTTACTCCCCGTAGGAAGGCAGGTGCTTTTACCTGGAGCGGCACCACCCTGGACATCAGGTGGTCAAAATAAAGGTCCACTGCTTCGGTGAAGCCCTTGTACGTCGTTCTCAGCCTCATGCCAGAGTCTCGGAGCAGCCAGCTTGAACAGAAAAAGAGGGGGGGGTGGGTATTAGTTCCACTGTTTGTGGGTCGCCCTGGGCAGGGCGATGGTGGCGTGAAAGGAAAGCTGTGTCCGAGTGCTCAGGAATGAGACCTGAGACGCTCCCACACCACACCCTCCACCCGTCGGACAGGAGCACGTGCGGCCCAGCCCAGCCCCGAACTCAGCCCTGCTCCCCGACAGGGGACACCAGCCTAGTGGCAACTTATGTCCAGCTTCATGGCTCTAGGTCTGGCTGCCAGTCAGAGTGAGAAAAGCTTTTCATTGGCTGCAAGGCCCGGTCTTCAAGCATTTACTCTGCAATCTCTTTATCGAGGGTGAAGCCAAAGGCGTCAGGCTGGGACTGCAGAATAGAGGCAGCCTCCAGCGTCACCCAGAAAAGCAGGCGGGAGGCAGGCTGTGCTGTGCGAGGCTAAGCTGCCTCCCGCTGCTCGGCCCCTGCTCTGGCCTGGCTGCAGTTCCCGCTGACCCGGCTCATCTGCATCATCAGATCAGCTATTCAGAGCTCAGCTCGGGGGAGAAGCAGGGAAGCAAGATTCATTCTTCCTATAACTTGTGGGGGGGGGGGGCCCATTCCCCAAGGAACACAGAATATTGTTCCAGAGCTGAAGTCAAAGTACTTTCCATCTCATCTGAAATTCTGAGAAAACTCTTCTATTTTCTTACAAAAGGCCCTGATTTAGAAGTCCTGAAGAGGGTCAGAAAGTATCCCTTTATGTGAGGTCACCGTGGATGAGGGAGAGCGGTCTCCGCGGGACTGACGGCTCCCCGCCATCTCCAGGAGACAGGTCTGGCTGCGCATCCCCACGGGCACACGTCCGTTTCCCAGAGGAGCGCGCCGCCTGCCGGGGTTGTCCGTGGGCCCACCGCCTCTGCCACCCGGGCCTGGGTGGCCAGGCGCTGCACAGGAGGGCGGAGTGCTGGAGTCCTCGCTGCTTCTGAGCTGAGACTTAAACCCTGTCCTCCTGTGCCCGCTCTGGCTCAGCCAGAGGCTTCTCGCGGACAGATTTCTAATCCCCAGGGGTGGGGGAGGCCACTCTGGCTGGGGTCACAGCCTGGCTGAGGGCACTCTTGCCGAGATGAATGGCACAGGGACACAGAGGTGGTCCTGGGTAGTGAAGGAGATGGAGACAGAGGCTGCCTGTGCCCCTGGGGCCGGGCGGGGTAGCGCTGGAAACCAGAGGAAAAACAAAACAAAACAAGGGGGAGGCGGGTGGCTGCAGTCTGGGGAGAAGCCAGTCCCGCAGGACACAGCCTGGCAACAGGCTCGCCTCCCGCCCCAGGGGCAGCGCGGGGTGGGGAGGGGCAGACCTGACCATCCGGAACACAGTGAGCATGGGGACGATGACCCCTCTTAAAGAAACGTATCTTTTTTTGAGAATTTAAGGCAATAATGAGGAGGAGGAGGCATGCACGTGGTGGCAGGTGATCCAGTTGTAGAAACTGGATCACACAGCCCTCCACTGGCCCCGGTGGGGACTGCACATCCTAAGATAACTCCTGAGGGCTGAAATGCAAAGATGAGAGAGCACGCGAAAGCAATCATGTGTTTCTCTGACACTTTAACAAACAAATGCTGGTCACATCCCCTAGACACAGGCAGGCGGGTTTGAGTCTCCCTATTTTGCAGACAGGAAGGTGAGGTCCAGGGCGGACAAATGGCCCAACTGAGGCTGACTCACAGCGGAGCCCTGGTGGAGCGCACGCCTCGGGGAGCGCACCCCTGGGGGTGGCCGGCCCTGGGCCGTGCTCGCCACGTGGAAACCACATCGGATTAGACACGGACGGTGAGGGTGACATCGTTTACTAGTAAAATGACCCCCTTTGGGTGCTACTTATTCTAAAAAGGAACTTCAGTACAAAACAGAAGAATATACATTCTTTAAACGCAAAATTAAACCTATATTTGTGATTCACATTTTACATGAGCACGCAGACAACTCGGGCTGTGGCCAGAGGCCTCACAGCCCCGCTCACCTGGGCAGGCCGCCGAGGTCGATCTCGCTGCAGATGTAGGGGCCTGGACGCAAGATCACCCACAGCCCGACCTCCTCGGCCATCCGGACAAAGGCCCTGGGAAGGTCAAAGGCGGCCACTCTGAGGGCATCCGAGCCGGGCGGTGGGGACAAGCCAGCACATGCCACAGGCGGCAGAGCTGCCCGGATCCTCTGCTGGCCCGCCCTCCTCTCAACCAGAGACAGGGAGAGTGAAGGGAAGGCCGAGCCCCCATCCCTGCAGCTGGCTTCTCACCAGCTCCCAGCCCAGGACCATCTGCACAGCCCACCGGGTCATGAAGGGAGGGGAGGGACTGTCAGACAGGGGACGGGGTCCTCACATGAACCTGACCCCGACCACCTTGCTGCCTCCAGGGGCAGCCCACTCCCAGCAGGGGGGAGGGACCCCACTGCAGAGCAGGGCTGACAGGGGACCAGGCTCCTCTGGGCTGCAGTGAGGAGGGTGGGCTCAGGGGAGGCCTGGACACCTGGGAGCAGCAGGTCCCAGCTGGAGAGCACCTGGCCCCGGTGCAGAGCTGGCACAGGGCCGAGAACACCTTCCAAGCAGAGCCGAGAGGCCACAATGGTTCCTCATCAACCCCCGCCAGCCCCTTCCTGCCCCCAGGCCCAGGCCCAGGCCCAGGCCAGGTCACAGGAGCAGCAGCAGCACGTACTCCAGATCCAGGTTCCCGGAGAAGTCAAATGTGCCTCTCTGTGGCTCGTGGAGGTTCCAGGGGACGTAGCTGTAACAGGAAAGAGTACAGGCATGGATGGCCTCTTCATTTATTCCACTTCATCCCCCAGGTTCCCTCTTTATCCCTAAAACCCCTGAGATGCCCTAGCTCAGTGGTCGGCAAACAGCGGCCCGCGAGCCACACGCGGCTCTTTGGCCCCTTGAGTGTGGCTCTTCCACAAAATACCACGTGCGGGTGCGCACGTACAGTGTGATTGAAACTTCGTGGCCCATGCGCAGAAGTCGATATTTTGTGGAAGAGCCACACCCAAGGGGCCAAAGAGCCGCATGTGGCTCGTGAGCCGCAGTTTGCCGACCACTGCCCTAGCTGGTTTGGCTCAGTGTACAGAGCATCGACCTGCGGACTGAAGGGTCCCAGGTTCGATTCCGGTCAAGGGCACATGCTCAAGGCTGCAGGCTCAACCCCCAGTAGGGGGCGTGCAGGAGGCAGCCAATCAATGATTCTCATCATTGATGTTTCTCTCTCTCTCTCTCCTTTCCTCTCTGAAATCAATAAAAATATACTTTTTTAAAAAACTCTCTGATGGTGCACTGTCTCCATGGTGCGCTGTCTCAGTGACGTCAGGGCTGGAACAAGAACTAAGTGAAGAGACGGAAGGTCTTAGAGAACCCAGAGCCAGTCCAGGGGGACAGAGAGCTCACCTACCTCCTGAGGGGGGGGGGGGGGGAGAGAAGGCCAACAAGATGTGAAGATGTGGGTGAAGCATAAGACAGGACCACAGGGCAGCGTGGGCTGCTCAGAGTAGGATCTGCCAGGGCTCACCCATCCTGGCACCCTGGAGCCCCCCGGGCTGGGCTCCCACAGAGAAGCCCGGACATGGACTCCAGGAGCCCCTTGGGGGACGAGGCATGGGGGGGGTTTGGGGGGGGCAGGGCAGCACTCACGTGGTGAGGGTGTTCAAGCCACAGGCTTTCATCTTCAGCAAGCGGTCCCTCCAGTACGCCTTGGGCACACGGAAATAGTGCACGGAGCCCCCGAAGATCCAGAAGGTGGAGTCCTCCAGCATGAAGTTCTGGCCCTTGGTGTGCAGCCCAGACTGCCGGTGTCTCAGCCAGGGAGAGAGCAGGCGGGGCCAGTGCAGCCTGCGGGGAGGAAAAGCGGTCGGGAAGCCTGGAGGCGCCCAGCGGCAGCGGCAGGGGCACCGGCAGAGATGGGCCTCCTCTCGGCTTCCGCCGGCTCACCTGGCCCGGCTGCCAGGCAAGAGCGAGCTGAGCTGCACTGAGGACCGAGGCAAACACAACCCTGGACGTGGAGACAGTGCAGAGCAGCGGTCGCCAGCCGGTGGTCTGTGAGGTCCGAAAGGTTGGCGACCGCTGGTGCAGAGGACACGCGGGCACACAGCTGTGGGAAGGGGGTGCTAGTGGGCTGAGAGGCTGTCTTCAGGGTTGGGACTTGGGGGGACTTGGGAGGACTGGAGAGCAGGCCTCCTAAGCCATCTGACTAAACATCAAAGCAGCCACTACTTCAAATAGTACCTCGGGGCCACCTCCTGGCCACAGCTGCCCGGCTCGAGGTGCAAATACCTGTGAAGAGGCATCTGGGTTAGAAACGGCATCTATTCACGAAGCAAATTTCCAGGTCTTGGTTGTCATCTAAAGGTCAAGTGTCGTGCTGGCCAAGATCACCCGCCTGACAGACAGCCCCACCGGGAGGCGACTGAGAAGTTTTAGTCCCTGAAAAGGCACCTCTTGGCATCTCTGGGGCTGGCCACGGGGAGCCCTGCGGTTCTGTGCTCCGGTCTCCTGGGGGCTGCGAGAGGAGGCCGACAAGAGGAGCTGCGGCCAGCGTTTCCCGCGAGGAAGTTTAGGAAACGGGGAGACAGACAACAGCCGGGCGCGAATCTGGTGCAAAAGCAAATTTGTGTGGCTGCCTCTTCGGCACCCACTTCTCATGACAGTTCCTGGCACTTGAGGGCATCTTGCCCAGCAGGGCTCCTCTGCGTAAAAAAGCGCCCTGAGCTGCTCTGCTCTTTCCATTCGTTCTGTAACACTGCCTAACGTGGTACCGCCGCGACAGTGTCCGGCTCAAGGCCCGGCTTCACCCATTCAATCAGCGCTGATACACACTGACTGGGGACTGTCGTCTGAGAAGAGACGTGTGGGAACCCCAAGGGGGGGTTCCCCACAAACTGCCTGTGGCTGGTCCGTGCTGAGATCGGTACAGACACGGACACTGTTAGAGCAACGAGAGGAATTGTATGTCTATTAAAGCGAATCCTAAGAAGCCAGGTATGCATATCTTTTCATTTCCCTTTTCTTGTAATTTTTTTTTATTGCGTCTCCTAAAGTAACGGATTGGAACTTTAAGGAGAAAAGGAAAATGATTCTTCCCCACAGATGGTGAGAAATACTGCTCTAGGCCAGAAGCGATGGCCTGGTGTTTGCCCCTGGGTATTATCTGAATAGCTCATCCTTTTCATACATGACCTGCTCACAAAATCAACTTCGCAGGAAAAGCACATGTGCTCTTGAAAGGGGCAACCCCACTGTCTTGCTGGGTGTGGGAGTGCAGAAGCAGTGAGTATTACCCCCCATTAAAAATACCACCCCCCCCCCCCCGTCTATCCCAGGAGAAGTCCTACACAAGGGGGCTTCTTTTGCAATATGGCCTTTACTATCCAGAGCTATCCATCTAAGCCAGTGGTTCTCATCCTTCTGGCCCTTTAAACACAGTTCTTCATGCTGTGACCAACCATAAAATTATTTTCGTTGCTACTTCATCACTGTAATGTTGCTACTGTGATGAATCGTCATGTAAATATCTGATATGCAGGATGGTCTTAGGCGACCCTTGTGAAAGGGTCCTTCAACCGCCAAATGGGTCGCGACCCACAGGTTGAGAACCGCTGACCTAAGCCCCAGATACAGCTGAGTGGAGAGGAAGCAGCAGATATCCCTACACCAAAGGAGCTCGCTGAGTAACCGGGGAGGGGGGAAGGGATGGAGGCGGACTGGACTCCAGAGCCCTTTTCAGATACTGAATGTTCTACAAAGACCTCTCTAAGCTCCAGCATCTCCCGAATCTTCATCAGAGAGCACTCAAGACAATATTACAGAGTTCTGAGTCACTTCAAAGTCGAGGTGTTTATTTCACTTGCTACTTTTCCTTGACCTCAGATGGAGAGAACCCTTTGGCCAACTTTCTGATACCCCTGCTGTCAAGGCTGTGGCTCTTTGCTGCAAAGCTCCTGCGTATCCCAAACCCTGGAACCACAAATAATACCCCAATAATGGCCATGCTCTGCTCCCTGGTCCCTTCCAGTCCCTGGTCCCTTTCAGACCCTGGCCAGCATGCACTGTGAGACTCCCAGAGCCAGGGTGGCTCAGACACGCCTCTCCCCCTCCCCGACTGAGCTGCGCCCAGCGAGCCACGCTTCCCCACTAGTGTCAGAGAGGACTCCTGCCGAAAAGGACACTTCCCAGGTGCTGAAAAAAAGGTCACTCCTGTAAGATGAAAGGGACAGCATTCAAAGCGCTCAAACATGCCAGGGATGTGACTCAGGCCTCAAGCCCAGCAGAGTTCTACGAGCAAAGCTCATAAAATCACTGACCTCACAGGATCTCCGGAAGTGAGGCACAATCTGTCCACTGTACCCTGGGAAGTCAGGACTAGCCCGTGATTTGGATCAAAGCAAGAGGCCTGGTCCCATTGTTACGTTATCCACCTTCACGGAGAAGTCAGACGGGTTCTGCTGCTGAAATCCAGAGCGAGTGAGGCCTCGAGAACTTGCCCTCGAGGGGCGCCATGAGGGCTGCTTCCTGGCGGCTCTCCTCTTTCCTGACCTTCACCACCTAACGTCTCAGGTGTGAGAGATGCAGAATGAATTCCATTACTGCTCAGGGGTGCATTTATATTAAGGAAAAAGTCCTGAGTAGGAGCCATGCCTTGATACTATCAAGCAGGCATTCTTGTGGCGTGTGAAGAGGAAAGGGAATGAGAGGTGACTGGCTGTAAGACACGGGTCGCATGACTACATGCATCACAGCCCTCGAAGGAAAATGCCCAGTGGAGGAAGCCCAACCAAGTCAGAGCGCAGACTGCAGGATCACATTTCTGTAAAACACTAAAACGCTGTAACTGACAGATGGTGGTGGCGAGCAACAGATCGGCGTGCTTGGGGAGAGGGGAGCAGCGGCGTAGGAGAGAGGCGCAAAGGGGCACACGGACATCTCTGGGGTTGATGGGTATCTTCACAATCTTCACGACGGTGGTAATTTCACAGGTGGGTACATATGCCAAAACTTACCAAACTGTACATGTTAAACGTGCAGTTTATCTCATGGCAATTACACGACAATACAGGTAATTTTTTTTTTATTGATTTCAGAGAAGAAGGGAGAGGGAGGGAGAGATAGAAACATCAACGATGAGAGAGAATCATTGATCGGCTGCCTCCTGCACGCCTCCTACTGGGAATCGAGCCCACAACTCGAGCATGTGCCCTTGACTGGAGTCGAACCCAGGACCCTTCAGTCTACAGGCCGACGCTCTATCCACTGAGCCAAACCAGCTCCAGCCAGGTCATTTTTTTTAAAGACCCTTGTTCACGCTAAGATACTGAAGGTTGAAATCTTGCTCAAAAATCACCTTGAACCTCGTTCTTGGATATGGTGTAATCGAACAGCTCTGACCGAGCATGAACCCGCCCAAGGTGAAATTCATGGAGAAAGGAAAAGCTGCAGCCACGCAGCCCCTCCTCCACCCAAATCCCTCCTTCTGGGGTACAGAAAAGGGGCGGATCCTGACAGCTCAGCTCCCCAAAGCTGCCAGCGGAGTAGCCAGGTCCCAGGTGACCTATATACCACTGGCCACCACCACGTTCCCCAGGACAGCTGGGAGAGGCCACCCCCCCCCCCCCGCCGTCTCCCCGCCACCCCGCCCCCCCCCCCCCCCCCCCCCGACACACACTCAGTTTATGACCCAGTCAAAGCCAGAGTTAAAGCAGGAAGAGGATGCGACAATGAGTATGTTCTCCTCTGGCCTCCAGAGACCATCCTTGGTGGCCACGAGGGTGATACAACCAAAAAGACGCCCGAAAGACACATATTCTAAAGGACCCTGAGAGCTGGCCCTGGAGCTTCTCTGGCCTCTATCTTGTCTGCTGAGAAAGAAGAGATGGCCCTAGCTGATTTGGCTCAGTGGATAGAGTATCAGTCTGCAGAGTGAAGGTCCTGGGTTCGATTCCGGCCAAGGGCACATGCCCAGGTTGCGGGCTCGATCCCCAAGTTGGGGACGTGCAGGAGGCAGCTGATCCATGATTCTCTCTCATCATTGATGTTTCTCTCTCTCCCCCCTCTCTCCCTTCATCTCTGAAATCAATAAAAAAAAATTTTAAATAAATGCAAATAATAAAAAGAAGAGATGGCAGGAAAAACAGTGACTGTCCTAAGCACTTCGAACTATTTCCGCAGCTATTCATTCTCCACCTGCTCCTCCCTGGCAACTCCAGAAGCCTTCCTCTGACTCCTCCTGCGGTCACCACACCCAGGTAGGAACACAATTAATGCATCTGTCTGACAGCTCATCTCCTGTCCCTCCAGACACCAACAAACACCCAGCCTCCTTCCCACACCTTTTCCCGTGGACTCCTAGGGTGTCCTTGCCTGGCCCATCTCAAGCCCCTGCGTGCTGGCCCTCAGAATGACCTGTCTGGATCCCCTGCATGGCCTGCTATATCCTTGACCTCCAACAACGAGCAAGCTACTTGCTACCTGAACGAACACCCCTGGCCTTTCTCTCTGGGGTCTGGGCTCCTCGATGCCCCGCTGTACTGTATGCCAGAGGCTCCTGCTGCCTCTGCTTTGAGTTAATTCTTCTGGGGTCTGCGTCAGGCTTGTACTGGGAGGAGGGCTGAGCATCCTACCAGAGCCAGGACCAGTCGTCTCCAAAGAGGAAAGGGTTAGATGTCATCACAAGATTGGCGGGGGGGGGGGGGGGGGGGGGGTGAAGTCTTGAAAAACTGTGCAAATGCTTCTTAAGTTTTCTGGGCCCCAGAATGAGGAGAGCACCATTTTCTTCTCCCACACGATAAAGGTCATCCTCACCATCTCCCAAGCAAAGAAGACAGGTTCCGTCTTGAAAAGGTACAAGTGGAAAGCGTTTCTGATTGGGATGCTGTGGTGGCCAAAAACGTCCCGGTATTTAACTCCATCCAACACTTCCCTCTACCTCCAGGGAGGTTCAGCGAAACCAGGAAGGGTGATGGGGAAGAAGGAAAGATCAAGCTGCCCCAGTTCCAATGTAATGGAACTCCCAGGCATTTGTTCTGGGCGAGCGGCCTGCTCTCCCAGCCACACCTGAAGTTTTGAATATGGAAAGTGCCAGGCATCCACCTGAAGTTTTGAATATGGAAAGTGCCAGGCATCCACCTGAAGTTTTGAATATGGAAAGTGCCAGGCATCCACCTGAAAGATGTGGTCAGGGCTGCAGCATCCTATATATAGACTCAGATGGGAAAAACGCCGGGCAGGGGCACCCACACAGGCCGCGGATAAAGCATTCCATCACTAAACGCCATCACTGGCCAGACATTGTGTAAGGGGAGCTGGCCGCTGGTGAGTGGTGGGAACGTGGAGAGAGAAGACAAACTAGTACCAATCCGGAAAAGGGGCAAATCAATCCCGGGCGGAGGAGCTGGGAGGGCCCCTGGGGCAGTGTTCTCGGACTGTGCTGAGCAGGCTAAGTCGGCCATGGCTGTGGTCACTGGCGCTCTGGCCTCTGCTGAACAGATAAGTCTCCCAGCAGAACTGGTGGGGAATGCGGGGAGCTGGGAAAACAGCAGAAGGGGGTTCCCCAAAGCGGGGCAGTGATAAGGAACGTAGGAGAGGGATCTGAAGGCTGGTCCTGCCGACCTTCCAGAGGGCTGGGAGTTCCCACGAGAAAAGTAGAGCTCGCAACACGGACGCAGAGGAGTGGGGAGGCTCTAGGGTGCAGGCGCCTGGGGACTGGGAGGGCAGCGCCTAGTGGCTCCCAGAGGTCTGGGTCTCGAAGCAGAACCAGAGCTCCTGGCGGCGCACCGGGGCGCAGGGATATTGGGGAGCTACAAAAAGGAAAAGGCCCGCGGGCTGTTCCCGGTGGGAACTCGGGATTCGCGGGTCGAGGTAACGTGACCTGCAGGGTCTGCCTCCCTCCGGCCAGACGGGAGCTTAGACGGGAGAGAGAACGCGAGGTGTGGAGGGTTGGGGTGCCTGCAGACCGGCGGCGCCGGGCGGATTCCCTCACCTGCGGAGCACCAGGAAACCCAGGACCACCAGCAGCAGGAGTCCGAGCGCGCGGCAGGGCCTCCGCGGGGCACTCCACGTGGTCATCGCGCGTTCGCGCCCCGCGCAGGGACCAGGTTCCCACTCCAGCCGGCACTCGACGCGCGCCCGGGCTCAGCGCGGGGGGCGGGGCCGCTCGCTGGTCGCCTGGGCAACCGCGCCGCCGCCCAAGGCCACGCCCCCCGCCCGCGCGCCGGGGCGCTTGGAGAGGCAGGGGGCGGGGCCTCCGCCGGCTTGCGGCGGCGGGATTCCCAGCTCCGCGGGGCCTCCCTGGTTCTGGTCTGCCTCGGTCTCAGAGAGGTGCTCCACGTTTCGGAAACTCTTTTACATGCACCTGATTTGCAAACACACGTAGAAATACTGAGCACGTGTTGTGCAGTCCTGTACGTGGCTGAACCCCGGGCCACCCCCCACCCCCGCGCAAGCATGCATGGAAGGCTCCTCCTGCAAAGCCCACACCATCTTTTAAAACCATTTCCATTGTGGAGAGAGAAGAATGTGCAGCAGTGACTTATCATGTGAAAAGCCAGGACGTTGTAGAATTTCCTCGGGACATTTTTTATGGCTTAGTGTGATTCACATTTGAATTTCATGGGGGAGAGGAGGTGCAGGAAATATTTCCTGCCTTTGGTTTCCACTAGTCCTTTTCTCCTCCTGACTGGCAGCACTCTTACATTTTTTATTAAAAACAAAACAAAACAAAAAACACTCCAAATAAATCCCTCACATTTTAGAAAAAGATGAATAAACTTCTCATTATTGTACAGAATTCTATCACAAAGGACATTGTGTAGTATTTAGGCAAAACTTATGTTTTCTAACGATAACAAACTCAACTCATCTCAAGAACAAAATCCAAATATTACTGAAAGAGAATCGGAAACATTTTCTAGGGAGGCTGTGTGTTTTGGAACATCAGGGTTTCTAGAAAATAGCCCCCATTGCACATTTTAAAACCGCTTCCGCCCTGGCCAGCCGGTGTGGCTGGGTTGGTTGGAGCATCCACTTGTACCGAGAAAGGACCTAGGGTCCACTCTAGGTCAGGGCACATGCCTAGGTTGTGGGTTTGAGTTCCCTACCGGGGCAACCGATGGATGTTTCTCTCTCACATCGGTGCCTCTCTCTCTCTCTCTCTCTCTCTCTCTCTCTCTCTCTCTCTCTCTCTCTCTCTCCTCTCCCCCTCTCCCTTTTCTGTAAAAAATCAATGAAAATGTCCTTGGGTGATGGTTAAAAAAAGAACAAAACAAAGCATTTCCTACACTTGTCCATAGTTTTGAACTTGTAATGCTGATAGTAACAAAACTCGATTTTACTTCTCAGAACAATGACACAGAGTTTAGTGCAAAGGGTCCTTTTTCTAGCATTAGGCAAATATTTCATCAAGTAGCAAAATTTAAACCAAGGAGAGGCAAAAACAAACAAATGAAGGGGGTAGGGAGGGGGGACATGCCACAGTGAGCGAGGACAGGCTGGGGCTCCGCACAGGGTTCTCACAGCAGGGCCAGAGCATCCCAGAGGCAAGCCCGGAAGCATCAGCGCTCTCTGAACACTCTCCAAGGCCATCGGTGCCTTTTCTCCATCTTTTAAGACACATAATTGCTTGACAGCTGTTAAGACTATGATGACAATCTTTTGGTTCTAATTTGGATAAAGCTCACCCCAGGAGACAGGAGAAAGTGTCAAAGGTTAGCCCCCCTTTTTACCTGAGGAGGCCCATCCCACACACCCTACACATTCACCCTCACTCCTGGTGACATGGCTGAGCAGTGGTACAATCTATGTGTCAATGGGACTGGAAGGAGCCTCTGTGCATTGGGGAGGAATGTACTTGAATGCCATTGCTGGCCTTGATAGTTCAAAAATATCACTCTTTAGACTCAACCTTTGGAAAGATGAAAAGCCAATGATCTAATTCAACATTTCATTCATTAAGAAGGAATCAATAAATGTTTAATGATCACTATATGCCAAACACTATTCTAGGTGGTCGGATATATCAGTGGACAAAACAGACAAAGATCCCTTTGACACTTATATTCTAGCTGCAGAAGAAAGACAATAAAAAATTAACAAACAAATGCATAAATTGTAGAGTATGTCCAAAGATGATAAATGCCACAGCAAAAAGAAAGTAGAGAAAGGAAGGAACAGTGGGAGTCTGGTGGGAAGGGGCCTACACAGAGGAAGTCCTACTGAGCGGTGAATGGAAGAAAGACCTGGAAGGTGGGAGTTAGCCAGGCATGCTGGTATCGGAGGGAGGGCTCTTCAAGCAGAGAGAACCTCTAGTGCAGAGGCACTCAGGCACTCATGACACTGTGTTCCAGGAACTGCAAGGAGGCCAGTGTGGGAAGAGAAGGGGCGGCAAGAACTGCTGGAGGTGAGGTGGGAGAAAGACAGGGGCCCGGTCATGTGGGGCCTTTCAGAGCAGGGCTTTGACCTGAATGAAAGGCAGAGCCATTGCAGGCTTATGACACGACAGCAACTGTGCTTTCAACCATCACTCAGGCTGCTGTGTTGAGAATCACCAGGAGTGCACAAGAGTAGAAGGAACTGGACCAGTGAGGACGCAGGCTGCTGCAGTAATCCATGTGAGGCCATGTGAGTGACGATGTCTCAGACAAGGGTGGGAGCAATGGAGGTGGATTTCTATAAATATTTCGAAAGCAGAGACAAGAGGACTGTTGTGACATTGGGATTGCTCGTGGGGTGAGAGAGAGAGAGAGGACTGAAGGATGATTCCCAATGTGGCGCCTGAGAAATGGAAAGAACGGGAGTTGCCATCACCTAAGATGAAGAAGACGCTGAGGAATGGGTGTGTAGGGAAATATCGGAAGCTCTGAGCGGGCTTGTTGAATCTAAGGAACCTTTGAGACTTTCAAGTAGAGAGAGCGTGTGAGCTGTTAAATATACAAATCTGGGATGGAGATGTAAATGTAGGATTTGACAGAGAGTTGAACTGGATGAGATCACCAATGAAGTGCAAGAGAACCAAGTGAGCCCTGGGGCACTCAATATTGAGAAAAGAGGAGGAACAGCGAATATGGGCTAGAAAGAGCAGCCAGTGAGGCAGGAAGAAAGCTCAGAAAGGGCTTTTAACGGGTATAGGGTTTCTTTTTGGAATGACAAAAACATTCTGGATCGATTGATTGAAATATATTTTTATTGATTTCGGAGAGGGAGAGGGAGAGATAGAAACATCAATGATGAGAATCATTGATCGGCTGCCTCCTGCACGCCCCACACTGGGAATTGAGCCCGCAACCCAGACATGTACCCTGACCAGGAATTGGACCATGACCTCCTGGTTCCTAGGCCAATGCTCAACCACTGAACCATGCTGGCCAGGCGAACATTCTGCATTTAGATGATGGTGATGATTACACAACCTGTGACTATGCTATAGTAAAAACCACCGAATAGTACATTTTAAAGTGTGAATTTTATAATGTAAATTATACCTTAATTTCAAAAACTTTTCTCAAGAGTAAAGCACTTCTATTTACCTTTTTCTATGTAGAGAAAAATACGTTTATTTTCTATATTTTGAGGCTAAATTTTTAGGATCAGACAACTCTGGAATTATTACATTGGTCACATAAATCTTTTATCACTGTTAGTCACCTTCTATATCTAGTAACACCCTTTGTCATTCAATGCGTTTAGAAGTGATGTAATCATTGCATCTGAAATATAATGCATTCTCATGATCTTCACGATGATTACTTCTGGTTTCCTCTATTAGTCTGTAGTTTATCCACAGATTTCCTGAGTTTGAGTCTAGAGCCCTGGAGAATGAAGTGTGATGTAGGAATTGTGTAGGTACATGACAGAATTCTCATCCAGTAAACCAGCCGTTCAGATTCTTGGAAGAGAAGATAATCTTACTCCTCTGTCCCCATCCCAAACAGCGAGGTTTCCTCCTCCCTTGGGACCCCATATTATTTGCGACATTTCTTGCAGCTTGTAGGCACTGTCTCTACCAAGGTCATAACCTTTTGCTATAGGATATTGGTTTTAATTAGGCCAAATGCTATATTTTGATTATAAGAATGTGATTAGTTGGCATAGGGGTCATTTGTAAAAATTGGTTGGCTTATTAATGCATATGCGTCTCATCTCACTAATATCTGGGCATACCAGCAAGAGCTGAGACCATATACCCAGATAGCTGAGGAGCAAGAAGACAGGGTGCTCAGGGCCAGGTTTCGCTGTCAGACAAGTCAGGACCAAACAACCAAATGTCTATTCCTCCTCTGATTGGAGGTGATGCACCAGGTCACCTTGGAAACACGCAGGCTGCCGGGAAATGCCAGGAGACATTGTGCACTCTCCCCTGCATTCCCCCTCCTACAACGCACGCACACGCACACACACACCACATACCAGTACACACATACACACCAGGACTTTGCCAGCCAGAAATACTCTGGCATGGAGAGAGCAGTAATTCTTACTCTTTCTTAGGCCAGAGACCCTTCACTTCCTCCCAACTGAGTATGAAGAAGCAGAGATACATCCAGCTTTTTATTTTATTTTATTCACATCTGCCTAAAGGCACATTTAATTAGAGACTAATAACCTGCTAAGGACTTAGCTTTAACTACATAAATCTAGTCACTGAAGATTTGAAGGCTTTTTTAAGGCCTAAAAATAGGTATCATATGACTATTCTACAATATATATAACAATTTCTCTATTGAATATTATTTCCAACATTTGCTATTGCAGACAACAGTGTGTTTGGTATTCTAGACATAAATCTTCCTCCTGAAAACCTGCTGGTAGACGAACTCCAACAATCCACCAAAAAAAATGTCACAACACAGTCTTACAGCTTCGGTTTATCTGTAGTTTGGATGGACGAACCACTCTTGCTTCTTTCAAACACAATGATCTGGGAAGAACAGAAAGGCTCACAGTGAGGAGTGGTGAGCCTGTTCAATACAGGATGAGAAAGATGCTGTGATCTGCATCCTGGGGATGAAGGCTGATCTGAAAATGTGTGAGACGTAAAGGCAGGGGTTGGGGTGACTCACCTCATTGTCTTCTGGATGCAGCCAGGCCCCAGGAAGGTAAAGTGTTTGCTGTGGTCCAATATTCCAGTATCGCCCAAGGTTACGGCCATTGATGAACACAAATCCGTAACTCCAGTCCTGGGAGGGATGGAGGCTTGAGACAGGGGGACAGATTCACACGGGCAATATACAATCTAAGGTGCTTGGGGAGTGAGAACAAGACTGAGATGCTTCGTAGCCCTGACAGTGAGTTCACAATGGGGTATGTTCTAGAACAAGCATGTCAAACTCGTGGCCCGCAGGCCGCATGTGGCCCACAACGAATATTTTTGTGGCCCAGCCAATATAACGGTATGTAAGAAACATTTTAATAAAAATTTCATAACTTAATTTTTACAATATCCTGTTATACATAATTATTAATAATGAACTACAACGTTCGCTAATGACTGATGATTATAACCGTGTTGCATTCATTTCCCTTATGTGCCTTATGCACAGGCACACCATTTCTCTCCACTAATACTAGCAGCGAAATGGCCACGTCATTAGTCTTGTACTAACTTGTTTGCGCAACAGGAAATATTTTGCTTTTGGAGAACAAGAAAAATAGGTTTATTTGCGTTATGCTTATTAATTTGTGCAGTTATTCAGTGTCTGTTCAAGAAAAAGTGTTAATTTTTATTAAAATTTCCATTATTTTATGTTGGCGATGACTCATTTATCTCAGCCCTTTGTATTCTGCATGTCTCTATTGAAATAAACCTACATTTCGTTTCTATGAAGCTTTTGCTTTTTTTGCGGCCCACATATACTCAAACCTTGTTTATTTGGCCCGTGTTAGCCTTTGAGTTTGACATGCTTGTTCTAGGCGTTCTACCCTACTGTACCTGGTCTAAGGATGACAGAGGAAAGCATGAACAACCTTTCGATGCTAATGTGACTCTTGTTCCTGCCCTCTGATATATAATGCATTAGATTCTTTTAAAAGCAGGTCTTCCAGAAATAAGTCCTAGTTTAACAGAGATGGACGCTTCTGCTGACAACAGCTATAAACGCGACACCATTGTTTAATCTGGTTGCAATGCAATGAAGAATTACAGGACCAAAATCTGGGAGAAGAAAACTGAGAAACAAGAAGACATGGGAACAGTTTTTCCACTAGAGACAGGAAGAAGTGCTGGGAAGCTGAGCAGAACTTCCACAGCCTTGCAAGCTTAGAGGAACCGAAAGTGGATACCGGGGAACCGTATTAAATAATAGACAGTTTACATTCAATATTATTCTGTATTAGTTTCATGGATACCGCATAGTGGTTAGACGAGCATATATTTGATAAAGTTTCCCCCCACCCCGATATTTTAAGTACCCACCTGGCCCCCACACATAGTTCTTACAATATTACCGAATACATTCCCTAGGCTATAATTCACATCTCTGTGACAGTTCTGTAACTACCAATTTCTACTTCTTAACCCCTTCACCTTTTCCGCCCAGTTCCCCAACCTCCCTCTCCATGGGCAATAGTTGGAACAACGATGATAAATTAGAAAGATGATAAATTAGAAATTAGATGCTGGATGACTGGGTTGGAGGTGAAGAAGGAAGGGAAGTATTCTTGCCTGGAACACTATGACTTTGCTTCAAGACTCTTTAAGAAAGAATAGGTGTAGCAGAAGAAAAACAAAAAATAAATAAATAAAATTTTAAAAAGAAAGACTAGGCATTTGAGAGAGCAGAGAGAAGAGGGCGCTCACTCACCAGCAGCCTCAGGAAGGTGTCCCTGGGAGAAGGGCCAGCTTGCAGGGTGCCCAGGTAGAAGGCAGGGCCCACGGAGCTATTGGAGACAGGCCTCCAGGCGGCAGAGCGGAGCCTGGAAAAGGGGCCACGCCTTGAGGGAGAGGAAAGCCCTTTGCCGGTTCTAGCCCCAATATGGACCCGGGTTTCCCACGCAGGGACTAGGGCTCTGTTTCTATGGGACATGCAGATGTGAAGCATTAAAATGAGAAACGGGAGGCTTGTTCTAGGTCTCCAGTCTGGACTCTAAAGACTCTATCATCCCGAGTAAATCACTTCCGTTCTCTGAATCCCGGGCTCTTCGTCTGCAAAGTGAAGAGTTTGAAATCTCTGAGTGCCCTGACCCTGCCAAGTCTCTCAGGAATAAGTGGGAACATACCTGTCAAAGAAGCTCGTTTTCATTTCCAGAGAATAGATAGTGAACCCCTCCAGGGGGGTGCTATTGATGGTCACGGGTCCGGTTACTCCTGCAGGGGGAGGGAGGAAAGACCACGGCTTGCCACTGATGCTCTCTCTCTCTCTCTCGGTGTCTGGGACAAAGAAATGCAGGCAGCAGACATCTTGTGCCAGGCTTCAGCCAGGAGGGCAAACACTTGTCTGACTCGCTGAGACGGAAGGTTTCTCCTATGTTTTCATAGACAAGGCCGACCGAGGAAGTCCCCCACTTAATATCAGAGCATCAACCTATGAACCAGGAGGTCATGGTTCGATTCCAGGTCAGGGCACATGCCCTGGTTGCAGGCTCATTCCCCAGTAGGGGGACGTGCAGGGCGCAACCGATCCATGATTCTCTCTCATCATTGATGTTTCTATCTCTCTCTCCCTCTCTCTTCCTCTCTGAAATCAATAAAAACATATTTTTTATAAAATCAGAATTTTTCCTGAAATTCCCCAGATGGGCCTGGATCCTGCTCTAGGACAAGCCAGCACCCAACCAAGCCGCCCACTCCCTGCCCTGGAGAAACGAAGGAGGCAGGACAACAGAGAGGGGAGGAGTCCTCACCTTCGGTCCTGGGTCCTAAGTCTCCTCCCGCCTACGTGGCTCATTCTTCCCTCCCAGCTCCAACTCAGCCCCCGTCTGAGGGTCTGAGTGACCACGAAGAGAACGGACAGCCTGCGTCTCAGGCCTAGAGCCCACCTTTCCTCTGGTCTTGAATTTTCCATGAATAGTTGACTCGTCCTTGGTTCTCCACCAGGATCCTCAGCAGCTGGCATCCCTGTTGGGGACAGACCAGCTCACGGAACCCACACAGTCACACAGGGGGTTACTCTAGAACCCCCTTTCCTCTGAGTCCCATTTGGAAAGGCAAGCAAGTGGGAGACAGGACGCCCCCAAGCCCGGCCGTCCTCCCTCTCTCTAAGGACCCCGTGTGCTCCCATCCCACGCCCAGCCTCTCCTCTCTCCCGCGGGTCTGCCTTAGGGAGGCCAGAGAGACGCAGTTGTGCTTTGATAGAGACCAGACTCGCGGCTGATGGTTGGCTCAGGGCTTAAAGGGGAAATTCCATTCACACCAAAGCTTGTATTCTGCAGCTCCTGGCCTGGGAGAGGCGGTTATGCTCAGAGCTCTAGACAAACACTTCCTGCAGGCGCCCTAAGTGACCAGCGATGTCAAAGGGCCGAGGTAGAGACGAGGCAGTCATCTCAGAACCAGGGAACGGTTGCATTTGAGTCGGAGGTCCAGCAGCATCGAGACTCCTGTATCACCTACCTTGACTTTAGGGATGTGCAAGTTCTGATTACCACCATCCAGGGTCCCTATATGTGTCTCGTTCAAAAACACCTGCAAAACAAGAGCTGGGGTCAGACCGGCAGGCCTACCTGAGGGGAGGGCCGAGAGAGGCTCTGTTTAGGGAGGAGGTCATTGTAAAGAAGGCACCAGCCTCGGTGCTCATACTTGGCTGGGAGCTGGCAGCGAGGCCCCAGTGGACTTGGTTGTGATAAAGCAGAAAGCCAGTCTCTTTGGTGTGAACTTATGTTCTCAGTGCCTCACACATAGTAGGTGCTTTAAATGACTCCCAAACAGCCCTAGCCGGTGTGGCTCAGTGGATAAAGCGTCAACTTGTAGACTGAAGGGTCCCCAGGTTCCATTCCGGTCAAGGGCACTTAGCCGGTTGCGGGGCTTGATCCCCAGTAGGGGGTTTGCAGGAGGCAGCCGATCAATGGTTCTCTCTCATCACTGATGTTTCTCTCTCTCTCTTTCTCTCTCTTTCAAATCAGTAAAAATATTTTTAAATAAAAATAAATTACTACCACACAGTACAGCTGACCAGCGATTAACCACCCTTTGCTTACCGCCGCAGACAGCCTGCTGGCCCCTACCTGTGCCGTGTCTCGAACGTTCGCACGGAGCCAGCCTCCGGCGCAGACGGGTGTCTCATAAAGCACGAAGCCGTAGGACTGACCGTTCCCAGCGTTGATGGGGAGACTCTCCATGTTGACGGGTGTGCTGGATATGACGGGCTGAGAGAGAGCCATGGCGGACACAGGAGCCACGTGCTGGGAACTCAGGATCCTTCCCCCTGAGACCCTTGTCTTTTTTGTTCTGCCTCCTAATGATCCCCAAAGTCCTTTGGATGAGAAACGCTAAAACATCTATGTGCTGATGCTTTAGATCTCCACTGGGCAGGAGAATCGGGGCGGGGGCATGGGACAGGGAGCAATGGCTGTCACCATCAACTGATGAACAGAGCAGATAAGTTGTGTACTACCATCACTGAAGTCGAGGAAAGAATTATGCACTAAATAAGCATGTATTTAGCCTCTACAATGTGTCAGGCACTTCTTTTTATCTAAAACAGTGATAAGAAGAGGTAAAATCAATCTGAATTCAAGACTTGACATGTTTCAAACAGTTTCCAAACTTTCCTTTAAAATGGGGCAGGTTGTCTACTTTTAAAGGGAGAGCAGGGACCTGTAGAACTTCCGAGGTTTGGCCTACTGCCGTGGTCGGCAAACTGCGGCTCGTGAGCCACATTCGGCTCTTTGGCACCTTGAGTGTGGCTCTTCCTAAGCCTTAGGAGTACCCTAATTAAGTTAATAACAATGTACCTACCTATATAGTTTAAGTTTAAAAAATGTGGCTCCCAAAAGAAATTTCAATCGTTGTACTGTTGATATTTGGCTCTGTGGACTAATGAGTTTGCCGACCACTGGCCTAGTGGATGGCGAAAATGAATCAGAAACTCAGTTTCCCGTTCCCAGCTCAGCAGCCTTTCCCACAGGGACCACGTGGACCCACAAGGACATTCACCAAACGGGTTCATCGGAGCTGGGAAATAGGACCCTCTCATGCCCAGCCTCTCCCCACCCCACTCATTCTTCCAGTCCCAGCCCCTTCACAGTCCACCAGGAAGGAGCGTGTGGTCTGACCCCATAGTTCTAAACTGGGGCAGCATGCAGAGAATTCGTTTTCACACTGTCCAGGAAAAACCCTTGAAAGAATTTATCTCTGTGTGGCCGAAGGCCTTCTCCCCTAATGCCCGGCAGTACTCACCTCGTTTAAGTGCTGTAGGGCATCCCACAGCGGCAAGTACAGGGATGGTCTCACAGAAGGGTACACAGCCTTCGGAATGAGCTCGGGTAAGGGGGGCAGGGGGGATGCTGCAATGAAAGTGGGCCATGGGCAAGACGTGCCTGGACCAGCTACTGCCCTCTCCCAGCCTCCCCATCCCTATACGTAAACTCTCGTATCCCAACCAGTAAAGGGGTCCTCTCCTGGCGCATGGCTATGCTTCTCCAAGAACGAGGAACAACTGTCAAGGACAAGGTTGCAACCCTAGCCGTTTGGTTCAGTGCATAGAGCACTGGCCTGCGGACTGAAGGGTTCCGGGTTCGATTCCGGTCAAGGGCATGTACCTCGGTTGCAAGCTCCTCTCATGCAGGAGGCAACCCATCCATGTGTTTCTCTCACATCAATATTTCTCTCTGTCTTCCCCTCTCTCTTCCAGTCTCTCTAAAAATCAATTGAAAAATATCCTTGGGGGAGGGATTTAAAAAAGAAAGAAAGAAAGAATGAGGTTGCAGCCATTCTGTATGCATGGAGAGCTGACAGATACAGACCCAGAAGGGGTAGTGTTGGCCGTGTAGACGGCAGGCCCTTAGGGGGCAAGACCTCTGCCTTATACCTTTTGGCAAATCCAGTGGTTACCTACTTTCTAGCACATAGTAGATGGTTAGTTAACTTTCCTTAGAGAAATAAAATTACATAAAATGATGTTTGCTATTGTATATACGGGTATTATGTTATACATTATTTTAAGAGCTTTACGAACAGTAATTTTCACAATCATTACAGAAGACGAGTATCATTGTGTTCACATTTCAGGGAAGAAACCGAGGTTTAAAGGGCTTAAAAACACTCATGCAAGACCACACAGCTTTTACGTGGGAAGACCAGGATTCGAACTTGTGACCCTGGCTCTGAAGCCCTTCATTAAGCTTGCGCCCACAGGGGAAATCCTTCCCTGTCCTCACCCTTCCACTACACGAGGAGGGCCAGCCCTCAGTAAAAATGGTGGCTGGGTACCTAAGACAGATCCAAGGAGTTTCCGAAGCTTGAAGTATTTTTCGGTGTAATCCCCGGCCTCTGTCAGCACAGCATCATAGTCTGCAAGACAGCAGGGCACTGTCACTGGCCAGGCAACCTTGCCAGGCAGACCCCGTTTCTGGGCAGCCCCATCTACTGCAATGATAGCCTGTTGTGGGCATTATGAATATCACAGAAGATAAATAGATCAGAAAAATCATCAATTCTCAGCATGGATTATAGGTCAAGAACTCAGGGATGCCAGAATGTTTTTGGAGCCCCCTGGAGGGGGACCAAACCGGTGATCACTTGCCATAGCTGGTGACGACACTGCTGTGTCCCCCAAAATCCGTGGCCCCATTTATGAAACCGAAGTTGGTTCCCCCATGGAACATATACGTGTTGAAGGAGATCTCAGCTTTGATAAATTCAGACACAGTTTTTACAACATCTGTGGAGGAGAAGTAAAAGAAAGTAGAGAAAATTAAAACCAGGAATCTGAAAAGATAGATGCACCTCCTATGTCCATTGCAGCATTTTTACCACAGCCAAGATACGGAACCCAAGAATGTTCATCTGTAGACACAACTGAAGAAAGAACAGGTAGTACGTATATACCTGGAATATTACTCAGCCGTGAAAAAGAATGAAATCTTACCATCTGCAACAACACGGATGGACCTGGAGGGTATATGCTCAGTGAAATCAGTCAGACAGAGAAATACAAATACCATATGATTTCACTTACATGTAGAATCTAAAGAGGAAAATAAATGGACAAACAAAACAGAAGCAGACTCACAGAGCACAGACTGACGGTTGCCAGGTGGGAAGGGGGACGGGGGACTGGGTGAAAAGCTGAAGGGATTAAGAGGTATAAATGGGTAGTTACAAAGAAGTCCGGGGGGGTTGGGGGACGGTAAGGTACAGCCTAGGGCAGTGAGGGCGAACCTTTTGAGCTCGGCGTGTCAGCATTTTGAAAAACCCTAACTTAACTCTGGTGCCGTGTCACATATAGAAATTTTTGATATTTGCAACCATAGTAAAACAAAGACTTATATTTTTGATATTTATTTTATATATTTAAATGCCATTTGACAAAGAAAAATCAACCAAAAAAATGAGTTCGCGTGTCACCTCTGACACGTGTGTCATAGGTTCGCCATCACTGGCCTAGGGAATATAGTCAATGATGCTGTAATAACTACTGGTATGCATGGTGCCTGGTGGGTACTAGACTTACCAGGGGGAATCATGTTATAAATCATATAAATGTCTAACCACTGTGCTGTACACCTGAAACTAATATACAATAATATCGTCTGTCAAAAAACAAACAAACATTTAATATCACTAATAAAAAAAAATGGAGAGAAGACAGACATCGCTGATGAAATCTTATCATTCTCAATCCCATCCCACTATTAACTTATTTTGTTCTTCAACCTTCGCTAAGATTCTAACCAGAAAATAGGTGGGATTGGCCAGAACTACTCTAGCAACCATGTCCTATTTCCTCAAGCCTTTTTTAAAAGTTATTTTTTGCAGAGTACGGACATAATTGGACTCCTAACAATATATATTAGATAATACCCTAAGAACCATTATGCCACTTATATATCTAACTAGAGGCCCGATGCACGAAATTTGTGCAAGGGGCACTCGGCCCTCACAGCCCCACCTTCATCCAGAAGGTCGTCCGGAAGGACGTCCGATCTAATTAGCATATTATGCTTTTATTATTATAGATGTTCGTTATGGTTGGCTCTTCACGGTTGGTACGACTTTGAATGGCCCGTTTTTCCTCTCAGAGCCTCTTCTTCCTTATTTGTTCAATGAAGGGCCTTATTCCCATGCACCACATCATAGGACTGGTGAGAGAATTAATCGCTGAGAGAATATATGTATAAGAAACAAGTCACAATGCCTGACATATAAGCGATCAGAAACATGTTGTCTGCTGGTGGGGTTGGGGGTGGGGTTCTATTTTTCAAGCCAACGCAGACTTTTCTCAGTTGCCTCTGAAGGAGAGAGTTGGTCCTCTCTCCTCCGGGTACCAGCGAGCTTGTTTTCATAATAGCGATAGCAAAATGCCTTTAGTAGCAAAATACTTGTATTAACCTCGTCGGTCAGGCGCCGGTCTGAGTGGTGTATGTGGATTGACGAATTTATCCTCACAGCAGCCCCACGAGGTAAATTACACGCTAATCCCCCCTTTGGGATGAGGACACACTCAGAAGAGAAGGAAGGCTGCCTTGGTCACGGGGCTTTGGCTGAGAGCTGGACTGAATCCCGGCCCTTGGTTCCAGGATCTACCCTCTCAACTATCACTGCCGGCTTCTGATAATGACTACCACACATGTGCCAACTCCCCAGCAATGGCCTGTGTAATCCCCAGAGATGATTCAGAATGTTGGCGAGTGGCCCTAGCTGGCTTGGCTCAGTGGCTAGAGTGTCGGCCTACGGAATGAAGGGTCCCTGGTTCGATTCCAGTCAGAGGCACACACCCAGGTTGCAGGCTCAATCCCCAGTAGGGGGCATGCAGGAGGCCACTGATCAATGATTTTCTTTCATCATTGATGTTTCTCTCTCTTCCTCTCTGAGGTCAATAAAAACACATTTTTAAAAAATGAATGTTGGCAAATGCGGCCCCTTCTTCAGAGGTGTCATACTCTCAGAGGCCCTCCGTCACCCCCTTGACACCCCTCTGCGGGTCTGTCCCTGTCTTTCCTGTCACTGCATCCTCTTTGTCTGCTTCAAGCACTTGTCAGAGAGTGAGTGTTTTACTTCTTGCGTATCTGTCAGCTCCACTAGAACACAAGCTCCCTGGGGTAGGACAGGCAATTTTTGTTCACCAGGGCACCGCCAGGCCTAGCCACGTCCCCATCCAGACCATGTGTTGAATGGACGGTTGTGGTTGAATGAGCTGATAGACTAGCAGGGAAGTATGTGAATGACCCACGACCCGGGGCACCTCTCCTTGGTCCAAACACTGAGAAACACTTACCGTCCGCATCTTTAACCATGTGTTTACCTCCCCACGTGTCGAACCAGCCGACCCAGTATTCCATAATCATAATGGGCTTATCTCTCTAGAAACAAACCAAATGACACACGCAGTCAGACAAAAAGAAAAAAAAAGTCGGAAACACTGAATACAACGGATGAGAGTTGGAGGAACTTGGGCTTCTCACTTTTTTCCAAGTCAGCCCGTTACACCTCTTGCTTCTCCGTTTCCCTAGACATCACGATCACCTTCTATCATTCCAACCTTGTCATTCGCAAAGCTGGTGTGGAAAGAATCAGCTTTGGAATCACAAAGACCTGACTGCAAGTCCTCACGTGGAAACTGAAGCTCAAGGGTCACATGCTGGTAAGATCAGAGACACAACCCAAGTCCAGGGCTGAGCCAAACTAGCAGCCATGGAATTATATTGTCGATTAAGGACATCATTCGGAGGAATCCAAGATGGCGCATAAGAGGGAGTTCCACTCACCCCCTCCCTGGACCACATCAGAATCACAACTAAATTGTAGAAAAATCAACCTGGAGAACCATCTGAAGACTAGCCGAATAGAAGTCTTATAACTTAGAGATGCAGAAGAAACCATGTTGAGACTGGTAGGAGGGGCAGAGGTGCAAAACAGGGCTGGCCTTGCACCCACGTGTGGTGACTGAGACTCTGGAGGGATATCTCAGCAGCAGAGGTTCCCCCTGAGGAGCGAGGGGTCTCAACCCCACGCTGAGCTCCCCAGCCTGGAGCCCAGTACCGGGAAGAGGAGCCCATATAACATGGGCTGTGAAAATCAGCAGGGATTCCGTCTGCCCAGATGAGATGGGCGTCTGCTAGAAACCCAGGTGCTCTCCTAAAGGACCAGCACACAAAATCTCATTCACGGCCACGCACCCTGGGCTTCAGCAGAGGGACAGCAGCTCTGAGGGGACCTGAGTCATCAAGGGAGAGACTGGGTTGTGTGGCTTTCGGGAGAGGGCTGGAGGGACAGCCGCCAATGTTCCCGTGCTGAGTCCCTCTTCCAACACTGTATTCCTCTCCACAGAGCATTAGCCTGGCGAGCTACGCTAGTCCCACCCTGCCAAACTCCCATAAGGCTCTGGGATCTGCTGCCCGCAGCCAGCCTAGGCCTGCAGAGCAGTCTCCTCCATCGGCAATGCACATGGCTCATTTCTGAGCTCTGTTCTCTCGGAGAAAAGAGAGCATCCTCTCCTTCTGATTGACCTCACATAACCCCTGCCCCTTCCTCTGGTCATCTCCATTAGGTGCTCCACGAACAGAGGGGAAGAGGCAGAATTTCCTCCTTATTCCCCCTGATGAAACAGATAAACTTCCCAAAACACTTTGAAATCTAGGTGAGGCCTCAGGGGAAAAGCTGTATAGTCTTTGTCAAGCCTCCTATCCTCATTGAACACCAGCTGTACAGGTTGGGGCCAGGGGAGACGGGGTGGTCATGGCAAGTGAAGGGGCTACGACTTTTCCTCTCTAAGACATCCTTACCTGCACTCTCTGAAGGTGCTCGAAAGTATTCTTCTGAAATGAGTTTATATTGATGGTGGCCAGCACTGTAGAAACAAGAGAGAGATGCTGCATGAGGCCCTGGGGCAAGTGCTGCCAGGGGAGGGACAGAGGCCCATGCCTTGCACACGGAAGGAAGTGTGCTGAGTAGTGAGGTAATGAGATACTACTTGTATCCCGTGTTGCAACGTGCAAAGGGCTATCACTGGGCATTTGCAAGGACAATGCTACGGAAGAAGGGCAGTTAAAATTAACCATATTTTGTGCAGAGAAATGGAACAGGCCAAGTCACACAAATTGATTAGACCTAGGAATTAGACCTGGGGGTAAGTGGAGGTGGGCAAAGGGGGAAAATGGGGGCAGAAAGAGACGAGACTTTGCCTGGGGTGATGGGCGCACGATGCAGCATGCAGATGATGTTTTGTTGAGTTGTATACCTGAAACCTGTATGGTTTTGCAAACCAACGTCACCCCAATAAATTTAAGTAAAAAAATAAATAAGTAAGTAAGTAAAGGTGGAAAGGTGAGCTGTGGACAGAAGAGCTCCCTGGCAGCTGTTGTTGAAGGAAAGTAGGATCGAGGGAAATGATGGCGTTGCTATGGGAACTCTTCGCTTTGACCTTGGGTTCTCATAGCAATACCACCTTGCCAGGGTCCACCTCAATGTGCATGGCAAAGAGAGGCCTCAGAGCTATTCTTGGTTCTTTCTGACGCTTGTTCAAAACTCAAACCAGCTGGTGAAGAGCTTCCGTGCTCCCTGAAAATACGCCTCAGTGCGTACCTCCTTTTATGCTGCCTTGGAGCACTTCTTTCTCCGCGTCAGAGGTCAAGAGCAGCTCCACAATCCCTCTGTTCAGCAGGGCCTGTTGAGAAAACTGGACAGAGTGAACCCCCTCTCCTTTCACCCGTGGGAAGAAGGAAATTAGCCAATAAATACACTGGGCCAAGAGGGACAGTGTGTGAGCTGGAGAAGAAGGTCTGGGTTGAGAGTCCGACCATCCACAGCGCTCTCTCTCTCTCTCTCTCTCTCTTTCTCTCTCTCAAGCTGGTGTTTCTCCCAGGGATGCAAAAGCCGCTGAGTCTGGGCTCTGACCCCCATCACAGCCTCAAGGGGAAGTGCAGAGGGAGGACCTGAACTTGAGAGAAAGAAGACTCTGGAAACTGGGCTTGAAGGGGAGAGGCGGGTGCTATGGGGCCTGGGGAAGATCAGAGAGAAACTTCACAGACGTGGGTCCTACCTGGACACTCTGAGGAAGCAAGGAAGCCCACCATGGCTTTGGGGACGCGGGGACCTCATTAAAAACTCATATTTGCTAAGGGCCTCAGAAGCAGGCGGGTGACCAGAGGGCCAGAGGACCTTATGTTTGCCTTGCATGGGCACCGAGCCACAGCTGGGACTGGGAGCGGAGCTGAGTAGCAAATTTTTGTAATCAAGGAAAAATAATACTCGCTGAATGAGATTGATTTGAGGGGTCTGATGTGACGCCCCTGAGAAACGTTAGGGAGGGGATTTCTCACAGCCCTCGAAGCTGCAGAAGCCTGTGGAGCCCAGCCCTGCCTCCTCCCTCTCTCCTCACCTGATCGCTCTGCCCTGCACAGCTGGCAACTGCCCGCCTGCCAGGCCATGCCACCCTGAGGTTCCCATGGGGACAGAGCTCACCCTGCCTCAGGCTTAGCAACCCGGGGGAGGGATCCCATTGACAAGGGAGCCAATGAGGCTCCTGAATGTGGGACATCAGGGACAGGGAGGAGCTGACCCTCCCACAAGGACACGGGCAGGATGGCAGTTATGCCCTGGCCTGAGACATCCCCCCAGGAAGAGAGACTATTGGTGCTACAGGTCAGAGAGCTGCCAGGTGACAGTCATTATCATCCTCAAGTTCACGAAGCATTATTTCCTTACTGCTCGCCAACCCCCAGCTCTCATGAAACTTGTGGGTCGTGGAGATCTTTTAACATCATATTTTATCTCATAATAAAGTCATTCAAGTGCATCTTAGTCGCCCTGACCATCCTGTAGAGTCAGAGAAATGGAACTCGGTCCCTGCATAACCCACAGAGCCTACCAGAGCCCGCAGCAGACTCAGAGGCAGACGAGGAAGGAAGCATGAACACACGGAGACCAACCAGGGTTTCTCACCTTGTGAAGATGCTGCATGTACGCTCTATCCTTAGCGAACGCACCATACTCATTCTCCACCTGCATGGCGATGATGGGGCCTCCCTGGCGGTACTGAGGGGGCAGAGAAAGGGGAAGTGGGGTCTCGGGGGGCTGGGAACCCTGAGCCAGCTGGTGTGGGCACTTTGCTCCTAGCTGTTTCCTGACCTGGAGGCACACTCTCTCCTCTCTCGTCTGATGGGCAGCCACCTGCAGGTCCTTCGGCACAAGGAGTCACAGTGCCCTAGTCCAGTGGTCGGCAAACTCATTAGTCAACAGAGCCAAGTATCAACAGTACAACGATTGAAATTTCTTTTGAGAGCCAAATTTTTTAAACTTAAACTATATAGGTAGGTACATTGTTATTAACTTGATTAGGGTACTCCTAAGGCTTAGGAAGAGCCACACTCAAGGGGCCAAAGAGCCGCATGTGGCTCGAGAGCCGCAGTTTGCCGACCACGGCCCCAGTCTTTGTAACCACACCCACTGTTTCTGCTCCTTCTCATACTAATTGGCTACTTCAGTAGGAGAGCTCATACCCACAAACTCACCTGCTAACACACCCACCCCATCCACTCACCCTTCCTCTCTAAAATCAATTAAAAAAATATATATATATATCTATACATATATATATATATGAATGGCAGGTTTAAATACATATATTCAAGTAACAAAAGGAAAATGTCCAGTGAGAATTGTAAATTTTCGTATAAGAAAGTATACAGTGGATAGAGCGTTGACCTGCAGACTGAAGGGTCCCGGGTTTGATTCCAGCCAAGGGCACATGCCCGGGTTGTGGGCTCCATCCCCAGTAGGGGGTGTGCAGGAGGCACCCAATCAAAGATTCTCTCTCATCATTGATGTTTCTATCTCTCTCTCTCTCCCCCTCTCCTTTCCTCTCTGAAATCAATAAAAATATATATTTTTTAAAAAGAATACATACGCATGTGTAAGTGTGCGCATAGATAATATGCCTCCATGTGTGTAGGAAATCTATGGAAAGACACACAAAACTCTGGTGAAATTGGTTGTCTGTCTCCGGAAAAGGTAACAATCGCTTTGGGAAAGGTGACGAGGGGAGACTTGTATTTACCATAATCTCCTTTGTACTCTTTGAGCCTTTTCGTCATGTGTGTGTAGTGACTGTTGAAAACAGCCAAGATCACTCAGGAGTAGAAATAAGCAGTAGAAAGGGCAGTGAGCCTAGAGAACATCAAGTACATTCAAAGCCACCATCATACACCCATGCTCTCTGTTTTCTGTCAGTCCTGGCCGGGGTGATGCGCGTGCTCCCAGAAGCCCTGGGGCGAAGGCTGAACTTAAGGTGAGGGTCTAGAGTTCAAGACCAAAGGCAAGGGTGTCAGCTTCAGCTCTCAGAGCCGGGGCCCGGCCTGCTATATGGATATGTAGAACCAGCTGTTTCCCTGAAGCAAATGTAAGAAGGAAGGAAAGGACAGCGATTTTACCTGGAGAGGAACCACTCTGGCCATCAGATGGTCAAAATATCGATCCACCGCTTGGACAAAGCCCTTGTCGGTTGTCCTCAGCCTCAGCTCCGGGTCCTGCAGTAACCAGCTGGGGGCGAAAGGAGACAAGCTCAGTGCTTGAGACGGGAAGGCAGGAGGCGGGAGGGGGCAGGCCGGGCCCGGCAGGTCCGCCAGTTCCTTCCGGAGCTCTCTCCAGCCCAGCTTTATGTCTTCTGCTCTCCTGCAGCCCTCAAGGGACCTGGAAGATGCTCTCTGGACCGTCCTACTGAGCTGTCCGACCGACAAGTGTCGGGGTGACAGTTCCCAGCTTAGGAGGGGCGGCAGCTCAGTCACAGCCTGCACACCCACATCCTAGTGAGGGGCTCTTTAACCTTTCATTGACTGCTCGCCTCCATTCCTTTTCAGTTCATTCAAAACCTTTGTCTGGTCCTAGCTGGTTTGGCTCAGTGGTTAGGGTGTTGGCCCATGGACTGAAGGGTCGAGGGTTCCATTCCGGTCATGGGCACATATCTCAGTTGCAGGCTTGATCCCCGGCCCTGGTCAGGGTATGTGCAGAAGGCAACCAATCCATGTGTCTCTCTCATATCCATGTTTCTCTCACATCCATGCTTCTCTCTCTCTGTCTCTACCCCTCTTTTCCACTCTCTCTAAAAAGCAATGGAAAAAATATCCTCAGGTGAGGATTAACCAAAAAAACCCCACAGCTTTTTCTTGAGCCCTGGCCGGTGGCTCAGTTGGTTGGAGCATCACCCTGCACACCAAAAGGTTGTGGGTTCGATCCCCGGGTGGGGCACCTACAGTCAGGGCACTGGGGCACATATGAGGGCACATATCAGGGCACATATGATGTTTCTTTCACATCGATGTTTCTTTCTCTCTGTCTCTCTCTCTCTCTCCCTTCCTTTCTCTTTCTCTCTGTCTCTTTCTTCCCCTTCCTCTCTCTTTCTCTCTCTAAAAATCAATAAAAACATACTTTCAGGTGAGGATTAAAAAACAATAAAAATAAAACACCTTTTCCTGGAGCCCAGTGTATGTACCTTAGGCACAGGGTTCCATCTCTTCTGAGACCTGAGCCTCCAAGCGCCGAGGACGCCTCCCCAGTACCCAGGTCACCTGTGCGGGGCGGGGCCTGCAGCTGAGCGGCCCGGGGCATCCCTGCTCTGCTAAAATATCCCTTCCTTCACGGCCAGGCCTCTGCTGCTCCTGAGCTGGATGGGAGAACACGCTCATCCCGGAGGAGACAGAGCTTTCACTGAGCACCGGGAGGAAAGTGCCCACCGGGAGCCGAGCCGTGGGCTGCACACACCTGGCAGCTGTGGAGTCAACAGGAGCAGCGAGCGGCTGGGTGCTCACCCTGCACTCAGCTGTCTGCACTAAAGGCCGGCAGCACAGAGGAGAGAAGGCAAAGGAAAATGAGGGGGAGTAGAGGGGAGCTGAGCTCAGTGGAGAACATGGTCTTCCATTAACAAAATAAGGGAAAAGCCGGGGGGTAGGGGGTCCTCAGAGCAAGTCCAGAGGTTGTCAGAACCCCCTTCCGCTCTGGAAAGCTTCCCACCCCGGACAGAGACCGGAGACGGAACAGGAAGAAAGAGATGTGGCCTCCCGATGCTGCCTGTCCTGCCCAGGTGCCCACAGCACGAGGACCAGCTCTCAGGCCCCACATCTGTGATGGGACAAGGATTACAGTGGCGCCCATAACTCACGGGGCCACTGCAGGCCTTCCCCGAGAACACGGGCTCTGGGCTGTCAGATTCCAGCTCTACTTTTAGTAAAACAAACCATCACAGCCCTCCCCCCACAGCCCGCTCACCTGGGCAGGCCGCCGAGGTCGATCTCGCTGCAGATGTAGGGGCCTGGACGCAGGATCACCCACAGCCCGACCTCCGCGGCCATCCACACAAAGGCCCTGGGAAGGTCAATGGTGGCCACTCTGAGGACATTCAAGCCGGGGGGTGGGGACGAGCCAGCACACGCCACAGGCGGCAGAGCTGCCCGGATCCTCTGCTGGCCCGCCCTCCTCTCAACCAGAGACAGACAGAGTGAAGGGAAGGCCGAGCCCCCATCCCTGCAGCTGGCTTCTCACCAGCTCCCAGCCCAGGACCATCTGCACAGCCCACCGGGTCATGAGGGGGGAGGTGTCAGACAGGGGACGGGGTCCTCACATGAGCCTGACCCCGACCACCTTGCTGCCTCCAGGGGCAGCCCACTCCCAGCAGGGGGGAGGGACCCCACTGCAGAGCAGGGCTGACAGGGGACCAGGCTCCTCTGGGCTGCAGTGAGGAGGGTGGGCTCAGGGGAGGCCTGGGACCTGGGAGTAGCAGGTTCCCAGCTGGAGAGCACCTGGCCCTGGTGCAGAGCTGGCACAGGGCCGAGAACAGCTTCCAAGCAGAGCTGAGAGGCCACGATGGTCCCTCATCAACCCCCAGCCCCTCCCTGCCCCCAGGCCCAGGCCCAGTCACAGGAGCAGCAGCAGCACGTACTCCAGATCCAGGTTCCCGGAGAAGTCAAATATGCCTCTCTGTGGCTCGTGGAGGTTCCAGGGGACGTAGCTGTGATAGCAGAGAGGGAAGTACAATAAGTGTCTTATTTCTTTCCTATCGAGTCCTAGGTCAGCCCCAAACCCATGCCAAAACCTAGGGTACTATGTTGGAGCAAGTTGAAGTTTCCCATGGCAGTTACACCTGTATGACATAAACAATGATTATTTTCAATGGTTCCTTTCTCTGCCACCCAGTCGTGATCTAAGCTGTCAATAATCCTGATTCTAGATTCCTGGGATGGATGCACTCATTATCCCACTCACCACCCATTCTTTGTAATACCCATTCAAAATGTGAAGAGAAGGGAAAAACACAAATGTCTACATATGCCCAATAAGGCATTGCTAGGAATTAATCAAAACAAGAATAGAGAACTCAGCAGCCAACTGATGGAGCATCGACATCCTCAACAAACACATGCACCATTTATAAAATACAGCTGGAACAGGTGCCCGCCCCGAGCAGGCCGACCCTCCAGGCCTCAGCCTCTTTCCCACGGAGCGGTATCCAACTGTCCATCTCCCAGGGCACTCAGGAGGAGGAAGCGATTTTGCGAAATTGCTTAGGAAATGCCCAGCCACCAGTAAACCCCAAGTACACGTTACCGTTGGTCACCAGGCCATAATCGTGTTCAATGGCGCGCTAAATGTGCGCTGTTACATTTACAGTGCATCCTGTCGAGCTTCTACTTAAATTCTTCTGCGGGACTCAGCTGGCCTTACCTGTCTTGTTGCCACCATCACTGAAGTACACGTATGTGCCCTCGTTGGGAGGGGCATTTTTCATAGAAATAAGATAAAGGTTTTATCCCATGGAATCATCGGCACAAGCCAACGAGGGACTGCTACTCTGCCTTAGCAGAGGAGACAGCAGGGCCTGCGCTGGGATGGCCGGAGGCAGGGCTGGGACTGAGTCCAGGTCTGTCCCATCACTAAGCCGCAGGACTCACTCCCTTTACTCCCTTCACCTTCACTTCAGTGGCCCCAGTGTTTCCTTAGATGCTCATACTCTCCTTCCTCCACATGCGCATGTCCGTGTGCACACATGACAACAGTGGTAGGAAGTCTGAGAGGTAGGGGGCCCTCATCATAAAAGGCTCCTGCTGCACAGGGCTCATCGGAAGGTCGCTCGGCCAGGCTCCGACCCAGCTCAGAGCCAGAGACAGACACCCTATCCCGGTGAGCAGCGAGGACCCGGAGGGCGGGACTCACGTGGTGACAGTGTTGAAGCCGCAGGCCTGCAGCTTCAGGAGGCGGTCTCGCCAGGACCCCCTGGGCACCCGGAAGTAGTGGATGGAGCCCCCGAAGATGAGGAACTTGTGCCCCTCCAGTGTGAAGTGCGGGTTACTCTCAGGCGTGCTTTGCGTCTGGAGTCCCACCATGCGGTCCTTCAGCTCCAGAGGGGTCAGATGGGACCAATTAAACCTGGAGAGAGAGAGGGAGAGAGAGAGAGGAGATGAAGAGAGGAAGAGAGGAAGAGAGAGAGAGAGAGAGAGAGAGAGAGAGAGAGAGAGAGAGAGAGAGAGAGATGGGCAGAGAGACAGAGATGAAGAGAGAGGAGAGACGGCTGAAGCCCAGCAGAAGACACTCTTGCTAGCAGGACACACTAGCTCTGTCCACGCTTCTGATACTCTTTTCTCCAGAAAAGGAGAGTCCCCGCCCCACCTCCCCTCCTCCCAGTACCCCTCCCCCCACCTTCCCCCACAGACCTGCTCTGGTGGGGCTGCGGCCCAGCTTCCCCCAGCCCAGCTTCCCCGACAGGAAGGTTCTCTTTCCCTTTATTTTTTGCCCGAGGAGCAAAGCCTGATGAGATCAGTGGCAGGAAAAAGACACTCATGATTCTTTTCCATGAGAGACGTGGGCTGGAAAGAGGAGAAATAACAGTGAGGGGACGGCAGTGGCCTCATCCGATTCTATGGCCCAGAACGCTGCCCTCCAGGCAGGCAAGCGACCAGGGCACTGGCTGGGCACACACAGGGCTCCCGGCCAGCCCAGGTCCCTTTCCCCCCTCCCACACCCCCCCACACACACACCCCGCCCCCTGCAACCCCTCTTCCCACCCTCCGCTCAGTCAGGACGGAAAGCTGGGGAGAGACCTTCAGTCCTAGGAGCCCCCTCGGGAGCCAGACTGGGCTGGGCACTGGGCAGGGTCTGGAGAGGGCTCAGGGCTCAGTGACCGGTGGCGGCCCCTCGGGCACCAGGCTCAGGAAGGACAGGGTGTCCTGCCACTTGGCAGGGGAACCAACGCTCCTTGGCGCGGGCATCACTAAGGTGCCGGTGGAAGAAAGCTGGAGGGGAAGAGCTTGTAAGGGGGGGCTGATGCATCTCAGGCAGATCTGAGGGTCCAGGAGGGCGGCCAGACCAAAGGGGCCCTTGCCCCAGGTAGGCGCGACGAGTCACCTGAGGCGCCTCTGGGAACTCATAGCCGGAGGCCAGGGCGCTGAGGTCCCGCTCTGCTCCCGCCGCCTCCCCGCAGGGGGACCGGGTTCAGGTGCGCTGACGCTGGGAACTTCGAGCCACCGCGGCCCCGCAGGGAGTCCGGGGAGTCCGGGGGCTGCTGGGCAGGGAGGGCCGAGCAACAGGCTACACTCTGGGCAGCGAGGACAGCGCTCTGTGCCCACGGGGCGTGGGGCCGCCTGCGCGCAGGGAAGTGAGTGGGAGGGTCCCTCCTTAAACTGGGTGTCACCAACTGATTGAGACGGAAACGCAGACCCGAGTGGGAGGGAAGGAGGACAACTTGGGCCACACCATGTACCGGAGAGCAGGGGAGTTCCGTTCAGCAACTTGATAGCAAGGGCCCTGATTTTGCTTTGACATAAATCAAAAGGTGAAATGCGATGCGTGCCACCAGACGCATACTAGTATGTCAACATTGTTTTATTCGTTTCAATTACATGTTCTTTTGCCTTTTGTAATTGGAAGTAGCAAGCCTCAAGGCAACTGATTATTTTAACTAAAGCTGTTACTCGAAAAATGTGAGTAGGAGATGCTTATGAAAAAAAAAAAGTACAGAGAAGTAGACATTAGTTGCTCTGATAAGATAATGTTCAAAAAAGTAGCCCCCCCCCCCCCAAAAAAAAAGTAGCCCAAAGTGAGGGTGGACGGGAAATTCACCGAGGCGTGCACTATCCGCCAGGTGGCCCTTTATTTACAATGGGAGATGCCTGTGGCCTCCAGGGCAAAAGTCTAGCTCTGACTCCGTGAATTTTATCATATGCGCATTGATGGACAGGGAACTCAATTCTTCAGCCCCAGAGAGGAAGATCTGCCTGCTGATCAAGGACAGTCTGTCCCTCCTGCTGAATCTTGTACAGAACAAACTCTCTGACCTCAGTTCTGTGGGTAGAAAATACAATCCATTTAAGTCATTCGCAAACTTGAACAGCAACCTTCAAGGTTTCAAACTTCATACAGCAGAGGTTGGGTTGAAGTCAGAAAGTATCATTTCAGTCGTCCCAGAAACTAGCATTTTGCTGTGTCTTAAAATGGCTTTGGAGAAAGAGTGAGATTGTAATCTGGTCAAGTCAGTTGTTCAAAACAGATGGGCTTCTGTCTTCGTCCCAGCCTGTTCCATTCCTTGCTACTCACGATGTGGAAACGTTAAGTGCGACCACCAAAATGTGTCTGTCCTGTGCAACTCTGCTTCGTGAAGGAGACTCGGAGTATGTCTGGCTGTAAGGGGGGTGGTAGGGCAGAGAAAGATAAACACACCAAAATTCTTTAGTCTCCACGTTAAGTTAAATTTAGTTAAATTAACTTTCCTTGGCCGGGTATGTCAGTTTAGGAGCAGTTCCACTGTAGTGCTTGCATTGGTTTAGAATATAAGATTTAAGCTCCTCAAACATTGTACTAAAACATTTCAATAAAATCATGCCATCCACCACTTCCTTTCACAAAAAAAAAAAGTACTCAATTCCCACAAATCTAGTCTCTGTAGGACAAAGTGTCTAGTTCACTATTGGATCCTTGTACCCGAAAACCCGCATGGCATATAGCAAGCCCTCAGCAAGGGCCTGTGCACCATGTGAGTGGTTTCGGCAGCTTCAGGACAGAGTGGAGTCCTTCTTACACAAAAGAATGACAGCCTGGCCCTAACCGGTTTGGCTCAGTGGATAGAGCGTCGGCCTGCTGACTGAAAGATGCCAGGTTCAATTCCAGTCAATGGCATGTACCTTGGTTACAGGCACATCCCCAGAAGGAGATGAGCAGAAGGCAGCTGATCGATGTTTCTCTCTCATCGATGTTTCTAACTCTCTATCCCTCTCCCTTCCTCTCTGTAAAAAATCAATAAAATATATTAAAAAAAAGAAGAAGAAAAGAATGACAGCCTGAGATGGGAAGCACAGGGCTCGGGCTGGGGGAAGGCTCTGGAGTCTTGGGAAATCAGTTTGGGCGACAGGAAACAGAGGAGACAGAACTGGCTGTTCTTTGAGATAAAAAGCTTAAAAGTCATTGGTCTAGCCCTAGCGGGTTTGGCTCAGTGGATAGAGTGTTGACCTGTGGACGGAAGGGTCCCCGGTTCAATTTCAGTCAAGGGCATGTACCTCGATTGCAGGCTCCTCCCCAGCCTGGTCAGGGTTCCTGCAGGAGGCAACCAATTGATGTGTTTCTCTCACATCCATATTTCTCTCTGTCTTTCCCTCTCTCTTCCATGCTCTCAAAAATGGAAAAATATCCTCAGGTGAGGATTTAAAAAAAAGTCGTTGATCTTTGTGAGACTACTGTTATCAGATGAAGTGGGGGTTCTTTGCCCCAGTGGCTGCTGGGAGTGGAATCTTTGGGAATAAGAATTGTTTGAGACTCGCATGGGAGAATGGATGTGTGCTTTATTTGTCTCAACTTGAAATTCTCACGATTGACTGTATTTTGAGGGCAGGTCATTTTTTAATCCATCCTGTCCTCAAAGACCGCGAGGAATGATGGGTGCCTCTGGCCTTCAGTACGTGGAACACCGGCTCTGAACCGCAGCAGTTGGGCCCACAGGTGCACTGTGACGTCACGCTGGAGGCCCTGGGACGCTCTGTCACAATGGTCCTGGGTGACATCCAGCTGGTGCCTGGTCCTGACTGCCACTCTCTGTGCTGAGGGTTCAGCAGGAGAAGGTGCTAGTTGTGTGGCCACAAATCTTGGGATGGGGACCCTCGCCTCGTGTTGCGGAGGTATGTCCATGGGGCCCAGGGAATGCTGTCCCTTCCAACGGGCGAGGCGACACTTCTCTCCACGTCTTCTCAGCATGCTCATTCCGTTCGTTCCAGTTGTCATGTAGAGTTGTACATATCTAGTGTCCTGCGATGTTCGGCACCTCAGCTCTTAGAAAAATACTCATGGGGAAAATATGAAGTGTACATTTTTACTTTCTCAAAAATGTATTAAAATCATGAATTACAGAAGTCCCAAGTGAATCCAGAACTGTAGAGATGTGTAGGTAAGCACTTCACACAGTAAAGGGAAATTAGCATTGTGTTTAGCCCACCTTATCTCTGTTTTATCCTGAAATGTTTATTGTTTTCAGGATAATTGGGGCATGTTGCTTCCATGGCTGTGATCATTTTCCATTCATGTCGTTAGAATGTGTGCCTAGGTGTCATCGGTGACATGGAACGCATTTCCTTTTCTACCTTCCATGTTGTCAAAAATTCTTCTTTTACAGAGATATCTTTATCTTATCATTCCACTTATTCACTTATTGTGAAAATGTGGTGTTTGTTTTTACTTAATCACCAACCAATAGCCAGTGTTTTAAACAAGCAATGATAGGCTTATGAAATGACGGGGACAGACAGAACATCAAGTACATAGAGGGTTAGATACATATAGAGAAAAGTAGGTAAGGTTCACAGGTGAGGAGGGAAATGAAACCACATGTAAACAGAAAATTATCTACTTTTTATATACATTTATAGCTTTAAGAAATAGAGGGTCTCCCTTAAGGATACTTTAAAGTAACCCAGATGATAGCTATAGAGTGAATAGAACCTGAATTTTTCAAAATTCAGAGTCCTGCTACCTACCACCCAAGCAATGGACATTACAGGGCAAAGTAACATGTAGGTGTCGAATCTGAAATTAACCACTGAGCACTCGGGATCTGAGCAGTGTTGGGAGAGAAAGCAAGATTGCCCGGTGGCGTTTCCACTGTGTGTATGCGGAGAGCGAGAGCGCAGCTGGCTGCTCCAGTGTTGCCTGGGAGAGTGTGGAGAATCAGTCTTGCCCTCTGGCTAATGGCACAGGCACTTGAGAGCAGAGGGGAGGAGACTCTGGATTCTCTGGGAGAGAACTGGGGTGGGGTCATGGGTTTGGGCTGCTGAGGGGTCCTTCCAAGAGGAGAGAGGACTCTGATTCTTGACCCCACAGAGTTCAGAGAAGAATGAGAAGTCCATGGACTAGAAACTAAACTTTGTTGAGCCTGGGATGAGCGGAAGAAGCACACATTCAAGCCAAGTGCATCCGCTGGGCATGTGCTGCCGGCTAACTCCAGGCAGAACAGGGAATGGCTCAGACCAGCAGTGAGGGAGACATTAACCCCCCAAAGTAACAGCCCGCATGGTAACGCCCTCAGCTCTTTTCAATTAACGTCTTACTGTCAGTTGTCTGAGGGCAGATGCTATCCGTTAGAGGGGAATTGCTAACGGAATTGCTTTTTGCACAGCCATCACGGGGGCCTTTGCTTGAGTGTTCTGAGCTCTGGTCGCCCTGGGAAACAAGAAGAGCCCTGGTCCCCAGGAGCGGTCACTAGTCTTCATAAGCAGCAGGAGGCAGCGGGTAGTGTCAGGAGAGGAGAGAAAAAAGACGACGTGTGCCCTCCCCAAGGTCACTCACTCACGGGGCTTCCACGGGAGCAGAGGCGTTTATTCAGGCGGCTTTTCCAGGGCTTCCCATTCTTTCATCTAGAACCTGAGGTGAGAGAATATGGAAAACTGCTCAGTAGTTTTTCAGGGGTCTCCGTCTCCAGATAACAAAAAATCCCCTTGCGGATCAATCCCAAATTAGTATTGTACGTCTGAGAAAGTCACTCACTCAACCGCTACAAAAACCTCAAGAATAATGTTAGGGCTACGGACCCTACTTCTCCCACCACACGGGCTGCTGTGGGATCAGAGGAGATGATTCCAGATCATCTCCACAAGCTGTGACACTTCCCATCCCTGTGAAAAATGAAGAGAAATGTCCACCCCCCACCGTCCTAGAGTCAGCCACGCGTCTGTGCAAATTCAACCAACACCAAGTGTCTAACTTATTTTTTTCAGATATGACCTAATTCAACACATATAGATCACGTATGAAGTACTAGTTCTCTATGCCGAATAGTTACCTATATTTAATCATTTTAGCCTCATAACGAACTACTGTAAGTCAGCTTTATTAAAATTGTAATGAGTCCGGCAGGTGTGGCTCAGTTGTTGAGAACTGACCTAGGAACCAGGCCATCACAGTTTCATTACCAATCAGGACTGTGTTGCAGGCTCGATCCCCAGTAGGGAGCGTGCAGGAGGCAGCCAATCAATTATTCTCTCTCATCAATATTTCTCTCTCTAGCTCCCTCTCCCTTTCTCTCTGAAATCAATATAAATATAATTTTTAAAAATTGTAATGACAGTAAAGAAAACAGAGCACAACGCGCCAACACGGCTTTCCCCGGTTCTTGCGGTTTCTGTGTGGGATTTGAACCCAGGTCCTGAGACACCAGCACCCAGTCTATGTTATTATGCTCTGCTGCCTTCTAGATGGTCTCATCTAAATGAAATGTTTATCCCACACTCACTCTGATAGGCGTTCTAATTGCACACAAAACTCCGGGATATTTCTGAAGTCCAACTTTGACTCAGAGGGCACTTCTGGGAACCTCTTAAGCAACGGGTACTAAATACTGAACTGACAATGATTCCTAATTTCTCTCTGGTCTTGGACCAGCAGGGTGTCCATAGCTCTGTGTGGCGTGAGTGCCTTTCTCACCATCTCTCCTGATGGATTTTTCCAATAGGAGGATCTCCAAAAGTCCGCGAAATCCAGGCTGTTCAGCAGGACTTCTACTGGCGAACAATCCAGGTCTACCCTCTGGATAAATCCATAGAAGGTACTGTGGGAATTCCATCATTAACTGGATGCACTTTTAATCATTGCCACATATTCCATTTCCCATGTGTAAGAAAAACACCTATAAAAAGACTTTTCAGCTCAGCCAGCATGGCTCAGTGGTTGAGCATTGACCTGTGAACCAGGAGGTCAGGGTTCAATTCCCAGTCAGGGCACATGCCCTGGTGGCAGGCTCCATCCCCAGTGGGGGGCGTGCAGGAGGCAGCCAATCAATGATTCTCTCTTATCATTGATGTTTCTCTCTCTCTTCCTCTCTGAAATCAATAAAAATACATTAAAAAAATTTTTTTCCAACTCATACCATTACTTCTCTTCTTCCTTGCCATCTTTTCCACCAAGTACGATGACCCAGCTAGCCAGCCACCTCCCTACACCATGGCCCCTTGTCCACATCAGGCAGAGCTCCCTAGGAAACTCCTGGTGAGCAGCCACCAATGTACTGACCGTTGTTTTGTGTTCCCTTAGCCCCACCCGAGACCTTCTCGGAGGCGCCTACTCAAGGAAAAAGAGCTGGTGTTCTGGTAAGGCCCCCTTCTTCCTGTTCTACTGAAATGTTGCTCTCATAGTGTCTCCCTTGTAAGTCCACTTCCAATATAAGAACCTGACAAGGTGAGGGTACAAGACATGCACACTGCCCTTGGTTCTGTGAGTGAGCGATGATTGGAAGTCTTCCACGGGCTCATAACCGATAGAAGGAGACATCTTAAAGTGACAGCACCCAGGACGTAAAGCACAGCCTAGGGCAGTGATGGCGAACCTTTTGAGCTCGGCGTGTCAGCATTTTGAAAAATCCTAACTTAACTCTGGTGCCGTGTCACATATAGAAATTTTTTGATCTTTGCAACCATAGTGAAACAAAGACTTATATTTTTGGTATTTATTTTCTATATTTAAATGCCATTTAACAAAGAAAAATCAACCAAAAAAATGAGTTCGCGTGTCACCTCTGACACACGTGTCATAGGTTCGCCATCACTGGCCTAGGGAATGTAGTCAATTACGTTGTAAAACTGTGCATGCTGACCGGAGGGTACTGGTCGTATTGGAGCGATTGCTTGTATGTTACATACGTGTCTAATCACTATGCTGTAACCTGGAGCTAGTCCAATATTTTTTTAAGTATAAGTTTGATTTGGGGGCAAGGAGACTTGTCATGTACGACCTTCAGTTCTGTTAGGTTTTACACTGCTCACTCTACTTACATTAGCATCTTATAAGCAGGAGTTTTCTCTTAATCAACACTATTGTCCAATGAGAAAACAGAGGCTCATACATGCTATGATTTGGATAATGATACTAATATAGGAATGCAGAGGGTCCGTTTGGGACGGTGAAAAAGTGCTGGAGATGAAGGGTTGTGATGGTCACACAACAACGTGAATGTCCTTAAGGCCACTAAACTGTACACTTTAAAATGAGCCCGATGGTGTGGCTCAGTGGTTGAGCATCGACTTATGAACCCAGAGGTTACGTTTCGATTCCTGGCATGGGCACATGCCCGGGTTACAGGCTCAATCCCCAGGGGGCCCTGAGGACATGGAGTAGAAGGGAACAGAGACAAAGGACAGAATGCCCTGGCTGGGTGGCTCAGTGGGTTGGAGAGTCATACCCTACACCAAACGGGTGTGGGTTTGATTCTAGGTCAGGCACATACCTAGGATGCAGGTGTGATCCCCGGTGGGGAGGTGTGTATGGGAGGCAACCAATTTCAGCCCAGCCGGCGTGGCTCAGTGGTTTGTCTCCCCTCACCCCCAACCTCTCTCTCTCTCTTCTGCTTTCTCTCTGTAAACATATCCTCCAGCAGGGATTAAAAACTAAATAAATAAGAACAAAAACACCCCTCTCCTTTGGTTTTAATGTGGTTTATTTTCAGTATCAAGTTAGTAAACTGTCAGGTGCTATGAGCAGAAGATAAACCCGTCCTAGTTCTTTTTCCCTTGAGAGCTGAACGCTTTTGTGTCTGTTTAAAAACTATATGAGATATCCAACTTTTCAAATAGAACCTTCCTGAAGGTTTTCACTGACAACCTTCCTGATGAGGGGACACAAGACGCTTGGATTTATTTGTGCAAAAAGCACAGCACAGACTGGGGCTCAGCAAGGGGAATGGGCCATGATTGCCTGGACTTGGAGACCCTCTCATGTTTCACATTTCAGCAGTTTTCCCAGCTCCTTCAACCTGCCAGAACCCGCCGTAACCATATGTGCAAATCAGTATTGTCTGCGCATCCCCTCAGCATTCTAGTACAAGGCTGTTTTAATAGTAAGAATAGAAAACTGGCAAAGTACAGTAATGTAAGGCTTTCTGTATGATACAAATTAAAACAAAGAGTGTGACATTGATTTCTAATTCATATTTGATGTATATGGCATCAAATAACAGTTAAACCGCTTACACTGAAATTATCTTTAAAAAGTTGTATTTGACCACATAGATAACATGTTCTGGTAGATGATAGACAAAGAGTTGATTATGGGTATTTTCTTAACTTAATGACTGATAGTCATTAAGCATTGGCACAGGTAAGGCCAAAAAGATGGATTTAGTTTGGGGAAACCAATGAGTGGCCCCGGAAAATGAATGGAACAACTACCCTAAAATGGGGAGTCTAATTTAAAATATATATACTTACAGGGTTATGTTTTCCTCACAGGAAATTTATCCTCCTCCGAACTACCTCTCCACCGAGGAGGCCATCATCATCATAAAAGCAAGACATAAAAATGGTCTCTGGTCAACTTGCGGGTGCTTCTCCCCATCCCACCTTTTTGTGAGGAGGCATTGAGGAGGTCAGTGCGGATTAGCAAGCATTTCCCTGCCCGAGTGAGGACGATGTCAATGTGGATTTTCCTAGGAGAGCCACCGCATCCTTGTTTACTCAAAGAACAAACAGTCCGTCCCCATTCTAGTCACGGTCAGCCTCAGTCCTGCTCCTGTGTGAAGTGGGCAGAGATAAAGTGGGCACTCGTGGGATGTCTGTATTTGTGATGTTTACACATGGACGATGCTGAAGAACACAGGGTTTGGGTCAGGCTGCCGGGATCCAATCCTGGCTCTGTGACTTAATCGCATCGTGACCATAAGCTTTTTTCTTGACTGTCTATAAAATGACGATGAACTGTGCACCTGTTTTATGAGGTTATTATAAGGTCAAATCACATAAAATAAGGGGAGTCATTTTGAAGAAGTCCTAGCACCCTAAGTATTCCAGGTATGTTCATTACGATTGTGCTTAACGCACGGTACAAGGATTACTGTGGACCGTGTGCTTTTTAGGGAGAGTGGAAGAGAGAGGGGAAAGACAGAGAGAACTAGCCATGTGTGAGAAACACATCGATTGGTTGCCTCCTGCACGAGCCCTGACCAGGGTCCAGGCTGGGGAGGAGCCTGCAACCAAGGTGCGTGCCCTTGACCGGAATCGAACCCTGTAGGCCAGTGGCAGGGGAGTTCTAAATTGGATAGGAGACACTTGGTGGGTCACGTTCTGGGCACTGAGGCAACGGATCCTTGCTGGGAACACTCAGCACGGATTATTCAAGGTTGGGTCTCAAAGGCAGAGAAAACTGTTTTTGTCTTTTCTGAACCTTCACCTTGCAACTGTGCCCAACGGCTATGCGTAGTGCCTGCCTGGGCTCCGCTCACTGAGCAAGGCTGTCTGAATCCCTCCTCAGAGAACGTGGCCTTTGGCGTACACCTTATGAAGCCGGGCACCCTGTGGCAGGGAAACGGCTGCACTTACTGTGTCTGCCCAGGGCTGCTGCTGGAACGGAGGCCCGATGGTAAGAAAGCATCGATGCTGGGACGGCCTCGGAGGCCTGGCTTCCGTTGGGCCCTGAGGAAGGTCGGAAGGTCGGAAGGTCATGGGATGACCATCCTCACCAGTGCTGGCACCTCTTCTGGCTCCAGGATGCCAGTCCTGACGCTGTCACTCAGGTTGGTGGCTGTCATGAGCTCTTGGATCTCCGTCTTCAACAGCACCTGGACCTCCTGGCAATGGACCCCCACACCAAGGTGAGCCAGCAGACATCACTGAGGCGGGGAGAGAGCTCTTTACCGCTGGGTGGGGAGAGAATCCCGGTGTCTACCTGGACTTTCTCTGGACAAGGGCAAATGAAGAAGCGAATTAGAGCATCGTTTCCATGGGAGACTGAGAAGCTAGCTCTAGAGTGGGGAGAGGGACATGAGAGGGCATCAGTTCTTTATCCAGATCCCAAAACAGGGATGTGTTTAAATGTGCTTTTAATACTTTCAAATGCCTCTGATTACCTCTCGTTTTGTCTTTTCCTCACACTTCCCCTACATCAGTGGCTCCCAACCTTGTTTTGGCCACGCCCCACCTAAGCATCTCTAAAATCCTGATGCCCATCCTATGTAATCACTTCCCCAGCTCACTCTCTTCTGTAGCCCTACCATTTCCTTGTACGACAGCTAGTAAACAAGGCCTTTGGAGGCAGAAATTATTTAAAGTTTGCAGCACACCCATACCCTGTCCCCCTGCAGTGCCAAGCACAGCTCCTTACAGAGAATACGCAATCAAAAGAGAAAATATTTGTCATAGCTAAAGGTGTATATTTTGGTCTCTCTAGACCCTGACTTGTAGTTAACAAAATATCTGGGATATTTTTTCTATAGAGATGAGGGGATAGAATCGAACCTGCAACCTTTGGTATATGAAACGATATTCCAACCAACTGAGCCACACTGGCCGGGTCCAGGGAACTATTTTTTAAAAGCTAATTAGGTAGATTTTTAAAAAAAATTATTACTCCAAAATCTAGTTAAGTGTTTAAATATTTTTAAATACATTTTTAAAAATAGTTCTAAAGGCTTAGACAGACAGAATAAAAAACCCACTTCAGTGGAGCTTGAGATGGTACAGAAAGGGGTAAATTTTATTTATCAATCAAAGACCTTTAAAAAGAGCAGCTTCATAAAAGAAAACAAAAACGTAGATAGAAAAGATATACTCCAAGTGCTTCCTAGAAAGGGTTCTATAAACTGTGAACACTATTCCTAGATGCTTCTTAAAAAGAACACAAATATTCCGAGTTCCAGGTTGCCTCAGGCCTTGATATTCAGGTGTTCCAGACATCCAGGCACCCAAAGTCACCGCTCAGGGCCAAGTTCCCCTGAGGCGCGTTTATCCTGATTGACTCCGAGGTGTGCTAGGAGGAAGTGCGCCCACAGAAACCTGTGTCTCCAGCTGAGGTGCAGGGGACAGAAAAGACAGGCCACTTTTCTCCATTTCCCCTTCCCCACGCCTTTGCCTCATCAATAGAAACACCCTGCACGGAGCACCCAGCTTCCTGGAGGAGGATCCGGTGAACCAGCACACGCAGGCAGATCGAGACCATGTGGCTGCAGAGAGGACTACGGTCGCTGATGCGTCATCATCAGGCACTTGTGCTTCAGGAAACACGGCAGTGGCCTCGCGACACCCCACCAAGGCTGCTCTGCCAGGCCTCCGACGAGGCTGCGCCAGCCCCACAGCGCTCATGCCGACACTGAGGCAGGTCCTCTTCGGAGGGCTCGGGCCTATGACCTTATTCATGATTCATATGTAACAGAACCGTCCATCAGGGGCCACTCAACACTAGTTCAAGTGCACATTCCACACAGTGGCAGAGCACCGCATCCAGCGCTACTGCTGAAGCAGGCTTCGCGAGATCAGCATCCTCATCACTTCGTTGCTGCCTGGAAGAGGGAGGAGTAAGAATGAAGCAGTGAGTAGCAGCCAAGTGTGCCTGAGAACTCGGCAGCGTCTGACCAGGGTGTGCACGCCTCGCTCAGGGTAGGCATGATGCAAATGACGATGCTTGCTTTTATCCCGGCAGGGGACCAAATTGCCACAGACTTCTCTCCAAAGTACAGAGAAAGGTCAGAAAGTGAGGAATAAATTTACTTTTATAAAGACCTCTCCTGCCCTGGCCGGTGGGGCTCGGTTGGGCATCATCCCGTGAACTGAAGGGGTTGCTGGTGTGATTCCAGGTCAGGGACGTGCCCAGGCTGTGGGCTCTGTCCCCAGTAGGGGGCATGCAGGAGGCGGCTGATGAATGTTCTCTCTCCCTCTCCCTTCCTCTCTCTATAAAAATCAATAAACTATTCTTTAAATAAATAAACCTCTCCTGATGGTAAAGTGCTTATATTAGGTAAAAGAAGAAGAAATGGTGTATATGTAGTATAATTCTATTTTTTTTTAATGTACCTAAAGAAGCATAGAAAAAGACCAAAGGAGATATTTTTTGGACTTACACACGAAAGGAGTCCAAATTATTAATTCTGGATGTGGAAACATAAGTGATTTTTTTTTACTTATATTTTATAAATTTTCAACAATAAATACACAAATTTATTTGGTAATCAGAACACTCAATTTTAAAAGAACAAACATTTTCCCTGACACGGGAGGGGTGTGTGTGTGTGTGTGTGTGTGTGTGGCAATGGCTTGCTTCATTTTTACAATGGCTTCTAATGCAAAGAGAAATAGGAACCTCTATGAGGGATGAGATCATACATCTCAAATAAAATCAAGTCTAAAATTCCTGATTTATCCAATAACAAAGTCCACGATAGACAAAGGGATAAGGATCAGCGCCGGGTTTTCCCTGAGTGGATGACGTGCAGCCTGATACAGAAGTGCCTGGCTTTTCCCACTCACTCTGAGGGGTGAAGGCTGGGTGAAATCGAGGTAGTTTCCTACACTCACAACGCTGGGTGAGAAAGTGACGGCGGGAGTAGAGGAGGAGACCGACTCGTGTGAGCACTAGAATGGAGCGCACACACACTAGTATTTGGGGATGAGGTGTGCGAGTGTGGCTCTCAGAAAAGCAGCAGCAGCCCCACTTGGAAACTTGCTACAGATGCAAACTGTCTGGCCACCCAAGACCCTGAGACAGGAACTCGGTGGGGCCCAGCCACCTGTCCTCACAAGCCCTCCAGGCGACTCTCAGGCGTGCTCAGGTCTGAGAAGGCGGCTTGGCGGGGCAGGAGAGCCCGTGCTCAGAGGCCCATGAAAGCAGCCCCACATTGTTCCACTGAAAGTCGCTTAGATAAGCCGCTGCCCGTCGGCTGTCCCTGCCGTGTAACAACCCCGGACACCTGTACCAGCTGGAGCAACAGAGAAGGGATTTCAAGGCGTGTGCACTGGTGTGGAGAGTGACGGCCAACAGCTTACAGTGTAAGCCAGGGGTCCTCAAACTTCTTAAACAGGGCGCCAGTTCACTGTCCCTCAGACCGTTGGAGGGCCAGACTATAGTTAAAAAAAAAAACCTATGAACAAATTCCTATGCACACTGCACATATCTTATTTTGAAGTAAAAAAACAAAACGGGAACAAATACAATATTTGTATTTGCATGTGGCTCGCGGGCCGTAGTTTGAGGACCCCTGGTGTAAGCCTTACACAATTCCCACCCAAACGTGTGATTTCCAAGAAGCTGCCCATACACTCATGACTATTTCACTGGAAAGTGCAGTAGCAATATTGACAGAAATGTCCTTTAGACCATCTGGCTGATCACCAGTTGGAAAGGCAGTGGGTGATCACTGGCTCCCATTTGACCTTTCAATCACTGTACAGAAGTCTAGGGATTCCTGAGGACCAAGTACTTCCTTTACCACAGTCAAGAATAGTCGCTGCTAGAGTTTTCAAAATGTTTTCTCATGTATCACCTCAGGTTAAGCCTTCTCTAAAATTTACAAAGAAAAAGACGAGAAGAGAAGCGACTCCCAGGCTGGAGCCCTCTGGGGGCAGCACAGGTCCTCCTGGAGCAGGGCAGGAGGCGGCAGGCAGGAAGATGCCGCCGACGGGGCCTGGCTGGTGATCCTGTGAGTGCCCTGGAGGGAGAAAACCGCCGCTAGGGGCTTTACCTTCCAGGATCTGATGGACCCTGCAGTCCCGCATGTACTGCTGGACGGCATAGTCCTTCAGGTAGCCGTAGCCTCCGTGCATCTGCAAGGCCTGGTTGCAGATCTGCAGGGGGACACAGATTAGGCATCTTTACTTCAGGAAGCCGGAACCAGTGGCTTCTCTCTCCACCCTCACCCGCAATCTGCTGCGAACTAATGTTACAAAGAACCACCTCCGGATAACCAGCCACGCAGGAAAGGGGCTGCAGCTCTGTGGTCAGAGACAAGGGACGTCCACCTGCTGAGTGGGTCAGTCCCCACCCGACAGGCAGAGCAGAGCCCCAGCTTCCGGGCTCGCAGGGAGGAGCCATCTGCAACCACCACGGCTGGGATTCTATGAAGCTAAGGTGCCATCTAGTGGCAACAACACAGCCTCAGTGTGGGATGGCTTTGCCCCTGACATTGTACACACAGCACATTGGAGCAGGAGGCACTGGGCTGCTCTGCACCTTCTTCCGAAGACAGGTCTCATCCAGCACACAACCGAAGGGCAGTGACCGAGTAACCTGTGTGGCGGCCTGGAGCAGGTGAAAAGCCAGCTGGGGCGCCCCTGGCAGGCCGTCCAGAGTTAACTTACATCCTTAAGCCCCAAGGCCCCCTGCAGCATCCCAGGAGCGGACCTAGCAGATGCCCCTGGTTCACAGGAGAGCCAGAGTGCACCATCACTTACAGCGAAACATTCGTCTGTAGCGAAGAGCTTGGCCATGGCGCACAGGGCCACCGCATCTTCCCGCTCCTCCTGCAGGGCCACCGCCGCGCTGCGGACCATCAGCCGCGAGGCCACCAGCCTTGTGGCCATATCAGCCAGCTTGAACTGCAGGTACTAGGGCAAGAGGGGAGACGAGAACCAGTCGAGCAGGCGGCTTCCAGCAGCACCTGATCTGGGGCCTCTGTGGGATCTCCAACGAGGCACCCTCCTGAGTGACTCGCAGTCTCAAGCCTCCTGCCTCTTGCAGAGGAAATGTACTGCCTGGAGTCCAGTCCACTGCACTGGCCCTGCACGGACATTACTGCCTCTGGAAAACACTACTGATAGACAGAGAGTAGAGGCTCCAGCTAAGACCAGGCAGAATTCCACTCTCTGCCAGAGAACGTGGGCCACAGACCAGGTCTCGGGCTGGAACCGGGCAGTTACCTGGTTACTCGCCAGGAGCGCTCCGAACTGCTTCCGGACATTGAGGTGGTCTCGGGTGAGGACGACTGAAGCATGAGCAGCCCCAACAGAGCAAGAAGCTAGGAAGGAAAGTGCAGACACTTCGACTCAGCCAGGAGGACAGTGCTGCCCGCCCCAGCCCGCTGCCCTCCCTGCCCTCTCCCTTCGAGGTCTCACCAACATTGATCCTTCCTCCATTCAGGCCTTTCATGGCGATAAGGAAGCCTTGCCCCTCGTTCCCAATTCTGTTGGCCACAGGGACAGCACAGTCTTCAAAGATGACGGCACGGGTTGGCTGCGAGTTCCACCCCACCTGGCAACGCACAGTTGCTGGTATAAAGCTCTTAGCTCAGCGGTTCTCAACCTGTGGGTCGCGACCCCTTTGGCGGTCGAACGACCCTTTCACAGGGATCACCTAAGACCATCCTGCATATCAGAGATTTACATGGCGATTCATAACAGTAGCAACATTACAGTTATGAAGTAGCAACGAAAATAATTTTATGGTTGGGTGACAACATGAGGAACTGTATTTAAAGGGCCAGAAGGTTGAGAACCACTGTCTTAGCTGCACAATGTTTTAAATATGCCAAGTCCAAGCACATGCTGGCAGGACAGAGGGCCACGGAGCGGGGGGGGTTGGGGGGGGGAAGGTCAGTGGCTCGGGTCCCCAGAAGTCTATTTAGGGGCTATCTCATTACCTGACTTCTCCCCAAAGGTCCTACTAACCGTAACAGTACATATCGCAGGTACATGACTGTGCCAGTCATCTGGCCTAACAAATCTGAATGGGCCTCACCCTAATTACCAGCCACAGTTACATAATTACAGCTACACTATTCATGGCGTGGCGATGAGCTTTCTTAACCCTAGCAATGTCTTCTCAAAGCACCATGGGAATACTCTCTCTGTGAGCATGGCTGAAACATCCACAGTCATCTCTAATGAGTTAGGCTTCATTTTTACGTGAAGAAGAAAAGTGACCCATCTACATCATTCCCGAGACTTCTAGTCAACTCCAGGTCTTCCATATGTATATATTCTTGGGATAACAGAAGCCGGATAAGAAATACAGGCCACAATGGCAAGAGGAGAGATGACAGGGAAATCACTCACATTGAAGCAACAGGCAGCTGTGGACTGACGGGCAAACTGCCACTTTCACCAGTGGCCTAGAGTTTTGTTGACGGTGCCTTATTCTATTTTATATGTCCCCGTCAAAACCCTACTAGAGGCAACTGCCTCCAAGGCAAGCTGGAAAGCATGAGAAGCTACTTCGTCAAACAGGGCGGAGCGTGCTCTGGCAGGGGCGTCTCAGAGCTTGACTCGCTTCTTGTCAACAGGCACTTACTTACCTTCTTTTCCTTCTTGCCGAAGCTGAGGCCAGGGGTCCCCTTCTCAACCACTATGCACGAGATGCCTTTGGGGCCTGGTCCTCCCGTTCGGCACATGACCACATAGATGTCCGACTCCCCTCCACCACTGATGAAGGCCTGTGGGGTGGCAGGGGGTGTGCACAGGGATCAAGGACGCCTGGGTTCTCAGAGCCCGCCATCCGGGAAAACACCTGGGGGCCTCCCGACCACAGGACACTAAGACAAGCATGTCAAACTCGTGGCTAGTGGGCCGCAGGCCTCGTTTAATGCGGCCCGCCGGCCGCGAGTTTGACATACTTGCGCTAAGAGGTACAATGGCACAGATATAAGAAGGGGCAGAAAAGACACTGCACTGACTGGGAAAGCAGGGATCCAGCTGATGAGGCTGTAAGAAGCACAGACAAAAATGAACGAAATGACCTGGAACCAGACCAGAAGAGACAGAAACGGGAAGGCGAATAAAGGGAAGCGGGTCAGAGGCTCTCTTCCCAACATGTGAAAATCCTACGGGATATCAACTGGCAGACAGCAAGGATCCAGGCGCTGTCAGCAAGAAGACGGGAACAATCTCAAGTGGTTCTGGGAGGAGAGCATGCTGGTACCTTGGAGCCATTGAGGACGTAATGATCTCCTTGCCGTTTAGCTGAGGTCAAAAGGGAGGCAGCATCGCTCCCACTTCCTACGGCAGGGACCGGAGAGAAAGCAGAGGGTGGCGCGGAGAAAGTCAGTGAAGGGAAGGGAGCTCCAGCCTGTTTCCATCTCCTAGGAAACCTTCCCATATAAACAAACTTAGAGTTTGGTCCTTTAAAATCCAGAGGGCCGAAGGAACTCTCTGTGCTGGGTAAAAACTGCATATACAATCAGACTGTGTCCATCCTCATCTCACTAGCTTACAGTGAGCCTCCTAGAACAGCGGTCGCCAACCTTTCAGACCTCACGGACCACCAGTGGTCCTCGGACCACCGGTTGGCGACCGCCGTCCTAGAAGGAGCCTGGAGAAACTGTGCCCTCGAGGCTTCTTAGTCTGTAACTAAGTCATGACAGTCTGTTCCTCTTAGCAAATACCGGGTTCTGTGTAGCAATGGGCTAAGGCAGTGGTCGGCAAACTCATTAGTCAACAGAGCCAAATATCAACAGTACGACGATTGAAATTTCTTTTGAGAGCCAAATTTTTTAAACTTAAACTATATAGGTAGGTACATTTTTATTAACTTTACTCCTAAGGCTTAGGAAGAGCCACACTCAAGGGGCCAAAGAGCCGCATGTGGCTCGCGAGCCGCAGTTTGCCGACCACGGGGAGTGCTCAGTGACCGTACTTGAGTGCCATCTCACCTGTAGACCGGCAAACCCACCTGGCTCAGTGAGGCAGTAGGAAGCAAACTTCTCCATGGTGCAGAGTGGTGGGCAAAACCGGTGCCTCTGTTCCTCACTGCCAAAGGTATCGATCATCCAGACACACATGCTGACAGGCACAGCGAGAAGGGAAGACATTCACAGACATAAAGATGAAAAAGGAAATGGGAGAGGGCAGGGGAGGGGGAAAGGGAACAAAGGCAGGAAGGGAGACAGAAGCAGAAGAGAGAGTGAGAAGGGAAAAGTCACAATTGAGGCAATTCGACTTTAATGGAAAGGCCTGGATTAGGAACCTATTCCTGGAACTCGCCTCGCCCAGAGACAACCAAGGCTAAGTATTTCTCACTTGGATGTTCACGCTGCTTCTAATTAGGCTAACGGAGCTCCCTAGACTTCAGAGCTTTCTGTACTTTCCCAGAGTCCTGGAGGTTTCCTCTGGGGGCTGAAGAACAGGGGAGCAGGGCCCTGATGGGTGTGTGGCCCCTCTCCACTTAGGCTGTGGGGGAAGGCAGGAGGCCCGACTCTCTGAGAACATACAAGGTAACAGACGAGAGGCCAGCAGGCAGCAGAAGACCTCCTGCGAAAGAAGAACTTTCACAGTCTGGTTCTGAAAAGATAAACCTTTTCCCTGTTTATCGGAAACTTCCTAGTCAACCCAGGTGAGACCTCACTGTGCTTTTCAGGGGCGGCACTCACTTGTGGATGCTGATGTAGGCGGTGGTGCTGGTGCAGCCCGTCGCCAAGGCTTCAAAGATGACAGAGGCATCGAGCCGGGACAGTCCTGACCCACCGACGTCCGTGCGTACGTAGACCCCACCAAAGCCTAGCTGGGCTGCCTTCCGCATCATGTCCACGGGGAACAGTTCCTGTGTACGAGAGAGAGGGGGTCCGCAGGGAGTGAGCCACGGGTGGACTTTTCTTTAGAGGGCTCGCTGAGGGGTTAAGATGTTTGAGTCTGGGGGATTCTCTCCACTTAGTATGCCCATCTGTCATCTCCGCAGGGGAATCAGCTAAAATGCCTTCTGGGAGAACCGGTTTCCCGGCATTAACGTTTCTTTCATTATCTACAGCTGCCTTGGTTTTAGAAGTGGTCTGAATCTTTGCACAGTGTAAACTGAACAAAACAAAACCGGTATCCGCAAGAGGAGGAGGGTGCCTCGAGGAAAGGAATCAAATCGATACCAGCACTCACACGCATAGGTGGAGATTAAACACCTAACGCTTAGGACTACAAGCAGAGGAAGAAAAGGCAATTGTTGGAACATCGGGCCACAAGGAAAACTCCTACCTTCTGGTCCCACTCTGCCATATGGGGAGCCATCTCCCGGGCTGCAAAGTCAAAGGCCACTTTCTGATATCCTTTCTGTTCTTCATTTAGTCCGATGGAAGCTGTGGGCAAGATTGCACGCATGCAGTTCCAGAACAGGGGTCCAGGAAAAGGACTGCTAACAAGGGTCACCAGGAAGGTGGGACGGTGGACTTGCTACAGCATTTCCCATACACAGTTCTTCCCTTAACACCCAAAGACAGACCTCACCCACCATCAACCAGTTCTGTTGGTGTAGTGTCACCTTTCTCTTTCTTCCTTTACTCCCAAGTGGATCAGCTGACTTTATTTACCTACCAGTTTATTCTTTCAATACTCTTATCTCTTCCTCCTCATAAATTCCACATCCTATATAATAAAAAGCTAATATGCAAATTGACTGAATGGCGGAATGACCAGTTGCTATGATGCGCACTGATCACCAGGGGGCAGACGCTCAATGTAGGAGCTGCCCCCTGGTGGTCAGTGTGCTCCCACAGGGGGCGTGCTGCTCAGCCAGAAGCCAGGCTCACAGTTGGTGAGCTCGGCAGTGGTGGTGGGAGCCTCTCCCATCTCCGAGGGCTCCTGGACTGCGAGAGGGTGCAGGCCAAGCTGAGGGACCCCCGTGAGTGCACAAATTTTGTGCACCAGGCCTCAAGTTGAAATAATAATAAACACACACTGACCCTCAAATCACGGCAAACATATTTTTCCTTTAGGATGTCCTCCTACCTGTTCTGTGTTAGTGTCCTGGGAAAGCCCTGCCCTATCTATGTATGCTGGTACCTGTCCACAGCTGTCCATCTGTACCAACATTCACTTTGAAAGATCAATTGGGAAAGAAAAAGCTGTATACTTTGGCTAACGTTGCAAATTAGGACAAGGTCGCTCACTGAGAAGTGTTGATGGAAGCGTTTCAGTGCTGAAAGCATGGCTAAGGCCTTACTAAATCTGTGTTCACCCATGGACTGGGGATTCTCAGAACACTCTCTATCCTAACAGTGCTGTGACTGAGTAACTCCTTCACTTCTAGCTCTAAGATACTTAGAAGCTAAGGACAATGAATAACTGAGCAGCACCAACGGGAGAAGTTTCTGAAGAGCTTAAACACTGCGTGGAAGGCTGCACCCCGTGTAGTTCATCAGGGGTGGTGCCCTCCGGGAGGAAGATAGCTGCGTCTGCCTGCTTAAAACAGGGACTATTCCATTTACAATATCATTACAAGTTTTTCTTAGCCCGTCAGTTCCCCTCATGACATGAACATTAAGCATTTTTCACAACTTGTTAGAAAACTGCACCGAGAGAAAGAGAGAGAGAGAGAGAGAGAGAGAGAGAGAGAGAGAGAGAGAGAGGAGTGACTTGGAAAGCAGAGCTTGCAAGTCAACCAGCTAGTGAAGTAAGATCTAAAATACGTTTCCTGTTTGGCAAGGTAGTGCAGACTTTAAAATTAAACTGACTTCAGCGCCGCCCTAGCCGGTTTGACTCAGTGGACAGAGCGTCAGCCTGCGGACGGAAGGGCTCCAGGTTGGATTCCGGTCAAGGACATGTACCTAGGTTGCAGGCTCCTGGTAGGGGCCGGTGCAGGAGGCAACCAGTCGATGTGTTTCAAACACATCGATGTTTCTCTCTGTCTTTCCCACTCTCCCTAAAAACCAATGGAAAAATAACCTCAGGTGAGGATTAACAAAAACAACCAAACAAAATAAATACTTCAGTGCCTAACACCAACGCACAGCCCTTCTGGCAGGGAGCATGTGCTGGTGGCAGAGTTCCTCTGGGGCAGTGCTGGGCACCTCCCGTGTGCGGCAGGCGGAAGCCGTCTGTCTGTCCCACGACTCTCGTTAAAAGGGAAACTCAGAAATGAGTCACTGTGAGGATTAGGGATTCGGCAGCCTTGAGAAGCCGGGAGCAGAAACCTTATGGTAGGTGTTTCCCGCAGGAACAGCCTTAGGGATAAAATCATGAATTCCCAACTGGGAGTCGGGCCACTTATGTGCACAGTTCTGCAGAAATGCCCTGAAGGTATCGCTCAAAGACCATTCCCCAAAGAGGATTTGCGGACTGTCTACTGGGGACAGTGCTGGGGTCACCAAGGTGAATATGGGCCGCTCACACATAAATGGTAGCAGTGCAAGCATCTCACTAGGTAAGAGACGTGCTACGGAATTTCGGTCCCAGCAAGGGCTCCATAAACGTTTACAGTCATTATTATTTGACAGAGTAAAACAAGTAGTTCGAGGAAAAACTAGATTTAAATGACAAGCTAAGTAAAAAATAGGGAACAGGTGTATGCAAGTTGTATGTATAAGTAAATACAACATAGTCACATTTTTTAAGATGACCAAACAGTCAATGTTAGCTAAAGGAATGCTAACGAAAGGAGAGCATTACTTGAAGGGGGGAAAAAAGTGGAAGAAGTCAATTAAAAAGCCAATTACACACACGAAAGCATAGTTACTAGTGAAAAATACCTACGGTCCCAGAAAACACACCATAAAAACAAAGCAAACACCTCGTGATGTTGGCTGGAGTTACTGGCAGAGTTCAAGAAACCAGCACACACACACACACACACACACACACACACGCACACGCACACGCACACATACACACACATGCTAAAATGGTAAAGCCAACTGGAAAAAGAGTCCAATTGAGACAAGGAAAGCCTTCACTGTACAGCAACTGAAGTACAATAAGTAAGGGGTGAAAACACACAAAGAAAAGCTCCCAATAATATGAATCTTTAAATGCACCCACAGTACAGAACCAATATCCTATTCGAGAATCTTGGTGTCCAGGGAATCTTGCCGTGGGAAGGTCCAGCGCCGGACAAGGAATGGGTCATGTGCGCTCTGGTTCTGAAATGATTAACCCTGCAACGTCCGTAAGTCCGGTGCAGCTCAAAGCTCAGTTATCACAGTGCAAAACAAGGGGCTCCACTAGACACGAAATAAATTTCCTCGTGTGTAAAATGATAGTATCTGCCAAAGGAGGGCACTTTAGATAAAGGCATAATATATACTGAAACATCATAAAACCAGCTTTCTTAAAAATCATTTTTCACATTAAAATATGCAATGAAACAATGAGAAACGTTTGTTGATCGCTTCCATGAATTTGATATTTTAACATGCAGGACGACCTATGGAAGGGGCAACGTCCTCTTCTTATTTTACCATTTAAAAAAGACAATTTCCTTTAAGAATGTGGAAAAGCGCCTCATTGGCTAAAGTTATTCCACAAGATTCTAGAAATCCCCAGAACTGATATTTAAACAAATATTTACCTACTTGTTGACAGAACTACTCCCTATCCCCTCTGGCAAGGAGTTAATCCTGTTTAACAGTGGTTCTCAACCTTGGCTGCACATTAGAATCACCTGGGAATCTTTTTTAAAAAAAATATATTTTATTGATTTTTTACAGAGAGGAAGGGAGAGGAATGGTTAGAAACATTGATGAGAGAGAAACATCGATCAGCTGCCTCCTGCGCACTCCCCACTGGGGATGTGCCCGCAACCAAGGTACCTGCCCTTGACCGGAATCGAACCTGGGACCCTTGAGTCCCCACTATCCACTGAGCCAAACCAGTTAGGGCTCACCTGGGAATCTTTTTAAAATCCTGATTTCTGGGCCTCATCCTCCGGAAATTCTGTTTCTTGGTTACTAATGTTGTGGCCCCACCCCATAACAAAGAAACAGAATTTCCGGAGGATGAGGCCCAGAAATCAGGATTTTAAAAAGATTCCCAGGTGACTCTAATGTACAGCCAAGGTTGAGAACCACTGCTGTTTAACAAGTTCTAGTGCTAACCAGGGCAGCACCTTGTGAAGGTGGTTTAGGACATTGAGAGGTAAACAGTCTCCTAGTCCTTAGTGCAGCGGTTCTCAACCTGTGGGTCGCGACCCCTTTGGGGGTCGAACGACCCTTTCACAGGGGTTGCCTAAGACCATCGGAAAACACATATATAATTACATATTGTTTTTGTGATGAATCACTGTGCTTTAATTAGGTTCCATTTGTAACAATGAAATTGGGGGTCACCACAACATGAGGAACTGTATTAAGGGGTCGCGGCATTAGGAAGGTTGAGAACCACTGGTCTAAGGGATTCGCAGACTCTCCTGCTGTAAAGAAAAGCGTCATTTATTTTAAAACATGTGTTTCAGAGGGAAAAAAGTGGTGCTGGGTGCTGCTGCCAGCCTGGCTCCTCGCCCTCCTGTTATTCACACCTACGCTACCTGCCTGACCCCTAAAGACACTCAGCTCTGTAAGCTCTGGTGGTTTCCCACTTGCAAAGTATTCCCTTTTCTTTTAGGAATGTCGACAGTAAAAGTGTTTGCTAGCTACCGATGTCAAGGTATAAAGTCTGATTAGCAAATCTTGCATTACCTAGAGCTCTTGTCCCTCTACTGCCACCAGCACCAGGCTTTTTACATTCTTACTGCCTTTATGACCTGTTGTTACGATTTAAAAACAAAAACCACCACCACCACCAGTCACGGGTTGCGGCACCTGTCTAAGCACCCACTCCTTACCTAAACGCAGGGCTGGTAACAGAGCTGTGAGGGTAAATGTAAGGCCCTGAGCTATTGTACTTATTTCCTAAGTCAACTTACAAAACATATCAAGGGGCTGATGATAGACACCAAGTTTAAGGAAGGTCTGCGCAACCAAGGAACGGCGTTAGCAGCGCGGAGTGAGCTGTATTCGCTACAAAGTACAGTGGGGCCTTGACTTACGAGTGTCCCGACTAACGAGTTTTTTGGGTTGATAGAGTAATTGGAGTTAACCAATTAAACTCGTAAGTCAAGACCCCACTGTCCTTTCATAGCTCCATCTAGCGTCAGAGGACCCCGCGTGGTAGGAAGACACTGTCAGCCAAGAATCTGCAAGTGCCTCCAGAGCAGAGCAGCGATTTTCAACCTTTTTCATCTCATGGCACATAAACTAATTGCTAAAACTCTGCCGCACTCCATATATATATATGTATAATCTCAAAAAAAAAGGTATAGTTTGGATCCATTCACACCGTCGGCTATTGCTGTGTCGGCTGTTACCACTTCTTTATCTGCAATCTAAGGAGAAAGAGGTCAATGTCCGTGACTAAGCAGTCCGGGTCCTGCATGTTTTACACATTCCGGTGGGAAATCGCTGCTCCGGGCGGTGGGGAGGGCGGCGGAAAGGACGGGGCTCAGGAGCCGTGAGGCCTGGACCACATGGTTCAGAGCCGGCTCCGCCACCATGTCTGCCCGAGGGGGTGCGGGGGTGCGGGGGTGCGGGAGAGGTAGCAGGCGAGGCCGAGGGGCGCAACAGGCTGGCGGAGGTCCGAGAGCGCAAAGTCCGCTCGGGGGCCACCCAGGTGGATCGGACAGGGTGACCGCCATGGGTGACAGGCGGCAGGCGGCGCCGACCTCCCGGGGCAACAGCGCGCTCCGCGGGCGCGGAGACCACGGCCCCAGCCCGGGCCCCGGGCCACCTGTTCCCCAGGGGGAGCCTTACGGTCGATGCAGGAGACCAGGCTCCGGTGGCCGCGCTCGGCGGGAGCCCGGGCGCCGCCGCGAGGGCAGCAGAGCCGCGCTCCGAGTCTCAGGCCGCTGCTCCGCCACATCGCTCCGCTCCCAGCTCCCGCCAGGGCCCGAGAGCTCCTGACCTAGGCCGGCCCCCGCGGCCCAACCCCGCGGCGGCAGCCCCATTCCCGGCTACGGCCCTGCCCCGCACGCTGGGGGCCGTGGTGCACTCTGGGAGTTGTAGTGCACTCTGGGAGCAGCCGCTCTCCCGGCGGCCCCATGCGATCTGGGTTCAGGTGGGTCTGCGTCAGGAGCAGGAACTACAACTCCCAGAGATCCCTGCGGCCTGGGGGTCGGAAGGATGCGCGTTGAAAGGCTTGTCTGCGGAGTAGCGTGTTGGGTTCTAGAGAGTGGCGAACGAATGAGCAAGTTGTCCGAGGAAAGTCGGAGAAAGTTTAGGGGTTAGGTTAAGCGAGATGGAAAATGGGGGTGTAGATAATTGGAGAAGGATTTGAGGGGTGGGAACCCAGTCTGTGTTCTTGGATAAAGAGCCTCAGGGCTGAAACCCCCTTTCAGTCTCGTTGTCTCCATCTGGCTTGGCGCACGTCTCTGGGGGCAAGTGCTGAGCTGCCTCTTGTGTCTCGTAGATTCCAGAATCTTCCGCTCTTGAGCCCGGTGCAGGGAGACCATGCCGAGACCCAGGAAGAGGCTGCATGGGACTGCTGGGCAAGGTGAGCTTGCACCCGGGCTGCAAAAAGGCAGCCTCCCAGAGAACGTTTCTAGGGTGTTGAATACTGTTCACTTCCACTTCCTGCTTGTGGGGAGAGTCCTCTGTGGTCCTCCGCCTTCTCTACTCCCTGCCAGGCTGATACCCAGAGCCCCTCTGCTTGTTTGTTCATTCAAGCAGTAGCTGTTTGGTAAGCACACAAAATATCTGTGATACAGAGTGGCATGTACCGAGGTCAGTAATGTAGTTCCTGCCCTGGCCAGTGTGGCTCAGTTGGTTGGAGCATCACCCCGTACACTGCAAGGTCGCAGGTTTGATTGAGTCTTGGCAGTAACCAGTCTGGGGTGGGGGGTGGGGTTGGGGATGACAGGTGAGGTGGGTGGTGGGGATGGAATGCCTGTGGGAGGCAACCCATGGATGTTTCCCTCCCTCCCTTCCTCTCTCTAAAAATCAATGAAAAGATAACCTCCGTGAGAGTTTAAAGAAAAAAAAGAATATAGTTCCTGCTCTCAGAGAATGCGGACAAGTGAAAGGGTCCAGGAGACTGTATTGCTAGGTGTGAGAGCAGGGAGGAATCACCGGGAAGTCCTTGAGAAGAAAGTGGAATTTGAGACTAGCCTTAAAGCATGGGAAGGCTTTCCACAGGCGGAGAAAACAAGGTGTCCTTTTTATATTCGCAAGGATAAGTGGCATTCTGAGTAGATGACTAGCAGGAACAGAACAAGGTAGAGAAGGTACCTCTGTGGGGAATGGCAGCGTTATTTACCAACACATGGGTGTTTAGTGTGCCCCTTAAAGGGACCACTAGGAACCCGGCTAGGAATGCTCAGGGCATTAGATATCCATAAGTGGTATTTTGTGATGACTGACAGGAGGAGCTTTGACTTGAACCAGAGGCTGTGAATTGAGTGTCATAAAGTGGATTCAGAAAGCCCAGAGTGATTACTGGTTATGTAATCTGGGCTATATTTTCCAGATGCATAAATCATCCCATAGAATATATAGATTAACTGAATTACAATTAGGGTAACAGAGCTCAGAGTCTGTCATGTAGTAAGAATGTCACAACTGCTAGCTACTGAGGGCCTACTATGTTCCAGGCACATTTTCTCTAATTCTCTTAGGATGAAATCCAGTCTTTATCACGTCTACAAAGTCCTGAATGAGTTGTTTCCTCCAACTTCTATTGACACCTTCAGGGAGCAAAAAAGATCAGGCCACAAAAGCACACTGATGGAGCAGGAAAGAAGTATGAGATGATGATAATTATTGCTAATGTTTATTATAATGCCAGGCACTAAGGCCATTGTTTCTATTATTTTTCAAAACAAGTCCATGGAGTAGGGGCTTACTTTTCCTCATTGGAGAGGATAGCTTCAGCAAAGACAGAGTGAGGAAGGGAAGGAAAAACACTGATTTACAAGGGGTGGGGAACCTTTTTCTGTCAAGGGCCATTTGGATATTTAGAACATCATTCGCAGGCCATACAAAATTACCAACTTGAAAATCAGCCTCCTATGTTTGTTCAAACATTGAATTAACTCACCCCTAATGCCTTGGCAGGGCCAGACCAAATGATTTCTCAGGCCTTATGTGGCCCAAAGGCCGGATGTTCCCCACCCCTGACTTAATTAATGTATGCCCAAGTACTCTGCTAGGACCCTTCATTTTAAACCACAACCATGGAAGGTATTCTTACCCCCATTGAATGGATGTTCCAAAGATATCCTGTGAGGTAGGCATTCTTCTTCCATGTTTGTAGATAAGAAATACGTTCAGTAGCTGAGCTGCCACTGCTGCTAACTGAGAGATCCAGGATTTGAATCCGGTCTGACTCCAAAGTCTGTGCTTTCGCCACAATGGAAGCTTACCTCTCAGCAATCATAACAGCTCTCATCTTGCTTCTCCTCTGGCAGACAAGGAGGGACCAGCAGGAAAGCGTACCAAGGCTAAGAACCCTGGTGAGGCACCAGCTACGATGGAGAAATCCAGCCCTCGGGAGACTTCAGCCCTTAAAAAGTGTGGGAACAATGTGAGCAGCTACTGGCTGATGAAGTCAGAGCCAGAAAGCCGCCTGGAGAAAGGTGTGGATGTGAAGGTGAGACCATGTCCCTGGCTCCAATCCCATCAAGCTATTTATTTGGTTTTGCTTTTTTTAAAATAAGAAGTGAACATGGGACACCACAGGGTTCCACTACCAACTTCCTATTTTTGAGGGGTAGGGAACTGGTAGCAAGGAATAAAATCAGCAGGACTGACTACCATCCACTGTCTTTTTTGTGAATCCTCTGTCTAGGACAGGGATGGCAAACTTTTTCTGTCAAGGGCCAGACAGCAAATACCTTAGGCGCTCTGGTCTTATAGCTGCTGTTGCAACTCCGCTGTCGCAAGAACGTGGCATAGACAGGAAGGTAAACAGATGGTGTGGCTGTGTTCCAGTGAAACTGTACTTACAGAACCGGGCTTAGAGCTAGATCTGGCCTGAAGGCTGTAGTTTGCCAACTCAGTTGCCTTTCTCTTGCTACCTGTCAAGCATTATCTCACACTGATCCAGGGAATGAATGTAAAGCAATTTCAAAATAGCCCAGAGGAAACAGATATAGATAACATTTTAATATGTCCAATACAAATAACCAGCAGATTACTTTATGCTCTGGATTATCCATTTAACTAATCCTCTTAGTTAGCAAAGTTAGGTAACACAAAGCTCACTTAATATTTCGCCCCATACAGGTGCCTGTCTAGAGCTATTTCCCGGTAAACTGCGTATTCCCACTGTAGCTGGAGCAACCGCAATGTTTGGGAGGGAATGGTCAGCTTCCCTGTGTTCGTACCAATGGGCCCAGGATTATTTAACGAATGCCTTTCTTTTCCTGTCGCCTAGTTCAGCATTGAGGATCTCCAAGCCGAGCCCAAGCAGATGACATGCTGGGATGGTGTTCGCAACTATCAGGTAAGCTGAGACCTGGAGCGGGAGGAGCGCCTGCCTCCTTCTTAGGCCTTATGCAGAAGCAAAATCTCAGCCAAGGTTGCTTTTCCCCAGAACCCAAACCTAAGAATGTCCTCAAAAATAATCACTCAGATTGCATGCACCTTACAAATGGTGTGTGTTTTAGCCAGCGTCCCAATACAAGTCTGGGTATCTTGGCAAAGGCAAGAACTGAACTGGGGGGATGCACAGACTGGGTGGTTCAGTTGGTTGGAATGTCACCCCGCACACCAAAAGGTGGATTCGATTCCCAATCGGGGCACATACCTAGGTTGTGGGTAGGATCGCCAGTCAGGGCGTGTACAGGAGGCAACCGATTGATGTTTCTCTCTTTGTCTCTCCCTCTCTAAGCATACCCTCTGGGGAGGATTCAGAAAAAATTGAATTTAGGGAAACCACGGTAAAGGAAAACTCACCTAATAAAAGCAGACGAGTTCTGCTAACACTAGCATTTTCCAGCGGGTGGGGAACATAGTTCTTGTTTCTGCTTCCCTGGGGCAGGCCCGGAACTTCCTGAGAGCCATGAAGCTGGGGCAAGAAGCCTTCTTCTACCACAGTAACTGCAAAGAGCCAGGCATCGCAGGACTTGTGAAGGTGAATTGTACAGGCTTGGGTCTGCATCCCCCCCCTTCAGGAGCACTTATTCAGGTAGATAGAGTCAAAGGGTGAACGCTTCAGTAGGTAGCCAAAAAAGTGTCCTCCTCCCATCGCTGCCCTCACAGGAACATGGGAAATGCCCTAGCCCTGTCATGTGACCAGGACTATGACAAGACAGGCCTTCATCTCAGGTCCCAGACATCTCTCCATTGCTATACCTTCTCTTTTCACTCAAAAACAAGCCTGATGGTAGCTCTTCCGAGGCAGGTGTTATCAGGATATTTTTATTAACCAACAATAACCTTTAATATTTGGTTTTAGAATATACTTTTAATATTTCTGTTAAGATGGGGCTGACATCCCGTTTGCCTTAGATCGTGTATAATTTCCAGACTAGAGGCCCAGTGCACAAAATTCATGCACGGGTAGGGTCCCTAGGCCTGGCCGGCCATCAGGGCCTATCGGGGCCTTCCAGCTGCTGGCCGGGGCCTTCCTTCGTTCTGCGCCACACCCTGGTGGTCAGCGTATGTCATAGCGAGTGATTGAATTCCCAGTTGAACTCTCAAGGGGACACTTTGCATATTAGCCTTTTATATATATAGATATCTGAGCCCCCATTGGCTCTAAAGCAAGGCAGATGGGGTAAGAATGTGCAGGGCCAGAAGTGACAGTTGGACTTGGATGAAAGAATTGCCATGGAGCTGACTACACAGGCAAGTGATTGAAGACTTGGTTTTGGTTTCAGATTGTGAAGGAGGCTTACCCAGACCACACACAGTTTGAGAAAAGCAACCCCCATTATGATCCATCCAGCAAAAAAGACAACCCCAAATGGTCCATGGTAAAGATGATTTTTCCTACTTCACGAGGGGAAGGATGGACAGAGAGGGAAAGAGGAGGCTGGGGGAGGTGTGTGTGTGACAGGTCACAGAGCTCAGCTCTGACTCGGACGGGGCTACCCCGACTTTGGAGAACAGAACACCTACAAGCAGCTAACATAGCGGACAGAGTCCAGCGGCACGTCCTTCTGTCCCACACACTTGTCATGCAGGTGGATGTCCAGTTCGTTCGGATGATGAAGCGTTTCATTCCCCTGGCTGAGCTCAGGACCCATCACCAAGCTCACAAAGCCACCGGTGGGCCTTTACAGAACATGGCGCTCTTCACGCTCCAGAGGCTCTCGGTTCAGCCCCTGACCCGAGGTAAGACAGGCCCTGTCCTCGGTCACCCGCATGCCAGAGTGACGCTGGCAACTCACCTTTGCTAACTGCCCAGCCCTGGGCACAGTACTTACCCTGCGTCTGTCTCCTCACCTGTATTGTCCCTGCGGGAGGAGGCATGTCCTGAGTCACCCATCGCTGTGTATGCAGTGCCCAGCAGTGCATGCGTGGCACATAGTAACGCACTCCATAAGTGGGTTTTGAATAACACGAGCGATGCTTAGCTTAGCTTAGCTTCCCCGTTCAAGAGGAGACACAAGACCTAATTCTTCCTTTCTTTTCCCCCCTTTTTTGGTAGAGGAGTTCGATTTTATTTTGAGCCTGGAGGAAAAGGAACCAAGTTAGCCGAGATACTTGCTGGAATGGGCAAGACGTTACTCCAAAGACAACAGGGTGTGCGGAGGCTTGCTTGTTAGGTTCATCTGAGGTTGTGTCCATAGGTGGGTTTTCTGTACTTTTCTCAATAAAACACTAATATCAGAGCTGGCAAGTGTTTCTTCTCCAGCAGCACTGGGTGGTGTGATACTCCCCTGCAGGTCTTTAACCTGCGGGCTGGCTGTTTACCCCGTGGCAAATGCAGGGCTACCTCTGTCATCTTCCTTCACAAGCAAATACCAGGGTATGGGGCTCTGCCTGTTAATACCCACTGAAATGAACTTTTGTCTTTTTAATTTATTTATTTTTTTGTATATTTTTATTGATTTGAGAGGGAGGGAGGGAGGGAGGGAGAGGGAGAGATAGAAACATCTATCAGCTGTCTCCTACATGCCTCCCCCCGCCTCCCCCGCCCACTGGGGATCGAGTCTGCAACCCAGGCATGTACCCTGACAGGGAATCGGACCTGCAACCTCTTGGGGCATGGGAAGCCTCTGAGCCACACCAGCCGGGTGAACTCTTTGTCGTCTTACACTAGCCTTCCTCACCAGCCCTGGAGTCACCTGGGCTTCACAGGGGTTTAAACCATCAGCAGTTGCACAAGTTGCGAGATAGAAGTAAACAGGGCTTCCTTTCTCAGTCACGTGCTGGTCTGGAACAGGTGTTAGGAAAGCGCCCATCACTATTCACAGAGCCACAGAGAGGGCAGGCGTCTTGCTGGCACCGTGGAACCTGTCTTCCCTTGTGTGTGAGGTGCGACAGCGTAAGGCAGAAGAGGCCACAGAACCCAGTGGACCGTGGGCACGATGCCTCTGAGCACAGGGCTGCCTTTAATCAGAGAGACAACTGAAACAAGCGCTCTTTTTTTTAAAATACAGCCATTGAAAAGACGATACATTAAGAAACATGTAAACACCGCAGCTGCTTAATGACAAGTTGCACTGCTTGGTTTAGTACCTATGCACTCCTAGGTGTAGAGACCTGGAACGGGGACAGGAGCCTCCCCTCACTCCCACAGTTGGGCAAATTAGTGGGGAATGAGGGCAGAGTAAGAGGAAATGTAAGGTCTAGCTTGTGCACAGGTCCTGAGAGAATAAAAGCAAATTCTATCTTCTAGTTCTCCCAGAAGAAAGATTTAAGATGTTACAAAAGTCGGAGGATGGATTTGTGTTGTCTGGGGACGTAGAGGAATTGTCAGGTGCTTTCCAGCTAGAACACCATCTACCGGGAGGCCCACCAGAGCCGTCTCAGGCTCTGCGGAAGGCAAGGAGCACAGAGCCCGCCTCCCCCATGCACTTTCGTCCCAGCCTTGAAAATCCAGGGACAGCTGGACGAGTGGCCCTGTCCCCATGGGGATTGTCCGTTGTACTAAACTCGGGGCCCAGCCTGGGAAAACCAGCTCACCTTGGTGCTGCTGCCCCCAGTCAACCTCAAGTGTTAGCCCAAATGCCTTTCTAGTCGCAGTCCTGATCCCCGGGCCCTGCCCAAAGGCCCATGATTGTACTAAAATTTGAAGACGAGTCATCCCTATATCCCACACTAACTGGAAAATGACACAGGAACCAACCAACCCCTCTGCTTGCCAAATCACAGAGACCTGAGACCACCCGAATATTGCCCTTATTGGCCAGTGGGGTCTGCTTGTCTTCCAAGAAGGGGCGGGAGGCCAACAGAGTAATTCCTGGTCATTTCCAGGTGAAGCAGAAAAGGATGTCAACACTGTTACTGCAACTGGCCCAAGTGCAGCACAGCAGAGGGGACCCCCTCTAGTGGAACAAGAACACCCACGAGAGTGTCTGTAATGTGTTTTCAAAGAAAAACGGCAACGGTCCTCAACGCTGGCCAGTCACCTGGCGGAGACATGATTTGGCAAGCAGTTCTGAGGCTGTGGCAGGTCCTGCTGAGTCCTCATCGCCCTCCTGAGGGTGAAGGGGAGTGGGCAATAGTAAGAACAAAATGTCAAGTGTCTGAAACCCAGCCCCAATGCTCAAATTAAATGGAGAGCAAGGCGTGACAAGGATCCACTCTTAGGGAAGCAAGGGATCAAGGCCCCTTCCTGGGATCTGTTCTTAAAGGAAACATGTCCCTGTTTAGGCTTGTGGGCTGGGCACACAAAACAATACCCCAGAACTACACAGCCCTTAGAGCTGATGGGAGGGAATGGAAGGCAGACAGCTCCATGCAGCGTTCACTGATGCCATCCATACATGACACTGACCCCAGGGCGTCTCTTAGCCACGATTTTTCATGGGTGAAGGGACAGTCAGCCAAAGGCCCTTCCACAGGCTCTGTCCCAGGATGTTACTGACAAGAGTCCATAGAACATGGAGAAGGGAGTTGCCTGGGTCCCGGCAGGGAGGGAAAGGCCAGAAAGGAGGTGGCTTGTGGAAACTTCAAAGCACCACGTCCAAGACTCCCAAAGAGGTAGCTTCCTAATCTCGAGTCTCACCCTGGCCACTGGGGATGGGGCAGCCCAACTCCGCCCCTCCCTCAGGGACCTGAGGGGAGGACAAGAGGTGACCACCCGGGGCCCGTTGGCAGCTCAGACTCCCAGGGACATGGTCAGAGCCTGCATCAGGGGCCAGAGGCTGGGGCCGAGGATGCTGGCACTGTCTGCCCGTGCAGCGTGAGGCAGCCCCCGTGCATGAGAGGCCCTTTCCCCAGAGGGACGCTCGCTTCAGGATGCTACCTCTCTCCCCGCCAGCTGCAGAGCCCTCAGGACAGTGCCTCCTGGCCGGAGCCCCCAGGGGTCTTCAGAAAAAGAATTTAAGTCAAAAACATGATTTGTTTTCAGGGTGCAAGTAACGGGTCAGCTGAGCTCACACCATCCTCCCCGCCCCCAGCCGCTGGTGTCTGGTAGATGGGGTGCTGGGTGGGAGCCCAGCAGCTCCTTGGCCCTGGGGGCCTACTGCCTGCAGTTGTTGTCAGACAGCTGGCTGGGGGTCCGCACTTCACCCAGGGAGGTCGTGCCCTCGAAGCGCTGTGAGGCGATGGCTGCCTGGTGGGACATGCTCTTCCGTACGATGTCACCCTTCCGCCACAACACCACTTCCTGCAAAATTGGGAGAGGGGCAACATGACGGCGCGAGAGAAAGGCATGGGGTTAGGTTTCCCGGAGGCTCCAACTTCCTCTCGGGGAATCTTAGGCAAAATCCCCATCTGCTTATCTCCCAGCAAAGACAGCAGCTGTCCCACCGCCGTCCCAGGGAACTCTGGATGTTGCGGGCTGGAAGGCAGAGTGGTTGTGGAGTTGGGCCAAGGGGGCAGACTCTAGGTATCTGTGGGAACCCTCATTCTCGCTATGGGGCTCTAGGTGACCCGTTTCCGCCTCTCGCACACGAACAGTGGCATGGAGACTTGCGCCTTACTGCTTAACCTGCCAGACGGGAGCCTGCTCTTTGCAGAACGACGCCCTCCTGTTCTGTCACTAGGCCCCCAGGGGTCGGGCGGAGGTGCCAGGCTTCACCTGCTGTTTGAAGTAGCGCCGTTCCTCCTCGTCTATCAGCACCAGGTTGAGATAGTAGCGCACGGAGAACTTCTTGTTGATGTCCCGCATGGTGGGGGTGAGCTCGTAGCCCGCCAAGAAGAGCCGGATCGGGATAGACTCTCCTGTAAGGGCAAGGCAGGAATCAGAGCGAGGGACAGAGTGGCCACTCAACCTTACACGAGTCACTCTGGCCAGGGTAGGGAGAGTGGGCATCTGAGCATGGCATGGAACGCAGGACATTGCTTCTGCCTTTGGGAAGCTGCCTTCTGCTGCCCAGTGATGTGCTGAAGCAAAAAGGTGACTGCAATTCCCTTCTAGTCCAGCTGTGCTTCTGAATGACCTCCCACTATCCCCACACAGGACTATGAGTGGCAGTGGGGATGGACAGCCACTGTCAAACATCTTTTGATCACATGGAATGTGTCTACTTGTTGGGTTTCCAAGAGCCAACTGTCAAACTCTAGCAAACTCATATCACCCAGCAATTTTGATGGCACTTTCTTCCATCCTAATTAGGGCATGCCTCCCGAAATACATCACTACTTTGATGGACTGGCGGATGGTATGGTGTCTGGGACACAACATCTTCATTCTGGTCCCAGTTCTCCATTAACCAGTAACTCTGTTGCTTTCCTTGGACCTTATTTTCTCATGTGGAAAATTATGGAAACAAACTAGACTATTTTAGATCCCCGCCAGCTCTAACATCATGCCTTTCCCAGCATAAGTGGAACAAAGTTAGGGCAGTTGTTGTACTGAGAAAGGCCAAGCCTATAATGCAGTGTAAAGCTAAATATAAATCATCTTTCAATTATTCGCTGTTTTGTATGCTTCTCTGCCCCGTTTCATTTGTACAAGGACAAGGACAATTGGCTCTGCTTGCACAGCTGGTGGAAAACTGGAACGCAGAGAGTCTGGAGAGCTCAGCCCTCCCTCCCCAAGGACCTGGCACGGTGCTACTCAAGGAGAAGCTGTCATTGTCCCCAGTGTTCCCGGCTGCTAAGCTACGACACTCCTCCTGCCTGGATTAGACCTTGGCATCACCAAGCACTTCTCAGTGAAAGAATACACTCTTCATCGTCAGCTGCAGCAGAGCCAGTGAAGAACATCCGTGAGGGCGTCTCCCAATAATCACACAGATTCCCCAAACACAGCTCTCAGCCCCACCCGACCCAGCGCTCCGAGGCGGGTGGCAGGAGACTAGTTTCTGTCCAGTTCCCAGTGCTGACTGCAGCCTCTGGCAGTGCTGGCCAGAGTATTTCTACTTGGTGAATGAATGCAGAGAATGAATCGTTTTACCAGAGCCAGAACTAAGTGACAGAAATGATTATTCTGTATTAATCTCTTGCCCCTTAACAGCAACGAATGTCAGAATGTCAACAGGCAAAAGTTACAAAATGTTCAAACTGTGTCTGTTAACCAATTTGCAAGCTTTTTTTTTTTTTTTAAAAAAAAAAAACAAACAAACAGGGATAACTTGAGATTCAATCTCCAGTCCAAGCTCATGATGTAGAGGCGGCGGAAGCGGAGCTCCGCTGAGGGAAGGCGGGTAGCAGTCTGCAGCGTCACAGGCTCAGCCCTCCTTTCCTGCTGGTGGAGACCCAGGTGTACAGTTAGAGCTTAAGCAGTTGCAGGTTCACGGAAATCTCACTAACAGTACAGTCGCTCACGCCCCTCCACAGTTGTGTGCAGGGCCTGGAGACAAGGCGTGGCGGGGGGCCAGGGGCCACGAGGCCTACCTCTCACTGGTGCTCCATCCATGATCTCGTACTTGGCTATCGTGTCGTTCTCATGGTACACGTTGGGGCCTGTGCCCGTCGTTTCCCGCTTGATGATGTCGATCTCCATGTGCTTGATTTTGATTCGCACCAGCAGGAAGTATATCTTCCCCACAATGACATCTTTCAAGTGGTATCTGGGGAAGAGAAAGTAAAGAAAATAAGGTGTGTGTACAGCAACCAACCCTTTGTGTACTTCCCGGCCTTTCTGGTCTCAGGAGAGGGCGCTCTGCCCTGCATGCTGGCTAAAGGTGGGGTCAGAGTGCACACTCACCCACATCCCACCACGCTGCATGGCAGCCTGATTTCCCAACATGTACTTTACGTGAATCAAAGTAACTTCTGTCCCTCCCATTCTCCCAGTTACAGCTCAAAGGATGCTCCTCTAGCATGTTATGGCACCCATTCATGCTTGCTGATTTCATCTATCTGCTCAGTACTATAACTTCTTTTATACATTCGATATGTTTTGTTTTTTAATTTAATTTATTTTTTTTTCTTTTCAATATGTTTTTATTGATTTTTTAGAGAGAAAGGAAGGGAGAGGGGTAGAGATAGAGAAACATCACTGATAGGCTGTCTCCTGCACACCCCCTCCCCACTACTGGGGATGGAGCCCGCAACCTGGGCATGTGCCCTGACCTGGTATCAAACTGGTGACCTCTTGGTTCATGGGTCAACACTCAAGCACTGAGCCCCACCAGCTGGGCATGTTTCCTATTTGTGTATGTTTTTTAGATATCCTAGTGTGTGAGGCCAGTCCCACAAATGCAGAAGCCAGGTCTTGCTCTTCCTCTCTAAGCCCCATAAAATGTCTGTAGGGAACTGGGCCTTGATGGCCTGCAGCAAAGTTCTGTGTGCTCTGGACCCGACAGGCCAGGCAGGAGCAGCAGAGCAAGATGCCATGTCCTGTCCCATCCACCTTCTCCCTGGGCTCTGCTTACAAGGCCCGTGCTCTGAGCTGTCGAACCTGGCCACGAGGCACAGTGCTGTTCACAGTCACAGCTGTTCCGGGGGCCGGTACATGCACAGCCCTGTGTCAGGAACAGCAGGCAGAGAGCAACATCGCCAAACCTGAAGATCAGAGTCATAGGATGTGAGTGTTGGCAGGGACTTCAGAATTTAACCTCCTTATATTCTAGGTTAAGAAAAGGAAGTTTGAAGACGGTAAGTAATTTAACCAGGATTTGAGGAGGGGACAGACTCAGGATGTGAACCAAAATCCTTAATTCCTAAGCTTGTGTTCTCTCCATTCTTTCTTTCTTTCTTTTTTAATGTTTGTATTGATTTGAAAGAGAAACGGAGAGGGAGAGAGAAACATCAACTGGCTGCCTCATGCACGCCTCCTACTGGGGATCGAGCCTAGAACCCTGGCATGTGTCCTAATTGGGAATTGAACCCAGTGATCTCTCAGTGCATGGGACAATGCTCAACCGACCGAGCCACACCAGCCTGGGCCTTCCATTACTCCACATCACGTAGGCTAATGGTTAGGCTAATTGGGAAGGCTGCAGACATTCTAAGTAGAGAACCTAAGAACAGTTATGAAAGCAGAATGTAGGCCACTGAGCATTTTGGAAAGAATGCTTAGAGAACATAGATTCTAGGGGTTTTCCAACTTTCATAAGCTGAACATTCCTTTATTCTAAAAAAAATCTCATAAGAAGCATTAATATATAAGCTGCTCTGTGGAGGCTGGGCCTCGAGCCCTGGCTCCCCTCTCCTCTTTCACTCACCCTTTCTGTGTGTGCTCGAGACCACTAGCCTGATGCAAGCCCTTCATTTTTCAGGAACCAGAAGTACAAACATTTTTAGAACCTGCTAACCTTAGCCCACGTTCTTAGTGGCAGAACAGAAGCTGGCTCACAGCGCGGCCCTTTCAGTTACGTCATTAAGACCTGCACTCATAGTGTGGCTGTCTGCGAGGGCAGGGCCAGATTCTGGAAGCGTCCAGTCCTCAATGTCACGCCACTGACTCTGAGTGCCTTTCACATACCAAGTGTGGTCCTGAACTTACTGCTGACTGGCTATTCTGAGCCCCTGCTAGTGCCACTGCCTGCCAGCCACCCCCTTTGTCTGTGGCCAGGGCATTGGTGGGCATGCACTTTGGTGGCTCCTTTTCAGGAAGGCACGCAGAGCCCCAAGACTGTCAGGAGAAAGGGGAAGAAGTCTGTTCCCTTACGTGTGCCTTAGATCAACCTTCGTTTCCTGTCGCCCTGCCCACTTGGTAGCTGGAGCCCAGGCCACGCAGGCCCGCTCTGGGACATGGTGATCATTTTACTGACACCCCACTTGGTTCCAGGCCACAGGGCGGGGGAAAAAACACACCTTTCCCTCACCCTGTGCTAAGAAGCACATATATTCTGGCTTAAAAAGCCCCCGTTCCTTGCCCCTTCGCAGGTGAGCCTCTGGCTCAGCTCCCTCTCCCGAGTTGGCTGGCCGTGGGGCTGTGGTAAGGGCGGCTCTGTGACTAGAATACACTCTTCCTTCTGCACATTTGATCTTCAAACATGTTCAAGAATGCACTATGTTGAAGAGAGGCTGGGGTGCATTTCTGAACTGTACACGGGATTTACAAGCCCTTAAGTATTTTCGTGTTCTAACAGTAAACACGGTTTAACACAGAGGTGGCTTCCCAACTCGCCAGCTAACGTTATTTCAAGGCCTTCATGAAAAGGCAGCAGGTCCTCTTTGCTACAATTCCTTTCAGTTCAGAGAGGAAGCAGCGGCCTGAGGCGGTGTCTGGTTTCCTCATTTGCCTTCTAAGGGCATCCTGGTCACAGGAGACAGATGACAATGGACCAGTACTGAGATGATTCTCAGCAGTGGAAGGAAACAGCTGTCCTTTGAATCCAAAACCATGAGTCTTAAGGCTAGTTTAGCTTGACTCTGAAAGACATCACAGGCTGTTTGATTTAAAGGTGCCGTCTTAATTTAGTCAAGTTTAGTTTAAGTCAAATGAGGTTTGATTTCCTGGTCGGCCTACCTTTAGCCACATGTATTCCCTGCTTATTTCTGTGCTCGCTCCCACAGCATGAGCCAGCCCAGGCAAGGGGCTTCCATCACTTTTGTTCTGATCAGCTTCTATCTTAACCCCCGGAAATAGTTGCTCCACAACCCGGGGCGCCCGGCACTTACTTGGACTTGTTGTACTCGAACTCAATGTGCAGACAGTCCTCGATCCCAACCTCCATCTTGATGGAGGAGTTCAGCTCTGGGTATGTGCTGAGCGTGTGAACGACAATGTCCATCTCTTTGACAACATCATTGAGGCGGCGGCTGATGGTGGCGCGGAGGAAATACCTGGAGAATATGGACGTGGGGTGAAGGAACACTCCCGTTTCCAGAGCTACCTAGGTTAATGTGCCAAACTGACCCACTTGAGAGAACACCCTTCAGCGGTCTTTATTCCTTAGAGAATTTATCTCTGTGGACCCTCCTCCCAGAAAAAATGCCCAGATGCACTTACATACAACATTTTGCAGTTAGAATTCCAGGGGGTGCAGAGCCCCTTCCCCGAACCCCATTTTGAGCTCATGCTCTGGGTGGAGAATGCTCTAAGTCAGTGATTCCTCCGCTCCGTATTCCGGGTGCATGTCACTCCTCTGCCTTTCGTGGCCCTCGCCACTCTCTACCATGTATTTGTGCACAGGTTTTATGTCCTCAAGTAGCTTCTGGCTCTTTGGGCACAAGAATCTGTCTTATACTCTTCAATTTGCACACCCGTTTGTTTAACGATATTCAATCAAGAAGGATTTTTCAAGTCCCTCACAGTTAAATTGAGGAATAAGGAACGGAGAAACGAAGTCAGCTATTCATTCAGCAAACGTTCATTGCTAGGCATGGGGTGAACAAGAGACACCATCTCAAGGGAAGCTCACAGACCACTGTGGGAGGGGGCAAAGAAATAGAAAAATCAGAACCAAGTGCTAACTTGGATACAGGAATGTAGGCCTGGGGGAGAGAGAAAAGGGCATTCGGGAGAGCAAACCTAAGTAAAACAGCAGAGGAGGGAGAGAACCTGGTGTGCCCCGACAAAGAAAACCTCCGGTGAACTAGGATCCTCAGGAAGGGACAAGTCGGGGAGTATCAGAAAGTATGCCAAGCCTGACTTCTACAGCAGCCACTTAGGGTGGCCTTCCACATCACGCCTGTCCCCTTGACTTAACTCTCATACCCGGGGAGGGAAGAAACACCCCTTCAATTATATTTTCTTCTAAATGAAACTGTCTTTCAAGCCTTCCTGCTAACCAGATCAACCACACACCAGGCCACTCTGTTCTGGGTGGCACGAACTGCTGCTTGGCAGTCTTTTTATTCATCTCAGCAACTTCCGTCACACTCCCCAAGACATTTGTTCCCAACTCTTTTCTAACTGCTCAGGCTCCCAGCCTCCCCCTCCCCCTCTCAGGGGAAGACACTGCTTTTACTATGCTAAGATGCAGGCCTTCCAAGTCAAGATTTACAATTTTCTCCCTTCTCTGCTTTGAGCTGCTCCCAGGGCCTAAAGTGTGTGCATATCTGCCCATCCTTTCCTCCTTCCCGCCTCCTCCCTCTGGCGGCGTGACTCTCCATCTATCTGGGTGCACGTCAGAACCACTGGGGGAGGGGCTTTATAAATGCCGATGCCCAGGCACACCTCACATCCTTCAACTTTTCCAATTTTCTTACCAATTGGATATGTCCAATCTCTCTCCAGCTAAAGGCTTCTTCCTTTGAGTTTATAAAAAAAAAAAAGTCCCCAAATCATCAACCTCCCCCCCCCCACCACCACCACCACCAAACATGGTCCAGGCCTCACATTCCTGACCTTCCTTCAGAGACAGCTGTCACAGAGGGACCCACCCCTGTGCCTCACCCCTGGCTTCTGTTGCCACCACCCAACAGAAACTGCCCTCCTGAAGTGACCACCCAGCCTCCCACTTGCCAAATCCAGGGGCGTGTTTTTCAGCATCAGGTCTGTGCTAGTGTACAACACGTCCTCCTCTATGAAATGCTCTTCCCAGGGTTTCCCAGGAGCCCATTACCCGGCTTCAGCTCCTACTATCCCCCCGTCCACAGGTCCTGAGCTCCCCTCCTGGAAGAGCGGATCAGCTGTGGGCTGAGCAGATGTTTCCAACAGTACATCCCGAGGGCCAGGCCTGCATTTCCAATCGCCTCGTGAACTCTCACACCTCTCCCTCTGCCAGTGCTCCAAATGTGAAAGCTCGATGCATCATCTTACCTACGAGCCATCTCTTCCTCCCAGCAGCCCCCTCTGCAGCTCCACTCACTAGGAAACTCCGTGGATGTCCATTACATTCCTGGTTTTCTGCCTGTTCCCATCGTGTCTCCTAAAGAAAAACTCTTAGGCCCTCATTCCAGCCTTCTAACAGTTCTGTGTCCACATTCTACCCACCCACTAAATATCACATATTGACTTTAAATTCTTCCGAAAGAACCACTCCCCTGCTCACCAAGGAAAGAGGGCCCCAAACCATCCTGTCACGTTTCCCCTCTGCCTGTGGAATAAGGTCCAAGCCCTGATGCGGGATTTACATCTTCTACACACTGCCCTTAGCTGATGTTCCCTCCTGGGCCTCCTCTTTCTCAACATGAATCCAAAATCTTTATCTAATTTGTACAGCAACACCTTCCTTTATTTGCTTTTTTATTGTGGTAGAATGAAGAAGGGGGTTTGGAGTATGCCACCCCCAAATAAGCCACTCTGGTTCATCCAGAGCTGAAAGGAAATGAGAAGAAGCCGACACAAGGAAAACTCCTGCCCTGCCCCTCCTTCCCAGGACAGCAGGACATTTTTTCTTCTTCTTTTTTTAAATATGGAACACTTCACAATTTGCATGTCATCTTGCAATGGCAGGGGCCATGCTAATCTTCTCCAACCATTTGCAACCGCATGGATGGAACTGGAGAGCATTATGCTAAGCGAAATAAGCCAGTTGGAGACACATGATCTCACTCATATGTGGGATATAATGATCAACATCATTTGATGAACAAAAATAGATCCAGAGACAAATGGCAGGGGAGGGGGGTTAGAGAGCAACCGAAGGACTTGTATGCATGCATATTAGCATAACCAATGGACACAGACACTGGGCGGTGGGGGCTTGCCGGGAGTGGGAATGGCTGCGGGGCGGGGGGGGGGGGGGGGGGGTCCAATTGGGGAAAAAGGAGACATATGTAAAACTTTAGACCAACGGTTCTCAACCTGTGGGACGCGACCCCTTTGGGAGTTGAACAATCCTTTTACAGGGGTAGCCTAAGACCATCGGAAAACACATATATAATTACATATTGTTTTTGTGATTAATCACTATGCTTTAATTATGTTCAATTTGTAACAATGAAATTGTGGGTCACCATAACATGAGGCATTGTATTAAAGGGTCGCGGCATTAGGAAGGTTGAGAACCACTGCTTTAGACAATAATACAAAAACATAAATAAAATAAAAGCCAGTGCCCAGATTGCCTCCTTCTCTGTTATCGCTCCAGTTCTACATGTGCTGCCGAAGCGAGCAGGATGGTCTTAATCACCACAGACAACTCTAGACTCTCAGCAGCCCAGAGACTGCGCAGAGAAACCTATAACCAGCCTTGATAAAACCGCCCTTACCTTTCCCGTTTCCCCATGTTTACCTCCCACAATTTGAGTTACTCCTCACAGTCCCACGTGTATGCACAATGCACATGTGAACAAACTTGTTTTTCTCTTGCTAATCTGCCTTTTGTCAGTCTAACTTGCAGGGCCCAGTCAATGAACCTAAGATGGGTAGGGAAAAAAAGGTGTTGTTTTTTTTTTGTCCTCTACAATATACAGGGATGGGCAAAAGTAAGTTTGCAATTGTTGTACAGAAAATAATACAATAATTAATAACTAATAATATAAGAATAAACTGTTTCATGTATTCATAACTATAACCCTACTTTTGTCCACCCTGTATATAACATTAAATTTACCATTTTAGCCATTTGTCACTTTAAGTGTACATTAAGTTCATTCGCATTGTCATCATCATCCATCTCCACCACCATCATCATCCATCTCCAGAACTTTTTTAACTTCCCCAACTGAAACTGTTCCCATTAAACACCAACTCTCCATTCCCCCTCCCCTCAGCCCCTGGCAACCATCGCTCTACTTTCTGTCTCTATAATTTTGACTCCTCTAAGTTCCTCCTATAAGTGAGATCATACAGGATCTGTCTTACAACTGGCTTATTTCACTCAGCATAGTTTTCAAGACTCATCCATGTTGTAGCAAAGAACAGGATTTCTTTCCTTTTCAAGGTTAAATAACATTTCATTGTATGTTTTGTTTTATCCACATTTTCTTTATCCAGTCATCTGCCGATGGGCATTCAGGGGGCGTCCACATTTTGGCTCCTGTGAATATGCTGTTATGAGTGTGGATATACATACGTCTATCTCTTTGGGGTCCCTGCTTTCACAGACCAAACTGATGATTGTCAGATGGGAAGGGAATTGTGGGAGGGTGGAAAGGGGGCAGGGATTAAAAGTACAAACTGCAGGGATGTGAAGTCAATAATAAGGGGTACAGTCAATAGTATTCTAATAACTATGTATGGTACCGGTGGTTATTAGACTTATTAGGGTGATCACTTCGTAAGTTATATAAATGTCTAATCACTTATAATAATGTGTGTCAACAGTAACTGAAAAATAAAAGTAAAGGATGAAATAAAAGGAAAATAAAAAGTCTGCAGCATCCTAAACCCAGGCCTTCAGGTGAGGAGAACAAGCTGATCTTACAAGATAGTGCCAAGACCTGGGACCAGGTGTCCAGAGCGAAGGAGGAAGCCTGCTTCATCCCAGTGACATCACATAATCCTGGGTTCCATCCAACAGGCTAGAGCTGCTCTGGATTTTTTTTTTTTTTTAACCCCAGAGGCCCTGGGACCAGTCCCTATCCTCAGAGTTCCCAAGACTGGAACAATAAAAGCAATCCCATGTCCTCAAATTGTGTTCATTAATCTTTGAAGAACTTGGTACATGCTTACATTTTATTCTCTCATCACCCCCCAAAAGATGGAGCAGGCAGATCCAACATTAGAAACAAACCTATTACCCACTTTCTAGTGAGAAAGCTGAGTGACAGAGCTCAGGATCACACTGCTGTCCTGAGAACTGGATCAAGGGCCGGTATGTCCTGATGAACGTCGACTGTTGACTTTTCAGGAATTTTATGAAGCAGTGATTAAACACAGCAATTATTTGCAATTATATAAACTTACAATGAGTTATATTAAAAACAAAGGTAATACATACCAAAAAAAATGCCTTGCTTCCTAATTATGTTGCTACAATTCTCTGCTCTTGGGGAATTTATATTTAGTGTCTCCGTATGTCGGTAATGTTTGCTAAATGTGGTTACTGTACATCTCTCTCCAACTGTGCATTCGGGCTGTCAGACTGGTAGCTTGAAATTGGCCATGGTGGGAAGATCTACACTCCAGCAATTAACAAATGCTAAAGCAGGGGTTTTTCCTCCCAGAGAGCCTGCTCTAACCATTTACCAGCAGACCACTGCTCTCTGCATTCTTCCTTCCCGATACCTTTATAGACTCTTGAAAACGTGGACAGCTTCAGGTCCTGCTCCACAGGGGGCAGTTTCTGGGGCGAGGGGGGCACAACTTACCGGAGCTTCACATTCTGCCCCGTGTAGGACTCATACGGCTTCTCCACGTGGGTGAATTCAAAGTCGAAGGCCTGTGACTGGGTGATTTCTCCAGGCCGGGCCAAGTCCTTCACCAGCGACACAAACTCATGGTGGTTCCCGCGGTCATAGTAGAGTTCTGCGGAGAGAGCATCGGCCTCCTCTATCAGACCCCGAGCTACCCAGGGCCTGGCAGGGGGCTTCATCCCGGCTGTGGGCACCTGTGTCCTAAAAGACCCCCACCAACAGACCAGTGTTATTCCTGACCCGCTCCTTCACTGCATTCCTCATATACTGATCTCCCTCCACCTCCCCCTTTCCAAACAATTCCATTTTATATAGAGAAATCCCGTGGCACAGTAAAAACCCCATATAATCCTGCTCAGGACAGCAGGGCAGGCCATAGTAAGGGACACATCAGGGGAACCACTATCAAAAACACATTTTTAAAAGCACATTAAAAAAAATATTTATAACTTTTAAAGCATATTCATGGGCATTTATCACCAATTTAAAAGATAAGGGAACTGAGTCACAGTGCGGTTAAATAACTGGCTTAGAGTCTAGGGTTGGCTGCTATGGGACTGAGTCTATTTCTACGACCTAGTACAATGGGAGTAAGACAACTCACTTCATAAGGTTTTGTGAGAATTAAAGGAGGCAATGAAGGGACAGGATTTAGAATAGTACCTAATAGATAGCAAACACTCAAAATATTAGCTGCTAGGCCCTAGCCAGCTTGGCTCAGTGGATAGAGCATCGGCCTGCGGACCGAAGGGTCCTGGGTTAGGTTCTGGTCAAGGGCACGTACCTTGGCTGCAGTCTCCTCCACAGCCCAAGCCCTGGTTGGGACACCTGCAGGAGGCAACCAATCGATGTGTTTCTCTCACACAGATATTTCTTTCTCTTTCCTTCTCTCTTCCACTCTCTCTAAAAAAATCAATGACAAAACATCCTCTGGTGAGATTAACATATATATATTAGCTGCTAGCTGATCCATGTGGCCAATCTGACATACAAGTTTTAATGTTATTACCTCCATTTAAAACAGTGGCTCCAAGACTGCAATGGGCATCAGAATCACTTAGAGCAGTGGTCGGCAAACGCATTAGTAAACAGAGGCAAATATCAACAGTCCAACGATTGAAATTTCTTTTGAGAGCCAAATTTTTTAAACTTAACTATATAGGTAGGTACATTGTTATTAACTTAATTAGGGTACTCCTAAGGCTTAGGAAGAGCCACACTCAAGGGGCCAAAGAGCCGCATGTGACTCGCGAGCCAGTTTGCCGACCACGGACTTAGAGGGCTTATGAAAACACAGATTGCTGGGCCCCACTCCTAGTCTGATTCAAGGGGTCTAGGGGAGGGGGCTGATCCCGCTGGTCCTGGGACCCCACTTTGAGAAGCAATGCTCTTAAGTTCAACCTCCCCTGGAAATAGTTTTGGTATATTTCGCTGATATAAGCTCATGCCACCCACTTATCCTATATTATTCTTAGCCTCTTTGTACTCTGCTATTAAACTATTAACTTCTGCTAGTATTCTACACATGGTGATTAGAGGTAAGGCCTATATGCCCAGATTCCCAGCATCCTCCCCAACCCACCTGGCTGCATGGCGGACATTTAATACTGTGACTACACATGGCCAAGGTGCAGTCAAGGTCCAGCCCTGGGGCAGGTATTTCTGAGCTTCAAGCCAATGCTAGGCTGCACCCTGAAGTAGGATAGACCAAATGGGGAAATGGTGCAGGCAGAGCACACCGCCACCCACTTCTGCTGTTGGCTGCTTGGGGATAGAGAGAACCCCCACAGGCCTGGTCCTGGATCTTCAGAACACAGCAGGCGATCTCTCTCAGGGATGCCTCAGCATCAGGGGACGTGGGGCAGAGGTACATGTGCTCTGGGTCCACCCTGGACAGTGCAAGGTCTGGGTCCTCATAACGATCAAGGCCATCCTGGGTCAAAGTACCCACTCTCTTGCCTCCCCAGAGGTGGCGGTGGCGTGGTTACATACAGTGCTGCTACACCTGTGTGAATGTACATTGTATTCTGTGATTACAGTTGTTGCTGATTTCCTATGTAGTTACACTGTGATCCATCTTATATTACAAACAACCCACCTTCTCTCCCAAACACTAAATGGAACCAGCAGTGGGCGGCATTCCGGGTAGTGAGTGATCATCCACAAAGTTGCTAGATGGGAGACGACAGTTGCAAATGATGGGGGAAAAGGTGAGCAACCAATAATAGTTCTAAAATCAGGAACTGTGCTCCTCAGTAAAACGATGTGCAGTGACTGGGCAGGGGCAGAGCCACTGGCCAGCCCACGTCAAGGGCTCCTCCACTTCTGCTGGTCCAGGGACACATGAGTCCTAGTGGATGATCCTGGCTCTTATGTGGGCTCTGACCCCTTGACTGGGGAACCTGTTGCCTCAATTCCCAATCACTGGATTCTAGCCATAGTTTCAGGGGACAAAAGCAGGCAGAGCAAGGCCCCAACATCCACGATCTTTAATGGGAGATCCCAGAGCCAAGAGAAAGATGGGAAAAGGAGGATGGAAAAACACACAAACGTGACTACACAGCTCAACGGCACCATGAGAAACAAACAGAGGCGGCCTGTGAGCCCTCAGAGAGCAGTCAGGCTGCCAGCATCCGAGGATCCTAGCAACGGGCTGCCTGACCCAGCAGGGGAACCTGGCTGTGGCCAGGACCTCTGGCGGAAGAGGGCCTTCCCTGCATAGCATCATGCTCTGCTTCAGTTTTTTCCTCCGGGACACACGTTACTACAAGCTCTTATACCAAATGTCATGGAAGAGTGACCGGTGTCTGAGTGGGGCTGGACTGGACTTTCTCGTTTGTAATTTCAAAGCTGTTTGCAGTGCTTTTGCAAACACTGTTAAGGCAAAGGGGCAGAAATAGCACCATATTCTGTCGCTTGCCAGGAAGTTTGGTTTCCTCTGACAGGATTTAAATAAAACAATCCAAGGCTGTTCTAGTGAGAGGTTTGGATCCTAAAGAGGCAGTCAACTGCCTCTATTTTTCCCCAAAGATGCAGGCACAAGTCATGCCTAGCTCTTCCAGGCCCCCCAAACCCTCGGGGACTAGCCATTTCAAGTTAAAAGTCGGAATTGACCAAGTGGTTTCGTTAAGGTAACTTCTGTCTCCAGCCTCCCAGGAGGAAATGAGTTTTGCAGAAGGATGCTTTCATGGTGAAACTTGCCACCAACGGCTGAGGAGCGAACCTGCCACTTTGGGAGGAAATGGAGCCGGCTGGGCAGCACAGGGTCATCCCCTGAAAGAAGCTGAGAATTGCTGCTGGGCCCGGACCATGTGTGGTCCAGGCTCCATGGTGGGCTTGGGAGAAGCGAAGTTAGCAAAGGCAAAAAGACCTGCAGCGAGCTTCCTCTCACCCTGCTTTCCCCACGCACTACTTGCTAACTGGCAACCCAGCTACGACTAGTGCTGGCCACTCTGCTCGGATCTCTTGGACCCCAGGAAACCTGTCGGGCAGTCATACCCGAGCTGCCCGTAGCCGGCCAGGCGCAGCTCTGCTCCACGCCCTGCCACAACTTATTAACGGGCTAGAATCAATCGATTTCATCTCAATGTGCCTTTTACTTAGCATTTCCTGGGTGAGTAAATTAAAATAGAGAAATTCTCTGGAGTTTTTAAAGTACAGGCTTGATTGGTCATGATGAGCTCAGATACATCCAAAGGCAGGGGCCAGCTCAGAACAGAGTTGCACATACTTCCCCCTTTACCCACTAGGGAATCGATGAGAAGAATTTTAAGGAGAGGCCTGACAATGTTAGAATTGCCTTTTAGACAGTTTACTGTTATAGGCGGTGAATTGAAAGAAGAGGAAAACAAAGGCAGGAAAGCCAGTTAGGAGACTACTTGCTACAAACAGAAAGAATAAATGCATTAAGAATGGAGAGGAAGCCCTGGCCGGTGTGGCTCGGTTGGTAGGGTGTCATCCTGTGCACCCAAAGATTGCCCCTTCGATTCCCAGTCAGGGCACATGCCTGGGTTGCAGGCTGGATCCCCCGGTAGGGGGTGTGCAGGACGTAGCCTATCGATGTTTGCTCTCACATCGATCTTTCTCTTTCTCTCCCTCTCTCTAAAAAAGAAAAAGAAAAAGAAAAAAGAAGCCAATTAGTTGTATGGGGGGAGGAATGAAGCGTCTCAGATGACTCCCAAATTTCTGAGGCTGAATGGATGCAGGTGCCAGAAGCCAAAATGGAAAAAACACACACAAACAAACAAAACCCACAGAGCGGCAGGGCTGGCAGAGAAAGGGTTTCTGTTTTGGATGCCTCTTTGAGGGACCTGGGGTTGGGGTATCCAGGTGGAGATATTTAGCAGGCAGTGAGAAACACAGGCATGGAACTCAGAAGAGAGGACAGGTCAGAACAAAGAAGGAATTTGGGAGTCATGTGAATATAAGAAGCCACTGAAGTCATGGGTGCAGATGAGATTACGAGAGCAAGTTATGGAGTGAGAAGGGACCAGGAACAAAAACTATCTCTAAATCATCATCAAGATAGGAGCGTTGTCCGGTGGACCAAAGGGTCCCGGGTTGGATTCCAGTCAAGGGCACGTACCTTGGTTGCAGGCTCCTCCCCGGCCTGGGCCCTGGTCAGGGCTGGTGCAGGAGGCAACCAATCAATGTGTTTCTCTCATATCGATGTTTCTTTCTGTCTTTCCCTCTCCCTAAAAATCAATGGAAAAATATTCGGGCGAGGATTAACAACAGCAAAAGAGACAGGGGCTTTTCTGAGCAGGGCCTGGGCCACTAGGAGAATGGGGCACAAAGGGGTCCGAGTAGCTATTTCTGCAAGGACCCTGTGCAGAGTCCCTTCCATGAAGTTTTGTGTGGGCTACTGTACGTTCCAGGAGAAGACACTGGGAAGGCACTGGGTCCAGGCAGACGAAAGGGGAGGCTAACCTGCTTCGAACATTCCCCATGGAGAGAGAGTCTGCATAGGAATCAGGGGTAACTACAGGTGAAATGTTTTAAATGCCTAGCCCCTGGGAGCTTCTTGATGGTCCAGCTTAACACGGAAAGAGAAAAGGACAATGATCATCTTAACTCCTTTTTACTGAGCACATACTACATGTGCCAAGCCTTGCACTTCATGTATATTATCTCTAGTCCTTACAAGACTTGACCTGAGCAAAATCTGTATTATTATAAACTGAGCCTTTTCTAATTTACATAACCAGCTGAGTTGCCCCCTGCATATGCCAGGCTGTCCCTCTAATGAATACACAGGTGGGACAAATATACTTTCTTTTTTTTTTTTTTAATAATTCTTTATTGTTGAAAGTATTACCTATGCCCCCCCCCCCATTGACCCCCTCCAGCCAGTGACAAATACACTTTCATCAGGAGGAAAAATAAATTAGTCATAAGGATAAGATTAATTACATAAACCACTTCATTTTCAAGATACAGAACTAACTCTTCTGAGGGAGGAAGGCAGGAAAGAAGGAAGGAAGGGAAAGGAGAGAGAGAGAGAGAGAGAGAGAGAGAGAGAGAAGAACCAAATCAAAGAGACTACTGTTTATAAGAAAAAATTTGAGTTAAAATGGAAATCAATGAGGAAGGGGACAGAGCACAATGATATCAATCAACTTTCTTACCATACAGCCAGATCTCAGAAAGAATCTGACCAAGTTCCACCCACTTCATACATAGCCAAAGAGTGCAATGAAGGAGAAAACCACAAGACCACAACTTCAACAAAATTACTCACTGGCTTCGCTCTGGTGCCCTGAGGTCGGCCGGCACGCTGCCTTAGGTATATGGCACAGATACGCCAGGCGCTGCATGGAGCACAACCCTCTGACCTCACAGCATTCTCACGGGCTGATTTTTGTTGTCCTTGTCTTACAGGGAAGAAAGCAGCCCAGAGAAGGGCACAGCATCCCCAAAGTCACAAGGTCAAGTCAGCCCAGAGTGAGTGCTCAGGGGCCCAGGAAGAGTCATCAATGGAAGCAATAAAACAAAACATTCTGAGAAAACTCAGCAGGGATGCTATTCTGGGATCCAAGGAGTTAGACAAGAAATCAGTCAGGGCAGGTGCAGCAAGAAGCCTCTTCGTTTAGACTAGAACAGCGGCTCTCAACCTGTGGGTTGCGACCCCTTTGGGGGTCGAACGACCCTTTCACAGGAGTTGCCTAAGACCATCGGAAAACACATATATAATTACATATTGTTTTTGTGATTAATCGCTATGCTTTCATTATGTTCAGTTTGTAACAATGAAATTGGGGGTCACCACAACATGAGAAACTGTATTAAAGGGTCGCGGCATTAGGAAGGTTGAGAACCACTGGACTAGAAGGTCTTGACACCATTCTGCGCCCCTCACCCCCGTCAATCCTGCTGGAGCTGCAGACATTGTGGTTATCTTTCTGTATTGACAAGGTATGGCCACCTGGAACGGTGGTTCAGACACAGGCTAACCGTGCCTGTCTACACTGGCATGACAGAGCCAAAGAATCCATGCAACAGTGTTAAAGCTGCTACTTGAAGATCCTAATGCGAAGCAGGCAAGGACTTCACTACCTCACATGTTACACTCAGCTGAAAATATTTTGGACTCATCCTATCTACTCAGTGGCTCTTTATTAGGCAGATTTTTACCCTTTAGTGTACGTAAGGCAGTATCTCAAGACATTTTTGAGGTTACAGCTGGGGGGTACTTCTGGTATGGGGTGGGTAGAAACGGCGTGGGGGGGGGGGGCATTGCTAAACATTCTACACCAAAAAGGAATGACCAGGCCCCAAATGTCAATAGCATGCTGTTGAGAAATCCTATCTAAGCTAGAAGCCGGAGAGCAGCGGGTATGAAGCTCATTCTTTAGACCTATTTCTGATACACAAAAGGCCACACTCATTCTGGATTTGACGTAAGGACAGAGGTTCCTGCGGGATCAGCTGGTCTTCCACCTGATTTCATTCTCTGAAATGCCAGAGGTAAACAGTTCAGGCTGAGCACTGCCTGCAGAGACCTGTGCAGAACTCCCCTTCCCCAGGCCCCTCCTACCCGGGGCCAGTGCTTCTGGCCTTTGTAAAAGAGGAAAACAGATTTCTTCGCTGTACTCTGAGGACCTGAGAGAGCATCTAACAAGCTTTCCCAGGAAGTGCCTAAAAACAGAGTTAAACATGCAGCATGTGGCATAGGGCATGAATTCTCTGCCAGAGGTTTCCAACCCACACGGGGGGGTGTTCACTGTGACAAAAAACACAGTTTACTTCCAGAAGTGCATGGGAGTTTTCATAAACAAGAAAACTCCAAAGAGCCTTAGCCCTGGAGACAATTGCATCTTGACTGGCAGCTTCCAAAACCTTCTGGCAGTGGTTAACTGCCTTTTATGGTCCAAAGCCAGTTATTAATTATCATGATTAAAGACTGTGGGAGCACTGAGCGATTTTGACCACTTCACTTTTAGTCTTTGGAGCATCATTTCTTTGTCTTTAAAGAGAAAACGAGTCGCCGGGAAACGAATGCTCTAATCGAGAAGGCTTAGAAATACAGGCTTAGGTGGACAGAAACGCTGGATCAGAAGGCTGCAGGGCTTTTCCCTCAAAACGTGTACAAGACAGGAAGTTCAGAGATAAGGTGAGAGAGGAAGCCCTGGTGAGCCATGTCGCCCACATCACACCTAGAAGTGACAAGGGGGCGGGTGAGACTGCAACTGAGCCACAGACCAGCCAAATTCGGGGTCGGGAGGAAGGCAAGGCTCCCGCTAACAAGCCCACCTGCAGGCTAAAGGCTGGGCCTCTCGCTCCGAAATCCCGAAATCCCAGAGGGGTTCTGTTGAGGTTTTGGTGGGTCTGTGTCATCTGAGCGGCATGGGGATGGGACACCTGGGCATTCTGCCCCGGGGTGCCCGCCACCGAGGGGCACAGCGGGGTCGCGCCCGGGGCCCTGGGCACCGCCACGCCTCGTGGCGCGCTGTCCCTTTGGGCAGGGAAAACGGTAACGCGGCGGCGGCCACGGGCGGGCGGGTCTCAGACCGCAGGGGGACGCGTGGGGACCGCAGGCCTCGCCGGAGCGGCCCGGGGTCCCGCCCCGAGTGGGCGCCCGGCGCGGCGCGAGGACGTGGGGGTGGGGGAGGGAGGCCCCGGGCGCCGACTCACCGATCTGCCCGATGAACTCGATCTTGATGCCCTGGTGCTCCAGCCGCTTGTTGGGGTGCTTGAGCGCGAGGCTCACCTTCCCGGAGACCGTCTCGCCGTCGTAGAAAAGGAAATATTTCTCCTTCTTCCCGTCCTCCGTCTTGTGCTCGGCCCGCTTCCTACTCTCCGCATCGTTGAGCACGATCTCCACCTCCACGCTCTGCCCGAAGCCGAAGAAGCTCATCTCGCCGCCGGCCGGGCGCGCCGGGCTCTCCGGGGCCGGGCTGCCCTAAGGGAAGGCCAGCGGGCTAGACGCGCGCGGCCGGGCGGGGGGCGCGGCACGATGGCCAGCTACAGCCGGAGGGCAGGGCAGGGCCGGCTGCGCGCCCAGAGCGCAGATGCGCCGCGGCCCGCCAGTCCCCGAGCGGGCGCGGGCGACGGAGATGGCGAGGGGCGAGGGCGGCCACGCCACTCTACGGGGGACGGTGCAGAGCCCCGGGGCTACCGGCCGCTGCCGCCCACCCGGTGCCCTGCGGCTCGGGGCTCGGGGCGGCGGAGCGAACCTCCAGCTCCTGCGCTGCGATGCCCGAACAGCTCCGGAGATCGCGGCGGAGGGCGGGGAGGAGGAGGCGGCCTTCAGCGGGAGGCTCCGGAGACGCCGCGCGCAGGCGCACGCCTCTGCCTCCGTAGCCCTTGCCACCCGGCAGCCGGGCAGGGTGCTCACTGCGCCTGCGCAGTGGGCGAAGGCGCCGGCCTTTCCCTTAGTTGACATGGTGGCTACGGCCTCTTTCCAGAATTCGGGCCCGCACATCCCGTGAAATTAAGAGACCTGCAGATGTCCTCTAGCAAGGCTTCATTTCCCTGCTTTTCCTCTACTATTTTCGTTCGGTAAACGTTAGTCTGCCGTCCACATCTGGATACGTAACAACGTTCGACTGCTGTTTGACGGGGTAAAGGAAGCCCTTTGACACTCACGCGAAATGTCACTTGACAGGGGGCAAAGGTGACAATCACTGTAGGAAGTCTCTTGTCTCAAATCCCCTTTAAAGTTCCCTCCCATTGAAGGAAAACGAGGCGGGAATGGCGCTATACGAATTTAACTTATTTCTTAACCCCTAACTTTAAAGGAAAAAACGAAAAAAAATCCCTTCGCGGAACCTCGGCTTGGTCTCCTTCCTCGGTCCGCCCCTTCCGCTGCGCACGCGGCAGAATGCCCTGCTGATTGGCTAGTGTCATGAGCCCGACGGGGCGCGATGATTGGTCGGTGGGAAGTTCTACGTGTTGTGACTGGTCCGCGGCGGCGGCTCGGGGCGCGCGCGGGAGCGAGCTTTGAAAGTTGACCACGGCTCCCGCGAGCGGGTTTCCGGATGATCATGGTGGCGCTGCCGGGCCTCGGGAGCGGCCTGCAGCCCTGGTGCCCGCTGGATCTCAGCCTAGGTGAGGAGACGAAGCCTCGAGAATCGGGGAGGCAGGGCGGTGGTGTTCGGCGCCCGTGATGCTCTCCAGCCTAGGCCTGGGGTGGCCTGGGGTGGAGGTGGGGCGTTTGGCTCTGCAAGGTCTGGGCCCTGCAGATCTGCACTCTTGGCGAGCCGGGTTTAGAACAGAGCTAAAATAGGATTACGCATTTTTAAAAAAAGTAATAATAAAGAGATTGTGTTGCCGGATATCGTTTAGTTCTTTTGCATCTGTTTTCTCGGCCTTCCCCTTCTTATTCTGCAAATGTGCACGCTAGGATCCCCTTGGAAGACTCAAAGGTGACCTGGCAGGTCTTTCAACCTTTCATGTTTCCCCTGGTTTCCTTAATAAATGACCGAATCCCGGGCCTGCCATAGGAGAGCCTTCACTCTTCACCGCAGTCTTTCCCAATCATGTCATCTTTGGAGTCAGAGGTAACTGGGCTTGGTCTCTTGGCTCCACTGCTTAGCATCCGCCCAGCAGGTTGCTTAACCTTGCTGAGCCGTGGTTTCCCCATCTGTCAAATGGGGACGTCATCTCTACCTCCTAGGGGTTTGTGAAGGTTAGTACCTCGTTCTGCTCAAAAACAAAAACAAAAAACAACAACTAATAACCCTCACCCTTCACATTTCATCTCTGCGCCGGAGCTGTTTTGTTCATTTTCAATCAGGTTCTACTTTCTTCCCCTGTGTGCTGTTCTGCAGTTCTCTCTCTGCTTTTCTTTTCCTGGTAAACGTCCATGTTTAGGTCCAAATAAAGAAGAATCATCCTTCCCACCTCTTCCCCCCCGCCCCCCCCCCATTTCTCAGGAATAGTTTCTGTTGTGCTTTCTAGTATTTTACATGTCTGTTCCTGTTTTAACACTCATCCATTGTAAAACATAAACTAAAATAAAATAGTAATAACTATTGTTCCTGTCACCAGGTCTTTTCTAATGGGGACTTGGTAGCTACTCATCCAGAAATGAGGTCAGAAATACAGGTGTGCATCTATATATATAAAAGCCTGAGATACCAAACCACTGGTCGACTGGTTGCTATGACGTGCACTGACCACCAGGGGGCAGACACTCAACACAGGAGCTGCCCCCTGGTGGTCAGTGTGCTCCCACAGCCAACCTCCCTCTGTCCCTCCCCCTGGCGGGCTGGGCCCCTGACTCCCGCCTCCCCATCAGCCCAATCGCTGGCCAGGCGGAGGGACCCCACCTCTGTCAGTGTGTTTTGAAATCACTGAATATTTCTCTGAGTGTGGATCTCGCCTCCTCTCATTTACACTTCTTGGGGAAATTGTATCTTTTTTTTTTTTTAACATGCTAATTACCCTCCAAGGGCCCAATAAAGAATTTTATTTGGGCTTATTAACATAGTTATAAGGTTTTCACAAAGGGGCATCTGGAGCCCTCTTTGATTAACTTCTTTCTTCTCCAGGTTGAATGTGTGGGAAAGCTGGATCTTGAAGTGTTTTGAAGTTTCATTCCCCCTGACCGTTTTATGTAAAAAGCATTTTTCTCCTTGATATTTTTAGAAGATAACCAACCTAATAACCAGATGTCAGTTATAATTAAAAAAAAAAAAGATTTTCTTCACTTTTTCTGCTCTCCTTTAACTATGCTTATATGATTGTATAATTAAAGGTGAGTTGTGTCTAATAAACTTTTCTCTTCTTGAATCTCGCTAGAGTCCAAAATTGATAGGTTTCTTACTTGCTGTAGAGCACTAACTGGTTTAATTGCATTTTCCTACCAGAATGGGTGGAAACAGTGTGGGAACTGGACTTCACGGAGACTGAGCCTTTGGATCCCAGCATAGAAGCAGAAATCATTGAGACTGGATTGGATGCATTCACAAAACTCCACGAAAGTCTTTTACGCTTTGCTACAGAAGAACATGGATCTACAGAGGTAAAAATTTTAAAAAAAGGAAAGAAAGGAAAATCAAGCTAGCCACCTTTAGGTATTAGAAGTAGACTGTTAAAAGTCATTATTATCATCTTTTTAGTGAACAGTTCATAAGGAATATCAGAGGAGTAGCATAAAGAATGTGAATCATTTACTGAACTATCCTAATAGCTTTTTTCCAGAAGGTTCAGGTATTAATCTGTGATATTTTTTTAAGTCATGACTTTAAACAAATTTTTTCCCTTTTTATTTACTGATTTTTAGAGAGAAAGGAAGTGGTGGAGAGAGAGAGAGGAGAGAGACATTGATTTGTTGGTCCACTTATGTATACATTCATTGGTTGATTCTTGAGTGGAGATTGAACACAACCTTGGCGTACCATGACGATGCTCTAATCAGCTGAGCTATCCGGCCAGGACTTCAAGTCGTGACTTTTTCTAACAACAAATTAGAGGAAAAGAACATAGGCCAAAACAAGGGGGGGAGGGGGAGGACAGACTAAACCAAATATAAAACGAAGGCCAAGGAAAATGCAATAACAATTTCAGTATGCCTTCACTTTAAGAAAATCTGATATTATAAATGGAGTAGTTAATTTTATTCAATTGGAAAGGAGAGTTCCCTTATTTTTATTTTATTTTTTCTGAGAGTTCCTTTAAATATTGAGTTCTACCTAGTGTGTTTATTAGTATTTAGCTCATTGATTGCTTTTCAGAAGACTGAAGGGCTAGGTGCCAGAACAAAATGTACCCAATTCTATTTCCTAGCTGAGGAAATCAGAGCAATTTATTTCAATTTAAATGTACATTGATGAATTAGAATGATGAATTTGGGTACAAGGGGTAAGTTGTCTGAGTAATCACTACTATAGGTTGTCTGAAAAGTCTTAGTTTTTAACTGTAATAATTTTAGAAATTTATATGCTTCAAACCTAGCAAAAAAATTTTTTCAGTTTAATTATTTAAATCTGCCGAAACCGGTTTGGCTCAGTGGATAGAGCGTTGGCCTGCGGACTGAAAGGTCCCAGGTTCGATTCCGGTCAAGGGCATGTACCTGGGTTGTGGGCACTTCCCCAGTGGGGGATGTGCAGGAGGCAGCTGATTGATGTTTCTCTCTCACCGATGTTTCTAACTCTCCATCTCTCTCCTTTCCTCTCTGTAAAAAATCAATAAAATATATTTAAAAAAAAAAAAATTATTTAAATCTCATATACTTATTTATCTTTGTAATTTTCAATAATGCATTTTTAATTTTTTGTTTTAGTCCTTTGAAGATGGCACATGTTTGTAATTAGGAGCCAGACTGGTCTGTTCCCCTCCATTAAGGCACTAAGTAGTTATTAAAATCAAATAATAGGAGATTTTTACATTTCTGTAATTATTGGCTTTTGTGATTTACTCCTCCCCCCAGATCTTCTGGACCTTCTTCGCTGAGAACAACATTTCTCACCGTGCGCTGGTGGCTTTATTCTATCACTTTGTTCAAACAGTCCATAAGAAAAACGTCGGTGTGCAGTATCGAGAGTATGGCCTTCATGCCGCTGGTCTTTACTTTCTGCTACTGGAAGTACCAGGTAATGTAATTTGACATGATAGGACATACCTTTTGTCATTTAAAGTTTTTCTACATTGTTTTGAGCTCTTAAAAAAAAATTTTTTTAACCCACACATGAGGATATGTATTTATTTATTTGAGACAGAGAGGAAGGGAGAGGAAAATATTGATGTGAGAAAGAAACATCGATTGATTGCCTCTTGTACCTGCCCCAACCGGGGATCAAACCCACAAGCTGGGCATGTGCCCTGACTGGGAATCGAACCTGCCACTTTTGGGTGTGATGGACGATGCTCTGACCAATATTATGCTGTGTCGATAACCTGGTAGGAATAATCCGAGAAGGCCAAGGCTGGAGGGGGAATGTTTCCAGGCTACAGAGCCTCCACTCCACCCAGCCCCACCTCGTATAAAATTCTGTTATTTCCCCCGACTCCCTGTCCACACTGAGAAAAACTGCTGCGGGCATCTTTGTGTTGTATCTCACCTATGTGCTGTGGAAAAGCAGGTTTAAACCATTCTAAGAAAGCATGAGAAGACCAGCTAGTCATGCTTGAGGAGGAAAGCCCAGGAAAGGACTCTCATTATGAGCTTGTTCCGCTTCCTTTATTGTCAGAACACTGAGATGGCTGTTCCTCCTCCCTATCGTAACTCAGAGCAAAAGGGCTGAACGTAGAGGGGGTGTAGCCGGAGAACGCAACGGTGATATAATGAAGAACATCACAGCATTGGTCAGCTTTACCCCTCGTCATTGTTTACATAAGTGCATTTGCAATAAATGTTAAGGATTTATTCTCTGATTTGAAAAATTGATTAAAGGATACATAAAGCCTTGAATGTTAATTTGAATTGTGTGTTTTTTTTATTTTTTTGTTTGTGTGTTTTTTCATTTTTTTAAGTTTTATTGCTTTGTGACAGACTAGCACAAAATGAGCCATTTGGCATACATAACTTTATTATTTCAGTTTCTGAGGTCAGAAGTCCAGGCACAATGCGACTGGATTCTCTGCTGGGGTCACACCAGCTGATAGCGAGGTGTCAGCCCCAGCAGGTGCTCCTCTGGGGCTCCGTGTCTTCTTCTGAACTCAGTTGTTGGGAGAACTTGTTTCTTTGTGGTTGTAGGACCGAGGGCCCCTTTCTTGCTGCCTGTTAGCCAGGGAGCTCTCGGCTCCTGGGGGACACCCACTCTTCTTGCCACGTGGCCCCTCCAGCAATGGAGACTCTACCCGGGTTGAATCCTCCTCTCATTTTGATTTCCAGTCCTGTCTCTGACTTCCACACTCAGGTTTAAAGAGCTCAATGGATTAGATCGGGCCTATCAGGAGGGTTTTCCTCTCTTAAGGTCTGTGATTTGGGACTTAAATTACATCTGCAAAACCCCTGCAGAGTAGGACTTAAATTAGTGTGCGATTGGATAATAGTATTTAAGTATGTTTTAATATCAGTTATTGGTGGACTCACTTGATCCTTTTGCAACTTGCTTTAGTGCAGATTTTAAAGTAGCTTTTACTCTAGAGCTGATGTAGCCTTGTTTTTAGGTGTGTGGCTTTCCAAGGTCTCTATTGGGATTAACAAGGTGTCTCGATTGCGCTGGCCAGGCTCAAAGGTGTATCAGCCCTGTGTGAGCTCTGAAAATTATTGCTCTTCTGACTTCCTTGGAAATTGTTGTTTGCTCACTATTTACAGTTTACCCCTGCATGCACAGCTTGTAATCAGCCCTATGCAGATTGCTGGAGCTCTTTTTCTATGTAGCTTCCTCTTCTCCATTATTCTGTCCCATAAATTCCAGCTGCCTCTGCCTTTCTGACTTGATTTCTGTAGTCTCACTTAGTGAGACCATAATAATGTGCCCGGGTTCGCCATTTTTCTGCTGCTGTCCAGAAATTGCCTCAAAATACAAAAACGGGGGCAATTGTAGGGTCTACTTCATTTGTTTCCCTTATCTCAGGAATTTTATTTCTATGCTGTGTCTTGCTCCATGTCTTAAAATGATTATTTTAACATTTTTTGGTCTAGTTTTATAGTTCACAGTTAGGAAGACAGGAATAAAACCAGTTACTCCCTCATGGCTAAATACAGATAGAAATCTTGTTATTTATTTCTGATCAGCACTTTTGCTAACTTATGGCTAAAGGTGAATGGCACTTTTTTGCAGAAGTGTCATTGTTATTCAAAGTTAGTGCTAATCCCATTTTTGCTTTTGATATTTTTATCTGTTGTTACAGACATATTTGAAGACAATTAAATCTAACCTGCTTACTCTTTATTCTTTATGAATAGGCAGTGTGGCCAATCAAATATTCCACCCAGTGATGTTTGACAAATGTATACAGATTGTAAAGAAGAGTTGGCCTCAGGAATCTAACTTGAGTCGGAAAAGAAGGAAAGAACATCCGAAGAACTCTCAGACTAATCCAAGAGGGCATAGAAAGAGAGGAAAGCCACCCAGGAAAGAGGATATTGAGGTAAGAAGAGGAATAATAAAGCATATCTTCATCAACACACGATTTAAGAATTAACTTTATATTAACATATGGTTTCAGGCATAATGATTATAATCAAATGGTCTTAAAGTATCATTAGCTCTCCAATAGGACCAAGTTGCATTTCTATTTGGCCAGCTTTCCAACCTCCCTATCATCTTTCCTCAGCCTTGTACCCAGCTGTGCATGAGAACTTGCTAACAGGTATATTTGCCACATTATGTCATTGTCATTAGAGAGGGTGGTGAAGGATCCTGAGGACACAGATCCATAAGAATATAGAAGAATAGCATTAATTCCAGATTCTTGCATGACTAGGTAGAATGATAAAGGTTCATTGATGTGAAAATGAAAACTTTTAAGACACAGAATCCTCATTGACACAAAACTATAGAGCTAGGAAGTATTGTCACAGTCATCTAATCCAGTGATGTGCCATTGTGAGCCTGGAGACCTAGAGCATTCAGGGGACCTGGTCATTCAGCAACCCCCTGGCGTTTCACTGGATTTGATTTGAGTAAATTGAAAACCAGGGGGAAAGTGTTAGGCCATATTTTACAGTCAGCTGTATATTTCTTCATAATCTAGATGGATGAAATTGTAGAAGAACAAGAAGATGAAGAAGACATCAGTTTTTCTGCCTGGGACCTTTGTCAAATTCGAAGAGCCATCTTTCATCTTTTAAAGAATTTTTTAAGGCTTCTGTCCAAGTTTTCCCTGAAAGAAAAGCCACAGTGTGTACAGAATTGTATCGAGGTCAGTGAAAACTCCAAGAAACTTGGGGCAACCTCAGAGGGCGCCGATGAGGGTAATACTTAATGAGTAAGAAAAATCAGGCTGCCTCTTGGTATCTGTTTTCTAGGTCTTTGTGGCATTAACTAATTTTGAGCCAGTTCTTCATGAATTTCATGTTACACAAGCCAGGTGAGCCATTCAATCTCCCAGCGTTAAAGTTTAAACAGTATGATAACTTTTGCTCTAGGTGAAGTATGAATGTCGTTTTATTCTAGGTGGCACGTAGGTAAAATTTATTCATTTAAATATGGCTTATTAAATAAGGCAATCTTTTAAGTAAAATCATATCCATTAACTAATTTTTGCCCTTTTTTCTTTAGCAACCTTGACCAAGCGAAGTACATACCAGAACTGGCCTATCATGGATTGTATTTGCTATGCTCCCCCGTTCATGGAGGAGACAAGGTAAAAGAGACAAGGATCTAAGTTAGCTATTGGTTAAATTGAAGCATGCAAATCATGTAACGGAAAAACATTAGAAGCAGTTGATGTAATGGCATTTCAACTTACCGGTTATTTCCATGACCTTGCTATATTATATATCTCCTGTATAATGGGAAGTATAACCATTTCTATTGTTGTCTACTCTTCGTAACAAACCTTATATTCCAAATACTTGGTGGCCAAGCAAATTATTATCTGGTTTCATACATAAAAATGGTTCCAGTGTGAATTAGGTAAGAAGAACAGATAAGCTGCCAAAGAGAACATTACTTTTCTAGAAATATTCACCAAACTGTTCTAAAGAAAAGAATAGACAGTCAGCATTTTGTAGTTTCCCTTGGCAATTCATGTGTGCTTCGGTAATTGTATTAATATTTGTATTACTCTAGTTGGTAATTTTACGGAAATATTACTGGTTTTCATTCCTGTTAGCATTATGAATGTGGATTTTGCTTTCTCCACCCCCACCCCCAAGTCACCCTAACAGTATCACTACTCTAAACATTTGAGTTGGGGTCAATCAAGAGGATGGTGGAATCCAGGTATAGATGTCATTAATAAAATAAGGTTTTGTAAAAAATGTGATAGGCCAAGGTCATGTGGCTTTTGGTGGCTGTGATTCACTTAATAATTTCCAGGGGCAGTAACGTGATGGTTAAGGAGGTTTGGGGTAATGCGCATCTGTGTTCAGGTTCTGGCTCCACCACTTACTGTTTGTTTTTGTGTAAGCTCCTCAGCCTTGTGAAAGCCTCAGTTTCCTCATCTGGACCAAAAAGGAATAAAAGGCTTACCTGCCTCACAGATTTGTCAGGGGGGTTAAATGAAAGAATGCCTGTCAAATGCTGACCACAGTGCCTATTGTTTAAAAAGCATTCCATATTTTATAATTTGTTTTATTATTATTTCTATGTGCTTGAAATATGGCCGTATAGAATTCACAGTAATACTTTTAATTTCCATGCCCCTTTTAACATTTAAAAAATAGAATGGATGGAAAAAATCTATCCTTTTAGGTCCACGGTGTCTCTAAAGATGCAGGGATTTTTAACTGTGGCAGAACTTACATGATGTTGGACAACTTTGGTTTTAGCCAGGCCTTTGATTACTTGACTTTGGACAGCTTGCCTTTGGAGTCTGTTTTATTATTATAGACTAGAAACAATAATATTATATATAAAATGGGAATGCCTTGCTTACCTCATGGAGTTGTTGTGAGGTTTAAGATTAAATGTGGTAAAATCTAGTAATATACATGAATGTGCTGAATGCCATACCCAGTACATGTTTGGTTTTTAGTAAATGTTTTATTTACTGGAGGAATGAATGAATTATCTGAGTAAATTATATGAGATGATACATGAGAAGGTCCTTTGTAAACTTCAGGTAAAACACAAGTGTGAATTTTTCCTTTCTCCCCTTGCTATAACGGGATTAGCAGCAGCATCCTTTGCCTTCTAGAAAGAGAGCATGCAGAGAGAAAGTAGATGATATTCCTATCATTATCTGCAAGCAGTGTTCTCACACTGTTTCCATTGGTAATTATTTAAGAAATACATTCCTAATGGTCAGCCCAAAACTATGTCTCAAGTTGACTGATCTTTAGATGCTGCAAATTGTTGTCTGTGATCTTCAGGGATTCTCTGTTATGCCTTAAATTGAACTTTCTTTTCTCTTCTAGGTCATCGGTTGTGTTTTCCATCAAATGCTAAATGTGATATTAATGTTAGAAGTGGGTGAAGGGTCCCATCATGCCCCCCTTGCTATAACGTCATCAGTCATCAGCAGCAGAAACCAGGCAGTCCAGTTTATCAGGTGACGCACGCAGCTTGGGTTATTACTCTCTCCTCTTTATCACTTTCCCTTCATCTTCTGGGGCCTGTACTAACCAAGATTTCTGACACCCGTGGGAACCAATACATTTCTGGCCTGTTTGTGGTTTGGGGGGCCAAAATAAAGCACCTTGTAGCTCACCTGGTTCATGTGGTCGGGGTCACTGTGGTAACCCCTGCCTTCGGGCCTTGTTGAAGGGAGAAGGAATCCAGTTCACCAGCCAGCACCAGCCTCCAGCTGGCTTGTCCCAGCTGTGAGGTCAGCCTCTGGGTGATGACAGTGGCTTCTCCTCTGCTCTCCATCGTCTGCTTCCGTATGGACCACGCCTGCAAGTCTGCCGCCTCCTGTTCCTTTTCTGTTTCTCACTTCTCCAGGCCTCTTCCCGTTTGTTCCTTGCCACTTTCCCCGTTTCTTTTCACTTTTCTACTCCCTTCCCCTACAGAAAATACTTTCTTGATTAAACGAGTTGGATGGTTTTTCCTTCTTTAGCAATAATCGATAGACTCATTTTTCCCTCACGAGACACTTAGCTTCACCCAAAAAGTTTTTTTGTTTTAGCATTATTGGGAAAGACCTATTTGCTGTCATTGGCTTTTTAACCCCCTCCCATACTGAATATTTGGTGGTGGGAAAAAAGTGGTCAGTATGCACCTGAGAGTGTGTACATTCACGATACATAATGTACTTGACGATTTGAGGACGGTGGAATATATAGACTGTCATTAAATAAATAAGACGTTGTAAGTGGAAACCCTCACTTTGGCTTTTCCGTCAGAGCTCATGATGCAGAACTTGCCACTAAAAATGGGTCCACCCTGGGCATTATGGTCATTTCTTCTTGGGTGAAAGTTTGGACAGGTACTATTACAAAGGCATTGAAGTAGCATTTCAATGAGCTACCACGAGGTGGTACTGTGTCTTAGTCTGTTTATCCCAAAATCATGTCTTTTAGAATCTTAATAGGAAATGTACTAAGTAGTGCCATTAGTCCTAAGGAGAGTGCACGTTTGCTCCTCCCTGACTGCCGCTGTCTACTTGGCAGCCACTCTACAACCAGGCCTGAGAGTAGGCGATGGGTTTCTGCTGTGGCACTTGATGTCTTTACTCTTTATTCACCGAAACAAACAGATTGTTTTTACTATTGAGGATTTCTAACACGTAGGATTAGTGGGTTTTGGGAGAGTCAAGGAAAATGACTGTTTCGTTGTAATTATAGGTATGTTATAAACAGAGGCTGTGCTTTTTTTTCATAGCTCACTTGTGGATGAACTAAAGGAAAGTATATTCCCAGTTCTTCGTATCTTACTCCAGCACATCTGTGCCAAGGTACCAGTTGCTTTCGTAACAATAAGAATACTTTTTAAATATTTAATGTGTATGAAGTTAAACGTGTGTGTTGTGTGTTTTTGTGCTTGGTAATGAGTCTGTGTCATTACTAAACATAGTTTTATTTAATATATTCACTAGCTGTTCTCCTAGACAGTGTCCTTTTGGGAATAAAAAAACCTTTTAATTTTGGAAGTTTTCAATATATAAAGAAATGAAGAGACTAGGATGAAGAGCACCTATCTTCAACAATTTTGTGTCACTTGTACCCCAAAAAGATATTACTCCTGCACACTGGATTTTTTAAAACAAATTCCATCATATGCTTTTATATATAAATATTTCTGTGTATCTCTAAAGAATAAGCATTCTTTAAGAACATAATCATAAAATACACAGTAATACTTTAAAGCCACCAAATATCCAGTTAACGTTCACATTTCTGTGATTATCTCGTAAGTTATTATAACTGTGCGGAGAAACGATTCTTAACTCAAACTTGATGGATTCTAGGGGTTTATAAACTCCCTACAATCATGTGTTAAATTTGTATTTCTGAGGATAAGACCAACAGATTTCTTACAGGTTAGTTTTTAAAAGGGTCTGAAACCACCCTAACCGGTGTGGCTCAGTAGATGGGGCATCGGCTTGTGGACCGAAAGGTCCCAGGTTCGATTCCGGTCAGGGGCACATTCCCAGTGGGGGGTGTGCAGGAGGCAGCTGATCGATGTTACTCTCTCATCGATGTTTCTAACTCTCTATCCCTCTCCCTTCCTCTCTGTAAGAAAATCAATAAAATATATTTTTACAAAAGGGGGGGATCTGAAATCTAAAATGTGTTGGTCATTTCTATAATACTTAAAGATCACCGAACTAGTCACAGTTACATCCACTAACTTCTCACTTGTACCACAACATGTCTCAGTTGTCAGGTGAGCAGCTTGTCAACATTTGTGTTCCAGGTGGTAGATAAATCGGAGTATCGGACCTACGCGGCTCAGTCCCTGGTACAGCTGCTCAGCAAACTTCCTTGCGGGGAGTATGCTACATTTATCGCCTGGCTTTACAGATACTCGCGAAGCTCCAAGGTAAGAGAATACATCTGCAGTGAAATCTTGGTTTCTGGTTGTGCAGCCTTCTAATGCAGCCAGATCTGAATGCATACGGGATCCTTCGGTTTTCATGACTATGTGATGGGGACTCTTACGATTTTGCTCTACCAGATCCCACACCGGGTTTTCACTCTTGACGTTGCCTTGGCTCTGTTGGAACTGCCGGAAAGAGAGGCGGATCACGCACTGTCCTCGGAGCATCAGAAGTTCTTAAATCATAAGTTCTTGGTGCAGGAAATAATGTTTGACCGCTGTTTAGACAAGGCACCGACTGTCCGCAGCAAGGCATTGTCCAGTTTCGCACACTGCCTGGAGTTGTCCGCTAACAGCACATCGGAGAGCATTCTGGAATTTCTGATTAACAGTAAGTGACATGGAATTGGCCTTACGCTTGTCAAAAAATTAGACTTCAACCAAAGGACTTGTATGCATGCATATAAGCCTAACCAATGGACACAGACACGGGGGGAGGTGGGGGGTGAGGGTCTGGGGTGGGGGGGTGGGGGGGCAAAAGGGGGATAAGGACACGTGTAATACCTTAATCAATAAAGAAAAAAAAATTGGACTTCAGGGGAATCATTTTTTGTTGTGGCAAAAACTGTTGATATAGTATGATATACTTTCATTCTTATAAACATATTTCAGTATATTGTATTGTTGAATAACTTTTTAGACAGGCCTGAGGCATTTGAAAGGCGTTTTTTAGAGGTGAGACTGGTGGTTGCCTTTACTACTGCTGTGCATTTTTGGGTATGGCTGTATGGGGCCTAATATCCATTTCAAATGCGTTCCCAAGGAGAACGTTATTAATTGTTAGCAGTTTAGAATCGGCCTTCTGTTCAGGCCTAATTATTTTTATTTTGATTCCTCTGTGAATATTTACTTAGGGTTTATGATATTCTGGCTTTTTTCCTCTTGTCTCTCTGCTTATTTTTAGGTCCTACCATTTTAGGAATAGAGAGCCATCCTGGTACTTTCCTCAGAAATTCATCAGGTAATGGGTCAATATATTTCCAAATATTGAATAACTGCCTTTTTATTTAAAGGCCTAGCTGGATTTTTGAAATGTGTTTTGTGTGGGGTTTTTTTTCTAGCTCTATATTTTTCTATTTTCGTATTGCACTTTTTTCCTTCATCAAAGAAATTGAGATTCACTTCAATAATGATGTGGTAGCTTAAATGTGTAATATGCCATGCTTGCATTATTAAAAGTGTAATAAATTTTTACCTTAATGACAGCCCTTTTTCTAATTTATTCTTTTTAAGCTTTTTCCTGTCAGAAGCAGACACTGAACCCGGGAGACTCGGGGGTGATCAATACAGACAGCAGTGGTGAAACAATTGGATCTAGGGGTATGTCAGATTTTATCACAACCAAATGCGTAATAACCATAATAGAGTCTAAAAACCTTGGATTTTTTCTGATTAATTCACCTTAAGAATCGGAGCATCTCTTTTCCTTAAAAGTGGAGCAATTTCTATTTTATTATATCTTTACTTGATGTCCTTGCACTAGACTGTATTTAATTCTAAGATAAAGAATAAGCTACATTCCACCTACATGTACTGAACACCAATACCAATCTTTCTTTAACACTTAAGAGAATATTAGCAGGTATTTTCTTTTCTTATTTAAATCAACTGTTGTGAACTGTTGGAATTACTGACCAAAAAGAGGACCAGTTACTAGGGAAAGTGCAGTAGATATTAAATGTGTGTTTGGAGAAAAGTCGTCACAAAAAAGGGGAATAGATGAATAATACTGTGGGACCGAGTCTTGTTCCCATTTTTCATTCCTTGTTACTTTGTTTACCATGCCTTCTTGACTCAGCCATCCCAGAGGTTACTTTTAATACATGGTAGGGAACTGTGATCCCAGCTTCCACTGAAAAAGGCAGTTTGGAATTTAGATTATAATTTCCCTTCACCAACAGAAGGAGCCATTTTTCAGTGGGTCGTACATATCGTACGGAGTGATTATGGGTTCCTCCGCGGACTCCAGCACAAGATTCTGAACATAAGTGGTGCCTGATCACTTTCCCTGACGTATTGAATCTGGGATGGTGGAAGTCTCAGTGTGATTCAGGGAAAAAACAAACCTGTACTAGGCAGTGGGTAGACCTGGAGCCTACTCAGATTCTGTTTCTGTCTGGCTGTAAGGTCTTGGCGCCTTTTTCATCTGTAACATGACATCATAAAATAGTGGAGAAAACACTAAACACTATAAGAAATGAGACGCCGTCTGAATTCTTGTACAGTTTGTTACTAAATAGCTGCATGACCTAAGACATGGAAGTCAACACAACTCCTGTCACACACGTTCTGATCCTAACCCTTCCCTACCTTTCACAGGGGACTGTTGTCAGAGTCTATAGAAATAAGGTTTAGAGAAGTGGTTTTAAAAGATGGATAAATAGATGAGAGAGAAAAGAAAGGGAATGTGTGTAAAGGATTAATTATATAATTAGATTTATTTGTTTATTTTTAAAGCTTTTATATGGTCCCTTCTGTCTGTGCTAGGCATTGTAGATACAGACTTTAAGAAAATAAAGTTTCATTTCTTAAGGAGCAATGGGAGAGGCAGATATGTGTGCATATAAATTGGTGTTAATTTTTTTTTCACATTTGGTAGGATTCTTCAGTAATGCCTGGACTTTTATGCACATGTGGGAAGCTTTTTTATTAATTCAATATCTGTACTTGTTATGGGTGTATTCAGACTATTTCTTCTTGAGTCAGTTTCCATACTTTATATCATTGTAGAAATTTGTCCATTTCACCTGGGTCACTTAATTTGTTAACATAAAATTGTACATAGTATTCTTTTACAATTTTTGTATTATTGTAAGGTAGGTAATAATGTTATTCATTCCTGATTTTAGCTATTTGAATTTTCTCTGATATTTTCTTAGTCTATCTAAAAGTTTGTTAATCTTGTAACCTTTTTCAAGGAACTTTTTAATTTCATGTATTTCCTCTATTGTTTTCCATTCTCTAGTTCATTTTTTATTTGTTTTCTTGGGGATCAGCAGTTCTCAAAATGTGTTTGAGTCTCTCAGTCTGCTTCAACACATCCTTGAAGTTAATACTGTTTTCATAGTATCAAGACATCGCTCGCCTCTGTGCTCTGATTCTCCCACAAGTATAAGTTGAGGTTTTTCCACAGATGCCATGACATGAACGTGACAGGTCGCAGGCAGGAGCGATGAGAATCAGCTCTCTTCTTTTTTTTTTTTTTTTTTTAAATATATTTTATTGATTTTTTACAGAGAGGAAGGGAGAGAGATAGAGAGTCAGAAACATCGATGAGAGAGAAACATCGATCAGCTGCCTCCTGCACATCTCCTACTGGGGATGTGCCCGCAACCCAGGTATATGCCCTTGACCGGAATCGAACCTGGGACCTTTCAGTCTGCAGGCTGACGCTCTATCCAGTGAGCCAAACCGGTTTCGGCAGCTCTCTTCTTATTAAGCCAGACATTAAAAGAATTTGCAAAAACAGTGCCATTTTTTTCAGTATCTTTTTTTTTTTTTTTTTTTGCAGTATAGTCATTTTTTATTTTAAATATATACTCTTCAGAGTATCATGTCTAATTTAGATTGAACATGTAATTCACATTTAAAAAAGCTCTTAGGAATCTTTACTAATTTTTAATAGTGCAAAGGGGCCTGGGATTGAAAAGTTTTAAAGCTGCAGGTATTTAGTAATATTATTTTATTTAGGCTTTTAAAAACTCATGGTTTAGATCAGCCGTGGGCAAACTACGGCCCGCGGGCCGGATGAATAAATGAATAAAACTAAAAAAAAAAAAAAAGACCGTACCCTTTTATGTAATGATGTTTACTTTGAATTTATATTAGTTCACACAAACACTCCATCCATGCTTTTGTTCCGGCCCTCCTGTCCAGTTTAAGAACCCATTGTGGCCCTCGAGTCAAAAAGTTTGCCCACCCCTGGTTTAGATACTTCTACCTGTAGTTAAACCCAATAGAAGATCTAGATAATTTATTTAAAATTTTAGGCATAGGAGCCAGGATTTAAAACTGATTTTTTAATATTCCAGAATTTTTGCCCTTTTTTTTTTTTACATGAACTTTGCCTTTTTCATTATTGGGAATAGCTAATTATTTGAGATGTTTTTATTTCTACCTCATTTCATACTCTGATTTGAAACAAGCGAATTAGTCAGTTTTTTCAGATTTTGTCGGTACTGCGTGTGAGGTGTCAGACCTGTGTAGTCTTTCTCAGACTCTAATGGCGGGCGTATCCTCAGCAGAAAGGTGTGTCATGGCCATGCTGAGAAAGAGGATCCGGGACGAGAAGATCAACGTGAGGAAGTCGGCGCTCCAGGTGTGTTTCTCCCGACATTCTTTAATGCGCGCTCTTTTTAAAAAAATAAATAAATTTTTATTAATTTCAGGGCGGAAGGGAGAGGGAGAGAGAGATTGAAGCATCAACGATAAGAGAGAATCATTGATCGGCTGCCTCCTGCATGCCCCCCACTGGGGATGGAGCCCGTAACCCTGGCATGCGCCCCTGACTGGAATGGAACCTGGGACCCTTCAGTCTGCAGTCCGATGCTCTATGCACTGAGCCAAACCAGCAAGGGCATTGCGCTCTCTTTTTAAGCACTCAGAAATGCAGGAGAATATTTTAAAGGTCCCTCTGCCATATTTGTTATTTAATTTGCTTTTCATTTAACATTAGTTCATCTTGATCCTGTTATGTCTAAATTATATAGATGAACTAAGGATTATTTGATTTGAAGCTTTCCTACTGGGTTGCTGGCTTTTTAAGAATCATGAATTTATACCCTTAATGTCATTTTTTAGAGTAGGGGTTCTTAGCTTAGGGACATGGACAGATTTTGATAGGGTTTGTAAAACCACTGAAATTGTTTGAAAATACTTATGTGTATAAAATGTATGTCAGATTTTCTCTGGAGAGAGAGACCTTAGCTTTCACCAGATTCTAAAAGGTGGGATGCTACTGGAGGGATGGATCTTTGACCTTAACGATGTAAAGAACCAAGAACTTGAAGGAAGTATTTTTGTGTGTATTTGCCTGTTTGCACATATGCTATGCATGCATCATCACTTCACGTGTGTGTGTGCACTTCCTAGGTATTGGTGAGTATTTTGAAGCACTGCAGCGTCTCAGGCATGAAGGAGGAGCTTTCAATTCTTCAGGAGCAGTGCCGGGACCCTGCTGTATCTGTCCGGAAGCAGGCCTTGCAGTCTCTTACTGAACTTCTTATGGTGAGGGGCTTCTTCTTATGTGTCTAATGCATGGTGTTTACATTAAAAAACAATTCAGCCTAATAACTGCTTGTTGCTAAATATTAAGTTGACCAGTAGAAACTCTACCAAGTCTAATATACAGTGTAAGAGAAAGGAAAAGGTATCTTTTACTTACATATGATAGACTGCATTTCATATTAAATGTAATTATGAACTAATGCTAGAGAATGCTACTGGTTAGCCTTTCTTGTCTTAAGCTCATATCTCACATAGAAATATGAATTTTAAAATTAATTTGGTTAGGCCAGAGGCCTACTTTAATTTTTGTTCATTATAACCTATATAAATGATATTGCTAAAAGAGCAGAACCAGCGATCCTAGATATAATTTACTTCTGCCAAGTAATTCGCTCTTAAAGAATTTTAAGAGCATGGTTTTCTCTTGTTTCGTAATAGAAGGCATTAAGCAATATGTATTTTTACTTTATCTGGTAGCACTTACTCTAATTACTTCTTGGGATAAATATTTATTATTTGATCTTGAATTATCAAAAAATGCTGATTTATTACTAATAACAAAATAATGACTTTGTAAGTTTAAAATTTCAGTATGGACTGATTTGCAATAACTGCACATTGAACTTTGTTTTTACATATCGTTTGAATATTGTGGGTTTTGGGAGGTTTTTTGTTTGTTTTATTAAAGGGAGAGGGAGAGAGAGATAGGAACATCAATGATGAGAGAAAGTCATTGATTGGTTGTGTCCTGACAACCCACACTGCGGATCAAGCCCGCAACCCGGGCATGTGCCCTGACCAGGAATCGAACCGTGACCTTCTAGGTTGATGCTCAACCACTGAGCATTGCTGGCTGGGCTGTAGGTTTGCTTTTGTTTGTTTTTTCTCTTATGATCTATTTGTAGTTGTGTGTGCAACTACTTTTAACATGTCTCAAAATATTGATCACAACTTCACTGATTTGTAGTTACACTTCCAATAGCATCAGACTCTTTGTGACTTCCCAATTTTAACTCCTAAAGGCCCACCCTAGATGTGCCCAGATCCAGAAAGCCTGGCTGATGGGGATCACCCCCGTTGTGATGGACTCGGAGAGCACCGTGCAGGAAAAGGCCCTGGAATGCCTGGACCAGGTCCTGCTGCAGAACATTAAGCACTTCAATAAGTTTCACGGTGGAGATGACAGCCAGGTGCTGGCTTGGGCACTGCTTTCTCTCCTTAGTACCGAAAGCCAGGAGCTGAGGTATGTGAGTTATGCTTTACTTTCCTTAGAGAAGGCTCTAAGGGCTTTTCAGAAGAAAGTTCTGTATTGATCTTGGACAGCTAGCTTTCTAAATGCCTGGGTAGATTTGAAGCCTCAATTTTGGTCTCTTTTTCTTTTTCTTTTCTTTCTTTTTTTTTTTCACTGTATTCCCCCATTCAATCTTGGCTGCCACAATCAGACAGACAGAAAGCGCGAGGACCCTTTTTTCTTGCATGTGCACTGGAACTGGTCTCTTTTTCTTGACCTAATTCAAATCTCAGCATTTTTGTGGTGACTGTTTTTTGTGAAGCCTTTGATCCCTTTCTTTGCTTTTCTCTGAGTGTCCTCCACTTTTAACTTGGTATCTTAATACGTATGTAATAGAAAACACTGCGGATATGGTAGATTAATAACTAACTCAATACCAGTTATTTTGAAAGATAACCTCCCAGCCTTTACAAGTTAGACTTTTTCTGACATTTTATCGGACTGGTTGACTTAATGACACTGCAGTATTTTTTCCACTTAGCATGTGTTGAACGCCCAGTGCACAGTGAGCACTGCCGGGAGGGGGTAGCGCCTGAGTGATAAACTTTAATCTGTTCTGCAGGAGTCCTAGAGTTAGTGTGTGCGTGTGCTACCTTGACTGCTTTTCCTTTCCTTTCTTTAAAAATTGTACCAGAAACACTTCCCTATTTGTTTGCATGTAGTTATGAAGGAGTTATACAATAAGAATAATAGATTTAGTGTCATAAAACACTGTTGTGGCCCTGGCAGATCACCCTAGTATTCTGGGTCTTCATTTCCTAATTTGTAAGAACAGCCAGTTGGGTTACGTGATCTCTTAAAGTCATGCAAGCTTGGTATTAAAACTCTAACTGAAAATCGCCCTACCTGGTTTGGCTCAGTGGATAGAGCGCAGCCCGTGGAATGAAGCGTCCTGGGTTTGATTCTGGCCAAGGGCACATACCTCAGTTGCACATAATGGGGAGTTATGTTTAATGGCTACAAAGTTTCATGGGATTCAAAAAAAAGTTCTAGAAATGGATGATTGCACAACAGTGTGAATGTATTTAAGGCATGTATTTAAGTGTAATTCAGTATTGGGCATACTGAATTACACTGAAAATGGTTAAGATGATAAATTTTGTGTTATGTAATTTTGCTATCATTGAGGGGAATTTTTTTTTTTTGCCCAAATTTTGGAAAGTGTGGGTAGAATTAGGGGCTTAAGTATAAGAAGTTTTGGAATAGCCATTGTAGGAAATGAATGAGGTCATCAGTTCTCAAAGTGATGAATTCATGAGCTCAGACTGTGTTTATCCTAATATTAAGATGTTCTGTGCATTTTCCACATTTATTCTTCCAAAGTAGAGTTTTCTAGAAGCCATACAGTGGTGTTGGGACAGATTGAGTGCAGAGGCAGAAATGAGAGTCCACCTGTCTCCTGTTTCAGCCAGACTGCAAAGAGATTTACAAAAGTGTAAAACAATACCATTCTCCTGACCAAGTTATTTTGTTTAAAACAGATAGTTGTTTTTGTAAAACAATGCATTATTTATGTTAACATAAAATTAATTGGCTTATTCTTATTTTAAATGAATTGATAAATATTTTTAAATTTCTTATTCTTAATTCCTAGCATGGCAAATGTTGATATAACAAACAAAAGCATTTCAAGGCGGACAGTAATTTTTAGGAATTTAAAAGGGCCCTGAGCCCTAACCGGTTTGGCTCAGTGGATAGAGCGTCAGCCTGCGGAGTGAAAGGTCCCAGGTTCGATTCCGGCCAAGGGCATGTACCTTGGTTGCGGGCACATCCCCAGTAGGAGGTGTGCAAGAGGCAGCTGATTGATGTTTCTCTCTCATCAATGTTTCTAACTCTCTATCCCTATCCCTCTCACTTCCTGTCTGTAAAAAATCAATAAAATATATTTAAAAAGTAAAATAAATAAAAGGGCCCTGAGATGAAAAAGTGGGAGTGCCACTGACCTAGGAAATCAATGACAAAAATAGAATTATTGAGAACCAACCGTAGGGCTAGTTCAATAGAGTTCTGTTAACTTTTATAAACAAAATCTTATGAAATGTTATTATTTGCTTTAAAAATAAATACTTTATGAGGGCAGGAATAAATGTACCTTATTGTGTATAATAAAAATTAAAGAGATACCTAGTTTGGTATCAAATGTGCCAGAGGAATCCCGGAGCAGCAGCAGCTGATATCCTTTTACTGAATGAGCTGATCTCAACAGTTTTATATATTTATAGTTACCATTCTGCTCTCCCATCTTTTTTTCCAGCCGCTATTTAAATAAGGCTTTTTATATCTGGTCCACGAAAGATAAATTCTCATCTGCTTTTATAAACAACATGCTATCCCACACTGGCACGGAACATTCTGCACCAGCCTGGATGCTGCTCTCCAAGATTGCTTGCTCATCACCCAAGCTCGACTACACCAGAGTAATAGAGTCCTGGGAGGAAATCAGCAGGTGGGCATGCTTATAACTGAGCCACGGATGGGTACACGGAAGATTCTTGTAGATAAAGCTCATGCCTTAAGGAAACGGGCTATCTTATAGCTGTTCATATACACAGATCTTTTCTTTAAATTCAGGCTTAAAAACAAACATGAACGTAAGAATCACTTTTAAGCTTTCAGTTTAGTCTTTGTCCAAGTATCTAAGGGCCTTAATGCTCTTACAACTTGAATCCAAAACCATGCTACCCTGGTATTCATAATCCAGAAGGAAAGTACTTTGTTGGCAGCAGTGTTCACTTTGGCTCTGTATTGATGTTTCTTCTGTCCTTTTCTTAGTCAACAGAACCCCAATTCAAACACCTTGGGCCACATCCTGTGTGTTATTGGGCATATTGCAAAGCATCTCCCAAAGAGCACCCGAGACAAGGTGACCGGTGAGTGTCCGTCGGAGAATCTCGGAAAGGCATTGCCTCTCACTTCATATGTGTGTGCTTTAAGCAGTTAAACTTCAAGGGTCTGACTTCCCTTTTAGATGTCGTCAAGTGTAAGCTGAGTGGATTCCACTGGTCTCTAGAGCTGATCAGCTCCGCTGTCGATACGTTGCAAAGACTCTGCAGAGCATCTGCGGAGACAGCTGTGGAGGAGCGGGTAGGCTGCACTCTCCTGGATGCGTTTGTCATTTATTTGTACTCCGTAGGCAGGTCACTCCTTTTTGAAGTTTGAGAAGTGTTCTCTTTAGAGAACCTGTATGGACGGGTAGTCCCAGTAGCCGTGACCACAACAGAAGGAAACACTTGGTGTGACAGGCAGTCGACATTTCCCAAGAAGGTCTTGGCTGCTAAAGACACCCAGTTCTCTCAGGAAGTCAGCACCTTGGCGGAGACCTTGCAAGGCTATCTTTTCATAAGCTGTAGGCTGGATGCTTGGGATAGCTTTGTATATCCTCCTTCACCGCCACCCTCATTTCAGGAATGCTTCATATGATTTCCCACTGGTCGGGGGGGTTCCTTCCAGGCCAGAAGGTTTCTGATCATCGTTAAGTCATAATCCTAGAAAACTATCCAGTTCCTATAAGGCTGTATTACCCGAACATCTCATTGTATCATGTCCACAAAGCTGCCCGGAGCCTACAGCCAATGGGTTGGTTGTAGGGTGGGATCAAACTCCCTCCCCAGCTAGTGTAGTTAGCTGTGTGGGCCAGAGGTGGTGCCTCTTCGAAGTTATTTTAACTAATAAGAGACACTGGAAAAAGTCTCGGACGAATACATTTCAGGAGAATAACAACTACTTGTTTTTATTATGCCTGTTTATTACAGTGTTAATTCACCATCTACGTGTCAGAAGAATTGCAGTATTTTTATTTTTATTTTTTTATTTTTTTTTTTTAATATATTTTATTGATTTTTTACAGAGAGGAAGGGAGAGAGATAGTTAGAAACATCGATGGGAGAGAAACATCGATCAGCTGCCTCCTGCACACCTCCCACTGGGGATATGCCCGCAACCCAGGTACATGCCCTTGACTGGAATCGAACCCGGGACCTTTCAGTCCGCAGGCCGACGCTCTATCCACCGAGCCAAACCGGTTTCGATCAGTATTTTTATTATTGAAGGAACACTGCTGTTATAGATCTCTCTTAATTAGTGCCCTAGATCTTCCCAAACACATGCTCTTGGCTCTTAGAGGGCAAATGTTGAAAGAAAAATTATATATATAACAGACATATGTAACTGGCTTATACATTTGAAGCTCATAAAGTTTCCCGAGAAAACTGTGTTTCCTGAATAGTCTGATGTAGATGTATAGACCCTTCAGAAATGACCTTTGACTCGCCTTAGGAGTTACTGAATCAGGTGTGCGGGGATGTCCTCTCCACCTGCGTGCACTGCCTCTCCAACATCGTTCTGAAGGAAGGTGGAGCTGGGAATATGGATGAGGACCTGCTGGTAAGTAACTACTTTTCTCAACCATTGGATTTCTTTATATCATTTGAGGGTTTTTAAAGGTGTCTTTGTAATGTGCATTTCTGTTACTATTAGCAAGAAAAGGATATTCCTAGCATAGAACTTACTCTTTTCTTAGAAGAATTTTTATTGATGACCTATTCATTTTCTTTTCTCGTACTTGTTATCTGGGGAAAACTTGATGGTATATGCTTCCTCCAGTTAGAACCTATGAGATCCCTTCCTCTCTCTAAGCATGTCCTTGGGTGAGGATTTTTTTTTTTTAAATCATCTGAAATAGCTATGAAAAAAATAGTTCTTTTAAATGTGAGGGACAAAAATAGTACTCCACCGACATGTCCTTAATCTATAGGTAGGGTAAATTTTTTATTTTTGCTTTATTTTTATGCAAAACCAATTTTCTTCGCAGGTGAAGTATATTTTTACCTTAGGAGATATAGCCCAACTCTGTCCAGCCAGAGTGGAGAAGCGAGCCTTCCTTCTGATTCAGTCCATTGTAGCTTCTTCTGCGGATGCGGATCACCGTAAGGCACTTAAAGTTACCCTTTGCGGGTGCTGTCTGAAGCCTGGGCCAGCCCCTGGAGTGTTGTAAATAAGCTCCCTTTTCCTTCCCTTGCAGTAGCATCCTCTCAAGGTAGCAGTGACGCCCCAGCCTCCCAACCACTCGCCCCGGTCAGAGGCTCCTCCGTCATGCCTTCTGTGATCAGAGCACACGCCATCATTACCCTGGGTGAGCAGGAGTGGCCTGTGGGGCAGTACCCTTGTGCGGTCTAGTTCCCCGTGTAGCGTTTTGTCTTACGGAAGCCAGCAGTGGGTTGTCAACTGCTGGGCATATACTTACTCCGGCTCTTGGGAGCTTTGAGGCAATTCTGTAGGAGCACCCAACGCTGCCTAAGACATCAGACTCAAGACCCTCCCTGGAGGGAGCTTTTGTTTTTATGTTAATTTGTTTCAATGACCCTGTTTCTGCGATTTGCTTGTTTATACTCATAATGTAGCACCTTGAAGTCTCTTCATCAAGTACTGCATGCCAGGAATGAAAAAATAAACGTGCAGTTTAGTTTATAAAAGGAGATGGCTTATGTGATACTTTCCAGAACTGGCAGACGAGCTATTAAAAGCATGCACTCAAATTAATGGTAATCTTGAAAACATGAACCCCTGTTTATAAATTGATTCTTTTTTTCTTTAGTGTGATTGTGTATTTTATGCTGGATAAGAGTCAGGAATGTTTTCTGTAATAATGTGTTTTTTTCACATCTAAGAATTATAAATAAGAGCAAAATATTCCCCAGGCCCTACAACACACACACACACACACCACAAACAAAATCAACAATAGCCTTCTTTCTCCAATGAAAAAGAAATAAAATAAGTGACTTTATCATTCTTTTCTAATTACCCAACTCAAATTGCAAGTTCAGTATTCATTTTATTGGTCATATTCCAGGTAAGTAGATAACTCCAAAATTCAACTGTTGACTTCAAAAGGAAGATAATTTGCCCAGGCTGGTGTGGCTCAATTGGTTGGAGCATTGTCCCATGCACCCAAGGGTTGTGTGTTCGATTCCCGGCCAGGGCACATACCCAGGTTGTGGGTTTGATCCCTGGCCCCAGTCAGGCACAGAGGGTAGCAGCTAATTGATATTGCTCTCCCCCCACCTCCTTTCCCCTCTCTAAAAGATGGTGAGTGTATCCTTGGATGAGGATTTATAAATAAATAAATAAATAAACAAACAAACAAACAAACAAACGGAAGGTAATTTTACTATAGTGAAGGAATATATATCTCATGAGATCCGGAGGTGGTGGGGGCCGGTGTTTTTTCTTAAGCTATTTTGAATTTTCTCATATTTAATATGGGTCTGTCTACCTTTGATTTTTTTAAAAATACATTTTTATTGATTTCAGAGAGGAAGGGAGAGAGGGGGAGAGAGAGAAACATCAATGATGAGAGAGACTCATTGACCGGCTGCTTCCTGCACGCCCCGCACTGGGGATTGAGCCGTGACCTCCTGGTTCATAGGTCAACACTCAACCACTGAGCCACTCTGGCCAGGCTGTGTTTGATTTCCTTGTGATAGTTGACATGATGCTTTAACTCTGATTAAATAAAACTCATTGCGACATATCTGTGGGGACAGTGCAGGCGTCTGCCTGATTAGCACAGAGTAGAGGCATGACTTACTCTCTTCTGTGATAGGTAAGCTGTGCTTACAGCATGAGGATCTGGCAAAGAAGAGCATCCCGGCCCTGGTGAGAGAGCTGGAGGTGTGCGAGGACGTGGCTGTTCGCAACAACGTGGTCATTGTCATGTGTGACCTTTGTATCCGGTACACTGTCATGGTGGACAAGTACATTCCCAATATCTCCATGTGTCTGAAGGACTCAGACCCCTTCATCCGCAAGCAGACACTCATCTTGCTTACCAATCTCCTGCAGGTTCGTAGGAGAACAGACCTGTCATTCTTCTCCCCCCCGACGGTGCTCTGCTGAAGGGAGTATTGGAGTAGCATAGGAAATGTGCTGCTTTGTAGTAGACTCCAAAAATAACTAGCCTCATCTTTGGTTTAAGATACTACTCTGCTAATGTTCTGTATAGCCTTTTACTCCCTAATATTTGTTTTGGGTGTTTGTTCAGATATCCTGTCAAGCAGCATAAATTTTCAGTTTTGCCAATAAGTGCCATGTAGAGAAAAGTGCACTCAGTAGACTGGGAAGTCTACCAGTTCTGTTGTTCTTGACTTTGGAGCAGTCAGTGTTCTCAGACATACCATCTTCGCTTGTGAAAGGAGGTCACAGGTTTTCCCGCGTCTCACTGAGTCGCTCTGAGAGGCCGATAGGACGTATCAGTGTGGGAAAGAGCTTAACAGGCTCAATGTGAATCAAACTGTAATGCTCTGAGTGCTGAGACTGCAGGTGGGCACAGGCAGACCTGAGCGTGGATGGGCACAGGCAGACCTGAGTGTGGGTGGCACAGGCAGACCCGAGTGTGGGTGGCACAGGCAGACCCAAGTGTGGGTGGCACAGGCAGACCTGAGTGTGGGTGGCACAGGCAGACCTGAGTATGGGTGGCGCAGACAGACCTGAGTGCTGAGACTGCTGGTGGGCACACACAGACCTAAGGGGCTCACAGGTGTGATGTTAAACAAAAGGAAGTTAACAGTTGGGTTTGCGACTGAATACTTTTTCGGTTTGTGTATTAATAATCCTTCTTAATCGTGTCGTTTCCCTTTGTACAGGAAGAATTTGTGAAATGGAAGGGCTCTCTGTTCTTTCAGTTTGTCAGCACTCTGATAGATTCACACCCAGACGTCGCCAGGTACATCTTCCCTCGCGTGCAGGCAGCCCTGGTGGGCCTGACTTCTGGTCTTCGTTCGGTCTTTCTTTAAAGTTGGTTCACAGTTGAGTTCATTAGGATTCAATGAGCTTCTTGGCAGTTGCCAAAAAAGGAGCAGATTTTTGTAAACCCTAAACTGTATAACAGTTAAATTTGCATACAAGTTTATGAAGAAAAACAAACTTGTTCGAATTGACCATTAAATAATCTCCGCATTGACATTTGCTAACACTGTTCGCTCTTCCTGAGCAGGTATGTGCCTTTGTCCAGGACCATGGTTGGCAAACTGCGGCTCGTGAGCCACGTGCGGCTCTTTGGCCCCTTGAGTGTGGCTCTTCCACAAAATACCACGTGTGGGCGCGCGAACAGTGCGATTGAAACTTCGTGGCCCGTGCGCAGAAGTCGGTTTTCGGCCTGGGCGAGTCTATTTTGAAGAAGTACTGTTGATATTTGGCTCTGTTGACTAATGAGTTTGCCGACCACTGGTCTAGGAAACTATAGAATAGTAGCCATTAACATTGACTTAACTGGGTTGATGTCTAGGCCAATAAAATGTGAGTTTTGATAAAGAGTTCAGCTGCTTCTAAGTGCAGAAATTTTAAGAAGAAATGCTAGGATCTAAGACACAATTGCACAGTATGAAATAGAGTATACAAATTACAAGGCTCCTAGGAAATGGCTGTTTCTTAAGAATTGGAAGGGAAGGGAATTGCTTTGCCACTTAATTCCTGTCGTTCAATAATTTTCTAAAAGATTTCTTTTTAAAGGTTGAAAAATGATCTTACAGAATTTGCTAACCGAGGTTATGTTGTATGAATAACTCTTTATAAAGCAAATCTTCAGTTAGAAAATAGATTATTGAATACCAGGGCAAAAGCTACCCCCGTTGGGAAGAGGTGTTTATGGAGTTCATTAACTATAAATAGCTTATAATAATGGGTCCCTCTGGATCTAAATGTGGTTACCAGTGATTCACTCTGAGTTCCCTGGGAGAGTTTCTGCTCAGTTTCCTTTTGGTATAATTTTCCAAGAAGGAACATTTGACGTAGTAAACTAGTAGTGGTTCATGTTCTAATTAATACTGTCTAGAGCAGCGGTCGCCAACCTTTGGGACTTCACGGACCACCAGGTCTGCGGACCCCAGTTGGCGACCGCTGGTCTAGAGTTCACACAATTGGGAAAGGGACCGGGTGGCTGTGCAGTGCCCCTGACCTTAACCTGCTGCCGCAGACTGGCCCTCGGTCTCTCCTGTGATGTGTAGGCGTGCGTGGCAGGCTCTGGAGGACACGCCTGGTGGTGAATCGGTCATTTAACTGGCAGCTCTGTTTTTCCCACGTTGGTCAGCTCCTGTACATATATGTTAAGAAGAGCATTGGTTAGTATGTAAAATACACACAGAACTTGTGCAGGTGCTCAGAGCCTGACTCAGAAATTAGAAGGACAGATTGATGTTTACACTCTAGTAAGATCATCAGTGCCTCATAACATTTCCATATTTCCCCCTTAAATCTTTCCATTTTATCTGATTCTGGGTTTAAACCGTGGTTCCAATGTAGACCTGATTTTTTGGTTTCACTGTCACTTAAATGAGGCTGTTCCCTACTTTTCGGCCACCGGTCAGCCTGTCTGCTTGCGTGAGACACATTACTTTCTCCACATGTATCTGCTAACCCGCTCTTCCAAAGAGACCGTAGTGGCAGAGCCTATGGGATTTATTTGTGGTCTGACTGGATTTCCTGAAGATTCTGGCATGAGCAAATTTGCATGACATTTTTAATTGGTCATTTGGTGATAAACCTAAAATTTGGGGGCTACAGAATTGTCTGATATGTTTTCCCTGTGCCAACCACGTGGTAGCTTGTGGTACCGTAGTCACAGGGTGACAGCCAGGATTGTTCCATTTAACTGGGTAAATGCTGCAGAGGTGCAAGGAGGTGGGGCCAGAGAGATTTTGAGGCAAAAAAGTGACAGAATAATGGGCCACTGAGATAGAAAAGGAAGGGAAGAGAGATTGCTTGGTTTCAACCTCATGATTTCTGAGCTACCTTCTGACCTTTAATTGGTTGTGTGCTGTGACTGCAACGGATTTGAGTATTAGCCTCAGGAGAAACAGCGGGGGAAGGCCCGCCCCGGCAAGTCCTAATGCATTCCGCACCAGGCATGAAGGAATGAAGTGTTCGGCTGGTCCTCGCCCCTGCTGCTCGGGTGGGAGCCCCCGGGCCTCCTGTGTCGGTGGGATTGGCGTTGAACTCTGAGGAAAGGGAAGCGTTGGTGTGGGCAGTGTGAGCGGGTCAGAGCCAGCCCTGGCCCCCACTGGGTCAGTGATGGCGAACCTTTTGAGCTCGGCGTGTCAGCATTTTGAAAAACCCTAACTTAACTCTGGTGCCGTGTCACATAGAGAAAGTTTTTGATATTTGCAACCATAGTAAAACAAAGACTTATATTTTTGGTATTTATTTTATATATTTAAATGCCATTTAACAAAGAAAAATCAACCAAAAGAAAGAGTGACACGCGTGTCATAGGTTCACCATCACTGCACTAGGTTGACCCGGAGCAGAAAGCAGCGCCCTGGCTGGTCTCAGCTGCTGCCGTGACGAAACCGGGCTGTCCGGGAGCCTGGGGTTGGACAGCCTGGCTTTTGTCCGTGTTCATTGGGCTTGGGAGACTGCGCTTCAGATGGGCATGGTGCTGGAGACGTGGGCGCCCCACGGCACCGCAGGGTGCGTGTGCTAGATGCCTCTTCCAGGCCGGGCACGGGAGGAGGAGGGCCCAGGGTGGGCCGAGGGCTCAGAGCTCGATGGGAGGCAGTGGCTGTCTGTGGAGGGCACTTGTCCTGCTGACCCAGATGATGACGCTCTTGTAATTAATCCAATTCTTGAAAAAAGTTTCAGTTACTAAAACTGGTTTGTGTTCATGATTGTGGGCAACGGGCTTCAGGGCGGAGGAGGGGTGTGGAAAGGGGGGCCCAGTGCTCCCGTCCAGGTGGCTGCGCTCACTGCATCGGCCTTCGGGACCACGGGCTCTGCCTTGCAGTAGCGGCGTGGGGTAGGTTGGTTGTTCGTGTCCGTTTGAAGTGTAGCTGACACCATCTTAGAATTTCGAAAGAAAACCTGGTAGAGAAAGGCTGTGCTGGACTTGGAGTCCGAAAGGACGCTGTTGGGCAAGGATGACAAAGGAAGCGAATTCCTAACTTGTTTCTGATGTGAAAGAAGCTATTTACTGGGGGGATTTAGTCTCCATCCCTCTAATTCAGTTCCCCTGCTCTGCAGAGTTCTTGCTATCATTCTCTTGGCTATCTGCTAATGGCCGATGGGTCTCCTCGTTTTGCAGTTTTGGGGAGTTTTGCCTGGCTCACCTGTTACTGAAGAGGAATCCTGCCATGTTCTTCCAGCACTTTGTTGAGTGCATTTTCCACTTTAATAACTACGAGAAGCATGAGAAGTATAACAAGTTCTCCCAGTCGGAGAGGTCAGTGAGCTCCGGGCGGGGGAGGGGGGAAGGGGTGGGGGGGGTGGGGAGGTGGGGAAAGGGCAGCCACATCTTCCTCCGGGGTCGTGGCTTGTCTTGGCCGGGCCGTGCCTGTCACTCCACGTGTGCCAGGGGTCCTAGGGACGTGCTGGTGACGCGCATGCTCTGGTGGTAGCTGTGAGATGCTGGTGACGTCCTGGCCATCCTTGCCCACATGACGTGGTAAAATTGTCCTGTTTTGCCCTAGAGAGAAGCGGCTTTTTTCACTGAAGGGAAAGACAAACAAGGAGAAACGAATGAAAATCTACAAGTTTCTTCTAGAGCACTTCACAGATGAACAGCGATTCCATATGACATCCAAAATCTGCCTTGACATTCTGGGTAGGCATGTTGTGTTGGGGATAAAATGTCTGTAAGAGTGGGATGCGGTGCTGCGAGCGGCCCAGCAGGTCTGGAGCCAGTGGGGCCCCGGTCCTCCAGGAAGACCCCGGTCCTGCAGGAAGACCCCTTCTGTCCGGGACACATCTGTGCCCACGCTCCCCTGGCAGCCTGCGTGCTCTCCGGCTCCGCGCGCCTCCCCACCGGGGCCGCTGTCTCAGGAGCCGGTCTCTGTGCCCTCTCCCAGCGTGCTTCGCAGATGGCGTCCTGCCCCCGGACGCGGAAGCCAGCGAGCTCCTCTCAGATGCCTTTGAGGTCCTCAGCTCCAAGGAAATCAAGCTCTTGGCGATGAGGTCCAAGCCAGACAAGGACCTGCTCATGGAGGAAGACGACGTGGCCCTGGCCAATGTGGTGATGCAGGAAGCCCAGAAGAAGCTCATCTCCCAGGTGAGCGCTCTGAGGCCGCAGCGCCCCGCAGTGTGGGTGGCCTGGGGTCTCCCGCCATCCTTAGCAGGGGCCTTGATGCTCCCAGATGGTGCTCATGCGCCCATGTCTCTCGTGAGCGGGAACCCGTCCCACTTGCCTGCCTGGATGTGCCACCGGCATCTCAGACTTCCTGTCCTCTCCCACCTGCTGCCCCTCTTCCTCCTCCTCGTCACTCTTTTCCCACAGTCTCCTGTTGTGGAGAGGGCCCGGCGCTGCCCCGGCCGCAGGCTGCATGCCAGGCACGGTTTCCTGCGGCCACAGTGGGGTCCGAGTCATGGTAGGGGCGGCTGGTTGTCGTCGCTCTCACCAGGCCCCCGGCTCTGGTTCCTCGCCTGCTTCCCGTTTCCCACCCGAGCCCTGAAGACTCCTGCGCCCACAGAAATAGACTGCCCACACGCCATGTGTCGTTGTAGCTCACAGCTCCACCTCTCACGTGTTCCTGGTTCTGCGTTTACGTGAGCCTCTGCCCTTTCTGATCATTGACGGTAAACAGCATGAAGGCTGGGTCAAGTCCAAGTCACGGACTACCCAAATGCACACTTTCCTACATATCCACAAAGTCACACAGAGAGCGAGGGCGATGTGGAGCTGACTGCCTCCGTGCTCAGCCATGCTGGCCCATTGTCCGTTCACCGACAGGAATAAACCTGTGTCTTTGAGCCGATGCACGCCCTCAGGCCCTTCCGAAGGGAGGTGCTGAACGGAGCACTGAATGTGGAGCCTGGGTCTGCAGTAGCTGTGTGTGGCGGTTTGGAGCTTTTTGTCAGGTTACTCAACGTATTTCTAGTTCCTTTTTCTGGTTTCGAAAGTAAGAGTACGTTTATTTGTGCCCCCTTTGCCAGCTCTCCTGGGCTTGAGGCAATGCTTGCAGAGCCCCCTGCACAGTCCCCAGGGCCATAGTAAAGCATCGAAGGCGGGCTCACGCCATCTACCAGATCTGCCAGACAGAGACCGTGGTCAAGGAGCAGCCGTCCTGCCGAGCGTCCCGCATCCCTGAGACGCGCCGCTGTGTCCCTGCAGGTGCAGAAGCGGAACTTCATAGAGAACATCATCCCCATCATCATCTCCCTGAAGACCGTGCTGGAGAAGAACAAGGTCCCGGCCCTGCGGGAGCTCATGAACTACCTCAGGGTAAGGTGCCTGTGCTCCTGTGGGTCTCCCGCCCCAGCTCATGGCTCGGGCAGCGGTGCTGCTGGGGCTGCTGGCGGATGACTAGGACCGAACGTGCCCTAAGCCAGGGTCACGTGGTTTAGAACGAGAGCAGCCAGGCAGGCCTTTGGCGCCGGGGAGTTTGCCCATCGGTTCTCCAAGGCGGAGCAGTGGGGTGTGCAGAGCTGGCCACTGCTGAGCGTGTGTCCTTGACCAGGAGCAAAGTCATCACCGAGTTCCTTCTGGTGAGGGGCGAGCGGGAACTGGTCACCACACTTCACGGGGGCGTTTCCCTTTACCACCGTCTGCTGGACGAGTCACGTACTGCCCAGTACCTGCAGCCTGTATTCCTGTTGGGGAATACAGATCAGCGGCCAGGCTGCCCTCGCGGCCATGGAAAGCCTGTCTTCTGTCTGCGCAGCCAGCAGACGCCTCCGGCCCGTCTGTTAAAATCTTAACTCTCTGTCTACCCTATGCCGTTTTATTCCTCAAAAAACGCTGAGCGTTTTTTTTGTTTGTTTTTCAAAAAGAGCTATGACAAAAATCACATGGAATATACTTTTTCAAATAGCTCTTTATCCTAAGGAAGTTAAGGTGGGAAAGATAGGCTCATTGTCTGGAAAAAAGTGAGACCTTCCAGTTGTTTCTATATTTCCATTGCCCAGTATTTAACCTCAGAAAAGAGAAAGAGCTCAGAGCCTAAGTAGACTGAGCACGTGGGAAGAATAAGCCTCCCTCCTGTTTCTGAACCCCCCCACCCCCAGCCCCGGCTCCCGCACGGCCCTGCTGGATTCAAGCCGCGTGCTCCTTCCTAGGTCCTAGCAGCTGCCGTTCTCCTTCGACCTGGGCCCCGCTCGCAGCAGCAGCTGGAGCAATCCATTCACCTCCTGCCCGTTGGGACTAGTTGGGACCATGTTATATCTTTTCCTCCCTCTCACCCTGTTAGGTGAGATGTTTCTTTCCCTGCAAAGGGGCTCCGTCCCGTGCAGCCCCCTTTAAGACCTGAGCAAAGGGTTTCCGGTCACATCTTCAGAAGAGGACACAGGTGGGACTGCGAGCCACGCCGCTTCCTCTGCGGAAGCTGGAGTGGACAGAGAGCCCCCTTCAGACTGGGGGGCCCTTGCTCCAGAGGCCTGAGTGGGGACATGCCATGTCTCCCCTCCCCACCTAACCTCTGCGTGAATTCCCACGGGGCCTGTTTCAGTGACAATACGAGACCCTTGGAACTGGGGGTGACCCAGAGCCAAGCCAGATTGCCCACACGTCACTCTCCCCACGCCAGCCTTCAGGAGTAGGAAGGGGGAGCCCCATTAAAGCTCTGCTTTAGGCTGAGATCGTGTGGGTCCGTGTCCTTTCTGCTGTCAGCACCCTGGGACGTTACCTGGTAACTGGCAGAGGGGCACTCAGCTCCCGGGAGACTGGACTCTGATATTCACGGCAGGCTCGCTTGCTGGTGTCCAGTGCTCTTTCCTGGGAAACACGCCGTGTTCGTTAGCTTGTTGGTTGCTGTATTAGGAACAGTCCTCTCTCAGCAAACCAAGTCTTCCTGTTCCTATTCCTGTTCCTCAAGTCGTGTCGGAGAGCTTACGTATTCCTTCGTACCCCTGCGTCTGTTTCAGGAGGTGATGCAGGACTACCGAGATGAAATCAAGGATTTCTTTGCCGTCGACAAGCAGCTGGCGTCAGAACTCGAGTACGACATGAAGAAGTACCAGGAACAGCTGGCCCAGGAGCAGGAGCTGGCGAGACAAGCAGATGCGAACAGGGCGGAAGGTGCTGACGGGGCCCAGGCCGTGCAGGTGGGTGAGCAGCACGGAGGCTGACTCCCTGCCATCTGCTCTGCTGTCTGTGTAGCAAGGGCAGGTCTCCGCCTGGCTTTGGGCCTGCGTGTGGCCCGCTGCGCGTGGTTTGTGGCAGGCAGGGAGCTGTGTCACTCCACCCAGCCTGGCAAGTCCTTACAGTAATAGTTTGGGGAAATGTGTGAGTGCCCGGCAAGCAGGCTGGCAGCAGGCTGTCCGACCGGTGATCAGGGATCTCTGGAGGCTGCGTGCTTGTTTGCCGCCCTCCCAGCAGCGCCTTTGAAAACCTCTGCAACTCGGGGTGTTTCCGGGGGAGCTTCTGCTCTCCTCCCAACGCAGTGTGCTGCCTCCCTGAGAGCCCAGGGGGTCTGCTGCCTTAGAAATGAGGACAAACCATGTTCTCCTTTTCCCTGTGACACCACCGCACGGGTGTGGCGGTCTGCAATCAGTGCGGCTCCATTTACCCTGGGCTGACATGCTTTAAAATAGATGCCTTATGGTCGTGCTCAGAGCATGTAACGATTCTTTTCTTCTTCCATGACAGGTTTCTCCAAGTTTGGAAATAATGCCAGCTTCTGACGGCCAAGAAAATGCCAGTGTCCCCCGTGGTGCGAGCCAGCCCTCGAAGCCCGGGTCCAGCGCCGGCCAGGCACTGCCTGGGCCTCTGTCAGCTGACGCGGGGCAGTCCAAGAGGCCCCTGCCCAAGGCCAGGTACGAGCCAGAGTCGGTCAGCCGTCCCCACCAGGCGCGTACGGGCCGCGTGTTGCCGTTGTGTGTGCTGATACTTCCTCTGCGCCCTCCCCCTCCGATGAGAAGTGGGTGTGGAGTGAATGGGTGGTGCCTGCAGTGCCCTCAGCCTTGCTTCCCGCCCAGCATGGCGTGCTCTCCCCGCAGGTCCTTGTCTCTCAGTACCATCGCCATCCTGAATTCCGTCAAGAAGGCCGTGGAGTCCAACAGCCGGCGTGGGAGTCGGAGCATTGGAATGTTGCCGTTCACTTTAAATTCGGAAAGCCTGGACAGAGCGCACCCTCACCGAGGTGAGTCTGCGGCAGTCCCGAAGGCTGGGAGCCACGCGGGCTCCGTCTCACTCAGGGAGATCCCAGACTCCCCGCAGGACAGGCTCCTCTCGTTCCTCTGAAGATACTTTCTGTTTTACTCTCTTTAAAACGAAACACTTCGGGGGCTTAGGATTATAAGTCACAGAACAGTGCATATTTGTGATAAAAGGTTTGGAAAAGATTGGGAATAGAAAACTCACCCGTAGTTTGTTCTTGCAGCCTTTCTCCTCTTCGCACGCGGGAGCTCGGCTTTCTTTATAAAACGGCGGCCTCGGTGCGCATTCTGTGCCTCAGCCTTTCAGGACTTGTCTCCCAGCGGCCGCAGCGCCGTGTCATGGGGAAGCACATAACTTATTGATCATGGCCCTGTTTTTGGACACGGAGGTGCTTTTCAGTTGTTGGGAATAATGTCACAGTAAACCTTGCAGACAGCCTGGTAATGACAGCCCTCAGAGGCCCTGACTGCTTAAACCTCCCGACAGCGTCACACCATCCTGTCCCTCCCTCCACATCACGCTCCTGCCGTCTGCCTACTGCAAACACTGGTTTTCTGATTTTCCATTTTCCAGGCTAAAATGGCTGTGGCTCTCATTCCCGTCTCTTTGATCCCAGTGGGAATGGACATTGTCCCTCCTTGTCTTTTCCTGAATTACCTCTTTATCAGGACACTCTATATGGGGTATTAACCTCATCACGTTTCTTACAGATGCTGTTTCTCATTTAGCTGCTTTGCTCTGGGATGTGGCTTTGGGCTTTTGAACAGAGCGGACTTTCTCATTGTATCCTAGCATCTTCGTACAGCCTGGAGCAGGAGTCCAGTGGAGCCATCGACCCCGTGGCCAGACGTGCCATCAGCACCCCTGAGAGTAAGTACTATGGGAGCGAGCTGGCTCCCCGCCTGCGGCCGGCTGCGGAGGTGGCAGGAAAGCTCCTGTGCGAGGGTCTCTCCCTGGCCAGCAGCCCTGTAGTGCGTGTGTCAGACGGAATGTTCCGGGGTAATTAGCACAGGTAGTCATCATTCACAACTGCGCTGAGCCCCAGCGGCACTTGCAGGACTTGTCCAGGGGCTGACGTGTGAACGCGGTTACACTGCCCACAGCCCACAGCCCACAGCCGGGAGGCGCCCTCCGGCGCAGGTCCCTCACGCAGCTTCTCTGGGCAGCAACTTCCTGGCGTTCTAGAGCCGACACCGCCCTCCTACCTGACTCCCACGCGGCTCCATGTGCCCAGCCAGCCCTGCTTTGTCCGAGGCCCACTCCAGTCAGCGGCAGCTCGAAGGGTCCCTGCCAGCTGGGCCGGGACCCTGTGTATGCCCACTTATGCGGGTGTGTGTTTTTTTCAATCTCCTATTTTTTCCTTTTATTTCAAAGGAGAAACGAGTTAGAAGTGCAGTGTTTTATAGCTTCTTGTCTCAAAAAACCATAAAAACCGTAATTCTGTGTCAAGACATTCTCTTGACAAAATCTATAGTGTAGTTTGCAGGTGTCTCCGCACGCCCCCCACCGGGTCTCCCCGCACTGGGTCTCCCGCCACCTGCACCCAGCCCTGGGCAGGCCTCTCGGAGTCCTGGGCAAGCCCTGCTCTGCCTGACACGGGCCTCGCACATGCCATGTCCTCATCCTTCCTGGTCACCACCTCGCACCCTGTGAGGATAACAGCTGCAGTCAGTAGTTGCTAACACTTCTTTAGCACAAGTACCGTGTTGAGTGAGGACTTAACATAAATGATCGCACTTAATCCCGACCGTTGTATCCTGTTTTAGAGGTAAAAACACTTGGGGTTCCTAAAGCAGTGCCCACAGCTAGGAAGACACAGCCAGAATTCAAACCCAGGTTCTGAATCTGCCTCTGTTCCCATTCTGCTCTCCTGCCCCCCTGAGGGTGAATCAGAAGGGGAGGCCGTAATAGGTCAAGGGTGAGATGAGGGAGGAGAGCGTGTGGACTAGGAAGGTAGGAGGGGTGGGACTCAGCTACTGATTAGACGTGGAGAAGGAGCGAAGGATGCCTGGCCCTGCCAGTGTGGACAGGGCTGGTTGGATGAGCACAAGGAAGCAGGTGAGGAGTGGAGGGAGGGAGTGGGTGAAGCAACTTCGGGAGTTCTGGGAGGCGCAGGACTCGGGAGGCAGGCCCGATGCGGAGCTGGGGGTTCCTGGCATATAGGCAGTGACTGGACATGGGGTGGCGGAAGCCGGAGACAGTGAGCAGCGGGTGCTCAGGCACCAGCACAGCAGCCTGAGGAAGAGAGTGGTCGGAGGGGGGGAGTCGGACCGCGGACCTTGCTCGGTGACTTCGTTTGCTAACCCTGCTGTTGTCCCTCCTCCAGAGACCATAGGAGACGTCACGTTTGAGGCGGGAGTCAGCTACATCGGCACACCCCGGACCCCCTTTCCCGTCAGAGGCAAGTGCCCCTCCTCTCTGATGCCTTAGCCACCTGCAGTCCTGGGGAGTCTAACTGTTTGTGTCTGACTCCCTTTCAGAGAAAATTGAGGCCCAGAATCCAGGAAACACTTTGTGTTTATCATCGCCTGATAAGCCGTAAGTTGAGCACGAGTCCCTTTTATAGTCGTTTTGTCAGTTTTTTCTCTTAGTTCCAGACTGAGTGTATCTTTTCCTCCTTAGGCCTCCGGCGCCTGCACAGTGGAATGTGAAGTCTCCAGCGAGAAATAAAGACAACCCAGTCCCCAGCAAGAGGTCCCTCCGGAAGACGCCCCTGACAGCAGCCAACTAGAACAGTGCACGCAGGGCACGCGGGCAGTGGGGCTGGGAAGGCGTCATTTCCGCACGGGGACAGGCACCCCCCGTGTCACCTCCCGGAGCCCCGGGGGCACTTTGTTATGTGCCCCAGCACTTGTGCCGTGACTCCAGCTGGTTCAGTTGCTCCAGGAGTATGTGGCAAAAGTTGTAAAATAATAGAGAAATGCTTAGCTGTGTAACGTTTTATCTTTACTCCATGTGGAAGTATCAAGTCCGTTCTGGTGGTCCCTAAGGAACACAACGTGACACGCTGGCTTTCTCGTGTACAGATCCAACCTGTTAGCTGATAAGAATCCTCTAGAGTGAATGGTTCCCTGTGTGTATGACAAGATTTTGATTGTAATATTTTTCTATTCTTATTTATGAACTGCACATTTTTAAAAGTGTACAGCTTTCTAAAACAATAATAAAGCATAAATATAGCCTTATAGTTTCTACTGCAATAGAATTTTTTTATTCTTACAACAGGGCTTTTATTGGTAGTCATTTCGATTTACATAAAAACTTGAGAATTTTAAAAATCTTTCAAGTTAAAATAATGACGTTTGTCCTTAAATTTCAGTGCCTATGTCCCCAGACAGACGCTGCTGCCTCCTAACAACAGGTGTCCCTGTACGTGTATGGACCTAGTCCTGCTGGTGAGAGCCTGCTGCAGCCCCTCCCCCAGCGGCACCGACACGGAGCTGCGCTGACCGTCTGCTCCTGTGAGGTGCCTCAGTCTCTTCTGTCGGCCCCACCAGGTAGCCTTGCAACATGCACGTGTGTTTTCACCAGGAATGACCAGAAACCCCGCTGCTCACTTTTTATTCCCAGACTACAGATGCAGAGCACAGGGGCACTGTGGCAGTGTTAACACATTGTGGACGGGTCATGAGAATTCTCATGTTTTCTGTTCTAAGGCTACAGATGCAGAGCACAGGGGCACTGTGGCAGTGTTAACACATTGTGGACGGGTCATGAGAATTCTCATGTTTTCTGTTCTAAGGCTTGTGGCCAATCACGAGAATTCTTTAAAAAGATATTAGCTTGTAAGAACATATAGTAAGTAACTTCAAAATGCAATGGGCATTTAATTTTAAAGCATGCCTTTAACATTTACGTAAAACGTTTTTTGTACCCGTTCAATAGAAACTTATCTGGCCACCGAGTAAAGCTAGCAATAAAACTCCTGGTCCGCAATGTGTTAATATCAACACGGCAGCTGGATTTGAGGGTAGAACATCCCTGTGACCTGCCCACAGCTCTCGCGTGTGTGACCTGTGACACATGGAGTCACAGAGCTGCTCCTGAGTGAGCCGCTCCTGACAATCCATGGACATGTGGTGGCGGTCTGAGTGCTCACCTGGAAATGCTAGGAAGAAGGGCAACCCCGACATGAGAGGAAATAAGAAAGAAATAACGAGGCAAGGTTGATTTTTGTAAAGCTTTTATAAATGAGGTTGAACACATACCGATTTAGGGGGTGTTAGTACAAGTCTGCATACCTACGTACAGCCACGCCAAAGGCCACGGCAGCGGACAGGCCTCGTGCCTTTAGTCACATTCACATTTGGAAAACATGAGTGTTCCTTATCTATCTACATTTTCAGTCACAGGCAACTACTTCCCAGACTCCACGCTTCACTTCTCTCTCCTGTCAGACCCAGTTCACATGGCCCCAGCGTAGGTTTTAGGCATAAGAGAGGCAATAAGGCTGTCTTATCACTGTGACAACCAAGATCAAGGCCAGAGTATTGATCCCCAAGAATTAGAGAAAGGGGGCGCTATCCCTTCCTACCAAGAAGAGGTGAAGGTGAAGGGTTAGTCCTCATCCTACGCATTCAATACAAACGCAGGAGAGAGATACCAGTAAGCAGGTATGGAGAGCTGCCGTCTGCTCCTGCCAACTCCCCCATGCAAAGTATTTCACATAAAAAGTCACACAGTCTCCAATTAAAAACCCTCCGAGTATAAAAAGTTAAGACAAGTGAAGTTTAATCCCAAGATGACTGTGGCTACATGAAAACTACCCTCTAAGCACACCAGGGCCAGGGCTTCCCTCAAACCACTCCGCCAGCTAACAGCACACCCGGCAAGACCTGCTCCTGCAGAAGGCGGGCGTGTTCCTCGCATCCCCATGGCGTGGGCAGGGCCGGGGTGGAGGAAAACTAAGATCAGAACCAGAACTCGGCCTTGGATTCAGGCCGGCACTTGGCTCACCATCAGGCTCTGCCCTGGCTCCACTTCGAGGCGAGCACAGGCCGCGGCGTCGGCACTTTCTTCATGGCAAAGAGGGCAAGTGGAACTCGTCTTTAAAAATGTAGCTGGCAGGCTTGATTCAGAACTGCCTTTGGCCTGCACAGTGTTATGAACCGCACAAATAAGTTAAATACATTGAAAAACAAAAGAGCAGTAGCTTTTTCTTTGTGAGCCATCCACAACCAGAAAGGGCTGTGGCTCAGGAACCCAGCGGTGGGAGGCCGCACGGGGAGGGCCGCCTTCCTGCACGGGCACCTCACCCGTCCTGGGCTGGGCCCAGTGCTGGGCGCATGAACAACAGGCTGGAGCTGGTCGGCACACAGCCAGGCCGGCATCGGCGGTGAAGTGGACGTGCTGGCATCCTCGGGGGTTAGCAGCCCCCACCCACTCGGGGGCATATGACTCAACCCCGGGAGCTGACCCATGTGGTTTGCCCGTGACCGACAGCGTCTGGTGGTCTCTGGCCACAGGTGGTGGTAGGGATCTAAGGGAGAGGCAATTCACGGCTGACCTAAGGGCGCCTGTGTTTCTTTGGAGAGAGGACAACTTTGTTGTTACTCAACTGGAATTTTAAAGATTCCCTAAGCAACGTGGTCTGACGTGTCGGTGGCAGAAGTTCTCGAAAACGCTAAAGCACTTGTGGAAGGAATGGCCCAGTGAGCCCCGTGCGGACGCCGTCGTTAGGATGCTCTTACTGTTGGCATTTTCCATTCAACACGAGTAGCTTGGAACTCCTGCAAGCCGAACTTTTTCTTTAAAAAAATAGGTTATTCAACATTGTATGACAACATATTTACAGTTTAAATAGAAGTTTTCTTTTCAATAACCAAAATACATGTTTAGCAAAAATTTAGAATGTAAAATTCTAGAAAACAAACACCCCTAGAAAAGCAGGACGTTTTAGTACCATGTCACACTTGGGCTGAGCGGGAGGTTTCCATAGAGACCCTCCGGCGACGAGCAGGGTTCCTGCAGGTAAGGAGCCCTCCCAGCGAGCAGGTCACCTTCCTGATTTTGGTTGTTTTTGTAAGTGCTGATCCAAGAGGATTCCCCAGATGGACAGGACAACACTGAGGCGCCTTTCAGAAAAGCCAGTGCAGACTGTCGGGGCCACTGAGGCGAGGTCACGGCCAAGGAGCCTCATTTCTGGACGCACTGATTCAAACCGCAGCTGCAGGGCATCCTGCTCCCTCGTCCCCCCTCGCAGGGTGCTCCCCCGGCTGACATACAGCAAGTGGCAAATGAACTGGCTTCCCAGGCCCATGGGACCCAGTGGTCTGAGCTGGGAGCCGGCCTCGGTGAGCTCACTCAGTTCTTTTCCGTGTGATGCCTGAGCCCATCTTGAGGAAAATTCTTTTATTCATGCGGCTTGTTAAAAAGTAGGAAAAGAGTAGCGGTCAACTTTGGCCAAAACAAAAAGCTTTGCACGTGTGACTAGCTCTGTCGGGTGCGCTGCCCTCCGGCTGCTCTAGGGAAGTTCCTGGTGGAGGTATTGCGTGTGCTCTCGGCCGCATGTCAGGTTTCAGATCACAAACGACGACTTGTGTCTGAAGTCGCCCTGCAAGGCCAGCACAGGGTTAGAATACGGCCACCCTGTGCCCACCGAGGGGCCCGGGGCAGAGGGAAGGGGAACGTAGTCGTGTCAAAGCACCATGTCCCTGGAGGAGAAACTGGCAGGACGGGTCAGCCTGAGCATCCTAACAGGTAGCGCAAGCGCTCGCAGCTGTAAGGCCGTCAGCGTGCACAGGTGCTGCACAGGCTGAAGAGCCCAGCGTCTGGAATGGAACCTGGGAATCTTTTCTATGGGACCCACTTGGTTTCCAAGGAGGGATGTCCCTTTCCGTGCTGGGGACCCCGCGAGTCCTGGGTTTCCCCAGTGACCGCCCCCTCGCTCCATACCTCCTCATCTGTTCTGATGTAGTTAACGCCGTCGGGCCTCCCCGGACTCTTGAAACTGAAACAGAGGAGGGCAGTTGAGCGACTGCTGGGCATCACGTTAATGCCCGCCTGTATGTTATTCCTTCCACAAGCGCAGGCTCACCTCTCCTCGTCCTGCTTGTGGATGAAGTAGCCGCGTCGGTACGCACAGCAGATGCCCACGGTGATCAGGGCCAGCACAGCCAGGACCACCAGAACGCCTCCGATGATCCCGCCCACGTTCAGGTCATCTGGATGGGAGGGAGGTGGAGGGAGGAGAGGCTCCACACTATCTGGCCTCACCAAGCACCTGACCCGGCAGTGCCTCCTCCCTGTGCCAGACGGGGGAGGACACGCAGACTCTCCTAGCGCACTCAGGCCCGTGCCCGTCCTCACGTGGAAAGGCGCCGAGGCCTCCACGTCCAATGCTGCTGCCCCTGGCCCTGTAGGAAAGGGGCCTGGCGGGTAGAGAAGCCTGAACGCTCCTCTGGCTAAATCCTGAGTTAACCACTGGAGGAGACGGATACACTGTCTACAGAATGAGGAGCCTGGCGTCTTAGGAAGAAAACTCCTCATTCTCGGGGCTCCCTGTGCTGTGGATTATCAGGGGAAGAGAGTTAGTTCCAGGCAGTAAGAAGTCCAGGGGAGAGGATGGCCACTCCCTGCATGCCTGGCCTGGTACCCACAAGCCCCCTTTGCGGAAGCCTGGACCGCCTTTCTCGTTGCTGGACGGTGGGCAGAGTCACGATCCATGGGCGGCCACTGAGGACTTCCCACTGTGTGTGTTTGCACAAAGGAAAGTGTGCAGGGGATGCAGCAACAGAGGGAGTGGAAAATTCTCCTTCCCCCAGGCAGTGGTTCCCAACATGGTGTACTCGTAAAGTCAACTGGAGATTTCGATTTTAAAACCTCAGGTTCCAAGCCCAATCTGGAGGGTCACCGGGTCTGGAGCAAAGCCCTGGATCTCCCTCCTCCCTGAGAGCGGAGCTTCCCAAACCTGACGACGAGGAGAGCCCCCGGAACGCTCTTTCCCAGGGACCCTCCCAACCTCCCGGAGACAGTCGTGTGCGCGGTGGGGCCTGGATTCTGAATGAGAGCCCGTGGTCCCAGATGATTCTCGGCATCGGGCAAGTTTGGAAAACTGCTCTGGGGAGGGCTCAGTTCCCCACATGTGTCTGGCCACCCCACCTGCCCCATCCGGCTCAGCACCCCCCTGAGAACAGTACCACAAAGCCGGCATCGGCCCAGAACTGGGCGATTTTGGGGCTAAGACTGTGCCTCAGCTCCCTGCATCTGCCTACCACCGGATGAGTTTCTGAAGACAACATAACCTGATGTTTTTATCAACTACAAAGTAATGGAGTTATTAAACGCAGTTACAAGGGACATAATTAGCCATGTTTCCAACACCAATAGCAGTGGGAAGTCTGTCCTGAGGAGACCAGCACCTGCAAAGGACACTTGGTCACCACACAGCTGTCCTCACCGCCCTACACCGAGTGGCCGTGGTGACGCAGTCAGCTACCCACAGCTGTCTGCACGGACGCCTGACACTAAATGTAAACGTGCAGTCGCTTGCAGCCTAAAGAGAAAACCCATCTTTTCAGAAGGCACTCACAGACTTCCATCTCCTGCGCCTCGCACTTGGCCGAGCCAACGTCGTTGGAAGCCATGCAGTAGTACTGCCCGGAGTCCTCCTTGCGAACCGCGCTGAACACCTGCTCAGGACATGACAAGGAGATGGGAGGCCTGTCAGGTGAGAAGAGGCTCCGCCTCCCACGGGCAATGTCTGCTCTGCCGCCTGGTCTCCTGCGCTTCCAGGTCCTGTCCAGGTTCTTTCCTGGAACTCCTGACACCCTCGCTTGAGAGCTTCCCAACAGCAGCTTCTCTGGTGTATGGAGACTCCAGCCTGGCAGCATCCAGAGTGTGATGCTAGCGTGACTTTCACTCTGGAAGAGGGATGACGACGCCTGCCCCTGGAGCACCCCAGGCACTGCGTGCTCAGACATCCGCAGGGCTGGTGACCTGCTGGGGTGGCTGTCGCTGGGCACAGCAGACCTGCCTTCACCTCTGCCCCACCCACCCCTTCCCACTAGACATCTTTTATCCATAAATACGAATACGTTTCCTTAGCACAGTGGTCGGCAAACTGCGGCTCACGAGCCACATGCAGCTCTTTGGCCCCTTGAATATGTCTCTTCCACAAAATACCAACTTCTGCCCACGGGCCACGAAGTTTCAATCGCACGGTACGTGTGCGTCCGCATGTGGTATTTTGTGGAAGAGCCACACTCAAGGGGCCAAAGAGCCGCATGTCGCTTGTGAGCCGCAGTTTGCCAACCACTGCCCTAACAGATAGGAATCTTTTATTACCACAATACCATGATCATGCCTGAAACAATAGACAATTTTAACATGGAATACCCAGCCGTAACCAGATTTCTCTGCTTGTCTCATGAGTCTGACAGGTGATTATTCACACCAGCACCCTGTTCCCGGGGTCTGTCAGGGACTTTAGCTCCCTTCTCTCTCCCAATGGCTCCTCTTTCCACAGGTCTCCCTGCCCAGCAGACGTTTCCATCCGCACCTCTCCCAGGTCTTACCAGAGTGCCCGTTTCAGAGTTGATGACAAAAGAGGAATTCTGGAATCTGGGGTTGGCGCGGGAGTCCTTGGGCAGGGGTGCGTCGTTGCGGTACCAGCTGTAATGAGGCCGGGGAAAGCCCTCCTTCTCCTGGCAGTGCAGCGTGGCCATCTTGCCTACGGGCACAGCCTTTGGTACCGTGCACACCGGAGGCACTGGCTTCACTGTAGGAGAAGCACAGGTTGGTATTTAAAATCAGCAACAAGCCCGCCGTAAATCCGCTCCCCAAACAAGAAAGCCAGCCAGGGGATTCTGCACCACCACTGGACCATGGCCACGCCCTTGGCCCCATGACCACACACACCATCCCATGGCCATGCCCGCTGTCCCATGGCCACACCTTCCGCCTCTGGTCTGCCGCCAGAAACCTGCCCCTGTAGCTCACCTCCCCCCCCACCCCCAGTATCATCCCGCAGCATGTTCCCAAGGCCTCCTCCTTCCCAGGGGCCTCCCACAGTCGGGGGAGGGAAGTGGCAGAAGCTTCCACCCAACTCAAGCAGCCCCAGGTCTCTACACCCTCCCTAAAGCGGACGCCTTCAGGGATGGAGCTACGGAAGGAAAGAAAGTACGAGTTGATCTTTCCTTTTCCTACATACAAATTCATGAGGCCTGAAAGGGGAACACGTTGGTTGCACGTGAGTGTCTACCTTGCACAGTCAAGTCAATGACAATCTCGTCCATTTCTTTTTGGTCGTCTTGAGCAACCACCTCACAGCGATAAAGAGCAGAGTCTCTTCTGGTCACGTTCCAGATCTGCAGAGAGGTTTTCCCCAACAGCTCTGCACGCCCTGCCAAGTCCCCTGTAGAAGAGAAGGAAAGGGGCACTAAAGACTCTTTCGAGATCTCTTTGTAACTTGAAGGAGGCAGTTTCTGGGGCCAGCATTGGACGCCTTATGAGAAGACTGGCTTCTATTTCTGTTCCTTTAAAACAGGTGAGCTCTGAGGACACTGGACACCAACACAGTGCCTGGTGTGAGAGGACTCATTATATGCCCCTGTCTTTATATAGATACTAGAGGCCCGATGCACGAAATTCGTGCAAGAGTAGGCCTTCCTTCCCCCGGCTGCTGCACCAGCTTCCCTCTGGCAGCTAGCAGGCACCAGGGACCCGGGCTTCCCTCGCAGCCCTAGCTTCATCCGGAAGGACATTCGGTCTAATTAGCATATTACACTTTTATTATTATAGATATATATTGATTTCAGAGAAGAAGGGAGAGGGAGAGATAGAAACATCAATGATGAGAGAGAGTCATTCATCGGCTGCCTCCTGCACGCCCCACCTGGGGATTGAGCCTGGCATTCACTGCCTCGAGCTGGTCCAGTCCGGCCCTGACACAACTGGTCAGCTTCACCTGGAGTCCCCCGTGCCCCTCCTCCTTCTTTTGTCAGCCCCAGCAATGGGGGAGCCCTTGCAGTGTCTCTAATAAGCCAAGCTGACATTTGCTTCTATATTTTTATACACATCAGTCTTTCTGGCCAACACATTTCTTCACCCCACGCCTCACCATCCTGCCTGGCTGACTAGCCTTCACTTCTCTGTCTAGAGGTCACTTCTGGGTAGCCTTTCAGGCCACCTGTCCTGCCCCCTGTCATTTCGCCTGAGAGCACCCGATGCTTACCTCTGTGCTCACACAGGATCCCACCCGCCAGTGTCTAGCAAATGCTTTCTCAGTGCGGTGTGCTTGCACCAAACACTTGTTGTCTCCTTGCTGTGCCATGTGACCCTCTAACTCACTTAACTTGCATCACTCAGGTCATGGATCGTGATAAAAAGATGGCCTGGGAGCACGGTGATCCAATACTTCAGAAAGCTATTTTGCAGAGAGATTAAAGCCCTAATGAATCGGTATCTGCTGAAGCTGGGTGACAGGGTCAGGGAGGTTCAATATGCTACTCTCATTCCCTTGACATGTTTGACTTTTCTGTAAGTAAAGCAAAACAAAATTTTTAAACTAATCCTGGCTAAGATGCAGAACCAGTGGGAGGAGAGAAAGTCTGGCCTGGAAACAAGGAGGGGACATGGCATCATACCCTGTATTCTGTTGTTAAAAAACACGTATGTGGTCTGAGCATCTTTAATTTTCTTCCATTCGATCCTGGGCTCTCTTGTCTGTGAATCTGTAATGATACAAGACAGCTCCGCACCTAATAAGAGAAAAAGAAAGGAACTCTCAGTGCAAGTGGAACAACTCAGGTTACTTACACCCACGCAGCCCGCGCAAGCCTTCGTGATGTTAGGTCTTTCGTGCAGATTAAAACCCAGCTATCGCCAGGCTCCAGGAGACCTTAAGAAAAAGGTTAATTTTAGCCAGAAAAAGGAGAAGATGATTAGCAGGAACCTTTATTAAATAGAGGAGACATTCCCCTTCATACTCCACGTGTATATAGAAATGTCTTTGTCGTGTAAGCGCAAAGCCAGGACAGGTCAGACTTGAGCCAGTATCAAACCTGCAGCCCCTGTGGCCTGCGGAGGCCGGGCCGCCAACACTTCTGCACACCCGCCAGCACAGCTCTGGCCCCACATGCTTGGCCTGAACTGGCTGCAAGACTCTGGCATGTCCACGAGAGGGTGCCCATTCTCCCAATGCATAGTCTCTAGTACTTACTTTCAAATTCCTGTACCACTGGGTATCTGTTGCTGGATTTGAGATTGACGGCCCCTATCAAGCAGCCTGAAGGGAAGACAAAAAAAAAAAGGGTAAAATCAGAGACAATGTGGCTCTAAAACAGCAGAGCCCTCGGACAGAGGTCAGAGTTCCCTTCTACATGGGCAACAATCACTCACCAGAAAGGATGGGAACAGATTATATCCCACGACAGAGACACACACACACAGCAAGTTGACTGCTTTCTCTCTCAGTCTGACTTCACTGGAAAAAGCCAAGAGAAAGAGAAGAGCTCGGAGAATTCACTTTTCTTCTTAGTTCCAGAATGAAGCCCCCAAGAGCTTTAAAGACCTTTCCTCTATGAGTTTCCTCCTTGCTTAGAGTCACTGTTAATCCTCTCAACATCTATCATCCAGACCCGAAGGGGCCACCTTGTCACCCCTCCCTTTATGCTACTGATGATACAAACTACATCTTTACACACTGGATGCCTTATCAGTAACATAGATTTATGATTACTTTTATTCTGTAGAAATTAAAAACTGCAGTTATAAACCAAAATTATAATAAGGCTAACTTTTACACTTGCCTCTACTGAAGACTTATATCTTCACAGCTTTGAGTTACTGTCTACTGTTCTCTTATGTCAACCTAAATGAGTCCCTCAGTATCTTTCTATAGAGTTAATTGCCAGATCCAGCACATGTGATGGAACGCTGCTTCTGGTGGTTCAGTTTACTTTCTGCTGAAAAGGAGACAGGAACCCATGAAGGCACTTTTCTCTGAACAGGACTCACCACAGCCTACAGGATGATGCCTGATGCAGAGAAAGAGCAAGGCAGCCACTCACTTCCTCCCACCAACATCCGATCATTAACAAGGAGGAGAAAACTAGAGGGTGAGTACACAGTGACGCTGAGGACTTAAAGAACTACACGTTCTCCTGAACCCCGTTTGGGCTATCTCACAGCACTCCACCCGGGCAGCAGGAGTGACTCCACGCACGTCCCAGCCAGGGGACCGGGTCCTGGACAGGTTCACGTCTCTGAGCACAGAGCAAAGCCAAAGCCAGAAGCTCCCGCCCCAGCCCCACTTCCCTGCTCTATTTCATCGTCTTTCTTATGAGGAGAAACATGTCATGAAAATCTATCCAGAACTAAGAGAGGTGTTAAGAGGATCTGGAACTAAAAGGGCAACATGACTCAGAACCTGACGCCTCAGCTTCCACCGCATTGTTCTCCTGAAGCCCTTCCCTAGGAGTTTGCAAGGGAAGTAAGTGCCCTTTAAAAATAACCTCTGGAATGATAACCAGATGGTGGGGCAGCTTCAGCCGGCCATCTCTTCCTTCCAGGGAAGCGGGGGAAACAGCGACGGGTGTGGAGGGAGCAGGCAGAGAGCACGATAAGGCAGGAGAGGAAGCGTGAACCCTCACAATGTCTCACAAGCTCCTCAGACTGTTCTCTGAAGTTCTGTGTCTTTGTCTGCCTCCGCTTGTATGATCTGGAACAGTTTAGCAGCTGTGGACAACAACTGCCGTTTCCTATTCCAGCTGGGAGAGACCTTTCAGGAATTCTGCCAGTGTCTGGGCTCTGACGCCAGACAAGCCCTGTAAAATGCCATTTCCTAACCCACCTCCTCAGCCCCTGGAGCTCACATACCCCAAGCTCCGACTCAGCGGGTTGGAAAAGGCCCAGATCTCCGCTGTGTCCCCACTGCCCCTGGTTTTCACGTGCAGCCCCCTCTGGGAAGCCGGCTAAGTCACCCCGTCAGGGCCCAACCTACACTCCGGCTATGTCCACAGCACAGCCCTCCTGGGGGCACAAGGGCGCTCTCTATTTCCCTTCCCTCTTCTGAAGAACAAGAACCCGAGAACATAAAATGTCACAATACAAACACATGGAAGCCTAACAGATGATCAAGTCCGTCTCGGCCCCTGTTCTTCCAAGAGCCTCGGTCTAACTCTGTTGAAGTGTCTGAAGCTGGCGAGTCCATGAACAGCGCAATTCCAAAGCTGACCACTCAGCCACGTCCACACAGATCGAGGCCTCAACAGGCAAAGTACCTGTCTTTCCCCCTTGTGAACCCCAAAACCAATCCGAACAGCAACACGGGCTGCTGGCTGCTGAAGGGATCCTGGGAGATAAAGGGACCTCTTTCTGCCGTTCACAATGGCTGTTAGTTCACTGCAGAGAGAGCGGAGAGAAGAGGCAATGGCTGTCTCACTCTCCGTGAAAAATGGAATTTATTTGGACTTATATGCATTGCTGTAAACCAAGAGGGAAAAGACACTTGTTTAGAAAATGTTTCACTTTCGGTCAGATGTGCTGCTAAGAAATAGCTTGTGCATGTCTGGCGCTGTAAAGAGTTATCTCGGCCTCTGGCGTTCTGTCCAGTTGGTCGTCTGCTCAAAAGAAACTTTTCCTGACCAGGGCAGACCGGCGTGGCTGCACGTTAGTGTGAGTCACTGTGGGACCTCACTGCCTACTGGGGCCCAAGGCTAAATATAAAGTGGTATGCAGGCTTTCCAGTGGAGAATATTTACATTTTTATTCTGTGTGCATGCCTGGCATAATCCATCTTGGAGAAGAAAATATCCCCAAAGACAGCATCGTTTCAACAATGTCTCAGTTCTGTAACCAATTTTGTAAGGAATTTAACAGCCAGGGGAGAGAGTGCCCGTCAATAATATTTTCCAGACCCACTTACCCAGACACACAGCAAAGGATACACAGGAAATCAACTAACTGTAAGTTCTGACAAGAACAGGACCAGCTGGAGCCCTGGGTAAAGACTGCCCATTGTTACTCTGGCTAAACTAAATGGTTATACGAAGAGACCCTTAAAAATAAAGTATAAAAAGACCCAACCAAATATCATGGACTTCCAAGTAAATTGGGCTGTGATGGTTCATTTTATGTGTCAACTTAGAAGGTGTTTTTGGACGAGATTAACATTTAAATTGGTGAACTTCTGAGTAAGCACATTGCCCTCCCTATGTGGACGGGCCTTACCCAAACAGTAGAAAGGCATGAATAAATAAGAAAGACCAGCCTCCTGCCTGGCCAGTGTGGCTCAGCTGGTTAAGTGGTTAAGTGTTGTCCCGTGCCCCGGAAGGCCGTGGGTTCGATTCCTGGTCAGGGCACATCCCCAGGTTGCGAGTTCAATCTCTGACTGGGGTGTGTATAGGAGACCGAGGGCATGATATTGATGTCTCTCTCTGACATCAATGTTTCTCTCTCTCTCTCCCCTCCTTCCTCCCTCTTTAAAATAAAAATGAACACCTAAAAATAAAAAATAAAAACAGCCTCCCTGGGCAGAGGAAATTTCTCCAACAGACTGAGGCCAGACCTCCTCTGTTCCTTCAGCGATCCAGGGTCTCAGCCCGAGGCCCACCCTGCAGACTAAACTCGCCAGCCTCCATAACCACAGGAACCAGCTCTTTATCACAAATCTTTTTATACACAGTAACCATCTGTACCTAAAATAAATGAATGCTATTCTACCTTACTCATCCTATTGGTTGTTTCTCTGGAGAACCCTAACACGACGACTATGGCACTTCTTGTGTTGACTCTCAAATCTAGAAGAAAAGCATGTCATTTCACTGCACATATGCTCACTCCACGAAGAACTTCCAGGGGCACCCCTAAACTCAGAGGTAGCGCAATCTCATGTCGCATGCCAATGGTAAGCCAGCAGGAGACATCAGATGAGATGCTACTGATTTGAAACGATCTTGTTTCTATTTAATTCTATCTCCAAACCAAAGCCATCAAGGATTTCGGGACCAGGCGCCTGACTAACCAAGTCCGATAACATCAGAGTAGAATTCCATCCACGAGCCACCCTCGCTGGAAATGTGTGAAGAAGTGACTGCCCTGAGGACTGCCCAGCCCCTTGCGTCTCTAACAGAGAGGTTTTTACAGCTTCCGGGGCAAGTCCAGGAGTGTCACGGGGAAGAAGTCACTGTCGCCGTAACGGAAGCCACGGCAAAATGCCAAAAGGAGAAAAGAAGGACCAGGTCTCATGCCCTTTCAGCATCAAATCACCAGGTGAAACATGAATCAACTGTCCTAAACTAGAGGCGGGGAAAGGAAGAGGGAGAAAGAAGGGAAAGTAAAGGTGGGGGAAGAGAGCAGAGGAGTGAGGCAGGGGGGAGTAAAGAAAGGGAAGGCAGCCCTGACCGGTTTGGCTCAGTGGATGGAGCGTCGGCCTGCGGACTCAAGGGTCCTGGGTTCGATTCCGGCCAAGGGCATGTACCTTGGTTGCGGGCACATCCCCAGCAGGGGGTGGGTACAGGGGGCAGCTGATCGATGTTTCTCTCTCATCGATGTTTCTAACTCTCTATCCCTCTCCCTTCCTCTCTGTAAAAAAAATCAATAAAATATATTTAAAAAAAGAAAGGGAAGGCAGAGGGAGAGAAGGAAAGGGAAAGAAACACCCAGAATAATGGGGAAAGAATCACCCAGAATAATGGCTCCACTTCTGCTGTAATAGTGCAGTGATTCCTCCATTTTTTTCAATGGTTCAGAAAGAGTCTATGAAGTAACTAACTAGACTGAGATAAAGGCCCGGTGGAGAGGTGGTCACCATCTTCACAGGAGCCTGTACTATCACTTCTTCTAATCGCAGACCAATTAGACCCGCTGCACAGCACTCCTGGCCCTAGAGCGCAGACGAACACATAAAATTCTCCGTCTGTGGCCACGAGACCCATCTCCGAGGCGCTGAGGCATGACAAATAGGTCTGACTAAACAGAGAACATGTGTCAAGGCATTTTCTTATTCTGCAAAATACCTCATCTGGAAATAAATTACCCCTAACAATTGCCCTGAGAATAAGACCCTGGCATAAAACTGTTCTCTGAGCCCAGTCCTGCAGCCCACTTTCCCGTGTGATCACAGATTCTGGTATCAGAACATCCGGAGAGGAAGTGTGCTCTCAGCCGCTATAGAGAAACAGTTCGACATCACACCCGCATCAACTGCAGGCACCGCAGCAACCCCCCCAGCCGGTCCTGGAGCCCCTCTGGCTTGGGATCCCGCAGAGCCGCATGCAAACGGCCTCATTACTGATGCTGCAGGCGGCAGGCGGCGCCCCCTGCTCTACCATCTGAATGGGGGAGCACCCCGGGGGCTCCGGCTTGAAACCCACCGGGAACCACTATATAAAAGACAGGGACTAGTTAGTTATTTTGTTTTTGTTTTATCCCACTGACATCATCAAGAGAAAAACTATTTAAACTACCGCATAAAAAAAGGGAAAAAGAAAAGGAGGGGAAAAAAACTACCGCATATAAGCTTTAATATGTTGTTTTTAACTGCTATGAAATATTTCAATGGAGAGAGACTGAGATGTTGGAGAGCAGGGAAGGTGGAGGGGGCGGTCTTTTAAAAATGGTGAGCCCTCACACGTTCATATTAGTTTTGGTGCAGTCCACCGGAGGTAGAAGAATAGGTTATAAACTAGCTGGTATTTCTTCTCTAACATACAGGTAGGACACTTTTTTACTGATGACCCCTGATTCATATACAGACTAAACTGACTATATTGAAAGCTTCCACCATTTCTAGTCAACACTGTATCAGAGGTTTTAGCCAGGGCTACTAGGCATGAAAAAGATATTTTTACAAGTATCCAGGTTGGAAAAGAAGAAATAAATCTGTCTTTATTTGCAAACAGCAGGATCATCTATGTCAGGAGTCAGAAAACTACAATCGAAAGGCTGTATACATCCTGCTCCTATTTTTTGTGGCATTGCTGTTGCTTCGACAAGTGAAGTTTCAACAGAACAACCCACACCCATTCATCTACTTACTTATTGTGTATGGGTGCGTTCACTCTAAAATGGTCGCTGAGTGACTGCAATAGAGACCTTATGGAAGGCAAATAAACACAAGAAAAGATGCTCACCATTATTAACCAATGGTGAAATGTAAATTAAAATAATAAGATACCACTACACACCTATTAGAATGGCTACAATTAGAAAGGCTGACCAGATCAGGTGTGGATAAGTATGTCAAAAACGGGATTTCTCATCCACTGCAGGTAGGAATGTAAAATGGGACAACCACTTTGGAAAACAGTTTGGTAGTTTCTTAAAATTTAAGTATATACCTATCATTTGATTCAACCATTCTATTCCCAGATACTTCCGAGAGAGGATGAAATCATGTGTGTGTATAAATTCTTCCCAGCAACTCTACTGGTAATAATTGAAAGCTGGAAACAATCCAAATATCTATGAACAGTGAATTGATAAACTGTGGTATTTCCATACCATGCGATACTACGATTCATAATAAAAAGGAAAAGAATTAGTGATGCGTGCTGCAACATGGATGAATATCAAAAGGGTGCATGAGGCATGATTCTATTTATATAAAATTCTATACGATCCAAACCAGCATGTGATGACAGAAAACAGATTCAGGGGCTTCCAGGGGACGGGTAGGATGGAGGGGGGAAGGGGGTGTAGATGGAGGGACCGAAGGGAAGGATCACCAGGAAGCACTGAGAAGCTTCTGGCAGTCGTGGATATCAATATTTTGATTGTGGTGTTAAAGAGTTTACATATTTGCCACACTTATCAAACTACCCACTTTATTTATTGATTTGAGAGAAACACTAACCTATCACTCCGCCCAGCCATACACTCACTGGTTAACCCCTGCATGTGCCCTGACTGGGGATCGAACCCGAGACCCCTTGATTTGGATCGACCCTCAACCCCTGAGCCACACCAGCCGGGCCCTGATGGTTTATTTTAATGAGGCGGAAAGTTTTCAATTTTTTTTTTTTAATATGGGAGGAAGATATTTCATCCAAAGTACTAGTGTCCAGAATTTTTCCAAAAGAACAAACAAAAGTCAAGTCTTAAGTTTCAAGAGTAAGGAAAAATTTCTCTTTGACATTCTTGGATTTAAATAATGGTTCAGTGATAGTTGCAGATAAAGACTAGACATCTTAAGCCTGGAGGAAATTTTTGTGCCTGAACTAGCAAACTTTGAATAATAAAAAGTTTCAGTGGAAATTCCAGCATATCTTTAAGGGAAGGAGCTGCCAATATAAATTAGTGAGTTTACACTGAAAATAAACGTCTTAGTAGATAAACGGCTGTTAAGAATGGATGAGTCCAGGACAAGAAAGTGCCATATGAATGAATAAACAGGCCTCCGAGTTCCACTGGGTGTTTCCACCTGAACGTTTAGTGTTACCTTTTCCCAAACACCCAGTGAAATGACGTGACGGGCGATTCGTAGGCTGAGTCAGTGTGCCATGCAATGTTAGGAGCCCTTCAGAGCAGGGCATGGTTTTTCTTTTACATGTGAAGGGAAAGCAGGGGAGAGTAGAGAAGAAAAGGAAAGCACCCCATAGCTCAACAAACAAATGCCCCTGTGTAAGAACAAAGAGCATCTTTCAAAAAATGCGAAGTAAACCAAACGTTGGGCATTCAACTACAGCATTATGGGTATTAAATCCGGGCCTCCCAGCTCTCTCTCGCATAGATTATATTCATATTCATTTCAAAGTGTTACTTGAAATCTTGAGAGTCTGGAAATATTCACTGCTGTTGAAACGTTTGAGGCTCCCATTGGAGAACAAAAACTTGGAATCTGTCTTATTACAGACCCAGCTCAATAAGAGACTTTAAAAAAGTCTTCTTCCTGGGAAGCTGTTCATGCTGGACTTCTCTGGAAGAAGGCACTACCTTATAAGCCGAGTCTCATTTCTCAATAACTGGACTCCTTACCAGGAGACAAGGGTCTTGCCACCGATTGACGATTTAATTTTAGCAAGTCATTTAATCCTTCTGTTAAGTTTTCTACCCAAAAAGGTAATATTTACTCCTCTCAGCTCATACAGACATATCGATTTAGAGCTGACAGACCCTAGAAGGAAGGTTTCCCAGCCTGGACACTGTTGGCATGTGGGGCTACATAACGCTTGGTCTGGGGGCTACCTGATACATCGTTGGATGTTTAGCAGCATCTCCGGCCTCTAAATGCTAGGAGCAGCACCTCGAATCATGACAATCAAACATGCCCCCAACTTTCCAACTGTCCTGTGTGGCGAGATATTTCCCAGCGGAGAGCCACCGCTGTAAGAGATGACTCACAAAGCGGCAGCTGAGGTTCAATACCCGCGTTAGAGCACATCCATATTAAGGGGTAGAGATGACACTTCTACACTCCCAATCTAATCCTCCAGTCTCCCCCTTAAATTAATTCTGAGTTTCATTTCATATCAAAAGTAGTGGCAGACATTTAAAATGTTGACACCAAAACAAAAATTGACAAGTCCTCTACATTTACCAATGAGGTACTGCCCACTCGCTTCCACACTACCCCTCCAAGCTCTCACCAGAGAACCTAAAGAACCCTTGCTTTCCCTGGCCTTTAAACATGCTTGAGCCCTAGTCGGTTTGGCTGAGGGGAAAGAGCGTCGACCTGCAGACTGAAGGGTCCCGGGTTCAATTCCAGCCAAGGGCACATGCTCGGGTTGTGGGCTCAATCCCTGGTAGGGGGCGTGCAGAAGGCAGCCAATCAGCGATTCTCTCTCATCATTGATGTTTCTCTCTCTCTCTCTCTCTCTCTCTCTCTCTCTCTCTCTCTCTCTCTCTCTCTCTCTTCTTCTCCTCTCTGAAATCGATAAAAATACTTCTTTTAAAAAAATGCTTGAGCCACACTTCTTAAGTGCAACTGAAATGGATACTCTGGAAAGCCTCGATCTGCATTTTAAGTCAGTTTAAATTCGATGTGATGTGTGGGGTACAGGCAATGCCTCGGAGATACTGTGGTTTCCATTACAGACCACGGCAATACAGCGAGGACTGCAATGAAGTGAGTCAGACCACACTAAAGTGAGTCATACCTTTTGCGGGTTGAGGGTCTTGGCTTCAGTTTGTAAAAAGGCAACATCTTGGCAGGTTCCAGTCAAGTTGGTGGAGTAGGTGGAATTCACTTTCTCCCTTGACCACATCAAAATTTCAACTAGATTCTAGAACAATCGACCTGGATAACCATCTGAAGACGAGCCGAACAGAAGCCCTACAACTAAGGATACAAAGGGGGAGCCACATCCAGTGGAGGCGAATGGGCTGGCCCCACACCCACGTCTCAGCTGCAGAGGGTCCCCTGAGGAGGGAGGGGTCTCGGCCACAGGCTGGGCTCCCCAGTCCTGCACACCAGTGCCAGAGAGAGGAGCCACACCCCGGGCTGTGAAAATGAACAAGGGCTCTGTCCGTCCGTCCGTCCGCAGGAGGCAGGCAGCTCCCGGAAACCCAGGCATTCTTTTTTTAAAGGGTCAGCACAGACAAAATTAACTCAGTAAAAAACAAAACAAAAAAACTTCCACCAAACACAACCCCCAGACCAGATGGCTTCACAGCTGAATTTTACCAAGCATTCAGAGAAGAATTAGTACCTATCTGTATCAAAGTATTCCAAAAAATCCACGAGGAGGAGAGGCCCCTCAGGCTCATTTTGTGAGGCCAGCATCACCGATTCCAAAACCAGACAAAGACATTACAAAACAATAACATTATAGACAAATATCCACAACAAAATCCTGGGATGCAAGGCTGGTTTAATATCCGCCAATCAATTAACATGACACACCATATAAACAAAATGAAAAACAAAAACCATATGGTCATATCAACAGATGCAGAAAAAAAGCATTTGACAAAATTCCGCAACCATTTATAATACAAACTCTCAGCAACGCGGGCATAGTGGGAACAGACCTCAACATAAGAAGGGCCATATATACCAAACCCACGGCTAACATCCTGCTCAATGTGGGAAAACTAGAAATTTTCCTTAAGATCAGGACCCAAACCAGAATGTCCATTTTCAAAGTCCTAGCCAAGCAAATCAGACAAGAAAAAGAAGTAAAAGGCATCCAAGTTGGAAAAGAATAAAAGTGTCATTATTTGCAGATGGCATGATATATAGAAATATATAATTATAGAAAACCTTAAAAAAAAGATTAGTCCCGGATGTTATAAAAAAAAAGAAAAGAAAAGAAAACCCTAAGGATTGCACCAAAAAATTACTAGAACTGATAAATAAATTCAGTAAAGTAGCAGGATATAAAATAAACTTTCAGAAATCAGTTGCTTTTTTAAAAAAATATATATGTTTTTATTGATTTGAGAGAGAAAGGGAGAGGGAGAGACAGAAACAGCGATGAGAGAGAAACATCGATCGGCTGCCTCTTGCAGGGTCCCCACTGGGGATCGAGCCCACCACCGGGCATGTGCCCTGATTGGGAACTGAACCAATGACATCTTTGTGCATGGGTCGATGCCCAACCATTGAGCCACACCAGCTGGGCCGGTTGCTTTTTATAGACCAATAATGACCTACCAGAAAAAAAAACTAAGAAAACAATCCAATTTACAATTGCATCAAAAAATAATAAGGTATCTAGGAATTAATTTAACAATTAATTATACTCAGAAAAATATAAGACACTGGAGAAAGAAGTTGAAGAAAATACAAATAAAGGAAAGCATAGATTGTGCTCATAGAGAGGAAGAATTAACTTCATTAAAATGTCCACGCTACCCAAAAAATCAACTGATTCAGTGAAATCCCTATCCAATGGCATTTTCCATGGAAGTAGAACAAATAATCAAAAAATGTATGTGGAACCACCAAAGACCCCAAATAGCCACAGCATTCTTGAGAAAGAACAAAGTGGGAACTATCACACTACTTCCTATCTCACCCACTACAAGGCACTGGAATAAAAAAAGACACACAGATCTGTGTGACCCTGGCCAGTGTGGCTCCGTTGGTTGAGCATCGTCCCATGCACCAATGGATCACTGGTTCAATTCCCAGTTGGGGCACAAGCCTGGTTTCGGGCTCCATCCCCCGTAGGGGGCATGCAGGAGGCAGCCAACTAATGTTTCTCTCTCTCCCTCTCCCTTCCTCTGTCTCGTCTCTAAAATCAATAAAAACATATTAATTTTTAAAAAGACACATAGACCAATGGAATAGAATACAGAGCCCAGAAATAAACCCATGCCTATATGATCAATTAATCTAATGTAATGAGATAAAGACAGTCTATTCAAACATGGTACTGGGGAAATTGGGCAGATGCATGCAAAGAAAATAAAACTAGACCACCTTCGCACACCATATACAAGAATAAACTGAAAGTGGATTAAAGACCTAAATGTAAGACTTGAAACCATAAAATTCCTAGAAGAAAACAGTAAACTAGTAGTAAACTCTCTGACATTGCTCTTAGTAATATTTTCTCCAGATATATCTCCTAGGGCAAGGGAAAAACACAAATTTTAAAAATGGGTCTACATCCCACTAAACAGTTTTGTTTGTTTTTTAATCCTCACTTGTACTCTATAACTATGCCTGGTGCCGGGGATCACTTCCTCCACTATGTCTAACTACCATGCTGTACACCTGACATTAATATAAAAGAATAATGAATGTCAAGTACAATTGGAAAAGAAAACAAGGCAAAGAAAGGTATGTGACTCTTATGTTAATCAAACGGGTAAAAGGTTGCTCTGACCAGCTAACTCTATTGGTTAGAGCAGGGGTCCTCAAACTACGGCCCGCAGGCCACATGCAAATACAAATATTGTATTTGTTCCCGTTTTGTTTTTTTACTTCAAAATAAGATATGTGCAGTGTGCATAGGAATTTGTTCATAGTTTTTTTTTTTAACTATAGTCCGGCCTTCCAACGGTCTGAGGGACAGTGAACTGGCCCCCTGTTTAAAAAGTTTGAGGACCCCTGGGTTAGAGCGTTGTCCATATATGCCAAGATTGGGGGTTCGGTTCTCGGTTAGGGCACATACAAGAAACCACCAATGAATGCATAAATAAATAGAACAACAAAGATCTATTTCTCTCTAAAGAAAAAAATCAATAAATAACAAATTTGAAAAGGGAGTGGGGGTTAAGTAAAGCTGAGTTTCCTGCTTCCGGCAGTGTAGTGGATTTGACACTCTGAAAGGTCTGTATACCCCAGCAACAAGAGTCTTCATACATCAGAGTCTTTAATGTATCTCTGGGCTCACAGGAAGTAGAATCCTTAAAAGAACGAATAAAATATCTGTGGGCTGAAACCAGAAAGTAGTAAGATGAGTGGCATGTGACCCCGAGGGCAGTACTTCAGGGGGGAGACTGCACCCATGGCCCAGCAGGAAGGCAGAGAAGCTGAGCCTGAGAGTTTCAATAATGCCGCCCAGTAGAAGGATCTCTCCCACACAAAGCTTCCTGGGGCCAGGCTCAGATTTGTATAGATTGAGATCAACCAAATATCAGTTTACAAGTAAAGAAAAACAAACCACCAGCAGCAAGTCATAAGAAACAATAAACATTAGATTTAGATCCGCAAGAAGTTCGCATACTTGAAGAATCGGATGAATAATATAAAACATTTGTACATGAAAGTTTTTAAAAAGGAATAAAAAAACTGAGCAAGCAAAAGAAACCAGATTATAAAAAGAACAAAGTAAAATTTTAGAAATGAGTAATATAATTGGTTAAAAAAACCCTCTATGCATTGATTAAATGACAGATTACATACAGCTGGAAAAAAAATAACTATAAAGCAAAGGTAAATAAATAACCCAGAACAGCACAAAGAGAGAAGAATATGAAATTATGACCAAACCATTAACTGTCTTAGGAGACAGAATGACTGAAAAGATCTTAGCAGAATCCCAGAAGAAAAGAACTAAGAGAAGCTAGGCAATATGCGTACAGGTAATACTTGAGAATTCTTGGGAAAGATATAAACTCACAGATACACAAAGTACAACATATTAACAAGTAGAATCATTAAAAAGAAACCCAGCTCTAGCTGGTTTGGCTTAGTAGATAGAGCATCGGCCTGCGGACTGAAGGGTCCTGTGTTTGATTCTGGTCAAGGGCACATGCCCAGGTTACAGGCTCTATTCCCAGTGGGGGGCGTGCAGGAGGCAGCCTCTCCCACCACTGATGTTTCTATCTCCCTCTCCCTTTCTCTCTGAAAGCAATAAAAATTTAAAAAGAAATTAAAAGAAAATAAAATCCACCCTAATCACATTGTAGTAACATTTCAGATGCCAAAGACAAAATTTTTAAAGTAGCTGAGGGGAAAGATTGATGCCATGACTGCAAGATGACAAGGCTTTGCAACAGGAATGATGGAAACCAGGATACATCCGTGTAACGTTAGTTTGTAAGACAAAATAACTGTCAACCTAAAATTATGCATCCAGTAAATCTATATGTCAAGAACAAGATTGAAACAAACATATTTCCAAATATAAATAAAAGTGAATTCAACACCAAGAGAGCTCTCCTAAATGAAGTGACCTTGACTATTCTAGTAGCTTCCTAACTGACCTTCCCTCTCCAGTCTTCTTGAATATCAGATCGATACTTCTAAAATCACTTTGATCAGAACACTCCCCTGCTTCAAACTGCCAAGTAAAGTTCTACAACCTACATGAGAAGGCCCCAGTTTCTTAGCCTGGCATTGAAAGCGCTTTACAATCTAGTTAGTCTTTAATGTTCTCTCCAATGGACAATTTGGCTCCTCAATTTATTAGCTATGGCCTGGGCTAGGTAATTAACGTCGGCATCAGTTGCAAAATGAAATCGCCAAAAACTGACTGCTGAGATCAATGGAGACAGCCCAGGTAAAGCTATCAGCACAATGCCTGACACACCGTTTTCAATAAATGGTAGCGGTTAATATTTTTATCATTATAACTCATTGGTCCCAAAATACAACATATGGATTCCCAACTCCACACCTTTGCGCATACTACCCCCCCCCTTAATTGGCCCTCAACACCTCCATCCTCCCAAATCTGCACTTTGTAAATCAAAATTATTCCTGCAAGTCCACTCCGTCTTGAAATTCTCCTCCCCAAGGCCAGTCCAGAACAAGTGCTTACACATCTCAATAAAGAAACCTTTTACCCTAAATCAGTGATGGCGAACCTTTTGAGCTCAGTGTGTCAGCATTTTGAAAAACCCTAACTTAACTCTGGTGCCGTGTCACATATAGAAATTTTTTGATATTTGCAACCATAGTAAAACAAAGACTTATATATTTTTTTTTAATATATTTTATTGATTTTTTATAGAGAGGAAGGGAGAGAGATAGAGAGTTAGAAACATCGATGAGAGAGAAACATCGATCAGCCGCCTCCTGCACATCTACTGGGGATATGCCCGCAACCCAGGCACATGCCCCCGACCGGAATCGAACCTGGGACCCTTCAGTCCTCAGGCCGACGCTCTATCCACTGAGCCAAACCGGTTTCGGCACAAAGACTTATATTTTTGATATTTATTTTATATATTTAAATGCCATTTAACAAAGAAAAATCAACCAAAAAAATGAGTTCGCGTGTCATAGGTTCACCATCACTGCCCTAAATGCTACTGTTAGCTAATTATCTAAATTGCATGTTCCTTCTGGAATGGAAAAGAGTTCATCTTACATTTCCCTGTTTTGCCCGAGGAAAGCTTTATTGCCATGAAAATGGAGATTCCCAGGTAAATAGGAATTCACGGATTAAGTTCCAGCACCCGGTCGAGATACCTTAGAGGGGGAAAGAAAAAAGAAAAAAAAGGCAGCTGTTTGAGGGTTTGTGCACTCTTCGTTTTGTACTCCTCCCGACAGCTGCACTTCATTCTGAGGACATTAACCATGTTCTTAGAGAAGATATCCAGCAAGGAAGTCCGTGGTGGGCAGGAAGAATTGATAAGGGCCATCGGCTAAGGCTACTTCAGGAAACATCTTTCGGCGCCGGCTTTCCAAGGAAGTCCATTTGTCTGGCATTCCCCTCGCCCACGACTGAGAGGCAGGCCCTCCAGGAGTGGCCGGGCCAGCACAAAGCAGGCGTTCGATAAACGTGGGCTGACTCTAAACAGGCAGACCGACGCCACCACTCAGATGATTTTGTTAGTTCATAAAGGGGGGAGACAAGTGCTCTCGTCAGCTCTTTTAGTTTTCCAGTTAACCATTTGCTGGGGATGACACAGCTGGCTTCCCCACCCAAAAGCAATGACAGCAAATCTCTCCGATGAGTCACGAAGAATGCAAACTGAACTTCAAGGCGGCCCCTCCTTCATCTACTGTGACTGACACCAAGGGGCTAGCAAAAGGCACAATCCACATGCTACCATGTGAAATTAAGTTCCCGCATTTTAAAATAAAATCCTTACTAGTGTCAAATTTAAAAACCCACTATTTATCCATTCGAGGCCAAGACAAAACGCACTTCTTTCCATTATATAAAAGCATCCTCATTAAAGAAAACTTCAAAAACAGACAAAAGCCTCAGCCAGGAAAAGGGAAGAGTAGAAAACCATGGGCCATGAGATGTACCACTCAAACACAGCACCTAGCAATATTCTGATTCACTTTTTCCCGGTTCCCCCCCCCCCCCCCCCAAGCATTAGATGTTTTGTGTAATTGTAACCACTTGGTATATACTAATCATACTTACAGCTTGTGCCACTTAAATTATAACATAAGCATTTCCCATGTTCTTCTTAACCTTGTATAACTGCACAGAGTAGATGGTAGAAAGGTTTTTAAACTAAGCCAAGTCAAGCGACACTTGCCTTTCTTTTTCTTCCACAGACACTACTGTGGTAAAAACTAAGAATTTCCCAAAGTTTCTAGGCCGCTGGAACTAAGATAAGAAGCATTCAAAAGGCCTGGACACATAGGCAGTGTTTAAGAAATGTTAACTGAGTTTCAAGTGACAACGAGAATAGTTACTCTAATCATCTCTGAAAAGAGACAAGAGAAATTCAATTCAGCCTCTGTTCTCAACAAACTTTTTCTATCGCTGACAAGATAAAATGCATTTGCACCCAACAACTGAAGCCCAATATAGTTGACAATGCACTCATCCTGGCTCCCCCTGAGGGCTGAGGGTGCTGTCTTCATTCTGCACCCCCAGCATGAAGAACGGTGCAGCAGGTGGCACACTACAGATACTCAGGATGTTCTACTGCACTGAACTGGACTAGAGCTCTGAGCCAGACGGAGAGCTCTGCTCAGTGAGACAGGGGAGGATCGCTGGGAGCTGGGGCAAAGCACACAGCACGGATATGGCAGACTTGGGTTTTGGCAACGATGTGCAGGAAGAAGGCTGAGCCAAAGGAGCCTTGGGATTCTCTGAAAACGAAAGGTGATGTTGAAAAAGACCGCATGCTCCTAATTTATTAAAAAGTTTGATGTTTTGTCCCGACCAGCGTGGCTGAGTAGTTGAGCATCAGTCTATGAATCAGGAGATCATGGTTCGATTCTTGGTCGGGGCACAAGCCTGGGGTTGCAGGCTCCGTTCGAGCAGGAGGTAGCTGATCGATGATTCCCTCTCATCATTGATATTTCTATCTCTCCCTCCCTCTCCCTTCCTCTCTGAAATCAATTACACACACACACACACACACACACATCTATATCTATATCTATCTACTTTAAAGTTTGATGTTTCTACACAACCAGCACTGAAACCCCTGCTGTACATATTAACTACTCATAGGAAATATATAACCCATCATCGATACTCCTTAAAAACAAAGAAAACACACCAACACAAAATAGGGCAGCGTTCCTTATCATGGAGACCAGGACTCATTCTCCGGACGCTTTCTGTGTGAAAAGGCAAGTGGCAGAAGCAGTAAATGAAGGCTTTAGATATCACTGTCGACTTCGACACTGTCCTTGCTAAACTCAGTGGAAGAGAATGTGCTTGCCCAAGCTTCCCGATCTCTACTCCAGCGAGGCGATGTGCACACCGTTAGCTTTCAGAGGGTAGATACAGAAGACTTGCAATCTGCATGCAGCTCTAACAGCATCATATTCACACCACCTGACTGCAAACATAGCTTAAAAAAGAGAAGCTGGGGGGAAGAGATTAATCAAAGAACTTATATGCATATACGGGTGCAGACAATAGACAAGTGAAGGCCTGGGGTGAATCGGGAGCCTGGTGGAGGTATGCAAAGGTGGGGGGCGGGGGGGGGACACATCGGTAACTCTCACCAATAGAACAAACTGAAGAGAGAAAGAATGCAACTTCATGACTAGGGTATCATTCAGCAGACGCCATACATCCTAACTTCCTTCACACGTGTTTTCCTTTCTTCTACTCCACTTGTGCTCTGAAAAAATCCAGAGAATGTATAGAGAAGGAATTTGCTAATATCACATCTCTAACAGCTGCTAGTTGGATGTACTAAATCCACCGCTTCTTCAGTTACACTATCTGGTCCTTTCAGAAACTGTGCTTAATACAAATCTGGTTTCCTTCAAAAGAATTGATTTAAGCCTACCCTACGGGGCCGCCTTTAGAGCAAGCTGCAGAGAGCATAGGAGTTGGGTGTAGGATCATTCCTCCAGGATGTAACCGCCATTTCTTACGATTATGTGTTTCTAACAGCTATCCATCGGGCTCCCTAGCCTGAAGCACCAAGAACAAATGCCTAGCAAACAGTCATCAGCGTCAACAGCTGACGTGAGGCGCTGCTTGCATCAGGCAGGTGGTCCTTGTTTTTCTGAAAATACACGCACCTTCCAATCATGATCACACCTAGCAGACCATTTAAAAGAATTAAAATAGCATTAAAAAATGGGTTATTTTTTTTTAAATGTTTCAAGAGTTCAAACACATGCAAACAGAAAGTTGAGAACTTTTTTTTTTCCTTTGTTTTCTTTTTCAAAAACATCCTGGAAGTTTTGATTTTCAAATTTTATTAGGCTTCAGCACACTGTCTTGTCCCAAGAATGCAAACTGTTACTGTTTTAATGCTAAATGGAGCACTTCCCTCTAGGACAGTGGTTCTCAACCATCCTAATGCCGCGACCCTTTAATACAGTTCCTCATGTTGTGGTGACCCCCAACCATAAAATTATTTTCGTTGCTACTTCATAACTGTAATTTTGCTACTGTTATGAATCATCATGTAAATATCTGATATGCAGGATGTATTTTCATTGTTACAAATTGAACATAATTAAAGCAAAGTGATTAACCATAAAAAACAATATGTAATTATATATGTGTTTTCCGATGGTCTTAGGCGACCCCTGTGAAAGGGTTGGCGACCCACAGGTTGAGAACCGCTGCTCTAGGACATCCAAGATTTGGGAGCCTGACAGTAATAATCTTTTTTTAAAAAGACATATGGCAGAACATTTGTAAACTTGAATTGCACCTGTCACCCATTCGACAAAAGAAATATTTTATATACAAACCACAAAGCTCTGAACATTTGATAATTCGGTTAAACTGATCCATAATAAGAACGCCACTATCAAATGGAATAATACAAGAAACCAAAAACTGGATTAACACCAACTGTTGAAGATTTCCAAATTAAATCTCCCTTAGCACGTTACTGAATTTTTCTGTGCTTCTGTGTGTTTTTTTCCATTCACAAAATGGGAAAAAATAATAGCAACCATCTTAGAGTGGTTATTAGTATTAAAAGAATTAATATATGTTAAATTCTTATAATCCAGCCTGACTAAAGGAAACGAATACAGAATGTTTGTATTATACTGGGAACCCAGCGTGTTTTTTTTTTAAATGAGAATACAAAAAAGCAATAGCAATTAAAGAATAAATTTTAAAAAAAGACACAGCTTATCATGACTTGTGGAAGAATACGGTTTTCAAGCTCCTAGAAATATATTTAGAACATAAATTAATGGAAAAAGAGCCCTGACCGGTTTGGCTCAGTGGATAGAGCGTCAGCCTGCGAACTCAAGGGTCCCAGGTTCGATTCCGATCAAGGGCATGTACCTTGGTTGCAGGCACATACCCAGTGGGGAGTGTGCAGGAGGCAGCTGATCGATGTTTCTCTCTCATCGATGTTTCTAACTCTCTATCCCTCGCCCTTCCTCTCTGTAAAAAAAATCAATAAGATATATTTTTTTTAAAAAAATTAATGGAAAAAGAGCTCCCTCCTGAATAAATACGTATGTCCCTTCAAAGAGAATTAACACATCCTACCACCTTGATTCTTTGTCACTGGTCCTATTTTGCAACATGGGATCCTTTCTCCCCTGCTCTCCAGGTAAATCTCAGCCCTTTAAATCAAGAAGTCACCAACGAGCTCCTCCAGGAGGGCTAACTAGGAGGTTATGGGTCTGTGAGGTCCCTTGCATCTTCCAGTTTTATTTAAAAAACAAAACACCGCGTTGAAACTCATTCCTGAACGAAACTGCCAATTGCTCCTGCAATAGAAACTGCCAGCTTTCATGTGCGCGGACCCTCTGCAACAATAGGGAGTTGTTCCCTCTGTGAATAGGACAGTGTCCGTGTGACCGACGAAGCCGGGAGCCGGGCATTCCTGACACCCTTGTCCCCCGGCTAGCCTCCGGCCACTTAGATCACTCGGCCACGTACCTTTCTGGAAATTACTTCCAGGCAAAGTCTACGGTGGATAGTTCCCCCCTGAAACGCTATCCTTCATCACAGAGCCCCGTTTTCCCAGCTTCTGTCCCAGGGGCACCCCCCCCCCCTTCACTGCCACCGTTGTGGGCACTTGCACGTGAATGCGCACCACACACAGGAATGCTTTGTTCTCCTCCCCGCCCCCCCCCCCCCAATTCTGAGACAGTCCCTTCGCGTGTTCACTTGCATATTCCGCAAAACATCACGGGAGGACAATGGTAGAGAAAAGCCAGACAATGAAACGACCGCAGACCCGGGGAAGAAGAGTGGGGTACAGTCCGTGGTGGGAATGGGGTGGTGTCTGCTGCCCCCCTGACCTGGAATAGAGACTGGCCTTCGGTCTTCGCTTTCTTATCTAGCCAGTGGCTTAGGGAAACCCAGCTCCCCAAGTTGTTGTAAAAAGACCAAGAACACGCTAGTTCCCAAGCGCCCCGGGCCCAGGACGCGCGCCCTCGCTCCTCGGGAGCTATTTCGGTCCTTCTGTCCAGCTGTCCCGGGACACGCGACTCTGGTGGGAATTCCCGACAGTGGGAAGGGCGCGCCGGGCTCCCCGGTGCCTCGCTGCGCCCCGATCCGAGCGGCCCCCCGGGCGCCGGGTCGGGGTCTGCGCGCGCTCCTCGCTCGGGCGGGAGACGGGCGAGTCCTGGAGTGAGACCCGCGCCGTTTTCTTCGCACGAAAGTTGCGTTCGCCCCGGCGGAGTCCCTTTGTTTACAGCGCGACCCGAGGAGCCCGAGGGAGCGGGGCCAGGAGCCGGGTGGGTGCCGAGCGGGCGCCGGGGGACCCCGCAGGCCGCCCACCGGCCTCGCCGCGCGCCGCCCGCGCCGCGGTCCCCCGCAGGGTGCCCCGCAGGGTCCCGCGCCCGCGTCGGGCCCAGCTCCGCCACAGCAGCCCGGCCTCCCGCCCGGACCCCGCCTCGAGGCCCCGACCCGAATCCTCTCCCCGGGACCCGAGTCCTCTCCGCCGCGGAGCCAGGGCCGGGACCGCTATTCCCGCCTGGATGGGCTCCAGCCGCTCGGCCCGCTCGGCTCCCATCGCCCCCCGGGCCCCCCCTCCCACGGGCAGCAGCACACTCACCCCTGAAGAGCAGCAGGAGGAAGAAGTCGGGCAGCCGCGCGCGGAGCAGGAGCCCCCGACGCCGCCGCCGCAGCGCCATGTCGAGAGAAGCCGAGGGGTCGCGAGCGTGCGGCGCGGCCAGGCTTCCCCGCGCGCGCGCATGCGCCCAGCCCGCCGGACCCTGCTACCCGCCCCCAGTTACCATGGCGACCAACGGGCCGGCCGAGCCGTCACCATGGTGACAAAGAAAGCTGAAGTCTGGTTACTATGGATGCAGGGATGCCCTGGACCTGGGCCCACAGGGTCTGTTTCAATGAAGTGGGTGGGAGGAAGTAAAGAGGGATGTTCAAGAATGAGGTGGGGTGAATTTCCACAGCTATAAGCTGAAGACATCACTACAGATCAGAGCGGGAGCGCTCAATTAAAACTTGGAAAAGTTAAGAGCTTCTGATTTTACAAAAAAGGATGCAGCCCAGTTATCTTGGAAGCATTATTGCCCAACTTCAAATCTGATGAAAGGAAAAAGCTCAGAAATCTATATAAAACATAACCAACACGTATATTTTACGGTACATAAAAATGACGTCCTCAAATAAGCATAGCCCTGGCCGGGTGCTCAGTGGTTAGAGCCTCGGCCTGAGGATTGAAGGGTCACCGGTTTGATTTCTGGTTAAGGGCAAGTGCCTGGGTTGCAGGTTCCCCAGCCTTGGTAGGAGCACTCGCAGGAGGCAACCAATCTCTCTCTCTCTTTCTCTATCTCTCTCTGGCATCCATCGACGTTTTTCTCTCTCTGCTCCCTTCTCCCTCCCTTCCACTCGCTCAAGAAGTCAATGGAAAAAATATCCTCAGGTGAAGATTAAAAATAATGATAAAGCCCTGACCGGTTTGGCTCAGTGGATAGAACATCGGCCTGCGGACTGAAGGGTCCCAGGTTCGATTCCGGTCAAGGGCATGTACCTTGGTTGCAGTCATATCCCCAGTAGGAGGTGTGCAAGAAGCAGCTGATCAATGTTTCTCTCTCATCGATGTTTCTAACTCTCTATCCTTCTCCCTTCCTCTCTGTAAAAAATCAATAAAATATATTAAAAAAATAATAATGATAAAAATAAAATAAGCATAATTTGTTTCTGTGGTAGATGAAAGAATGATGGTATACCCAATTTTTTTTTTCTGCAGGAATTCAGACTAATTATTTGCTCTGGTTTCTGAATATTGGGACATGGTAAGGCTAGGGAGCAAAAATGGAGCAAAATCTTATGAGGACAAGTGATAAGATGAAGGAAGAGAAGGATAAAATATCCTGGAAAATGGACCTAAGGATGCAGGAGGTTTTGAATGTCATTTAATACTATGGAAAATTTTGAAATAGCATGTATTATATCTAATATAGAAAGTACATTTTAATGTTCCAGGAAATGATTAAAACCTAATGTTGAGTTTAGTGATTAGTAAAATATGTTAATTTCCAACAACTAATACATTTTCATGTATAACTTAAGGGCTTCAATTTTTCATAGAGCCATCCTAAATTTATTTTAGTGTTTTTAGTTTTTACAACATAGAACAGGATGTGTGTATAATTTACATATATTTTAAAATTTATAATATATGCAAATATCAAAAAAACATGACATAGATTGAGGTTGTTGCCCAGTTTATGTTTCAAATGCTTTATAATGGCTCTAACCTTTGTGAGTATGAAGTAATTACATTCCTCCAAATCTCATGAAGACAGAATAAAAATTAAAAAAAAACAACTCAATCACCTACTATGATTCCATTTGTCTTTCATTTCCCAAAGCTTCTTTTTGTTCCAGTCCCGAAGTCACAGTTAAATGAATACATAACTAAAGACTATTTCCACTGGCCTGGGGCAAAAATGTAAAAATTATTTTGTGGTGGTGGTCTCTCTCCCTTCATCAAACACATAATAGAGAAATTAAAAGAGAAAAATTAATCTTCGGCCCACGGACTATTTTCCCTTCTGCTCTCTCTTTCCTCTAGTACTTCCTGTCGCTCCTGGTTATACCACCAGCATCCTTGCCTAACTGAAGGAACCATTTTGGTTACCTGGGAAATGTGAGATGGTGTCTGACTGTGGACAGAGGACAGTTTTCAGAAATCAATGCCCCCTTTCTCCTGCCGGATTGCCTGCGCTCGCACGGTGAAATGGCTCTGTTAATTAAATGGTCTTCTCTCCTAGGAGATCTTTTGAAAGTCAGAACAAGATCACAGAGAGGCGCCATGAATTTTCTATCAGGAGCAGAGATTCCTCCGAGAGGGGATGCAGGTACTTCATTGTAAAACGTTGATAATCCTCCCCAGATGGAGTCTGCGAGCTCTGACCTGCGGCTGAGAGACAGGGTCCTGCAATGGAGCCCAATTAGCGATGCACCAGGACAGGGACGGATGCCCTTGGCTGTCAGGTGGCCTGCTCCTCCTTAGGAATGCATTGTTCAGAAGGGAAGCCGAGCTTTGGATGCATCTGGTGCAGTGATGGCGAACCTTCTGAGCTCGCCGTGTCAGCATTTTGAAAAACCCTAACTTAACTCTGGCGCCGTGTCACATATAGAAATTTTTTGATCTTTGCAACCATCGTAAAACAAAGACTTATATTTTTGATATTTATTGTATATATTTAAATGCCATTTAACAAAGAAAAATAAACCAAAAAAATGAGTTCGCGTGTCACCTCCGCCACGCGTGTCATAGGTTCGCCATCACTGCTAGTGAGCAGGGTTGTGGAGTCTGTGTTCCCATCATCACATTATCCAACTGAATGTGCTTCTTTCTCATGTGTGGCTTACTCAGGAGACCTACGTTTCTTAAAAGAGCTCAGTGAACTACATATGCTTGTGCTAAACTTGAGCAAGAGCATTTTGCAATCCGTTTCGGTGGCAGCATAAAGTGCAAATCTTATGTGGCAAACGGAGAGGGGGGTTTCCCGAGGGACTCGCCTCTGAACAGACTGGAGAAGTCCGGGAGGCAGCAGTCACGGGAAGGGGAACGTGGAAGTCCGGGAGGCAGCAGTCACGGGAAGGGGAACGTGGGCTCTGGAGTCTGACGGACCCTGATTCAAATTCTTCGTTTTCATAAATTTGGGGCAGTTACCTACCTCCTCTAAGCCTTGGATTCCTTGTCTGTAAAACAGGGAGAACAATACCCACCTCAAATGGTCCGTGTGAGAATCATCTGAGATAAAGGTCTGGAACATACTAGGCTCTCAATCTATGTTTATTGCCCATGTCCCTTTCCTTTCCTACTATTTTAGTTCAGATCGGGCAAAATGGTTATAATATTCCTGGAGAGTCCCCCCCCCCCCCCCAATTGATTTCAGAAAGGAAGGGAGAGGGAGAGAGAGTTTAGAAACATCTATGATGAGAGAGAATCATTGGTCGGCTGCCTCCTGCACGCCCCCTACTGGGGATGGAGTTCGAAACCCGGGCGTGTGCCCTTGACCAGAATCGAACCCAGGAACCTTCAGTCCGCAGGCCAATGCTCCATCCACTGAGCCAAGCCTGCTAGGGCCGAAGTTGTTTCTTTGAGGAAGTGAAGAAGCAGGGATTGGCTGGGTGCCCGTCCCAAAGCCAGGGGAAGGTGACAGGGACAGCTAGTAAACAACACTCTACAGACCTTCAGGAAGGACATGGGGTGAGATAAAACAGACCGGGTCTTTTTTTTCTCTCTCTCTCTCTCTCTACTTGACCTAAAGAATATTTCCACTGGCCTGGGGCAAAGGTGGGAAACTTTTCCTAATCAGTGCTTCCGCTGAGGCCGCAGGAAAAGGTTCCAGACGTGCACGCACGTTATCTGAATTGTCCTAAATCCAAGCTCAGGGTGAGAAGATTAGGGGTGGGGTGTGCCTCCAGGACACTTCGACGACTCTGCTTACAGATTGGGGGTATTTTCCTCCTAACCTTCCCATCAGAGGTCATTTTCTCTTCACACAGATTTTACCATCCGGTGTTCCTTCCGGGGGCACCAGCGAGAGACCGGGGCCTTGCACCCCCCTCAGAGCCCCTTGCAAGGTCAACGCCTCCCACAGGGTTTGCGCTATGGGCCCAGGGGCCTGGTGCGGTGGCTGTGCCGTTTTCTTCCCAGGAGGGAAGGCGATCTTTTCTGGCTGCCGATGCGGAGAAACTGTTTCAGGACAGGAAATAGGGGCGTCTGATTCCACTTCCAGATGTCTAGCAGGATGAGGATTATACTAGAGAAGCGCCCCCTCCCCCAGAGATTATTCAATATCATGCTTCTTTTTGTTGTGGTTGTTAATTCTCAACTAAGGATATTTTTCCATTGATTTTCTTTTTGGGGGTGTGTGGGGGGAGAGTAGAGAGAGGGAAAGACAGAAACATCGATGTGAGAAACACATTGATTGGTTGCCTCCTGCATGAGCCCCCAGGGCTCAGGGCAGGGAGGAGCCTGCAACCAGGGTATGTGTCCTTGACCGGAATGGAACCCAGGACCCTTCAGTCCGCAGGCCAACGCTCTGTCCTCGGAGCCAAACCGGCCAGGGCAATACCATGCCTCTTAAGCAATCAAATAATGCTCTAGGTAAACCTCTCAAGTTTCTCCTTCGTCCGGTGGAATTATATTCCCACAAAATGTGGGATTGGGAGGAGCGGCTAGGTTTGGTCCTCCAGGGTGATGTCTGATCCCCATAGCGCTCAAGAGCGCAGCAGACGTATCCAGTGGGGATGGCCACTCCCAGCCAACAGAGCACCAAGGCCCTGAATACCTCCAAGACTCCACACCCTGACACGCTGATGTCTCGCCTTTTCCCAGTCATTTTTCCAAGCTAGGCTTTGTTTTCTGGCCGGTCACTGTCCTCTAGAGTTGCACTGGCCAGTGCCCTCCAGGCCTAGCACTAGCTCCTGCCCAACATAGACCCCGGGAGGGACAAGGAGCTCCGCTAAGCATTAAATACTTGTTGTGCACCCCTATGGGGTGGCCACCTGACTGCTACCGGCTTAGTGCAAGCTTCATCCTTTTTCATTTGGGGTGTTCCCCTGGTCTCCAGGAACCTGCACGTAACTTCTGAATCTAACTTAGAGCTCTAGATCCAGTCATCAGAAAATAAACATCACCACGATGAAAGGTCAAGCAGAAATAAGAGAAATTAGGAAGTATTTGGAAGCGAGTGACAATGAAGACAATATGTAGCACAACTTGCAGGATGCAGCTCCTGGAGCACTTAGCGCTTTCTTTTCAAAATGGCGAGCGGGACAGGCTATGGAACAATAGCAGGTGCTCAATACATATCTGTGGAATGAACGAACGCAAGACTCCTGTGTCCTGCAGAACTAACATCAGCTCGGGCCATTCTGCTCCATTCTGCGGCGGCTCCTTCTGACCTTCAGCCTGCAGTTCAATTCCCTGAAAAAGTCGTGGCTGGAAAAAAGAAGCCATTTTGTCGCAAACATTATGCCATGACATGTCATTAGGACATCCTCAGCTAGACCCGTGAATCTAGACACCCTGAGTAATTTGAACTTCCTATACCGCGTCCGGCTCTCTCAAGTCTCTGAAGTTACCCACGTGGTCCCTGTTGCCTGCATTGCCCTCCCCCTAAGCCCCGTCAGTTTTCTAGCTCTAACGTGTCCTCATGGAAGAATTTTCTGACCCCACTGTTCCCTCCAAGATGACTCAGTGGCCCCCTTCTGTCCTGCCACAATACGCTGCATTGCATGTGCATCTATCTTACACTTTACCACATTGTATGGCGATGCCATCTTTCCTCTGTAGTCCTCCCCAGATTCTAGAGTTCAATACCGCTTTCACCCTTTTTTCTTTTCTAGTGTATGCCCTCAAGACGGTCATTCCTCTCTAAGTGCCCCGTGAGCTGCATCCTGCAAGTTGTGCTACATATTGTCTTCATTGTCACTCGCTTCCAGATACTTCCTAATTTATTTCTGCTTGACCTTTCATCATGGTGATGTTTATTTTCTGATGACTGGATATAGAGCTCTAAAAATATCCATTGTGCTTCTTTGCTTTTTTATGAACCTTAGCTATCAATTTCTGAAAAAGTTTCGTAAAAATACCACAGTGATTCTGAGTTTCTCATGATCTCATTCTAATTCTGTCCAAATGCTTTTAATTTTTAACCCCGTGGCAGGAGCGTGGTACTGCTCTGGTGACATCATGAAGCATGCATGTAGCTTTGACCCTCCCATTGCCTCCACTCCTCTTTCTCTCTCTCTCTCTCTCTCTCTCTCTCTCTCTCTCTCCCCCCCCCCCCCCCCCCCCACCCAGCTTAACCAGAAGAATGCAACCCTTGCCTCACTTCCATTCTCAAGTTCCCTGGAGACATAGCTGCTCTCCCACACTGGCCTGTTAAACATTTTCCTCCAAACACAGTCCTCTCCACGATGAAATCATGGCAAACACGAGATCCTCTGTTGCATCTCCAGGCAGCCAGGCTCTCCCTATCACATCCTCCAGCTGGAGGACCAGGAGGCGGGGCTTGTGTCCGTCTCTACATTTGTTCTTCTGAGGGCCTACTCTGTAAACCAACATTAACTTTAGACTGTCAAAAAGAGCAAAGAGCATTTATCTGAGCAGACGGAGCTGCAGCCCAGCAGAAATCATTTTGGGTAGCCACCTTCATTGTGCTCTACCAAGATACAGCAGAGGCCATCTTCTACAGAGAAAGTTTCTGCCTAAATTCCCAACTTTATGCCGACGAGGTTTCCAAATTATACAGTTCTGATTGGGCCAAATCCTGACATTCTGGTTGGTTGGTGTAGATGCAAATAAGGATACAATTTCTGTGGTTCTGATTGGCCATGGTAGGTCTCAGTCCATTGGTAGGCAGGTGAAACCAGGGCTCACCTGCACTGGGTGACTCAGAAAGGATTAAAAAAACGCAGAAGGCAGAAGAAAAGCAGGACGTGTGCAGGAAGCCAAGAGCTCAGTCTGCGGTTCTCCCCGGTGCACAGAGCATGTGTGGAGCCCCTGTCAGCAATGGCCATGAGGCTCTTACTATTCATACAATTGGGATCCTCCGTTGACCATGGGGAGTTCCTCTCAGCAGCTAAATTCCTTCTCAGGGTCACATCACCTGAATCTTTCTTGTTGGGGGCCCAAATCTACATAGTAGTTACTTAATAAACATGTTAGAATGTTGAGAAAAACATGCCGTAGCCAGTTTGGTTCAGTGGATAGAGCATCGGCCTGTGGACCAATGAGTCCCGGGTTCAATTCTGGTCAAGGTCATGGACTTCGGCTGCAGGCTCCTCCCCGGCCCAGGCCCTCGTCTAGGCACATGCAGGAGGCAACCAATCGATGTGCTTCTCTCACATCAATGTTTCTCTCTGTCTTTCCCTCTCTCTTCCACTCTCCCTAAAAATATATATAAATAAATAAGAAGAATGTTAGGAAAAACACAGTCACATAGGTGTTGTAATGACCTATGTTACTGAGCCCCTTAGAACAATGACTCCTTCTAAGCACACTATCTCTGTGCTTAGAATGATGGAGGAAGCCTTTTCCCTACAGATGCAGAAATAACTGTATAAACGTTGCCACCCTCCATCCATTAAGCATCCATGTAGCACACAGTATACTGTTTTGTGTCTAGTACTGAGCTAGGGACCAGAGACAATGTGGGCACAATTTCCGTCTTCAAAGATTCCACAGTCCAGTGGGAGAAATGGGGGTAGGGTGGGGAACAATTACACCTCAGGGTTCAGTCACTCACAGAAGGAGCCACTGTAGACAGCAGCGCACAGGGACGTCCTGAATAAAACATAACAGAACAATTAAATGCGTATTGGGCTTGAAACGGAGAAGACATTCCCAGGTGACAGACCCAAGGAAGAAGTTTAAAGCCAAATAGCAGGCTTGCAAACTCAAGCCACGTTAAGGTGAAGAGAAAGAGGGGGGGCGTCCCAGGACTAGGAGCAGTGTAACACCCAGGTGGGTGAGGGGACTGGTTCTAGTGTAACTGCACAACCTATGGGTCTGGGCTGCCTGTCACTACTTGAGCCAATGAAGCAGAGACAGGGTTGAATCACATATTAGCATTTACTCCAATAATGCCAGCAGCGTGGGAGAGCAACAGGTCATCCACAAGAATCTGCTCTGCCCCTACCCATGAGCCAGCTGCTTATACTGGGCAGGAGGCAACGATGACATGAGAGAGTAAGAATTGCAGGCATGGGAAAGTAGGCAAGGTATAATTGTGACAGGTTACAGGCAACGCGGGACTAGACTGTTCCAGCCACGAGGTTGTAAATCTTTCCATCATGGTAGGCAGTTCTCGGGGCAGGAGGATGGACTGCATTCCAATGTTGGCGCCCATGTCCCCAGGCGTACAGCTCTCAGCCAGGTCAGAATGTGTTTTCTCTAATCAGGACAGAACAATCGCCCTGGCTGGTTTTGCTCAGTGGATAGAGCGTCGGCCTCCGGACTGAAGGGTCCCGGGTTTGATTCTGGTCAAGGGCACATACCCGGGTTGTGGGCTCGATCCCCAGTAGGGGCCGTGCAGGAGGCAGCCAATCAATGATTCTCTCCTGTCATTGATGTATCTCCCTCTCCCTTCCTGTCTCTCTAAAACAAACAAACAAACAAAACAAACAAACAAACAAAAATCAATAAAAATATATTAAATTTAAAAAAAAGAACAGAACAATCATGGTTAACAGACCATGATTAATATTTCCTATAATTGTAGCTAGTCCCCAATATTCTATTTCTGCCCCTAATATTAGGGCCCATTCCCAGCGGGACTCTGGGATGGAAATCTCTGCCCTTCTCAGGAAGCCATGGGTAGGAAAACATCTCCATCCATCCGCTTGTGTCCTAGCCTCTGAGGGGAAATGTTTCCTCTAAGAAACTCAAACTCTCTGGCGTTGTCGCCTTCTCCTGTGGGGTATGAGCTCACACTATTTCCCCAAGGTCCCCAAATTAATGTGAACCCTGTTCTCATACCGGGGACACCTAGCAAGGGGTAGAAGCAAGCACCTAACTCTCCCTAGCGTGTCCTGAGAGCATGAAGGCCTCACGGAATAAGACAGTCCCTGAGGAAGGCTAACCATCATCACACAGGCCACAGAGGAAACACCCAGCCAAGAGGTAGAGGTGGCATATCCAACAAGAGAGAGAATCAGGCCCCTCCGATGTGAAAAAAGATGGTGGGAGATGTGCCATATAGAACAAGTGTTCTGGAGGCATAAAATAAGACCAAGGAAAAGGCAGTGACTGGAGAGGCAACGGCTCAGAATTTTCCCGACTTGATGAAAGACATGTGTTTAAAAAAAAAAAAAATTTGCAGGATTCAACCTCTTCCAAGAATGTGACCTTTAAACACTGAATCTGAAATTTCCTGATTAGCATTCGTGAGGCGGTCTCCGTGAAAAAACCCCTGTGGCTCTCTAACCCCCAAAGAAGACATCCTGGACTAAGCCATCCTTTCTTTTCCTTTGCTAAATAACCACCTTGTCCCCCTCCCTCCCCCCGCACACCCCCCCCCTCCCACGCGCGCACACACACACACCCTTTCTTTCTATAAAAACTTTCCACTTTTCTTTTTTAATCCTCACCTGAGGACATGTTTCCCCCTTGATTTTTAGAGAGAGAGGAAGTGGGGGGGGGAGAGAGAAATATCAATGATGAGAGAGAATCATGGATGGGCTGCCTCCTGCACTCCCCACACTGGGAATTGAGCCCACAACCCGGGCATGTGCCCCAACCGGGAATCGAACCGCGACCTCTTGGTTCATAGGTCCACGCTCAACCACTGGGCCACACTGGCCGGGAAAGCCTTCCACTTTTGTACAACCCCTCAGAGCACCCTTCTAGTTGCTGATAACAATTGCCAGATGCTGCCCAATTCATAAACCACTTCATGAGACCGATTAGGTTTTTAAATTCAATTGGTTAAATTTGTGTTTTTTTAACACACGAGTTGTTAGTGTGAAGAAGCTATCCCAAACACAGTATCCCGGGTACAGGACTGTTTCATTTTGTTGAGTTCATCCCCTAGTCATGTGGGTTATTCCTAGAGTGAAATATTAGAGCCCCAAACTAAAAGTAAATTCTCTAAGTTAGTTGGGTTGGAAAGATAGACTATTTACAAGGGAACAACAGTAATGGTAGAGGCTGGAACAAAATGGAATAATTACTTCAAAGTGTCACAGTGGGAATTGGAATCCACCCCACCATTCATTTCACATTGTTTCTGTAAGTGCTGACTCTGACTAATATGTAGCTTGTAGATAAACAGCATGTTTGTATAAGAGGTTTTAAAGAAATACTAGACAAAAATAATATATAAAAAAAACTAGAGTTGGAAGAGATTTGAAGCATGGGGAGGAAGGTAAAGGTTTAAATTAAATTTAAACTTTTAAAGCCTTTAGTTGAAACATGTTTTTTCTTTAGCTCACTTTATTGTAAAAAAAAAAGCAGTATATAATACATACAAAATATGTGATTGTGTTATTGATAGGGGCTTTGGTCAAGAGTAGGTTATTAGTAATTAAGTTTTGGAGAAGTCAAAAGTCATATGTAATATTTTTCATCACCATTTATCCTCCCTATTTCCTCTTCCACCTCCATTAGTTTAAACATTTAAGCAAAACTCTTAAGAGGATAGAAATAAAACACACAACTTGCAAATTAGTAGAGTAGGTGAATAAGGAAAGGGCTTTCCATTTTAGGCTAAATTATTTGTCATTTATTCCATAGGCGATAGAACTATCGTAGGCATTCTAACAGCTAACTCCACCTTGTGCTCCCCTGACCCACCCACGCATAATAAATCCATATATTTTGGAGTTGTTGACAGAAGGAATGTCCAAATCTATAGAGAATTTTTATGAGTTTATTTGAGCCAAGCTGATAACAATGGCCAGGAAGCACAAATCTCAACAAATTCTCTTAGAATGCTGCAGAGAATGTCAGTTTTACAGCTTATTTTATACACTAGAATCAAAGGTGGAGGCAGGGGGGGCGGGGGGGTTGACTCGAAATTTACTGGTGGTAGGTTAGGGAGGCAGGAGGAAACAAAGGGAGGAAATCTTTGTTTGAGATGGAATAAAAAGTAAAATGGTGAGACATCCTGCGTGGACACTGGTGGGTGCAGGAAGAGTTCATAGGTACCATTTACAGCTCATAGAGATGGTCTTTGGGGAACAAATAAGGAGGCGTTTCGTGGCCTCGAGCTCGAGCTCTCGGGAGATGGGTGTGCCCTGAGGGACCTGGAAAAGGAAATGTCTCTGACATTTCAAGGTCTGTTATCTTAGATGCAAAAAGACAATAAGCCAGCTCTTATTAGGGGAAGACTGACCTTTGTAAAGGAAGCTACAGGCCTGGGATGGGACTACCCACATGACTGGCTTTTACTAGGTGGACCGGGTAGTAATGTGGATTTCTTTCAATCGATGGAGTTGCACATGTGTTGATATAGATGCGATGTGATGTGTATGCGATTTTGTTGTCTTGCTCCTTCAGAGGACCACTTGTTCCGATCGATGGCACCCGCGCTTTCTGAGCAGCACTTCAGAGCTTACAAAGAAGTGGAAAATCGGGTTTCTGAATGGTCTGCCTCAAAACAAGAAAAGTTCTATTGGGACGGTATCCACAAAAGACCTGAAAGATGGGGGAAATGTGTAGCTAGCGATGGATATGACTTTGAATGAAGCACTTTTGATGTTTCTCTTGAAATTATCCTGTTTTCTTTGATTACAAAATCCGAATTATTACGGTTAATAATGCGGATTAACTATTGACCGGTTAAAAATTTAGGTTAATTATTAACTAGTTAATAGTGCGGATTAAGGCGGGGGCGGGGGTGGGGTGGGGGGGAGACATATACTTACAACTAGAGATTTAGAAAAACTATAGAAAAAATAAAGGAGCCCTAGCCAGTTTGGCTCAGTGGATAGCATGTCAGCCTGCAGACCAAAGGGTCCCAGGTTTGATACCGGTCAAGGGCACTACCTTGGTTGCAGGCTCGCTCCCCTCCCCCAGCCCCCTCCAGGCCCCGGTCAAGGTGTGTGCAGCAGGCAGCCAATCAGTGTGTTTCTCTCACATCCATGTTTCGCCCAGTCTTTCCCTCTCTCTTCCACTCTCCCTAAAAATCAATGGAAAAATATCCTTGGGTGAGGATTAAAAAAAGAAGAAGTAGAAGGAAACAGCAGACACAAACACATTTTGGAAGAAGAAAAAGCAAGTGGCTCACTCGAGGAGGAGGATGGGTATTCTCTGGAGTAGAGAGAGCTTTCCAGCCATGGCTCCTCCCCTTCTCCTCTGGGCTGGAGCCCCGCCCACCTGCAGCCAGAGTCCCCGTGGCCCAGCTTTGCGGCTGGGGAGGCCTCCCGACCGAATGAGGAAGGCAGTCTGGTTTCCCCTGCAGGGGCTGAAAAGCATGAATAGCTGTGGTGGGAGGATTAGCCATATGGCATTTAGCTCCAGTTAATCAGGGTTGAGGGGAGCTTGTGCGCGTGAGTGACAGGTGAGCCAGGCCTCCTAGGAGCTGCTGGCCGAGCCCACTCCTCCCTCCCTTCTCTCTCTCCCCCCTCCCTCCCTCTGCTTCAGGTTCCCGACTCCCATCCCTTTCTCCCTGCTCACTTCCCAGATTCAGTTTCCTTTCTGCTCTTCCACTTCTGGGTGAACATTCCTTTGTTTCTGTTTCCTGATTTACTCCTTCTCAATTGCTTGCTTTCACGGCTGTTTTTTTGTTTGTTTGTTTTTTAATATATTTTTATTGATTTCAGAGAGGAAAGAAGAGCAGGAGAGAGAGATAGAAACATCAATGATGAGAGAGAATCCCCCTCCTGCAGGCCCCCCACCCGGGATCGAGCCAGAAACCTGGGCATGTGCCCCTGACTGGAATTGAACCAGGACCCTTCAGTTTGCAGGCTGGTGCTCTATCCACTGAGCCAAACCGGCCAGGGCTCACCGCTATGGTTTTGTCCTTTCCTCACCCTGCTTTGTTCTTCCCTCCTCTCCCCCCACCCCCACCCCCACCAATGACCGATGTGCACATAGCTTCTCTTTCTTGCATCAACAAACACCCTGACCCTTGGTTGACCTGCGAAGGTCAAGTTCCAAGATCTGAGGTGACCCTTTCTGGCTCCCACTGAGCCTGGGTGTGTCTACCTCATACTTTGCAGACCTGACAGAAGATCCCACACCACAGGCTCCCTCTCCGCACGTCCTGTTCGCCTTCGTGGCTGAGGAAAGCTTGCAGTCAGACTCCGACACACTCTCCTTCTTCCTTCTCCTCCGTCCGCACCTGCGCAGCTGAGCTCAGGCCCCATGCGTGTGTTGTAGACCGTTAGACAGACACGAGCAGAGCAAGGACGATGGGCCAGGGCCAGGAGGTCACCAGGATGGAAAGCCCCAGGTGTCCAGCCAGGGACAATCAATTGTAGGGTGGGACCTTGGCCCCAGGGTGACCGTTCCTCCCCTAGCATCTCCTGGTAATCAGGTTTGGACCCCCGAGTTTTCCCCCCTAGAGATAACATCTAGGCCTTGGTTGCATTTCAGCTCCAGGCCCAGAGAAGCAACAAAAACCAGCCAAGGCTGACGTCAGGGCCAGCTGCAGGGAATACTGACCCTCTGCCCCGGTGCCGGCCAATCCATCAGGTGAGACCACAACCCTGGAAAGCTGCTCAATATTCTATTGAGGTCTTTCCCTGGGACCCCCCTAAAATCTCCGCCCTTAAAACCCTTAGGATGGAGGACCCAGTGTGCTCTCCCTCCAGGGAGCACCCCTGTGCCTTTCCATTCCCCCTCGCTCCTCCCCCCCCACCCCCCCCATCCCCCGCCAGGCACATGACCTTTAGCTTCCTCACCCCCACGCTCCCGGGGCCCTTCCTTTACCTGTAGAACGTGTTTGCTAAGCCCATTTCTTCTAGGAGTTACTTTTTCTACTTCTGTAACTTACCCAATCCATGTTCCCTTACAGTTTTGGGTCTGGGGCCTCTGAATTCTTTCCTAGCCAGAACCCATGTGCCAAGGTTGCTGAGCCCAGGTTTGGTCTGACCCACGGGCCAGACACCTGCTGCCCTTGCTGCTGCCTACAGCACGGGCAAGAAGGGAACACTTCCCACCGCAAGGCCCCATGGCGTGTGGCCCTCACCATGCGTGGGAACTGTGGCTCCTGGCTCTGTATTGCCCTGTGTGCGCTGTCTAGGGGTGTGTGTGTGTGTGTGTGTATGCGTGTGTATGCGTGTGTGCATGGACACGCACCTATTTTTCTGTGTGGAGAATTGCACCAGAGATACCTATGCACATAACTCCTTGTGCAGCACCTCACGTGAGGAAAGATGCAGAGGGTAGAAGTGTGGGAGGCAGGTAGATAGGCGAACGCAGAGCAGTGATGATGGGCCAGCTACAGAGGACACGGGGCCCTACAGAGGACACAGGGCGGAAAGCCCTGGGCGCCTAGCACAGGACAATGGCAGGGTGGGACCGTGTTCTCAGGGTGACGTTTCCTCCCCTAGCATATCCTCCTTAGGCATTTAGACCCTCTGACCTTTCTTCCCTGGAGATAACATCTAGGCTTCAGTTGTACTTCAGCTCCAGGCCCAGAGAAGCTGCAAATTCAGACCAGTGGCGGCTGCCTCAGGACCAGCTGCATTGAACAATGACCCCCTGCCCTGGCCCCTGCCAATCAATCAGTGGAGACCTAGACCCTGAAAGGCCGCACCTGGAAAGCTGATGGATATTCTATTGAGATCTTCCCTGGGGCCTCCCCTAAAATCTCCACCTTAAAATCCTTAGGATGGAGGACCCGGTGCCTCTCCCTCCAGGGAGCACGCCTGAGCCTTTCCCTTCCCCCTCCCCATCAGGCGCATCACCTTGACCTTCCTCACTTCCAAGCTCCAACGGCCGCCCTTCCTTTGCCTCTACCTCTTGTTTCCTAAGCCCATTTCTTCTATGAATTACTTCTTTAAAATGTTTGTTTTTCTTTTTATTAATTTTTAGAGAGAGAAGAAGGGAGAGGGAGAGAGATAGAAACATGGATGAGGGAGACACATCCACATCCGGCAGCCCCCCTACTGGGGGTTGAACTGGTGACCTCTAATGCCTGGGTCAGTGCCCAACCACTGAGCAACACTGGCTGGGCGTACCCATGACTTCTTCTTCCCCTGTGATGTTAAATAAAAGTTCTCTTACCGCTTGAGTCTCGGTTCTGAATTCTTTCCTAGCCAGAACTCCAGTGTGAGGGTGCTGAACCCAGGTCCGGTCCGATGCCTGGTGTCATTCCTGCACCCCCAACAGAAGTGGGTGTGTGTCGAGTGCGTGGCAGGATGAAGATGGCACACGTGCCCCTGTGAGTGCATAGATGTGTTTCTGAGAAGTATCTTGCGGAAAGCTATTGAGGGCTGTCTGCAAAGGGACATTTGTAGAAGTGCATATTGAACAACCGAGGAACCGAGGTGGGAGGCGTTTTTTCATTTGCGGGGACTTGTGTGGGATGAATTCTGGATGAAAACAGACAGGACGCTCTCCTGAACTTTTCAGAAGCATCCCAACCCTCTCCCTTGAGACGTCCAATTCCAGGGTAGCAGCAAATATTCAGGATATGGCTTCCTTCCAGGAATTCACTTTGTTTCCAAGAAGCTCATTAGACTCAGAGAAAAGCATCTTTGCCCCTGCCCACCAGTCTTCCAAACCTCAAGGACACACACACACGTACACACACGTACACACACACACACACGCACACATGCACACATTTCCTCCAGTTATTAGCAGAGCCTCCCAACTCTTCACCTTGCCCTTCGGGACTGCTCTGCCTCCCACCTGAGAAGTGGTCTTTCTCTCTCTCTCTCTCTCTTCCTTCCTTTCTTTTTAATGTATTTTTATTAATTTCAGAGAGGAAGGGAGAGGGGAAAAGAGAAAAATCAATGATGAGAGAGAATCATTGACTGGCTGCCTCCTGCACGCCCCCTCCTGGGGTTCGAGCCCACAACCCGGGTATGTGCCCCGACTGGAATCGAACCTGGGACCCTTCAGTCTGCAGACCAAGGCTCTTTATCCACTGAGCCAAACCAGCGAGGGCAAGGTGGTGTCTTAGAGCAGGATCCTGCTCTTGCTGCCAGAGAGCTTATTAAATGAGAAGAGGTGCACCAAGAGCAAGCACTGCTCTGACTCTTCCTCCCTCTTCCTGGACCCCGCTGCCACGCTGTGGTGTGTGGCATCTCTCAGGAGACAGTGGCCCATTTGGGCCTCGCCCCCCTCCTTGGGGAGTTTCTGCTCCCGACCTGGGCAAACCTTTCCGCCGGCCTCACAGCACCACCTTGTGGCCGACTCCTACTATTACAACTCCTGATCCCCCAACAAGCAGCCTTTTTCATGCCAAATGATGGCTTTAAATGCTTAGGTTTTTTTTAGAGTTCTGAGCTTGACTGTTCAAAGGGAGTTATGTGTACAGTATCCAAGTATTTTAAGAGTTTTCAGTCATAAACAGAGACATCCACATGTATGTGAGCACTCGTTCCTTTAGAACAGTGGTTCTCAACCTTCTGGCCCCTTAAATACAGTTCCTCATGTTGTGACCCCAAACCATAAAATTATTTTCGTTGCTCCTTCATCACTGTCATGTTGCTACTGTGATGAATCGTCATGTAAATATCTGATATGCAGGATGGTCTTAGGCGACCCCTGTGAAAGGGTCGTTCGGCCACCCAAGGGGTCGCGACCCACAGGTTGAGAACCGCTGCTTTAGACAGACCTGGTTGGTTCTTAAACTTGGCTGACATCGTCATTTTTTGCCGGAAATGCCCTCCCGCTTCGCCTGTGCCTCTAATTTCTATCCATGCCCAAGACACACTCAAATTCCGGTTCTCCCAGGGAGCTCTTCCTGCTCTTCCCACCTGTGTATTTCCCTTTCCTCCTCTGAAACCCACCCTAGGGCCTCCCGGGTCCTTCTCCTGGGTGGTGCTTGGTACTATATTCTGGTCATTTGCGCCTTTACCTCATGTTCCGCACCAGGTGGCAAACTCCATTTGCGGACATGCTATTAGCCCATCTTTACGTGGCACGCCCAGCACTGCGGCTTCGGCCGCTTTAAGTGCTGATAAGACCCATTATTGAACGAGATGGAATTTTCTTTTATTTCATGTCTCAACTTAGATATGATTTCTCCCAGTGAGTCTCCATGAACCGCCCCCCCCACCCCCCACCCTGCCCCCACCCCACCCCAAGTGGGATGACATGCCTCTTGGGCTTTTAGATCACGCAGTTTTCCCATCCCAGGGTGCCCGGCACTATATTACCTCTGCTTTTCTCTGCCTTATCACGGGGTGATCAGCTCCTGGAGTCAGGACCGAGTTGCCTAAACGGTACATGGCAAATAGCAGGAACTCAAGAACTATTTGATGAGTGAATAGAAGGATAAAGGCATGGGCGGGTGGACTCGGGACAATGGGGAAGGAGAGAACAGGTTAAGGATGACTTTTCAGATTCCTTTAAGCTCAGATATTGAGCTTTTTTTCCTTTTTTTCAGGGAAAGTAGTCCAAGCTATTTGAGAAATAATACAGCGATCATGGCAGAGCCATGTGGGGATTTTCCTTTGAATGGACATGATTGGCTTCTGTGGGGGATCTGCCCCCATTCTATGGGAACATCATGTTCCCTGGTCTCAGCCTGGCTCAGAACTTGGCAAACACCCCCCCCCCCCGCCCCCCCTGCACTGGGGCATTCATTTTTGTCACCCAGCCTGGGTAGGAGGGGTGGCCGGGTGGGAGGGAGCCGTTTTGGGAGAGTGTTGGGGAGTGTTTATGTGTGTGATGAGTCAGGCCAGGGAGCTCAGAGGCTTAATCTCTGTTCAGCTCTCTGCACGGGGGCAGTTCTCACCGTCGGGGGGTGGGGCGGGGTGGGGGGACCACCAACTGTCTGTGGAAAGTTTTCTTAGTCACAGCTTGTACCAGCGCAGCTGGAGCTTTATGTAACCGGGCCTTTGTTCTCCCACAAAAAGGGTACGAGGGGGTCAGAGCGGCGGCGGCTGCTCTATCTGCAGCACCTCTTCCCTCTTCCAGCCCCTCCCAATGCCAGGGCCAGGTGACGTGCCCTCCCCTCCCTCCGCACCACGTGGCACGTTGAGGGCAAAAGGCCACATTCTCACTGGGAAAGGGGTTAGGCTGTCTTCATGAGCCCCACGGGATGCCTCGCTGCCTTCAGGGGTGTCCACTCCTCCCTGTGGTGGTGAGGACGAGGCCAGGCCCCAAAGCACGCTGAGACTCCTGCCTCTGCATGAACTTGAGCAGCAGGGGTCACCAGGGCCCGGGCTTCCGTTTCCCCAGCTGCTGGCAGCCCAGTCTCCGCTCCCTCCCTTATCAGCATTGGGTTTCCTGCTCTGATACCCGAGCCAATTTGCCTATCACAACAAGAGTGCTGTCAGAGACAGCTCCAGATAAGGCCGCACGCCCGTGGGCACGCGCCCCTGTAACAGAGAGATGCACACAGAGACCACGAAGAAAGAAGCAGGAGTGGCTTGGGTGCTGATGACTAGCTTGGCCGAGGAGGCTGGCCATTGGGTCCACTGGGAAGAAGGAGCAAAGCTCAGAGGTCGTGGGGACTTGCAGGGCCCACAGCAGGGGAAGGCTTGTCCCTCGGGGCCAAGGAGCTGGGGCCTGAGCTTTGGAAAAGGTAAGACAGGGACCTGCTTTCCTGGGGGTGGGCCTACGGATAGCGTGATCGCAGGGGCAGGCCTGCCCCCCAAACAAAAAGGAACGGACGCGGTTGAGACATAAGCTGGGAACGAAGGATGGATTTCTTGACAGGGAGGATGGCCACTCTGGCTCAGGGGCCTGGGTCGGAAAAAAGGTTCTGGAAAGAGAGTTACAAAGTCAGACGGTTAGTCCCTGAGTGTGACTTGGACAGCAAGAGTGAGAGCTGCTCAGAGAGGCTGGGGAGGTAGGAGGAGCAGGTGGCTTGTGGGAGCCCCCAGCCTGTTGCTACAGCTCTAAGCAGCGCTCTGCAGTCCCCTGGCTGAAGCCAGAGGGAGAAAGCAGAGGGGAGGACTTCATGGGGGTCCGGAGACTGAGGGAGACCAGTGGAGAGAGAAGAGAGCCAGGACCAGGGGGCTGACAGGGAGGAGTGAGAAAGGCGGGGAGGCCCCCCAATTTCTGAGCCCTGGCTGCAAGGCGCAGGAGCTGCTGCTGGGTGAATGGGAGGAGCGATAATGGGAAAACAAGAAGGCAGGACCCCCACCCCCACCCCCAACCTCGGGTGCCTGTAGGCGGCGCACAACTAGAATTCCCTCTGTCTGGCCAACTGTAGTCCAAGCTGAGCAGAGGCTGGGCGATTCCTGAAGCCGGAAGAGCAGGAAGGAAGCCCAGAGGGCTAGGAGCAGAGGGGGAAGAAGGAATGGAGGGGAAGAAGGAGAGGGAGTTCCGCGGCGCACCAGCAGGGGCCAGGCTGGGACAGCGCGGAGCCGGCCGAGCTGCAGCCCTGGGCAGAGCGCACATCTCTGAAATGAGGTCTCCATTCAGGCTGCTGCCTTCTGTTTCCGGGCCTGAGCTAAGAGCAGCGTAGGATCTATTTCTACCCTCGCACGCTGAGCCCCAAATCCCGGGGATGTCATGCTCCCCCGCCCCGCCTGGTCCGCCGTGCAGGGACCTAATCCGGGGGATGATCGAGGGCTTGGGGAGAGTCCCTAGCAGCTTGGACCCTGGCAGGTGGGGATCACCGTGATCTGTGTCCAGGCTGCCTTGTTGAATTTGCTCCTGGGTCTGCCTACCTCGGGATGCAGCTCTTCTGGCCCTCTTTCTGGACCTTGGAGGATCCGCCATGACTTCTCAACAGCATATATATATATATTATTGATTTCAGAGAGGAAGGGAGGAGAGAGAGATTGAAACATCACCGATGAGAGAGAATCATGGACCGGCTGCCTCCTGCACACCCCCTACTGGGGATCGAGCCTGCAACCCGGGCATGTGCCCTTGCCCTGAATCGAACCCAGGACCCTTCAGTCCATAGGCCGACACTCTACCCATTGAGCCAAACCAGCTAGGGCTCTCACTACCTGCTGTTATAGTAAGAGGAGGGGAGGCAACAGAGGTTCCGCCTGCAAACATCACAACTGCACTGCTTGGGCTGAAACCCACTCTACCACCGCTCACAGCGCCACCCCAAGCAAGTCACTCGCATCTTGGGTGGTGTCCCCACTCTCCGAGAGAAGGCTAGCGATGGGACTACCTGGAGGACGAGATAATGTGGGGAAAACCATCTTTCTCCTGTGGCTCAGCCCAGAGTAAGCTCTCAATAATAACGGCTTTTGTTTTTACACATGGCCGGCCACACGTGCATAATCTTATTTGCCCCAAACAAAGACAGTGCGTTCCAGCAGGCGGGCCTCCTCCTTTCTGTTCCAAGAACAGCCCGTGCTCGGCCCCATTTTCGTGCACAGAACTGTCTTCCCACCTCCAGCTACTCACCCCCCACCCCCACTCCCTCGAGACCTACCTAAAATGCCACCTCCTTCCCAAAACTTCCCCTGATGATTCAAAGCCGCACACAAGTCTCTCCCTCCTCTGCCTTGCTGTGCTACCAGCCAGGGCCTTGCCGTTGAACATGGAAACCACGGAGTCAGGCTTTGAGAGCTGGAAGAGCCCTTACAAAGGGCCCCGGCCACCTGCTGTGAGTCAGGCATGGCTAAGAAGCAGCGCTCATTGCCACCGTCTCCTTTAGCGTTCACCTTGGGCAGCACTAATGAACCCCAGCACGTCTCCAAGTCCAAACGCTGCCTCAGAATCCTTCTCAACACACAGCACCGGGCAGTGAGCACCGACCCATCAGCAGTGCCTCTGCCGCCCATCATCCAGGCAAGGAAGTAATCCACACGGATGGGGTGGATGGAGTTCCTGAGGGTGCAGGCACCTGCCTTGGGCCTCAGGCCTTGGGGCACGAGGGTGGAACTCCGGTCTAAGGTCTAATCGCTGCCCAGGCTCCTTCCACCTCACGGAGGCCTCTGGAATGGTGTGTGGTTGCTCTCTGTCCATCTATCTCACCCTCCCAGTCGGTGCGCAATATTTGTGAGGGTAGGGATGACACCTCAGAGCAGCGGTTCTCAACCTGTGGGTCGCGACTTCTTTGGGGGTCGAACGACCCTTTCACAGGGGTCGCCTAAGACCATCGGAAAACACATCTATAATTACATATTGTTTTTGTGATTAATCACTGTGCTTCAATTATGTTCAATTTGTAACAATGAAATTGGGGGACTGTATTAAAGGGTCGCGGCATTAGGAAGGTTGAGAACCACTGCCTTAGAGGGCTCTAGACGTTCCTCCGCACCAGGCACAAACCAGGCTGCATTACGCGGGGTCCCCTCCCCCTCCCCGTGGCTGCGGTCCTTGTCTTCGGAGCTCACTCCCAGGCAGAGGGAGCTGGGCTGTGAGGAGGCTCGTCCCAGGGCCAGTCCAGCCGCCCGCGCACCGAGGCCCTTCCTCTGCCCACCGCAGAGGAACTCTGATCACTGGAATGGTGAAGGCAGGGGCTGGACCTCAGGGGCCAGAGTGGCCGTCTTAGCTCTTGGATTGGTCTGCTAAGGGGCCTCGAGATGCTCAGGCAGCAGTGGGGGTGGGGGAGCCATAAGGGAAAAGGAGAGAGACTGCACAGCCAGAGGCCCACCTCCTCTGGGCCCCAAAGAGCATGGTAAGGTGGTCTCTCTCTCTCTCTCTCTCTCTCAATATATTTGTATTGATTTCAGAGAGGAAGGGAGAGGCAGAGAGAGATAGAAACATCAATGATGAGAGAGAATCATGGATCAGCTGCCTCCTGCACCCCCCTACTGGGGATCGAGCCCCCAACCCGGGCATGTGCCCTGACCGGGAATCGAACTGTGACCTCCTGGTTCATAGGTCAACGCTCAACCACTGAGCCATGCAGGCCGGGTGATAAGGGGGTCTCTGAAAGGGTGGAAGCGGGTGGCATGGAGGGTGCACAGCTGACATCCAGATCATTGGAGACACCTTCACCCCCAGCTAGGACTCCTGGGGGCCAAGCGGAGTCTCCCCTTCAAGCCAGTGAAAGATGGCGCCACCACCCACCTAGTCCCACAAGCTGCCAGCTCCAGAGTCACCCCGACCCCCCACGCCTGCTCATCCCTCCCGCCGTGCAGCAGCCGCAGCGGGTCCTCTCCATCCTCTCCTTCCCAAGCCCCTGGCGGTGCCTCCTCCCGGCCTCCCGCCACTCGGAGCCCCTCTCCTGGAATCTTGATGATCCTGGCGCTGCGGTGGCCTCATCGCGCTCTCCAGTCATGTCACATCTTGGCTGGGCTTTTCTTTCTAAAACTTAGATTTCATTATGTCATTCTCCGCTGAAAAATCATTACCACCTCATTGTGCTCCGGAGAGAGGCGAACTGCTTAGCCCAGGGTTTCTCTCTCTGCACTGCGGACATTTCGGATTGCAGAACCCGTGGGGAGGCCGCCCTGGGCACCTCGGATGTCTGGCAGCTTCCCTGGCCGCGGTCAGCTGCACGCCAGGGGCATCGCCCCCTCGCCCAGGTCTTCACCACCCAAAATGCCTCCGGACATCGGGGAATGTCCTCCGGAGGCCACCACGAAGCAGGCTTGGGGAATTAGCACATTCTTAGCTCCCTGCCCACAGCTTTCCAAGGACTGGATGGGAAGGAGGGTCTCCAGGCCAAAGGCGGTGGCTGGGCTGGGCTGGCATGAGTCACAAGAGATGCCTGGGTGGAGCCGCCGGCATTTCTGATTCCCTATTGGCAGTCAGAGCAGAGAAAGACCTCCTGGTAAGACGTCGATATTTTGGGGTGGGGATGGCTAAGCAGAGAAGAGAGAAGATGCAGGGCCAGACGCACACCCCAAGACAGGGCCCCAGGACTGTGCCTGCGGCCCCGTGTGCATGTGGATGTGTCCACCAGAGTGGTGCGAGGCGGTGCGGCCTGGGCTGCGTGGTGGTGATATGAGCACATACGCCAGCCCCATCCAAGAGTTCAGGCAGCTGGCGTGGGACCGTCTGACTTGTGCGCCTGCGCATGGACACACCAGAGAAGGACATTCCGTGTGTCAGTGTCCCCGCCGTGTCCCCAGATCCCGGTGTGCACTGGCCTCTGCACTTCCAGGGGCTCCCACCTCTCTGCCCCACTTAGATCCACACGCGCACACACACACACACAACACTCACGTAACACTCACAGCCCCAAACTCCTCTGCATTTGAAAGATAAGGGGGGAAAGGGGCCAAGAGATGAGAGGAAATAAAAATAGCCGAAGACAAGCTCTTCAGATAAGAAAGCTCCCCTTTCCAGTGAGTCACCAGTTTTCCACACTGAGAGTATGCGTGTATGCACACGCGCGCACGCACACATACACACACAACACACACACACACACCAGCACAACACACACACCCCCTGCCGAAAACACACACACCCAGGCACGCCGCCAAGCCCTGCACATGCCCTCACTCTGATGCCCTTGACTCAGACCCTCTCACATGCTGTCCCCCTGAAATAAAATGACCCCCCAAAGGGTTACCTGTGGGCCTCTGGGGTGCTCCTATTTGAAGCTCAGAAGGTACCAGCCACCTCCCCAGTTCCCTGCAAACACACATCCTCTCCCCCCTCCCCTTCCCTGCTTCTTCTGACTTCTCTGTATTTCCTGCCCCTCCCCTCGGAATGGGGCTCACGCAGGGAGGGGCGGCCTTGTGTCCCATGAAGGGGTTACTCTGCTTCCTTCAGGAGGCCCCGGCACCGGCACCGGGCTGGCCAGCTAGGTCTCCGCACAGGATCGATCCTCGGAGCCGGCCCTGTGCTGGGGAGAGAGCAGATAGCCCCGGAGGCCGTGCAAGATTTATGAATGTGCTTTGTTAATTGCATTAGTGGCTCTGTGGGAGGATCGTGTGTGCTTTGGCCTTAAACACGGCAAGTCCAACCGTGGCATCCGGAGAGGAGACAGGACTGGAGCAGCGTGTAGGAGCCCCCTGAGGTCCCGTGGCCACCCTATCCCCCTCCCGCCCGTTCAGGGAGTAGGTTCCGCTGCCTGTGGCTTTGTTCCTCTGAGACTGTGGGGCCCTTGCTCCTTGGGAGCTGGCTGAGCATCTTGTCGCTGCACCTTTTAAAAACAAACACGGGCCCCACGCTCAAGTGGCGGCCTTCGGGGATGGATGGGGCAGCTAGAGAGGGTGGATCTAAAGCTTTGAAGCGACTCTGAGATGTGGCTGCTGGGTGTGGGCCTAGGAGCTCGTTCCAAGTCTAGGATTCGAATGAGCCCTTCAGAGGGTGGGTGCTTAGGCCGCCACGCCCATCTCGCGTGGAGGGCTCTCTTCCTCCACCCTCAGGGCCCTGCTGTGGTTGGGGGTGTGGGCTCTGCACCTGCGATGCCTGAAGGGGACCACCCACCCCCCAGTTCTGGCTCTGACAGTTTGGCGAGTTTGTCTCTGGACCTTTGCTCCTTCAGCTGCTAAAGGGAATAATAATAACGACACCTCCATCACTGAAGGTTCTTTTTACGTCTATGGTGCCGAAGGCAGTGACACCGGCACCTAAGTTTGTCATCAACATTAGGTACTGGTGCCTGACCCTGGGCAGCTTTTAGGGCCTCTCTGTGCCGCATGTGCCCCCAGAACCCTGGCTTCTCCCTAAGGGACTTTCCAGGGAACAGGGGAGACCAGAGCCAAGATGCAGGACTCAAGACGGTGCCCTCCCTGCTCCTCTCTCCCTGGTCTGTGAGTATCTGAAGTATGTGTGTCTTGCCCCACCCTCTGCCCGCTGTGCCCCCACCTGGGAGCTCTCTGCACAGCCCTGCCTGGCCCTGAGCTGGACATGGACACGGAGCGGCTATTTTTAGGCTCAGACAGAAGCAGCAGCTGTACAACCCCCTCTCGGAGCTCCCCTCTCCACAGGAGGGCCCAGCCTCCTGGGCGAGGCTGAGGAAGGGAGAGCTGAGATCCCAGCTCCGGCTCCTCCATCCTCACAGCCCCAGGGTGAGCTTCTCTCCGGCTGGTCCCCCTCCCCCAGCTTCTTCATCGCCAGAGGTTTAGCTGCCAAGCTGTAGAGGCTGCAAAGTGGGAGGAAGGAGGAGGAACAGAAGAGGCGGAGGAGGGAAGCCCGTGTCCTCAGGTGAGGTCCCCCCTGATCCTGGTCTCATTTAGAATTCTTCTGAGAGCTCAGATTGCAGACGCCCCGGGTCTGAGGCCAGCTGCCCAGTGGCCGCTGCTCCCAGCAGCCCTTCCTTGGTGTGTAAAGGAACAAGTTTCCTCAGAGGCTCTTGGCTGTTGTGGGACACACCACGACATGTGCCAGGAGATCGGGACGGCCTTGATTTCCCCAAGACAATTCGTCTTCTAACAGGACACAAAAAAGGTCCTTCAGCCTGGCCAGCGTGGCTCAGTGGTTGAGCATCGACCTATGAACCTGGAGGTCGTGGTTTGATTCCTGCTCAGGGCATATGCCCGGGTTTCGGGCTTGATCCCTATGCCGGGGCGTACGGGCGGCAGTTAATCAATGATTGTCTCTCATCATTGAAGTTTTTTTTTTTAATATATTTTATTGATTTTTTTTTTACAGAGAGGAAGGGAGAGGGATAGAGAGTTAGAAACATCGATGAGAGAGAAACATCTATCAGCTGCCTCCTGCACACCCCTTACTGGGGATGTGCCCGCAACCAAGGTACATGCCCTTGACTGGAATCGAACCCGGGACCCTTGAGCCCGCAGGCTGACGCTCTATCCACTGAGCCAAACCGGCTAGGGCATCATTGAAGTTTTTATCTCTCTCCCTTCCTCTCTGAAATCAATAAAAAATATTTTTTAAAAAGGTCCTTGCCCTGCCTGGTTTGGCTCACTGGATGGAGCGTCGGGCTGGAGACTGAAGGGTACCGGGTTCGATTCCGGTCGGGGGCATGTACCTTGGTTGTGGGCACATCCCCAGTAGGGGGTGTGCAGAAGGCAGCTGATCAATGTTTCTCTCTCATCGATGTTTCTGGCTCTCTATCCCTCTCCCTTCCTCTCTGTAAAAAAATCAATAAAATATATTTTAAAAATAAATAAATAAAAAGGTCCTTAAATTCAACGTTAAATTTTAAAACAATCTGTGCAGGTTTTGCATCAGGGTTCCCCTATTTTGTAATTCTCGTGATTTTTGGAGGCCACCTAGGAGAAGGCCTGGGAAGAGAAGTCCTGTACAGATCAGTAAACGAGTTAGACTTTTATTTCGATAAGGAAACCTTCACAGGTGTCCAAATGGACAAGAACCGTGCCCTCGAGGAACTTACATTCCTATTACAAAATACAGACTCACCGATCCGGGGAACAATAGTCCAACCCTTTCATGTCTGTGGCTGCTGCCGAGGCGCCTAGCAACCGATGGCGTGGATGCCTGGATTCCTGATGCTTTCGGCCGGGGATTCTCAACCTTTCCCAGGCGATGCACCTGTTCAGAAACTGATTAACACTGTGAGCTTCTCTCTAGGAAAAACACACGTCCAGGGCACAGACACTCAAATATCTGCCTGCAATTGGAGGGGCTTCCCCGCCCAGGACGCTGGCACATGGACGTTGGTGGTGGAGAGCGGGAGGTGGCTGCTTGGCCTGCACTGACGCTATGTCACTGCCTTTCCCAGCAGGAGGTCTGCGGCTGCATTTTAATCACAGTCTCTATCAGGGTGGAGTAGGAGGACGCTGGCCACTTGGCCCGGACTGTCTGGCCTTCTGAAAAAACAAACAAACAAAAATATCCGAGTCCTACCAAACCATGGAAAAAACCCATTTGCAAAAGCCCTAATATGCTATCATCTTGGTGCAGTCGCCAGGAACTCCGTGACCTCGGTCAAGTCTTTTCCTTCCTTTGCAGGGAACTCAGCATTCTTATTTGTGAAATGAAGGGGGGGCTGGGACACTGAAGTAGAGCTGAGGTTCCTTCCAGCCCTGATGTGCCTTGAGTCTGTCATGGTGTCATACGGGTGAGTCCTCTTTCGGGGAAAGTGAGGGAGAGAGAGCCTCCAGGCGCTGCAGCCCTCAGAGCGGCCAGGCCCAGAGGCCCGGAGAGGAAACCTTTCCACTGCTGGCCCCAGCGGAGCTCCTGGCCATCCCCAGACCTCAGGCCTCCCCCTGGGGCATCATGCCACTGGCTCCCCCTGCAGCTGACTGCTCCTGGGATTTGGGATTAAGCATCTGTTCCCTGATTGAAGTGGAGGCTGCCTCCTCGGGCACAGGTTACAGTCTTAAAAATCACTGCTCTCTGGAGGGTGGCTCAGAGCAGCCCAAACACCCAGAGATGCAGGGACAGCGGGCTCCTCTGTGCTGACAGGGGGCCTCCCGGGCAGCTGGGCCTGGGAGTGGGCGTGGGAGGGCTCTCTGCTCACGGGACCCACTGCACACCTTTGGGAAGGGCTGTCCTTCCTGCCTGTCCTTCTCTGCTTGGGGGCACCTGCTTGGAAGGGTAGCGAAAAGTAGTCTGTCTGTCTTTGCCAGGTCCCGGTGAGCTGCAGCTTGGGGTGGTGGTTCCTTCCGAATGTCACCCTCCGCCTTGCAGCTTATGGCCCGGCCATGGCTTCCACACAAACCAGGGGGCCCTGGGTCTGACTGGAGGACTGGACACTTCAGCCACCAAGTGACAAGATCTGCTAACTCCAAGTCCTGCTTTAGCGTCCACACCGCCTTTTCCTTCTTCCCTCCCAGGGCTGCCCCTGCCCCTCCAGGACAGAATTTAAATGTTATTTGCTGCAAATGATCTGCTAAGGAGAGGAGTGGAGTGGAGGCCAGAGGTGGTGTGGCCAGGTGGTGTGTTCACAGAGCCCTGGGCTCAGGTACTCCACTAAGGAGAACAGAGAAGCATCAGAGGCGAGTGTGAGCACGCAGCCCCCGGAAGCGCCTCCTGCCGCTGGCGCTAGCTTTCTTTCCATGTGTCCTCACCATGTTGACACGCAGCCACACACTTGCACGCCCATACACCAGCTGATGCTCACAGACCCAGTCGTAAACCCGTCTCGATCATGTTTTTCTTACCATCGCCTGGGAAAATGTATGCAGACCATGCTCATGTCTCCACACACACACATCCTTCCCATCCTGCACGTGCATGTGCCATCAGGATACACGCCACTGTAATAGCTCTATGAGTTACCTTGTGCTCATGCGTGTACCCTTTCCTAAGTCACCCTTTACAACACTTGATGGGTGCACGGACCGGAGACAGGCCTGCACATCCCATATGGACACACTGTACCTCTCCTTGCCCCGTGTTCGGTACACTATGCCTTCCTCAAACAGTGAGCCGGTGGGTGGTGGGTGGGGATTGCCTCCCCTAGTCCCTCTGGGCATCTCTTCTTTGGGGGTGACTACCCCAGGCAGTGTCTTGTAGGGGAAGGATTAGGACAGTAGGAGCCCAGGAGCCCAGGAGCCCAGGCTCTCGGCTCAGCCGGGTTCATAGTCAGTTATTTTGCTTATCATCTCACATGGCTTGTGCGGCTTCCAATAAACAGATGCTCATATCCAGCCTTAGTTTCCTCATCTGTATGAGGGATTCAAATACCATCTGCTTTGTCTCAAGTCATGGCAACATGATGGGAACCAAACCCGATCGACAAGGAAGCGGCCTGAAGCCAGCAGTGTGCGTGATGGCGTGGGCTCTCAGGGCAACTCGTTTCCCCTGTGAAGTCTGGGAGCCGGCGGAGGAGGGGGCAGCGTTTTCCTGGTGGGAGGTGGTCCGAGCGCTGGTCTTGCCCAGGGCCCCTGGTCCAGGGCCCAGTGAGTCAGAGTGGGACTTTCTCTCCCAGTCCCTTCTTTCTTCCTGCCTGTTCCACCCTCACCCTCACGTCTGTCTGTTCTGACACATCATGGCTGCAGAGCCATGGGCTTAGCAAGGGCTAAGGGGGCGTGGCACCGAGCCAAGCATCTGCCCTGTGCACGCACGCACTCACGCACGCACACACGCGGGCACACGTGGGTCTGGTTCCCGGCTCCTGAGGGCTTGCACCTGGAAGGCTCCTTGCGCCTGGGCCCCGAGGCCGTGCCAAGCAGCTCGAACAAGAGGCCCTGTGGTGTGGTGAGTTTCCCAGAACAGGCGGGGCTGGCTCTGGCATCTGTTCCACCCCGGCTCTGTACACGGCTGCCTGTGGTGTCCCCCCATAGCACCCTGACATCTAAGGTGGGAATGGGAAGGCCCGAAGATACCAGCCCCCGGGATCTCAGTACTCCCAGCCACAGTGGCTAGGCTGGGGGAGCCTGCAGGAGAGGGGGCGGGGCGGGATGCTGGGGCCAATGCCAGCTTTGGAAGCAGGCCAGCAGCTGGCATCGAGCCGGCTTCTGTCCAGCAGCGAATGCGAGAGGTGAAGGGGCCGTTCTGTGGGGCCGAGAACAGTGGCAAGATTCAACTCACAGCTTTCTTGCTTTAGCTCAGCAGTAACAAACCCAGGGGAGTGCTGGTCTCCCCAGTTACTCCTCCCTGGGCTGGTATTCGGAGAAGAAAGTTCAGTGGGACACCCCAGACACATCCTTTGCAGATCATTAGAGCATTCTGGATGCGCTGTGGGTTGAGGGGGGCTGAGGCTGGGGTACCAGGAAACGGGGGTCCTGCCAGCTGGCTCAGGGGCCTTGGAAGCTCAGGGCTCCACTCAGTGAAACTGGGAAAGAACATGGATGTCGTAGACCAGTGGTTCTCAACCTCCTGGCCCTTGAAATACAGTTCCTCATGTTGTGACTCAACCATAAAATTATTTTCGTGCCGAAACCGGTTTGGCTCAGTGGATAGAGCGTCGGCCTGCAGACTGAAAGGTCCCAGGTTCGATTCCGGTCAAGGGCATGTACCTGGGCTGCGAGCACATCCCCAGTGGGAGATGTGCAGGAGGCAGCTGATCGATGTTTCTCTCTCATCGATGTTTCTAACTCTCTATCTCTCTCCCTTCCTCTCTGTAAAAAATCAATAAAATATATTTAAAAAAAAATTATTTTCGTTGCTCCTTCATCACTGTCATGTTGCTACTGTGATGAATCGTCATGTAAATATCTGATATGCAGGATGGTCTTAGGCGACCCTTGTGAAAGGGTCGTTTGACCGCCAAAGGGGTCGCGACCCACAGGTTGAGAACCGCTGTGGTAGGCGAAGGCCCCGGGGAAGGTAAGCCCACCCCCTGCCCAGGCCCGGCTACCGCAGGGGGTGATGCTGCAGGACCCCTCCCCGCTCCAGCTCAGCGGGCACCGGGGTTGCCAGCGGGCGGGTCTGGAAGCGGTAGGCGGGGGATGGGGGGGGGGGGCCGGGGGGGGGGGGGGGGGACGGGCGAGATGGGCGGACGGGCCCAGAGGCAGAGCTGGTCTGGGGGCGGAGCCTGTCTCCTCCGCCAAGCTCCACCCCCTCCCGCCTGGAGCTCAAAGCGATGACGTCACCCAGAACGAGGCTGCAGCCGGTAGGGGCGCCTGCAGTGTTCAAGGTCTTCCCTCGGCTCCTCCCCCCCGAATCCCGTGTAGCTCTAGGAGAGCCCGGCTTTTGGGGTCTGGGGAATGGCCGCTGGCGACTTAGCCTTCTAGGTCTGGGACTCAGAGACCAGTCCCTTGGGCAACCCGTGCAAGCACTGCCTCCCCCTCCCCCTTGCCCTCCCCGCCCCCCACGCAGCCCTGCATTGCTCTGAGGTTCCCCGGAGAAGGACAGCATCCCTGGTTCTGACTTGTCAGCACACCGCAAACCCAATGCCCCCTCCCCGTGGGTCCGCGGCCCTCCCCACCCAAACCCCTACTGGGTGCTTGTGTTGCCGGCTTGCGGAGCATATGCTTGGCGGGTTGCGTGGTGTCTGCTGTTTATCCGTCTCTTCCTACTTAACTTCTGTTTCTGCTTGGCCCATCTGGCTCTGGTACCTGCCTTTCTCTCCCTGCGCCTCCTCTCCGCCTCTGTGCTCCCCCCCCCCCCGGGCCCCTCCCTCTGCCACTTCCCACCCAGGGCAGGGCTCTGGTCCACTCTGGGGCCACTGGCAGGAGCCCTTGACCTTGGGTGCAGGAGCAGTGAGGCACTCCTCCAGCCAGTGGAACTAACTGCCCAGGCACATTGGGGAGCCTGACACCGGGTCCCTTAGGGGTCCAGGGGTTGAAGTGGGTGGTGGAGGGCAGCATGGCGGTGGCCTTGAACCAGGGAGAGGCAAGCAGGCACTTCTGAGCTTCCTTCCTTCCAGAGGGCATGCTTGGGGTGGGGTCACCGGCACCAGAGTCGTGGTATCTGCTTCTCTCTGTCCGCAGCAGGGAAAGGAAACACCTGGGAGTGGCAGCAGGAGAGAGTGAGGCCAGGAGGGTCTCCAGGTTCTTTGGACTCAGAACCCCAGGGTGTACCCAGCTCCTTCCTGCCTAGAGGGGTCTGTGGCCCGGCTGGCTGGCGGCTTGGACACAAAGACAAGGGCACCCAGGGGAGAAGGAATGCCCGCCCCTTCCCCTGGGGCCACTCCCCCCCCCACCCCGTGCAGCCCAGATGCTGGACTAGGCCCTGCACCCCGAGTCATGGCTCCGCCTCTCTGCCCCTCTCCCCAGCTGGCACATCCATGAACACACATGCACACCCAAGGCACGGCTCACACTCACCCTCCATGCAGCCACCTCCTTCCAGGGGGAGGTGGCAGCTGACCGGCTTCCTTGGGCTTGCCAGGAGGAGGGTGGAGGAGAGCTGGAGCCCTACAGGGCCCGGCTGTCCTTCACCGGCCTCTCTGGGCCTAGCGGCCCCTGCGGGCTCAGGCTCGCTGCCGAGGAGGTGGCCCTGGGCCCGGAGTCAACAAGGCTCCACGTGCTCCCTGTCAGCATCTGCTTCCCACGGAAACCTGCGGGGCTTGGCTGCCCGGCCCGCACGGGCCTGTCCTCCTCCGGGGCTCTGCTCTCTGTCTGTTGCTCCATCTGCTGCTCCCCCAGATCCTGGCTCAGCGCTCTCGGCCTCTTTGTTTTCCTCCCAGAGCCTTCTTCCTGCTCTCCCTTCCTCCCTATCCTCCCTCCCTGCGTCCACCTGACCACCTTCACGCCATCGCCCCTGAGGTCTTCCTTCCCCCTTTGTCTCTGTCCATCTTTCTTCTTCTTGCTGCTCTCCCCCATATTCACATTCATATTCATTCTCTCTCTCTCTTTCTCTCTCTCTCTCTCTCTCTCTCTCTCTCTCTCTCTCTCTCTCTCCCTCATACATATTCAGTGGCTCCTTGGAAATCCACCCAGATCACTCCACGTGCTAAAAGCCTAGACCTGCTTCAGGAGCACTTCTTAGACTCCAGCTCCAGGTCCCTGTCTCTGACCTCAGTCTGGAGTAATTGCCTAGAAAATGTGAGGAGTCCGCTGACGCCTCCACTCCAGTGTGGCTTGCTCCCCACAATGCCCCCTCTCCTGATGTGGAACCAGGTGGCTGCGAGGTGTGCAGGGGCAGCCACACAGGCCACCATGCTCGGTCAGGCGATCCGGCAGAGGACTTGAGCATCTGGGGCGAGGGGCTGTCCCCCCGCAGGGATCTGAGGGGTTCCATCCTAGAAATAGCTTAAGCTTTATAATGTCTGACCCCAGCTGGTTTGGCTCAGTGGATAGAGTGTCAGCCTTTGGACTGAAGAGTCCCGGGTATGATTATTGTCAAGGGCACATGCCTGGGTTGCGGGCTCGATCCCCAGTAGGGGGCGTGCAGGAGGCTGCCGATCAATGATTCTCATCATTGATGTTTCTCTCTCTCTCCCTCTCCCTTCCTCTCTGAAATCAATACAAATATATTTTAAAAAATCTATACTGTCTGATCCTTCGGCGCTTTTACAGTTATTTTACAGCTGCTCTGTTATCCCCTTACCACGCTTGTGGAAGGCTCCTTAACGAAGACACTGGTGTTCAGACTGGGAGTCGCTCTGCCAGCACCACCTGGCATTCCAGGAGCAGAGCCTGGATCAGGGTCCTGGCTGCAGGGCTCTCATCCCTGGTCTGTGGCAGGTGCATGAACAGAGAGGACTGAAAGGTGCCGTGTGTGGCGGTTAAAGGACAAGGAGGTGGGAGACAGATGACAGAGGGAGAATGGGGAAGAAGGAGCGTGTGGCGGGGCCGGGCGCGGTGCCTGTTACCTCCTCGGTGCCCGCTGGTTTTACCACAACCATCAGTGTCAGGCGGTGGGGACAGGCATTGCGTCCTCCTGTCCTACATGTTACCGTGTTAGTCCCCCAGCCCCTGTGTTTCTGTCTCCTTTCTCTGCATGTTTATCATCTGGCCTCACTGTCCCTTCTCTGCTTTCTTCTTCCTCCGTCCCAGCTTAGGTCACCTGCCTGTGTCCCCCCTGCATCCTCCAGGCCTGGCTCAGTTCTCTTCCATCTTTCTCAGTCCTTGACCTCTCTTTGCTCCCTGACCACCTCCTCTGAAGCCTGCCTCCGGGCATGGAGTAGCTGGTGGCGCCTCCAGGTGGCGGGGAAGGGCACAGGCACGGGTCCCTGTAGGCGTGAACTGGAGCTGGTCTGTCCCATTCCTCCCATTGACACTGGTCTAAACTCACCTCTTTCTTTTCAGAACACCATTGGGTGCGGGGGGGCGGTGGTCAGCTTGGCACCCCCAACATATACCTGCATCAGATTTGCTTGCCAGCCAGATAGACTTACCTTGAGGCCGCACTGTGGGCCCTTCAGCAGTTGGGGCGTAGACAGACCTCCTCTTCCCCAGTGAAAGCCCCTGGCACCCCCTCTCCTGACCTTCTGTCGGCCAGAGAGGCGGCTTCAGCCCAGAGACCGCCCCCTCCCTTTGTTTCCCTGGGTGGTTCGGCTTTTCTTCCACACCCAGGCTCTTCCTCGTCTTTACGTGGGACTCCTGGGCCAATGTTAAAGTTATTGTTGTTGTTCTTGTGTGTGTGTGTGTGTGTTTTAAATAAAGCCAAGCATTTGAAAGATTGCTGTCTTTCTTTTCTTTTTTATTTTATATATTTTGATTTAAAAGAGGAAGGGAGAGGGTGAGAGAGATAGAAACATCAATGATGAGAGAGAATCATTGATCGGCCTGCTCCTGCACGCCCCACACTGGGGATCAAGCCTGCAACCTGGGCATGTGGTCCTCACCGGGAATTAAACTGTGACCTCATAGGATGATGCTCAACCACTGAGCTATGCCGGCCGGGCCAATGTTAATTAAAAAAAAAAAATTCTGTCCAGAACAAAACCAAAACTAGACCAACAAACCCTTCAAAACCCACTCTGTGTTTTTTAAACATCCTCTCCCACCAATGAGCTGTCAGTCTGGTCCCCAGTCGGGGTGTCTGCCAGCACACCCCTTGGCCCTCCTCTGTTCCCACGCTTCGCCCTCTTTCTGGACCTGCCTCTCGTGTCTGAGCTCTTGGCTCTCGTACAATATAAAGGGATGGAGTGAAGCTTGAGGCTGGAGCCTCACAGGCATCATCCCTGGTGGTGCAGGAGGATGGTGAACCCAGGAGAGAAGCAGCCCTCCCTCTGACTTCATACAGAAGGTCACGAGGGAGCATGAGTGCCCAAGAACTCGGGGCAGCGGGGGTGGGGGGGTGGGGTAAGGGAGGGGGGCAGGCAGCTCAGCCGAGTGTAGCTGTGAGGGCTTGGGCAACTCCTTCTCTCTGAGCCTCAGGTTCTTTTATTTTTTTAAAAAATATATTTTATTGATTTATTATAGAGAGGAAGGGACAGGGACAGAGAGTCAGAAACATCGATGAGAGAGAAACATCGATTAGCTGCCTCCTGCACACTCCCTACTGGGGATGTGCCCGCAACCAAGGTACATGCCCTTGACCGGAATCGAACCCGGGACCCTTCAGTACCCAGGCTGACGCTCTATCCACTGAGCCAAACCGATCAGGGCTGAGCCTCAGGTTCTTGTCTATCAAGGAGGAGCAATAATAATCCCATCTCACAACATTGTTGAGAAGATTAAATGAGAAAATACAAGCGTAAGCTCTTTGTAAATGATAAAGGGCTGGAGAGAAGCTATTATTGGTGAAGCCGACGCTGAGTGTTGGGACGGCAGGACTGGGGAAGAGGAAGGCAGCAGGCACACTTGCCCTAAGAGGCTTAGGGGATTGCGAGCAAGCACCCAGGGACCTTAGGAGAGGAAAGCAGCTCTCCACCGCCTCCCCCACCTCCATCTGCAGTCTTGTCATTGGCTTGGACAGATGTGACCCGTGAGTCACAGCCCTCAAGCCCTTGCCTTTGGGTGGCAGAGATGTGGGGACGAGGTCAACACATCCAGCAGTGAAGGAGAGGCCCCCGCAGGAGAAGGGATGGAGTCTTAGAGCAGCTTGCCTTTCTCCATAAATACGAAGACAGAAGACAGGCATCAAGTATATGATATTATTTTAACAACCAACGTGGGGAGAGAAATAGGAAAAGGCATTGGGAACCCCGGTGTCCTTGCCCACTGCCTGGACCAGGACCTTGTCCTTCTGGATTACAATTCTGCACTGTGCCTTGCAGACACATCCACTTAATACCCATTCCTTGACCGAATGATTGGAAAAGCGCAGGAACAAAGGGAGAGGGGAACAAGACGCGAGCTGTTTTCACACAATCCATTGTGGTGGAAGACCTGAGCATCCTAGCTTTTGTGCTGATTTGGGGCACAATTTAAATCCGACGTCCTGCCTGAGAAGGAACCATAACACCAACACCACGTTGCCTTGTTCGTTTATATTTTGGCAGGATCTGGATCGGACAGGAACATCTGACTGTTGGGGGTGGAAGGCGTGGCTGGGTCTGGGAGGGAGACAGGGAGGAGATGGAAGGAACGGCAGAGCTCGGGGAAGCGATGCAGAATATGAGAATGGACCAGTGGATCCAGTGATTACAGACGAAGAAACCGAGGCCCCAGAAGGCTCAGGGACTTGCTTAAGACCCCAGCTGCTGGGTGGCGGAACTGGGAACAAAACCAATGTCTTCTGACTCCCAATCTTGAGCTCCTCCCAGGACTACAAACAACCTCCTAAGAAATGATTCCCAAAGGGGACACAGAGGAAAATTTGGAGCGAGCACAACCTGCATCCAGCCGGCTTCAGACTGGAGACTTCCTCGCCACCCTGACGACCCTTCCTTGGCACGCAGGCTTGGCGAGGGCTCCCGTTGTTGGAGGAAGAGATGGGCTGAGAGCCTTGCTCTGGCTTCTGGCTTGTTGGCTGACTCCCGGACTCCTCCTTGGACAGAGCCAGGAGGGTAAGAAGAACAGAACAAAGAAATAAAAATAGCTGGAGGGTGAACGGTGCCCATCTGTTGTGTGGGCGAGGGAGGCCCAAGGAAGAAAAAGACTGTCAGTTAAGAGGCTGGATGGGGGATTCCTTGCTTCAACAGGCCATGCGGAGGTCAGAGAAGAGAACAGAGAGCAGACATCTTTCGGGGCCAGTTGTGTCTGGGCTGAAGTCCTTTTCCCTGGGACAAATGACCTAACCTCCATCAGCTTGGTCTCTAACTCCATAACGTGGAGTGATAAAAACATCCACCGTTAGGCGTTACTGTGACGATGAAACAAATACATGTACTAGAATTTCTAGGCCTTAGGAGCTGCTTCTCTATGGTAGCTCCCTGATCGCAGCCATGCCCAGCACCTTCCTTTGCTCTCCAGGCTTGTGAGAGCAGAGAAGGCTAGGCAGGGTCCTCGAGCTGCAGCCCCCTGTGGTCTTGGCAGTGGAGTGTCCAGGGATTCCTATCCAGGTCCTCTTCCTATGGGAGCCTCCTGGGGGTCACCACCAGGCAACTAGAGCCCTGGGTCACAGGTGAGATCCCTCTACCTCTGTACATGTTTTAAAAACAACGATGTGCCCTAACCGGTTTGGCTCAGTGGATACAGTGTCGGCCTGTGGACTGAAAGGTCCCAGGTTCGATGCCGGTCAAGGGCATGTACCTTGGTTGTGGGCACATCCCCAGTAGGGAGTGTGCAGGAGGCAGCTGATCAATGTTTCTCTCTCATCGATGTTTCTAACTCTCTATCCTTCTCCCTTCCTCTCTGTAAAAAAAATCAATAAAATATATTAAAAAAACAAAAACAAAAACAAAACAACGATGCCCACCCTAGTCGGGTTCGATTCTGGTCAAGGGTCCTTACCGTGGTTGGGTTGCAGGCTCCTCCCCAGCCCAGGTCCTGGTCATGGCGCGTGCAGGAGGCAACCGATTGATGTTTCTCTCCCATCGATGTTTCTCTGTTTTTCGCTCTCTCTCCCACTCTCTCTAGAAATCAATGGGAAGATATCCTCAGGTGAGGATTAACAGTAAGTAAATAATAAAACAGTAAAAACAACGATGCACAGTGATCACCAGAGTAGGCTCTGGGGTTCAGAAGAAATCACGCGGCTGCTCTAAAACGACCTGTGGCAGGATGCACAGTGGCAGGGGGAGCCTTCGGCCATGGGGTCCCCGAACCCCAAAGTCCCCCACTGAGGTGCTTGCTCTGGTCTTGAGAGGTGAACAGGTCTCACCCGTGTGGCCGTGGGTCTCTCTGCTGTCTGCTGGCACATCACTAAGGGATAGGCTTTGTAGGCAGACAGACACCGGTTCAAATCTCAGCTTCCCCACGTTCTGGCTGCATGGCGTGGGCAAGTAATTGGACCTCTCTGAGCCTCAGTTGCCTCCTCTGTAAAAAGAGGACAGTTCCTCACTCAGCATGTTGCTCCAAAGATCAAGTTGACATAGGAACACACTTATTGTTAAAGCTAGCTATTATTACCATTATTATTTTTACAAATCTGGTTTTACTGATTTGAGAGAGGAAGAGCGATGTGAGAAATATTGATCAGCTGCCTCCTGCATGTGTCCTACTGGGGATGGTGCCCACAACTGGGCATGCGCCCTTGACTGGAATCGAACCTGGGACCCTTCAGTCCACAGGCCGACACTCTATGGACTGAGCCAAACCAGCTAGAGCTAACCTCATTTAAATGAGACCCATTGACCATCAATTCCCAATCTCTCAACCCCTCCTCATCCACCTGACTCTCCCGGGACACTGCATCTTCTGGATGGCTCTGCTGGAAGCAACCACATCCCACCTGGACGCTGGCTCACCTGGCACAGAGCAGGCCTCTCCCTAGGACGACTCTCTGGGCACGGAGTGGGAGCTCCTGAGCGGGAGGGGCAGAGCTCCCTGGAAAACACATCTTTGTGTTTGGGGGCTGTCTCCTCAGCAGTTGGGCCCTGTGCTGGGGGGCTGGCTCAGACCCTCCCTGGCCTCAGCCCCCAGGGAGCCTGCTCCCTGCAGAACACGCATGTGACGAGCCCCTTGCCCTCTGCGCCCCTCGTCCACTCATGGCAGACCCTTTCACACCTCAATTAGCCACTTAGGGAGAAGAAAGAGCAAGTGCAAGCTGGGGAAATCTGTTCAGACCATGATGAATAGTTTCCCAAGCCTGCTGTTGCCATGGCAGCCAGCTGGGAACACCGTTTCCAGGGCCTGAGGCGCTCAGACATGCACGGGGTGGGGGTGGGGGGGGGCTGCCCTGCTGGGCTGCTGCCCACTCGCCTTCCCCCACCCTGGCCTCCTGGCTCCCTTAGCAACAGCCATCACCATTGCCATCGCAACCACCCTGCGGCGTCTGCTGTCCAGGATCAGTGTCCAAGGAAACTTTGGGAGGGGGGAAGGTAGGGAGCATGTGTGTGTGTGTGTGTGTGTGTGTGTGTGTGTGTATGTGTGTGTGTGTCAGAGTCAGGGTATGAAGTTGGGAAGGAAAAGGCTTGGCAAGCTTAGCCATGATGATATAGAAAAGCAGCTCAGCAACCAGAGGTCCAATGACCCCTTGGTGATCCGATGGTCACCTTTGAACCCACAAGAACAAGCTTGTGTATCTGGGCGCATGTGAGTTTTTCTGGAGGAAGGGTTTATAGTTTGATCAATTTCTCAAAGATGAGGAAGTCCCTATTAGGTAAGAATCTTAAATGACAAAAGCTTTTGCTTTTTAGAATCAGAATTACCTTAGGGACCAGTTGATCAGACTGGCTGCAGAGATATGCTTAGAAGAAAGGACAAGCCCCCGGCCGGTGTGGCTCAGTGGTGGAGCGTCGACCTATGAACCAGGAGGTCACTGTTTGAGTCCCGGGCAGGGCACATGCCCAGGTTGGGGGCTCGATCCCCAGGGTGGGGTGTGCAGGAGGCAGCCGATCAATGATTCTCTCTCATCATGGATGTTTCTCTTTCTCTCTCCCTCTTCTTCTCTGAAATCAATAAAAATATACTTAAAAAATAAAGAAGGAACGAGTACAGGGCAGGGTGGGAGCATATGCATGCCCTCTTGGTCCCTCTCGGGAGTCCCCCAAGGCCACCTGCCCTACTGGGGACCCCTGGGAGCAGTGACTGGGAGTATTCCTGCGACTGCCATCCTAAATACTCTTTCCTTCTTGCCTGCCTCGTTGCTGCAGCTTTACCCGGAGTTAACTGTGCGAATCGCTAGTGTGTGCTGTGTGCCAGGCCCGAGCTCAGGGCTGTACAGACACTGTGCGCATCGTCTCATTTAGGTGCCACTCAGCGTCGGGGGGAAGGGCTTCTTACCCCGGCTGTTCAAAGATGAGAAACCCCAAAAGATTGCAAGCGATTCGCGCAGGTTTATGGAGTTAGAAGTCGGAGAAGCGAGGGGCAGCTTAGCGGAGGTTCTGGACCAGGGTGCCTGAGTCTGACCTCAGCCGCATCCCTCTTCCCCATGTGGCCCGAGCTCCTGTGAATCGAGGACACGGATCATCCCTACCCCAAAGGACAGTGACGGGAGCTCAAAGAGTTGACGCTGCATTTGAAAAGGGCTTAGAACAGTATCCATCACCAGATCAAATGGACTTAAATGGGGAGTAGGATGCGGTCCCAGGTCTGCCCGGTTCTAAGGCTCGTGTGTCCCCCAGAGAGGTTTTCAGGGGCGTTTGTCATCCGAATGCTGGGCTGGGTCGTGACCTCAGGAACACCACGAGCTCTAGACAGAGCTGCCGCCCCTGAGTGAGCCTCAGTGTCCCCACCCCCGAAGCAAAGGGGCGACAATACTCTGCACATTCTCAGGGGCTGGTGTGTGAGCCAGAGTCCCCACCGATGACATGAGGATCCAGTGAAACACGATCCGGGAAGTTTTTGCGAGCAGAGCCGTGCCACAGCCTGTCCTCAGTCCCGCGGCCCAGTTCTCCTCGTGCCGGCTCAGCTGGCAGTGCGGGGCAGGGTGCCCAGTGTGACACCCCGAGGCGGGTGGATGGCACGGTGCCTTCCGTGCCCATGTGCCTGGGTCAGCAGCCAAAGCCAGGATGCTTAGGAATTCCGCAGAGGGAGCAGCGAGGCGCCGAGCCCAGCTGCCTCGGGCTGTGTTGGCAGCGGGGAAGGGAGGCAGGTGCTCCTGCGAGGCCACGGATGGCAATGAGGGGCGGGTAGGGCGGGGTGGAGCCACGGAGTGTGGTCCAGGCCACGCCAGGCGGGGTGGCCTCCTTGTCTGTGAGGAGGGGGTCATTCGTGGAAATGAGAAAAAGCTTTCCTAGTCCCTGCAGAGAATAAACGCAGCGAGGCATTATTCAATCAGCGAATAGCGGGCTCAGTCATCTCCAGGCTGCTGGGGCGGGGAGGGACTTGGGGTCCCTGTACTTTTGCCCCCCGAAGGCTCCTCGTGCTGAGAGCAGACGGTGAGGGGGAAGAGGTGGGTCCTTGTTCTTGAGTCACTGGCTGCTGGGGTACCTTTCTGGGGCGCTGGGAGGTGTAGCACGCAGCTGCATCTGGGACAAATCAGCAGCCGACGCAGGGGGGCGAGGGCCCCACAAAGCGGGCGGTGCTGTGAGTGACGTGCGCCCGTCAGAAGCCATAATCAGAAGCCATAATCGGAGGTGGTTCGTCTGTGGAGGAGAAAGCCAGGGAGCCATCGCTGACTCAGGGCTGAGGTGGCTCATGCCAGCTGCTGTCCTGGCCTCCCGGTGCCCCACGCGCAGCCCAGCCCGAGGGGGCGCTGGTTGCAAAGGGAGTGATTCAGAGGCTGTTACAAAAGCAGCGTTTGAGACGGAGGAGCTTCTGAGAGTCTGAATCAAAGCTTTGTGCTTGAACCTTTTAGCTTCTCATGGTCATGACGAGCCGGGGGTGGGGGTGGTCTTCTCTGAGAAGTAGGGCAGGAGCCGGTGCCAGGGCCCCGGACAGGCAAGGCGGTGCCACGCCCACGGCAGGAGTGGGCCCCGGGGACGTCTCCGCTGTGAGATGCTAAGCTAAGGATGTCTAGAGGCCACAGTGTCATTTCTTTAACCCAGTGATGGCGAACCTATGACACGCGTGTCAGAGGTGACACGCGAACTCATTTTTCTGGTTGATTTTTCTTTGTTAAATGGCATTTAAATATATCCAATAAATATCAAAAATACAAGCCTTGTTTTACTATGGTTGCAAATATCAAAAACTTTCTATATGTGACACGGCACCAAAATTAAGTTAGGGTTTTTCAAAATGCTGACACGCCGAGCTCGAAAGGTTCGCTATCACTGATTTAACCTCTAGAGCAGCGGTTGCCGACCTTTCGGACCTCATGGGCCACCAGAGGTCCACGGACCACCGGTTGGCGACAGCTGCTCTAGAGCACAGCTCCCCAGGTGCCCAGAGCTCCGGTGAGGATCCAGAGCTGAGGGTCGCCCACTCAGGGAGTTAGGCCTCTTCCAGGGCTGACCCGAGATGCACGCTCTCCATTCGGCTTGCCTGGCACCGACCCGGACTGCCTGACTGTTCAGCAGGTGCAAACACGTTATGCAGAGCTCTCCCCCCCCTCCCCAGTGTTTACCGTGAAACCGGGAAGGGCAAAGGCCATTGTTGTCAGGAGTGTCCCTTGGCAGGTCTGGGCTTCAGGCCTGTCTGAATTGGATGCAAACTGTTAGCCATAGAGCTCTGAGAGCCAGGATGATTCAACCGTCAGAGTGAGCAGCCAAATGACCAAGATACTTACCCCTGGAGATCATTAGAAATAAACCCCGATTCTTACACCAACCTGGAGGTCCGCCCCTCTTAGTGGGAGCGGCCTGATGGTGTGAGTCAGCTTCCTCTGCTCCCAGGAACCTGTGGGTCTCCCAAAGCCCTGCTGCTGCAACCTCTGTCAGCTGGAGAGCAACACGGCTCTCGGCGAAGCTCCCTCCCTCCCTCTCACCCTTCATGGGCGGCAGCCCTCGCCATTTAATGCCTGGATAACAACAATCAGCATAGAGATCGAGCTGCTAATGGAAGAAGAGCGAAGCCAAAAGGGAGACACTGTTCCAGAGCCGAGTGGGCCTCTCTTCGGGAGAAGGTAGCTGCTCAGGGGAGGGGTTCATCAGCTGCCTCTGAGTTTTTATTTTTCATTTATTTTTATTTTTTTTAAATACATTTTTTATTGATTTCACAGAAGAAGGGAGAGGGAGAGAGGGATAGAAACATCAATGATGAGAGAGAATCATTGATCAGCTGCCTCCTGCACACCCCCTACTGGGGATCAAGCCCGCAACCCAAGCATGTGCCCTTGACCGGAATTGAACCCAGGACCCTTCAGTCCGCAGGCCGACACTCTATCCACTGAGCCAAACCGGCTCGGGCCACTTTGAGTTTTAATAGGAGGCTGATCACAATCCAACTCCCCCTCCTCCCCCAACACACACAGGAGCAGCAAGTAACGGGGAGGGAAGACCTAAACTGGGCCCTGGCTGCTGGCCTTGTTCTCTGTTTTCTCCTCCATCTGTTAGTCGGCAAGCAACCATTCCAAAGCTGTCCTCTTTCTGCCGTTCATCCTCTATTTGTGGTTTTGGATCTTGGTCCTCCTCAAAGCCACCTACGTTGAGTTTCTGCCCCAACCAGATCTCCGCTGAGTCTTGCCGCCATAAGGCATTTCAGATGCACTATTAGTCCCCAGGTGCAGAGACCAGGACAGAGGAGTGGGGCGTTGGATAGCTCTCAGGACAGGGAGCTTGAAGGCAGACAACCCTGGAAGCATGCATTTAGAATTTATGTTTGGGATTCCAGACTAGGGAGCTGACACCTGGTGAGATGAAATGGTTTGCCAAAGATCTGGCTCCTTTGTAGAAGAGAAGACTATAAAATTCAGGTCATCGAACTCTGGCCCTCTGGTTGTTCTCTTAGCAGGGAGCTCTGCTGATGGGATGACTGCACAGCTCTGCTGGTTGCCCTGCAGCCCTGCCAAGCACTGTCACCTCAAACTCTCTGCAGACATCCTGTGCTGGAACCAAAGGTCAGTGGGGGTGATGCTTGGGTGGAGCAATGGAGGATGACTGGGCTAAGAAGGCCCTAGCAGGTTTGGCTCAGTGGATAGAGCATCAGCCTGCGGACTGAAGGGTCCTGGGTTCGATTCCGGTCAAGGGCACATGTCCAGGTAGCGGGCTTGATCCCCAGTAGGGGGTGTGCAGCAGGCAGCCGATCAGTGATTCTCTCTCATCATTGATGTTTCTATCTCTCTCTCCCTCTCCCTTCCTCTCTGAAATCAATAAAAAAAATATTTTAAAAAACATTCATGAAAACCAAACAAAACAATGAAGGTTCATGCACACGAAGACCTCCTCCTGGGAAGTCAGGTTAAGAGTTTGTTGAAGATGGTGGTGAGGAAGCTGCCCTTCCCTGCTGGATAGAGTGGGCTGGAGGGGCAAAGGGCGGCCCAGTCCCCTTTGTGTGGTCAAAATTCCCTCCGCCTGTGAACAAGAGGACATTGGGCTGCCCATGCATCACAACTGACTGAGATGTCAGTGGGAGCTCTTCCTGTCACGATGTTTCACTCTAGCGCCTTCATTTCTATTATTATACCAAGTGATTTGTTCCCGAAACATCAGCCAAATAGCAAAAGAGTCACTGGCTCCATAGGTCTCTTCCTCTTCCCCCTCCCCTCCCCGTCCCCTGCAAGCTGGCTCCCCACTCAGGGTGCCGGCCTCGTGGATCTTGCTGAGGCCCAGGCTCTGTGGGAAGAGTGGCAGGAGGGTTAGGGAGAGGGGAACTCCAGGTCGCATCTTGAGTCTGCCCAGAATCCTTGGCCTTTATGGTTCTGACCAAGCAGAAGTTTGGTTTAATTTCTGCTTTAATTTATTTAAAACCTGGGTCAATGTCCTTCTCTACTTAGTGCCATAGTTCCTTCACTTCTGAAACGGGGAGAAACGTCTTTTTTTTTTTTTTAATGTAAATCAAATTTTATTTATTTTTTCCCTTGCAATAAACATTAATATTTCAAGAAAAACAGTTTTAAATATAATAATATTACATGCAATGAACATTAATATTTCAAGAAAAAATATATTTTTAAAAAAATATATTTTATTGATTTTTTTTACAGAGAGGAAGGGAGAGAGACAGAGAGTCAGAAACATCAATGAGAGAGAAACATCGATCAGCTGCCTTCTGCACATCTCCCACTGGGGATGTGCCCGCAACCCAGGCACATGCCCTTGACCGGAATCGAACCCGGGACCTTTCAGTCTGCAGGCCGACACTCTATCCACTGAGCCAAACCGGTTTCGGCGATTTTATTGATTTTTTTACAGAGAGGAAGGGAGAGGGATAGAGAGTTAGAAACATCGATGATGAGAGAGAAACCGATCAGCTGCCTCCTGCGCATCTCCTACTGGGGATGTGCCCACAACCAAGGTACATGCCCTTGACCAGAATCCAACCTGGGACCTTTCAGTCCGCAGGCCGATGTCTATCCACTGAACCAAACCGGTTAGGGCAAGAAAAAATATTTTAAATAGAATAATATTATCAAAATGGTACTAACATAGTATAATGAGAAAAGTCTTGACGGTTTCCCTTTACTTGGGATGCTGAGACTTGGGTTCTGGCCAGATGATTGGTGAGATTGAAACCACGCCCTCTCTTCTCTGTTTGCTAGAGTTCCCACCTGAAGAAGATGAGCACAGCTATGAGCGGTCCCCTTCTCCCACAAGGCCATCATTGCTCCCCAAAACAGGGGGCCAGCCAAAATCATGCTTTCATGGAAGGCCTGAGGACTACCTGCTAAAGCTTCGAAAACTAAAAACAGTGAGTTTTTTTTTAATCCTCCCAATAATTCACTTTGCTTGGCTTCTCTGACTGAAACCGGTACTGGTTAAGCAAAGTCAAGTGGAGCCTGAGTCAGGTGGGGGATGGGATGGGCAGAGACTGTGACCAAGGCATCTTAGGTGATCACTTCCTCCTGGGAATCCAGGCAGACAGTTGCTTGTACAGTTCCATTCATTTGTCACTTGGCATACGCTATCTTATATTTTAGGGATCAAAGGATGCCCTAGCCGGTTTGGCTCAGTGGATAGAGCGTTGGCCTGCGGACCAAAGGGTCCCGGGTTTGATTCCAACCTTGGTTGCAGGCTCCTCCCTGGCCCAGGCCCTGGTCGGGGCTCTTGCAGGAAGCAATCAATCAATGTGTTTCTCTCACATCGATATTTCCCTCTGTCTTTCCCTCTCTCTTCCACTCTCTCTGAAAAGCAATGGAAAAATATCCTCGGGTGAGGATTAAAAAAAAAAAAAGGATAGATAGCTCATCTATATTTCAAGAGAAAGAGCAGAGTGACACACAGTAGGCTTTCAATAAATAGTTGCCGATGATTAGAACCCTCGTTTCAGGTTTGTGAGTCTGTGAAAGAAACAGAATGGAGAACTGTTAGAACGTGAGGGGACTTAACTTCCCAGGCCCACCTCCCCACAGCCTCGGATGGCATAGGTGATAAGCTTTTGTCTTTAAAATGCATAAAGACGTGTGGGCCGATGGAAGGCCTGCATCTTCCCCTGCCCGATTCTCTCTTGGCAACCTGCCCCGGGCCACACAGTGAGGGGGGCGGAGCTCGGGTTAGAACACCATTGGGTTCAAGGCTTCTCGCCTTTCTCCACATCGTGATTCCTCCGGCTGCACGAACAAAGACAGCGATTGCCCGGCAGCCCTGTGAACCCTGAGACTGAGCTTCGGAGGAGAAGGTGATGGCTCCTGGTGCCCGGGAAGTAAGAGGCCGAGGCTGCATGCCTCTCGGGCCTCGTGATGCTGGGCAGGCATCAGCATTCACTTCGGGCGGCCTCCATACCCTCTGCCTCCCTGAGTGCAGCGGTGCTGAGAATGTGCACACATATGCCAACCCTGTGCAGACGTCCTAAGACGAGGAAGTCAGACTCTCGGGCTCTAGAGCAGGACGGGCACAGCCAGGCTCCCCCTGCTGCCATGTTCCTTCCCACAGGGTAGCAACACAGGCTCACTGTGGGCCTGTGTTGGCAATGAGGCCTCCAGAATGACCTCAGGGGAGGCTGGTGCGTATGTTGAGGGTGGGAAATGTAGTGGGATTAAAGGGTGCTTTCTTTTCTCTCGCCACAGGGAACTCCCTGCAAAGCGATGAGATGGCAGTAAGCACCGTTTCGTTCCCTTTCCACCAACTGTCTATTGTGACACTATGGAGCTAACTAGCAGAGCTGCTGAAATCACAGTTAAGGGAAAGGAACATTAAGACACATAAGCGAGGGAAGAGATGTGTGTGAAGTAAGGAAGGGAACAGAACAGCAAGCAATAAGACAGATGGAAGCAAGACGTCTGTTCCGGGTGGCAAGAGGCAGGGCAGTCATTTGCGTGGCAACTAAGACTCAGAGGTCAGGGCCGCACTTCACAGAGAAGACAGCGGGCACAGCCTGTGATGACATGGAGCTTCTCTCACCTCCATGGGCCCCATCTCATTGCCACCCTAGCAGGAGAGGCTGACATTGGACTTGAGGGGCTAAACATGTGGCTGACAAGCTTGGAAGTTCTGATTCTTTTAAATATATTTTTATTATTGATTTCAGAGAAGAAGGGAGAGGGAGAGAGAGGGAAAGATAGAAACATTGATGATGAGGAGAGAATCATGAATTGGCTGCCTCCTGCACACCTCCTTCTGGGGATCGAGCCCGCAACCCAGACATGTGCCCTGACCAGGAATCGAACTGGTGACTTCCTGGTTCCTAGGTCAACGCTCAACCACTGAGCCATACCAGCCTGGCTGGTCTACTAGGTCGTCTTCTCTTGTTGAAGTTAATGAATCCAAACTTCTAAGCTCTCAAGCCACATGCTTAGCTCCTAAAGTCAAATGAAGGTTAGTCCCTTGAAAAAACGGACTCTTTGCCTAATGACAAGAAAGTAATAACTTTAAAAGCTTTCTCTTTTATGTTATGCCAAAGTTTAGGTTAATTGATTAGGCTAGATCCAGCCTGGGCTCCTGGCCCCCAAACACGTCAGAGCAAAACTGGGACAGAGAGCAAGACAGGAGCCTTCATCTTATGGGGGATGTGGAATAAAGAAGCAGTGGGCAGGTTTTGGGAGAGCGCCCCAATTTTGTACTATGGAGCTCCCAATATGTGCCCATCAGCATCCTGAAAAGCATTGGAGAAACTGCCAAGAAGCCAAGCTAAAAATACCCAGGGAACAGCACAACCCCGGAGACGTGCAGAGATGGGTGTGAGCACTCCGTGGAAGGTGTGAGACTCTGAGCACGAGAGCCAGGCTGCTGTGCTCATCCCAGGCTCTCGTTCTAGGGGCCTGAACCATGAGTCAGTCGGATATGGGTGGGAGGAGTGCGTGCATCTGCTTTTACACTCAATGCTTTGTCTTTGAACCAGTCCCGTCTAATAGGGCAGCAAGTGTGTAATGAGCACCTGTCATGTGCCCTAGGATTAAAACTATAAAACCACACCCACTACTTGGGAAAGTGTGCATGAATTTTTGAGACCTGATGACTCCCCATCTCCCATAGTAACAATTATCACTTGTGTTTTTTTTTTTTTTTTTAAATATTTTTATTGACTTCAGAGAGGAAGGGAGAGGGAGAGAAACATCAATGATGAGAGAGAATCATCGATCGGCTGCCTCTTGCACGTCCCACACTGGGGATCAAGCTTGCAATCCAGACCTGTGCCCTGACCGGGAATTGAACCTTGACCTCCTGGTTCCCAGGTCAACGCTCAACCACTGAGCCATGCCAGCTGGGCTATAATTTGGATTTTAATGGCTTCCCACTTCTCTGTCTACCCCACTTTCAGGATCTTACATCTTGTAACACCTAAGCATGTGTCCCTGACAAATATTTTCTCTGGTCTCCTCTTTCAGTTATCAACTGTCTGTTTCTATTATTGGAAATATGTTACCATTGGCTCATTCCCTCCTTTTCCTCTAGGGCTTCCATCCGCAGTTTCGGCAGGGGGGTCCTACTTCCTTAAACCTTGTTTCTAAATGTCATAAGCCTTCCCTCAAGTCCCTCTCAGGAGAAAGCAAAGAATGAGGTAGAAGAGAAATGGCGAGTCATGCTTTCTTCCTGAGGGCACACCCAAGATCAGGGTCTCAATGTTGATGAAAAACATTCAAAATCACACACTGTTCATACTTTTTAATCTTTATTGTTGAAAGTATATGTCCCCTCTTCCCCCCCCCTCCCTCATTGACTCCCTCCACCCCTGCCCCCTGCCCCCTGACCCAGGCCTTCACCACACTGGTCTGTGTGCATGGGTTGTACATATATGCATACAAGCCCTTTGGGTGATCTCTTCCCACCCACCCACTCCTTTTAATTTTAACTACTCTGATACGTGTCTAGTGGTGCCTCTTTGTGGTTTTAATTTCCATTTCCTTGATCACTACGAAAGCTCAGGTATACATATATATAATGGGCAAAGGTAAGTTTATAGCCGCAAGTATGCAAAACAGTTTATTCTTGTATTATTTTCCATATGAACAACTGTAAACCTACTTTTGCCCCACCTTGTGTGTGTGTTTTGTTTTAAATCCTCACTGAAGGATATGCTCATTGACTTAGAGAGAAGGAAAGCGGGGGGGCGGGGGGGGGCGGGATGTGAAAGAGAACATTGATTGGTTGCCTTCCGTACGTGCTCGGGGATCAAACCCACAACCTGGGTATGTGCCCTGACTGGGGATCAAACTCTCCAACCAACTGCGCCACACCAGCCAGGGTGCCCCACCCTGTGTTTAATGGCATTTAGATAATCTCTTCTGTGAATTGCCTGTTTAGGTTTATTGTTCATTTTTTTGGGGGGTGGGTGGGTGTCTGACTTTTAAAATATTGCTTAAATACATACTTTCTAATATATAATTTTCTTAGACTGTGTGTGCATATGTATATGTATCTCTATCTCTGTCTCTCTATCGATCTATACATATGCAAGCCCTCTGTCAGGGCAGGGGTGCCATTGCTAGACCATTAGGTAAGGGATTAGGGACTCAGATATCTTTCTTCTCTCCACAAAGGGGAAAATACGCATCTTCCTCTCTTTGGGACTTGATGCTGGAAGAAACACAGAGCAAAGAGTGGAGCACAGACGGCTCTAAAGCAGGTAACATTTGACCCAGGTGTGATCCAATGTGTGCCAGGCAACAGAGCAGAGCCTGGCACCCCAGCGCGCTCCGGAAGTGGGAGGCCGTGTCCGTCTGAGCTGTAGAGGTTGCACAGAAGGGCAGGGACCCAGAGGTGCGACCCTCAGGCGAGTGTACCAGGACGGCAGGCACCGGGGCAGGAGCAGAGGAGCTGGGGATGGCCTTGGCGTCTCCAGGCAACTAGAAAGCTCTGTCCCTGGATGACCACTGCTGCGCTAGGTGAACAGTCTTCCTGCTGGGCCAGGGTTTAGGGAGATGCTGGCCCCTCTGCCCCCTGCATTTGCATTTCAACTCACCCTTTGGGAGGTCAGCTATTTGCATAATATGTTTGGGGCCAGGCCTACTGTGCTGCATCCTGGCAGAGGTGTGGACGCCGCCCTTGGCCCTGAAGGGTGTGGAAGCCTGTTGAGCAGCTCTCCCCCAGGAGGGCTGAACTCAGGGACTTCAGCAGGTTTCTTTTGTCAAATGCCACTATTTTCACGGGTGACAGGGTCCCAGCTGCCCTGGCATCTCACGGTCAGCTGTCCTGCGCATGTTCCCCTGAGGACAGACGCCAGGTGGTTCTGAGCAGATCGGCCCGATTTCATTCCTCACCAGGGTACCCAGCGTCAGCACAGCCCGCCCATCTCTGAGATCATGTCTCTGTTCCACAGAGCCGGGGGTCCCCGGGGGCCACCCCAGCTCTCTGCTGTCAGCCCGGAAGGGGCCACGCACTGACGGGCAGTTTTCCCTCGCCTTCCTTTCATGTGGGATCTTGCGGGCTGGACGGGGAAGGGAGAGAAGAGAAATGAGATAGAAATGCTTACTTGCTTGTCAGCTTCTCCAGGGGCAGCCAAGACATAATCATCTGTGCTCACAGGGTAGAGTAAACCCCAAATATGGCCTCACTACGGGGTGGAGACCATAGGGTACCACCCAGCCCTGGCTGCGTGGGCAGGGCCTTGTGACAGACTCCCAGGCCCGGGCGTCTAGGCCAGGAGGCGCTCCCTCCAGGACATGCCCCAGGCAAGGCCACCGAGGACACCACACTGATCTGCTCAGCGGGGAAAATGGGAGCCTTGGAGGAAAACAACTTTCAACGTAACTTATTGTAATTTCTTCTTGTTGTTTTTTTAATTGATTTGAGAGCGAGGAAGGGAGAGAGAAACATCAATGTGAGAGAGAAACATCGACCGGCTGCCTTCCGCATGAATCCTGACCGGGGATCGAACCCACAGCCCCGGTATGTGTCCTGATTGGGAATGGAACCGCCTCCTTTTGGTGTGCAGGATGATGCTCCAGCCAACCGAGCCACACCAGCCAGGGCAATTTATGATCATTTCTTAATTTCAATCTCCATTGCCTATATAGTGGGGCCTTGACTTACGAGTTTAATTCGTTCTGTGATGGAGCTCGTAACTCAAATTACTCATATGTCAAATCAAAAAGTGAATGAGTGAGACACATGATACTGGGCTGATGTTGTGGCGTTCACTGTGACGTTCGCTGCGCCAACTAGCGGTGGGGTATCTGAAGCTGGCTCGTAACCCGAATTTTAGCTCACAACTCAAAGCAAAAAATCAGCTGAGAGACGGCTCGTATCTCGAAAAACTCGTTAGTCAGGACACTCGTAAGTCAAGGCCCGACTGTAATCCTAAAAGGGGAAAGGGGGCAATTCCAGCCAGACCCAGTTTCAGGGTCTGAGTCGAAGGCCCCATGGAGGCTGATGGCCAGGTAAAGCTTCCTGACCAGAGGTCTTTAGAAATGCCTCTTTTGGGGGAATGTCCTAGAATCACGGAGGCGAGAGAACAGTGTGGGGCCTGGAATGGGGCACAAAGGAAGGAAGACCAGCATCCCAGCCTAGGGCCCGGCTAGAGGCAACCGTTGAACTGTTTCCTTCGACGATAAGAAAACCACCGCTGCGCGTCCAGGAGGATGGCACACGTCCATCCACAGACCCTCCCGCCTCCCCTCTATGTCCCAGTGTCGCCAGAGAATCAGACCTCCCCATGGCTCGTGGGAGCGAGTTTCTCGGGCTGCTGCTGAAATGAGCACGTTCCGAAGCCCCCACGGGAGAACGAGATGGGGTAAAGGGCTTTATTGGCGTGGAGTTACCTCCCTTGGGGTCCCAAGTCCCCGGCCCCGTAAGCCAGTCCTGAAGGAGGTGCAGCTGGGGTCCCAGCAGAGCCAAAAGCAAGGCCCGTGTCCAGAGCTTCGTTCCATGTTGCGGCTGGGCCCGGGTCCACATGCAGGTGAATGAAAGCCCATTAGTCCATTGTGTGGGTCCCACATGCTGTGAGTCACATGGGCAAATGCAGGGAGCACATGCCCCTGCAACAGGAGTCATAGGGGCTCAGGCAAACTGGAGAGGCGAGAGCCAAGAGAACGTGCTCCTCTGTTCAGAGTTTAAATATTCAGGTCTTCTCCCTCCATTGCTAGATTAGTATTAAAAAGTACTGCTGTTGCCCTACCTGACTTGGCTCAGTAGATAGAGTGTCGATCCTTGGTCTGAAGGATCCTGGGTTCGATTCTGGTCAAGGGCATGTACCTTGGTTGCAGGCTCGATCCCCCAGGCCCTGGTCAGGGCATGTCGGGGAGGCAACCAATCGATGTGTCTCTCTCACGTAGATGTTTCTCTCTCTCTGTCTCTCCCCCTCCCTTCCACACTCTCTAAAGTCTCTGTGAAGTCTAGACCTTCACAGGCGATCTCAGTCGGCTAGAATAGCGGTCCCAACCGGTGGTCTGTGGACCAGTGGTGGTCCGTGAGGTCCGAGAGGTTGGTGACTGCTGGGCTAGAGCACAGGATTGATGAGCTTAGTGTTGCAGGCACCCCAGTCTCACACAGCCTCTCATCGCATCTAGTTGTATTCTCTGGCTTCCCTCACAATGGAGAAGAAATGAGAAGAAAGAGGGAATAACACCATCATTTATTCTTTGTCAAAGGCTTTCCCGACATAATTAAATTTAAACTTGACAGCAACCTTGTGGGATAAGAGCTATGATTATCGCGGTTTGATGGGCCCCATGCTATTAAGCAGCTTGCCCAAGTTAAACACACACACACACACACACACACACACACACACACACACACAAGTAAATAATGAAACCATCATTGAGCCCCGGGTCTGTCTGTCTGATTCAAATCTTGCCACGAGTCTTTCGCAGAATCCAGGATCTGGAAGGGACTCGCATCATCATTCTAGACTAACTCTACTGCTATGCTTGAGAGGCAGAGCCTGGAAGAGGTTAAGGGGCTGATCAAAATAGCTCAGCTATTAATGGTGTGACCCAGATTGGCTTGGGACTTCTGGTTTGATTTCCTTTTCTCTTCACCACTTGAGACAGTGAAGACTGACTTTGCGCATCCCCTCACCGTCCTGGAAAACCAACTCAAAAGTTCGTGAGGATTCTGCTGATCGACAGAATTGTAATCTTCCTGGTTAAAGACATTCCATTAAAAAAAATACAAATGTTGCATTGCCGAAAATGGGGTAAAGACAGTGTTCTGACTTCCCTGCCAGCTTTTGTGCCAATGGATGCTTTCAGTGGGCTGAGAAGGAGGAGCACATGGTGGGGACATGGGGGTGGGGCGCCAAATACAGCTACGTCATCATGGGGTGGGAGGTGTGGGAAAGGGAGGGGAAGGGAGGGGGTGGTGATGCTGTAGACTGGGTACGCCTGATGGCTTCAGCAGTTACAGGAGACCCTTGCAGCCGATGGTGGCACATTCTGTGCTCTGCGCGGGTAATAGCACCAGTTTAATTATAATCGAGAAGTGTTAATTTCAGTTTGCTTACATCTCTAGTATGTTTCATTTCCAATGTGACTTTCCAGCTTCTCTCCCTCGCTCTCTTCTCTTCATGCCATACAATATTTGCATATCTGAATGTCAGATTTTTCAAGTGCTGGAAGGAACAGGCTCTGGTATGTTCTTGAGTTATTTTGTATAGCAGCATCTGTCTTGTTTCAACAGCTACCAGAGCTGAGAAGTGACCCAGGACCAGCCTGGCAGGAAGAAGAATGTGGGATCCAAGGGGGTTCCTCATAGTGCAGAGCCCCCCAAGGCCTGGGGACCCTCCCGTCCCAGGCAGCTTCGGAACAGATGTTTTCCCCAGTTTATTTTGACTTTAATTTTTTTTTTTTTTTTTAATAGAAAGGCAGATCACCAAAGGAAACAAATTCTGAATGATGACTACAGAATGTATCTTTGGAACTTGCTAGACTAATTACCAAGGCTCCAAAATCACTTTAAAAGCAACACATTTTGTTTTGCAATATACATTCTTGTTGCCAAAAAAATTTTTTTTTTTTATCATTTTAATCGGAAGCCACCTCGAAATGGATAGTTGATTGTGGGAGATGCGGAATTTGGAGGGAATACTCTCATTAGGACAGCACATTGCAAGGAATTCTGTGCCTTTTTTCTGTATCTAGAATGATGTCAGGAAGATTTTTCTACAAGAAATTCTCAGAGCTTTAAATAGCTTCCTTCTAAAATGATGCCTCTGTTTAAGCAATTATAATAAAACTGCTTACTATGTGCCAAGCAATATCTAGTTTAATCTTCTCAACTTCCCTAGGTGGTAGGCATATATATATATACATATATATATGTATATATATATCTGAATATATATATATTTCAGAGACAGGAAGGGAGAGGGAGAGATAGAAACATCAATGATGAGAGAGAATCATTGATTGGCTGCCTCCTATACACCCCTCAGTGGGGATCAAGCCCGCAACCCGGGCATCAAACCATGACCTCCTGTTTCATAGGTCAACACATAACCACTGAGCACACTGGCCCTGACCGGGAATCAAACCATGACCTCCTGTTTCATAGGTCAACACATAACCACTGAGCACACTGGCTGGGCTCATCAGAGGTAGTTTTTGCCTTAATCAGGGATGTTCTCAAGGCTATAGTCATCAAAACAGCATGGTACTGGCATAAAAACAGTCACATATATCACTGGAACAGCATAGATTGCCCAGAAATAAACCCATGCCCATATAGTCAATTGATGTTTGACAAAGGAGGCAAGAATAGACAATAGGGTAAAGACAGCCCACTCAATACATTGTGTTGGGAAAATTGGACAAATACATGCAAAATAGTGAAACCAGACCACCTTTTGACCCCATATACACGAATACACTCAAAATGGATTAAAGACTTAAAGGTAAGGCTTGAACCCATAACACTCCTAGAAGAAAACATAGGCAGGAAGCTGACATTTCTCTTAGCAATTTCCTTTCCTGATACATCTCCTCAGGCAAGGGGAACAAAAGAGAAAATAAACAAGTGGGACTACCTCACATTAAAATGTTTTTCCACAGCAAAGGAAACCGTTAACAAAATGAAAAGACAACCCACTGAAGAGGAGATGATATTTGCCCATGAAACATATGATAAGGGGTTAATATCCAAACTTTATAAAGAACTCATACAACTACACACACACACACACACACACACACAACAGGTCAATTTAAAAAAGTGGGCAGAGGACCTGAATAGATACTTCTCCTAAGAGGACATGCAGATGACCAATAGGCATATGAAAAGATGCTCATTGTTACAAATCATCAGAGAAAAGCAAATTCAGACCAAAAAGAGGTATCACTGTATACCTGTCAGAGTGGCTACCATCAATTAATCAACAAACAAGTGCTGGTGAGAATGTGGAGAAAAGGGAACTCCCATGCACTGCTGGTGGGAATGCAGATTGGTGCAGCCACGGTGGAAAACAGTATGGAGGTTCCTAAAAAAAAATAAATTAAAAATGGACCTGCCTTATGACCCAGCATTTCCACTTCTGGGTATATATCTGAAGGTTCTCCAAACAGTAATTTAAATATCTACCTATATCTATATCTATATCTATATCTATATCTATATCTATATCTATATCTATATCTATATCTATATCTATATCTATCTCCACATGTTTATTGCAGTGCAATTTGCAATAGCCAAGCTATGGAAGTAACTCAAGTTCCCATCAATATACAAGTGGATAAAAAGCAGTGGTACATCTACACAGTGGAATATTACTTGGCATAAAAAGAATGAATTCCTATCATTTGCACCAGCATGGATGGACCTAGAGGATATAATGGTAAGCGAAATCAGTCAGTCAGAATAAGACAAATACCATGTGATTTCACTTATATGTGGACTCTACAGAACAATTATGAATGAACAAACAAAACAGAAACAGACTCATAGATACAGAGAACAAACTGATGGTTGCCAGAGGGCAGGGGTGTTGGGGAACTGGGTGAAAACAGCGAAGGTATTAAGAAGTGCAGCTTGGTAGTTACGAAATAGTTGTGGGGATGTACAGTCCAGCATAGGGAATATAGTCAACAATGCTGTAATAACTTTGTATGGGGCCGGTGAGTACTGGATATTTCCGGGGGAACACATCGTAAACTATAAGATTGTCTGACCACGGTGCTGCACAACGGAAACTGCTACGAAATAATATTGAATGTCAAGTGTAATAGAAAAGAAAAAGAACTGTCTGGCACGATGATTCAGAGAAGGTCACGGGAACAGACCGGGGAGCCCCGATTCTTTGCCTTTGCCTCTGTAACATCTGTCTCCCCTTGCGTGCTACTGACTTGGAGGAAGTCCTACATGGGAAACACGCTATTTCCTGCCATCCTCAACACTGGCATGTATGTATGGTCTTTTCACGCCTCTCATTTAGCAGGAAATAACCCAGAAAATGTAGTGTTTTGCTGAAAGCGTCTTTAACTTGGAAAAACGGTAGAAAACGCATCTTTGAAAAAGAGCTGACATCTCTGTTATATTTCGGTACACGCTGGAAGGCGGGCGGAGACTCAGAGGCCTGCTGCGCTCGCACCGACAGCTCTGCAGGTGCGGTCTGTCCTGTGATGTGTTTCCTCTGGCTGCAGGCCGGGCTGAGAAGGCTAAGGTGGGGCCGGTGGGGCTCGCACATCTGGACCAGGTCTCAGGTCCTGGATGCCTGTGGCTCGGAGCTCATCGGAATGTGGCTGTGACACTTGCCTCGTCGGCCTGGGCTGACTCAGGGCCTGGAGGGCCTGGCTTGGTGATGGTGTTGGTAAGCAAAGCAGCACAGTCCAGAAGGAAGAGCAGCAGAGCCTGGGTCTCCCTGTGGCTCCCCCGTGCGACCTTGGTGGGGGTGACCCAGGCGCTGGGAGCTGCGGTCTGTGAGGGTCAGGAGGTGACGTGTGTTGAAGGTGTACAGCGTGATGATCTGACATCCACATTGTTATGTGTCTATTCCAATGGTCGGCAAACTCATTAGTCAACAGAGCCAAACATCAACAGTACAACGATTGAAATTTCTTTTGAGAGCCACATTTTTTAAACTTAAACTATATAGGTAGGTACATTGTTATTCACTTAATTAGGGTACTCCTAAGGCTTAGGAAGAGCCACACTCAAGGGGCCAAAGAGCTGCATGTGGCTCGCGAGCCGCAGTTTGCCGACCACGGGTCTATTCTATCTCAATAAAGTTGACAAAAAATAAAACTCCTCTGAAAACAAAAAAGAAAAGAGAGAGATGGTTTGTGGATGATGGCACTTAGAAAGAACTAAAATGCCCAGCCCTGCGACTCCCAGCCGTGGGCCCAGCATGGACAACAGCTTTCACTTCCTCTCACGTGGCCATCCCCTGCCTACCCCACCCCACTCCTGGAGGATGGCAATATTTCATTACTTTGTCTTTTAAAACATACAGGGTGGGGGCGAACGTAGGTTTACATTTATTCGTATGGAAAATAATACAATAATTAATAAATAACAACACAAGAATAAACTCTGTGTTCCACCTACTCACAACTGTAAACCTAATTTTGCCCCACTCTGTATGTAATAAGCTCCTACTATGTGCCGTGCACTTTTTACTTGGAAATATTACTTACAAAGCCACTGTCTTTAAAAAAAAAAAATTTCCCCCTACTTTCCTTGGGATGAGGGAAAAGGAAGCGAAATTTCCCTGCTTGCCCTTCTCACCACAGCCTCTCACTTCGATGGGCTAATGAGGAAGGCCTATGGGGCAATGGTGCTGTGGGGGGCCGGGGGCAGTCATTTCCCCGGAAAAAGTCCCAGAAGGAACCAGGGACTGGGATGAGGCGGACATCACTCTCCAGATGAGGGGAAGCGATGGCTTCTAGCCAACTCTCACTGCCTCTGTGCAAGGACCCGGCGGCGGGAGGCTGAGGGCGGCGAGAGGGTTTCCTGCTTTTGTTCCGGAGATAAAACCTTCCCTTGACATTCAGCATCTGTTCGCTCAGGAGGGCTCTGGAACAGTCAGCAGACCCAAGCTCCACAAGGAGGCACTTGAGTCAACATTTGCAAGATTGCAGCCGCAGCCTGTGGCAGGAGGAGCGGGAGGAACACAGCTGGGCGAGCAGGAAGGAGCTGGAGAAGAGAGACTAGATCTAGAACAACCGCCTGGCATCCCAGGCACCCTCCCCTGCTCCGCATCCTCTTCACAAGCTCATCGATTCATTCATTCGTTCATTCATTCATTCATTCATTCATTCATTCATCAACAATTTTTTGTGGCCCCAATAGGTGCCAGGTGCTGCTCTAGGCATTGGGGGTACAGTGTAGAACAGTGAGGGCGAACCTTTTGAGCTCGGCGTGTCAGCATTTCGAAAAACCCTAACTTAACTCTGGTGCCGTGTCACATATAGAAATTTTTTGATATTTACAACCATAGTAAAACAAAGACATATTTTTGATATTTATTTTATATATTTAAATGCCATTTAACAAAGAAAAATCAACCAAAAAAATGAGTGTCATAGGTTCGCCATCACTGGTGTAGAAGGAGAAGGCCTACCTTCATGGAGTTTATTTGCTAGCGGGGAAGACAGACAATAAACAGATAAATAAATGATCAAGTAGTGATAAGGGACATGGGAGGGAGCAAGGCAAGGTGAGGGTTAGAGATGGCACGTGTGTGTATGGGCTGTGTGTGGTATAGGGTATGTGTGTATGTGTGTATGTGTGTGTGGTGTGTGTAGTGTAGAGAGTGTGTGTGATGTATGTGGTGTAGGGTTTGTGTATGAGATTACATTTAGAGCGATTAAGGGAGGCTTCACTGGGGAAGATTAAAAAAAAATGTGTATTGATTTCAGAGAGAGGAAGGGTGAGGGAGACAAGGATATAAACATCCATGATGAGAGAGAATCATTGATTGGCTGCCTCCTGCATGGACCCCACTGGAGATCGAGCCCACAACCCAGGTATGTGCTCTTGACTGGAATTGAACCCAGGACCCTTCAGTCTGCAGGCTGACACTCTAGCCACTGAGTCAAACCAGCCAGGGCCCAGGGCTTTAAAATAGATTCTCTGTCCCTCTGTAGACACATCCTATTGGTTCTGTTTCTCTGGAGAACTCTGCTAAATATAGATGGGTATTATACCCGTTTTACAGACAAAGACATTGAGGCTCAGACATTAAGTCACTTATTCATAGATAGTTAAGAGGACTCAGTTAGGTCTGCTAAGTTCTTACTCTCCCAGGCTTTCTTTAAATGCCTACAATTTTGTCACTTTCTGGCTCTGGAAATTTCAATTATTTTTTTTTACTTCTTAAGGCATCACATCTAAATTCCTTCTCCTAATATTAAGGCTCTCACAATACACCTTTATTTTCTCCGTTCCATTCAGGTAGTTTTCCTCAGCCTCTCAGGCACCCAGGAGGGGGAGATACCTGGGGAAGTGGCAGAGTTTATAACCTAAACTGCAAAGAAACTGATCATTCAGCAGGTCAAAGGTATGCATTAAAAGTTAAGGTGTTAACACAAACCTTGGCAGCCACACGTTTTTCGAACAGGAAGGATTTGTGGAGTCAGATGCTAAGCCAGAAAAAGGACCGGGTCCTGGGACCACAGGCTAAACTGTCGGTGGCACCAGGTGTTGGACAGATGGCGTCAGGCTGGGCCTGCATTCAGCAACCTTGGAACTGGAGTTCTGGCTAAGAAAGAATTCAGAGGCAAGACTCAAAGGATAAGAAAAAAAAAGTTCCTTAGAAAGTCACGGAGATAGGAGAAGTGAGCTGTGGGAGAAATGGGCTCAGGAAACAAGTTGCAGAGGCAAAGGAAGGGCCCTTGGGACTTAGGAAGGAGGAAGGGGAGGGGGCGGGGAAAGGCATGGTCTTGCTACCAAGACAGTGTCCTGGGTCGGCCTCGTGAGGGTATTTGTCTGGGGAGGATCTCAACAGATGATGCATCAGCTTCCCAGGTGTGTCCTATCTGGACCGTGGTCTCTCCTGATTGGTCAGCACCGGGGCCTGTTGAGCCCTTAATTGGATAGTACAGAGAGAAGGCTGAGGTGAGAGGACGCTTCCAGGCCCTTCCAGCAGAAAAGGACAAAGGAAGCGTCCTCAGGGTTAAATTTCCAGGACGAAAACGCCTGTGGGCCAGCCAGAGGCAGTGTTCCCTCCCTCGGCTTGTGGTGAAGACCAGGGCATGGGCCCCGACCAGACTAGATGCCCAGGGCCAGGCCACTACTCAACCGGAAGCTACTTCAGGTCTGAAGCCCAGGTAAGATCCCTGTCTCTGTGCTCAGCTGCCAGATGGTTTCAACGAAGATATTAGATGTGCTTGATAAATATTTATAGATCAAATAAAAACTCATGTTATGCCTGGCTGGTGTGGCTCAGTGGTTGAGCCTGGAGGCCAGGTCACCCTAAGAACCAGGAGGTCACGGTTAGATTCCTGGTCAAGGCACATGCCCAACAGGGGGTATGCAGGAAGCAGCTGATCCATGATTCTCTCATCATGGATGTTGCTCTCTCTCTCCTTTTCCCTTCTTCTCTCTGAAATCAATAAAAGCCTATTTTTTAAAAAAGCACATGTTATTAAAAAGTTTGGCGATAAACTATATTGCAATTTATGTTATTTATTAAAGCAGAAGCTGTGGTGCAAAAAAGTTATAGCACAGCATAATAAAACTTACTCGGTTTGGAGAAAAATAAGATATAAGTTTGATATTATTTTACTGAACAGAAATCTCAAATTCTGAGGACACTTGACGATTCTATTAGTAAGCAAGGTTTTCCCACTTTAGAAAGAGATGTGGTGTATGGGGAGAAAAACAATTGGCTGCATTTTTTTAAACTTTATTTTTATTGTGGACAGTATGACGGATGTCTCTGTTTTACCCCCTCTTTGCCCACCTCCTGGCTGCATTTTCCGATGTCTCATTTTGCTTTTCTCCCCTTACACTTTGAGAATTCTCTTTGAATAATTTCAATCTGTGTGAACTAATCTAAAGCAAAGCTAATTGTCCACACTGCAGGGCAAGTTCCACCAGTAGATCAGCATCTGTAAAGGAGGGGGGCGGAGGGGGGGGGCTGGCAGTGTGGTGGTTCCCTGGGGAGAGCAGGACACAGCTGAGGCGCCTGTGCAGGGAGCTGGGTGACACCTGGGGGTCCCTTCCTGCCTGGGGTGCTCTCTGACAGAGAGAACATCTCCAAGGTGTGACCCGAGGGGAAATTCTGAAACAAGTGTCTGCAATGCTTCCTCCCCCCCTCCTTTCCTCTCTACCCTTTTCTGGCTTCTTTCTCGGCCGGTATTTATCTGTTAGTCTGATAAAATGATAGTGTGGTAACTCGATGCGTTCCTCCCCCAGTTTGCATGCTAATAATGACGTTTGCATTGTTCATAAAGAGCTTCTTGGAGACAGCGCTGGGGTGACAGGCTCCATGGAGCGAGCACCTCAAGTCCCAGCTCGAGGCTGCGGGGCTGCGGAGCTGGCTGGGCCAGGCCCCGGCATGGCTGCGGCTTCCTCTTACATTTGCTGTCTTGTGTCAGCTCCTTGTTCTCTGCAGACAGCCCTGGAACTTGGTTTCCAGATGTGCTATCACCTAAGAGATTTGCCCGTGAGTCCCTGAGACTTTGCTGGCCTGAAGTGCACAGGGTCAGGGAGGAGATTTTTGGGATCAAGTTAAAGGTCAGTCGGGATTCTAACTCTCTCCTGAGGACCAAATACTGGTCGGGCGGTGTCTTTAGGCCTGAGCCTAAGTGGGTGTGTGCACCAGGCAGGCTAGGATTTTGGAAACTTGAATTGGAGGAGAAAAGAGGGCTAGACTGAGAAGGGGCCGTGGGAATGTGTCCACGTTCCAGGCTCTTCCTGCATTGACAGCTGGCACTGATGACGTATTCAGAGAGGCAGGGCAGGCTCAGGCCAGCTCTAGGGTGACAGAGGGGAGGAGGGCCACTCAGGAGGTAGGGCCCAGCAGGGACTGAACGCAGTGCCCCGGTGGGTCATTGGCCCACTGAGTCAGATGCAGGAGACAGACTGGTTTGGAGCCCTGGGGGAGGAGCTGGAGACAGCAAGGCTAGGAAGAGGGGGCCTGTGGGTAAGCGGGCTAGAGGTAAAGGGGAACCAGCACTCCTGTGGACTGAAGCCCAAACGCAGTCATGCAAACCTTGGTGAATGTTTCAGTGCCTGGGACTTGCATTCAGAAATGCCAGGGGCCAGGATTGCTTATGTCAAATGACCTCTGGGGCCTGCCCCTACTCTGGGGTGGGAGAGAGCTTATCTGTGCCCAGCACCAGGTCTGGCTCATGGTAAGTTCCCAATCCAGGTTTAATCAAGATTTCCTGCGCTCCTACTAAGTCACGGCAATGCAGGGGCGAAGGGCGGGACGTTCTTGTCCTCATGGGAGTCCATAGATAACAGGTAAGTGAAGCAAGGATGCAAATGGACACAGTTATTTTACAGGGAATGGAGGTTGGCAGGGCCTCCATAGACCTTCTTAGAGGAGTGCTGTTGGCTTTGGGGCAAGGCAAGCATGGATATCAGGGGGCATTTAGCATCTCTAGCCTTTGCCCACTACATGTTAGTGTTGCCTCCTCTCCCAACTCATTCTGGCAGCCAGAATAGTCTCCAATATGTTTTCATTCCCACACACTGCCTAGCAGGGACCACTGGAAGATCAGTGTGTTAGTCAGGGTTCTTAAGAGAAATAGAGCCAGCAGGATGTGTGTGTATATGTATATATGAAGAGATTTATTATACGGGATTGACTCAGGCAGTTCTGGAGGCTGACAAGATCTGCAGTCAGCAAGCTGAAGACTCGAGAGAGCCGATGGTATAATCTCAGTCTGAGGGCCAGCAGGCTCAAGACTCTGGAAGAGCTGATGTTTTACTTCAAGTTCAAAGGCAGGAAAAAGCTGATCTCTCAGCTCAAGGCCATCGGCAGGAGGAGTTCCCTTGTACTCACAGGAGGGTCAACCCTTTTGTTCTATTTAGACCTTCAACTGATTGAGTGAGGCCCACCCTCATGAGGGAGGGCAATCTGCTTTACTCAGTTTACAGATTCAATGTTAATTGCTTCCAAAACCAGCTCGCAGACACCCCCCCAGAATAACGTGTCACCAAATATCTGGGCACCCTGTGCCCAGTTGATACATAAAATGACCATCACAATCACGGAGGGCCCGGATATTCTTCCTGCGGTTCAAGACCGGAGTGGAGCTGAGGTTGCTGGGGGAAGCCGTGAGGGACTCCTGCAGAATCTGACTGGGGAAGGTAGGAGGTGGCAGTCCCTCAGCATTAAAACTGCCCGCAGTGGGTTGTGATACAGGAATAAGGATAATGATAGAGTCTTTACTTGGCATATCCACACATGTGACCTCATTTTACCTCCCAGCCGTCTTATGAGGCAGCCGAGGATGCATTACAATGGCTTCTTTACAGATGAGAAAGGGTTAGAGGTTAGCCAAGGTTGCACATTGCCAGGGAAAGCCAGGGCAGGGGGTGGGGGGGGGAGGGACGACTCGGGTTCCCCCCAGATATTGGGGGACTTGGGGTGGGAAGAGCAGGATGCCTGCAGAGTGTGGCGGAAGCTGCAGAGGGCAAGAGGACAGCCACGTGTGTGCGCTGCAGGCAGGAGAAAGTCCTCAAGGACACAGTGAGCTGCCCGAGCTGGGGCGACGTGACAGAGCTGTCACTTACAAGGAGAGGCTGTGGCCAGCAGAGCCTGCTGGTGGTGGCAGCTGGGGTCAGGGTGGCTCAGAGGGAGCAGAAACCCAGGGCTGGCAGGGAGGCAGCCAGACAGGGGGATGAGGGGCAGCCAAATCTGCCACCTACAGCCTCGGAGGATGAGGCCTGAGAGGTGGTGACAGAGCGAGGACAGCTCTGGCCCCACAGTCCGTCACTGGAGAACAGTGTTGGGGAGCCTGGGCTCAGAGTGTCCGCGGGAGTCTGGTGAAGGGCAAGCTAAGGTCTCCGTGGCCTCCCCGCATCTTTGGCTGGAGCCGTCAAATGACCTGGGGCTGTACCGCCCTGGGGGACCCGAAGGTGTGCTTCTCCCCTCTGTAGCTAGGTGTGTGCTCAGCCCCGTGAGGCCGCTGGAGTCCAGAGCAACCACCCTGTCCTCAGGAGTTCCCAGTGTAGGTGGAATGAGGCCACCTGACCAAGAGCGCCCTGCCCGAGGGGACGGACAGACAGCCTTCCGTAGGCACTCACAGGCCGGCTGGGCCCAGCCTGGGGGCTTGGTGGGGACAACGTGGGTGAAGCTGGCCCGGGGAGAGACGGGGATGCAGGCCTGGGCTGAGGCTGTCTCTCTCTCAATGAAACAAGGTCACAGGGAGTGTAGGAAGAAGAAAACCTGGAAAACAATGCCCAGTGGCCTCCGAGGTGGCCTGATGTGATGGGGGCAGTGGTCTGGGTGTGAGGCCAGGCCCACGTGGAGCCGCGTGTCCCAGGACAGGTGCGGTGGGCTGGCTCCTGGGCAGGGCTCCAGGCCGCTGTGGCCCGTGAGCTCCTTGGCTGACCCCGCTGTTTGGACCCACCTCCCCAGGGTTCTTAGCGTCTAAGACAGGCCTCATTCCCCCCTCACACAGCAAAACAGAGCCCAGAATTGCGCTGAGACTAACCCTAGGGCCTCTGGAGAGATTTCTGACCAAGCGACGATGCACGAAGATGTCCAGGGTTTCTCTTCCCTGGACCCCGGTCACGACTTACTCCTCCCACCTCTGAAGTGGGAACCACAGCCCAGAGCAGAGGCCTGGACCGCCCCCTGCGCCGAGCTGGGTCAGGTCCTGGAGCCCTCGTCCCGGCTTATTCTTGGTTTCCTGGCGCTAAGGGCAGACAAGGGCAAACGTCATCGAGCGAGGGCAGGGCGTCCTGCGATCCGGTCTGTCCTGCTAGGAAACCGCCGGGGACGCTGCAGGCAGGGACACAGTGATGGATACAATTACTGGGAAGCTGTCACTTGGTCCTTTTTCTCTCTTACACTCGTGTCTGGGAAGCAGGGTCCCTCGCAGGCCACAGAAGCGCAGTCTGGGTCTAGGAAGGCATGCCTTCCTCAGGGCTCCTCGGGGAGGGCCCTGGGCCTCCCCTTCCTTACAGATTCTGCCCTGAAGTGGGACAGGCAGGGGTTGGCGGTGGCCTCCCCCAGGGGCCTCTGGGAAGCCTGAGTGGGGGTTGGGTGGGGGGCCTCTGCTGTGGAGGGACATCTGACACCCTCACCCATGGATAGTCACGCCGTGGGGTCCCCAAAGGGCTGAGGCATATCCCCAGCAGGCCACCAGGTGTGCAGACGGTGAGGGGCTCCTCTGACCCTTGAGAGAATGACAGGCAGGAGCTCTGGAAGCTCAGCTGAACTTGACCTCAGAGGCTCCTCCTGTCTCTAACACGCAGCCCTGGGCAGCGGCCCGCTAGGATGCCACTCTGGGTGGAGTCGGTTCTATTTCCCGTGCTGTCCCCGGCCCTCAACGGGACGTGGAAATGCTAGTGACTAACTGCTCCCTTGAAGCAAGAGAGGAGCAGTCCTGCAGGAGAGAAAGAACTGGACAGTGCCCCCGGCAAACACATCTCTCTCTGCCCTTCCGTGCCTCAGCTGTGGAAATGTGGTCTGGGCTCGATCCCCACTGCGGGACATGCGGGAGGCAGCAGATCAATGACTCTCTCTTATCAATGATGTTTCTCTCTTTCTCTCTCCCTCTCCAGTCCTCTCTGAAATATATAAAAATATATTTTTAAAATATCTTTGCCACCAGTTTTCTTTTCTTTAGAAAAGGCAAACCAGTGGATATTTTCAGAGTTTAGGCCTCTGGTGTACCTTTTCCCATGAAAATGTCCCCCCAAATAGTGAATCCTCCCTCGAAATGCTCTTGTCCTGCCTGGTTCTCTCTCCTCTCTGCTGAGGGAGCCAGGGTCCCCTCCCTGGCCATACCTAACCCGGGGTTCCACCTCCTCCTCACCTGGTGCCCGGTGCCCCGGGGAGACCTCCCAGCCCTGAGAGGGTCTGCAGGGCGGTGCAGGGAGGGAGCCACCTGGCACTTGGATGGGGCTCAGGAGCAGCTCACCGCCTGCTCCTCATTCAGGCTCTTGTTGTGTCTTAGGTGCCAGAGACCGGCTCTGTGGCTGGTGGTGATGGCTGTTCTGCAAATCAGGTGGATTAATCAAACACAGCACCATGCGAGGGTATTTATGGCTACTTCCCCTGACTTCTTTGTTCTTAATTTATTATGAGAGAGGAAGAGAGAGAGAAACATCAATGTGAGAGAAACACATCGATGGGTTGCCTCCTGCACGTGCCCCGACCAGGGCCCGGGCCAGAGAGGAGCCTGTCACCAAGGTACATGCCCTTGATCGGAATCGAACCCAGGACCCTTTGGTCCACAGGCCGATGCTCTATCCACTGAGCCAAACCGGCTAGGGCCACTTCCCCTGATTTTAATGTTCAGCTTTTATTTGCCAACGAGACACGTATTACTCCTCCGTCTCCGTCATTTCCATGGTAAAGAGGGACTGTGACCTCATAGCCTGTGTGAGCTCCAAGATCCTCATAAATAACATTCACAGGAAGGGGCTTCCGGGAGAGCCTTTCTTTCTTCTCGTTCATCCCCTGCCCCGTTTGAACACATCTCCAAGCAGAGAAGCTGTGATTGCATTTCCTCCTCTAATGGAACATCAATGTCATTTTAGACGTTTTTCAAAGGAGCCAGGGCCTCTTTACTCTTTATACTGTGTCTTTGTAAGGCGGTCTTTCTCGCTGCAGGGCAGGGAACTTAAACTAGTGATGGACGTCCTCCCCAACTTCTGAGTCGTTTTTAGTGCTTCCGGCCGACATAGACCTTGAGAAGTGTCCTCCCAGGATCAGGGAAAGAAATAGCGTGATCGGTTCCCAGGTTCGCGGGAGAGAAAGCTATGAGGTGCAGACCTCTCTTCAGCGGCTCCCTCCCAAAGCTTGTTTGGTTAACACAGTTCCTCATGTTGTGGTGACCCCCAACCATAAAATTATTTTCATTGCTACTTCATAACTGTAATTTTGCTACTGTTATGAATCGTAATGTAAATATCTGATATGCAGGATGTATTTAGGCGACCCCTGTGAAAGGGTCGTTCGACCCCCAAAGGGGTCTCGACCCACAGGTTGAGAACCGCTGATCTAACCTTTCCTATCTGCTGAGTGCAAGGACTCAGGTGAGGCGAGACTTCCCCACCGTTGGGGTGGCCAATATCCTCGCCAACCTCAGGGATCCTGGGGTGCAGAAAAGTCAAAACACCTGTCCAGCCTCCCTTTCGGCAGCTCCTCTCGTGACTACGGGGAGTCTCAGCAGGTCATCCGGCCCAGTGCTCTGCTCTGGGCTGCACCAACCAGGCGATAACGCCAGCTTCCTTTGGCCCCATCCACTCCCTGGCTTGCTCTCCTGCACATTTAATAGCCAGGGAGGGAGGGAGGAAAGAAACGCTGGAAGGAACCCAAAGTGCCCATTAGATGATTGTGATTATGGCGGTGCCTGTTTCAACAATATATAAGTCTGAGGTCTTAATCAAATTCAACATTTTCCAATTAGCTGTTGCTTAATTAGCATCACGAATATTCAGAGCCCTGACACCCTTTGCATCCTCCCTCCTCAAGTCTCTCCTAATTTAGCCTACTCCATCAGACTGGGTCCCTGACATGGGGGGTGGGGAGGGAGGACAGGCGGTGGAGGCCCACAGAGCTGAGGCCGGCGTTTGCAGGTCTGAACTCCTCGCCCTCACGACCTCCCCTCTTCCAGGGGCCAGAGGCTCAGGACATCGACCTCCCCATTTGAAAAGATGCAAAATGCAAAGTTTTCCTTATTTGCCATAGAGCCTGAGGCTAATTCCTTCCGGAAAAGGCCCACCTGAGTATTAAAATATACAGTATGATCCTTCGGCCCTGGTGGGTGTGGCCCAGTTGGTCGGCGTTGTCCTGTGCACCGAAAGGTTGCCTGTTCCATTCCCGGTCAGGGAACATGGCCAAGGTTGGGGGCTCGATCCCCTGTGGGGGGTGGGGGTGTGTGTGCAGGAGGCAGCCCATCGATGTTGCACTCTCACATCGTCGATGTTTCTCTCTCCTTCTCCCTCTCCTTCTCTCTCAAAACCAATAAAAAAATATATACACATGATCTTTCAGGTGCATTATTAGAGCAACTAGACGTCTGGTGGCTCCTGGTTGCCAGTGGTTTCCTCCCTCCACCCTTTCTCTCTCCTTCCCTCCCTCCCTCCCTCCCTCCCTCCTTCCTTTTCTTCCTTTTGCTTTTTTTAAAAATTAGCAACAGAACCTTTTCTGCAAAGGTATCCTCCCCAGAACCTCAGAACACAGAACATAAAAACAGTGCTGATCTAGTTAACATGCAGTTGAGGGTGTAAAGCCTTCTGCCTTCTCTCCCTACGCTCCCATTCGGTCACCTCGGGATCCCTTCTGGAAATCTGAGGAGCACAGTGTGTGGAAAACATTGATTTTAGTCTCCCCGCCCCCCCCTCCCCCCCAAGAAAGAACATGGAGGGCCAGGGAGAGGGGGTAAGTGGCCCAAGATCAAACAGCTCATTAGCAAAGAGGGCGGGGCTTAGACTTGGGCTACTGCCCTCCATGCAGCCTTTCCCTTTCCAGCCACTGAAGCAGGAGGAGCAGACAGAGATCCAAGCCGGGGCCGCCCCTAACTGCACCGAGAGCCAGTGCGCTTCCCCGCCAGGCGGTGCTGCCTCGCCCCACTCGCGACTGTGGGCCGAGAGAAGAAGAAAATGTCTGTCCTCTGCTCTCACGGCCCTTCCCTGGCAGCCTCTCGCCCGCGCTGGCTTGAATCTGCTGCACTGGCTATAATTTGGGTTTAGCTTGGAGGTAATTTCCCGGTGGTGCCTGCAGCTTCTTAATGCAGGCTGTCAAAATGATGTAGAATTGGGCTCCGCAAGCCGCCCGGCTGACTTTCGTCAGCTACATCTACTGTGACAATTTTGTCAAAGCCGGTTTTAAAGAGCTGTTTTGACTGGGTATTAACGCAGCCTTCCTCATCAGCCAATTCTGCATCTGATCCCCAATACCAGGGATGACTGCTCATGGCCAAGTGTCTCCCCGGTCCCCTGGCCACCCCTGAGGCAGATGCAGGTGTCCAGGGGGTGGCTGAGACCCCTTACCCCACTCCCACCCCTACCCCCACCCCTCCTGATGGTGGTGGTGGTGGTGCTGGGAGACTGTCAGACCCTTAGGCTCAGGAGCTGAGCAGAGCAGAGCCCACTGCGAGCTGAGGGAGCGAGTGAGGGAAGGGGCTCGGGAGTTGGTGCTAATGAGGGCAGGTTGCCGACCTCAGATGTGCTCTGAGAGGCTGCCGCTGGGAGCTGCATCAGCAGAGGGCCCGGGCCGCTGGGCTGAAGGGGTGTGTTGTTATCAGAGCCCCTGTGCTGGGCTGAAGGTCTCCCCACTGCATGTGTGGGCAGCAGGGAGAGCAGCAGCCAGCTCTGGGCCGACAGAATTCCAGACCATTCCCCAGTCCTGGGCAAGTCACCAAGCTCCTCTGAGTTCCAGGCTCCTCATTTGCAAACCTGCGAGGGTTGAATGCAATACCGCAGGTGGGTGTGCTTGGTAGGTACCAGAAGACCGAGCCTGGCAGCTGCCATGGCGTCTGGGCAGGCAGATCTGAGCAGCCGGCGAAATCTACATGAACGTGTCAGTATCCACTGACTCTATCAGCCCCCCATCCCCCAGATCAGCGGACTGTTTACAACACCCCCGGGTGATTGCTAAGCTCTGTGTAGGTAAGAGTTGGAATTTATTATTGAATGCATAGTACAAGGTCCTTGTGCGTACCTGTAGAATCCCTGGCCCTTGATTTAGCGCGAGATGTTTAATCAAGATTTTTATCTTCTGTAATTAAACCAATTTCTCTAAACAGTGGGTCTTGTCTTCTGAGGGAATGGAAAATGAATGAATGGGTAAGTGCTTGCTGAGCACTGATTGTGCACCGGGCCCTTGCTGGGTTGTCCCTGGGTCACATCACGGAACGAGGCGCAGTGGGCCTATGGCTCATCCCAGCTCACCCAGCTGGTAAGTTGGCGGAGCCTGGATTGGCACCCGTGTCTTTCCCAGGCAGATAGATCCAGGTTTGTCCGGAGTGCCACTGCGGGCACTGGGTACCACCAGCCACTGAGGAATGGGCAGCTGCCCTTCTGTGCTGGTTCCTGAAAGGTGTGGGGCGGGTGGGTGGTCTCCGAATGGTCCTCAGGCCAGGTGTGCTGAGGGGTCAGAGGTTAGCCACGTCTCCTTGCCTGGTGTTCCCGCTGCATTTGCATCTCCAAATGTCCCCTCCTTTCTCCATGCTGCTGGTTATTGCTGCTCATTTCTGGGTTCTCTGTTTGGTTCCATTGGTCTATATGTCTGTTTTTGTGCCAGTCCCAGGCAGTTTTGAGAACAGTGGCTTTGTAATAAAGCTTGATATGTGGTATTGTGATCCCTCCAACTTTATGGAGATAAATGGAGCGGTCTCTCCCAGCTGCAGATGGTCCTACTGGGGGCTTCAGGAGTTCGGGTCTGATGTGCTCTTTGGGCATTCCCTCTGTTCCCGATCACTTGAATTGTCCCTTCAGATCTGATGTCCTCTCCTCTCCGGACCCACTGAGTGGAACACGGGAGATTCTTTGACCCGTGCTCCCGCCGCACCCCTGGGAACATCAGTTGGCAAAGTGTGACCGGATTAGTCCTCTCCTGGGAGCAGAATGTGGTTTCTTGGTTTGGGGCCTGGGAGTCCTTTGGTGTGAGTGTGTTTTGCGGGTTGGGTATAGTTATGATGGGGCTCAGGGAAGGCCGCCAAAGGCTCCCCACCATGGGCACGTGCTGCGGTCTGCTCCGGGAGCCTCTCTGAGCTTGGCGATCAGGAGGGTGAGAGATGCTGTCCTGGACCTTCTGCGGGGCTGCGGCCACAGGGCTGGGGCAGGGGCGCAGTGCGGTGGAGCTCCCCGTGTTGAAGAAGCTCATCCTTCCCCCAAGCCCTACTGCCTGTTGCGTTCGCTCCAGCAGAGCGCCGCAGGCCCTTCTTCCCGACAGAGGTGTCCCCTCTGCCAGCCTGCTCGTCAGGACTCCGAGGAGCTCTCATCTCCTCAGGTCTTCACTTGAAGGTCCTTCGTTTCTAAAATGCAACCCCTGCCCGACCAGTGGGGCTCAGTGTTTGAGCATCGACCTGTCAACCAGGAGGTCACGGTTCAAATCCCGCTCAGGGCACGTGCCTGGGTTGCGGGCTTGATCCCCAGTAGGGGGCGTGCAGGAGGCAGCCGATCCATGATTCTCTCTCATCATTGATGTTTCTCTCTCTCTCTCTTTCTTCCTCTCTGAAATCAAGAATTATATATTTAAAAAAATAGACTAAAATGCAACCCCTCCCCCATGCTTCTGACTCCTCCTGCCTGTTCTGAGAGAATTTGCCCCAGAGCACGTTACCACGTTACCACCTCGTAAGCTCCTGCACCAGTGGGAGGAGCCCAGCAGGTGGTAGACCCAGGCAGCACCTACTCAGTGAGAGAGGATGGCCTTCCTTCTTTCTTCCCCGGCCCACTCTGTGGGAAAGGTGCTAGGGTTTTTGAAGTGGTCCACAGAGCAGGGGAGCAAACTGTGGGCCACCCATCCCATGGACCACTAACTCAGCAGAAGAGAGAGCATGAGCTGCTGCTACGGGGAACATTTTGGCGACTCTCCAAGACACTGTGCTGGGTGAGAAAGCCAGTCTCCAAAGGCTACATACATACGATTCCATTGATTTGATAGGCTGGTAGCAGACGAAATTATAGTGATGGGCAGCAAATCGGTGGTCGCTAGGGATTACGGGTTGGGTGAGGGCCTGGGTATAACAAGGAAGCCTGCAGGAATTTATTGGGTTTAGATTTCATACTTAGCCCGATCGTGGTGGTGGTGATTACATAAATAAGTAAAAATTCATAGAATTATACACCAAAGGAAATAGGAGTCAATTTGGCTGCACAGTAATTTTAAAATAAAGAAAACTATCTCTAAAAGAAGAAAGGCGTGGAGTTGATCCAGAAGCTCAAGCGCCCAGGCTGATCCATCATTACCATGTTAGTCCTGCTTAAGGGAGGGCGTCTGCCCCACCCGACTCGGTACGCCCGGGGCCTGCATTTGCACGTGGGAGCTGTGCCTGCTCTCTCTGGATGTGCACACAGCAGACACAATGCATGGGTGTCTGTGTGAGACTTTGAAAGGCCTCTGGCAGACCAGTTACAGCGATAAGAAGGAAATATACCGCGGGTAGAATTTCCTTTGCAAATCCCCTTACTGGCCTCAGTCCCAGCTATGGATTTCCTGCTGTTAATAGATTTCAGTTCTTTCATGTGCCTCCTCCTGCCTGTCCTGCTGTGGTTGCTGCACCCTCTGCCTCCCACAGCCCTCCCACCACGATCCTCTGCCGTCCTCACTCACCGCTGGGCCCAGCCACGACCTCCACCAAGTGGCAGACCCGCCCCTGGGAAATAGTTTCTACAATGATGCTGAAAGTTGTTCTTCTTTTTTTTTTTTAAAAAAAAAATCTTTATTGATTTCAGAGAGGAAGGGAGAGGGAGAGAGAGAGAGAGAGAGAAACATCCATGATGAGAGAGAATCATTGATCAGCTGCCTCCTGCATGCCCCCTACTGGGGATCGAGCCCACAACCCAGGCATGTGCCCTTGACTGGAATCAAACCCAGGACCCTTTAGTCCACAGGCTGATGCTCTATCCACAGAGCAAAAACGGCTAGGGCAATGCTGAAAGTCCCTTCTGCAATGAGTCCTTTGGTGTGTTGTGTCCTTTTGTGACCCACCCCTGGGTGAGCCTAAATGACTTTTCCTCCACCACTCAGCGTCCATTCTTTTGCTCTTTGGTCCACAAGGTTATGTGTATCTTGTATTGGATCACTGTGCTGGACCTGGGCATGGCCGTCAGTGAGCCCCTCATGAGGCTTACATTCTGGCCTTGTCTCCTCTAAATCGGCTTCTTCGCCCGGCTGGCATGGCTCAATGGTTGAGCATCAACCTATGAATCAGGAGGTCATGGTTCAATTCCCCATAGCGTATGGGTTCTTGACTTCGTGCAGGAAAGATTTAGCAAAGAGTCCAGGTGATTTTGAGAGTACGTTTATTTCAGCTGGGGACAGTGAAGCAAGGAGGGGCCTAGGGTAGAGGAAGCAACAGGAGAGCCTGGATGGGGTTGCTCGGGCTCACTGGGAAGTCAGAGCAAAGGGGGCCTTGGAAGCAAGTTCCTGGGGTCATGAACTTGAGGGCGTGCAGGAGGCAACCGGTCATGAATTTGGGGTCATGCCACTGCCTATTGCTGCCCTGGTTGCAAGTGTCATGAGGTCCCTTAGAGTTTAGGAGATGCATGCCTGAGAGAGGCGAAGAGGGGGCTAGAAAAGGCATGGGTGTGCTCCTCTGGGGGAGAGTGCAGACGGGGACCTTAAGGGGTGGGATGGGGTGGAGTTGAAGGTTTTTAAGGGCTGGATGTTTAGGAGAAGTCTTAGGGGAGGCTCTCAATAGAATATGCATCTGTTTTATGCTGATGTACCAGAATGAGATTTATTCCTTTAACTTCATTTGTCCTTGGGGTGTGGTTGGCAAATAGCACTCATTGGCTTTCTGCTCTGCCTCCCCGAGTAGGGTGACTTAAGTTATTTCCCCTCTGGTTGGGGAGGAGAAGTGCAAACCATCTACTCTTCCGTGTCCCTGGTGTAGGGAAGATAGGACATACTCGATGGCTGTAAACGGCTTGGCCATTTAACTATCTGCTTCTGTTTCCCTGTGCCCCTTGCTAAGTTTTCCTGGCTTCTTGCTGTCCTGCCTAAAGACCAGGGCCACCCTGGCCGCTTTCCCTTGGCAAAGCTGCCCTCTTTGCAGCACCCCCAGCTCCCTCCCCAAGGGTCACCAATGCCTTTCCTGAGAAATCAGCCCCTCCCTTTCACAACCCCCCTAGGCAGAAGGAGTCCTTTCCTTCTCTGTGCCCTTATCGCACTTTATTCCTAACAGCAGCATTTCAGGTTTCATGCCATAACCTTGGATGAGTTTTCAGAGGGCAGGAGGTGACTATATGTCTCTTGGCATTCACAGCACCTGGCAGGGTACCCTGCATAGAGCTGATAATGTAATGCACGCAGGTTTGTTGAATCAAATTGATTTCAATTTCACAGATACCATCTTTTCCGGGGGCTGTGTGTGTGTGTGTGTGTGTGTGTGTGTTAGAGCCGGAGTGTAAGAGGGTGAGGGAGGGAAAAGGTTCAGGGGAGAAATAAGGTCTTTTCATTACCATTTGGCCTTCAGCTATCCTGACTCTCCCACCCCCAGGTCACGTAGACCCCTCCACAGGGCTGCTTAAGCGTGCTCATGGCAGGGCAATGACTTCCGCCAAGTGAATAATTCAGGAGACCCAGGTGGAAGCCACAATGCCTCTGTGATCCAGCACACCATCGTTTCCATTGGGTTCTACTGGTAGCACTGGTCAGGGGACTATATAAAAGCATGAGTTACCTGGAGGGCAGGTCATATTCTGTATCCTCATCATATTGTGGGTAATCATGTACAAATGACCTTCCTAGGATAGAAAAAAAAAAAGGACAGGCCTATGAGGGCAAAGAACACGTCACAGGCATGTGGCATGACCCCTGAAACAAGGCAGATGTACTCAGTGACATCTTCCCTGATAACTCCATCAGGCCCGTCTCCGGAGCACATTCTCTTGGTTCTTTGGTGCCTCATCAGTTGTAGGTATTTGTTTATACTTTTTTTTTTGTACTTAGCTCGATATTCCTTGAGGTTAGGGAGTGAGTCTCCTCTCTCTGTGGCATCTTCCTCTTCCTCTAAGTCAGTGTACTAGTTCGGGACCTGGACCAACCCTTTACATGCCTGGTTTGGCTGTCCTCACCAGGTGGTCAAGGACCAAGACCTTTCACTGTTGTATCCCCAGGGCCTGATGTGGAACCCCTTTTAGGATTGAAGTTCCATGAAGGGAAGAACTTTGTCTGTCTTGCCCATTTTGCCTGAAACAGTCCTTACCGAGGAAAGGCTTAACAGATATGTAGGGAAATAAACAAAGGAATGCTGGCACAAAGTACTGCTAAGGCAGCACTTGGTTGGATTAACAAGCTTCATCCTCTTTACCTTCCAGATCCCAGGAAACCATCAAACTATCTTTAATATTTTCTAGACCTTATTTTGCTTCCTAGACCTTTTCCCACCTGGGGTGGGGGCGGTGTAGAAAAGAGGGGCAAATGGGTAACAAAGATTTGTGGGCTCCAAACTCAGGTTTTGGACACTGTTAACTTTGAACATGGACACCAGAAAAATTTTCCTCTTCTGACCCTACCTAAGAAAGGGTGCTGAGCCCAAGGCTGGCCCCTTAGGGTATGATGTGTGTGTGTGGGGGGAGGGGGTGCAGACTCAGGGGAGAGCTGTTGTGGTGCCTCGGGATCCAGGTGGGATCTCCTAACAGACGGAGGAGAGAAGCAGGGCGAGTGTGCATCATTATCGGATGATTAATATATAGTAATACAGTAATCACCAAGCAGCGCTATGTTAATACAACATTAGTCTTGAAATAATACCCACAGGAAGCACCATTTGAAGCCTCCCACGGCATCGGTAATTTGGCTCCTCATCCTGTTAGCTCAGGTGAAAGAAAGAGGACCCTGAAGACATTGGAAATACAGTTGGATTCCTAACGCGTTCAGGCAGGGAAGTGCTGAATGGCTTAGCCACTTGGGCTGCCTGGGATGTTGGCTACCAGGCAGGCTTCGGGTTTCTCTGCTCCCTGTTCCCTCCCTCATATTATGCACAAGTGGAAAGACAATGGGTTTCTGTGGGCCAAGAGCAATAAAGGTTTGGGGCCACGCTGCTACAGGTGTGGTCTCTCTCTCTCAGGATCCCAGGACCTAGAACTTTCCTTCTCTCCCACCGGTGAACTGTCCCGGTCTGTGGACTCCTGTCAGGGAATTACAAAGAAATGCTGTTGCCCAGCTGGTGTGGCTCAATGGTTGAGCGTTGACCCAGGAACCAAGAGGTCACTGATTCAATTCCCGGTTGGGACACATGCCCGGGTTGCGGGCTCGATCCCCAGTAGGGGGTGTGTAGGAGGCAGCCAATCACTGATTCTCACTCACCATTGATGTTTCTATCCCTCTCTCCCTCTCCCTTCCTCTCTCAAAATCAATAAAAATGTATTTTTTGAAGAAGAAATGCTATGCTTTCATTTTGTGCTTTGCTTTCATTTCTTCTTCAAAAAATACGTTTTTGTGATTAATCACTATGCTTTAATTATGTTCAATTTGTAACATTGTCCTCTCTGGTCAAGTGGGTATGGACCTAGACAGAACAAGGAAGAACATTTGCCTCTGGTCTTGGCCTCAGGAGCTGACGATGTGTCTAGCCTCCTCCCCTGGAACTGTTTTGAGGTTTGCAGCACAGACTTCAGGAGCAGAGCTCGGTCTGGCTTTGCTGTTCATGCGTGCATCTGTGTCTGTATGAACACTGCAGGGTCCGGATGGGGTTGAGGATGGCTGTCGCAGGGCAGGATTTAGGCACGCTGGGCTCTGGGGCCCTGACTAAGCTTTATCTCCTATCTTAACATGACTTACTCATACTAACAGAAAGCACAATTCTCTAGAGCAGCGGTTCTCAACCTATGGGTCGTGACCCCTTTGGGGGTTGAACGACCCTTTCACAGGGGTCGCCTAAGACCATCGGAAAACACATATATAATTGCATATTGTTTTTGTGATTAATCACTATGCTTCAATTATGTTCGATTTGTAACAATGAAAATACATCCTGCATATCAGATATTTACATGACGATTCATAACAGTAGCAACATTACAGTTATGAAGTAGCAACGAAAATAATTTTATGGTTGGGGGTCACCACCACATGAGGAACTGTATTAAAGGGTCGCAGCATTAGGAAGGTTGAGAACCACTGCTCTAGAGGGTGGGGGCTGAGTGGCTTGACCTCTGCATGGTCTCACAATTCACGTCTTTTGCATTTCCAGTTGTCCGTCATTGCTTAAGGACCCACGTGAGAGGAGGCAGTCGCCGGAGTGAAGCCAGTGGCGTGTTTGCCACAGTGGAAGCGGACCCAGGAGGTGAAGAGCTGAGTGGGAGATGCTTGCTAGACACACGAGGGCTCTAAAATGTAGTAAGTGCATAATTTATTTATTTACTTGTTTGTTTTTTAAATATATTTTTATTGATTTCAAAGAGGAAAGGAGAGGGAGAGGGAGAGGGAGAGATAGAAACATCAATGATGAGAGAGAATCATTGATCGGCTGCCTCCTGCATGCCCCCTACTGGAGATTGAGCCCGCAACCCAGGCGTGTGCCCTTGACCGGAATTGAACCTGGGACCCTTCAGTCTGCAGGCTGATGCAGTATCAATTGAGCCAAACCAGCTAGGGCGTAAGAGACTGACCAGGGCTGGCAGTGGATCTAGGCAGATTCTATGCTGGTGCCTGCTCTGCCCCATCTGCCCCTTCATGCATTTACCTCTCCCTTAGTCCCCTGGAGCCTGAGTCCTGGCTTCTTGGCTAGGTCTCCATTTCCAGCAGTTTCTCCCCATCTAGGGACTGTCCTCCGGCACAACGTGAGCCCTTCTTCAATGCTCTGGCTCAGGCTCTCCCTGGAAACAGGAGCCCATCTAATGGTCACTCGTGCGCTGCTTGCCTAGTGAGCCGGGAGCCACCATTCAATGTGTCTCCTTGGGGACAGGAGTGAGGGCACCCCGCCAGGGACCTGGGGCTGGCAGGGCCAGGTGCGGTTCCAGACGGATTTCCGGGGTCTGTGGCTGTCGCTTTCGCTTCTTCACCGGGGAGATCTGCTCTCGAGCCGGTCCCACCCTGAGAAGAACCGCCGCCCAGCTTGTTGGCAGGAAAAGGCAGAGGTGAGGGAGCAGGCACGGCGGAGGCTGAGGGCGGAGAAGCAGACCAGGTGTGAAGATGCTCTGGGGAGCTCCCTCCCCAGCACAGCTTGTCCTGTGTGTGGGGGACTGGCCTCCCAGGAGTCCGTGGAAGGGGGTATAGGACCCAAGACTCCTGGCTTAGAGGTGAGAAGATCAAATCCAGTGGTTCTCAACCTTCTGGCCCTTTAATACAGTTCCTCATGTTGTGACCCAACCATAAAATTATTTTTGTTGCTACTTCATAACAGTAATGTTGCTACTGTTAGGAATCGTCATGTAAATATCTGATATGCAGGATGGTCTTAGGCGATCCTTGTGAAAGGGTCGTTCGACCGCCAAAGGGGCCGCGACCCACAGGTTGAGAACCGCTGAAATAAACCAAGATGGGAGCTCCACTCACGGCAGGAAGCATGAGGCCCTGGTGTCAGTCCCCTCGGCAGAGGCTCTTCCGCATCGGGTCGCTGTGGCATTGTCCTTCGGCCAAAGTGCAGGAGCCAGGGCACCCTCCGGGCCCCTGGACGGGTCTTTCCTCTCTGGGCATGGCCGGCTGTGGCCAGCTAAGGGAGCACTAAGGACTGGCTCGGGCGATCCATTCCTTGTGGGCCGTGTTTTACGCTAACAGGGCTGCCACTGCCTTCCCGAGACAAAGCTTTGCTTGTCCGTCCCAGGCTTCCAGCTGCAGCGAAAGCAGACCTCCTTGCAGGCTGGTCAGTCGCCCACTGGGAGGATGCTGAGATGGCGGGGCTGGGGACAGCATTTCAGGCGGAGTGGCGTGCCCGCTGCCAGGCCACGGCCCTGGGCGTCGCCCACCTTTGGTGGCTCACAGGTCCCACCACACTGCTCAGAATTCACCGCGACCTAAACACCAGCTCTGCTTGTGGCATAGAGTAAAAAACACACCCTGCCGCTTTATGTCCTTAATTAATAAGCTCGTTGTTAACCCCCAACTGCCTGCAAGCATGACCCATTCTGCGTGGTGACCATTGGCTGTGCTGGTGGGAGTCTGCTTCACCCATCCGGGGCTCACCTGATGGGGGAGAAAGGATTAGGACCCTCCTGTCTTCCAATTCTTATTCCCTTGGAAACCCCACGTGCACTGACCATTTTATGCTTCTGCCAGTTAATGCTTCTCCCAGGTCCCTCTACGGGGCTCAGAGCTGCACTCTTCCTGCAGGGAAATGCTTGGGAGGTTATTCCCCAACCCGGGGTGACCTGCAGCCATGACTGACCGAGGCAGCTGACAAAAGGCCAGCCCCCCTTTCCTCTGTAGCACAATCAGGACAGCAGGAGAGAGAGGCTGGAGTTAGACTTCTCATGGAACCCACACCCACTTGGCTTCTTCCCCTGCCCATCCTGCTTCCCTCGACTTCTCTGAGGTCCCTCTTGAGACCCTCCTTCAGGAAGTCCCTGTGCCAGAATCCCCGTCTCAGGTTCTACATCCAGGGAATCAGGACTAAGACAGTTTATTCCAGAAGCGTGTGTGTGTGTGTGTGTGTGTGTGTGTGTGTGAAAGAGGAAATGTTACAATGGAAATCATGCTCATTCAATCTACTGAACATTTCCTAGGAACCACGTGGAAAGGGTTCTGAGAGAGGTTGGCACAGGACAGAGGCCTGGAGGGAGGTGGTCCAGGAAACCCAGGGAGACCTGGGGAGAGGATGTTTGCCCTGCGTCTTGAAGGATGAGGGATAAAGAGCACAAAGGAGAGGAGGGGCAGCAGGATAAAACAAGGAGCTGTCCCTAACTTAGAGGGCAGGCCACGTGCCCAAGTTCACGTGGAAAGCACTGAAGCCCAGACTCTGATTCTAAAGGCTACCCTCCTCCCACAAGGCCTCCCCCCGCCCCCCGTTCCTGCGGCTCGGCTGCTGGGTGGGTGCTGAGAATCCCGCGCTCCTCTGCCCTTCCTGCCCCTGCCATGTCAGGGCCCTGTTTACACGTCTCTGCGTTGAGGGGCCTTAAGTATCTGTCAGACTGGCCTGAACCCAGACTCACCTCATTTGTCAAGGTTCCGGGAGGGAACGCGTGTCTCCCTGTGAGAGACTGTAAGCAGAACAGAATTCAGCGCAGACACGTGGGGGCTCACGGATTGCTGGGAGGGCAGAAGCAGACTCAGCGTCCAAACTACTCGAGTGGCTCCTATGATGATGCAGGATGAGGGGCTGGGGTGCTGAGGCTGTCCCTGGCGCGAAGCCCCTCGAGGCTGAGGCAGCATCTGGCCCCAGAGCTGCCTCTGGAGGCCCCGAGGTGGGAGACTACACAGTAGAATCCAGGGATTAGATTGTCAGACGAAGAGGCTTCTGTAATTATTATTGAAACGTAGAAAATGACTAATGAACGTTGGAAACTATTATGACCTTGAAAACTGCCCGGTTGGTATAACTCCATGGTTGGGCTTCAACCCATGAACCAAGAGGTCACTGGTTGATTCCTGGTCAGAGCCCATGCCTAGGCTGCAGGCTCGATCCCCAGTAGGGGGTGTGCTGGAGGCAAGCCGATTGATGTATCTCTCCCTCTCCTTTCCTCTCGCTCTAAAAATCTATAAAAAACATGTCCAAAAAATCTGAGCAGCATTGTTCCTCAGGATCATTTAAAAACACACAGCCACCGTCGGCAGCCAAATCTGCAGGAACATCACCTCCACCTCCCGCTTGTCTTCCAAGGATTGCACAGGCGCCTGTCATGAGTAGACAGAAATGTAGCTATCAGGTGGTTTGGCAAATGGTTTCTAACCTTTCCATGTACCTGGGGAGGTGGCGGAAAATGACATGGTGGGTGACAGAGCCAGCCTTGGGGATCGCCCACAGGCCTTTCCCTATCAGAGGGAGCTTCTGTTGTCCCTGCAGATGACTGACAAATGGCAAGAACTGTCCCTCAGTCTAAGCAGTTATAGCTAGTGTGTTCTGGGGGGGGGGTTACTGGGGGGCAAAGTGGATGGTCCTCGAGCTCTGTGTGGGGAAGGCGTGACAGTGGGTTACACAGAGCAGCTTCCACGCATGTCCCCTGTGGAGAACAAGTTCAGAGACTCCACTTGAAGGCACTGAGGTTCGGACTGTGATGCTGGAGCCAGGCCTGGGGTGTGTGTGCACGGGCATGCCCAGAGCTGAAAATGTTCTCCTCAGACCGAAGACAGATCATCAGTGGTGAGAATCCCATGACCTCACTTTATTTTTTTATTTTTTTAAATATATTTTCATTGATTTCAGAGAGGAAGGAAGAGGGAGAGAGAAACATCAATGATGAGAGAGAATCATTGATTGGCTGCCTCCTGCACGTCCCCTACTGGGGATCGTGCCCGTAACCCGGGCATGTGTCCTCGACAGGAGTCGAACCTGGGACCCTTCAGTCTGCAAGCCGATGCTCTATCCACTGAGCCAAACCGGGTAGGGCATGACCTCACTTTATTTTGAGGGAAGCTGATCCCAGAGAGAACCAAGAAAGAACATGCCCACAGTCACATAGGAAAATTAGCAGACACAATGGAGACCAAGCTCGAACTGGGCTTCCTCCCCAGGTTGAAAGCCATGTTGGGCATTTTCAAGATCTCCTCGTGCCTGTGATCTTGCACAAGATCTCCACCTGCACATCCTTCTGGGAGTGAGATGACCCCTAAGGTCTCAGTCATGCTTCTCTGGACAGAGTCATGCATTGAGCACTGGGAGTAGATCTGTAGAACAGTGTTCTTTCCTATGAGGAGCTTCAGTAGGACCACCAGTCATTTATGATTCAGTGACTCTCCTTCTTCATGTCAATGGGTGGACATTAAAGAAAGAAAGACTTTGACAGGATTTGAAAGCTGTTTAGCCAGAGACTGGCTGCTTGATGAGAGTTCTCCGTTCCCGAAGGCATCCCAGTGACCATGTTTGATGGACAGTCCCTTGTTGAGAAGATCATTTGGAAATTTGCACATTTGGGAGAATGGGCAGGGGGTGACCTAATCATCTCTAAGGGCTCTATTATTCCTGATGTTTTGTGTATCTGTCACTTGACCCAGAGATGGACTTGGCATGAGACCAGTGGTCTGGGCGTGTGTGGTGGAGAGTAGAAGAACTTGAACACAGGGAAGGGGGCAGTGCAGTCTGAGGCCTTGGGCACCTGCTTGGGCTGTATCGAGTGGGTGGTCCCATTCTGCTTCTCTCTCTCTTCTGACATTCTCTCTGTGCCCCCATGCCTGTGCTGTATGGAAGTGGGCTGGTGGCTGTCATGCTGCATCAGCTTCTGTAAGTCTTGGCACCTCATTTCCTGTTGTTTGGGGCCTCAGGTGCAGATGTGCTCCCGGCTCCTCTGAGGATGGAGGTGGAGGGAGAGCCCAGCTGAGTGATAATGGGCTCTGTCTGGTAGAGAAGGCGCTGGGCACTTCTCCAACACCCCTGAAGGGATCAGCAGGCAGGGCACGTCCCAGGGGGTGGGAGCCAGAGTCCTACACAGCTGGCAGAAGAGCTTGTGCTCAAGGTGGGTGTCACAGGAAGGTCGGGCTCGTTACACTGTGACTCATAGGCAGTGCGTGCCTCTGAGTGTGCTGTTTGGGGGAGGGTGGGGCTCGAGGGAAGGGATGGTAAGGAGCTGGAATTCTGCTCATCACTTGGCCAGAACACGCTTTCTGTGGTTCTAAGGGCCCTCCTCTTCTAGTCACCAGCATGTGTACATGCCCCATGTAGGATTGTGTGTGTTTGCGTAACACGTGTAGACCTACAGGAGAGTAGCCAAGCATGTAAATCAGACTATGTGTCTACATGCACTTCTCTATGTGTGGCCCAGTGCATTTCATGCACATACTCAGCCACATGCCTTCTTAAGCATGGGTGGGCGTGGGCATGCACACGCAAAATTTGGGCAGGCAGGTCTCTCTTGCCCTGGGCCATTCGTTTCCTAGAGGGTCAATTTGGATTCATCCTCCCTGTTTTGGGTCGATGGCATTGATCCAGGAGGAGCGAAGAATCGATTGTAATTTGGTTGGAGGGCCTGGCGCCAGAGTGTGTGAAGAGTAATTAGAGGGAGAGGAGCTGAGGCGGAGGGCTGGGTCCATTGCCCTTGACTTTGACGGGCGGTGGCCTGGGGGCAGACTGGGACAGGGAGTGGAGAGGAGACTCATTCAAGGGGATCAGGGCATTCTCCCTTGAGCACATGGAGCCAATTCAGCCTCCTTTCCCCCATCCCCTGGCTCAGGATGGGCTCTGAGGAGAGAGCCCGTGGTGGTGGCACTGGAGGCCCGCTTTCATGGTGTCTGCCCTCGCAGATCTGCGACCTGGGAATGGGGTCTCCTGACAGAGACCCGTTTACTCCCACGCGATCTTACATCATCAAAACACGTCATTTGTTCAAGACTCCTAGCTTTTCAACCAGCGTTCACTTTTATCATTTGGACCTTGCAACATAATTATGAGGCGAAAGAACAAGCATCGGGCCCCATCGGATAAGCCAGGAAATGGAGGCACACGTGCCAGGTGACTTGCCAAAGGTCCCATGTGCGTTCGCGGTAGGGCTGGGCTCACGGTCTAGACTAGCCGTGGGCAAACTATGGCCCGCGGGCCGGATGCGGCCCATTTGAAATAAATAAAACTAAAAAAAAAAAAAAGACCGTACCCTTTTATGTAATGATGTTTACTTTGAATTTATATTAGTTCACACAAACACTCCATCCATGCTTTTGTTCCGGCCCTCTGGTCCAGTTTAAGAACCCATTGTGGCCCTTGAGTCAAAGTTTGCCCGCCCCTGGTCTAGACACAGCTCTAGGCTGTAATGGGTTCATCTCTGCCGGTGATTCTCCAGGGAGGCCGAGCATCTGACGCCCCTCGGTGAGGGTCAATGGGAAAGGATGTGACCCAAATGGCGTGGGAGGCTTGTTCCTGTCACCCTGGAATTGTATCTCCTCAAACGGCAGGAAATCTGAGCCGCGAGAGGCTTAGTGGAGTGCAGATTCTCGGGCCCTACCCCGAAGCATCTGCCTTTGTCTGGGGTGGATCTGGGGTGAGGCCCAGAATCTGAGCTTTATCAAATGGTCCAGGGGATGCTAAGGCAGGTGGTCCAGAAGCCATATTGTGAGAGGCACAGCGTTAGGGGGTGAAAGAAGGAGAAGGGAGGATGTCAGGAAGCAGCTAGTTGTACAGGGGAAGAGGCAGCTAAGAGGGAGCACCCGTGATGGGGCCCTGTCTGCCTGGGGTAGGTGGGGCGAGAAGGAAAGCTGCTGGGCAGAGCGAGGAGTCTCCAAGCCACGAATAAAGAGGGGAGGGTAGAATGATGATTTTTAAAAACCTATGCTATTCTGGGGTTCGCTGGGACTCCCTCAGGGTGTTTTCAGCCTCCTCACATTTAGTAGGAACTCCTTAAGAATCTCATTCCTTGAAATGTAGAGAAGAAGCAATTGCAACATTTTGAGGCGGGAAGGGGTCCAGATGGAGTTGTGAGGGAGCATGATAGGAGATGGGAGAGGAGCAAGAGCAAAGGAGAGAGCTGGCAGCTTGGGGGCCTCCGCAGCACTGCTGAGGGGTCAGGTTCACAGTCATGCCTGTTAAATGCCAGCTTGAGGGGCACACAAAGAGAACTCTGTCCTAATGGGTTTCTCACCCGGGAGGGGGAAGGAGGAAGGAGTAGGCTGGGGGAGAGTCTGGAAAGAGTAGGAAGATTTGAGGAAAGCAGGCAGTGGGGGTAGTGAGGAACTTGAAGGACCCTCTCGCCTGGCCAGTGACTCTTCTTTCTTATATGGTGGCCAGCCAAGGAGGCGGGACATGGGGCTCCCCGCCCCCAAATGGGGCTTTTCCTCATCTATGTGGAATGATTTCTTTAGAGAATCAGTGACCCTTCTCCAGGAAGCAGTAGGTGATGTCAGGATGAGTCCGGTTGGGCACCAAGGAGTGTGTCCTGAGGTCTCCTTTTCCTCCAAATGGAGCTCCTGCTCTTCGAGGCAGCAAAGGCACCCGCTCTGATCCACAGGGGCCTCTCGACTCGAACGCACTTCTGAGACCTGCCCTAGGAGACTCTGGACTTAAATGGTGGTTTTCCCATAACAGCGATTCTCAAGTATGTCATGAAGCAGGACATAGGAGAGGGCACACTAGAGACTGGCTGACGAGTAGTGATGGGGGGTGCAAAGGGGATAACACAATGGTTAGAATAGAGAGAAACATTTCAGGGTGACCTGAGAATGATCGTCTTCATGTTCTACAAAGTAGTTTGACCTTCAAGCTAGTAGTGGATTGACGAGGAGGGAACCAGAAGCCACGCAGGGATGCCCGTGGCTGCCTGCCCCTTTCGGCCCACCCTTTACCATTTCTCTCTTCTTGGTGTGATGTGCCAGTCCCAGATGGCACCCATCCCCATCCTGTTGAATGTGTTCAGCTCAGTTCTCACTTCTTGTGCAATTACTCATCGCACGCGCCAGGCTGGGATGCATAGCAATATACCCCTCATGTTTGTGTAATGCTTTGCAGTCTTTAAACTACTTTTACTCCCATGATGTCATTTGTGAAGGAGGCAGTGTCGTGTGATGGATAAGAACACGCGTGCTGGGGGCAGGCTGCCCGGGTTTCAACCCTGTCTGTGCCCCTACAATTGGTGTGATCTTTAGCAAGTGCTTTCACATCTTCTCCTATGACGTGGGGAAGAAAACAGATCATCCCACTTAATGCCATGAGGATTCAATGATTTAATCTTCATCAAGTGCTTATATCAGGGCCTAGTATGTGTTAGCTAATATGGCCAGGCAATGAAGGGGGAACTAAAATTTGACAAGGTTGGGCTTGATCGCAGATCACCCAGCTCATAGCCCCACAACACGGAAATGCCACATCACCAAGCCAATTGGATTCTTTGCACGAGCTATTCACCTCCTTGTCCAGAAGTTCATGGGGATGGAAACCAGAGTAGCTGTCACTTGTACAGGAGTTTCCTCTAGAATGTGCCAGGCACTGTGCTCAAAGCTTATGGTAGTCAAGTCATTTGAGCCCCACCACAGCTCCGGGAGGCGCGCATAAGTTACCTCCTAGTTATGAGACTCCAAAGCTGGAGGAGCTGGGACTTGAGCGTGCCTGGCCCCAGCTGCTCTTCTGCAGAAAGGGAGCTCCAACCAGCGTCAGGAGAGCTGCTTTGGGCAGGCCTTCAGGTCCTTGCCTATTGAGGCGCTGTCCAGAGTGCTGGGGGACCTAGGCAGGACCATCGGGACGGGCAGCTACCTCCACTCCCCACACCCAAGCAAAAGGCATGTGGAGTGGTTGTTCTCTGCACACCCTTCCCCAGTCCCCAGACAAGGGGCTTTCGGATTTCATACTTCTCTCCTGGACCTCTAGAGGCTCAGAAACTAGGGTGTTGGACAGGATAGGGGAGTCATCTCCTCTCTGTTACCCCTGCCCCCCTTTTCTGGGAGTGGGGGGTGGCACTGAGAAGTCACGTGTAGAGTACAGAATGTGCAAGCGTGCGCACACGTGCATGGGCGTGCAGGCCCATGTGTGCTGGGCGGCAGTGTGCGTCTCGCCTGCATCTATATGTATTCCCATGGTTCTGCACACGGCCCGTATATATGTGTGAAAGCGTGTGGGTGGGCAGGTCTGTAAGTGGCAGCACAGCACCTGTCTGTGTGGGTGGTATGAGAGTGTGGTGTGTGTCCCTGGAGTGTACATGGTGTGGTGCGTGTGTGGGAGGGGGCGAACGACTAGTGTATGTGATGAAGGTGGTATTGTAGTCATGAGGATCTGCTTGCTTGGCTTCATCTTTATCCCTCCCTGAGTCACACTACACACAACACCCCCCCTCCCCCCACACACCCCTACACACCTACCTACAGTCTCAAGTATATCCACACCTACTCCTTCATATCCACTGACACCAAGTAGCCCACCAGCATACGGCACGGCCCTCAAATGTGTGTGCAAACACTAATGCATGAGCACCCACATGTGCAAACCTCTGCCAGCCCACACAGGAGCTGGCTCTCCACTCCCCCTTCCTCTTTTCTATCCCTAGTCTTCAGCTTTCCCCCTCCCCTAGAGCTCCCAATCTTTTGTCCTCTCCCTCCTCTTCCTTGGGATTGGTTTCTTGTGGCCTGGTGTTCTTGGTAGATCCATTTATTGGGCTGGGCCTTGGACACAGGTAGGAGGGAAGGCTAAGGACCAGCATAGAAATGTAGATTTGTTCTCAATACCAATCTTGGTTACAAGAGTTCCTGCTGGCGCCACCTGCTGGTGGCTGTTACTAGTGTATTTAACAGGTGGGGGTGGTAGCTGGTTACTCTGGGGACAAGAATTATGGTGACGACTAGAACATCCTGGACACTGGGGTCAGGTGAGTTTGAGAAGGTGGCTTTCATGTGAACAGGTCTCCTTGGGATCAGACTTAGACAAGAAGGGAGGAACGTCCTGGGGACATCCCAGCTTGCAGTCCTCCTGTGGGAATGCAGGAGGTCCCATGTATATATGAACTATGGGCCGGTATATGTTAACCTTATGACATATGGTGAAGGTATGGTGAACATTGGCTCACATTAGCAGGTTAAGAGGATGTGAACTCTGCAGATACACAGATGCAGATATGGCACATCTGAAGAGATGGGCCTGGGAGTCCGTGCACAGACGTGTCCTGCAGTTGTGTGTGTGATTTTGCATGTGTGTGTGAGCTCCTGTAATGGGTGTGTGTGTGTTTGTGAAAAGATGTGGGTCTCAGTTGTACTGACACACCATAGGACGAAAGCCTTGACACTCTCATTGTGTCAAACCCTCCCACCTAGACACAGGCCCACAGCTTGGGAAGTATCAGGATTCTCTCCTACATGGTCAGCTTCTGGTTCCCCTCCTCTAAAGGTAATGCTTAATTTTTAGAGAATACTCAGCATTCTCCCCTTTTCTCTAAGTACCCGTAATTCATGGAGATACCAGTAGCCAGACTCTGGAATTCCATGAATAGAGACCCCCTCCCCGCCATTTACCATCACCAGCGGGTTCAGGGGCCCAAAGGCAGCGGAACCAGTCCCTGACCCCGTTCTTGTCCGCCGAGTGTAGGCCACTTGCCTGGATGACGAATGGCAAACCACACACCCCAGGCTGTTTCAGGGAGCTCAGGCCTCACAGAACCTCCACAGAGGAGCAGCAGCCCGGGCCAGAGAGAAAGGCCCCTTCTCCTGGCAGCAAATGCTCTTTTCAAACCAGCCTCCCTCTTGTTGGGATGTCTCGGCGGCTTCTTGGTGCCCCTCCATTAACCTTGGGAAGCTGCCAGGAGAGCAGCCGTCCCCCGCCGCCTGCCCCTCCAGCCCCCTTCTCTCCACGTCCCTCCTCTATCCGCTCATTGTCCTGGACTCCCTATGAGGCTCTCTTCAGTGCCTCAACTGGCCTCCATGCACTCACCCCTCCTGCTCCACCTCCCCTGGGAGCTGTGGCCACCCTCAGTCCACAGGCTTTTCCAAGTTGGTTTCCTAGAAAGGGAAGGGGAGGGAACATCGCTTCTAGGCCCTCAGAAGTCAGGGCTCTGGGTGAATTCTTCTCCCTCCCAAATCAGTTCCCATCACGATGTATATATTTCTCCCATCCTACCCCCGGAACACATACATCTCAAGCACACACATCAGGATCTCCCCTACATCTGGGTCTCCCCAGGTGGGGCGATCCTATTTCCTAATGATTCCTCACTAGCTCATGTTGTTCCTTCGTTTCCAACCACCTAGAAACTGACCTTGGGCTGCACGTGAGGCTAGAGGTGCAGTACGATCTAATTTGAACCAGCGCTGTAGCAGCAATGTCTCGGGGGAAATACAGAGGCCAGACGGCCTCCTCACTGGGCGTCTGATACACCTTCTGTGTCCTCTTGGACACCTACTATGGACTGCCCACTGTGCTACCCCCTTAGCTGCCTGAATGACCCTATTGGCTATTCACTGTACGTTCTATGAAGCAAGAACCATGTCTGCGTTGCTCACCCTGCACCTAGGAGAGTGTGTGGCTCACTGGAGGTGCGCATGACATATCTGTGAATGCCAGCTACTGACTAGACAGCTGGACAATTATGGGCCTTCCAGTGAGGCTTAGGGAAGTTACGGCTTATTGGTGAGGTCAGGTAGGGATGGGACTCAGGCTTCTGACTTTGAGCCCAGGACTCTCCCCTTTATACCATATGTACCTCGCGTCCCAGAGCCATGAAAACTTGTGGCTGTGGTCCCTCCGTCATGAATGTTTTCTACAGAATAAAGCTGGTTTTTTCTCTAGGTTCTTCCTACCACCCTGAAGCCAACCAGGAGCAGAACGGAGAGGAAGAGAAGGGGAGACAAATTAGAAGTGAGGTGTGTGATAGAGGAGGCAGTGAAAGGAGGATAGGGACAGGGCAAAGGGCAGGGGTAAGAGTAGGGGGCTGGCTAAGGGGCTGAGACTGAGAGGAGGCAGCAGGGGGCAGGGGAGACTGAGGCGGGGAGGGCTGACATTTCCATCTGACCTCTGGCTTCTTTCTGGTCCTTAGCCCCTCTTTTCCCGTTTCCTGCACCTGGTGCAACGATGTTCATGCCAAGGCTTTGGGGAAGGGGAGGGGAGGGCAGTGGAATAAAGATGCATTTGGCATCTCCTCGCACTTATACACAAGGCCCTTTTGTGTGGGGGTTGAGAACTGAGTGTGGAGGGTCCAAGAATGAGAGGTCTGGGGGTGGACTGCGTGCCAGAAATCGACCCCCTATGGCCCTCCAGCTGTGTCTGCAGAGCTTCTCTCCCCCCTACCCACAGCCTGTCCATCTGTGGGTCCAAAGCAGAAGCACAGCCCCTTCTCATACCATTGCTTGGGCTGCTTGTCATCCCCCATCCCCCACCTCTTTACCCCCTGGTTTTATTTGAGCCATGAGAGATGCTTTCTCCTTAGCCTTTTCTCCCTCCCTCCCTCCCTCCCTCCCTCCCTCCCTCCCTCCCTCCCTTCCTTTCTTTTTTAAAAAAATATATTTTTATTGATTTCAGAGAGGAAAAGAGAGGGAGAGAAACATCAATGGTGAGAGAGAATCATCGATTGGCTGCCTCCTGCAGCCCCCTACTGGGGACCGAGCCCACAACCTGGCATGTGCCCTGACTGGGAATGGAATCATGACCTCCTAGCTCATAGGTCCACGCTCAACCACCGAGCCATGCCGGCTGGGTCTCCTTAGCTTTTTCTTAGGCCCAGACCCGTTTCTCCCCTTCTCCTCCTTACTTCTCTAATGAACCCAGCACTTCCTTGTGTTACTCCTCTTTGCCTACTCCTCCTTCTCACCTTTCCCAGTTGACCTATTTCCTTATTTTTCCCCTAACATCATCTCTGCTCTAAACATGGACGCCTTTTCCTGGTGCATGGATCTGCCAGCCATGTCACCTATTACCACTTGGGTACCTTCATTCCCCATGAATGCCTACTGAGCATCCACTCCCTGGTTAAGTACCAGGGGTGCTAGAGAGCAGGAAACTGGGTAGACCAGCCCTTTGCCCTCAGACCAGCAGCGTCTCTGGACCCAGTGCCTTGTTTTATCCATCTAGTCTTTCCCCTCCTCTATTTGAGATTTAGCTCATGCCTCACTTCCTTCACGCAGCTTTCACCTCCCTCTACTATCTCTACCTTCTTGAGGTTCTATGACACTGTCCTTTCCTAGATTCCATGTGACCAGTGTCTTAAGTGGTGTTTAAGGGCTCAGCCTCACCTTTTTGGCTAGATGCTAAGCTTCTGCATGACAGAGGTTGTCGCTTGTCACCTTTTGTCCTCCTCAATGCCTAGCACAGTGCCGACCACCAATTGGTATTTAGTAGCTACTTGTTAATTGGAGAATTCTTCTTTCTGATGCTTCTTGGGCCCAGGCCCCTGACCTTTCTGCTTCTTGAGTTCTAGCATGACTTCCTCTTTGGCTGATTCCCTCTATTTTCCTGATCCTGTGCTCACATCAATCTTTTGCCAACTTCAATGATGACAGCGACTCTAATCCATGGCTTCACATGCCCCTGCAGAAGCTTCTAGACCACACGAGAATCCCTGACCATTCAAGGGGCTTTGAGCTCTGGAATAAGGCCAGGTTCAATTTTTCTTCTATGTAATGGAACAGGGACACAGAACTGAACTATGACTTGAGACTGTTGGACGGTCTGTGACAGAGAAACAGCACATAAGAACCTGCAGATTCCTGTCCCTATGCTGACCTTCATTCCTGTTACCTTCCACTGTCCCTTCCATAGATAGAGAAAGTTTAATTTAGACAAAAGAATGGCCCAGGCCCCCAACTTGCTAGGACCAGAGCTCAGATGACTCAGCAGAGCCCTGGCTCCTACTGTCTTTTAGACTCTGGAACACCAGAGTGTGTGAGTGGGGCCACTGCTGCCCATCTGTCCCAGCAATTTACTGCTGCGGCTGTTAGCCCTGGACAGGTGAGGGGGTGCACAGGTGCTCCCCAATTGCCCAGGAAGTCAGCAAACCGCATTTTCTATGCGGCAGCCCTAGGCGGAGAGATGGCTTGCTAAAGACTAATGGCAACATATTCCTGTGGGCACTTCACAAGGAGGGCTGTCATCAGGCTGTTTTTCCAAAGTTCTGTGGGAAAAATGTGATGTGAAGCGGAGAACATCTTTTCTGCATCCCTTAGATCAGTGGTTCTCAACCTGTGGGTCGCAACCCCTTTGGGGGTCGAACGACCCTTTCACAGGGGTCGCCTAAGACCATCGGAAAACACATACGTAATTACATATTGTTTTTGTGATTAATCACTATGTTTTCATTATGTTCAATTTGTAACAACGAAATTGGGGGTCACCACAACCTGAGGAACTGTATTAAAGGGTCGTGGCATTAGGAAGGTTGAGAACCACTGCCTTAGATAAAGCCACAAAAACACAAAACCTGTCCTCTTTTATTTATTTATTTTTTAAAATATACCATTATTGATTTCAGAGAGGAAGGGAGAGGGAGAGAGAGCGATAGAAACATCAATGATGAGAGATTGATCAGCTGCTCCCCTTGCACGCCCCCTATTGGGGATCCAGCCTGCAATCCGGGCATGTGCCCTTGATCAGAATCGAACCCAAGACCCCTCAGTCCACAGTATGACACTCTGTCTACTGAGCCAAACTGGCTATGGCAGGGGTGGGCAAACTTTTTGACTCAAGGGCCACAATGGGTTCTTAAACTGGACCGGAGGGCCGGAACAAAAGCATGGATGGAGTGTTTGTGTGAACTAACATAAATTCAAAGTAAACATCATTACATAAAAGGGTACGGTCTTTTTTTTTTTTTTTTTTTTTTTTTTTTAGTTTTATTCATTTCAAACGGGCCGCATCCGGCCCGCGGGCCGTAGTTTGCCCATGGCTGGGCTATGGCCATGTGTTCTTTTAGATTGTTCAGAGCTGGCCTGGGAAGCCAAGAAGGAAGAGTAAAGGCTGATCCTACGGTGGTCAGAACAGGTGTCTGACACCTGGAAGGACTGGATCTGTCTCAGGTCCAGTCACTACCACCGAACTGAAGAGGTAGCCTTTAGGGGAACTGCAATGCCGTAGGGGAACACTGGGTGTTCTGGGGAATTTGAATCATAATGACGTTTGAGTTTTAATAAGAAAGAGTCTTAAGGAATTTATTTTTGGCGACAGCAAGGTGGACTGTTAAAATAGCTACTCAAGTCCAGAAAGACCACCTGTGACCAGAGCCACCTGGGAAGAGCAGGGACCTGGGAGAGAAGGAAACAGGCAAGGGGCCTGCAAAGATTTGTGCCTGTTATGAACCCAGATGGGAGATTCTTAGGATCAGGAGGTTCGAGAATCTTGCAAAGCTTTCCTCCACTTCTCCTGCATCAGATCTGAAGATTAGATATTTATATGTCGGAAATCCAATTTCCTTTGTTTATTTTCTTCTCTGCTTGCGAGTTCTTTTAAAAACCTGCTGACTGGTCTTGGCATATCAAGAGAAAGCAGGTGAAATGACCGACTTCACAAATGGGCTTTACTTACACAAAGGATTGTCTAAGGGCCAAGCCCCCCTGTTGTGTGTCTGGGACTGGTGGCAGCAGCTGGAATTAAAGTGAGAAATTTCTAAGATCTAGATACTGTTCTCGAGCCCTTTATGTCTAGGAGTTTCTTCTAGAGTTCATTTTTTGTTTAAATGTTGAAGCCTGTTTTCATGGCAGGCTGTGTCACTCCCAAATGGCGACAGCCCAACATCTCATCCCACAAGCTCTTCATGCAATGGGCTGGGGAGACTGCTCCTCCTGGGAGGTGGGGATCTATGTTCTCTGCCTTGGAAATGGGGCAGGGCTTTCCCTTTGGCAGAAGTGATGAATTGCCTCTTCCAAGGCTAGGACAGGAAGGGATTCCGGCTCTTGGAACCCAGCCACCATGTTGTGAGGAAGCCCAAGCTGCCTGCGGAGAAGCCTACATGGAGAAGGACTGTGGTTCTTTGTCTACAGCCTGGGCTGGCAGCCAGCCCCACCTTGCTAGCCATGTGAGTGAGCCATCTTGAAAGTCCGACTTCCACCCTGTTGGTGCGATGTCATATGAAGTAGAAAAAAGCTGTCCACGCCAAGCTCTGCCCAAATCGCAGATCTGTGAGCAAATGAACGACTGTTGTAGTGTGAAGTCTCTACATTTTGTGATTTTTTAAAAAAAAATATTGCAAGATAACTGATGTAGTTTCATAATTATATGAAAACCCAGCATGCTCTTTGGTGTTTATTTGGGTAAATTGTTTTGACTCAGAGCTGCCTCTTTTCCTCACACGCAGCTGTGCCAACAACTGTCCTAACCTCGATTCTACAAGGAGGTCTGGAACCACTGAGGAGGGTAACAGGCGACACAGGAGAGAGCCATTGTTTCTGAGTCCTACTTGCTCAGTGAATATGAGGGAGGAGTGAGGACAGTGTCCTTTTCTCTTGGACTTGAGGCTCTGTCAGCCACCTTACTCACTTATTCTCCGAGGGCCTATGTGGATCTGTGGGTAGGTGGCCAGCTGTGGTTTTTCATAGAGCAACTGGTAAGACTAACATTTTGAATTTCCAAAAAGGAGAAGAAATGACCTATACTCCCATACTTGATGTACATACTAGTACACTGAGGTTATCAGGGACCTCAATGACGAATCAGGTCCACCTACGAACTACTCATGGGCATGGTTCACCGTCTTCCCTCATGTCCCTCTCGGACAGTTGGGATCCATTCTAACTTTTAGTCCTCCCCTGGATGTATCCTGGGTCCAGAGATTAGCCACATGCCAAGGGGGAAATACTTAATTAGTCCCATTCCTCACTGTGACCTGATACAGCATGTGTCTTTTGAGCTGATATGAAACCAAACAGACATTATCTGGCAATGATGCTCACTTTCCCCTTTGTATCCTAACTTCCTTCTCTTTCCTCACTGCCCTTACTCCTTTGTTCCACTCCATTTTCAATAGATTTATCCAGAAGAAATTCAGTCTTCTTTTTATTTAAAAATATTTTTATTGATTTCAGCGAGGGAAGGAGAGGGAGGGAGAGGTAGAAACATCAGTGATGAGAGAGAATCATTGATCAGCTGCCTCCTGTGCACCCCTCACTGGGGATCGAGCATTTGCTCTGACTGGGAAATGAACCGCGACCTCCTGGTTCATGGGTTGACGTTCAACCATGGAGCCACGCTGGCCAGGCTAGTCTTTTTAGATAGCTCCTTTGGACCCTTTCCCAATCCAACTCATGCACTTAAGCTCTTTATGAGGCTTTTCTCCCTCCAATTTGACAGTCTTAATTCCCTAGCAGAGACCAACACACTGAGTAGGACAGATGGCCAGCAAGGACAATCAAGATGATGGTGAGAGTGGCTCTCTTCTTTTCCTTATTCTGCGGGTCACTAGGAGAATGCTTCTCTGAGCACAGGTGCTTCTCACTCCTCTGCTTTGTCTGTATCTGAAAGGGGCCAGGAACGGGGGCTGGCCCTTAGGAATCCAGCATTTCTCTGTAGGCCAGTCAGCTGCTTAGAGGTTTGGAAGCAGAAGAATCCTGCCATCACCAGCTCTGCAAATGGATCTCAGCAGGCTTTATAATGCTAGGTCCCTGGGAAAACATGTGAACGTGTGTGTGCACATACATTTTGAGGGTAGACTTGTTGTTCTTGGGCATGCTAGCTGGTAATTAGCCAATCAGGGGGGACCTAGAGCTTCCAATTCACTTTATATGCTGAAAGAAAGGCATCCTTGCAGAGAAAGAGAACCTAAAGTAATTGCTCAGTGAGAGATGTCCCCAAAGTTATGCATCTTGAGTGTGTTTGCATGACCGGAGGGGGTGGGTAGAGTAGGAGGTTATTCAAGGGTTCTGATTCTTTAGATTACATCCAGCTAAAACTTGACCAATGCATTTCCTGCTCTGCTGGGGACCCCAGCTTTCCATCTCCTGGCTGGCAGTGAGCTAAGCAGCTTCAGGTTTAGGGAAAGTTGTTTGAGGCCACTTTTGATGTGCGGTGTGTGAGTGAGTGTGTGTGTGAGTGTGATTGTGTGTGTGTGCGCGAGTGTGTGTGTGTGTGTGTGTGTTCACAAAAGCAAATCTCCTTCTTGTTCTATTGGGAGCGTCATGTCCTAGAGCCAGTGCTTTGTGACCAAGAAGTATTTTGAGAAGGTGAAATTCCTAAGCTCTCCTTTGCTGCCCCTCTATCTTCCTTCCTTGGCCAAGAGCCCATCCTAGGGAGCCCTGCCACTCTCCCCACTGCTTTCACTCCTGGAAGAACAGACATCTTCACTGCAGTCTCAGAATGCTGGCGATTGTTTGTAGTAGATGTTTCCATGACACTCATTTAGGTCTTCTGCAAATGCAACTGTACTGGGGGAGGGGACAAGGCGCGGTTACAGTAGAGAGACTGGGAAGTATGAAGACCTTCCCTGCTCATCTGTCTTCTTCTGTGGGAATCAGAAGCCCACCTCCCCCTTTTTCTGTATCTCTCTGTTCCAGAACCCTACACTGCTCCCCAAATCCATCTTGGCTCCATGCTGCTCACATGGGGCTAGGCCCCAGCTAGGTAGGGAGGGGAGGAAACTTGTGCATGAGGAAGCAGCCTTTTATAGAAGAAAGGGAAAAAAGAAAAACTTTGATTGTTCAAAGTTGAGATTTAGTAATGATGAGCAACGCTGACCCGCACTGGGGGTGGCAGTGTGTGTGTACAGTGTGTTCCAGAGGCTGTTCTATGACACTCCTCCTGCAGCTGAACCAGTGACTCATTTGAAATCTTAGCGACTTCCAGAGGTCATTTTAGTCATTGCCCTGCCTTCAGGCTGGGTGGATGAACTTAGCATCACGTCTGGGTAGGAGGGGTGCGTGGCAGAGGGAAGCGTGTCCGCGTGTGGAAGGCGGTGGGGGTGGGGGAGGTTGCGCGTGACCTCTTCGACAAGATCTCCAGCGAAGGACATTCCCGAGCTTTCCCAGGCTCCCCGTTCCTGGGTTTCCCCATCACTGAATCAGCATCCTCCTCCCGGGAATTGCTTTTCGCTGGATGGAAACCGGATGTTGGGTTCCCTGGGTGGGCGGGGACGACGTCCCCTCCGAACTGTCATGGGTAATGTGAGACTCCCAGGGTCCCACGATCGAACCAGAAAAGCTACCATTTCCTTCAGCAGAAACTTGCCTTGCAGTGTGAGCAGAGAGAACAGAGCAGAGCCGCTACAACGCCTTCTCTCAGGCAATGCGCATGATTCTGCGGCTCTGGGCTGGCGACACTTCAACGCACCTTGAAATGGGCTCGCCTCCCCGGCCGTGACGGGCAGACCTCCGAGCCAATCGGCCTCGAGGCTGGTGGGCGGTGGCCAATAGGCGGGAGGTGGGGGCGGTGCCGGAGGCCCGGCCAGCTAGGCTTCACCGTGGGCTGGCTGCGCTCCGCCGGGGCTGGTAGTGCAGGTGCCGCTGCGCGGGGCTTGGGGAGCCTGCGCGCCGAGCCGAGCGGAGTCGCGGAGGGATGGGGAGCGGGCCGCCCGGGCTGCAGCAGCACCGGCGCGGGGCGTAGGCGGGTCGAGCGGGCGAGAGCAGGCGCTCGGGCGAGAAGTGTGCGGCGCAGGAGCACTTTGCGATAGGATGAGGCTCCGGGCTGGCGCGCGGTAGTACTATGATTTGGTATGTGGCCACTTTGATAGCAAGTGTGATCAGCACCCGAGGTCTCGCGGCTCAAGGTGAGTTGAAGTGCAGCGCCCCTGCTCTGCCCTCCCGTTGTTCGCAGCCCCTTCCTCCCCGTCTCCCGCTCCCCGGTCCCTCGGAGCGCCGCGCCTGTCCGCGGGCGAGGCTCCGGCTCCGGCTCCGGCTAGGCGGGCTCCGGCCAGGCACTGCGGAGAGGGCGGGGGCCGCGCGGGCCGGAGGTTCAGGCGGGAAGGGGTCCCAGTCCTCGGGCTGCTGGGCACTCGGGGAAAAAGACACCTCGCGATCGGGGTCGACTTCGCCCACCTTCGGCCCCACGTCTTCACCCCGGCGTGCCGTGCCCGGCGCCCTGAGCCGGCGCGGCGGTCTCCTGGAGCGCTGGGGAGTCGGCGGCTCCCCTAACTCTGGGTGCCGGGAGTTTGCGGGTGTTCGGGAGGCTGCTGCACCCGCGCCACCGATCCCAGACGAGCCCTCGCGGGGAGGTGCGACCCAGAGCCTTGGGACTCCTGGCACCCACGGCTAAGGGACTGGGTTATGGGCCCTGCGGGCGCCCACCGCTCCAGCGCGCGCCCCTCCTGACCCCAAATCTTGGCAGCCAGAGGTCGGGTCCTTCTCCCAGGGCGGGGGGCGCACGGAGAACCGAGAGCGGAGAAGAGGGGTGGGGGTGGGGGTGGGGGTCCCTCGGCGTGCTCAGAGGAGCGTCGGCTTTTGGCCAGCCCTGTCCGGCAGGCGTCTGCGCTGTCCGCGCCGCACCTGGGCCCGGCCAGGTAAAAGTTCCCGGGGAGCGCGGAGCGCGTCGCAGCCGGGCCGCCCCGGCCGCCCTCCCGGCTGCGAGGCAGAGCTGGCGGGGGGCAAGGGCAGCGGGGAAGGGGTCCCCACGGCTGCCTCTCGCAGCGCAGGGAGGTTTTCTCTTTCCCTTTTTCCCCCACTTTGTCTGAGCTGGGAAGGTAGAGGGAAGCCAGCGAGTTGGGTGATGCGCGCGTGAACGCGCGGGCTTTTGCTCTGGAGACGGGCAAGGCGACCTGCAAGCCGCTGGGTGGCACCCCCAGCTCTCGGCCCTTGTATGGAAGTAGGAGCGCAGGCTGGAGGGTGCCAGGTCTGAGCTCATGGCTCCCAGCCGCTAACACGGCCGGCGGGCGGCGGGCAAGTTTACGGAGCCCGGAGGAGGTGGCTGCGCAGAGAACCGGCCTTTGCGCGGAAGTCGGCGGGAGGACCCGCCTAGGAGAGAGCCCGCGCCCAGCCGGCGGGAGGGCAGCAGGGGTGGCAGGAGGCGCCTTTTACAGGGTCCTCTCCTCACCTTGTCTGGGCAGTGTAGGGGGCAGGGGAAGTGATTTGAGAAAGTTTCTGGAAGGGATGATTCCCATGCTATTCGGGCGGGAGGAGGGATCTGAAAACGGAACCAGAGGAGGGCTAAGGGAAGGGTGATTTTGTTAAATGGCATGGTGACCTGGTTGGTTTTCAAACCCTCCATTTGCCAGGTGGGAAAACGGAGCCAGGGAGACTGCAGGAGCCTATAGAATGGGGGTGGGTGCGAGGTGGGTCAAGTTGTGCTTGGGAATCTCCATCCTCAGCCTCCTCTCCCCCTGCTTCCTTGTAGTCTTCCAATGCCCTCATCCTCCCCTCCATTTTTTGGTACGTTCCTGCTATGGGACTGTCACTGAAAGCACAAAAGGATATGCTGGGATCTTTGAATAAAAAAGGAGACACTGAAGGGAAGCTCTGACATAGCCTCTGAAGCTGAGAAGCCAGGGCGAGGGGAATGGACTGTTTGCAAGTTTTAAGCACAGAATAAAGGAAAAGGCGCCGATGTAGTGCAGCAACACACAGCATGGCCAGACAGAAAGAAGGACTTCCTGGTGTTGCCTGGTGTTGGGCATGAAGGTTATGCCTTCTTTCTAGGTGTGGAGAGGGCCTTCTGTTTGGGGTGACTTGACCTGTACTCCTGCCTGCCACCCCTCATTGGTCTTGGGGGTCTTTTTTTTTTAGCTCAAAGAGGCTCTGAAGGTAGTGGTTAAGGACCTAGGCCTGGAGTCAAATGACCTGGATTCGAATCCTGGGCTCTGGCACGTGCTGGCCCTGTGACCTTGGGCAAGTTGTCTAAGCTCTCTAAATATCACTTGCCTCCGTGGGAAATGGGGTGAACAGGATGAGCAAGTAGGGTGAGCCTTCGCGCTATAAAGAAATGAGTGACTACCTGTTATATAGTAAGTGCTCAATAAATGTTACCACCATCACCATCATTTCATTATCTCTGGGGTTCCAGTCTTCTTAGTTTCTTTCCCTTGGGGCATTCAGGGCATCGGGCACCAGGGTATCTTGGGGAGGAGTTGAGAAGGCTGCCTCTGTCAGACAACAAGTACTCTTTCATGGGCTGACCTTGTCTTAGGGAGAACCTGGCATCCCTCTGCAGCCTGGGGAGATGTGTGGAGGGCATGCGGGCCACCGGGCTGCTGTGTGGAAAGCCTTTGAAAGGTCTGGGATTTTGTCCGTGGCCAGAGGTTTGTGGGAAGGATGCAGGAGGTTATAGCCTCACCACCTCTGCAGGGAGGGAGAAGGGAGGCCTGCCTGGCAGGCGCCTGCTCACAGGAGAAACAGCCAGTAGTGTTCAAATGCTGGCTCTGTCTGTGTGAGAGCTCAGCTGCTCTCTGACTGGCAGAGTTGACTTCCGGGGGCGGAGGGGGGGGGGTTGGAATTCCTGAAGGGGAGGGGCTTTGCAATGCCATGTGTGGGGTTGGGTTTGCCGGAAGCAGGGCTGCTCTAGCACAGGGGTGGAAGGGGGCAGCCCCTTGGGCATTGTTGGGTTGGGGCAGAGGTAGGGATGAGCTCCCCCTTTTGACTTGAGTTGTGCGTCTGGAGGGGATTGAGGTGGGTGGAGAGGCTGGGGAGGGAATGGAGAAGAGAGAGACTAGAGACGTATCTGGAGTCTGGTAGGTGGCGATTGGAGTCTGAGCATCCCAGACTTTTGCTGAGCAAGCTGAGCGGGGAGGGGGCGGGGAGCCCCCTGGACCACGCTTAGCTGACTCTGGGCCTTGATGTCCAGGGCTCCCTCCTCCCGTCTCCCACAGATTCTGTGGCTGGATTATCCCTGACTTCAGTGTCCCCAAATAAAGTGGAGCTCTGACTCAGATCCTGCGTGTAGCTGGACCAGTGCCCTCTCTGTTCTCCCTTTGGTAATGAAGATGAGAGGGAGGAGGTTTAGACCCGGAGCTGCTGGAAAGACCTCCTGGGCAGCCTATGGGCCAGGGAGGGCTGGCTCAGGAAGTGGCCAAGTGGGGTGCACAGGGCCCTCGCACGGCGTCAGAGGGGTTGTGTCGGACAGCATGCGCCCTGGGAGAAGCTGAGGAGAAACTGGGGGCAGAATCAGCTTTCAGCTCCTGGCCTGAGGCCCAGCACTTGCTAGACTTGGAGTTGTCAGGCCCCAGAGCTGGGTGGTTTCATGTTTATGGCTCTGATAGAAAGTGGGATCTGGTTACCCAAGGAGCAGAGACTGCCTAGCTGGGGAGATGCTAAAGCCAGGCATCTCCTGCCCTCCCTCTCTTCTGGCTCTGCTTTCTCTAGTGCCTGCATTTTCTCTCTCCCCTCTGCCCGCCCGGCCAGGGCGCCTGGGCGCGGCTCTCAGAGCCTGGCCTGCTCATTCTCTTCTCGTTGGCCCTTTTTTTTCCTCTGGTGTGCTGGGCACCATCCTGTGTGTCTTGCCCAGGGACTGAGGGTGGGGAGATGAAGCCCAAAGGGGGCCGGGCCTGGGATTTACCACACTTCTCCACTAACATCTCCCTCCTCCCCCCATCCTGTGGCCTCTTCAGGCTGGGGCTTGGGGCTCAGGGGAGCGAGTTTCTTCTGTCTGCTTCCCTGGAATGGGTGAGCAGCTTGTGTGGAGCGGCTCTGAATTGTGAAGAGCTGTCCGGAGGTGTGCGCGCATCTGCGTGCATGTGCATGTGTCTGTGAGCATGTGTGTTTGCACCTGTGTGTGTGTGTGTGTGTGCCCGCACACGTGTGGAACGCAGCAGGACAGGGGCAGTCAGTCTGCAGGCAGGAGGTGGGGAGTCACTCCTCTCCAAGTGCCGTGGGTGGCGGAGACTAGACTCAGAAGAACAGATGCCTCGCTTTCCTTATCCCCAGCTCTGCACCTGAGTGTAGGCAGCCCAGAAGTTTCCAAAGTTGGGGGCCCCGCCCAGGCTCTAGATTTAAGGATGCCTGAGGTTCCAAGAGAGAAAGCCTAAGTCGGGGGGACAAACCCAGGTCGAGCCCCCGGAATGCCAACAACAGGTGTGTCCTGCCCCAGTGGCTCTGACACCCGGTTTGTTACTCAGCACAGCCGAGTCGAGCAGGGCTGGGTCGCAGGGAAGATGGGCGAGGGTGCTGGGTTGCAGGAGCAGCTTGCAGCCTGGCCCCTCAGGGGCACTGCCCACGGGTGCCAGTTCAGTCTGCCCCAGGCAGCTGACCTATTTTTTTCTTCGGAATCTCCTGCTTTTGTGTTTTCTCTTGCGTGAATAAGCAGCAGGCTGGTGAGCAGAGGCAGGGCCTCCATCAGGGTGTAGGGGAAAATTCCATGTGGCCAGGGCTTTGAGAGAGGTCCCAAGGATGAGATGTTCCCTCTTGGCCTGTCCCTCTGTCCCCTGCCCCCATCTCCTTTACCTCCCTCCTGGTCACAGGACCTACCAAGACAGTCTGTGGCAGACAGCCTGCCCGGAGGGTCATCTTCACCATTGTGTGAGCCCAGCCAGACCTCATTCCCAGTGTCAGGGCAGGGAATGCTGACGCTCCGCCGTGAGTACTAATAGGGCTTTGATTTCCCACTTATCGTGTCTACCTGGCACCTTACCTGGGGATCGTGACCCTGTGGCAGGCAGAGCCTACTGTGTGCTCACCTGGCCGGGCCTGCCTGCCGGCTCCGGAGCACACGCGTGCATTTGGCCACGTGTGAGTGTGCAGGTGCAGGCCTCCGCCCAGGTGGTGGGCAGGGCTCGCGTGGGGTGTGGCCGTGCCTTGCTGCCGAGGAGTCATTAAAGGAGCAGAGCCGAGGTTGCATGACTGGCTCCATTATGGCTGCTTCCTGCCGGGAGCTCTTGGAGGAAGGGCTCCCGGAAAGATGGTCTGGCCGAAGCATTGCTGGAGAGGTCCCCCAGAGGAAGGCGGCCTGCCATTCCCGCCCCGCCTCCCAGGACCTTGCTGTTCAGAAGATGGGACATTCTCCTGGCCAGGCCAGTCCGGGCTCACCTGACCTCTGACTTCCGACCCGAGAGGTTTGAAGGGGAGTGGGGTCCGAAGGCTGAGAGCACACTGATGGGGAGACCATACGAGGAGGGGACTTCTCTGAGGACCTGCCTGCACGGGGGTGGGGGGTGGGGGGGTCCTCGCTGGAGGCAGATGAGGTCCAGGCGGCCTGTGGCCACCTGCCTGGTGGAGAGGAGAGCCAGGGCAGCATCTGGTGTCTGGACACAGCGTCCTGAGCCACACGTGCTCCGAGAGAGCGCCTAGCTTCCCTGTGGACAGCAGGGAGTCTGTCTTCTGTTTGCCGCCCGCCCTCCTTCTGGGCGAGCGCCTCCCTGGGCGCCTGAGGGCCCGCTCCCTGGAGTCTCCGGGAGCCTCCTGGCTGGTCAGGGGGGAAAGACTGGGGGGCTTCCAGGGGCTGTGCCTTTTTTGGACTCAGCAGAGATTATTTTTAGGTGGCAGTGGAGGTGGCAGTGGCTGCCACTCGTATTATTAGACAGCAGGCCTGTGGTTTGGGAGTCTGGTGCCCAGAGGAGGAGGGGGAAGGGAGAAGGAGCAGGAAGACAGGAGGAGGCTCCAGAGAGGACCTGGCCTCCTGAGGGCAGCGCTTCCTCGTGGTCTCCCTCACCACGGCGGCTGCCAGATCCAGCCGGAGGCTCCTGGGCCAGGTACAGTGACACTGAGCTCCGAGCCAGCCCACGTCGGCCAACTGCCTTCTGCAATGTCCGCCCCATCATTCTGGCCGGGTCCCGGTTACAGGAGCCTGGCTGGAGAGCCTTGCAGAGCATGCCGTGGAGAGGGGAGGTGGGGAGGGACAGCGGGGCATGCTTTGGGTGCAGTGGGGAGAGGGCTTGGTGCCTGGCCTGTGGCCGGCAGGATGGCACCAATGAGTGAAGCCAAGAGGGCGTGCAGGCTGCCCTAGCGGCCACCTGAGTGACCTGGCTGAGCCGCGGAGCCTCCCAGCTTGCTGGTTTGTGACATGGCAATGGCAGTGCTTCTGCCAGGTGGGCACCGTGGCCATTAAGTGAGCTCCGTGTTACATGCCCAGCACAGGGCCTGGCATATGGCAGGTGGGCAGAGGAAGCGGGAGCTCTCTGCACTGGCGCCAGTACCTTCTCTGATATTAGGAGTGTCTCCCACGCCAGTGCCCTGCCTCCCACAGCCCTGCCCTGGGAGAGCTCCAGGTGGTGAATGTCAGGTGTGGGGCCGAGCCAGGCCCTGGTCACCTCGTGGCCTCGTGGTTCTGTGCTCACGGGATCCAATGGCAGCCATGGACTCGGGCCCCCGCCGTGGACCACCTGGCCCCGGGAGCAGGAGATTTGTACCCCGTGGGCTTTCAAAGGTCAGCCAGACTGCAGGTGCCGCCTCCTCCTCCTTCGCCCCCCCCTCCCCTTTCCCTCCTGGGGTAGAACAGCTCCACAGGGGATTGGCAGGACCCCAAGGTGCAGATTGGCTGGGCTGGGGCACTGCTGTGTTCCGCCTTCTCTGAACCCGGCCTGTGAAATCCAGGACACCTCACAGCCTCCCACTGTCCTCACCCCTGCATGTCCCAGCTTCTCTCTAAGAGGTTGCAGCCCCCTCTTTGGGCTGCTCAGGCTCCTGTGATGGGGAAGGGGGTCTGGGGGGGTCTCTGTCCTTCTTGCAGCTTCTCCCCACCTCAGGTCACATCCATCCTTCTCTTCCCCTCCCCCCTGCCCCATCCTCCCTGCCTCTCCCTCTCCCTGCCCCGCCCTCCTCCCTCTTCCCTCCTCCCTTCCACCTCTCCCTCCTCCCTCCCTCCCTCTCTCCCTCCTCCCCCTTCCTTCCTGCTCCCTTCAGAACCAGTGGGCAGTTACTCCCGTCAGCTCTGCTGGGAGAAGCCCACCTGTTCCCTGGAGGAACAGCCTCGGCTCTCTGGCCCTCCTGGTTCTGGGTGCTTTGAAGGCCTGTGTGTATGTCCCTGTGGCTGAGTCTTCAGTGCCCGTGAGTTTCTCTCTCTCTCTCTCTCTCTCTCTTCCCCCCTTCATCCCTCCCCTTGGGCTGGCTGGGCCCTGCCTGTCTGATCTGCACTATACCCATCTCTGTGTCTCTCCTTTTTTGCCTCTTGAATCCCTTTCCCACTTTGGCTTCAGTGGGTGTCCCCTGGGTTTGAGGCCCCATCCCTCCTCTATCAAGCCCTCTTCCCTCTTCATTGCTAACCTGTCTGCTTCTTTTTTTTGGTAGCGACCTTTTTGGTACAAAGTGTTTATTAGACATGTTCTGGCTCAGAAAAAATCCGGCTTAGGGAGAAGCGCTTGTGGTGACGGAGGGAGAGAGCGTGTGCATGTGTGTGTGTGTGGGGGGGGAGGGGGATGGAGATGAAGAAAGCTGATAAATAGTTCAGGATTCAGAGAGCCAGGAGGGTGGGATTGAGTTTGGGGGCCAGGCAGGGCCTCTGCCTTCTTCTTGGGGAATTCCATCTCTTGCCTTTTCCCATCTTTGGGATGCTTATCTCACCGTGTCCTCTTTCAGCTGCTTGTGTCCTTGAGAAGAGATGGGAATGTGGCTGCCTGGCTGGGGGAGGGCGAGCCTCTCTGGATGCCAGGCCGCCCAGGCCCAGGGGCTGGCTGGGGGTGGGATGGAAACCTGGGCCCAGGTACTGGGTGAGGTGTGAACCAGGCTGCCTCCTTGCCATGCAGCGAGAAGGTGGCATCAGGAGGTGTGAATGAGCAGCTGGCACCGTGGGAACCCATGCCAGAGCACAGAGCCCACCCCCCTCCTGGGCTTGCCCCACAGGGTCCTCAACCCCAGTAGCCAGAGAGCTCTAGAGCCAGCCCACTGGCAGAGGTGGGCAGCCACCTGCCCAGCAGGGTTCGCTCCCTCTTTCTCCTGCCCTAGGCTCTAGTGCCAAGGCCTTGAAGGAGCCCCCTTCTGTGGACAGTGCCCATCCCCCCCACCTCTAGGAATAACTCCTCCCCCCACCATTCTGTATTTCCTCTTTTCATTTCCTCCAAAGTCTGTGCTGCACACACATGTGCACACACCTGTGCACACACACATCCACATGTCCCTTTGCCAAGAGCTACACACACATGCACAAACATGCACATGCACTTGACTCCCTCTCACTGGTAGCCCATTCCTCCTGGGTGCAGATCAGCCTTTGTGCTCATAGACGCTGGGAGGCAGGCCCTGCCCGATCAGGGTGCCCCTGGGGCTGTGGGGGAGGCACCGCTGCAGCAGGGCCGCTTCATGCTTTCCCTGAGGGGCTGGAATTCACACTGAGTCTGCAGCAGGGCTGGGGGTGGGGAGCTGGGAAACCTGCTGGGGCCTCAGGCAGGTGAGTGCAACACTCTGCTCCAAAAATACTCTGTGATCTTAGCTCTTTCTCTAGAAAACAGTGATGTCACTGGTAGCCAATCAGCTTCCGGAAGGTCTTGCCTCCTCCTCCTTCTGCAACTTGCAGGGGAGAAGCTGGAGAGGGGTGGGGGAGGGGGAGGAAGAGAAGGAGAGACACCGGGAGACACACCGACAATAGACAGACAGACACAGAACGCGATGGAACACGGAAACACACGAGCACACACCGACAGAGGCCCACAGGGGAAATAAAGCGGGCAGAACCCCTTCCCCATGCACAGCCAAACAGAAATCCATGTGCCCCCCTCCAACACTCACACGCACGCACACACACACACACACACACACACACACACACATGCACACACTCTGATAGAGACATTGAAACAGGGAGCCAGGAAAGCAGACAGAATCACCCGCAGAGAGTGGGAGCTAGAGAGACAGAGACACAAAGAGAGAGAGACACATAGAGACACGGGAAAGGAGCGAGAAAGAGCAGACAGACACTGCAGAGGCAGTGACAACTAGAGAAAGACAGAGAGGCATGAAGGAGAGACAAAGACGAAGGAAGGAGACAGGCAGGGGCACACAGGGGTCAGAGGTGTATGAAGAACCAGAGGCAGCTGACAGACAGACAGACAGACAGACAGACAGACAGACAGACTGCTCTTCTGGGCATCCTCTCCATGCAGTAGTGGGCGGGCCCAGTGGCTCCCTGCTTTCCAGCCTCAGTGAGCAGCTGCTGTCCATGGTGCTGCCTGCAGGGACCGGGACGGGAAGCGGGTGGGATGCGGGAAGCCCTGCTCTCCTCGGGGCTGTGTTGGAAGGTGTGAGGGAAGGCTGGATGGGGAGGCTTCCTCCGCTGCCCCTTTGGTTGGGAAGTAAGCTGGACAAGGTGACTCTGTGGGCACGGAGGCCGGTGTGGGAGTGAGGAGTGTCCGGCGGGAGGTGGGGGCTGCACATGTCCTTTCGGGGCTCTAGCATTGAGGGGTCCAGGAGCCTGCTGTCGGGTCGTGTGAAGCAGTGTCTGGGTTAACCTCCAGCTTGAGGGGTGGGGTGGGTCTTCTCACTGTGTCCCCCTCCGCTGCCAGGAGGATGGGTGCACCCTGTCCAGCTGTATGGTTTGTCCTCTGCTCATGGAATGGTGTTTTCCCCTCAGCTGGCTGGGGTTAGCGGGCCCAGGGCCCCCTCTGTCCCCAGCACCCCGCTCTCCTAATGGTGATATGTGGGGCTTTGCAGCATGATGGGTTTGGGGCTTGGAACCGGGAGAGCTGGAGCTCCCCCTACCCTCCACTGCAGGCCCAGCAGGGAGTGGGAGGAGAGGCCTGGCTGGGCTTTTCTCTCTAGTGTCGCCCCTAGCAGCCTCTGCTCAGCTTGTAGGGATTCCCTGCTCCTGTGTGGAGCACTCTTGTTTTGTGCTGCCAACATCAGACTGAGTGGGGTGGGTGTAGGAGGAGGGGCGGGAGGAGGCAGGAAGCGCCACCAGGCTCTGGCGCGAAGCCTCCTGGTGCAGGGAGATAGTCTGAATCCACCCTCGGCCATAGCGGCCCTGGCCACGGGTCTGCTGAGGTCCCTCCATCTTCTCAGTGTCCAGACCCCTTAGAATTCCTGGGGCGGGGGGTGTCACAGGGAGGGCTTGGAAATGGCTTCGCTCTTCTGGGGGGTGTAGGGCTGGCCTGCAGGACTGGAGAGAACTCCCTCCCTCTGCTCTTCCCCCCTCCTCTTCTCCTGAGGTTCATGGTTGGCGGGGTGGGGGGGGGGGGAGGTGGAAGATGCACTGGGGACCCTCTGGGGGGTGAGCGAGCTCCTCTTCAGGAGGAGGGCTGCGGGATAGCCGGCCCGGGGAAAGGGCAGAGGTCTTTGGACGTGGGCAGGGGGCTGCCTCTGGGGTCGCCAGGGCAGGACCTCCTGCCGCCTCCTTTTCTAAATCCCAGCCTTGCTGTCCCCTAGCTGCCCACGGCCTGCGAGAGGAGCCCGAGTTTGTGACGGCGCGAGCTGGCGAGGCCGTGGTTCTGCGATGCGACGTGATCCACCCGGTGACTGGGCAGCCCCCGCCCTATGTTGTGGAGTGGTTCAAGTTTGGGGTGCCCATCCCTATCTTCATCAAGTTCGGCTACTACCCACCCCACGTGGACCCTGAGTATGCAGGTACGGTCTGGCCCCTTGGCCTCTGTCCTCGCCTTTGGCTCCCCTCCCCTGTGGGGCCGGTGGTTAAGCTTCCTCCTGCCTTTATCTGTTGCCTCCTCTGTTCTTCTCATGGGTCTGAGAGCTGTTTTCCAGTCTCTGCCTCTTCCTTCCTGTCCTTTGGACTCTGGTAGGTTTTGATTCCATGGTGGGGAGAGAGGGAGGGGAGGTGATGCAGGCAGGAAGCAGGAGTCGGGGGTGGGGGTGGGGGGGGCAGGCCAGGAGGGCAGCTCTGTGCGGGAGGAGCTGAGTCACAGCCACCGAGCCTGGTCGTGTGCAGCTGTGGTGTTGCGTCTGCCTGTACCCACACCTCCCTCTCGCGCTGAAGTTGGGCCTCCTTCCCTCCTGGGTGTCAGTGTGTGTCTGTGCCTGTGGTGGCCGCCTGCTCTCTGCCACAGCTGCTCCTGCCAGCGGCGGCCACACTGAGTCACTGTCTGTGCCTGCCCCCGGCCTTGGTGGGGAGGTGGGGGGTGTGCACGTGTGAGCATGTGAGTGTGTGCTTGTGTGTGTTTGAACACATGAGTGTGAGTGTGTGTGAGCATGTGAGTATGTGAGTGTGTGCTTGTGTATGTGTGAACATGTGAGTGTGTGCATGTGTAAGCATATGCATGTGTGTGTGCGCGTATGTGAGCGTGTGTGCCTGTGTGAGCGTGTGCATGTGTGTGAGTGTGTGTGCCTGTGTGAGCGTGTGCATGTGTGAGTCTGAGCGTGTGTGCCTGTGTGAGTGTGTACGTGTGTGAGCGTGTGCACGCGTGCGCGTGTGCCTGTGTGAGTGTGTGCCTGTATGAGTGTGTACGTATGTGAGCGTGTGCCTGTGTGAGCGTGTGCATGTGTGAGTGTGAGCGTGTATGCCTGTGTGAGCGTGTGCATGTGTGAGTGTGTGCCTGTGTGAGCGTGTGCCTGTGTGAATGTGTACGTGTGTGAGCGTGTGCGTGCGTGAGCGTGTGCCTGTGTGAGCGTGTGTGTGCCTGTGCGTTGGGGTTTAAAGGACGGGAGGAAGCTGGCAGGACACTGCTTTGATCTTTCCTTCTGGCTCCTGAGTCTGCACCGCTTTTCTCTCGGAAAACTTCCGTTTCTCTCCCTCCCTCCTGTGCCTGTGTCTCCTTTCGTCTCTCTGGCCCGGCTGGCTTTGATAGTCTGGCTTTAGGCAGATTGCCAGTGCGGAGACAGGAGGAAGGCGGAGGAGGCTGTGACATTGGAGTGAGGCCGGCTGAGGTGGTGGGGGAGGGGAGAGAGGGCCTGAGGGTGCCCGGGCCTCCTCCCTTGTCCTGGAGAAAGGGGGGCCGCTCCCCATTCTGCTGGGCTCCTGCTGCCAAGCTTACCTTCTAGAGCTGTGAGACAAACTTTCAGCGAGCCAAGGATGACTTCTGGGGGGAAGAGGGTAGAGTTACGGAGGCCGCTGGGTGTCTGCTCTGCTGGCCAGCCCTGTCCTCAATCTCCAGCTCATAGGCCTGTGGCCTCGGCTCCTGGGGCCCTGGGCCCTGGCTGGACCAGCATGTTGCCAGCCCTGGTATCAGGGCTGGGAGGGGTCCTAGCACCCTGGTCCCCAGCCTGCCTTCCCTCTGCCAGACAGAAGGGGTATGGGGCGCGGGGCCCAGCTGGGATAGGGGTGTTACTCCACCTGAATGGAAGTGCTCTGGGGCCTGGCCTCTTCCTTCCCTCTCTTCTCCCCTCCCTCCCTTTCTCTCCCTCTCTCCCTCCCTCTTCCCCCTCATCTCTGTATCCCTCATGCCTTCCCTTTGTCCCTAGCGATGTTCGAAAGAAGGGGCGCATTCTAAGGCCTGAGCTCTTCTCAGTGCCAAGAGCAGGGAGGCAGTTGCAGCTGGGATGGGGCCCACTGAGGCTGGAGAGTGGGAGGGACTGGGACTCCATGGCTGAGGCTTTATGCCAGCGGTTCTCAACCTGTGGGTCACGACCCCTTTGGGGGTCGAACGACCCTTTCACAGGGGTCACCTAAGACCATCCTGCATATCAGATATTTACATTATGATTCATCACAGTAGCAACATTACAGTTATGAAGTAGCAACGAAAATAAATTTATGGTTGGGTCACAACATGAGGAGTTGTATTTAAAGGGCCAGAAGGTTGAGAACCACTGCTTTATGCCTTTTCCTTTGCCACCTGCGGCCAGAGGTCAGGGCCAGCTGTTATTTTGGGCCCTGCCCCCGGAAATGGCCTGCAGGTGACGATGGGGCCTGTGCCTTTAGCCGAGGTGGGGTGACGAGGTGTGGGCCTCACCCCTGGGCTCTTGTCTGCCTGTCCCCAGGCCGAGCGAGTCTTCACGACAAAGCTTCGCTGCGGCTGGAGCAGGTTCGCTCTGAGGACCAGGGCTGGTACGAGTGCAAAGTGCTCATGCTGGACCAGCAGTATGATACCTTCCACAACGGCAGCTGGGTGCACCTCACCATCAACGGTGAGTACGGGCCTCCTCCCGGGCCGGGAGCCCCCAGAAGCCTGCTGCCTGAGGGCCCGCTGGAGGGGAAGCCTCTTTTCGGGCGGCACCCCATCGCTACTCCCAGTCCCTGCTGCAGAGAGGAGCCTCAGCACGCTGGGCCCCCCTCAGCTGCCTCCCCTGAGCCTCGGGTCAGTGGGAGCCTGGAGGAGCTGCTCCCTGGGCGCGGGGCAGGGGTGTGCTGTGTGTGTGTGTGTGGGTGGGGGTGGGGGGCGGGGTGATTCCTCCCTTACTGGGAGGAAGGCATCTGGTTCTTGAAACCGGGACTAAGGCTTGGTGGAGGCACCATTCCCAGCCTCGGAGAGACCCTGCCAGCCAGGAAGTGCCTCCCCCCCTCCAGTGGAGTTCCCAGAGTCCCCCCATTACTGCCTTCCTTTGCAGGGTGACATTTTGGTTCCTTGTGAAATGCATTCATTTGCGTAAGATGTGCTGAGGGCCTACTGTGCGCCGCGCTCTGCACCAGGTGCTGGGAAGACGAAGCTGAGCGCACCCGGTTCAGCCCCTGCCCGGACCGGGTTTACCGTCTCCTAAACCAGGAGGATCCTGGGAAGGGGAACAGTTTTAATGGCTGTCAGTTATGGAGAGCTCAGGCTAAACGGGTTGTGCCGTGTGCCGTGCTGTTCCAGCGTTCGGGCGAGGAGGCCCAGGCGGAGGCTGCAGGGGAGCCTGCTGGCTCTGTGTTGGCCCAGGCAGGGGGGCCGGGTCGCCCCGGCTGGAGAGCCTCCTGTGTCACTGGGCGTCCTGACTTGAGAAGGCCTCCTCTGGAGGAGGCAGGAGGAGCTGGGGAACAATTGAAGGAGAGTGAACCCCATTGTGCGGGGGGAGCAGATATTTGTGTCTTGTTGTTCTGGCTAGACCCTCACTCTTCCTTATTCAGCGTTTGGCGAAATGTATTCAGCCACACTGTGCTGCAGACACTATGCTAGCTCCTGAGGCTTCGACGGCGCATGGGCTTGGGGCGAGCACACACAGCTGGGTCCTCATGGTTCTGATGTCTGGAGGTACCGTGGTTGGGAGAGGGATGGATGGCGTCCCACTCGGATGCTTCTCAGCATCAATCTGCCCCAACCTGCCCCGAGGGATGGCTCCGTCTGCCCACCTGTGGGGCCAGGTCGTCCTCCCAGGGCTCGGGTCTGGCGGGCCAACCCATCCAGGGTCCTGGGAGCACAGAGCATTTGAGCCAGAGCCCTGACCTCTGGGAAGAGCAGACTTAGAGGTGGCCGCCTGGGCCCGTGTTGGTCCAGGCTGCCGGACCCATTCGATGCAGCAGCCGGCTCGCGTCAGCCAGCCCCCAGAGACTGATGGGAGGCTGGCTTTAAATCCTGGGTGGGCTGTCCCTACCACCCGGCAAGCTTTTGAGTCACCTCCTTTGGCTGCAAGCTGTTGTGTGTGCCGGGAATGAAAACTCATCTTAATATTAGCCCCAGCAAAACATCATTAGGGAGGCACACCCGCGGCTGAAAGCCTCACTGAAGGCTGAGCCAGGAGTCCCCACGCTGCTCTGTCTCTCCTGTGCCCCTTCCTGCACCGGCTCAGCTTCCCTGCTCCCCCGCTCCTCCTGTCCTCCTGCTGGTGTTCATTCAGCAGCCTGAGACCCAGGTGTCCGTAGACACTACTTGCAGGGCAGGAAGTAGGGTTGTGTGTTTGGTACAGCCTCTGTCTTCGTTTGCATGAGTGGGAGTCGATTCTTCGGGGACTCCTAATTGCTCGGAGTGGAACCGGCATGGAATAAGAGGCTGCAGACACTTGGTTGATGTCATGAATCCATCACGTGGTAGCTGTCTGATCCTGGGCGACTTAAGTCACCTCCCTGAGCCACGGTTTTCTCAGTTACCAAGCACAATGCCTATCGGCAAAGCCGCCGTGAGGATTAAGGGCAGCGCTGTGTGAGAACGTGCCTGGCCCGGTGTCTGAAGGGTTCATGACCTGTGGGGTAATTATGGGTAAGATGCTGGCCATCTTCCTTCTCGAGAGAAAAAAACCAAAACACACACAGAGGAAATCAGAGGAGAGTGTGGCCCCAGGGATATATGGTGACACAGGAAGGACTTCAGGCTGCAAGATGCAGAGGGCTGTTATGGTTTGAAAGTGCTTGTGCGTCACCAGTCATTACCCATTCAAATCCCAGCGTCCGCTCTGTGGCAGGCTCTGGGGGCACAGCGGTGGGCAGCCACGTCCAGAGACATTTCGATATGGGCTTTGGGAGCGTCTCTGGGGGAACCACCCTGTGCAGAGAGAGAGACCGGGCAGGGACAGGGAGTGAGCCAGGTGCAGGGTGGGGCGGTGGGGAAGAGTGCTCCAGGCAGAGGGAACAGCATGCGCGGAAGCCCAGAGGAAGGCGAGCCGGCCCGCTCAGGGCTCAGGGAACGCAGGCAGGTTATTTATATAGGAGTGTTCGCTGGGAAAGCTAAGGATGTGCACCATCTGCTCCAGGCTTTAGAACCAGGCTCCTCACTTGCTTTTACCAAGGAGCCTACCTCCCAAATAGGTAGAACAGGCACAGACAGCTCCCACCGTGAGCGGGAGACCTCTCTCCTTTCTTCTCCCTTCCCTTCATCTCCTTTCTTCTCCCTTCCCTTCATCCCAGCGTACATGCTGTCCTGGCTGAGGAGGCTGGAGCCCCCACCACGCCATGGCTTCCAAACTAGAACGTTTAATGTCAGGCATTTTCTGACAGGGATCACCTTTGGAAAATGGAAAGGCCAGTGAAAAATTAGAATTACAAATTGTCTCCTTCTCCTTCTGCGTTTTCTTGAAGATCGGTTGTGTGGAAACAAACCCAATTATTTCTTTATCACATACAAAATACCTCCCCCGCCTCCCCGCGCCCCCCCACCCCCTCCTCCCAGCCAAGCCTCCCTTTAGGTTGGTGAGTTCCTTGGAGGCGAGGCCAGCCCATGTCTAACCTGCACTGGTAATTATAGGGCACTTGTAAAAAAGAATGAAGCCTGGAACGCAGCTGGCAAGCTAACACCGAATTCAGTAAATAATCCAGACTCAAACCATTATTTTCCTGAAAACTTGAAATTGTTCAAAGTACTTTCCTGATTAGCACCTAAATAATAAAGTAATTATGTAATTAGTAATTAATTTGTCACTTCAGGACATAATTTAATTTATTATCTTTCTTTTAAGCTTGATGCCAGAGGCAGTGGAGGCTGTGGCTGTATTCACTGTGTTTCCAGGGGCAGGCTTGGTGGTGGTGGGGGCGCGGGTGAGGGGGTGAAGGCGGCGGGGGAGGGGGGGTGTCTGCTGGAAGTGAGTGCACATTTCGGGGCAGGAGGGGAGGCCTGGGAGTGAGGACAGGATCCCCTTTTAGGGTTTGGATGATTTTTGCCATTACTCTTGGTGTAGGAGACACTGGATGAGAACTGCCTCCTTTGAGGATGTCTGTAGAGTGTGTCTGTGTGTGAGTGATGGAATGTGCTTCTCAATTCATTCAGTATTCACTCTCCCAGAGTCCCCGTGTGCCCATGCTGAGCTAAGGGCTTAGGAGGTTATGGGAGAAAATGGTCGTGTTCATTCTCTTAGGGAGTTTTTTGTGTTGTTTGTATTGGTCTGTAGGTGTGTGCATGTGTATGCACATTCATTCATTCATTCATTCATTCAACAGATGTTTGTGGAGTACTCTATTACATGCCAGGAACTATGCTGAAAGCTGGGCATGTGGTGGGATTTGTGGAAAAGATCTCTGCTCTCCCAATGAGAGAGAAACCCCATCCATCAGCTGCCCCTACTGGGGACTGAGCCTGCAACCCGGGCATGTGCCTTGACTGGGAATCGAACTGGTGACTTCTTGGTTCATGGGTCGATGCTCAACCATTGAGCCACACTTGGCCAGGCAAGACCTCTGCTTTCTTTTTTTTTAAAAAAAATATATTTTATTGATTTTTTACAGAGAGGAAGGGAGAGGGATAGAGAGTTAGAAACATCGATGAGAGAGAAACATTGATCAGCTGCCTCCTGCACACTCCCTACTGGGTATGTGCCCGCAACCAAGGTACATGCTCTACACCGGAATCGAACCTGGGACCCTTGAGTCCGCAGGCCAACGCTCTATCCACTGAGCCAAACCAGTTAAGGCAATCTCTGCTTTCTTAAGGAGAGGTAGTGGTAAGTGCTTTAAGGAAAATGAAACAGGCTAAGGGGCAGGGAATGCTAGAAGTGCCATCTCAGATCAGCTGACCAGGCCAGGCCAGATGGCATCTTAGCAAAGAACTGCATGAGCTAAAGGAGAGACGATTGTATGGAGCTCTAAGCAGTGAGGACAGCACATGCAAAGGCCCTGCGGTTGGATGTTCTTGGCGCATTCGCGGTAGACAAAGAAGGCAATATGGTTAGAGCACAGAGAAGGGGAGGAAATATGATAGATGAGGTTGGCAGAGGGGCAGGGGAGCACCAAGGCTAAAATGCCCTGAAATCTTCTCATTGCTTCAGAGGCTCCTGAGGAGATGATAGTGATTGTGCATGTTTACATTTTACAAGATCCTTTTTTCCACACAGATGTATTTCTCACATCGATCCTGGAGGGCGGGGGCTTCAGGAAAAGCCCAGAGAGGCTGAGTTACTTGCCCAGGGTTACCCAACGAGGGGCAGGCTGGTGCATGAACTTGGTCCTGAGCTTTGGATGCCTCGAGATGAGCTGAGCGTGGCATTGCGGCCCCACAGGGCTGGTGTTCAGAGAACGGATGGTCCCAGGCGGCAAGACTGACCATCCTGCCTCTATAGGCAGCTCTGAGAAGTGCGGCCCAGGCTCTTAAAAGCTTTATCCAACACCATGGCATTTTAGTTAAAAATCCAACGCAGGTGGCCAGGTGGTGGTGTAGGGGGGCAGCCTTGCATAGTCAGAGGAGCGTTAGGAAGGTAGCAGCCTGGCTTTCACGGCCCCGATGGAGGCAGGCGGCGAGTGTCTGGGTGTCACACCTGGCCGGGCTGGGGCCGAGGAAGCAGGGTGTCACGCGTGGTCATGAGGTGAAAGGGAGGGTGATGGGACGTCTGTGGAACTGGTGGCAGCAGCTGCGGGCTCTGTGGGAGCCTGGGGACAGCTGTCTTGTCTGTCACCGTCTTAGTGCTGAGCTCAGTGCTTCCCTGCAGATGCTCAGCAAACGTGGGTTTGTTGGGAATTTGCCAAATACAACGGAAAATGTGTCGAGTTTGGACACAGCCAGGCACGCTTTGAATTCCAGGTTTCCTCTCCCAGTGTAAGATTCATGGGCAGAGGATGTCTCCACCTCCCCTCCTCCCTCCGTACACCTTGAAGAAGGTCAGGCATGAGCCTACGAGGAATGGTTGCACGGGTGGTGCCTGGTGCGGGAATGATCACCGGGGCACGGTGCCTGTTGTGGGCGCGGTGCTGGTGTGGGCACGGTGCTGGTGTGGGTGTGGTGCCTGGTGTGGGCTCAGTGCCTGGTGCGGGAATGATCACCAGGCCACGGTGCCTGGTGTGGGCGCGGTGCTGGTATGGGTGTGGTGCCTGGTGTGGGCTCAGTGCCTGGTGCGGGAATGATCACCAGGGCACAGTGCCTGGTGTGGGTGTGGTGGCTGGTGTGGGCGCGGTGCTGGTGTGGGTGTGGTGCCTGGTGTGGGCTCAGTGCCTGGTGCGGGAATGATCACCAGGGCACAGTGCCTGGTGTGGGTGCGGTGGCTGGTGTGGGCGCGGTGCTGGTGTGGGTGCAGTGCCTGGTGTGGGCTCAGTGCCTGGTGCGGGCTCAGTGCCTGGTGCGGGAATGATCACCGGGGCACGGTGCCTGGTGTGGGTGTGGTGCCTGGTGTGGGCTCAGTGCCTGGTGCGGGAAGGATCACCGGGGCACGGTGCCTGGTGTGGGTGCGGTGGCTGGTGTGGGCGCGGTGCTGGTGTGGGTGCGGTGCTGGTGTGGGTGTGGTGCCTGGTGTGGGCTCAGTGCCTGGTGCAGGAAGGATCACCGGGGCACGGTGCCTGGTATGGTGCGGTGCTGGGCGCGGTGCTGGTGTGGGTGCGGTGCTGGTGTGGGTGCCGTGCCTGGTGTGGGCTCAGTGCCTGGTGCGGGAAGGATCACCGGGGCACGGTGCCTGGTTTGGGTGCGGTGCCTGGTGTGGGCGCGGTGCTGGTGTGGGTGTGGTGCCTGGTGTGGGCTCAGTGCCTGGTGCGGGAAGGATCACCGGGGCACGGTGCCTGGTATGGGTGCGGTGCCTGGTGTGGGCGTGGTGAAGGTGTGGGTGCGGTGCCTGGTGTGGGCTCAGTGCCTGGTGCGGGAATGATCACCGGGGCATGGTGCCTGGTGTGGGTGCGGTGGCTGATAGGGAGGGGGTGTAGGGGGGGTATGACATGCGGGGCAGTAGCCCTTGAATCACACCCTGAGCCTTTGCGGTCTCTTTGCAGCTCCCCCCACCTTTACAGAAACACCCCCCCAGTACATTGAGGCCAAGGAGGGGGGCAGTGTCACCATGACCTGCACAGCTTTTGGGAACCCCAAGCCGATTGTCACCTGGCTCAAGGAGGGGACACTCCTAGGTGCTAGTGGGAAATACCAGGTAGGTGTGCTGTTGGTGGGGCCACTGCCCCCCCCCCTCCCTTCTCCCTCCCTTCTTCCTCCCTTCGCCTCTTTCTCCCTCTCCAAGGCAGTCTCCCTCTCCATGGGACCAGTGATGCTGTGCAAAGGCACAGAGGGAGATGGAAGCAGCAGGCACACTGGCTGGGGTGTGTTGTTGGAGGGAGATGAAAAACGAGGCCCCTCCTCCGTCTCCCCCAGTGCATGAGCCCCGAAGCCCCCTCCGCCTGAGGGGGGCGTTGGGCGGGCTCCAGGTGGTGCTGAGCTTCGTCTCTCCCTGGTCCCAGGTGAGTGATGGGAGCCTGACGGTGACATCGGTCAGTCGGGAGGACAGAGGTGCCTACACCTGTCGCGCATACAGCATCCAGGGAGAGGCAGTCCACACCACCCACCTGCTTGTGCAAGGTAACAGGGGTCTCCCTGGCTGCTTTGTGCCTGGGGCCTTTCTCTGGGAGCCCCGCAGAGTGTGATTGCCTCAGCTGGGGGCAGGGGGAAGTGGGCAGCTGTGAGGAGCCGGGCAGGGCACCTCCCAAATACCACAGACTTAATGCGGGAGCTCCCACGGTGGCTTGCCGTGGCTGTCACCTGGGTGGCATGAGGCCCATGCTGGGTGGGTTTCTGTATCTGCCCAGGTAGGGTTTAAATAACTGAGGGCATTTGGCACTTGGTAGAGCTGGGGTTTGCACGGGCAGCACCTGGAAATGCCAGGCTGCCCTGCCCGGGGCCCAGACGGTTCAGAGGGGTGGTATCTGGGCGGCCAGGTCTCTTCTCTTCTCTGAGCCCACCCACCTGCTCTGCCTCTGCCCGCTGCCGGAGGTTGGTGGTGGCTGTCCGGGCTGCCAGGACTGCTGGTCAGCTCTTCCTGCCTGCCTGCTGACTGTTGTGCTGAGTAGCATGGGGCTAGGGTTCCCTCTGCAGTTTGGAGGAGAACTGGCCTCCTGCAGGAGAGCGCGGCCAGGGCAGCTGCAGCTGCCTGGAAAGCCAGCCCGGGGACGGGGATTCTCCCCTCTGTTTGCTCTGCCCCCCCCACCCCAAGTCCTCCCTCTGGGCGCCCTCTTACCCTCTGCTGGGTGAGCAGGGCATGCCTCTCGCTCCTCTGGGCAGCATTGCTCCTTGCTCTGGACTGAGAGAGCCCTGGGGGCCTCCCTCAGGGTTCTCGGAGAGAAGATGGGCAGGAAGGACCCTGTGTGTGTGTGTGTGTGTGTGCGTGCACATGTGTGTGTGGTGTTAAATGGCTAGCATTTGTAGAGGGGTTATGCATGGGGGCAGGGGGCAGGTAGGTGCCAGGCGTCTCCCGCTGGCTCAAGGGGGTGGGGCACACATCCAGCACCACCTGCATCTCTGGGGCCTGTAGGCAGAGTAAGGGCCTGAGCACTGACAGCAGCGAGAAGCGTCTCCATGACAACGGCCTGGGGCTGTGCTGCTGCCTCCGGCCAATGCTGCCCCCAGCCTCCCTCTCAGTTCCAAGCACCAAACACCCTTCTCAGAGGCCCTGGTGCTCCCTTCTCCCTGGACCCGCCCGGTGAGGTCATGCTGGTTTCCTGTGTCCCCAGGGCCTCCCTTCATAGTGTCCCCTCCTGAGAACATCACTGTCAACATATCCCAGGATGCTCTGCTTACCTGCCGGGCGGAGGCGTATCCCGGCAACCTCACTTACACCTGGTACTGGCAGGACGAGAATGTCTACTTTCAGAAGTGAGCACCCTGCCCAGACCTCCTGGGGGCGGGGCGGCCAGGGGCCCCTGGCCAGGCCTCCGAGCAGGGCCTGCTGCAAGCTGCCCTGCGGCTCCGGCAACTTGGAGGGGGTGGTCCGTGCACAGGTCCCGCCTGTGAGGGCCGTGTCTGCACCGAGAGGCCCTGGGATGCAAGGGCGCACTGGGCTCTTCCTCGTGCGTGGGGGTGAGGGGATGCGTTGCTCCCCTGGTGTTCATGGAAGATCCTTGTCTCCCCCCCGCCCCCTTCCCTGTGTCGCCTCGTCTCCTCTACAGTGACCTGAAGCTGAGAGTGCGGATCCTGATCGACGGCACCCTGATCATCTTCCGGGTGAAGCCCGAGGACGCAGGGAAGTACACCTGCGTCCCTAGCAACAGCCTGGGGCGCTCCCCCTCGGCCTCCGCCTACCTGACTGTGCAGTGTGAGTAGGGGCAGGGCGGGCCTCAGCTGGTGGGGGTTCCGGAAGGTTCGGGCCACCTTAGCCAGACGGGAGGCTGGAGGGCAGCCTCGGGTCAGGGGATGTGGGAGGAGGAATGACGGAGACAGGAAGCCAGGACAGCCCAGGAAGAGGCCCGCACCTGGGACGGTCATTTGAGGTGAAACCAGCCTCATGGTGTCTTCTGGGGGCCACATTCTGGCTGCCTCACGTCGGCTGAGCCAGCCTCAGGTTGGGGTCAGGGGTCGGCAGACCTTCTGGACAATCGCACTTGCACTGGATGCCAGCCAGCACCTGTCTCCACCTGGGGTCGGACACTTGGTGTTTTTTTCTCTGGCGTCTGAGGAGGTGTAGCTTGAACCCATGTGGGGTTAGATGTCCATCCGCCTGGACGGTGTGAGGGGCCAGGGGACAGGCCCCTCTTCCGGTCCAGCTCCCCCAGCACCTGGCTCCCTCTCGCTTCCTCGTGCCCCTTCTCCGGGGCTGCCGAGCTCCCAAGGAATGAGCTGCTCTCGTGCCAGAATGATGGGGGGCTTTTGTGCGAGATAAGAATTCAGTTTCCTGATCTTGACGACTTCAGCAGAGTCACTGCTCCCCGCCCCCTGCGAGCCAGCCATTGTGAGAGAGCAGGATGAGCCATGAGGATTCATCTCTTCCTTTTGATTTGCTGATGGTCCTGTCACTCAGGCAACAAAGGCCCCATTGCTGCCGTAGGTGACGGGCTCTCCATCACTTGAAGGCAGGAGAACTGCTCACCCTGAAGGCCAAGGCGGGGAGTGGCAGGGTGAGGAGGGTCACCGTCTGGAGACCTGGAGTCCGCACTTGAACAGGGGGCCACATAGAACAGCAGGTGACCCCAGGAGGCGGCTCACCTCTGACCCAGCCTCGCAGAGCTGGGTGCTCGCCTGTCTGCATTGCATGCGTGTGGAGGTGGAGCCAGCGGGACCCGGAGCCTGCCAGAACTCCCATGCTCCCGTGCCTACTGCTTTCTTCCCTGTGCAATGATTTTGCTGCTTGCGGCCCAGGCATCACCTCTCCACTCTGCTGGCCGCTGACCGCGAGGACTGTCAGCGTGCTGTGTCAGGAGGCCCACGTTGCTAAGAGCTGTGAGGCCCAGGCCATCAGGTCTGTCCCACCCAGACCTACAAGTGAGAAAAATCCAGGCAAGAAGCTATTATAAGCGACTTACCGTGTGCCTCGCGCTGTGCCGGACGCGCAGGGACCAAGGTGAGGGGGACACCTCTTCGAGCAGGATCCTGGCTGGCTGATGTCATCTGTGCGGGAAGGTGGCAGCGGCGGACAGAGAGAGCAGCGGGGGAGTCTCAGAGGGGCGATGTCTCTCTCCAGGACTGAGGCCGGTCCTCTGAGCCATGGGTGCTTCAGTCTACCTCTCCCACTTGTCCCTTTTTACCTCCTTCCTGCCTTCAAGGAGAACCCGGGGTGCGTGTGAGATTTTTCAGGTGGGTGAGACAAGGATCTTTATTTCTGCTAAAAAGCAGTGTTCAGAGTATTTCCCATTCATAAACGCTTTGAAAACCTTGGAGGAAAAGGAAGAAAAAAAAACACACCCTCTACCATACAAAAGTAGGAGGCTCTGTCTAAATATATACCTCGGCCTGGTATTTATGTAATGCTGTTCTCTGAAGAGCTCCAAGTGCTTGAAAGATCCCAGCTCATTCATCCTCTCCGCCTCCCTGGAAGTTCCTCGTCTTTCCCCTCGGTAGCCCTCAGGGAAGTCGGGGGGAATCGGAAGGTGATGGATGACTCACCCACATGGCAGGGTGCGCGGCTCTCGCTGCTGCCCCAGGAGCCTGTCGTCGGCTCTGTGGCCTGGGCTGAGGGTGCCCTCCAGCTGCACAGAAGGGAAACTGAGGCCTGAGATGGCAGCCAGCAGAAGGGACAGAGGGGAGCCACCTGTGGTTTGGCCTCGCCCACCTCGTGCACAGACGGCCATTCATTCCTCTTTGGGCTTAGGGTGTGGAGCGAGGAACCGGCTCGGTGATAGGACTTGGGGTCAGCAGGTGGGGGAGGGGGTGGTCAGGGTTGACTTTGAAGGTGGGAGTCGAGGGAGGGGCTGGGGAAATGGACAGGAGAGCCCCGCCCATCGGGCAGCAGTGTTCACATCTGCTGGGCTGGGGCAGGCAGCTCGTGCCTCAGTGCCTCTGGGCATTCAGAACAGAAGCGCTGGGCATCCTGGAGGCCGGGCAGACAGAAGCCTGCAGCCTGCACTGATGGCTCAGCGTGGCCTCGGGGCCATCAGCCCAGGAGGCCGGGGTTTGCTGGCCGCGGTGGGCCCAGCACTCAGCTCCGTGTTGAGCATTGAGGACACCAAGTGCTCACTGAGTGGGGGGGGAGGGTGTGAAGGGCTGTACTTTGGGGGGTGCCTGTGTGGTGGCTGGGCCCCCGCCGGGAGTTCTCTCTTCTTGACTTCCCTCGTGTCTTTCTTCTCTCCCACCCGACACTACCCTCTCCAGACCCAGCCCGTGTCCTCAACATGCCCCCCGTGATCTACGTGCCCGTGGGAATTCATGGCTACATCCGCTGCCCCGTGGACGCAGAGCCGCCGGCCACCGTGGTCAAGTGGAACAAGGACGGCCGCCCCCTGCAGGTCGAGAAGGTGCTAGAGAGACGCATGTGGGGTACCCATGAGACGCACCCTCCCCACACTAAGGTGCTGCCTCTGGGGGTCTGGGTCCTGCCAGGAGCCTTCCCCTGAAGCTCTGGCAAGCTTAGAGCTGCTGCCCATGGGGGTCCGCAGCTGGCAGGGCACCAAGACACCCCTTCCCAGGGCAGCTGGTCTCTGCCCGGCCTGCCCCCAGGGGGGCTAGTGGAGCCGCCCTGCTCGGGTCTGGCCCTGTTGGGGCCAGGACTGGTGCGCACCCCTGACCATGGCCCTGCTCTGCTCCCTCTGGCAGAATCTCGGTTGGACCCTGATGGAGGACGGCTCCATCCGCATTGAGGAAGCCACAGAAGAGGCCCTGGGCACGTACACCTGTGTGCCTTACAACACCTTGGGGACCATGGGCCAGTCTGCTCCCGCACGGCTTGTCCTGAAGGTGAGGCCCGGGGCTACAGGGGCCTCTGAGCGGTGGTGCCCATAGTGCCCCCCGTGCCCACCTCCACGCCCGCTGTGCTCCCTCCAGGACCCCCCGTACTTCACGGTGCTACCAGGCTGGGAGTACAGGCAGGAGGCCGGCCGGGAGCTCCTGATCCCCTGTGCTGCTGCGGGGGACCCCTTCCCTGTCATCACCTGGAGAAAGGTACCTCTGGGTCCCGGAGCTCCCGGGACTCGTGCTGGAGGGAGGGTGTCTGTGCTGGGGGGCCATGTGCTGAGGGGCCAGGGGACTTCTTGAGGGCGCCCTGGCAGGGGGCGTGGAGGGCAGTAGCACTATCTTCCGGCTCCTCCGACCCTGAGGTGTTGGTGGCTTCTCTCCTCCCCTGCCCGACCCGGCTCCTCCTCTCTGCGCCCCCACCCCCCGCTCCCACCCTCCTCCTTGCCCCCTTGCTTGGCCAAGGTAGGGAAGCCCAGCAGAAGCAAGCACAGCGCCCTGCCCAGCGGGAGCCTCCAGTTCCGAGCCCTGAGCAAGGAGGACCACGGCGAGTGGGAGTGCATCGCCACCAACGTGGTCACCAGCATCACTGCCAGTACCCACCTGACCGTCATCGGTACGGCTGCGGGCAGGCAGGGGGTCCGGGTGCTGGGGACTATGGGCGTCTCTGGCCGTCAGTCCACTCTAAGCTGGAGCCTCTGCAGGTCTCCGGAGCCTTCTGCGGGCTCTGTGAGGGCGGGGACGTGGGGCCTCTTCTGGGAGGTCTTTTTTGTCCCCAGCAACCCCCTGACACAGAGCTGAGGCCCCTGCATGGCCAGTAGCCATGGCTCGGAGCTCTGAGGCTGGGGCCTGTGGGGAAGCTGGGAGGCAGGAACGGGGGATCTGGGAGGAGGATGCCCCGAGATGAGATCCCTGGTGGGGCCTGGCACAGAGCAGGCGGCCGTTCACCTCTCCTGGGGCACCATTGGGCATTCTGCTCCCGCTGACCGGCCTGAGGTGCGTGCACAGTTTTGCCTGCACTTCTGGGTGCTGACAGCTGCAGTGGTAGCCACAGCCAACACGCCGGGAGCGTTTCCCGCCCGTTTCAGGCACTGACCAGCGGTGCCTGGCCATGTACCACTTGGGAGGGGCAGCCGCGATGGCCCAGGGCACGTGCGTGGACGTGAGGCCGGCGGAGTGGGCACCTTGCTCAGCGCCGCCTCACGGATGCGTGGTGGGCAGGGCAAGCCAAGTTGAAGTTCTTCACTGCTCACGCCCGAGTTCGGGTGCGTGTGGCTGTCTCCTGAGGCTGGGGACCCTATAGGAGACGGTTTGGGGTTTTTTGGCTTTGCCTGTGACCGTAAGGAAGTTTCTGTGCTCGGAGGCGAGCACAGGGCTCTGTCCTCGGGTGACGGAGTGATTAGGTCTCCCTTCGGCCCACGCTCCCAGGGCTGTGCCCCTCCTGCCGGGTGGACTAGGTGGCACGGTGGGCTGGGTTTCCTTCTCGTATCCTCCGACCCAGCAGGCCAGGGTGCCAGCTCCTCCCAGCGCCCCCAGCCCCAGCCCTTCCACGTGGGGTGCCGCCTTCTGCTACTCTGCAGCAAGGTTTGCGGGGGGCCCAGGTCAGGGGAGGGAGGCTCAGTTCTTTCGGTCTGAGAGGTCTCCACTTGGTCTCCAGGCACCAGCCCCCACGCCCCAGGCGGAGTCCGGGTCCAGGTCTCCATGACAACTGCCAACGTGTCCTGGGAGCCCGGCTACGATGGAGGATTCGAGCAGACATTCTCAGTTTGGTACGGACCTCTGTGAGTCAGCCCCGCATGCTTTGCTCTCTGCTTCTCCCTCCCCACCCCCACTTCGTTCGGTCCGTGCCTGGGTAGGTGGGGTTCTGAGAAGGAGACGGTTCTTCACCAGACCCCACAGGAAGAGGTGTGTTGACGCAGTGGCTAAGGTCTTGGGTGGGTGGGTGGGTGTGTATCTGGGGGACTCTGGGCACCCCTGTATTCCCAGCCAGAGGTTTGGGAGGCCGGGGCCTGAGCTGTCCATCACGCTCTGCTTTCTCCTCCGCTGACCTCACTGTTGTGACCTTGTTGTGTCCTTGGCCCATGCTGCCTTTCGGACCCCGGTCCTCTGGAGTCTGGGGGAGACTCCTGGTCTCCAAGGGCATTGCGAAGCAGCCCAGCCGGAAGTGCAGAAGCTGAGTTTTATTCTGTGGCCCCCTCCCCGGGGGATTACAGAAACCAGTGGGGAGAGGAACTCCCCTTCCTGGCCAGGTCTTCAGCACATGCATGTTCCCTCGAGGACCCTGTGTCTCTATTGTGTTCATGTCTCTTATGCATTTAGCCAGATTCAGCGATTTGACATCCTTGCCCAGACCGGGGGGTAGGTCGAGATCAGAATCTGGCTGAGGACCAGAGGGTTAGAAAAGGGAGAAAAAGGCCACAGCCGGCACCTCCCATCGCCTCTGGGTGGCCCTTTCCGACATTGCTCTCCTGAGCCAAGAACTGCCCGCCTGCACCATGGGCATCCCTTACAGGGTGGAGGGATGAGCCCCTCACTTCTTCCTCGAGAAGGAAGAGACCTGTCTCCCCTGGGTGGGTATCCGTGCCAGACTCAGCCCTGGGAGGAGGAAGCTTCAGATCCAGGAGGAAAGGCCTGGCGATTCAGGGAGAGCCCCCGATACACCTCTAACAGCGAGGGGACCTGAGAGGGAACCCGCTCCTTCCCATCATGGGGACGAGGTGGGTTTTTCCCAGACTGACATCCTGGGCATATTGAGTTCTGGAGCGGCCAGCTGGGCCCAGGTGGTGAGCTGGGGGACTCTGAGCTGCAGCCAGATCACCCCTCCCCTTATCTCTAGGCCTCCCCGGCAGGGTGGAGGCAGGGCGGGGTTCCTCACCACCCTGCTGGGTGACCCCTGCAATGTCCCGGCCCCGCTGGGCAGCTCCCTTGCTAGGGCCGCGTTGGGTGTGGCCGAGCCACCTTTGGGGATGCCAGGGGGCAGGTCTGGGCAGCGGTAGGGGTTTCGCTGGCTGCTTGTGGCTCTGCTCCACGCTGCTGCTCACCTGTGTTGCTTTTTACTCTTTGCTCACTTGCTGTGGTGCCTGGGCAGGGAAGGGCAGGTGAAAAGGTTGGGAGGTCTCCTTCCCTCCGTTCTTTCCAATGACCTCTCACTGTGTAATGACATTCATTTGGCGCTAGCATTTTTGGTTTCTTTTTTTTGTTTTTTCCTGTGCTTTTCACCACCTCAGCTTCAACTCCTGGGCATACATGGTACTGAGCCTTCAACCTACAGGGGAACCTGTTGGGCACCCACTAAATGGTAGCTCAGGCCTGAGAGGGCTGTGTGGCATCTCAGTCCATGGGGCGACGGCTCCTCCCAGTGGTGATGCCGGGCACTGCACCCGTAGGAGATGCAGATGGAGCTGGGTGGTGGTGGGCTGTGTAGAACAGGTGTCAGGGTGACCTTCCCCTTCATTGTGGTTTCCAACCCGTCAGGCCTCAGGGAAGCTGGTCCCCACTCCGGGGAAACCCCAGGCATCTTTGTTGTGTACCCGGGACCTACCTCCTCTTCCGACTCCAACCTGGTTGGACTGAGAGAGCCCCCTGTGACTCCACTTCCCACGGTTGGCTGTCCTTGCGAGGGTGGGTGGCCGAGGTCACCTGAGTGTCGATAGTCCTGCTGTTGCCAAATTGCTCATCGTCACGGTCGTGATGTGGTACCTGCCTTGTTTCCAGTGTCCTCAGAGCCTCTCTTAGGGTTGTGACCAGGCTGAGATGATCCCAAAGCACAGTTGATAATTTGACCAGTGGTTTTTTTTTTATTTATTTATTTAATATTTTTATTGATTTCAGAGAAAGGAAGGGAGAGGAAGAGAGAGAGAGAAACATCAATGATTTGAGAGAATCATTGACTGGCTGCCTCCTGCACACCCCACACTGGGGATTGAGCCCGCAACCTAGGCGTGTGCCCTGACTAGGAATTGAATGGTGACCTCCTGATTCATAGGTCGATGCTCAACCACTGAGCTATGCCGGCTGGGCTTGACCAGTGTTTTTTTTAAATTATTATTTTATTTTATTTTATTGATTTCAGAGAGGAAGGGCGAGGAAGAGAGAGATAGAAACATCAATGATGAAAGAGAATTATCGATCGGCTGCCTCCTGCATGCCCCCTACTGGGAATTGAGTCCGCAACCCAGGCATGTGCCCTTGGCCAGAATCGAACCTGGGACCCTTCAGTCTACAGGCCGACACTATCCACTGAGCCAAACCAGCCAGGGCTTGACCAGTGTTTTGAGCATGACTTACACCTGAGTGTCCCTTGTGGAAGAGGAGGTGCCACGGGGGCTGGTGACCTGGCATTGTGAGGCGTGGCCCCTCGAAGTCGGGTGGCCATCCTTCCTTGGCCGTGACCTCTTCCTTGAACCTGGGGAGGCCAGCCCAGCGCTGCCGCCTCCGGGAGGACCGTGCATGCTCTCGGTGTCCCCAGTGTAACCCACCCACCCTCTTGTCTTTGATCCTCTCTCTTTGCTGTGGCCAGGATGAAGCGGGCGCAGTTTGGACCCCATGACTGGCTGTCTCTGCCAGTGCCCCCGGGGCCCAACTGGCTGCTCGTGGACGCCCTGGAGCCCGAGACAGCGTACCAGTTCAGCGTCCTGGCCCAGAACAGGCTGGGGACGAGCGCCTTCAGCGAGGTGGTCACTGTGAACACTTTAGGTGAGGCCCTGCGCTGTGGTGCTGAGGGTGTTTCCCGGAGGAGCTGGCGTGGGTCAAGGTCCCGCGTGGTCCGGGCGGTGGCAGGAGGGGTCCCGGAAGCTGACATTGTCGTGCTTGCTGCGTGCCAGGCGCCTTCCTGGGTGCTTTCTGTGGTCCTGTCACTAGAGCTCCTGGGAAAGATGAGTCGTTCCATTTTGTGGGGCTCGTCTGTACCAAAGCACGTCCCCCCCTCCCCCCCCCCACGTCACTTTGGGCCGATTCCTTGTGCGTCCTTAGCTGGACGGAGGAGGCTTTGAATTTGTCTTCCTGGTCAGGCCACGTGTCCGCGCCTTCCTGTGGCTTCACGGGTCGGGGGACTGGGAATCCTTCCGCCTCCTGTACTTCGGCCGGCCCTTCCCTCTGGCCCCGGCTTTGTTCGGTGGCAAGCGTGTGGCTGACCCTTCCTTCCTGGGCTCAGCGGCCACTCCTCCCACCTGGGGCCAGAGCGGGCAGCTAGGAGCAGGGGGCACCACCCAGCTTGCTTTACTGCCACCCGGGGGGTAGCAGGGACAGTGCCAGCACTGCTTGGGGTCTCCTCGTCGAGTCTTGATTCCCCCTGGGCCTCGCGGGGAGCTGGAAGAACAAACGGTGTGCGGGAAGATATCCCTGCTTCCTTGGGAAAAGAACCTGAGATACGTTTGCAGTATTTTTGTAAAGATGCTATCTTATTAAAAAGCTGATTGCATTTAATGTGTCCTCCTTCCAAAGCTCCCATTTTATCCCTTCTTATTCTTTTTAAAAAGATTGATTTTAGAGAGAGGGAGGGAGACAGAGAGAGAAACATCAATGAGAGCCCTAGCCGGTTTGGCTCAGTGGATAGAGCGTCAGCCTGTGTACCAAAGGGTCCCGGGTTCGATTCTGATCAAGGGCATGTACCTTGGTTGCAGGCTCCTCCCCGGCCCGGGCCCTGTTCCAGGTGCATGTAGTAGGCAGCCGATCGATGTGTTTCTCTCACATTGATATTTCTCTCTGTCCTTCCCTCTCTCTTCCACTCTCTCTAAAAATCAATGGAAAAATATCCTCGGGTGAGAATTAAAAAAAAGAAAGAAAGAAAGAAAGAAAGAAAGATCAATGAGAGAGAGAGAGACATCGATCGGCTGCCTCCTACACATCCCCTACAGAGGACTGAGCCCGCAACCCGGGCATGTGCCCTGACTGGGAATTGAAGCAGTGACCTCTTGGTTCATGGGACGATGCTCAGTCCACTGAGCCGCACTGGGAGAGCCACACCGGCCGGGCCCATTTTGTTCCTTCTGTGGAACTGGGCTCCTCCTAGATGTTGGAAGTGCCCTGGACACAGGAGCCCAGGCGCTGGCCCACAGCCACGCCGCCTTCCTGTGGGGCGGGAGGGCTCTCTTCTGGGACACCCTGGCCCCTGAGATGGTGCCTGCACAGGCGTGTGGCCTGTGACCATCGCCTCAGGGCTACGGTGCCCCAGGGACACATGCTGAGCCAGAGATCGCGTGGACGGCGAGGCCACGGCGACCTCAGCACTGTCTCCCTTCTCTCCCGCCGCAGCATTCCCCATCACAACCCCAGAACCCCTGGTGCTGGTTACCCCACCGCGGTGCCTCACAGCCAATCGGACCCAGCAGGGTGTGCTGCTGTCCTGGCTCCCACCTGCCAACCACAGCTTCCCCATCGACCGCTACGTCATGGAGTTCCGTGTCGGAGAGCGCTGGGAGATGCTAGACGATGCCATCCCAGGCACCGACGGAGACTTCTTCGCCAAGGATCTGTCACAGGTGGGCATCGAGCTCCCCCTGCTGCTGCGTCCCACATTCTGGGAGTGACAGGACTCCTGGAGTCCCTCCCTGGATGCGGATCTGTGAAGTCTGGCCACGGGCTGATGGACCACACACACCCTGTTCATGTCTCCCCCAGAGCTGCCCATGGTGACTGGGGTTCCCCAGACTCAGGACCAGCTCTCCCAGGGGCAGTGGGGGTTGTATCACTGAGGGGTTTCTCCAAGCGCAGACACACAAGCGAGGGCAGGGGACAGGGGGCAGGGCAGGCCCGGGCTGGGTCACCAGACACTGACCTGAGCTCCTTGCTGGGAGCCTAGCTACGATGGACAGGAGTTCCCAGGACTGTCTTTAGCTTCACCCTTTACCGGTTCAGAGCCCGGGGCATACATTATCTTTTTGCAGTCAACCTCCTTTAGCTGGAGAGAGAAAGCCGCCTATTCCCTGGGAAAAGACAGTCTCGCCTACCTTCTGTCTCCCTTCCCTGGACACTCAGGGCTGGAATTGGCTCGTGGCTCCTGCGAGCCCCAGAGTGCCTCTCTTCCCATCTTTCCTCTCCATGATCTCACTTGACATCAGCTGTGGTCAGAGTATTTACACCACAGCAATTGGCAAAGGCTACAAACCAGAACTTCTTTTTTTTTTTCCACTTGAGAGCGGGTTGTTACACGCTTCAGGACCACTGCTTTGGGTGCCGTGTTCCACGACACGTCCTGGAGGGGTCAATGGTGGTTCGGTCGGTGGCGGGTCAGTGGCCGCTCAGGTCCCTGGCTGATGGGTGTTGTCCCTCTGGCTGTAGGACACCTGGTATGAGTTCCGGGTTTTGGCCGTCATGCAGGACCTGGTCAGCGAGCCCAGCAACATCGCCGGCGTCTCCAGCACAGGTACTTGGGGGTAGGGGTCCTTTTACAGCTGCGGGGACACAGCCCAGAGCCCCAGGGAGTCAGGTCCATGCTCCTGCTTCCACGGCGGGTGGGGTTTCGCCATCTCGAGCTGTGCTGACCTTGGTGTCCATAAGGAAGCCGCAGAGAGGAAGTTAGCAGATCTTCTCATACTGTTGTCAGAAAGAACTGGTTTAAGTTCTTTTTCTTTCTTTCTTTTTTAAATATATTTTTATTGATTTCAGAGAGGAAGGGAGAAGGAGAGAGAGATGGGAACATCAATGATGAGAGAGAATCATTGATTGGCTGCCTCCTGCACACCCCCTACTGGGGATCAAGCCCACAACCTGAGCATGTGCCCTTGACTGGAATCGAACCTGGGACCCTTCAGTCCGCAGGCCGATGCTCTATCCACTGAGCCATACCGGCTGGGGGCAGAGTTATTTTTCTATCAACTCCATTTCCTCCCGTGTGACCCTCTGTAATGGGGTGGGGCCAGAACAGAGATAACATGTCGTCGAGCATCCACTGAGCGCCTGCTGTAAGACCGCTGTAGAATCATGGTGCTTTTATTGGGAAAACTGCCGTTGGGTGAAGGAGTTGCCCTTCACTCCTTCCTCTCCCTAGATTTATTTCAGACTCAATAAGGCCCCCTCCCTGGCATTTTCTCAATATCACTTTTTTTTTTCCTTACCTCTGGTCCCATGTCTACACATCATTCTCCAGCTACAGTGTCTGAACCCCGCAGGTCCCTGTCTCCCCGTGGAGTGGCTCCCTTGGTTCCCTAGACTCAGGACCAGCTCTGGGGCAGTTGGGGGAGGTGCTTGTTTAGTGAGAAAGCAAGGGCACCATTTCCATGGGCACTGCTCCCCGGGGACCAGCTGGCAAGGAGCTGGGCCAGGCGTGGGGGCAGGGGAGGGGACAGGGGAGGACAGAGGTGGCATGAGAGTGTCAGGTGGAGTGGAGGTGACTTCTGTGCTCTGTGGGGCTTTTTAAATTTTTATTTTATTTAAAAAATGTTTATAATCTGACGATTACATATATATATATATATATATGTTTAAAATATATTTTTACTAGAGGCCCGGCACATGAAATTCATGCGCAGGTACGGTCCCTAGGCCTGGCCTGTGATCAGGGCCATCTTCTGCTGCCCGCAGCCAGCCCCGCCCCCCGCTGCCACCCACCCCCGGTTCCCTGTTTGCCATCAGGTGATCGGTGCCTGACGGCCGGAGAAAGGGACCAAGAGGTGGTTAGTGAGCCTCATAGTGACTGGTCCAGTGGTTGTTCTGGTTGTTCTGTCATTAGGGTCAATTTGCATATTACCCTTTTATTATATAGGATTGATTTCAGAGAGAGGAAGGGAGAGAGGGAGAAAGAGATAGAAACATCAATGATGAGAGAGAATCATTGATTGGCTGCCTCCCACACTAGGGACCGAGCCCACAACCCGGGCATGTGCCTTGACCAGGAATCGAACCATGACCTCCTGGTTCATAGGTTGACGCTCAACCACTGAGCCACGCCGGCTGGGCATAAGCACTAGATTATTATATGATATTGAAATTGTCACCCCCACAGGGTAAGGTATTGATGCTCTTTCTTCTTTACCAGCTATGTGGTGGCTCCCTGGCTGTAATCCACCCCCTCCCCTCCTCCCCTGCCAGGCAACCCTCCTTGGGGCTGGAGCCTGAGCCTGAGCTGTACCGTTGTCTGTGCTTAAGGCCAGGCCACCACATGGGGGCTGGGTGTCAGAGTGGGCGGGGCCTTGGGAAGAGGACGCCTCCCAGGACTCCATGCCCCTCCCCGCAGACATCTTCCCCCAGCCGGACCTGACGGACGATGGCCTGGCGCGGCCGGTCCTGGCTGGCATCGTAGCCACCATCTGCTTCCTGGCGGCTGCCATCCTCTTCAGCACCCTGGCCGCCTGCTTTGTCAACAAGCAGCGCAAGCGTAAGCTCAAGCGCAAAAAAGGTGGGTGCTGTCCCCACCCCCGGCTCTACCTGGCCTGGGTTCAGAAGCTCCCCGTCAGGAGAGACGGCCTGTGTGTAGGGTGGGGCCCTTGAGAAGAGGGTAGAGTTGCCAGTGGGACTTGATTTGAAAGAAGGAGAAAGGACATGGGGACCGTGGGAGAGTCTGGAGAAGGCAAGCGCCTGGGGGTGGGGACAGGCTCCCTCATGGCTCAGCTCTGGGCCCTGTCGACGCTGGCATATGTTTTGGTGTCTCGGCCTCAGCAGGTCTCCCCCTCTCTCCTTCCAGACCCTCCGCTCTCCATCACCCACTGCAGGAAGAGCCTGGAGTCCCCGTAAGTGCCCCAGCCCGGCCCCGGGGGACACGCTGCTTGTGGTGTGCGGGTGGACGGTCAGGGTGGACGGTCAGGGTGTGACAGTGGGTGGTCCACCTCGCTCAGCCCGTCTCGGCTCTTCTCCGCTGGTTACCGCTGGTTGATCGCGCTGTTCCCCGCAGAAGGAGCAGTCGTGTAAATGATCCAGATTCGCCGAGAACCCATTTTTCTTTGGCTTCGAGTGTAGTTCTGTGATTTATTTTTCGGTCATCCTAACAGATTTGCCTTCTGAATATGTTTTGCGTTGTCATATTATAATGAGCTTGCTTTCTGCGAGCAACCTGGGAGGGAGTGAAGTGGCAGGTGGGACTGGACAGAGCCCAGCAAACCATGGGGAGGAGCGGAATAGAAGTAGAAATGCGGGTGCTCACTCAGAATACACACCTAGACAAATGGGGAGTGTTGGCCCAAGGGTTTCACGCCAGACTATGCAGTCACCTGCGGTCTTGTTCCCTAGTCCTGTCTTCCCTGGTGACTGTGGTTGGCGTTGGCTCAGGGAACACAAAGGAGTAATGGCCCGTGTGTCCCCTGCCTCACCCTCTTGCTCTTTGCCTGTCCCCACAGCCTGTCCTCGGGCAAGGTGAGCCCAGAGAGCATCCGGACGCTCCGGGCCCCCTCCGAGTCCTCTGACGACCAGGGCCAGCCCGCAGCCAAGAGAATGCTGAGCCCCAGCCGGGAGAAGGAGCTGTCCTTGTACAAGAAGACCAAGAGGGCCATCAGCAGCAAGAAGTACAGCGTGGCCAAGGCGGAGGCCGAGGCCGAGGCCACGACGCCCATCGAGCTCATCAGCAGAGGCCCCGACGGCCGCTTTGTGATGGGGCCCTCCGAGGTGGAGCCCGCGGTGAAGGGCAGGCGCATCGAGGGCTTTCCCTTTGCGGAGGAGACGGACATGTACCCCGAGTTCCGCCAGTCTGACGAGGAGAATGAGGACCCCCTGATGCCCACCTCGGTGGCTGCCCTGAAGTCCCAGCTGACCCCTCTGTCGTCCAGCCAGGAGTCCTACCTGCCTCCACCAGCATACAGCCCCCGGTTCCAGCCCCGCGGGCTGGAGGGCCCCGGCGGCCTGGAGGGGCGGCTCCAGGCGACAGGCCAGGCCCGGCCGCCCGCCCCCCGGCCCTTCCACCACGGCCAGTACTACGGGTACCTGAGCAGCAGCAGCCCTGGGGAGGTGGAGCCGCCGCCGTTCTACATGCCGGAAGTGGGCAGCCCCCTGAGCTCGGTCATGTCCTCCCCGCCCCTGCACACGGAGGGGCCCTTCGGCCACCCCACCATCCCCGAGGAGAACGGAGAGAACGCGTCCAACAGCACGCTGCCCTTGACTCAGACCCCCACGGGCGGGCGCTCCCCGGAGCCCTGGGGGCGACCGGAGTTCCCCTTCGGGGGCCTGGAAACCCCGGCCATGATGTTCCCCCACCAGCTGCACCCCTGTGATGTGGCCGAGAGTCTGCAGCCCAAGGCGTGCCTCCCCCGAGGACTGCCCCCCACCTCCCTCCAGGTGCCCTCGGCCTACCCGGGCATCCTGTCGCTGGAGGCGCCGAAGGGCTGGGCCGGCAAGTCACCGGGCAGGGGCCCCGTCCCAGTGCCCCCCGCCGCCAAGTGGCAGGACAGACCCGTGCAGCCGCTGGTGAGCCAAGGGCAGCTAAGACATACCAGCCAAGGTATGGGCATCCCCGTGCTGCCTTACCCCGAGCCGGCCGAGCCGGGGGGACACGGTGGCCCCAGCACATTCGGCCTGGACACCCGGTGGTACCAGCCCCAGCCCCGGCCCCGGCCCAGCCCCCGGCAGGCCAGGCGCGCTGAGCCCAGTTTACATCAAGTGGTGCTACAGCCCTCCCGGCTCTCGCCTCTGACCCAAAGCCCCCTCAGCTCCCGCACCGGCTCCCCGGAGCTGGCCGCCCGGGCCCGGCCTCGCCCCGGCCTCCTGCAGCAGGCCGAGATGTCCGAGATCGCCCTCCAGCCGCCGGCCGCCGTCAGCTTCTCCTGCAAGTCCACGCCGTCCACGGGCTCCCCGTCCCAGAGCAGCCGCAGCGGGAGCCCCAGCTACCGGCCCGCCGTGGGCTTCACCACTCTGGCCACGGGCTACCCCTCCCCTCCTCTGGGCCCCGCGGGGCCTGCGGACAACTTGGATGTGTTTGGACAGACGCCTTCCCCTCGAAGGATGGGGGAGGAGCTGCTCAGACCAGAGCCCCCCCCACCACAGTTACCTACTTCAGGGTGAGTGTGAGCTGCTTTCTCCCGCCCACCTGCACCTGGTCATTTTCCTGCCCCCCTCCCTCACTCCGCCCTCCACCCGTCCATCAACCAGAATGACAGGGCTTGTCTGGAATCGCTGCAGCCTCCCTGTGGGGGAGTTCTGGTCTTGGCATCAGCAGGGTGTGGTCAGTTGGGGTGGGGTGGGGCTTACCTGCCCAGGTACCCTGCCAGGAGCAGGAGGGCTCTTCTCCATCCAGCCCAGGGCTCTCAGGAGTGGGCACACATGGGCCTGGGGAGGGGCGTGGCATGCCCCAGGGATGGTCACCCCAGTTCCTGGTGGAGTGGAGAGCTCACCAGGTCCCTGGGATCTTGGCTGTGGGGGCGGTGCCAGGGTTTGCCCGGAGACCTCGCATCCAGGCTCCTTTGCTTCCCAGCCCCTCCTCCTTGCTTGGCAGGACCCTGAAGCCTGGCCTCCCTGGACCCCCAGGCCAGGGGCGCCCCTCTTCCCAACCCTGCCCTTAGTGGCCTAGTGAGCCCCAGGCCCCTCCCACGGCCTCTCCCGGGGGGGCTTTGGGGGGTATATCCTGGATGCTGGGGGCCAGATCTCAGGCTGTGAATCAGGGGCCTGGAACCACACACCCCACCCCAACCTGTGTGCCTCGCAGGAAGCTGCAGACAGACAGACAGACAGACAAGCTCCTGCGATCAGCCTGCCCGAGAGAGCACACTTTAAACAGCTGGTGTTCCAGGTACCAGTCAGCCTGGACGCCTGTCTGTGCCTTTCTCTGTCTTTCTCCTCCTCCTCCTCCTCCTCCTCCTCCTCCTCCTCCTCCTCCTCCTCCTCCTCCTCCCTGTCTTTCCTCCTCAAGTCTGTCTTTCTGTCTCTTTCTTCCTTCTCCATCTTCTCTGGGTTGGCCCAACTTGCTCAGAAGAGCCTGCAATGTCTCAGTAGTACCCCTGCCCCCTCTCCCCTCCCCCCCCCCCCCGCCCCCTCCCTGCCTCCCTCTTTCTCTCTGGTTCCGTCCTTTGGTCTCTCTTAGTGTGGCCGCCTGTGCGGGGCGCCCAGCTCCAGAGGAGCTGGCCGGGTGGTAGGCAGGATGGGTGGTGGTTGAGGAGGAGCCCAGAGCCCTTCCCTTGCCCCACTCACTCCCACCCTGTCTGGTACCTGAAAGTGCAAGCCTCCCCTCCCACCCCACCTGCTCCTGGTGGGGGCGCAGGGCGTCCTGGGAGCGGAGGGGAGCTCCAGCCGGCGCCAGGCCAGGCGGCGCGCGTGGTTGCGTGGTGCCCGTGGTGTCTGCCGTAGATGCTGTGGGCGCAGCCGTGTCGTCCGCTCTGCAGCGCGCTCATCTGCTCTGTCCCATCGTTGGTCTGGCTCTCTGTCTCTCTCCTCTCCTTCCCTCGCCCCATTCTCTGGCCTCCTTGTCGGTTCTCTGGTCCCCGTGCTCCCCCCTCCTCCCCTCTGGGTGTGCGTGGGTGGTTGCCCCGCGGCCTGTGTTGATAACTGCTTTGTTTCTGATTGATCTCAGCTATCTGGGCAGTGTTGTCGAGACAAGCCTCTCCTCAGCTCAATAGGTAAGGGAGCTCCGCGGCCGGGGGGCGGGGGGCGGACAGGCGGACGGGGCTTCGGCAGGGCCATCGCTTCCTCTACAGGGGAATCCAGACCATGTCCCTTCACCCCCTCCGTGGGGGCGGCAGCCTCTGCTCCCTGAATCCACGGCTTCTGGGTTCCCCCCCATCACGCTGCTCCAATAGCCCCCCCAGGCCACGCTCGGGCACTGCCTTGCTGCAGCTTCTCGCCCCGCCCGCCCCACATGTCAAGCTCTCTCCCAGAGCCGCCCTGCAGTCTCCTTACTCAGACACCTTGCCATTCCGCTGCCCACACACCCAGAGCTGCCCCGGAGGTCCCTCGGGGCCCTGCATGCACCTGAGGGGCCCACAGTGCCCAAGACCTGCTTGGCCTCTCTGTAGCCTTGACCATCTGTCTGGGGCCACACTGGTACCAGCAACACCCATTCTCTCTCTGCCCCGTTTTCCCAGCAGCCTCAGGTAAAGCACCCCTTTCCCCTTGGACCCCCAAACTCAGACCTTCTCTGGGGTGGCTGGCCCCTTGCTGTCTTCCTGGGGTCTTATGAATAGTTGGTCCCATCAGGGAGCACAGGGCTGGGGTGCGGCCCAGCTCCTTCCCTTGGCCACGGACGGGGTCCTTCTTAGGACCAGGCCACTGGGGTCCTCTGAGGGCGGGGCTGGGAAACGTCCCCATGTCCACGCTCCTTGCGTTCTGCTGCTCGCCCTTGGCTGTTGCAAGGCTGGGCTGTGGACCTTGCCCTTAGGGTCACATGGCTCTCGGGGTCCCTGTGGCAACCACTTCTGACCCTTGAGTTACAGCTGCAGGGAGTCCAGGGGAGCTCGGAAGAGGCAAGGACAGGTTTCCCAGGCAGGGGGTTGAGGTGGCAGGAGACACATACTCGCCCGGGATGGGGGCCTGCACTCCTCCTTGCTGCCCCCCCACCCCCCCGGGGTGGCTCCTTTCGGGGGGGGGGGGAGCGGGTGTGTCTTAGGAACTGGGCATGCAGAGGGGTATCAAGTCTCTTAAAAAGGCTGTGAGGGTTACGCAAGGCTCGCTCTCGGGGTAACTAGGGAGACGCTTCTTTTTGCCATGGACGGGAGTGCGCAGGCCCCTCTGGCGCCCCGGCTTCCGCAGGTGGAAGCTATGCCTCCCATTGCCACCTGAGAGATCCGGGGGGGCTGGCCATGCTAACTGGGGACTATACAACATTTGCAGTCGTCAGAAAGGCGTCCCGTGGTGAGGATGCTGAGCCATTTCTTTACAACCTGCAGCTAAAAAAGTGCCAGCAGCCAAGAGGCTCTAGAACAGTGTGTGGCGTGTGGCCGGCCGGGGCCCCACTTCGGCCGCCGTGCGCACTGGGAAGACGTGCAGGGTCAGGCGGTCTTTTTGAGCTCCCCTGCACTAGGGCCTCCGTGGCCTGAGGGGGGACGCTCAGAGTGGCAGTGACTGGGCTGTCCTCTGTCTCCCGCTCTCCCTCCATGCGGCCCAGTGATGGCCCCGCGGTCACCACCACCCCCCCAGGGGTCACAGCTCCAGGACCAGCTCTCACCCCACTCCTGGAAAGTGCTGGACCCCATTCTCATTGCTCCTGCCCCTCCCCTCCCCCAGCTGTTGCGGCCCCTGCGGCCCCATGGTTCCCTCCGTGTCAGATCTGGGAGAGCTGAACTACTCTACGCTCACTGCCCAGCAAACCTAGCAACCAGGGGCCACACGAGAGAGCATGGCTCCCTGGAGCCTGGCCCGCACCCCCTCCCAGGGGAGTCAGGCCTCCCACAGCCTCGGAGTTAGACCTTGACGGTGCTGGGCTGCGGGTGCTGGGCTGCGGGAGCCGCCACGCCTCCTGCTTGCTGCGGGCTTCCTGGGTGCGGTCGCTGCGGGCCATTGGGAGGCGCAGGCTCCTCCTCAGACGCTGTCCTCACGCTGCGCCTTTGCATGTGTCTCCACTCGGTCTTGCTTGGAGATGTGACACGTCTTGTCTACGTCCGTTCTCGCTCTGTTTCCTCCAGTCGCTTCCCTGTTCCTTCTCCCCACACCTGTAGGTGTCTCCCACCTCCCCTCCTCCTCTCCCCTCTCCCTTTTCCTCCTCTACCCAACCCCCTCTCAACACGGGGTATCTGTGGACTATTCTTCTGTGAATGGCTGGGAGGCTGAGGGGTTTTCTCAGCTCCCTGCTGGGGACCAGTCGTCGCACCCCTATCCTCAGAGCTCCCTCTGATCCCCTTTCCCGTTAATACCAACTTTGGCCGCCATTGCACATGCAGGTGGGTCTGGGAGCGTGGAGGGGGTCCCCTTTTCCTAGGGGAGCCCTGGGAAGGCGCTCCCATTTGGAACAAGCTTCTGATTTGGGAGGCCAAGCACTTGGCGGGTGCCCCGATCCCTCTAGAAACGGACCATCTGTGGGCAGAGAGCGGAGCAGCTGCCAGCCAGGTGCCTGGCTTTCTGCTTCGTACCAGTACGTGGATCATAGTCCTGCCTTTTCCTTGGCTACACTGTGTACGTGTGTGGATTCCCTCAGCCCGCCAACCGCAGGGTCTAACCAGACGGCCGAGCCCGCTCTCGGGCAGTTAGGAAGGAGGAGGCAAGTGCTCGTTAAATCGTGCGTCTGCCTGGTGACTGGAGGGGTCGCTGAGAATGGTGTCTTCAGGGTCCGCTCTGTGGGCATGAAGGGCAGGAAATATCCTTAATGGATTTGGATTTTGGCGTTCCTGTCCTGTGTCTGCCTACATTTGAACCAGGAGGTCTTTTTCTCCACTCCTCTGGGCCATCATAGAGCTAAGCAGCTAAGGGAAGCTTAGCTAAATGGTCATGATTTGGATTTTGTATGGATTTTATGGGGAGAGGGAGGGAGGGAGAGAGAGAGAGAGAGAGAGAGAGAGAGAGAGAGAGAGAGAGAGAGAGAGATCAAGTCAATTCCAGGCAATTTTGGGTAGTTCTGACCTGCAGAGAAATGCTACTCGCAGTGTCTGGGGAAGGCGATACGGCAGATCCAGGAAAATCCCTGAGCCCGAGGCCTTCGTTGTTCAGTAACGCTCTGACTCCTCGGGAGACGGAGCACCCAGAGTTGTGGGTTCCTGGATGCTTGAGCAGAAGGGACTGGTCAGGAACGAAACTGGGAGCTCAGCTTCCCGGAGAGCCCAGGGCTGGATTCCGTCCTGTTAGGGAACCTGCAAGCCAACCTCAGGTGCACTTGCCACCTTTATAGATGGAGTTGCTTAACCCAAGCTTCCTGAGTCCGAGAGACACCAGCGCCCTGGGCCTCATGACCTGGAAATGCCCCAGGTGAGCTTGACCTTGACGGACATGGTCACCCTCCTAGAAAAGGGAGGCGATTTGATTCCAAAGGGCTTGGCAGGTGGCGGACGAAGCTGGTTGGAGCACATGTCACATATCTTTTCTGTGTAATTCGATAAAAATAAAGACCCGTTTTGCCCTCCTCTCACCCTCCCTCCCTACTGTCCCGCTAGACTCTTGGTTGTGGGTTTTTTCTGCCTGGGGAGAGTGCCTTGGTGCCTCCAGGAGCCTTCTCCTGTCGTGGTTCTGCATTTGAGGGCTGAGCTCAAGGTGGGAACAGGTGACCAGCCGGTGTCCTGGCAGGGCCCAAGCTTGGCTGTTTTCCAAGAGAAAATGAACTTATCCTCCTCAGCGGAACAGGATTGTTTGGGAGTTTTTGCCCGGAGCAGCCAGCGTTGCCCCACCCCAGGTGTGTCTCAGCCCGACTCTGCCCCCACCGCTGAGACTGTCAGTGATGACCCCAGCGAGTTCCTTCTGGCCGGCTGATTTCTCAAATGACACGTGGAAGCAGGACTTTTCTTTGCGGGTGGCTTCTCTACCCGCTTTATTAGGAAGAGTTTGGAAAAATAGGGCCGCCTGGTGTTGAGAATCTTGGCTCTATCAAATACTGTAGTCACTGGGTAATTGGACCAGCTACCTGGCCTCACACCTCAGTTTCTCCCTCTGAAAAATGGGGCCACTCTGTAGTGTTTACCCCGAAGGGTTGTTGTAAGGATGAAAGAACATTGCTGTAGAGAAAGTAGGTTACTGCCAGGCCTGGTAAGTGGTAAATGGATGCTATGTGATAAAACACGGGAATAGTGACAATTTGTGCATTGTAATAATGAAAACATCCCTGGAGGTGTCACTTGGCTTGGAGAATCCATAGACTTTGTAGAGTCTCTCGAGCCCTGACGGTGATGTTTCCTGGGCCCACTTGCTACGCAGACCACGCATCACTCACTGTGCGGGGTCCCTCCCAGGAGGCTGGCTGGGCCCTGGAGACGGGCAAACCGCACAGCAGGTGTATACCTGTGAGCTTCCTTCCATGCAGACACCTTAGTCAAGACTGAGAAGGGGTGAGGACACCCCACCAGCATTGGAGCATCCTGCCCCTCCTGCTGTAGCCATCTCCACCCTGTGCCCGCCTCCCCCTTCCCTTCCAGCTGCTGCCGTGAGGATCTCTATGGGTAGACTGCGGAGCTGGGGAAGGAGGAAGGAATGGGGGATTGGCGGGTTGGTGTTTGGGGTGGGAGACCTGCCTTCCCATGGTGAGTTGGACCGAGTGCCTTTGTGCGCGTGGAGGGTGGGGCTCCTGAGCTCCGTGCTGCCAGGGGCCGTGGAAGACCAAGACGTCGCCTCCAGACCCGAACTTTGGAGGCGCTTCTTGATACTTTATTTACTGAAGGGCGATGGAGGGATGCCATCCACCCACGAAGAGGAAGGTTGCTTCACTGCCAATTCTTGCAGGAAACCCCAGAGGCCAGAGGCGTGTCTACATTCGTTCGTCTGTAAGTTTCTTCTCCCGCCTTCCCACAAAGACAGTCCCGTATTGGGGCCGCGCAGCTGCGATCGTCCCGCCCCTTCTCATGTTTTAAAAATGCCTCGAACTGCTTGCTCACCGCTGAGGACTTCTCTCCCCGTCCCAGGGTGTCTGTCCTACTCCTTCTCATCAGGATTGACCGCAGACCGTTGCGATGGAGCTGGAAGAGGGAGCTGAGGGGGCTGAGGCAAGAGTGCAGTTCCCTGTGGCCCTGGGAGGTCTCGGCCTCCCCGATCGACCGACCGACCGACCGACCGACCGCGTGCGGATGCCGGCTCTGGTGGGAAAGAGAGTGACTTTGTCCCTCAGGCTCCACGTTTGGCTCACGTTGTGAAGAAACGCCATTGATAATGCATCTTCTAGACTTTCTTCTTTTACGGCTCTTAAAACATTCTCTCCAGGGTGCACAGATGGTCACAGGCAGTCGTCCTTCAGCTCTCTTCGGTCCCCTCTGTCACCTGGGCTGCACGGGCTTCTCTTAAATCATCGACTTGGTTCTAATCATGCGTTTGGTCCGCCAGGCGCATGGCACTATCCACTCGGCTGGGGGAGAGAGAGAGGCCACGAGGCATGGTCTCCTCATCCAACAACCTGTTTCTCCGTTGAATCTTAAAATAGAGAGATTCATGGGATTCTTGCTACAGTTGTCATGGGCTTTGCAAGGCTGCGGATTTGGACTCTCTTACCATCGCAATCTACTTCTTCCTTTTGTTCATTCTCTCACACGACTGAAGGAGTCTGAGCCCAGCCCCCAGAGGGCCGGGGAGGCCGCGAGTACCGGGGTGCTGTTAGCTGCGGGGTTCTCCCCGAGTCTCGTGCGTGGAGAGCAGGAGCCTGGAGGCGGGTTTCTTGTTTGGCGCTGGCCTTCTCTTCTCTGGAGGCGGACAGTGGGTGGGGGGTGGGGTTGCCCACCTCCCGCTTTAATCTGCGCTTTCACTTTTTTCTTAAAGGTCTTGATGGCGATGACTTCTCAGAACTTCAGACGCCGAAGCGGCTTCCTGCTCCGAACCTCACTCCTCCGGCCTGAGTTCTGTGTGATGGGCTCCCTACTAAAGTCTCTCTCCCTTTTCTAGGTCTTCTGATTGCTCGGCAGGCCCGCCCACCCAAGGTGGGCACCCCCGAAGCTGCAGCTCTCACTGGCCTTTCTGTCTCCCAGGCGCAACAGGGAGCCAGGGGCCGGGAGCCCTCGTGGGTCTGGGACTCCATGGAACCGCACTCTGTCCGAAGGGCCGGCTCTTGCTCTTCCGGCCCTGCTTCGAAGGCTCCCCGTCCGGGGGCTGACCCGCGCCCTCTGATTGTCCCTCTGCAGGACACATCCACCCGCCCCCGGGAACGCCGCTGCACCTGAGAGGCTGGAGGCTCTGAAGTACCAACGGATAAAGAAGCCCAAAAAGTCATCCAAGGGCTCTTCGAAGTCAAAGAAACGATCCGGTAAATGGCGGGAAGCGCCTCGCTCCCCTTTCCACCTCGCCCGCCATGATTATGGGGTTGTTTCCTTCGGGACCCCCGGCCTGGGGTTGTCTTTAGGATTGAACCCATCAGTTCTCTCACTCTCTGTTTCTCTTGAACTCGAATTTGCAACGAACGCACCATCGAATTGTCATGTAAGAATAAGAAAGAGAAGGTTAAAATCTCTGCTTGTCCTTCCAGTTCTGTTCCCTCCCGTCTGGGAACCGTTCCTCTCCGTGGCATGTGTGTTTTCAAGAGCCCTTCTGCATACACCGTTAGGAAAGTTGGTGTATTGTGTTAGTCTATTTTTAAACAACCTAAATCGTATTGGAGTTTTATCCATTCTGCAACGCTTGGATCTCCGTATGTATTTCCTCCCTGTCGTTTCGGGCCTTCTAGGTGGGCGTGGGAATGTCGGGGTCCCGCTCCGTGGTCAGGGGACGTTGTGGCAGGGACCTAGCTTCTGCAGTTGGTCATGTTTTTCTCAAGGAGAGAGGGGAATCTCGCTTTGTAAAAGGTCACCTCTCGCGAATTATGTCTAACGTTTCTCCAGAGGTTAATAGGTGGCTGCTAAGAGCGTAAAACCAGGTCAGCCCTTCTTGGATGTAGAGAATTCCTTAATATTCCCCCATACTCTCTTTGTACCAGTGGTTTTAGGGATGTGACAGGCGGTCAGAGAAAACGGCGGAACAGGATCTTGTCAGTCTGGAATGGCTGCTGTAGAGGAACTTGCTTTAGAGACGGGGTTACGGGGAAGTGTTACTCAGAGGCCTCTTGAATCTTGGGGAGAATGGGAGCACTTATTTCTCACTTTACCGTTGGGTGGTGCTATTATCCTTTTAGTTTATAGGTGGGAATACTGAGGCAGAAAAAAGAAGAAAATGAAGTTTTTGGAGTTTGGGTGGGAAACTGGATCTCAAAGCTGAATTTTCAACTCCTATAAGCTCATTTCAGCCTAAGACCTCTATCTATTACCTATCTATCTATCTATCTATCTATCATCTATCACCTATCTTTTTTTTTTTTTTGTAAAAAAGGCATATCAGATGTCCACGTTCTCTCGTCCTGTTCCTTTATATATTAAAAACTCTCAAAGATGTCTTTAACCCAGGCCTATTCCATGAGCTCAAGTCTCATATTTCCAGTTGCCCGCTGAACCTGCATTTGGATAGTTTAGAAGCCTTTCTAAGGCCCAGAACAGAGTTATTGATTATCCTCTCCAAATCTTTCTCTGTTCCTCCCCAGTTTCACAAATAGCACTGCTACCAGCCCAGGCACGCAGGCCCCTCCACCACGATTCTTCTCTTGCTCTTACATCCAATCCATTGGGAAGGTCTGTTGGCTCAGCGCTTAGAACATATCCTGAATCTGACCCCACTTATTTCCTGTCTCAGCTGCTAAAACTGCACATTCTAACACACACTCCTCCCTCGCCTTGACTACGGCAAGCGCCTCCTCTTGGGTCCTCCTGCCTCCAGCCTGGCTCCTTCTACAGTCTACTGTATACACAGCCACCAAAGTGACCTTTAGAAAATGTAACCACATATTCTCTCCTTTAGTCATGGGCATGTGCCTACTCATGCACACACACACACACATGCACATGCATGCACGCACACACACACACACACGCATACACATGCACGCATACTTCTGATTCAAACCTTCCAGAAACTTCCCACTGAAACCAGCACAGATTTAGAACTTCTTTCCCTAACCGGTGTGGCTCAGTGGATAGAGTGTCAGCCTGTGGACTGAAGGGTCCTGGGTTTGATTCTGGTCAAGGGCATATGTCCGGGTTGCGGGCTCGATCCCCAGTGGGGGGGCGTGCAGGAGGCAGCCGATCAATGATTCTCTCTCATCATTGATGTTCCTAGCTCTCTCTCCCTCTCCCTTCCTCTCTGAAATCAATTAAAATGTATTTTTTTAATAAAGAACTTCTTAGGCCGCCCTGCCTGCCTGTCCTGCCCTGCTTTCTCTGCTCACTCGGCGTGAGCTGCGACGGCCTTCCTCCTGTCTCTGGAACATGTCACGTGTGCTCCTAACTCAGGGCTTTCCCACGTGACATCCCTCTGTCGGGAACACGTTGCCTTGGGTCTTTGCAAGGCTCGTGAGGGTTTCTCTGTCAGAGCAGCAGTGTCTCAGCCATTTGCTTCCTCGTGACCCTGGTTTATCTTTTTCTGTAGCACTTGCAGTGTCCGCACCTTTGATTTCTGTAGTTTTTAAGTCTTACAGTTTGTCCGGCTTCCTCACTCCCACATTGAAGTGTAATCTTCCGGAAAACAAGGGCTGGATCTCTATCCCCAGCAGGGCCGCGAGGCAGAGGCGTGGCCCAGGCGCCAGAAAGGACCAGGCCCGACTCTATGCACATGACGGAGCTCTCGTGTAAAACCCACCGCTGCTTGAAGGGAAGGGGTGGGGGGTGAGTGGGATGAAAACAAATGTGTGAAGCCCCAAGCCCAGCACCTAGAATGGTGCCTGGTACTCAGGTGGCACAAAAAAGACATATGAATATTCCTTTTAGAAAAACCGTTACCTAAGAATAGGTTTTTTATTGATCATTTTTTAGAAAGAGAGAGAGAGAGAGAGAGAGAGAGGAAAAGGGGGAGAGAAAGAGAAAGGGGACCAGCCCTGCAATATGCCTGACCGGGACGAGAACCTGCAACCTTTTGTTGTTTGGGACAAGGCTCCAACCAACTGAGCCACCTGGCCAGGGTAGTATTTCTCTAATAAAAAGAAGAAAAAAAGGAATATTCTATAAAATATGTTACATAAGTATATTCAAGATTAAATAAAAGATGAAATAGAAATAAGGATTGGCTAGATCCACCTGCTTCTTTGACTCTGGGGAGCAGGAGGGGGGCAGCCGTGGAGTGGGTTCTGTGGGATGGGCCTCCCAGTCAAGTCTCTCTGGGGTGAGGAAGGCGGTTTTTCTCTCTCTGCTCTGGTCCCCCGTGTACTCAGAGACCCATTTGTTTAAGCCCGAAGCCCGGAGGATGCGTCCCAGCAGGTGCGCGAGGTGCGTGTGCGAGGGCCGCGGTCTTCCTTCTCACCCACTCTCTTTTCTTTCTGCCTCTCCTGTGCGCCCGTCCCACCTCCCTAGACGGTCCTGCCTCCCAGGCTCAGCAGCTTCCAAACTCTCAGGTCCTGTGGCCCGACGAAGCTGTCTGCCTCCGGAAGAAGAAGAGACACGCTCGGCCGGACCCCTTTGCCCGCCTCTCAGACTTGTGCCATCGCCAGCTTCCGGAAGACCAGACGGCCATCCTCAACAGCGTGGACCACGACGACCCCGGCCATGCCACTCTGCTGTGACGACACAACTCTGAAGTGCTCCCGGAGTGAGAGCGCGGGCCGAGGGCCGGGGCGGGGTGCGCCGTGCTGGGTGCCGGGGCCTCGGCTCCCTCCCCCACCACCACCACCAATGGCCTGGCCGGTACTTCTGCTCACACCTCTGTTCTGCTTCCGCCCCTTCATCTCTGGGCAGAGCGGCGTCTCCTCCACACCTGGCCCGCTGGCCTCGTCTTTAGGACATGGGACCGGGCAGACCCTCCGGTGGTGGGTGGAGGTCAGGACGTGGACTGGGGACAGGGCGGGATGCCTGCTTCCGCCCACCGCTCCCCTCTTCCTGCCGTGGGTTTTTCTCACTTCTTCAAAGATCTTTGCAAGTGAGGAGGCAAGCGGTGGCTTGTACTGCTCTCAGCTTCTGCTTCGGCTTTTTAAGTCCCCCAAGCGCTGCATATATATAGATATAGGTGCAAATCATAGGTTCGTAGTGTGTGGGCTTCTCTATGTGTATATAGATGTACATTGAAGCAAAGTGCTGTTTATTTCTGTGGTCAGTGAAAGAGGCGGAAGCTCAGTAGTTGGACCGCGGAGAGCTGGGTGGGTGTCCTGACGCCCGTCTCGGGGATTTTTTCTTCCTGAAACAGGAGTCACGCCTTCTCAGCCGATCTCACCATTGGACTCTCCACCATCTCCCACCCAGAGCGGAAATGGGGGCTTGCCGTTGATTTCCAGCTGCCTGCTTTGGGGGTTCGGCAACGCGTTGCCCCAGAACTAAACACAAGCCTGTATTTCTTGGTTCCTGGGTGAAGAAAGGGGGGCAGGCAAAGGGCCGGACTGGCATCTTCCTTCCACGCTTGGGTTCAGAATGGAAGCTTCTTAGCGGCAGGGCCGAGAAGCAGGCCTGCACCAGCTCGCGCGCTCACCCATCAGCCCCTTCAGGTCCAGCCCGGGCCGGCGGGAGCCTTGGGGCCAAAGGGCCTCCGTTCTGGAGCCGCCTGCGCTGCACACCTCGCTGCCGCTGCTCTATTCATAGCCCGCCTCCTGCTCGGCGCCCTCGGAGCGCGGATCCAAAGCCGCTGACTGGGTTCTTCCTTTCCTTTTGTGGGAGCTAATTTCCCAGATTGATTAATTGCCACTTGCGGGGAGCCCGCCGGCGGCTCCTCTCCCTGCTCTCCACGTGCTGCCTGCAGACTCTGCTCTGCCCGGGCCCCCTCCACCCTGTGGGCCCGGTGTGGGCGGAACGGGGTCAGATGAATCTAGGATGTCTGGGGGTTCTGGGGGTGCTCTGGACCCCCTCTCTTCCCCTGGTTCCATTTAAGTGGAACTGGCTGAGGCATGGAATGAAGGTGGAGGGGGCGCTCTGCCCAAATCTTGTCCTAGTTCAAACTGTTAGCACCAGACGCTTCTGCGAGGTCATCTTAAAATACCTGAAGATGCACCTCTCTCTCTCTCTCTCTCTCTCTCTCTCTCGTCAGATGATGGCACTGTCCAGGCACAGGACAGAGTCCGAGGGGGCGGGCGTGTCTGGTTTCTCTTTTCTCCTCCTGTGCAGGAGCCGCCCTGCTAGCTGCCGGGGTCCAGGTGGCTGTCGGGTTCCTTGAAGTCTTTCCTTCTTGGTGCTGCTGTCCTGGTGGGTTTGGGGACATCTACCTCTCCTCAGTCACCTGCTCACACATCGGCCAAGTCAAAGCACTGGAGTCAGCCCGGCCCCGTGACCGAGGCCGGTGGGGCCTCCGAGAGCAGGAAGCCGCTCCTGCTGGGCGCTTCCCTCTCAGGGCTGGGCGCTCTGGCACCCAGACCTGGTGCTTTCCTCCTCTCAGCTGAGCTGCTGCGCGTGGGCACAGTTCCACCACGGGTCTGCCACCCCGGTCGCAGCCACAGTCCGTTTCTCAATGCAAGAGGTAGAAAGGGGCGGTGTCTGGCCCTTGTCTGTCAACGGCCTCATCTCTCCGGGGCTGGGCCAGCGCCCTGGGGAGGACCCTGGACCTTTCGGCTGATGTTACACATCTCTGGACATCCAACTCCACTTTCCCACCGGCCCGCGGCCCCAGCTAACGGGAGCCGGGGTGGTGGCGGTCTTCCTTGCAGGGCAGCACTGCCCCTGCCACAAGCCCATCAGCAATCACAGACACCTCTGCTGGGCACGGGCCCCGTCTGTGCTCGCCACCTGCAGTTTCTCACGCGGGCCGGGTCCCGCTGCAACGCCGACGTGGGGTGTCAGGGACGTGGGTCTGCGGGATGAATTAGGTCAGACTTTCTCAGCCCTGCGTTGGAATTCTGGGCCCTTCCGGTGACAACAGGAGAAGACGAGGGGGAAGCTTTGCCTTTTTGGGATGTCGTACAGGACCGAGAGCCAGAGTCTGGGCTGGGGTGCCGCGGGCTATGGCTGCGCTTTCCAGGGGGACCCCACCACCGTGAGTGTCGCCAGCGCTGACCAAGGTGCTGACTCCTTTTTTTCCTTCCTCTGGCCACGCCCTCACCTCCAGCACATCAGGCTCAGTGATGGGAGCAGTGTGTTGCTGGCCATCGGGTGGCAGCTGTGCGGGGCGAGGGAAGGACACAGGCCACCCTCTCCTCTCCGAGTGGCCGTGGGCTCATTTCTCCTCCCAAGAGCGCTTCCTTCTGTGACAGTGTCTTTGAGGGCCAGCGGCCTTCCTACCCCCTGGGAGCTGTTTCAGTACCTCCTGCAAGGACTGTGACGGGAATTGCAAGAATGCAGCACCTCTGTCCCTGGGGGGATGGAGGGATGGTGTCTCCGGTAGACATTCAGGTGCTGGTGGAGGGGTGGGGGGGGAGGGCCTGTGTGAGGGTGTGCACGATGGGGTGCAGCCATTTCTAAGGACCAAATGTGCTATGTTCTCTGTCCCTGAGCAATGGCCACGGGCCCTCTCCAGCCTCCTAGGACAGTGGTTGGCAAACTGCGGCCCCTTGAGTGTGGCTCTTCCACAAAATACCACGTGCGGGCGCGCACGTACAGTGCGATTGAAACTTCGTGGCCACACTCAAGGGGCCAAAGAGCTGCATGTGGCTCACGAGCCGCGCTTTGCCGACCACGGTCCTAGGACTTTCACGCTCCACCGTGCGGGAGAGCATCTGTCTTCCAACCTTCCCGTTCACGGCCTGGCAGCCTTGCCGTGGAAGGAGCTCAGACAAAGACCGATTCCCAGGTCTCGTCGTGGGCCTGGCCCTCCATTCTGCGTCTCCACTGGACACTTCGGCTGTGTCAGGCTCGGGATTCCGTGGGCCAGGAAGAGGGTCAGATGCTGTGAGAAGGAGCTTGTCGAGCACGTGGGGGACCCGCCGCCGCCGTGGTTTGGGGAAAGAAAATGAGCTGTAAGGAGAAGGGAGTCCCGCGTCTCGACAACACTGGTGGGTTTGGGGGCAGGAGTGGGGTCCTGAGGGAGGCTCGTCGTTGTGGTGGCCCTGCCCAGCCTGTGCTGGCAGCGTTGCCACAGCCTCGCCCAGCCTGTCCCCCTGGATCTCTCCTTGAGGGGGTTGGGGGGGAGGGCGTGTGAGGGGCCTTTAGAGCTTCTACTTTCTCAGCAGGAAAGCTGCTTCATCCCCAGGGCTGGCAGGGTCCCTGTCCCCCTTCGAAGAGGCCTGTGTCCCCCTCGTCATGTTCTCCAGGTGGCGGGGAACGGGGTGAGAAATCATGGCTCTCCTTCATGCTCTCTGCGTTTATTTTTGATTTGGGATCTGAACGATCGCGGGTTGAACTGACGTCAGTGGTTTTCCTGTGTCGTTTTCATGCAGAGGAAACTGGGGAGGATGAAGAGGTAGAGTTTCCCTGAGTAGGTTTTTATTTATTTTCCCCAAGGTTGGCAAAACGGTAGCTTCAGGGGAGACGCAGACTTCTGGAGCATCAGGCGACACTGCCACTCCAGGATTGGGATCCAGGGCTGGGGCGTGGGCAACGGGAGCTGCTTCTTCCGATTTTATTAGAAAAAGCGTTGGGGGGCTCGGGGCGGGTTGGGGAAGAATTGTACATAATGTCCTTTTAGGGCCATGCAGGGGAACGTAAGAGAAGACTCTCGTGGTTAACCTTGGGCTTGCTTTGCTTGCATGAACGGAGCTTCGGCCGTCGCAGGGGCTGCTGGGAGCAAAGGGAAGGAGCGGCTCCCTTGGGGAAGGGTGCAGGGTCTCCCCAACTTCTCGGCCCAGCTCTGTCTTCCTGTCTCGTCCAACCTCCCCCCTCCCGGGGGCTGCACTTGCTGCTTTGGGGAGAGGTCCCAGGAGGGGTGCTACCGTCCAGCTGGAGAATGAACGAGGTGATCGATGGGGTGGGTCTTCAGGAAGTGGGGTTAGCAAGCGGGGGCAGAGGGAGGAGGTCACGTTCTTGTGCCAGGTGTCGGTGAGGGTGGAAGGGGAATGGAGAGGGGGGTGGGTCACAGAGTAGAAAGTGGGGATCCTGGGATAAGACAGTGGGACCAAAGCTGAGGGACATCAAGGCAAGGCTTACCCTGCTCTTTGGGGCCCATGATAACATAGCTGCCCCTAAGGGGACTGCGTGCAGGTTGGAGGTCATCTCTGGAAAAGGAGGAGGAGTGAGGCCCTGGGGTTGGGGCGGGCTGAGAGGGCGTGGCAGTGAGGCTCACTTGGGGGGCACATGTGGGAGAGTGGTACTGTTATTGCAGAAAGACTGTGGGGGTGGGGTCTTGGAAGAGGTCTTGCTTCTGAGCTGGGCTTCCTTGCTTCTAGAATTCCTCTAACACTAAGTGCCCAAAGCAAACAAGGACATAGTGCTCTGATGTCTTTCAACGTCATGTTTGTTACCGGGAATGGGGGGGGGGTCTCCTCAGGCCCCCAGAGAGGAGCCTTGTTTGAGATTCCCCGGCTGGCACAGCTCTGGCAGTGGAAGCGGGAGAAGCACTCTTGTGAGCTCCATGGGCTCGTTCTCATCAGCAGAAGTGGCAGGTGGACTCCCCTCCTCTTCCAGGACCTAAAACTGTTCCTGAGCCACCGTTGCTGGGGATGGAGATGAGGGGTTGGGACTTGGCCTTTGCATTGACTACCCTTCTTTTCTGAAGGGCGGAGACCGCCTTCAGACCCGGAAGCTACCCTGGGGGTTGGGGGGGGGGGGCTTGCTACCTAGAGGTTCTTCCCCTGTTTCTCTTCCTTCGGCAGGTTAAGGTCTCCCCCCACTGGTCTGGTTGACGCAGGAGAGGAGAGATTTATGCTAAGACCAGAGCAGAAGCCTCTGTCCTCTTGGATGTCCCCAGCTCTGCCTCCTTGCGGGTCAGGAGGCAGAATGACACATTTCTCCTTTAGAAGAAGTCAGTGCGCCAACACTCAGAGCCCGGATTGGCCTTCAGCATTCCTGCAGCTCGTCTTCCAGTTAGGGGTGTCTGTCTCCACCCCTCCCTCTAACTGGGAGTGAGGCCACGCTGGTCCAGTATTTTATTTCTGGGCCACCTTGTCTATACTTCTCAAATATGTCTTTCAGGAGCAAATAACATATCCCCGCCCGATGTTTTGTGTGCTGGGCGGCTGAGAGGGCGGAAGTGTTTTCATGACCTGCTTTGAAGTTGATGGAGTAATTCCTCATAGAGGAGTCTGATCCAAAGGTCCCCACAGAGGAGCCTTGTCTTGAGATGCCCAGGGTTTCTGGGTAGGATAAGGGAACAGGAAGAATGAGAGCGATGATTCTTCATAGCTGGCCATGCCTTGAGGAGAAAGAGTGTGAGTATCTTGATTGCTAAATGCTTGGGTTAGAACAGCAACCAGCAGTGGAGGTCACGGGTTTTCTCTCCTGTGTGGGTCTGTCATGGTCGTTGGGGGTTTCTGAAGAGAACCGATGACACAGGTGTCAGCTTTGGAGCCCTGGCCGGGAGAGCGAGGGTGGGGGATTGGAGCGGAACACGTTTTCCGTTCCTGCCCCTGGTCCCTGGTTCTGCCTTTCCCATCCCACGAGATGGTAACAGGCATGGCTGTCAGGGAAACGTGCTCCCCCTCTCCCTGGCGCTGGGTTTCCTGGCTTACTATTATTTTAGGAGCTGGGGTGAGGTCTTCCCCTCCACCCCATAAACACAGCAATGAGGTTCCCTTTCCTTCCTCCCCCCACTTATTTATGGCTCCAGGGATCTTGACCTTGTGCATGGTTTAAGCTGGGGAGGTGGCGGGGTGGGGAAGGGAGTCTGGGAGGGGAGAGAGGCTGGGCTGGGGCGGGGGGAGTTGCATTTGCAGCCTTAGAAATACCACAAGCATGCTTTTGGGCCATGTGTGGGGTGTTCACATATGTAGACAGAAGGGACACACGCCAACTCTCCTCGTATTGGTCATGAGGACATAGGGCCTTTTTGCTTCTTTGAGGTGAGGGCATCTGTGAAACCTTGTTTCCAGTGGAGGGAACGGACCTACTCGTGGTCATGTTACAATCCTTGGAAGGGAAATTGTCCATTGCTCTATCAATGGATATTTATAAATTGCCTACGGCCAACAGTCAAAGGTCTGTCATGAGTAGATGGTGTCCTGGCTGGGTCAGAGAAGGGACTGTCTCATCTGTCCCTCTGGCGTTCCCAGGTTCTCATGTGGGCTTTAGCTCCCAGCCAGCTGTCTATTCTGTGCTCCTTTCCTGGGCTCAGGAAGTAAGAGTATGTGTGTGAGAAGGTGTGTGTGTATGCGCATGTGTGTGTGGTGGTGATGTGTTTGTGGTGCGTGTGTCTTGTGTGTGATGTATGTTTGTGTGCTGTGGTGTGTGGGTGTTTGTGTGTGGTGTGTGGGTATTTGTGGTGTGTGTTTGTGGTGTGCTGTGTGTGTGTGTATGTGTGTGTGTATGTGTGTGAAGAGATTTGTAGGGACACACTAGTTCACCTGAGGAGCCTCAGGCCTCTTTCTGGTTGACCTTTTCTCTGGTAGGCAACTTCTGTTTTGGTAGGAGGGTGCAGTTAGTAATATACCACCTTCAGTGTATTTTTTATGGAGATTGTATATAAAATATATAAATATATACATATAATTTGTTCTATTTTAAGGAGACGGGGGGACTTAGGTAAGGGTGGGTGGGTGCAGGGATCAGATGCAATAGTCATGCGTGGGAGGCTTCAGGCACGGGAGACAGCTGGGGCTGGGAAATGGGAGGGCAGGAGACTGAACTGGGCCAGAGGAGTGGGGCCTGGTGCCCTCAGCACACATATATACATAGAGAGGAAACCTATATACAGTCTATCTAGCTAGCTTATCTATATATCTATATATCTATATGAAGTCATAGTTCGCTTTATTTTTGTACCTGTGCTTAGAGATGTTTGGAGCAGGATACTAGCTCATGCCTTGGTGCCCCCGCCCCCGCCGCCCCCCCGCGCGCCCCCCCCCCCCCCCCCCGCCGCCTTCCCCTATGCCTCTTCCTTTGAGACGCTCTGTTCAGAGTTGCTTGGGTATTTCTGATGGAAATGTGTATATACGACAAATCTAAAAACAACAAAGCGAGCCGGAGGCTGTGGGAGCGACTGGGTCGGATGGCTCCTTAGCCCAGGACCCACAGTGATGCTTGCCACTGGGATGGGGACACTATGGCTGGAAACCGTTAGCACAGGTGCTTCCTATGGTGAGGACGGAGAGTTGCATTCGCCCCCATGTGGCTGTGGGTTGGTACTCAGTTCCCCCGAAGGGATCCAGCCCAGCAGCTCAGGGGCTTACAGTGCCTGTCCTGACTCAGGCATTCCCAGAGGGTGTGGCGGCGGGTGGAGGGAGGCGTCTCGAGATAGCTTTGGGAGGCTGCCTGCATGGACTGTCTCGGAGAAGAATATCCTGCTTGCTCTTGCTGCAGTTTCTTGGAACCCGTGTGAATGTGATATCTAGTATAAATATACTATATATGCTCCCCCCCCCACAGTTAGTATTTTACTTGGAAAATAAGGTGGCATTGGAGATGGGATGGTTCCATCCCGGGACAGTCAGTGGAGGATGAGGAGTGAGAGAAGGGCGTGGGGCATAACGGGGAGGAGGGAGCCAGGTGGAAACTCCTTCTGGCACCTGGCCTGGGACTTAGAGAACCGAAAAGTATATCGGAAGAACTTGACCCAGAACTGGAGATTCTGGGGAGCAGGAGCTCACTGGTATTGGAGCGGAAACCGTTGTGGGCCCTGAAGGATTCCTTTCTGAGAATTCAGGTCTTCGCATTTGCTGCGAGAGCCGCACGCCTTGCAGCCATGGCAATGGTCCCCTGGTGCTGGCTCTTTCTTCCGACTCGCCAGGAGCTGAGAGCCGTGTGTTTGGAGGTGGTGCAGGGCCAGGTGGTGCAGGCAGCCAGGAGAAACTCATGGCTGAGTCTCTCTGCTCCCATCCGGCTTGTCAACTAAAAGGCAACAGAACCCTCTTCCCCAACCGAAGGGGCAGCTGCCCAAGAGCTCTTGTCCCATGGAGTTTGATCATTAGAGGGACCCAGATGTTTGATCATTAGATGGCTCAGCCATGGGAAGGACTCTTTTAACATGTTGGGGTTTTATGGGAAGAGTAGGGTGGGTAGGGTGGAGCTTGAGTCTGACTCCTGACCCCTGAAGAAGGGCTTGTTCATTGCTCATGTAGACCTTATGGGTCACTGCCCTTCCCTCAGGCACTGTCCTTGGGTCCCTGAATTACCTGCTCAGAACATCCCCAATTTCCAAGGACGCTGAAGGAGTACTGGAAGGGCTCCAGTACTGGGTCCACGTGGCTGTGTGTCTGTCCTCAGAGGTGGTTGTTTCCAGCAGTTTTCTCTGGAGGCCAGAGGGGCAGGCAGCCAGATGTTTCTTGTAAGAATTTGAAGTGGCACATTCTGTGCCCCTTCCTGGCTTGCAGTCCCCCCCCAACACAAAGGAGCCTCCCCGTTCCTGTTCTAGAGCCACCCTCCTCTTTTGCTCTACACACCCTGTCCCACACCCGGTGCACATGCAACTAGTAGAATAAATTACTTCAGCACAACAGGCCCCTCGGAGGGTTAGTCCCTCCACTAGGTCTCGTGTTGTTCTAAACTCGACTTCTGTCCATGTTAAGTCCAAGGCTCGATCTGTAGAAACGTCAGTGGCCACCTGGTATATGAGATCAAGAGTCACTGACCTACCTGCACATAACCCATCCCATCCTCCAGCCTCCAGTTGGGCTCTTCAGTTCTGTGAGCAAAAGTGAAGACAAGAAACATAACCCCTACCTTGAAATTATGGAGCTGGGAGGGGATGTCATTCTTACCTCTGCCTTTTTCTGGCCACACACCCTCAGAAAGATGGTGAAAAGGTAGACACTGGAGAGGAAAAATAGCCCAGCAAAGAGCTTCAATTTCTCTGAAGAGCCAGTCTTTCCTAAAGGCATAAGTGGATTGAGATCTGATGGGATATGGAGTCAACAAAACTTCCTGTCTTTGAACCTCTCAGTTAATGGACAGGTTGGTGGAATGGGTGCTCTGATCAAGCTTTTGAGACCCACAGTCTCTTCCAGGAACATGAGCTGTTCCATATGCCTGCGCTGTATTCCCTGGCTCTCATGTAGTGGAATTGTTTCAATTTGGCAACCTCTGTCTGCTGTATGGAACGAGCATTGGGAGCGGACAGACCCCCTGGGAATTGCTCACCCAAGGATCAGTGTGGGCCCCATCCTTCTCTCCCTTATCAGTACATCTACCAAAAGCTTGGGGAAGAAGGGCTTGTTCATTGCTCATTGACTTTTTGCTGGGTTGCTTCACTTCTGTTTGCTGTTGGTGTTAGGTTGAGCCACTGTGGACAGTATAATAGGATGAAGGAGCACTTGTCCATGAGAGCTTGGCCATGACATTGGGGTGAGGGATGTCTCCTGTGTATAGTGCCCAGGGCCTGGGAGAGGGGGTACGTTATGTAATGATCTCCACTGCTGGAACTTTAGACTGAAGTGTTACCAGGGGAGTGGTTGGTTTAGTAGAGAATAGCAGTTTAAAGCTCCATTTACCAAGTCGTATACATCAATCTCGAAAAATCGTAACGTCTCGTGGGATTTCATTTCCGAACTACCATCTGTGGGGCCCGAGATGGAGGGCACGGGATGGGATGTGCTTTCTCCAGGCGCTCCTTCTCCATAGCCCCCGACTGGAAGGGACCGCATCCTGTTTCCTGCCAGTGACGTCTGGTTCCTTTTATCTTCAACGTTTCCTCTTGTCCCGGGAGAAATTTATCATCCTGGATCGAACTCTTCCATTGCACAGCTGGAGGCAATTTTGTTGGCATTGCGCTCCCCCATTTCACCCCCGCGCTCTGTGGACATGCAGAGCGGGGGGACTAGGCAGTGTGGGTGGGGAGCGGCTTCTGAGGCTGCCTCCTCCAGACCTCTTAAAGAGTCCATACCTCTAGATGCCTCTTGCATTCGTTCTTCTTTTCTAACGAGTCTGGATACGACTTATCAGTTTCGTCCTGGGGGTTCCGGCTCCCATTTCGGACTCTTTTATTTCCTCCTTCAGCTTCCTTTGGGGGTCAGCCTCCATCCATGCCAGGTCTTCGGAAGACCCTTCAGCCTCGTTTCCATTTCTTGAATGTCGAGTATTACAACATAACTGCGCTAGGGTGCTTTATGGTGCTGTTCTTGAAGAGGCCAGCTGGACTGAACCTCCTCTGTCCCACTGGTTCCTTAAACTTTGCTGTATTTTGTTTTTTTTATTTGATTTACACCCACCCTCCACCCCCACCCCGGGGTTTGGGGAGGGAGCTGGGGGAGGGTGGCTTTTGTGTTTTCTCTTTTCTGTATGTATGAACTGGTTAAAGTCAGTGATCACGGGCAGCTGACTTCATGGTATTGGTTGGCTGACTTTGGTTAACGATTCAAGACAAACCAACACATTGTACAGCTGCACACAGAACACCTTTGAGTGTGAACTTGAATGGCAACTCGAGGCTTACTATTTGAACTTCAGGTATGTAACTGAAAAGTAAATAAAAACACTATTTTTTCAGTAAGCTTTTTTTTCTTCTACAAGACAACTTAGAAATCAAACTATAAGAACAGTAAATCGGTGCTGTACCAAAGCCTTATATGAACATGTTCGACACTCTGTATAACCTGTCTCTGGTGAGCTCCCTGCTCTGTCACCTTCTTCTCAAAAGCCTGGGAATGCCAGCGAGTGCCAAGCCTGGGGCTGGGTCTTGGGGACCTGTGGCCATGGGGACCCTTTGGAGCAGAGGAGGATGGTGAGGTGGGACCATTCTGCTTCCTGAGTAGATCTGAAAGGACACCAGGCATTTGTGTTTGTGTGTGTGTGCATGTGCGAGGGCTGGCGTGCGTATGTGTGTGTGTATGTATGTGTGTGGGTACACACGTGTGTGGTGTGCATACAGGTGCACATGCCAAAGTGAATGCTCTCCCTGGGGGCCTGAGAGGGAGGCCCAGGTTGACTCTGGGAGTCGGGTGGTCATGGCAAAGGCCTGTGTCTTGTCTCCATCCCTGTCCTCACTGTCAGGAAATGGAGGTGTATATGGAAACAGCTACACTCTCCACTAGGTGCTTTTTCCTCAAAGTCTACAAACTCTAAGCATTTACAAAGGGCCCGTCCAGGAGGCAGGCACCTCCAACCACCAAATCACAGTCTGTCAGCTCTTGCTGGCTTTCCTGGGAAAGGGGCTTCCTCCTACAGTGGCCCCTGACCTCTCATCCCTGGGTCTGGGCCTGTTCTAGCTGCTGCCCCTCTAGGTGGGCTCTGACGGTGGTCCTCCCCCTCTTCCCGATCAACAAAGAAGACCCGCCTGGAGAGGACCCCTGAGCCACGCCTGCTCTGAGGCCCTAAGCAATAATGCCTTCCCTGGTTACCCAGGACAGTGAGTCCTTTGGCCTTAGACTCCCGCCAGTTAAAAACTGAGTGACGCCTCTAACTCACTTAGGGAGAGGATGAGTCTTCGGCTGCATGGCTCGGGCTGCCGTGGCTCGGGCTGCCGTGGCTCGGGCTGCCGTGGCTCGGGCTGCCGTGGCTCAGGCGGCCACGCCAGGCTCCTCTCGCTGGTATTTTCAGGCTTGCCGACTACTAACCAACTCATTGCCAGTAACACTGCATGTTCATATAGCGAGTTAAAAATAAAACATGCGAACACATACATGAGCAGACAAAAAGAAAAGAAAAAAAGAGGCGCATCACATGAGCGGATGTGTAAGCCCCTGAAGGTGTGCTTGGAACGCGTTGCAAGTGAAACAGATGAAAAGAAGTTTAGTATTTAATGGCTTCTCATGTAACATTAGTCTGCTTCAGAAATGTTTTGTATTTTGCTATAAATAAACATTTGCTAAAAAAAAAAATGTATTTCTAATGTTTATTTGTACCCAGGAAGTACTTCCCGATGTTGTCTAATGTCACCACTGGCTTAGGTCTCCCTCATCAACCCATTTTGAAGTCACAGTCTTAACGTGATTCTGAAAGGAGTTGAGACTTGACGGGTAAGGAGCTACCCTTCATTCACTAAGCAAATGTGTACCGAGGGCAATAGTGTGTCTTAGTCCACTGTCCCAGTCACTTGGGGCCCAACAGTGAACGAAATGGACAAGGTTCTGGTTCTTGTTCTTCCAGGGCTCACCTGCTAGTGGGAGGGGACCGACAGGGAACACTTCACGCCACAAGAAAATCACTGAGAATTCAGTGCGGCAGCAGGCGCTTTTGGGACCCATGGAGCAGGACGAGGAGCCCCTGAAGTGCAGAGGGAGGGTCTCTGCAGCTGAACATGGAGCTCTCCGCGTGGGCCTCCCTGAGGAGATGGCCTGAGCATAAACTGGAAGGGGACTTGCTTATCCCCGTGTCAAATGCACTTTTTTTTTTTTAATCTTCACCCGAGGGTATTTTCCCATTGATTGTTAGAGAGGGTGGAAGAGAGGGAAAGGCAGAGAGAAATATCGAGGTGAGAGAAACACATCGATGGGTTGCCTCTTGCACACGCTCTGACCAGGACCCAGGCCGGGGAGGAGCCTGCATCCGAGGCTCATGCTCTTGACCGGGATGGAACCAGGGAATCTTCAGTCCACGGGCCGACTCTCTATCCACTGAACCAAACTGGCCAGGGCGAATGCACGTGTTTTTAACTGGATTTCTTTACAATATCTGAAAACATTAAGAACCACAAGAGACGCTGGCTCTTCAGTTATGTGACGAAGATAGTTTTTTTTTTTGTTTTTTTTTTTGTTTGATACCATTTTGTCTAAATGGGTCTCCAACAGGCTGGCTCTGGACCACATTTCACACCCAGGAGCCAGAGGCTCAGTGACTCCCATGATTTCCAGTGTTCTTTGGGATATTCTAAACTTCCTTCAATTTCTTGGGGAAGGTTCTAGATGGGAATAGCAGCTGTCTGAGCCCCTTCCAATTCCCCATCCCCCCGAATCTGAAGTCATGACCCCAATCCCCTTTTCATTTCTACTTTATTGTCCTCCCACCTAGGCAGGCCACCATCCATGGGTGACTTGAATAATCAGGAAATATCTTCTGCAAGAAATGGTGCTTTTACTTTTTATGCTATATCTCTTATTGTTTGGATTATCTCTTTCCCCTCTCTCTGTAAGAATAAAAAATGCCAGTGGCATTGTTTGAATGAATAGAGGGCCTGGGTCATTTTATTACAAATTTATTCTTTCTTTTTAAAGCTTTTATTGTTTTGGTTAATCCTCATTTGAGGATATTTTTCTATTGATTTTTTTTTTTTTTGAGACTGGAGGGAGAGAGAGAGAAACATCGATGTGAGAGAGATACATCTATTGGTTGGTTGGCTCCCACATGCACCCAGACCAGGGCCAGAGATTGAGCCTGCAACCAAGGTACATGCCCTTGACCTAATGGAACCTGGGACCCTTCAGTCCGCAGGCTGACGCTCTATCCACTGATGAGGGCACAAACTTATTCTTTTGATTCATAAAATATCGTTCTCCTTCAGCATTGTCAAAACTGGGTGACCAGCTATAAGCCCCACAATCTATCTATTATTTGTTTAACTTCCCTCTTGTGTCTTTCTCAGGCATATATTGGCTATACCTTATGCTTACCCCTCCCCCCCCTACCCCCACACACACATCCCCATTTCTGAGCTATGGCATCATTAAAGTAGGTTACTTTATGATTTCCTTTTTCTATCTCCACTCTCAATGCCCTGGAGAATAAAGGGCATTGTCACATCATCATTGGACAGCCAATCAGGTGGGCACCTCCCTTCAATGACCTCTTTGTTCCAGAAGAGTCCTTAGGCTGCTTCAATGGATGGAGGGAGCCAAGAAGAAGGCCTGGCCTAAGTCCAAAGATGATAATTACCACATGGATTATGTACATTCTCGCCCGGAAAGGTGTAGGGTGCCCCTTCCCACCAAAAACCAGTTCGGTAAGTGAAGTGGATGGGAGCCAGACAGAACCCTTCTCCCTTCTGAGCCCCCTGCTGCACTTCTGGAGAGAAGACCTTACAATGTCTAAGTTTGGATAAAAATGGAGAAAGAGAGGGGCTGGATCTCCAGGTGTTTTGAGGGCATCAACTTATCAATTTGTTGCAGGACATCGAAGTTGTGGAAACTGAGGCTGTGTCTGTACTAGAGCACTGGTTGAAAAAAGTGAGTAAAAATCCCTTTCTGACTCAGGGTACCCCAAATTCTAGAGAGCTGGCCTCAGTGGGTGCAGGGATCTGGACTTCCCTCTCCTTCGAATGGGAAACTCAAGTTCATTGGCCCTGCCTAGAGCCGTTTCTAACACACCAGATGTCCTAGAGCAGTGGTTCTCAACCTTCCTAATGCCGCGACCCTTTAATACAGTTCCTCATGTGGTGGTGACCCCCAACCATAAAATTATTTTCGCGGCTACTTCATAACTGTGATTTTGCTACTGTTATGAATCATCATGTAAATATCTGATATGCAGGATGTATTTCCATTGTTACACATTGAACATCATTAAAGCATAGTGATGAATCCCAAAAACAATATGTAATTATACATGTGTTTTCCGATGGTCTTAGGCGACCCCTGTGAAAGGGTCGTTCGACCCCCAAAGGGGTCGTGACCCCCAGGTTGAGAACCACTGTCCTAGAGGATGCTGGGGCTTCTGTCTTTATAAGAGATGTGCTGGAAGCGCCACTAGCCCTTCTCGAGCATACTGGATGCAGGGTTTCCGATGTGTTGCCCCAGCTCCAGGGCGTCTTGGGAATCCCTTGGGATAAGGCCCAGGACTGAGTGACTTCCCTGGAACCCCACGGGGAGGTAGCCGTAGGCGAGCTCATTGCAGGCACCGTGAGACACAGAGTTTGGATGTGTGGTTGTGTAGAATGTGTGTTGTGATGGAGAGGAAGAAAAAAAGAAAAGGACAAAGAGAACGAACTGGGGGGGTCAGATACCAAGTGACCCTTTGAGGGGGAAATGACTCACCTTTCAGACCGAAGAAGAGGCTTCCCAGGATATAAAGGAGAAGATGTCCAGCAACTGCCCTTCCATCCATGGCGAAGATATCCATGTGACCAGAGATGTGGTAACTGAAGAGTTGGAGACCATCATCCTGGGGGCATGGGGAGGGAGGAAGGGGGAAGGCAGGAGGTCCTATTGCCAAGGATCTGGGCTAAGTGGGTGGGGCTGGTCCAGGCTTCGGGAGTCCTTCTTGGGCAGCGATCACGTGGACCCTTCCCGGCTTTCCTAGGTGAAGCACCATCTCTCAAAGTGCGATTTGTTAACAAGCCCGAGTCAAGAAGTCCTAGAGGAAAGGACAAGAATCCAGTTCATAAGATGGAGGTAAAGCACCTCTTATTGTCTCTGAGCCACGCTGTGAGGAGGGAGAAGCACAGAAGGCACAATCCCGCCAGCTGCTGCGGGCTCCTGGCTAACACAGACCCACAGCCATTCTCCTCAGAGCTTGATGCCTTGCCTTTGGCTGAGAACACTCGCAGCCTTCCCCAGGGGTCTTCCGGGAGCATGGCAGCCACCTTGAAAGCCCAGCGCATCCCTAAGTTTTAAAATGACGTTAGGGGTTGGGTCACGGGGGTTGCTCACCCTCTCCTAAACGCTTCTGAGTACCTCTCAGACTTTAGTGATTTTTGCGTTTGATGGGTTCAGACGCGGCTGCACTTTAAAGAGCTGTAAGGACATAATCTCTTAACATGCAAAAGCCAAAGGAAGCCCTCATCTGCCAGGGAGGTGAGGGGAGGTTTCCAGGCTCCGAGGCTGGAATTATGTGCTTCTGGTGGCTTTGCCAGCCTCCCACTGTGCCTGCCCCAGACTGACCTTCCCCATCCTGGCACGGAAGTCGCCACCTCAAGGCAGGGAACTGGGCCTGGATGCTGGCTCGCTCCGTTGGCAGGAGCTTCCCTGTTTCCTTTCTGGGGCTGCGCTCACACGGGATCTTTTCCCAGGAGAAGACCTATGGGATTAAACTGCGAAGGAGCCCTCTCTCATCTCTGTAGGCTCTTCCTCCTCCCCGTACCCCACCGCCAGCTTTGCTCTCTTCTCTCCAAGAGGATATATTTCTCAGAGAAATTTATTTTTGCTTCAGGATATCCATTTTCAGGTGTTTACCCCTTCCGGTGGCATGAGCAATGGAAATGGGGGTCCGTCTGCGCAGTAATTACAAACAGGAAGGGTGGTGGAGGCCTCCCTGGGAAAGAGGTTTTTGGAAAACCTTCCCAAAGTCCCTAAAACCATAAACGTTGGTAAATTATAGTCACCAACATTTATGGTTTTAGGGACTGTTTTTCTACTGGGAAAAGATCCGAAGTGGGCACAGCCCCAGGAAGGAGACAGGGGAGCTTGTGTGTGGGAGGCATGTCCATGCCTGATATGGCTGCACGGAGGGACTCTCAATGCAGCACTTTCCCAGCTTAGATAATCGAAACATCGCTTTTCACTATAGTTTTAAACCTCAGCTGCGTGGCGTAGCTAGGTTAAAGCACAGCGCGGGGACCCAGGTCGCAGCAGTCCTAGGACGGCTGCCAGGCCCTCGCAAAATGTTTCCGGGAGGACATTTTCTTGGACTGACCCGTGAACTGGGCAGGGCCCAGGTAACAGGAGCTGGGGCGGGCTTCCCACAGATGCAAGAGCCTTGAGGACTTAGCCGGTCTGGTTCTGGCCTCTGGGACCCAGTCCTGTGGCCCTTTCTTCTCTGAGGCCTGCCCTTCCCCCCCTCTATTGGGGTACGCTCTCTCTCTCCTCTGGAATCCTGATCCAGCTCCTCCTGGTTGAGAGAGATCCCTGAGCACGCCTGTTCCCCCCCAGGCAGTATCAATTCTGTCTTCACATGCAAAGCCACAAGGAACGCACCTAGAGCAAGGCATTGTCCACGGAAGGCAGTTTCCACAGACACAGAAATCGGGGATCCAGTGGGCAGGCTGATTTCACTAGAGTGGAGTGTTTGTGAAGGCAGGAGGGGTGTGGAGTTGGGGAGGACAGAAAGGGGACCGTGGAGAGGAAGACAGATCCAAGAGGGTGAAGTAAAAACAATAGTAGCGATGAGGTGCCTACAGAGCCTCTGTAACAGTTTTCTAGAAGGATCTCTGAATCATAGTGACTATGGCACAAGGCTGATCACACAGAGCTGACAGTGAAGTTAGGGTACCCTTGAGTTCCTGGTACTGGAAGGGTCAAGGCTCAGCTCAAAAGTCCATGCCATGGGGTCAAAACTGACCCTTCGCACGACTGCAACCCCAGCAGTCTCGCGATGCCTGGTGGCAAAGAAAAGGAAACAGCCCAGGCTTTAATGGTGTGTTGCAGCCATACCCGTATCTTCCAAGTGCCAAGTGAGGTGAGAGATGAAGTTGTGCGCGATCGAATAGAGCAGGTGAGACGAAGGTAAGCTGCTGGGACAAGTTGCTTTGTATTCCTCACTGGGAACTAGTGGGGTGAGGTGGGATGGGCTGCTGGCCTCGCTTCCGATGGTTTCCCTGAGCTCCAGCTCATACCTAGATCCGGCGGAGCCTGGAGTGGGTCTGGGCAGAGTGCCTCTTTGTAAGACACTGCTCCCAGGTCCAGATGGGGTGATGGTCCAGGCATGGGCTGCCTGCCCCGCCCACCTGGGGCCGTGGGCTGGGGATCTTTTCTGGGTGGGCTCTGCCATTTTGCCTACCCCCTTCTGCCTTGTCCCTCTCCTCTGTGCCTTGCAGTTTATGCCATCTTTCGGATGAGTCATCTCAGAATTTTGACAGAAATTCCTACTCAGAGTGCTGAGAGCTACAGGTGAGGAGCCGGCGGAGAAGAGGGCTACGCTGGGCAGGGAGACAGTGCCCTGGGCAGGGGCCTGATAACCAGGCTTAGCTTTCCCTGTTGGTGATGGCCTGCACTTGGGGCCAGTGCGGGCGGGAGAGAAGGTACTAACTGCCTTAGGCTCCCGCAGTACCTCCCTTAAATTTCCTTTTTAAAAAAATTATTAAAAATTAAATTGATTGTGGTGACATTGGTTAATGTGACCGTATAGGTTCTGAGTGCACATTTCTATATACATGATCTGTATATTGCACTCTGTGGCTACCACTCAAAGTCGGACCATCTTCCAACACCATATATTAGACCTCCTCTACTCCCATCACCCCTCCACCCCCTTCCCTCTGACAACCACCACGCTGCTCTGTGTCCATGAGTTTCAGTTGTATATCTCACATGAGTGAAAGCATGTGGTTCTTCGCTTTTCCTGCCTGACTTTTTTCACTTAGCATGATATTCTCAAGGTCCATCCATGTTGTCGCAAGTGGCAGTATTTCGTCTTTCCTTATGGCTGGCTGATATTCCATTGTATAGATGTACCACATCTTCTTTATCCAAGGACACTTCGGTTGTCTCCATGTCTTGGCCACCATGAATAAGGCTGCAATGAACACAGGGATGCATATATTTTTGTGAATACACATTTTCGGGTTTTTCAGGAATGTACCCAGAAGAGGGATTGCTGGGTCATATGGTAGCCTCAATGCACGGATTGCTCAGGTTTGCCTGCATGTTGAGTGGGGAATCCTTTGTTGAGTCATCGTGGTTCAAGTTGTTGAAATTTCAGCGGGAGAGACCAAGGGGATCTCTCATGTTGCCATTCCTCGGACACCACTCATTAGATTTCTGGAAGGACTTCAAGTCAAGTTCAGTCTGGCCTCTCTGCCTCTTTTAACCCTAATATCATAATCCAGAGCTTCTCACCTGTGCACAGGCTTGGGGACCGCCTGAGATGGGGTGTTAGGTTGTGGCGGGGCCCGTGGGTCTGCATTTCTGATGCTTTCAGGCAATGCCACTGCTGACACCATTTTGAACCACAAGATTGCAGGGCACTGGAATCAGGAGAGAACATGCACGGGTTTGGGCCCTGCCATTAAGTAGGGCCATGACTTGGGTCACGTGGCCTCTTGGCCTGCACTTGGTAGCAGGGGTCACAACAGTGGCTGTTTATGTGGCTCTGGAAGGTGGGAAACCATCCATTCAGGAGATGGTTACTGTGCTCCTGCCAGGAGGGAAAGACTGTGCTGGCTTTCATGGGGAGGGGGCGTATTGGGGGGAGGGGAGAGGGAAGGGGGTGGGGCTAGAGGAGTGATTTAGAATCAGCTGACCCCTGATGAGCTTAAAGGAAGACCATGGAGATGTAACACGGCATTTATTGAGCATTTACTATATGGGGCTTCTGCACAAGGCACTTAGTCAAGAGTTCTCATCTGATTTCAGACAACGTTAAGAGGGGGGCATTGTTCATGCCCATTATGCAGATGGCAGAGGGTAAGCCAAGTCTTGGGAGCCGACGCTGGGTTCCAGTCCAGCTCCCCCGTGGCGAGTTGCTTTATGGCTTTGTGCCTCAGTTTCCTCAGACTTCGGAAGGTTGCCTTGCGGACCGTGGCATTCAGCCTGTGCTACACACCGTGTCAGTGGTTTGCTAATATCAGTTGAGAGGAAGAATCTGAGGTGCTCGCAGGGGCTTCTGAAGTTTGAAGCAGCCAGGCTTCCGTCCCAGCTCCGTCCGACACACCACCACCTGTTTCTAACGTGGATTCCCCGCTCTCTGCGTCCCGCTCTCTGAAGGAGGAGGCGTCGCACATCTTGTCCTTTGTGATCATTTCTGTCGTCATTTCCCTGCTTCCCAGGTTGATGTCCTTCAGGGTCAAGGGGAAGCCTGTGTAAGAAGAGTGTCCACCTCCTCTTTGACCTGAGGAGCAACCTCACCTGGACAGAGAGAATCCAGTGGACAAGCCCTTCCTTGTGACAGTGGCAACACTGGAATATTCACAGTGAACTGCTAATAAAGAGACATGCTATTTACCCACCATCGTAGCGTCTGGTATCAGTGTTTTGCCATTCATTCATTCATTCATTCATTCATTCATTCATTCATTCATTCATTCATTCTTACATTCATTCATTCTTACATTCATTCATTCATTCATTCATTCATTCATTCATTCATTAATTCATTCATTCATTCTTACATTTACCAGACACTGAGCACCTCATGGCTTGCCTCTGGGGACACAGCGTTCAGACCTGGGTGACAGAACACACTCATCCTAGCTCTGGGGGAAGACCATGCTGGTTGCTCCTGGACGGTTAGGAGGGGCGCTGGAGAGAACTGGGGTGGACTGAGACGGGAGGGATTTCCTGAGGTAAGTGTGGCTGGTATGTTTCACTCAGGTGTTGATTTTTGCCTTCCCTAGCACGCTTCCTGTCTTTATGGAGATCCAAGTTTCTGACCGATAGCCTTTCCCTTTTTCTGAAGAACTTTAAACATTTCTTTTTTTTTAAAAAAAAATTTCTATTAATTTCAGAGAGGAAGGGAGAGGGAGAGGGAGAGTTAGAAACATCAGTGATGAGAGAGAATCATTGATTGGCTGCCTTCTGCACGCCCCCTTACTGGGGATGGAGCCCACAACCCGGGCATGTGCCCTTGACTGGAATCAAACCCGGGACCCTTCAGTTCGTAGGCAAGGAGTGGCTGGCACGCAGGCTGCTGGAGCTCAAGTGCTGTTGAGCCCCTTCGCAGCGGTTCTCAGCCTGTGGGTCGCGACTCCTTTGGGGGTCGAACGACCTTGCACAGGGGTCGCCTAAGACCATCGGAAAACACATATATAATTACATATTGTTTTTGTGATTCATCACTGTGCTTTAATTATGTTCCATTTGTAACAATGAAAATACATCCTGCATATCAGATATTTACATGACGATTCATAACAGTAGCAACATTACAGTTATGAAATAGCCACGGAAATAATTTTATGGTTGGGGTCACCACAACATGAGGAACTGTATTAAAGGGTCGCGGCATTAAGAAGGTTGAGAACCGCTGACTTAGTGGGACAGAGCCCTCTCCACTCTCCCAACTCAGAGGCTGCTTCTCCAGACACCATCAGATGGCACCCTTTGCATGCGGAAGGGTTTCCGGAAGGCGAGCTAGTCTCTCTGGGTGTGTGTTGCCGGGTGTAGAAAGGCCATTGCGTGTCTTAATTTAATGGTGAAGTCAGTTCACATTCATGTACATGAACTGAGCTATTCATTCAAGCAAAATGTAGTGGGCATTTGCACCCAGCAACGTGCTGGGTCGTAGGGGAGCGGGTGCGTCTTCGGCCACACTCCCAAGGAGCTCAGGGTGGAAGAGGGGCGGGCGGACAGGCCAGCAAATAGCCAAACCTGGTGTGAAAACAAACGAAAGAGTATAGATGGTAGCGCAGAGTGGGGAGTGTTTTTCTCTGCTCCAGAGAAAACTCACCGACTTCCCAACGGAGGTGATATTTAGGCCGAGGCTTCCCAGGCTCTGGCAGTAAAGGAGGGGTCTCCCAGGAAAGGGAAAACCCACAGGAAGGAGGCAGGATGTGGTGGGGGAGAACAGGAGAGGAGGTTGAGAGGGGCGCAGGTGGGGCTCGTCCAGGTGAGCGCACAGGTGGGGCTCGTCCAGGTGAGCGCACAGGTGGGGCTTGTCCAGGTGAGCGCCCGGGAGCAAAATAACCCCGGGAAACCCGGCTGGAGGACCCGGAGGGCAGGAGCTGAGCCTGACATGCTGGCCAGGAAGGGCGTCTCAGGGGCGAGAGGTGCAGGGACCCAGCTTCAGGTACTTGCCAAGACCTTCGGTTTTCACTCTGTGCTGGGAGGAACAGTTAAGGAGCGCAGAAGCTCCGCCTGTCTCCCACAAACACCTGGAGTTTGGGGAGGGGTGGGGGGGGGACCTGCGTTCGTCTTAGGGCCGCTGCTCCTTCAGCACCTAGGGAGGAAATGCAACCATTAAGTGGCTCAAATGGAGTTTTGTTCTGCGCACGATTAACCCCGGGAGGGGAGTTCGGGAACAAATATGCCTCCTCTACCTGTATTACAGGGGACGGAGCCACGGTAAATTACGAGAAAATCACTGGCAAATTTGGGACCAGTCAGCTGTGACCAAGCCATTTGTGTAGTTAAATGGAGCAGAAAGAGCTAATAAAGCGTTTGTGGGTCACGTATCTTCCCCGCCAGGGGGTCGGGTGCGGGAGATGAGGGTGGGCGTGGGAGCAGGTCCAGGCTGATGAGGCCTGTGGAGTTTCACCTGGGACGTTGTGGTGGTGGTGGGGGGGGTTGTGGTGGTGGTGGTGGTGGGGTTGTGGTGGTGGTGGTGAGGGTTGTGGTGGTGGTGGTGGTGGGGGGTTGTGGTGGGGTGGTGGTGGTGGTGGTGGGGGTTGTGGTGGTGGTGGGATTGTGGTGGTGGTGGGGGTTGTGGTGGTGGTGGCGGTGGTGGTGGGGGTTGTGATGGTGGTGGTGGTGGTGGGGGTTGTGGTGGTGGTGGTGGTGGTGGTGGTTGTGGTGGTGGTGGTGGTGTTGGTTGTGGGGGTGGTGGTGTTGGTGGTGGTTGGTGTGGTGGTGGGGGTGGAGGTGTGGGGGAGGGGGGAGGCCCCTTCCCATCCAGGGGTGCAGCATTGCCGAAAGGAGAAGTCGTGCATTCTAGCAGAGCCAGCGGCCTTCACCCAGCCTCTGCCCCTGGGGTCTATGCATAGATCAGCCCTCAGTTGCCACAAAGGGCCTCGGGACACCAGGGGGACAGGACACTCCTGAGTCTGTGGCTGCGGAGTGAGGTACCAGCTGGGGACTAACATCACCTGCTCTAATGAACAGCACCCAATGTGGTGGGAGACCCAGCCAGCGCCCTGGGGTGTCCACGGAGAGGTGGGGCGGGGGGGGCTGGTCCATCTCCAGAGGAGGATGGAAGGCGCCCAGCCAAACCTGTAGGGGAAACACGGGCTGGCTGTTAGAATGTCAAGGGCTCCGGACAGAGGGCAAGGGTGGGAGATGGGGCGATGCCTGGCAGGCACACTGCCGGGGCCAGGTGGCTGGTGGGGGTGTCGGGGAGGAGGGGGGCGCCTGGACTCCCAGGGGCACCTGTCAATCTCTGAGACTCCACACCAGCTGCAGCGCGGGCTGTGGAGGGCAGAGCTGGGACCCGGACACATGTGGCACCTGGCCCGCCCAGGCCCCTCTTGGGGGACTTACCGGTGGGCGCTGACCGTGCAGTGCCCACATCCCGGATGGCTGTGTTTCGGTTTCCATCGCCTCCCCGAGGGCTCTGCGGCCCAGCCTGTGGGTTGCTGCTTCGGGGGCTTTTCCCCTGGCCTTGACCCCTCCCTTGGCCCCTGTTCAGTCCTCAGCCCACCTTCGCCCTCACCCCGGCTTCTCCCCCTTCTCCCTGGTCACCCCCTCCTCGCCGCTCACTCCTTCACTCCTGCTTTGGCCCCCCACCCCCTGCTTCTTCTCGGAGTCCCAGGGCTGGGGGACCCGGAGCCCTGCAGCACCGCAGGAGGGTGCACTGGGGGCTCCTGCTCCCTGGGCTCTTTGGGGGGCGGAGGGGAAGAGAGCGAAGAGGGAGGTCAGCAGGAGGTCCACACCCACAGCTTTCCTTAGAGCCCTCCTGGCACAGCCACATCTGTGGTTGCTCACACACTTCTGTCTGCCGAGGTCTCCACCTTTCGGGGTGCGCCCACAAAGGGGGTGTGCGCCCTCGAGCCCCCCATACAGTGTCTGACACAGGAGCTGGTGGGGACTCAGGAAAGGAAGGACCCTGCCAGGTCCCAGGTGCCAGTCCGGCCTCCAGGGTTTGCGTCTCCATTTTCCAAGTGCCTTCTCCCATCTCTCATTTCCGGCGCCCCCCACAAGGCGTCTCTTGGTGGGTGGGCCGGGAGGTCCCACAAATGAAGGCAGGCGTGTGAGGAAGGGTCTGGTGTGAGCCCATTACCTGGAGAGCAGCGGACATGGGTTCCCACCTTCTAAGTGGGGCGCCTGGGGGCTCCCTGGGAAACTGTGATGGCTGTACTTTCCCCAAGAGGAGGCTCCTAGGAAATGCACACAGTGGGTGCTTTTCCTGGGGAGCATGGAGCACAATGGGGAACATGAGGCTCCTGGTGTTAGGTGGCTGGGGCTAGAATCCTGGCTCACCATTTGATGGCTGTGTGACCCTGAGCTAGGGGCTCAACCAGCCTGTGACTCGGGCTCCTGGGGTCCTCAGGAGGATCAAGGGAGAGGACCCCTGTAAAGCGTGCCCACGTGCCTGGCACTTGGCAGAGCATCGCCCACAGCGTGGTGCCCGTGGGGATGATAATGCCAGGAAGAGGCACTGTCCCAGCACAACCCCTTTCTGATGAGACGGTTGTTGGCGAATCTTCTCTCTCTTTTTTTTCCTTTAATATGTTTGTATTGATTTCAGAGAGGAAGGGAGAGGGAGAGAGAAACATCAATGATGAGAGAGAATCATTGATTAGCTGCCTCCTGCACGCCCCACATTGAGGATCGAGCCACATCCCAGGCATGTGCCCTGACCAGGAATTGAACTGTGACGTCCTGGTTCATAGGTTGACGCTCAACCACGGAGCTACGCTGGCCGGGCGGCTGTTATTCTGCATATTCAGAAAATACTCCCATCAGCCCTTTGCGGTGGCAGCTGGTGACTTAGCCACCGCATACAGGATACTCGGGGATCGCCCTCCGGGATCTGACGCTGGGAGGCGAAGTCATGCTGGTGCATCTAAAGATGCTGGGGGACCACAGACCGACATTTACTTCAAATAAAACCATCGGGCGTTTATGTGGGAGCCAGTGTGTGAGAGCGTGTGTCAGAATCACGCTTCGTCAGGTCAGCGTCTGTACCTCTTCGCGTTTGCCCAGAAGAAACAGAGTCCTAACTTTGCCAGCTCCGAGACCTGCCCCTTTGGAGCCGGCTGGACCCCCTGACTCCCCTAACACTCTGGGGAGGGCTTCTCTGGGTCTGCGTGCCAACCGGGGAAAGGCACGGCTTCCTCTGGCCTCAAGCTTTCTTGGGGTCTGGGGAGAGGCCCCCCCGACCCCCCACCCCGAGCCAGGCCTGGACCAGGCTGGGGCATGATGTGGCATCTTTCGGCCAGCAGATGGTGCTGTTGACTCAGTATTGCCGGCTGCTGGTCCCTAGAATGCCGGCCCTTCATTCAACCCCAATCTACTTATTTCTCAGGTATTTCTGCCCTATTCCCTGCACACCAGCCACCAGCCATGGTCTTGTGGGGGGTGGGGGCAATTTCCCTTCCCACTCAGGGCTCCTCGGCTTGGGAGCCAGCCACGGACAGTGGGCCTTTGTTTTGGAGGGAGGAGGTACCTTGTTCTCTCTGGCTTCAGGCAGAGGCTGGGGGAGTGAAGCCTCCTTGGCATTCCACCAAGCGCAGTCCTTGCCTGCACACCTCAGGGCTTCTAGGATGCCTGTAACAAGGCGTAGAATGGGGGTGGTGGGGGTGGGGGTGGGGGTGTGTGTGGATAAGGGAAATGCCAACACCGTGAATCAGGCCTAGGGCTTCAGATTCCCTTTGGGGACCTAAGTTGTGTCCACTTTTGCACAGCTGGGCATAAAGCAGGCCTTCTCCAACTTCTGTGGGCATCAGAATCCCACCAGATTACCAGCATACCTGATAAAGACGGAGATATTTTTGGTGCGTGATTACCATTTTATTTAAGTATGGGTGGTGTATAATATTATAGAGTTATCTTAGTTTCAGGCGTACACTATGGTGATATGACATTTTTATCCCTTACAGTGTGATCACCTCACTCATTTCAGTAACCATCTGACACCATGTAAACTTACCACAATATGAATGACTACATTCCCTTCACCTTTTCCACCCATCCCCCGGCCCCTTCCCCTCTGGTAACCATCTCTTTAGTCCAGCCGTGGGCAAACTACGGCCCGCAGGCCGGATCCGGCCCGTTTGAAATGAATAAAACTAAAAAAAAAAAAAAAAAAGACCGTACCCTTTTATGTAATGATGTTTACTTTGAATTTATATTAGTGCACACAAACACTCCATCCATGCTTTTGTTCCGGCCCTCCGGTCCAGTTTAAGAACCCATTGTGGCCCTTGAGTCAAAAAGTTTGCCCACCCCTGCTTTAGTCCCTGTTTCTGTAAGTCTATTTTTTTTTTTAAAAGATTCTACATATAAGTAAAACCATACACTATTTGTCTTTCTCTGCCTGACTTATTTCACTTAGCATAATACCTTCTAGGTCCATCCATGTTGTTGCAAATGACAAGATTATATTCTTTTATTTTTTTACATTCAATATTATTTCGTGTTGTTTCAGGTTGACAGCGTAGTGGTTAGATAATCATAGAGTTTACAAAGTGTTCCCCCTGATATTTTCAGTACCCACCTGACACTGCATAATTATTTCACTATTACTGAGTGTATTCCCTATGCTGTATTTTACATCCCTTTTGTAACTACCAATCTCTACTTACTCCCTTCACCTCTTTCACCCAGTCCTCCAGCCCCCACCCGCTCTGGCAATCATTAGCATGTTCTTTGTGTCTCTGAGTCTGTTTCAGTTGTGATCTTAGGCTGTGGTTCTCTGAGTTCGAGCCCAGCTTTCTCCTATTCCTCTAACCCTAGGTCACCCCGAAGTGCTCCCGGGACACGAATGAGTGGCCGCAGGAGAAACGCCTTCATCCATTACTGAGGGATATCTTTGACCGTAGTTGTCCTCTTTGTATCATGGTCGGTCTGAATAAATAAATTCTATTTATTCAGAATTTCAGTTTTCCTACGGCAGAAAGAACATCAAACTTGAAGTCCCAGCGCTATTACTTCCTAAAATGTGTAATCAAGGGCAAGTGGCTTAATTTCTCTGAGAATCATTAAAAAATAAAAAAAAATACGCATATAAATATTGATTCCTGCTCTCTCTCTCTCTCTCCAATAGGGTGATTAGAGATGAAGTGAGAGACTCAAGCCGTGCTCTGTGAACTGTAAAGAACAACCTAAGTGCATCCCCTGGGGGCAAGGATGGTGCGCATCTCATTCACAGCTGCCTCTCCAGCAGCCGGCCCGGTGCCTGGCACACAGCAGGTACTCATAAATAAATGAATGACGTCCACTGGGGAGGGTCCAAGCTCAACATGAAGTTATGTGGACATGATGAGTGATGGTAAAGAGAATGGAGGCTTAGAGTCTTTTTTTTTTTTCACCCAGGAGCTGCTGAGGGCAGCTGGGTAGGGGGTACCTTGGTTGTAACAAACAGTTGTTGAGTCACATGGACACAGCGAGGGGGCAGAGTGAGGGCGTATGGCCCAGGCGGAGGCCAGCAAGGATGTTCTGAGTCAGGTTAGATGGGCACTTGGCTCAGATTGCCATTCTGGTCTGCCTTTTTCTTAAGGCAAAAAGTTGAAGAACGACATAACCCGGCTTTGCCTCTGAAAAGATCCCTGGGTGTCTCTGCGATCCAGTTTTCTCATCCATCAGACGAAGACAGTAATAGCTATGCTGACAAACCTCATAAAACATTGTCAAGATCAAATCGAGTGTTTGATAAGGGCTGCGTGGCGCTCCGATACACAATGCAGACGCAAGCTGCTATACAGTAATTAGGCTCGCTCCCGATTGCGGAAGGCATCCCACTTCTCCAGGCTAGCGGCCAGAGAGCCGTCTCAGAGCTTTGAGAGCACTTGCTCGTAGATCATCTCAGTCTCTCTACCCCATCCGAGATGTTGAGTCATTATCATTCCCATTTATCAGAGAATGAAACTGAGGCTCAGAGAAGTCAGAGAGGTCAATATACACGGCTAGGTGCTGGAGGCCAGCTCTCAAGCAACACTTTCTGATTCTAAATTTGGTTGCCAAGACGAGGATGGTAGGTGTTTGTGGAGCTTGGATGTGGAGAGGTGGGGCAGGGAAGTCAAGGTATAGGTTATTTGCTTATTTAAAGAAAAATGATTTTACCACTTTCTTTTAAAAAATTCACTAGAGAGAGAGAGAGAGAAATATTGATTGGTTGCCTCCCGTAAGCTCCCTGACTGGAACCCACAACCCAGGTATGTGCCCTGACGGGGAATTGAACCCATGACCCTTCAGTGTGCAGGACGATGCTCCAACCAACTGAACCACATTGGCCAGGACTCAAGGTATAGATGTAAAGTTTGCTTGTACGGGCAGAAATGGACTTCCTTAGAGTGACAACTGCTGTTATGATGACACACAGTCCCTGGAAAATAAGGCAGCATCAGAGCACAGATTAATACATAATAAAAATTGCTGGAAATGCTCTAGGCAGATGCTCGCTGTCACACAGAAAGCTTAGGGAAATAAGGCAAAGCCATAGCACACCAGCTGATGGCCATTAAATACAGAGGCTAGAGGACAGCCTAGTGCAGCTGAGATCGGAGCCTCACTCGAACCGGGACAGCGGCCATTGAGAAGGGTCACAGTACCCGGTGGAAAGGGTGAGGGGGGTGGTGCTTCTGCTCACCAAGAAGCCCCCCAGCCCGGCCAGTGTGGTGCAGTGTTTGAGCGTCTACCTATGAACCAGGAGGCCATGGTTCGATTCCCGGTCAGGGCACAAGCCTGGGTTGCGGGCTTGGTCCCCAGTGTGGGGTGTGCAGGAGGCAGCCGATCAATGGTTCTCTCTCATCATGGATGTTTCTATTTCTCTCTCCCTCTCCCTTCCTCTCTAATATAATAAATATATATTACAAATAAAAAAGAAGTGTTCCCCCACAACCCCTGCCAGGAACAGTTCTTAGGCAGTTAGGGAAGCCAGGGAGCAGTAGCAAGTTATCTCTAGGAATTTCCCCCAGACCCTGTGGTCCACACTCTGGCACTTTTTAAAAAAATATATTTTATTGATTTTTTATAGAGAGGAAAGGAGAGGGATAGAGAGTTAGAAACATCAATGAGAGAGAAACATCGATCAGCTGCCTCCTGCACACTCCCTACTGGGGATGTGCCCGCAACCAAGGTACATGCCCTTGACCAGAATCAAACCTGGGACCCTTCAGTCCGCAGGCCGACGCTCTATCCACTGAGCCACACTGGTCAGGGCACTCTGGCACTGTTAAGGAGTTCTTGCATTCTTTGAAAAGGGACGTCCTGCCCAGCCAGTGTGGCTCAGTGGTTGAGCCTCCTGTGAACCAGGAGGTTGTGGTGGGCTGTGCAGGAGGCAGTCGATCAATGAGCCTCTCATCATTGATGTTTCTCTCTCCCTCTCCCTCTCCCTTCCTCTCTAAAATCAATACAAATATATTTTTTAAAAAAGACTTTCCTTTTCCTCTAGTGGAGCCGGCGTGCCCCTTCTCAGAGGCGGGACTGCTGAGAAAGGAATGTGTCGCCATGATTGTTTCCTCCCGACCACATGTTCTCTGCTGAATGGAGACTCGCTTATTCTTCCCGTGCGTTCTTCATTCCCTGTCCTGGCTCAGCCTTCTCAGCCGAGCAGATGTGAGACCGAGTCCTAGCCACGAGGGGAGAGGAGGAGGCAAAGGAGGGACCGGCCTCTCAGGCGCCCCAGAGGGGAGGCGTCCCCGTGGGCTTGCATCAGCACCACCATGCCCTGTGCCCAGCCGGCGTTGTCTTTGCATTTTATCAATACCACCCAGGGATCCGGCTGTCCCCTCCTGTGGGTTTATTAATATTGCCCTGTGATCTGTGGGGAGCCGACACACTTTATATTCCAGCCCCATCTCGGCTTCTCCAAACGTAGACACCATATTTAATTAGATTTTCTCCCTGGCTCGGGCAAACAGAAATTGAACTCCCAGTCTATCTCTGTTGCTCTGGAGACTGGGCCTGGCAGGAGTGGACAGCGCTCACCCCCCTCCTTTCCCATCTCAGACAGTCAGATTCCAGCCCAGGCTCATGGCTGAGGTCAGTCTCTGGCCCCCAACTGACGTTCATCCTCTGTCACCCCCTGCCACTCCCCTGAACGACGTGTCCAAGGGTTTTGCTGCTCTAGCTTTCTGATCTTCCCGCAGACTTTGGAGGAACCTGCGTGTTGACGTGTGGCGTGCAGAGGAGGAGCTGGGGGGATGGAGAGAGGGCGCAGTCTGTATGTGGGTTACGGGGGGAGGGGGTGGATGGGGGAGGAGGGAATTCTGCCTGAACACACGGAGGCAAATGGAATGTCCTTTCAAGATGATGACACCCCCTCCCCCTCCCCCCTTGGAAGAATCTTAGAAAAATCCACTTACTTTCTGTGTCACCATTTTTTTCCATCTGTAAAATGGGGAGGAAAACAGATTGGGGGAGGGGTTACGGAGAGAAGGCAGGAAGGAGTGGTCCTGGGCCAGCTTTCCTGCTGAGGAAGGTCCTTCGGGCAGAAACTGGGCAGCCCGGGTTCCAGGCTGGCGTTACCCCTCACTAAGACCTGCCTCTGGGAGCCTGGGACCCAGCAGGTCCTCAGGAAATCGTGCCCCCCACTCCCCCACCGAGGTCTCACTCTCTGAAGAAATTCATGTTGTACATTTGAGACTCAGTTTCCTCATCCACTGAATGGGGAGGATGACTGTCACCCGTGCTTGTCCCATAGATGTGATGCTCAGATAAGTCTGCGCGTGTGAACGTGTTTCATAAGGGGTGACGCTCTCCATGGGGACCAGGGTTCCCCTTCCCAGTCTCATCTTGGCTTGTAACTGCTTTTGGAGGAGAACAGGGTGTGGGTGATGTGACTTGGAGTTGACATGGTTTTTATTCTCTTTAGCTGGGAAAGTTACCATTTTAATTAGCCTCCCTCACTTTAGATAAACTGATATCAGATGAGACAAAGAGTGGAAAGAAAGGAGAAAAGAAGAAAGGAAAAGAGAAAAAATACAAAGAAGGGAAGGGGAAAAAAAGAGAGAAAAAAAGCAAGCAAGCATCACAGAGGGTGGTTTGCCTGAATTCCTTGGGTCTATTTTAAATGGCTTCATACCAGGATGTAAAACTGTGTACGTAGACTTTATTTTTGTTATATTTTAAAAAATGTATCTTGATTGTTGACAGTATTACAGATGTCTCCCTTTCCCCCATTGACCCTCCACCTGCTATGCACATATACTTTACATCATGGTGAATATTTTGGAATTTTTATATTTTTTAATTTTATGTTATATTTTTATTGATTTCAGAAAGGAAGGGAGAGGGAGAGAGAGAGAGAGAGAGAAATATCAATGGTGAGAGAGATTCACTGATCAGCTGCCTCCTGCACGCCCCCTACTGGGGATTGAGCCTGCAACCCAGGCATGTGCCCTTGACCAAAATTGAACCCGGGGCCCTTCAGTCTGCAGGCCGACGCTCTATCCACTGAGCCACACTGGCTAGGGCTGTTTATGGAATTTAAGGGAGAAGAGCTGCTCAGCCTTCCTCAGAGGGTGGGGAGGGCGGAAGACAGAAGGGTCTGCATTCTGCCCCCAGGGTGGCCAGGAGAGAAAGGAGCTCTAGGGAGGCCCTCACCAGCACCCAGAGCCATCCTCCCCCTTCCCCGGGGCCTCGCTTCCCCAGCGATGGGTTAGGGGAGCTCCGCCCTATTTTCGGGGCCACGGGCAATGCGGTGAGGGGGCAGAGAGAGGACCCCGGTTCTCCCCACGTGACCCCGGAAGAGCACAGTGGGCGTGGCCAGGGTGGGAGTCAAAGGCTTTGGAGTCGGATGATCCCGGGTTGGACTCTCTGGGGCCGCACTGCTTACGAGCGCAGTGACCTGCGGCCAGCTGTCCATCTCAGGGAGCCTCGGTTCTGTTGCCCGCACCAAGGGGAATCGTGTCTGTCTCATGGGGCTGTGGTGAGGGTTCCATGGAGCAATGCCCGGAAGGCCCAGGAGGAGGCCTGTCCCTTTGGTCCCTGGCCTCTGTGCGTGTTGGTGTCTTTGCTGTCTCCATGCCTGAGTCCCCAGAGTCCCTGAGAGAGAGGCTCAGGGTGCTGGGTAGGGACAGGCTGCCACCGGTTTCCGGAGAAGCCACATTTGCACTCCGGCTCTGAGCTGAGACTGACTGAGAAGCAGGAGTGGGTGGGCTCCCGGGAGAGAGGAAAGCAGCTTAGTGGTCCGGGCAGAAATCAAGGTCCTCAGAGGTTCCCTGGGAGCAGGGGCTCCGACCTCTCTGCGTATCAGCTCCCTCCACCGGGCCTCATTTCTGCAGACAGAAGTCTCACTTGGAAGCCACAGCTACCAGCAGGCAAAGGGGAGACAGTTCTGTGCCCACGCAGCTCAGCCACGAGGTGCTGCTCAGAGCCCCCGAGTGGGGGGGAGGGCGTGCTTCCCTGAGCAGCCCCTCTTTCTTAGGGGAAGCCCCGAGACTGCTGGGGCCACAGGGCTGGTTATGGCAGAGCTGATGCTAGAACGAAACCCTAACCCAGGGACTGGCTCCTGGCCCCATGCTGCCTTCTGGCAGCGGAGCTCTGGCTATTCCCAGCTTTGGTTGGGTTGCAGCGATGGTAGGGAAGATCGCAGGAGCTGCTCGCAGTTTCAGGGCTTCCTACAATAGAAGTCTGCTTGCTGCTCACGTGACAGCCCGATCGTTTCTGGGCAGCAGATGGCACCCGATCCCAGGGCGCTGCAGGAACTCCAGCCTTCCCATCGCGGCTCTTTGGGGAAGGGCTGCTGTCTCTTCCACCAGAGGGCGGAAGAGGGAATCCACCAAGGCGGGGTGGGGGCGGGGGTGGGTGGGGGGTACGGATGCATCTTAGAAGCTTGGCCTGGAGAAGGCACCTTCCCCCTTTCCCCCTTTACTCCTGTCCCACTGCTGAGAGCTCAGGTGCGTGAAGAATGTTCTTGGTCGGGTATTTGAAGAGAGAGAGTCCTGACCTTTGGGGGCACCGACGAGTTGACATTGAAATGGGCTTTGAATAACAGAGGCCCATCTATAATTTTCTGTGAACAAAGGAAACCAGATGGTGTCTGAAGTTCCTTTGGTTCTAACTTTTCCTGAGTCTGCGGTCTGTGGTTTAGCCAGAAGTCTGTCTCCACGGTTACTGTGCCATGGCTCAGGTCTCTAGACTCTGCACCATGGTGCTTGCTGCCCCACCCCCTCTCCTGATGCTGCCTGGGCCGATTCTCCTCGGGCCTCTTCCAGGTCTTTCCATGATCTCTCCCGGGAGATCCAAGTGGATTCCCATCCCAATGGTTAGCAGAGCTGGTGCCAGGCAGGCTGCCCCTCGAGGCCCAGCAGGGCTAGGATGTGCAGGTGCAGAGAGAGGGGGTGCAGAGACCCTGGGAAGTCAGTGCGAAGTCACTAACCACCCTGCTCTCTCCCATCCCCTCCGCCCACAGGAGTGAATTCAGGCCCAGGGAGACAGGACCAGGCAGCTGTACTTCTGGAGTGCGCTTATTAATGGAGGGAACTGACAGAGGAGGAGAGTGTAATGACATCATAGTGTGTCCGATCTAATTACACTAATGGATTTTTACGGCTCATCACAGGGAATCCCCGTTGGGCTTGTGTCAGGAATTTCCCAGAAGATCTGGAGAGGCCGTTGGGAGAACATCCCAAGACCTAGGACGTGGGAAGCTCTTCCTGCTGTTCCATTTGCCCCCTTTGGTGGGAATGGCTGGGGCTGCTGGGTGGACTGGGCCCTGAGAGTGGGGCCTGGCAAAGAGAAGACGCCTGGCAGATGCCGGGAGGGAGAACAGGAAGCTGTGGAGTTGTGGCTCCAGCAGGAGCAGCGGAGGCCTGGCCAGGGGCTGGGCGGCTGGGTGGGCTGTGTGCTTGGACTGTCCTCTGCGGGCGGGAATTGCAACCTGACCACAGTGCCAGCTTACCCACCTGCTGCCACCTGCTGCTCTCTGCTGTCTTCCCACCAGAAACTTGAAAGCACACTTTCAACCACATAGGGCACATCTCCCATACTTTAGCCAGAATGTTATCCAGTTCGTTGCTTATCTTCACTTTTTTTATGTCTCTTTCCAGCCCTCCCTTCTCCTTCCCCAACGTTGTGTATGTTTTCATGATGGTGTTAGACTTCATTTAGAGCTGGGCAGGTAGCACCTTGCTTATTGAAGGCAGCCTGAGAAAACTCAGGAAGCCAAATAATCCTACTCTCACCTCACCAGCTGCCTAAAATTCCACACTTTTTCTTTTTCTTTTTTTTTTGCTTAAATCGTATATTTATGTTAAAGGGGCCCATCTTCCTTGGGCGTGTGAAAAAAACGTGTAGTGGTTTAAGGTGTCATCCATCGCATCCATAATCATTATATCAATTGGAATAATTTCCAGATCCTTTTTTGAGGGGAGTTATTTAAGGGAGTAGGGATACTGACAGCCCTGAAGGGAGGTGGGGCTGTAAAAGACAAAAGGGGGAAGAACAGTGACACTGGGGTCGCCACACAGTCATTTTTCCCCTCCAGGCCTACATCTACAAAGGTCACTTGTAGGACACACGGCCTATGCCTCTATCTTAGACGGGCCAGTCTAGGACTCCGATGCCTTGTAGCGTAAGGGAGCCCAGGCGGGAGGAGCCATGTTCTTTGCACGACCATCCACAGCAGAACCCTCTCGCCCTCAACCGCATTATCCCCACTAGTCCACAGCGGATGGGGATGTAAGCAAGGAAGCAGTTAGTCTACCCTGACGGGCAAAGGCTATTTTCATGGCATCCTTTCTGAAGAGACAGCAAATGGCACTTGTAGGTAGGTCCATTTTCCTAGTGGATGGGCAGGTCAGTTTCCTGCCTCTCCCACTCCCTCCAGCTGGGCTGATGACCTCGAGGGTATACACATGAGATAGAGTCAGCCAGATCACCTACTTGGGCATTTGGGTTGGGAGTTTAAGAAGTTAGCATTATGCATTTGTGGATGACAGAAGCCCAGCAGGGCAGCTGCTGGTCACCACGGGTCACCTCTGTGCACAGAAGCAGGGGACTGGCTACAGAAAGAGGACAGTGTAGAGAGGGTGGGGATGGCACCATGCACAGGTGCTGGTCCCTCCTGTCCCTGGTGTCCTCCTCGAGGCTCTAGGAGGGGTTCCTGATTCATGTAATGAATTCTCTGTGACTGAATTTAGTTTGAGTGGCTTCCATTTATAGTAAACAACTTTTGACTGAGACAGAAGCAACATAAAAGCATCTTCATGGTATTTCAGGCAGACAGAGCAGGTTACAAAATAGACTGTACATTATAATCTTGGACTTGTGGCACTATCCTATATAATAAAAGGGTAATATGCAAATTGTCCCCTCGGCTGGAAGTTCACCCTGAGTTCGACCAGGGGGCGGGGCCAGCCCGCCAACCACCTGGGGCCCCTCTCCCCTGCCAGCCCAATCCGATCAGCCTGATCGGGGCGGGCCGGCCAGACCCCACCCATGCATGAATTCATACACCGGGCCTCTAGTTTAGATATAAACATATAAGGAATATAGAGCATACACCAACTTATAGACAATGTTTCAGAAAGAGGGAGGCAGTATAGGTCATTTTTAAAACTTTCTCATGTTTTTGGCATTTAAACTTTTATACCCCCAGCTTCTGACCCCGGAAGTTCTCCCCTCAGCCCAATGGGCGCCAGATGTGAAGGCAGGCTTTTACCCTTTGGGACTTACTGAATTCTTTAGCTTCTGTCCCAGCCTTGTTCTGTCTGGCCTGGCCACCTCCCAGGAGCCAGTGAACTTGGATTTGTCTCATTTTCTAAAGCAGAGATGATGGTCTTTGGCCCCAGGGATGTCCCTCTTCCTTACTACTTGCCTCTTGGAGGCACGTTGCTTCAGAACTCTGGCAATCACGTTGCAACAGCAGCGCAGTCAAACTCACAGCAGGGGGGAGACCGGGTCCTGAGAAACGCCCTCTCCCGGCCGGTGTCCAGAAGTGCTGACCAACCCTCTCCCGGAAGGCCGTGGGTGCTCTCTCTGCTTCCGACCATGAGGATGTTGGCCAAAATGGAATTGTGCCAGCTCCATGTACAATGCCGCTGGTGGGAACTCCTATTATGAAAATGCGGATGAAAGTTTCCTTTCATGGCTTGTTTTCATCATCATCCTTGCGGGGATGTTCTCTGCCCCCAGCAGGAATGTTAGCCCAACGTCAGCCCCATCCTTGGGTTAGTACAGGAGAAGCGACCCTAGGGGTGAAGCAGACAGCAGGTGGGAAATGAACTTGACCCCAGCAGTCTGCCTGGGCCCTGGATTTGGGAAATGTCTCCATCCTGAGAATGCCCAGGCAGCTCCAGACAGGGAGTGCTGACCCTGTAGACCAGCGGTTCTCAACCTGTGGGTTGCGACCCCTTAGGCGGTTGAACGACCCTTTCACAGGGGTCGTTTAAGACCATCCTGCCTATCAGATATTTACATTACGATTCATAACAGTAGCAACATTACAGTTATGAAGTAGCAACGAAAATAATTTTATGGTTGGGTCACAACATGAGGAACTGTATTTAAAGGGCCAGAAGGTTGAGAACCACTGCTGTAGACAGTGCAGCTGACCAGTGCGCGAGAGGCGGAGGGAGGCGTTTTCTTCCTTCAGGTTTCTGCTTCCCCTGACCTTGCTTTCCTTAGACTGTTAGACTGTGACCTGGCCGTGAGCGAGGCATCACTTAAAGGGATCCAAACCCTCTAAATAGTTGGATACTTATGTTGAGAGAACAGGATTTGGTAGGGGCTTTGCCAAAGCAATCCAGGGTTAGCATGTACTGATGGCTGTCAGAGTCGGTGACGTGTGACAGCCGGAGAGAATATTGTTTAACCATCAATATTGAGAAGGATTAGGGCGAGCACTTCACATTTTGTCCTCTGGAATGAGGTCCAACATTTACCCTACCCTCATTTGGTCAGTCTCTCCTGCTTCTGATTGGCCCTCTCCTCACTCATCCCCCACAGCCTCCTGTCGCTGGGGGAGACACACACTGCACCTCACTGTTCTGGGTTCAGAGCACGCGGGACTGTGTGCCGAAGGCTTTCCTCAGCCTCTCTTTATGGCTCCTTTGAAATTTCACTGTCTCATCAGAGGATCGAAGTCAGGAAATCCTTTACAGTGAGGTTTCTATGGACAAGAGATGAGGAGGAATCACAGTATCACAATATCCACTTGCAAATATCATTTATTAATTTGACAAGACGGGGGGGGTGGATTTAGGGCTTTCTGAGCCAGAGCCTGAGAGGCTAAAGATCTTCAATCTCCGAAGCTCAGGAAATGGGTCCAACAGGCCAGCAGGATCACTTCCCTGCTGTGTAAACTCGCGTTTTAGCCCAAGGTCCTTCTCAGTGCAGGCGGAGCCTCTGTGGAAAGCAGGCTCAGTATGGCAGCTGTCCGAAGCCTGGCTCTATTCCCTTCCCTCCCTCCACGCCTCCTTTCTCGTGGGCCTTGCTGTGGGGCTGGGACCTCTTGGGGGTGTATCAGGTGCACCGCATTCACTGGGCTCCACTGTGTGAGATGAGTCTCAGCTGGAAGCCGCAAGTGTGGGGGGTGAAAATGGGCTGATTGAATTTGGTTTGGGACCAGCTCCAAGTCCTGTAAGGCTTGCAAATGTTTGGGGCGTGATTTCCATATCACTCCAAAGTTGCTTGTCTTTCTCCTAAAGGCGAAGGCTGCTGCCAAGAGTGAAGAACATGAAGGTGGAGGCTGCCCTGAAGATGGAGAAATGAAGTAAACTCATTTCTGGGGCTTATAACGTGTGTGTGTGTGTGTGTGTGTGTGTGTGTGTGTGAGAGAGAGAGAGAGAGAGAGAGAGAGAGAGAGAGAGTCAGTCAGTCTTTGGTTCCTCGCTCATTCCCTATAATAGAGATCATAGTGCCAAGGAGAAGCCTAGGGCTCTGCTAGGCATTCAGCCAGTGACAGAGGCACAGTATGACATCTGGACAGGGGATCCTTGGAAGAAAATGAAATTATAAAAATGGTGAAGTGTAAATCTCGGATTCTAGAGAAGGACATGCAAGGCAGGGTTGGCAATGCCTTTAGAGTGACTCTCAATGAAGCCATGCAAATGAGGACACTGAGCAGGAAAAGCCAGGGCAAGTACGTTGGCAGTGGGAGCTGCTGGAATGAACCCCTTTAGGTATGTTCCTCGCTGGCTCTGGACCATATAGTTTATAGTTTGTGGCTGGAGATAATGACCCTCTTGGAACTCCCTAGTTAGAGGTCCTACAGGGGAAGGAGATTCCAAGATGAATACTAAGCTGCTGTCCTTGTCCGTGAGAAGTTCACTGCTGAGCTGGGTGAGGAGGTGCAAAGCTTGGAAAATGCTTTGACATGTGTGCATGTGGTAGGAGGAGGACTAGGTAACTTCTGAGGTTGTTTCTAATCTAAAGTTCTGAGTTTCTACAAGCCAAGTCAGTCATATCATTCATTCATTCATTCATTCATTTATTTGTCTATTAATCACTTTTAGCTCATTTAATAATCTACACCCTAGGGATAATAGTGACAAACAAGACAAAAATTACCTTGTTCATAGGGATCTCAGAGTTCTAACACACGTTGAAGAGATATTTGCAAGGGCATTTGGCATAAGGAAGGAACAATCTATTTGACACAGACTTAGGCAGACCCTCTGCTCAGATAAAGTGATGTTTAATCGATACCTGACAGATGATTGGCTAGATGATGAAGGCTGAAGGAATGGGGACAGGAAGAAGGTCTTTGATGATACAAGCATAGCACACATGTAGGTCTTGATGCAAGGAAGAAGATGGCATTTTAAGGGAATGGAGAAGTAGCCAGGTGTCTGGGAGTGAAAGTTAGGGGGAAGGAGAAGATGAAGTTAGGGAGAAGGACAGGAAGAAAAACAGATGCTGAATTATACCTGTCTTTGCAATGGATTATCTTTATCCTAAAAAAGGGGGAAATTATTAAGGGTTTTAAGAAGGGGACTGATACTCTGTCAGCTGTAGGTCAAGTCATTCCTCTGTAACCAAAAATGCAGGTTCTACTGCCTGCCACAACAAAAGCCAAACTGTGAAACAGGTGATGGTGCGAAAGAAAACAGGTTTATTCAGGTGCCACAACCTGGGAGAATGGTGGGCTCCCATCTCAAAGACCATTTCTCCTTTCTGCTCAAGCCCTCAGTTCTTATAGGAATAGGGAGGGGAGAGCTTTTATTCCTATCCGATTGTATTGCTAGCTTTTGGTGTGCCTGGGCCATATTCATTCACCTTTTGAGCCTTTGACACACTCAGTGTAAGACCCTACCCCTGTGCCATCTTGGCCAATGTATATGCAATAAATCTTTCTCAGTTTTTACCTTACTTGAAATTTTCATAGAAGCTAATATTATTAAACAAGGAATCATTCTTACAACCTTTTTTTTTTTTCCTATGCCATCTTTATTTTCTACTTTGGATTCTAATCTTTACCCAAACCCTGAATGTCTGCTCCCTGGAATTCTGTCTTTTGCTCCCCCGCCCCCCTTCTACTGTAGCCCTTACTGTACTGTCACTTTACAGGGCTCATCTATTGGACCATTAGCTCCCTGAGGGCAAGGATGGCATCCTGTCTTCAATGCATCCCTAGGGCTAAACCCAGAGACGAGCAGAATGCATTCCTGAGCACCCGCACCTTGCTTATATGGTTTGTGAGTTGCCGCACTTGCCCTAACACTGCAGTGCCTGAGGGGATGCTTGCAGAGGGAGCAAAGCAGAACAGATGCTGGCGAATGGCTTAGACATGTAACTAATGGGACCAGGATAGAAATACAGTGTTTTCCGAAGAAGATCCTCTAGGGATTTCCTTTTCTACGGTTTTGCCTATGTGGGAAATGCTAGTTGTCTTCGGCTATTTAAAATAGATACTTAGAAAGCTCTCGGGCCTTTAGTCCTATTTATGCCTTTCAGATTCTCTCAGGTCTATTCTGGTCCCTTGCTCCCAACATACCCAGAACTCTATCTCTGACTTGGCTCCCAAAACCAAACATTGAAAGTGAAGTCAGATTTGGACACAGATTTTCTGACCTCAAAATGTTTCTACATTGACTCATGTGGTCTTCATTGGAATACTATGTGTGAATTCAGTCATTAAAAATATTTCTCCATCTAGGCACTGTCCACAGTGCTGGAAGGCGATGGAGAAAAACGGGCTTGAATGACAAGGACACAGCACCTGCTGCCTTTATTCTCCTTTGAAGCCGAGGAAATGAGGGGCTTGCCAAATTGCAAGGACTGTTGGTAAATGAAGGAGCTGGGATTTGAGTCCAGACCCTCTTACCCTAAACCAGTCGTGGGCAAACTATGGCCCGCGGGTGGGATCCAGCCCGTTTGAAATGAATAAAACTATTGAAATAAAAGACCGTACCCTTTTATGTAATGATGTTTACTTTGAATTTGTATTAGTTCACACAAACACTGCATCCATGCTTTTGTTCCGGCCCTCCGGTCCAGTTTAAGAACCCATTGTGGCCCTCGAGTCAACAAGTTTGCCCACCCCTGGTCTACACTCACCTTCTGTCCCTCACACCACCTTGCTAAGTGGCCCACTGAACTCTGAAACGGAGTGGAAATGTGCTTTATTGCCATGTGTAGTTTGCAAGTTTTGTCTTTGTCTTCAAGAGAAAGACAGAGGAGCACCTCAGATGTTTAAAGCAATGTTCGGCTTTTGCTTTCAAGTTCTTTAATGTTGAATGGCCCAGGTTCCAGGGGGACTTTTCAGTAAGGATTTCAAGGCTTCTGCAGGCCTGGGTGGGTCTGACAGCCTGAGCGGCTCTCTAATCCTCCCTCCACACGCCCGGCCTCTGGTTGCGGACATATTTTTTCCTGGAGAGGGCAGAGGGCAGAGGGGGAAGAAGTGTGGCCTACCCTATCCAGCTCAGGGCTTACTGATGCTCTGAGTCCTGGGGGCCCAGTGGCTGGGGTCTCCACCCCCACCATGCCACCCTTCCTCAGGAGAAAGCAAAGGTTAACTGAGATCACACAGCCAGGTGGATGCCCGGATTCGCTTTCCCGGGGGCTAATTATGGAACCACATTAGATAAAAGTCAACATATGTTGTAAAAGGCACTGAGTATCACTGCTTGACAGTTTCTAACAATGTGCTCATGTAACAGCTGTCAAAGGCAGTGCTAGAAAATGAGTAATATGTTGATTTATGTAGATCAGATCTGTCCTCACGCTCCGTGTGCAGGCTCAGCGCTGTGGGTGGAGACTGGGGAGGGTGGTGAAGGAAGGAAGGAATTTCCCTCATTTTCAGAGGCGCCTGGAAGGCACGGCTTCAGCCTACAGCAGCTGTTACATTCTGAGGTCCTTTGGAGAAAAAATGCCTAGGGGACATCTGTTCCCTTTCTACAGCAGGGGGAAGAGTACACCCAAGTCCCCAAGGGCACGGGGGCTGCTGAGGTCGCCCGTGTGTTCCCTGGCCTCTGACAGGGCTTAGGGTGACCCCAGGGAGCCCCCCTCCAAGAGACTTTAAGGGAAGAGGCTTCTATTGAAGTAACCACTTTGGATTTTTTTTTTTTTATACTTAGAGTGTTTTTTATTTATTTATTTATTTTTTAGAATATATTTTTATTGATTTCAGAGAGGAAGGGAGAGAGAGAGAGAGAGAGAGAGAGAGAGAGAGAGAGAGAGAGAAAGAGAGAGAGAGAGAAACATCAATGATGAGAATCAATGATTGGCTGCCTCCTTTACACCCCACACTGGGGATTGAGTCTGCAACCTGGGCATGTGCCCTGACCAGGAATCAAACTGTGACCTCCTGGTTCATAGGTCAACACCATTGAGCCACGCCGGCCGGGTGAGTTAGGGTGTTTTTAAACAACCAACTCAACGTTCTTATTTGCTTTAAGTATCTCCTTCTATTTGCAAAGTCCATTCAAAGAGGAAGTGATATGTTTTCTCTTGCATTGAAGGAGCTGTCTGCTTTTTCTGGGTTGTTTCTCTCAAGGCCATGCGCAGGGCCCTGGTCTCTCAAAGGGTCTGGTTACTGCATCATTACACTGGTGTTACCTTTGGAATCTCCATTAGGTTGCCTCTGGCAACTCTCTGTCTTCCTTCTCATTGCCTTTGCTACACTATTTACTCCGCCTCGGTATTCTCCTTCTCTAAATGGTAAGAAGTGACTTAGTAAGAAAAGTAGGCCAAAAGCTCAAAGCCAGCCCCTGAAAGCTAACAGCAAATCCAAATTCTTAAATCATGACCACTAAACGTGTAGTTTGAGGGGGATCTTTCACTAATGGACAGAAACAAATAGTTCTACTTACTTGTTGGTATTTATTGGAACAAAAATAGAAATTCCCTATTTATTTCTAAAGCCACCAATAGTGTCTCTGCAGGAAGATGGGGGGATGGACTGTAAATCACATTTGCCTGTTGTTCAAAGTGGGAAACAGTGACCGCCAGACGTCTTCCTTCAGGTCCAAGGGTATGAGCCCTAGAGCGTCCTTTCTTCTCTCGAAGGTTGTCTGTTCTCTTTCAGGTCATAGCACTGACTGCGTTGACACAGGCACGTTCCTGCTTCTGACACACACAAGCCACCCTGCTGGCTGGCAGGCACTGTGTGTCCTTCCCTAGTGCTGTCTGTCCTTCCACTCCCAAGCCCAGGGTGCTGCCCCCACGGAACACGTCTCTACTAGGCAAGTGTCCTTCCAACTCTGGATTTGTTAAGCTCCCGGGAGGATCCCGAGTCGCATCCAGACAGAATGCACTTCCAGCATCTAGCGAACAGAGAGAGCCACTCGCAAACCCTGCTTAGACCGTGAAGATGCTGTAGAAACACTCGATAGCACACCCAGTTAGTGAATGTTTGCCGACCCTGTACATGTCTTAGGCCACGGATGTAGTAAGAAGTTAACATTCACAATAGGCCTAGGGTCATTCATGTAGCCAATCCAAAGTTTTCATCTGCAAACACAGGTGCCCACTCTCCGGAGATAAAGGATTAAACCAGTGGTTCTCAACCTTCTGGCCCTTTAAATACAGTTCCTCATGTTGTGACCCAACCATAAAATGATTTTCGTTGCTACTTCATAACTGTCATGTTGCTATTGTTATGAATCGTCATGTAAATATCTGATATGCAGGATGGTCTTAGGCGACCCCTGTGAAAGGGTCGTTTGACCGCCAAAGGGGTCACGACCCACAGGTTGAGAACCGCTGGATTAAACGAATAGCATGGAGCTGGCTGCTCTAGAATCCAGTGGAGTTTTTGGTGACCCAAAATCTCCCCTGGGGGCCTGCAGCCTCTCGGGACAGCTCTATCGCTACTTAACCGAAAACTCACAACGACTATAGAACTTGTTTGAAGACAATCTGAGCTAAGCCTGCAGGAATTTTAAGAGCAGTTATGAAACATCTGCAGTAGGAGAGTGTGGGGTGAAGGAAGTCAATTATAGGCAAAAAGGGGGCACCTATAATACTTTCAACAATAAAGAAAAATTAAAGAAATTATTTGTCCATACAAGTGGTCAGCAAAAGATTTTAGGTAAAACGTTTCTGCTAGCTTAAGACAGAAAGGTAATATGAGGCGGTGGAAAGAAGATGGAATCCTGAATCAGAGGGTTAGAGGACGGGTTTACCATCTGTGTGTCCTGAGCAAGTTAAGTAATGTTTTGAAGATTTGGCATTTTTTATCTGTAAAGTGAAAATAATCATCATCATAATAATCATAGCTATCTTATGAAACTGTGGTAATATTAAATTAGATAATGAACACAAAAGTGCTCTTCAAACTAAGTATAAATTTACATTTGCTGTGTTTCCTCTCTTCAAAGGCACATTCCCCCATGTTTTAACATTTCTAAGATTAATGTTTCTTATAATTGATATGCATATTCAATGCGGTGGGACTTTTCTTTTCCCCTGGAAAGTTATTAAATTGATGGCGTGTCTTGCAATCAACGGCTGCTTAGAGACATGAAAATGTGGAAGTTCAATAAAATGAGGGCAGATTTATTATTTTTCATTCGGGTACTTAAGCCACCTGTTCAAAGACGTAGCCACCAGTTAGTAAGTGCATTTTGTTACTTGCAATGTAATACTATCTAATGCAGACACTTTTCTACCAAATTTCCTTTTCCTCTGAATTCTACTTGATGTCATAGTTGGAACAGTACCTGCTGGTCAACATTACTAATTGGCAAGTTGAAGAGGGTGATGGGGGGGACCTGTGGCAGAGCAGAGGCCGCCTTTGTGCATGGAGCTGAACTGGAGGACTTTGGCCAAAGCTGAGCTTCTCCTCCTCCTCCTCCTCCTCCTCCTCCTCCTCCTCCTCCTCCTCCTCCTCCTCCTCCTCCTTCTCTCTCCTCCTCCTTCTCCTCCTCCTGTTCTCCGTCTCCTCCTTCTCCTTTTTCTTCTCCTCTTTCTTATTCTCCTTCTCCTTCTCTTTCTTCCTCTTCCTCTCCTCCTCCTCTTCTTCTTCTTAAACATATTTTTTATTGATTTCAGCACAGAAGGGAGAGGGAGGGAGAGATAGAAACATCAATGATGAGAGAGAATCATTGATCGGCTGCCTCCTACACGTCCCCCACTGGGGATTGAGCCCGCAACCCGGGCATGTGCCCTGAACAGGAATTGAACTGTGACCTCCAGGTTCATAGGTCAAGGCTCAGCCACTGAGCCATACCCGCTGGGCCAAAGCCTAGCTCCTGCATCCTCCATCAACCATTCCAGCTCTCGGCGGGCAAACTCTATAGAAGGAGCCTTATAAAGGGAAAGATTTTACTGTTGTTAAAAGACAAGATGACTTAGACACCAAAATGCCATTTGCTTTCTTCTGCATTGATTTTTATTAACTTTAATGCAGACTCTTCCTTGTACCTAATTGTACCATTTTATTTTCAAATACAAACACTGTATTGACAGTCTTATTCCCTCATTGACACTTCTGCAGCCTTTTGTTGTCTTTTATGAGGCGATTCCAGTGAGGGAAAACATTAAATGGAATTTACGGTGATATATTTACCCGGCTAGGTTGTAACTATTTCTAAAATAAATAAAACTTTTCAGACAAGAAGACTGAACAAGTGCAGGTATCCATGATGGCATCTCACTTTCCCCTGGGAGGGGGAAGGTGCCTCCCAAGTCCACAGGCGGTTCCCTAAGGCCCTTCTGGTTTTCCCAAACAACCGCTCTCTACACAGAGTAGCTTGTATGGAACTGTACACCCTGTGAGTGGCCCAATAAATATTAATTAGTAAAATGTACATAAGCCACTGAGGCATTTTTTTTTTCCTTAAAGATATGTTTTTAGCAATAAAATGCTCCATTTTGATCTACTGGGTAGAGTCCGTGTAGGCCTCAAATCATGATCCCGAATTCTACCGCTCACATCCTTTGGAACTTGAAAAAAAATATGAACAAATTTGGCCCAAAATGAAACTGGAAAGACATAAAAATGAAGCAATAAATGCTGTGAGGTGCCAAGTTCAGAATTCAGCTGCTCCAGTGGAGGGCCTCTGGGTGTTTGCTATGCAAATCTCCGAGTCCTACCTTCATCAATACCGCAGGGAGACAATTAGGGCTAAAATAAAGATTTCTAGATAACAAGCACAAATAATAAATAAATAAATAAATATACAAAACAAAGAAAGCTAATGTGACTCTTTTATTTTTATAAAATACATTTTTATTGATTTCAGAGAAGAAGGGAGAGGGAGAGAGAGAAATATCAATGATGAGAATCATTGATTGGCTGCCTGTGCGCCCCTACTGGGGATCAAGCCTGCAACCCAGGCACGTGCCCTTGACCAGAATCGAACCTTCAATCCACAGGCTGACACTCTATCCTCTGAGCCAAACCAGCGAGGGCCCATTTTATATGCTAAGTGGTTAAACACTCAGGCACTCAGAGCAGGCAGATCCATGTTCCATCCTCCACTCAGCCTTGGCCAAATGATGAACCCAGTTTGAGAGCTAAGACTTGGTTTCCTCATCCAAATGGTTATGCAACCTCACGGGTTTGTCATGAAGACTAAGTGAGAGAATATGTGCGAATCAGTCCGCTGAAGCTGCTACTATCATTAAAGTTGCTTGCTGTGCCAATCATGTGCCCTCTTCTTCTTCTTTTTTTCTTTTTCTTTTTGTTAATCCTCACCTGAGGATATTTTTCCATTGATTTGTAGAGAGAGTGGAAGGGAGAGGGAGAGACAGAGAGAAACATCAGTGTGAGAGAGACACATCAGTTGATTGCCTCCTGCATGTACCTTGACAGGAATCGGCCTGGGACCCTTCATTCCGGGGGCTGATGCTCTATCCACTGAGCCAAACCAGCTAGGGCATGCCCTCTTATGCTTCTCCTGAGACAACCTCCTTAAAGCCCTGATTGCTGAGATTCTTCTGCTGCTACAAACCAGACCAAAACCTTTTAAAATTAATTGGATTCAATGGTCTCATGTCATTTGGCATTACTCTCATGATCTAAAACTTAAATTTTTTCTGGAAATTAACTATTTGTTTCATTTTGTGATTATATTTGATGACTCTTCTTGAAAACACCCACTTAATAATAAGGAAATAATGAAGTTTTATTTATTTATTCAGTATTAAAAGCATCAATGTGGTATACTAACGTTTAAAAAAATTTAAACTTACATCCTGCTATATGCATACATCCGTTCTTTACATAAATGGATTGAATAAAGAATTTAAAGTTTATGACAGATGTCCTCTTATCATATGCCAATTGGAAATAAGGTTATATTTACATATAAGCTATATACCCATATATTTATAAATGCGGGTAAAATTTAAAAGTTTCAGCTTCTATGCATATCCTTCCATGTGCATAATCATTCATTTCTTCCTTCCAGAATTATTTCCTTTGAATATCTGCTTCGTACAAGACTTTGTGGTAGCCTGGGCCAGTGTGGTTCAGTTGGTTGATTGTTGTTTTATACACTGAAGGGTCGCTGGTTTGATTCTTGGTCAGGGCACATAGCCAGGCCAATCCCCAGTGGGGGTTGTATAGGAGGCAGGTGGTTGAAGTTTCTCTCTCACATCAATGTTTCTCTCTCTCTCTCTCCCTCTTCTTTCCTCTAATATCAATAAAAAGAAGACATTGTGGTTTGGGAGATGTGTGTGTGTGTATGTATGGAAATAAGGACATATGGTTATAGATAAATATAATATGCATACTCATAGCAAGCACGTAGCTATAATTATAAAACACACCAATTTATCACTAGATGTTATGGACTCAGTTTCCCATTAACTGGATACAATAAATAGTTTCCAAAACTATCTTGTAAAGAAGATGCATTTGGTTAAGAAACAAGAACATCCAATGAAAATGCAAGTTTTAGAAATATCTGAGAGAGTTAAGAATAGTTAGTGAATAATAAAATCTATGACACAAGGACCTGATGTTAATAAAAGCAGATGCCAGCTACTCCCGAACTGTCCACAGTGGGAAGGGAGAGGCGGAGGTTGGGTTTCCGGGCAGCTCAGCTATCCCTCTGGGAGGATTCAGATACATCACTGCTTTTCAAACCTGGGGATATTTGAAAAAATACAAGTGCCTGGACTCCCCCCCCCCCCCCCCTCCTCAGACCAGCTGCACCAGACACTCTGGCCCAGGGTCCGGGTGTCAGCGATTCAAGTCCGCCCGGTCATTGTAATGTGCAGCTAGGGGACAATAGAATCCATTACACAAGGACCCTGTGGCCTCTGCAAATGGGAGTGCAAACCCAAATGACACTTTCTTTTTCTTTTGTTGCAAGAAGCTGGTAAGTTCTACAAGGAGTTTCAGTGCCATGGGAGGTCAGCTGGGTTATAATTAGCTCTAATTGGCTCTCCTAGCAGCTGAAAGGTTCTCTCCCTACAGCTGCATGAGACTCCAAAAGGGGAGGGATGTGCTTGACCTTGACCTTTAAACACATCTAAGAAGTCCCTTCCAGCACATTCTTATGGCCAGTGACCTGCCGCCCAGCAGGGCCAGGCTACACCCAGGAAATTGATGGAAAACAGTCTCACTGAGTCAGATGCTCTCTCCCAGGTGCCAGTACCACTGACGCCCAGAGAAAGGACTGGGTGGGGAAGGAGGCAGCACCCTCATTTCTGGTCAGCGCTGCCCCTTCACTTGTTCAGCTGCCACCCAGTAACTTTGGGGTGCGAACTCCCCTTCAGGCGGAGAAACTAAGCTCCGTACGTATTTAATGCAGAAGAGAAACACTTGATGCCCGAAAAGGTTCCATCCATGTTGCTCCCAGGCAATCAGTCCTGAGCAATTAAGGCGGCTTTCACGTTGCTCAGGGCCTAATGTTTTCCTCGTGTCTCCAATTTCGTCTTTAACAGCTTTGTGTACCAAACACGTGGAACCATTTCTCTTTCCTGAAATAAGCCTGGTGTTCACAGCTTTCTTCTCTGTTTTTTTCTTGTGTGTCTGTATTTTCCTCTACGCAGGTACCTGTGTGTGGGCACCACCTTTGTCGTCCTCACACAGGGCGTCCCGTGGAAAAGGGGCCACACAGTGGCTGAATGAGGGGACGAGAGTGACGTGGCAAAGTGATGGGATATTGCCTGGACTTCCAAGGGCCACGAAATCCAAGTCAGAATGAAAAGATCCAAAGGCAGCATGGCCCCTGCCCCCAAGGTGACGGCAGTCCAGGGTGGGAGCAACCGTGTGAGGACAGGCATACTGCCATCGGGGTGCCGAGCAGGTTTCTCCTGCCTTCTCTCCTGGGGAGACCTGGCGGGAGGAGAGGAAAGGACAGGGGCTTGCTCTGGTGCCCTGGTGGTTACAGTGGTCTGAGGGGCGTGGGGCCGGACGGCGGTGGTATTATGTCTGAAGGAAAGTGGCAGCGATGGAGGAGACTAGCATTCTTGCGTTAGAATCTAGGTCACGGTAGCACAGCTGAGAGTGGACTAAGGTACGAAGAGAGTCAGGTGAAGAGGCAGGAATGGCAGAAAGCGACTGCCTCCAGCAGCCCGGGATGCCAAAATGTCCCTTCTCTTAAGCGGAAGTCAGTATTGGCTTTGGGTAGATGGAATTGGGTTCAAATCTCGCCTCTGCCACGCGCTCATCTCGCATCCTTGGGTGGGATACTGCCCCCCTCTGTGCCCTCCGAACGTGGGGATGCAACTCTTGCTACTGCAAGCTAAGCTCGCACTGAGCAGCAAGAGTCTCCCGGATGCGGAGGCCCAGGTGCAGGCCCCGAGGGACTGAGGCTCTTGGACCCGCCCTACTCACGTGTTGCCTCCCCTCCCAGGAGGGGAGTGGCTTCTTCCAGAGTCCCCAGCAGCGCTCTCCGCCTGTGTCACCATCCACGCTGACCGAGGACGGCTGTATGAGGGTCGGAGGACGGCTGTAACACAGTACCACCGCCTGGGAGGCTTACAACACCAGGGGTGTATTGTCTCACAGCCTGGAGACCAGAAGTCCAAGATCAAGGTATGGACAGGGCGGTGCGCCCTCTGAACGCGAGGGAAGGGCCTGTTCCAGGCTTCTCTCCCGGCTCCTGGGAGCTCCCGCCCTGGGTGGTGGGGTAACTCCATGCTTCCCATGGCGCTCTCCCTGTGCTGGTCTGCGCCCGCATTTTTCTTTTTAGTCAGGACAACAGTCATATTGGATCAGGGTCCACCCCAATGGTATTTGAACTTGAAGACCTCTGGAAAGACCCCCATCTCTAAATCAGGTCACATTCTGAGGCCCTGGGAGCTGGGATTTCAAAATATCTTTCCTAGGGGAACATAATACAACCCACCCCTGCACTAATGACTGAAAAGGGAGTGAGACCTGCCACAGCTGGTGTACATTGTCCAGGGTGGGGTGGACGTTGGGGAATTGTCTGCTGTGCCCACGCGTGTTCCTCGTGGGTCCTGGTGAGAGGAACGGAGCACTCAGTACCAGGCGGGGACACAGCACCCAGAGCGTGGACTTAGACTCCACGTGTTTGTCTGCATGTGACCTGGACCCAGGTACTCAGCTTCAGTGGAGCAGCGATAATGATGGAGCTGGTGTGGCCCCCCCGGCAGGAGCTAAATGAGACGATCCGTGTAACGAGCTCAGCGTGGTGCCTGGTCCCACTGCACATGCGCACGAAACGAGAGTGTCACTTGTTGTAGTTATTAATATTACTGCAGGACCTGCGGTGGCCATGGGTGAAGGAGCTGCCCACGTGGCTCCTTAAGAGACTCGAGTGTCACCAGAGGAGCAGGGACATGAGAGCACTGGGCTTTGGAGTCTTTGAAATGAAGGACCTTAGGACGTTCATGGGAAGATCTGGCAAAGATACAGGCCTGAGCTCTAGCCAGTTTGACTCAGTGGATAGCGTGTTGGCCTGCAGACTAAAGGGTCCCAGGTTCGATTCTGGTCAAGGGCACATGCCCGCGGTGTGGGCTCGATCCCCAGTAGGGGGCGTGCAGGAGGCAGCCAATCAATGATTCTCTCTCATCATTGATGCTTCTGTCTCTCTCTCCCTCACCCTTCCTCTCTGAAATCAAGAAATATATATTACAAACAAACAAACGAAAAAGATGCAGGCCTGGAGGAGGCTGCGGGCCTACGAGCTTTGTCACTGGTTAACTATTAATTGTGAGTGTAAGGAGTTAGCTCAGGGACAGGCTGCAAACCAGGAAAGGGGAGGACGCAGACCAAACTCCGGGAGCTTCTGTGCTTAGGCAGGCACGGGGTAGAAAGAACATAGAGACCCCGAGGTCCTGACAGCATTCTTATTGGACATCTCAAGGTGCAAAAGGAAAAGCTGTAATTGAGGGGCGTGAACTCGAAAGGAGGAGGCATGGGGCGGTCTCAGCTGTAGCTCACCTGAACGAAATGCAAAAACTTGGGAGTGGAGGACAGAACTAGGCCTAGGGGAGGGGGACCGGATGGGAGAGTTTGGGAGCTGAAGGGAGGAGGATTCAAGTCCAAAGCTGAACATTGGGCAGGAAGTTGAGGTTCTGCGGTAATGTGAAGGGCAGGGTGTGTGTGTGTGTGTGTGTGTGTGTGTGTGTGTGTGAGTGTGAGTGTGTGGGTGAGTGTGATGTGTTGGGATTACAGCAGCGGTTCTCAACCTGTGGGTCGCGACCCCTGTGGCGGTGGAATGACCCTTTCACAGGGGTCGCCTAAGACCATCCTGCCTATCAGATATTTACATTATGATTCATAACAGTAGCAACATTACAGTTATGAAGTAGCAACGAAAATAATTTTATGGTTGGGTCACAACATGAGGAACTGTATTTAAAGGGCCAGAAGGTTGAGAACCACTGGATTACAGTGAGGTGACTGTGAGTTGCAGCCAGCATGCAGGCTTGGAGTCCAGTCTGGGCAAGATTCAGAGAAAGACGCCAGACTGGGGATAATTTGGGGGGCTTCCTGGGGCTCCCGGTGGGTGTATGGCATTGTGGTGAGGTTCAGTCTGGCATCAGGGGGTTGAGGACGCTGCAGCGTGTCTGGACCACATGGATGCAACAATATAGAGGCACAGAGATCTAAAACCGTGCATGCACATTTGGGGCTGGGGGTGGAGAGGAGGATGCCTTAGGAAAAGATGCTATCTAAAGCCTAGGCTTTTTCCTGTAGTCTGGACCAAGTTGAAGACTCTGCCAATGTTATAAACCAAAAAGAATTTTCCCCCCCAGCCTCGTCACAATACTTTGAGGTTGTGAAATGAATGCATCCTATAGTTATTTACTGGCTTATTCTTCATTTGTGGGTTTAAGCACCGGGCTTTTGTGATTCCTTCTATGTTTATGATCGGCTTACATTTCTGTTGTGTGTTCTAGCATGTCATCCCCCGGGGAAACTAGGGCCCAGGTCCCTGTCAAACACTCTGTACCGTCTAGCAAAGTGTTTCTAGCTGAAGATAATTTGGTATATTTTTTTTTGGGTGGGGCCAACTAATGAAAAGACAGTACGTTATGAATGAAAAATGTTTTCAGTGTGGGAAACAGTAATCAAGTGTTAATGTACCCATGTTCTGATGTGAGGAGGGAGGGGGCAGTAGAGGAATTGGCATTCAGAGCCTTGGTTCCCGGTCTCCTGGCTCTGCATCAAAGTCTCCTCGTAAGGCAGCGGTTCTCAACCTGTGGGTCGCGACCCCTTTGGCGGTCGAACGACCCTTTCACAGGGGTCGCCTAAGACCATCCTGCATATCAGATATTTACATGACGTTCATAACAGTAGCAACATTACAGTTACGAAGTAGCAACGAAAATAATTTTATGGTTGGGTCACAACATGAGGAACTGTATTTAAAGGGCCGGAAGGTTGAGAACCACTGAGGCAATGGTTTCTAGACTCTCCTCACACCGAAATCACGTGGACATTTAAAAAAATACAAATGCCCATTTTCACTCTTAGACATTCTCATTCCATTGGTGGTCTAGAGTATATGGAGTGTCACTATATTTTAAAAATATATTTTTATTGATTTCAGAGAGGAAGTAAGAGAAAGAGAGAGAGAGAGATAGAGAGAGAGAGAGAGAAACATCAATGATGAAAGATAATCATTGGTTGTGGCTGCCTCCTGCACACCTCACACTGGGAATTGAGCCCGCAACGCAGGCATATGCCCTGACCGGGAATCGAACTGTGACCTCCTGATTCATAGGTTGATGCTTAACCGCCAAACATGTCCACGCCGGCCGGACCTGAATGTCACTATTTTTTAAAACTACCCAGATAATTGGAATCGATAGCACAGGTTGGGAATCCCTGTCCTAATCTCTGTCAAATTGAAATGCATAATCTCATCACTGCAGCTTTCAAAACACAAATAAAAAAGCCTACCATAAATATATATGATACTGATTTACAAATCAGTATTCTACATAGGATATCACAAATATTATCATTTATATAGTGTAGAATAAAATAAACCAGTATCGCAAATAGAACATAGAATAGACTAAACTGCCTAAACTGAAGTATATAAGATATCCAAATATTTAATATAAAATAAAAGAAGACTTTTGGGTTAGTAAGAAAGGGAACTATTATTTAGTTTAAAAAAAAATTGCCAGACTATTGAAAGAAATCAATTTAAATGTGGGGGATTTTGAGGGGCTTGAGAAAGAACCTCCTCCACAGAGCCCACACTCAAAATGAGCCAAGAGATGAACACGGTAAGAGACGTGATAGATATAGTCAATATATTATGCTGGTCACTGGTAAAGACGGGGTGCAGAAGGCGGGTCTAGATCTCTTAGAAAACAAGGCTGGCTACCACTTCGCACCTGGGCCGGGTAGGTTTGCCCAGGTAAGTCCCCGATGGCACTAAATGCGTTAGGTCTTCTCGGGGCAGGGGTACTTTGGGGTGAAGGCAGAGGAGCAGACCAGCAGAGAGCTCACAGGACAAGGACAGAGCCAGGCTTCTCCCATGGCACCAACAGAATAAATCACCTGCCTGGGATGGGATTTAGGGGTGTGGGGGTGTGGGTAGGGGGAGGGGAGCCCTCCACATGAAGGAATGGGGGTATGAGGCTCCACACCCATACAGAGAGACTCCTCCACATTCACCCAGATGATAGAATTCAATGTAAGAGAACGAATCTTCCAGAAAAAAAAGCAGGTACTACCTAGGTGGCTATTTTTCTGCCTTCTGATTAAGGATGGTATTGCTTAGCTTCGGAATGGTGGAAAGAATCACAGAGACGGATCAATAATTTTGACTACAGACAATTTGGGGGTGAACAGATGATTAAAGATTTTTTAAAGATGAAGATAGTACATGTTGGTGGGAGGATAAATTGAGGCAACCTTTCTGGATATAAATTTGGCAATTTATTTTAAGAGCTTTAACATGTTCATATCCTTTGACTCAATAATTCCACTCTTAGAAACCCGAGAATGTAATCAATGATAGGGTCAAAGATTTATGGTCAAAGATGTTCATTTCAGGCTATTCATCATAATGAAAAAAGTGGGACCAACGGAATGCCCAACAATATGAGCGTGATTAAATACATGGTGACTCCATACTATGGGAGTTTTGTGTTTCAAGTTAAAATGGAGCTTTTAAATACTTTTTAATGGGGGAAATGTTTGCAAAAAATTAAGCCATATATATATATATATATATATATATATATATATATGGCACAAAAAATAATACATTGTATAATTGTAATGGTGAAAAAATAGCTTTTATTGTAAACTATTTCAAAAAATGCATCAAAATGTTAACAGTAGTGATTGGGATTGTAGCTATCTTTGCTTGCTTTAAAATAATAACAATTCTGGTTTTTACATTACACTTAGATGAGTGCTTATTGATCATGTTCCTTAAAAGGCCATATTTTTGTTGGGATCTGAAGGTCATGGGGTCCTTCAGCATGCCAGTCTGGTAGCGCTGGGACCAAGAACCACCTGCCAAAGTCCCAGTAGGACTCCTAGGCCTTCGCCACCGAGGCCACACTCATGGCAGTTTCTGGAAAAAGCACTTTGGGAAGAGGTGTGAGAGAGATACCAGAGCCGGGGCACCAGCTGGGCCAGTCAGTGTGCAGGCAGAGCTGCTGGAGCCAGGCCAGGTACCCAATGCACCGACTGGCGCCTCCTCGGAGCATCTGCTGCGCGCTCCTGCCCAGGCGCACTGCCAGCAGCGCCGCCAGCCCGGCTGCAGGCGTGCTCCTGGCGCTTTAAATGGGGCATCGAAAATAGCCCCCGGCTGCTCCTCTTCCCAGAGAGCCGGGGTGTTTGTCTGCAAACCTAGTTGATAACATTCCTAACCTTGCCGTTGCACCCAGGCCTGGAGAGTGTGGCCTGGTACAGAGGCGAAGACGACTGCAACAGCACATAGAGCTCCCTAATGTGGAAAAGGAAAGACTGAAGCCGCCCCAGCCGGTGTGGCTCAGTGGTGGAGCGTCGACTTGTGAACCAGGAGGTCAGGGTTCGATTCTCCGTCAGGGGGGCAGCGCTGGACAATTTGTAGTACAGTGGGGCCTTGACTTACGAGTTTAATTTGTTCAGAGACCGAGCGCGTTAACTTAAATTACTCTATCAACTCAATGCAAAAAATCAGCCCAGAGACAGCCGGTATCTCAAAAAACTCGTTAGTCGGGACACTCGTAAGTCAAGGCCCCACTGTATTTAAATGATTAAATGACACAGGATGTAGCTGATGCGCGATTAGGAAGTTAAAACAATGTGCAGTGGCAGGAGGCGCGGGCAGCTGAGGTGGAGATGTTCGCGACGTGCAGCGGTGTTTGAAGAAACATGGAATGGCCGAAACCGGTTTGGCTCAGTGGATAGAGCGTCGGCCTGCGGACTGAAAGGTCCCAGGTTCGATTCCGGTCAAGGGCATGTACCTGGGTTGCGGGCATATCCCCAGTGGGAGATGTGCAGGAGGCAGCTGATCGATGTTTCTCTCTCATCGATGTTTCTAACACTCTATCTCTCTCCCTTCCTCTCTGTAAAAAAATCAATAAAATATATTAAAAAAAAAAGAAACATGGAATGGAACAGTCGGTGGTACCCGATGTTCCGCAAACTGCCTCTAACCCGCTCTTCCTTTGTCCGTGGCAAACTGTGGTTCTATTGGCTGCGTGGTCCTGCCCCGAGGCCAGGCCCCTGTCCAGGCCTGAGGGCATTTTCTGTAGAACTGGGAATGGGCTGGACTTGGCGGCTAGAAAGGGGAAAAGCTTCATGTCTCCGTGTGTCTCATTTGCTTTCCCCTCCGACTCCAGCAGGCACAGGACCCGAATCAACCAGCGAACAGTAGGGAGGAGTGAGGGAGAGGGACTCAATCTGTTCCGATGTCTGTCTCCCTGATCCTTGGAACAGGGAGCCGGCGCCACCTCCGAGCCCAAGTGTTCTTGTATGGGGAGCGCATCCTTTTAAAGAATTAGTCTTCAGCGTTCTGTCAATTACGGCCTCCAAATCTGGCTGAGTAATCAAATGCCAGCTGACAGCAAATATCAAACTGCTCGGGAGCCGGAGTGAGACACAGGCAAGTGGGTTCTGTGTGATTGCTGTGGTAATTTGCTTTTTAATCTTTAATACCAATTAAATGCAGGGGAGCCGAAGCCCGAGCATCGCTCAGATGAGACAGCCCACCAGCGGACGCTGCGAGCTGCCCAGCACGGATTTCTTGGCTCCCGTGACTGCATCGGGTCTTGGGGAACAGGGATTCTGGCAATGACCGTGGACTCTGCACTGTCAGCAGGCAGGGAGCCCTCCCAGCCCCCCCTGCCCGCATGGCACTGCTGGGCCACGTGCCCTCAAAGGCTATGATCAATTACCTTCCCCTCGTTGTCCCAGCATCACTGTGGGTCTAATTTTTTTTTAGCCTTCATGCTTCGGGGGAGAGGGAAGGAGGAAGAGAAACAATGTTTACTGGACACCCTCAGGTGCAGTTACATAGCAGAGGCTGTTCTTGGTGGTTCGTGCCAAGACATCCATGTAGGCTCATGTCTCTGAGACCAACCCCAGGGGAACTTAAGACCAGTGATCCGTGCCTGGCTGGCGTGGCTCAGTGGTTGAGCATCGACCTACGAACCAGGAGGTCACGGTTCGATTCCCAGTTAGGACACATGCCCGGGTTGTGGGCTCCGTCTCCAGTGTGGGACGTGCAGGAGGCAGCCGACCAGTGGTTCTTTCTCATCATTGATGTTTCTCTTTTTCTCCCTCTCCTTTCCTCCCTGAAATCAATAAAAATATATTAAAAAACAAACCAACCCCCAAAACAGTGGTTCTCAGCCCAGAATGGCCCCCCTTCTCCAGGGACCTTTGGCAATATCTGGAGATATTTTGCTGGTCTCAGCTGGGAAGAGGGTACCACTGGCATGTGGTGGGTATACACCAGGGATGCTTCAGAAATCCTACAATACGCAGGGCAGCTCATACATCAGTGAGTTATTTGGCCCAAAATGTCAGTGATCCTAAGGTTGAGAAACTTGCTCTGGACTGAAAATGGAAACTTAGAAAAATGAGAAAATTTTTGGAGTTTTAGAGGTTTTTAAAAAAACATATTTATTGATTTTAGAGAGAGATAGAACCATCAATGATGAGAGAGAATCATTGATCAGCTGCCTCCTGCATGCCCCACCCTGAGGATCAAGCCCGCAACCCGGGCATGTGCTTTGACCAGGAATCGAACCATGACCTCCTGATTCAGAGGTTGATGTTCAACCACTGAGCCACGCAGGCCAGGCTCTAGAGATATTTTTGAACTTGTGAGTGATGATGGCGTTGACTGGAGCACGACAGCCAGCCCAGAGCCCTGAAGGCGGGGCTGCTGCAGGCTGCTTCTGCTCCCGCTCCATCATGGCTGTGGGAAACACAGAAGCTGTCCCATGTGGCAACTCAGGCTTAGTCGAGGCATTCTCAAGACCAGTGAGGACAGGATTAGGCCTGGACTTGTTTGGAGCTGGCGAAACAGGTGGAAAGTCCTGTACTTTGGGCAGTTGCTTCCTAACTTTTCTGATCTAACCCTTCCCCCGCACCTTCCTTTCCGACCTTGTGGTCATTTTTAGCTAAGTGTCTCCTTTTACCATTGTTTCCTTTGGGTTGACAAAAAGTAAACTCTTGAAGAAGGTGGTGGTTTTGTGGAGCAGGAGGCGATGACCGTGGTTTGCTGGTTCCTACAGTTCTCCGACCTGGGGTTTACTCACCTGAGCGGATTAGGCTGATACTGAGGGGGCTTCTGGCTTTCCCACACTAATTGTCTGATGGGGTAGCTGGTACTCGTAGGGGAGAGGAGCTCACTAGCCAAAAAAAGGAGATGTTTGAGAAGAATGGCAGTTTTTAAAAAAAGTGGCATTATGAAAAATGCATTACCATCCATCAGAAGCAGAAATATTAGAACATACAGACTAAGATTTTAAAACAAGCCTAAAAAACATAGTAAAAGAGGCAAAGAAACAGAGAACATGAACAAGAAAGTAACAAGGTGAAAATCTGGGTATGAAATATATAATAGTTGAATAATGATGGATTATTTAGCAAAATGGATATAGCTGAGGAATGAATTAGGGATTTGGAACTCTAGAGTGAGGGCTTTCTGAGAAAGAAGATAGAAAAAGACAACAAAATAGAAAAGCTAAGAGAGGGATGAACAAAGGAGTGTAAAAATGAATATCCAGTCTATAGGGGTACCACCAAGCCAGCAATGTAGAGCAGATAAAGGATATACAAAATAAAAATAGGAAAAAGATACTTTTAGCCCAGCCAGTGTGGTTCAGTGGTTGAGCATCAACCCTTGAACCAAGAGGTCCTGGTTTGACTCCTGGTCAAGGCACATGCCGGGGTTTCAGGCTTGATCCCCAGTAGGGGGTGTGCAGAAGGCAGCTGATCAATGTCTCTCTCTCATTGATGTTGCTGTCTCTCCATCATTCTCCCTTCCTCTCTCTCTCTCAAATCAATAAAAACATATTTAGAAACAGAAAAAAAAAACCTCTTGGTAGAAATAATACAGATTTTCTGGAGGAAAAAAATAAGACCTCTGATTAAAAGAGCTCTTATTGTGTCAAAGAGGAGAGATAAGGGAAACCTTGATCTTACTACGTCAAAGGATAAATGGTAATTTAATAGTGGAGGACACTTACCTTAACCAGGTACTATATCAACATCATTTATCCTCAATGTGATGCACTAAGACGGATGGGCACCACACCTCTGTGGTATTCCCCCCTAAATTTTAAACCTCAAGCCAACCGTTAGAAAACATCAGACAAACCCAAATTGAGGCCGTTGTACAAAATGCCTGCTTAGTGTTCTTCAAAAGTGCCCTGGTCAGGAAAGACAGAAGACTGAGGGACTGCCACAGATTGAAGTGAATCCACAGACTATGGAGACATGACATCTATATGCAAGGTAGGATTATGGGTTAAACCCAGAACAACAACAAAAAGGAGATTAGTCAAAACGATGATATGTGAATGTCTGTAGTTTACTTAATAATATTGTATCACTGTTAACTCTACTATTTTTATGTATGATGCTAATGTTAGGGAAAATTGAATAAGGAACGGGGATTTTCTATACTGTCTGGGCAACTCCTCTGTAAGTCTAAAGTTCTTTCAAAATAAAGAATTGAAAATATGCAAATCCATTATCTCCAGTGTTGAAAAATTTGATGACTAATTATTATATGAGTGCCTCCACCTCCTCACCACTACATGGTAAAAACAATCTTTATAATTTTAGACATTCTAATAGACGTGTAGTGGCATCTCATTATGGCTTTGATTTGCATTTCCCTAATGACTAATGGTTTGGGGCATCTTTTCAAACGCTTATTTGACATACACTTGATAAATGTCTGTTCATATCTATTTTTTTAAATTTGCATTTTTTTTCTGGTGCTTTGAGGATTCTTCACCTTCTGCAAACAAGCAAGAAATGTGATGCACAAGTATATTTTCTTGGACATTTTGGGTCAATCTCTAAAATTCTAAAGGAGAGATAGAATAAGATTTGTGTTACTTTGGATTGGGCAAAACATTTTCAGATACAACACTAAAAGCACAATCCATCAACTAAAAAATTAAGTTGGGCTCTACCGAAATGAAAACTTGTAACGTCTTTTTCTGGTCTTATTATTAGAGTAATGCTGGCTTAATCAAATGAATTTGGAAGCATTTACTTTTCTTTCATTTTCTGGGAGAAGTTGTGCAGAAATTGGAATTATTTCTTCCTTAAATGTTTGGTGGAATTTGCCAGTGAAGCCATATGGGCCTGGGATTTTCTTTGGTTGGAGGGTTTCAACAATACATTTAATTTTCTTAATAGATACAGGGGTATTCAGGTTACTATTTCTTCTTGAGTGAGTGTTGGTCGTTTATGTCTTTCAAATAATCAGTTAATTTCATTTAAGGTGTTGAAGTTATTGGCATAAAGTTATTCTGAATATTCCCTCATTATAATTGAGATCATTACAGGAGCAGTGGTCATGGCCCCCTTTCCATTTCAGATATTGGAAATTTGTGTCTTTTTTTTTTTATTAGTCACTCTGACTAGAAATGTATTAACTTTATTGATTTTTATATAAAATCCAGTTTTGGGTTTCATTGATTTTTCACTGTTGTTGGTCTTTCCATTTCATTGATTTCTGCTCTTACCTGTATTATTTCCTTTTCACTTCTTGCTTTAGCCCTAATTTGCTCTCCTTCTGAAGTACCCTTAGGTGAATGATTTGAGATCTTTATTCTTTTCTAATTATAAGCATATAATGCTACATGTGTCTATCTAAGCACTGCTTTAACGGCATTTTATAACTTATTTTCATTTTTATTCCATTTAAAATATTTTAAAATTTCCCTTGAGACTTTTTCTTTGACCAAAATGTTATTAGCAGTGTTTTTTTTTTTAACTTCCAAATATTTAGATATTTTCCAAATACCTTTCTGTTACTTAATTTCTAGTTTAATTTCTTTATGGTCGGAGACCTGATTTTGTATAATTTCTATTCTTTCACTTTTGTTAAACATTGTTTAATGTCCAAGAATATAGTGCATTTTGATGAATGTTCCATGTAAATTTAAAAATCAATCAGATTCGGTCAATTTTGGCATAGGCTGTTGTTCAGGACTTTTATATTCTTAGTCATTTTCTCCCTACTTGTCTTGTCAGTTCCTTTCAGCAGCAGTTTTCAACCTTTTTATCTCATGGCACACATAAACTGATTACTAAAATTCTGTGGCACTCCCAAAAATATATGGTATTTTTTTGCCGGCCGATCTGACAAATAAAAAGGGTATACTGTTAATTCGTTTACACCAAATGGCTATTGGTGGGTTGGCTGTTGCCACTTTTTTATTTGACAATCTAAAGGAAAAGAGGTCAGTGCTGCTGACTAAAATAGTCAGGTATTGCATTTATTAAAAATTCTTGCATAACACGGGTTGAAAATCGCTGACTTAGAGCACCGAGGGTGCCAATCATAATTGTGAATTTGGTTATTACTGCTTCAACTAGATAAGCTTCGAATTCATATATTTTGAAGCTCTGTTGTTGGTTCAACCACAGATAGAATTACTATTTCTTTTTTTGAGCATGGAACCCTTTATTATTAAGTCATGTCCCTATTTATCCGTGATAACAGTCTTTGCACAACAGATAAGCCAGCTTTCCTTAGTCAGTGTTTGCACGTGGTGCAGTGGAGTTAACACGGCAGATCCGAGGCTACTGTCCTTTGAAAGGCCCATGGGCAAGGTTGGCCCTGGGCTGAAATTTGGGATGGATTTCTCTTTATCTTGCGTCTCAGTATTTTTTCTCTCTGTAGCTTCCATTCAGTGCTCTTTGTCCTACTTCATTGGATTATGTAGAAAAAAACCATTTCCGTGTATCTGGTGTGGAGTAATTTGTTTTGAGTTAATATTTTGTAAGGTATGAGTGAAGGCTTAAGTTCTTTTTTTTTTTTTTGCATATCCAGTGGTTGCAGCACCATATGTTGAGCAGACTGTACAAATTCGTTTACTGTAAGCACAAGACTTATTTTTGAACCCTGAACTCTGTTCCATGGATCTATATTTCTATCCCCAGGTCAGGCCCACAGTGTCTTGATAACAGTGGTAGCTTCAGAGTGAGTTTTGAAATCTAAAGTGTCAGTACCCTGACATAGTTGCTTTTTTCTAAGTATTGTTTTAGATATTCAAGTTGCTTTGCATATCCTTATAAATGTTGTAAACTGCTTGTCAATTTCTACAGACAAACACTGCTGAATCTGAGGGTGGCCTGTTACACAACAATAGGGAAACAAACAATAGCACTTATTTATCCCACACAGTGTAGTCTTTCTCTCTCTAATTTGGACCCATTGGAGGTACTTTGTCTTTTTTAATCTATGACATTTTACTTGATTAAGTTTTGCTCATCATTTCAGTCACCAATTCTCTCACCCAGTGTTTTGTCCATGTTTCTCAGCTGTGAGTCATTTGCAAATTTAATAACCATACTTAGGTGTGACTTTGGCAAGCTCTAAATAAACATCATTGAGCCTGGACTGGCATGGCTCAGTGGTTGAGCTCTGACCTATGAACTAAGAGGTCACAGTTCGATTCACAGTCAGGGCACATGCCCAGGTTGTGGCTCCATCCCCAGTGGGGGGTAAGGGGGGCTGGTGGGTGGGGATGATGCAGGAGGCAACTGATCAATGATTCTTTTTCATCATTGATGTTTCTATCTCTCGCCCCCTCTCCTTTCCTTGAAATCAACAAAATTATATTTAAAAAGAAGAGTTAAAAAAGAAACATTGTTGAAGAGATCAGGAGGGGCCTCACCCTGCTGTGTGCCAATAAGAGCCAGTCTCCAGGTGATGCCCTGGGCTTGAGCCCCTGAAACAATACTTTACCAGCGGTTCTCAACCTTCCTAATGCCGCGACCCTTTAATACGGTTCCTCATGTTGTGGTGACCCCCAATGTCATTGTTACAAATGGAACATAATTAAAGCATAGTGATTCATCACAAAAACAATATGTAATAATATATGTGTTTTCCGATGGTCTTAGGCGACCCCTGTGAAAGGGTCATTCCATCCCCGAAGGGGTCGCGACCCACAGGTTGAGAACCGCTGCTTTAGACCTTGTGGAAAACCACTGCATCGGGGAGATATATTTTTCTTTTTTATTTTTCCTGTGTCGGCAAAGCTGAGGTTTTCTGAGGAACTTTTTTTTTTTTTTTTTGGTCTTTGCAATGCAGAAGATTCTTATTCCTTTTGATGAAGAATTCAGGGATCCGATCCCTTCAGCCCTGCCTCATAAAAGATGACTTAGGGTGAGACCTCCGAGGGAGGAACACATGGTCCTGGGAATGTGCAGGACAGCGGAGACCCAGAATGCACTTCTGGTGAGAGCCGGAGGGAAGAGCTCAGGGTCGCAGCAGAAGAAGGGCCGCCCTCCGCAGAGGCAGAGCGAGGACACAGCCAGAGGAGACGCACGGCGGTCGGTCTTTTTGTAGCTGAAATTGCATTAAGGGGAAGAGAGATTCAAGAGCGAAAAATTGACCCACGAATAAGTGAGAGGAGAAGATGGATGTTGATTCTCCGCTGCCTGGGACTCTGGGCGCACTTGGCAAATCCGTTCCTGGCAGGAAAAGCAAAAGCAACGTGGGCAATTAGAAATAACGAAGACCTTGCAGAACTAGCAACGGGCAGACATGAGGCGATGCTCGGGACAGAGAGGCATAGATTATCCGAGTGCATGCAAAGCAGGGAGGGAGTCCCAAGGATTATGGCTCTGGGAAGCGGGCTTATCAACCCGGACTCACGGGGTTGCCTCTAATCAGTGTAAAGCGAGGAGGATAGGAGAGAGGAGGCCCGGGTTTCTCATCGGTGGTTGTGATCACAGGCAGGACCCTTCACCATGTGTGCATCCTCGCCTGTGACAAACTCAGCCCAGTGGTGATCTGACCCTTATTCCCCCCCTCCTTTTGCTAATGGGGAATCGTCCCTTCTCCATCCGAACGCTTTCGGTGGCCCTGCCAATCAGAGTGCTCAGGCTCCCCAGGTGGAGGGAGAAGCTCACAACCCGGCCAGGCCAGCCTGCACCGGAGCATCTGTTTTAGACGGAGGGGGACAGAGATGCTCAGAGTGGAGCCATCTCGACGGCCACACCAGAGAAATGTTATAAGTCGTTGTGTGGCTTCCTGTACTTTCCAAGGCTTGGCCTCGTGAGCGATGCTGGCCTCCTTCCAATAAATAGTTTTCCCCTCTGAAACTTAAGTGCAAACAATGTCCGTTTGGTTGTCTCGCCACAGAAGGTTACCAGATACCAGGGAAGAGGATATGTTTGGTTGCTGAGCTGGGCAGCAGCGTGTGGGGGCCTGTCAGGTTCCCCAGGACTGGCGGGCGGACCTGAATGACATACCTTAGGCTCTGGATCTTAGCTTCCTTGCTATCAGCCCCAGTTCTCTGGCTGTCTGCAAGGGGTATTTTTATCCTCACCCAAGGATATTTTTCCTGTTGATTTTTTAGAGAGAGTGGAAGAGAGAGGGAAAGACAGAGAGAAACATCCATGTGAGAGAAACACATGGATTGGTTGCCTCCTGCACGAGCCCTGACCTGGGCCCAGGCCGGGGAGGAGCCTGCAACCGAGGTATGTGCCCTTGACCGGAATCGAACCTTCAGTTCCCAGGCCCACATTCTATCCACTGAGCCAAACCAGCTAGGGCTGCAAGGGGTATTCTTAGAGTAAATAAAATGCTATGAAGTGCTTTGATTGCTTGGGGAAACCAATTAAAAATTAATCCAGGATGGTATGGAAATCTGGGCTTGTCCCTTCAGCTAGCCCCGGGGACCTCAACATATCTGGCGGTGACTCAGAGGAGAAGGGTGCTTCTTTGCGTTTCTTATTCTGTCACGCTCTTCCCTCTTGATTTGCCAATCTGGGCTAAAAAGGAAGGAAAACACACAAAGACAAAAACCCTCTGCAACTAATTAATTATTTTGCCAGTTTGATAGGGAAGTGGAAAGAAAAACAACCCCATTAAAACCAAAGAACAATAATTTTTAAAGGAACCTAACTAACACATTTCCATGAAGTCAATACGTTGGACCTGGCATGAGGCAGTAAGCGTGCTAGGATGCTAAAAACACTTCAAATTTACATATTTTAATAGGGCATGGTAAAAGCAAATACTCCAACACAAATAATTATAATATTTTAATGGTGTTTCCTCAGGGCTTAACGTTTTAAAAATAAACATATATAAGACACACTCAGTGTTACTAAGTGGCAAAGATTCTGCCACGCCCAGCTGTATTTCTTGAACTGCACGAAGGGAGAGAAGTGGAAATATGGTTTGCTTCATGTCTTTGAATTACAGAACTGCTAGGGGTACAGGCCTGATGCTGTGGGTCCTGTTGAGGGAAGACAGTCACAGCTCCAATTCTACCCGTTAGTATTTTCATCACTTACCCAGTTACTCATTAGCAGAGTCCAGACACATAGTAGGGAGTTTGATAGGTACTTTTAAATGGGAATTCTTTGCCAGCTCGTTAGCAGCAGCATCCTACAGATTTCATGGATCACGGAATACCAGGGATTAAAGGGGAGCAGACAATTCAACGATGCCTACAGCCTGGAAAGTAAAGACACTCTAAAATACCTAGGCTAAACATGTCAAACTCAAAGGCTAACACGGGCCAAATAAGCGAGGCACGTGGCCCTGCAGGCTGTGAGTTTGACATGCTTGACTTAGACTCTTCCAGGAGGTCCAGCCTCATTTCTTCTGCAAGCTGCCCGGGAGCCACAGCAGTGAGAAAACCACCTCCATATCGACCAGCAGTAGCTGCGAAGTTGTCTCCAAGAAGCTACTCTGAACAAGCAGCTCCTCTCCCATGGCCCTCAGAGCCACCCGACCACAGGATGCTGACACATCTTCCCTTGTGCTTCGGGTCAAACTCTGGGCTCTTGGCTCGTGGGATTCTATTGCCAGAAGAGACTTGAGGTAGCTGTGTTTAATCTTCTTCATTTCCCTGGAGGCCCAAAGAGGTTTACAAGTCACCTCAGCTGATGAATCCTGTAAGGTCACAATTTTGCAGGCAGGACTTGGAAAATGGTGGCTGTAGAAGTGTTTTTAATTATTTAATTTATTTTTAATTCTTTATTGTTTAAAGTATTACATAAGTCTCCTTTTTCCCCCATTGACCTATCTCCGGCTGCCCCCACCACCTAGCACATGCCCTCAACCCCCCCACTGTCTGTTTCCATTGGTTATGCCCATATGCATGCATACAAGTCCTTTGGTTGATCTCTTACCCCCTCACCTCCCGCCTTCCCTCACAGGTTGGACAGTCTGTTCGATGCTTCTATGACTCTGGTTCTATTTTCGTTCATCAGTTTATGTTGTTCATTATATTCCACAAATGAGTGAGATCATATGATATTTATCTTTCTCTGACTGGCTTATTTCGTTTAGCATAGTGCTCTCCGGTTCTATCCATGCTGTTGCAAATGGTAAGAATTCCTTTTTCTTATAGCAGCATAGTAGTCCATTGTGTAGCTATACCACAGTTTCCTTACCCACTCATCTGCTGATGGGTGCTTAGGCTATTTCCAAATCTTAGCTATTGTAAATTGTGCTGCTATGAACATAGGGGTGCATATATCCTTTCTGACTGGTGTTGTTTTTGCAGTAGCACCAAAACCTTGGGCAAATAAAGCAAGCCCAGCTGGGTTCCCAGCCCCTGGATTCCTCTTTCACTCCCCAGCGAGGTCAGCTTGGTCCCCATGTGCAGGCCCAAGTGAACCCCAGAGTCCAAGTCTTACCTGCTCTCAGACGGGAGAGATCTCGGGCCTTGCTATTCAAATACACGTGGCCTGTCCTGGATCCCCCTGGATTCTTGCTTGGCCTTTGTGCGTTGCCTTCATTTCAAGGAGCAAGACCTTTCTCTAGTTCCTGACATTTTTCTCCTGCCTTTTCTTTCTTTCTCTAAAACGCCTGTTCTTGGGATAGCAGAGACCTGGACTGGAGTCTCAACTTTGCTCCTTGCTATGTGTGACTTGAGCAAAAACATAGTCCTTCGGAGTTTCAATTTCTCCCTTTGCAGAGTGAGGATAATATTACTCCTTCATAGCGATATTGTCATTGCTGGTGTTTAGGGTTGGTTGATATAGCAGAGTCTGGGATTGCCATCGAGGGGTGAGTAACACAGGGTGGAAATAATTGTTGTTTATTACTCCCTTGGCCCTTCTTGCCATTCTCCTCTCTGTCAAATTCTTCTGGCCCCAAAATGGCAGTGGGGCCTTGCTCTGACTGAACAAAATGTCAGTAACCCCAACCCTAACCCTAACTCTAACTATAACCCTAACCATAACATCCAGCTTCTCTGGGCTCCCCAGGATGGCCAGCCCTGAGATCCAGTCACTCACTTCCACTCATTTTCCAATCTCCCCTGCTTTTTGTCTTGGATCCTTTCCCATGACTGCCTACCTGACCTAGGCCCGATACTGCCATTTCCTTTAGGTAAGTCTCTGACGCTGGCTCCTTCCCAGAGGGCAGACCCAGTGTCTGGCCCCAGGGCCCCCCAGCTCTCCGTGTGGCTTTGACTTGTCAAGATTCCCCAGGGAAAATACCAGAGAATCTTCCTAACCTAAGTTTGCTCTAGTCGTAGGCACTATTATATAGGCCTACCCTTTCCCCTGCGTAGCCTTCCTACTTTCCATCCTCCCAAGGCTCAAAAAGGGGAAGCAGGTATCTACAACCCCCAACTCAGGACTGCTACTCAACTAAATAAAAAAAAATGCTGTGAAAATTGGGTATGGTGAAAACAGAAAGAAGTCGAGCCCATTAAAAGTCATTGAGGGTTGCTGCCTGAGTTCCTGGTAGTGTGAGCATAAAAATTCATAAGGCAGAGGCAGGGAGAAGAAAAAAAAAGCAGGGTTGAGGTGGGGTGGAGGAAAAGGAGAAAGGGATTAAGAGAAAAAAAAAACGAGAGAAGGAAAGAGCATTGCTCAAATTTTTTCAATTTGTTCCTTTATTCTTAAATGCACGAAAAGTGATTGAACCTCCCTTTCCTCCCTCTACAAATGCAACTCCTTTATTTATGTGTAGAGTGTACACTGCAGCATTTTCCATTTGTTCATCTGTTCCATATGCAGTGTGTGTTCTGGTTGTTTTCATATGTATATATTTTATCTCCCCAACTAGATGCTGAGGGCAGCTCTTTGTGTCAAGTGAAGTGTTCAACAAATGCTGGGCAAATAGATGTCTGAGTTCCCAGCTCTCATTCTGCGCCCCCAGCATTATTCTCACTGACACCTCACTCCACTAGCTACTCCCCTTATCCGCCATACTGTCCAAGCCAGATTTTTGTCGACTCTCTCCTCTTGCTTCTTCATTGCTAAACGTTCTCAAGTCCTGACGTTTTCTTTTTGTTGTTGTTGTTAATCCTTACCCAAGGATATTGTTCCATCAATTTTTAGAAATAGTGGAAGGGAGGGGGAGACACAGACTGAGAGAAACATCGATGTGAGAGAGACACATCAATTGGTTGCCTCCTGCCCGTGCCCTGAAGGGGGCCAGGGATTGAGCCTGCAACCAACGTACGTGCCCTTTGACCGGAATCAAACCCAGGACCCTTCAGTCCATGGGCCGACACTCTACCCATTGGACCAAACTGGCTAGGGCAAGTCCTATGGTTTTTTAGAGTGTTTTGTGTCCATTAACTTTTTTCTTTTATTTCTGTTTCTACCATTTTAGTTCTCACTCTCATGGCTTCATATTTGGATCCTTGAAATTGTCTCTTTACACTTCTTTTCTCTGCTACTCTTTCTACCCGTTGCCCATTTAATCCTTCTGAAAAGAAGTTTATTGCTCTACTTAGAAACAGTCCCTTAGCGGACGAGGTGGCCGAGTGGTTAAGGCGATGGACTGCTAGAAACAGTCCCTTGTTGCTTATAAATAAATCCAGTCTGTGTCTGTGATCTGGTAGTCAGGAACAGGCTATCCCTGATGTCTAGGGTGTGTGCCCTCCATTTTCCCCAATGTGTAGCCCATCTTAGTGATGTGTGAGCTCACTTTCTGCAAAGCACATGGCACTATTCTCAATCAGCCTTGGCTTATGCCACCTCCCCTGCCGGGGTATTCAGTGGCTTTCCTTTCACTCACCCACATCCAGGACTCAGCTGACGTCCTTCCTCCCACACGAAGCCTTGTCAACCATTTTGGGCCTCAGGATCCTCTGAGCTCTATGGCATGTACTGTTCCCTTTGGGATTTAATCATATGTGCTCATGCACGGATGTGCTGTTGTTTCCTGTGTTTCCTGTCATTTGGATATAACTGTGCACCTTTAATGAGCAGGAGCCAAGCCATGCCATACTCCTGCCTCTCAGCACCATTTAGCACATTCTCCCTCTGGCCAGGCAGTGTGCTAGGTGTTGGGGACAGTGATGAGTGAGTATACCGCCATCCAGTCATCTAGATTCACCTAGTAGTCTACACTCTTGCATCTACTGGTCTAGAGTTAGGTCTCGGTAAGACCTAAGGTCAAGTTCTACTCTACCACTTACCAGCAAGTTAGGTAGCAACTCTCAGACTCAGTTTCTTCATGCATTAAACAGGGATATTTGGATAATGGGGTTGTTCTAAACATTGAATAGCTCACATGTGTAATGTTCCTAGCATGGTGCTTGACATGTAACTTATTAGTAAATATTAGTGCTCTTCTCCTCTGACAATAACAGATCACAGGTGGCTTTCACTGTCGAATGTTTCCTTCTTACCACACACACAGGGTCATGTACTACAGTGAGAGAGGAAAGAGAAACCACACGTTCTAGTCTCCTAGCTTTATTTAGAAATGAGATGATGGGCTTCCATGGGCCTTTGCCTTGGTTGAACCTTGTAGAACGTAAAACCTGCCAGGGAGCAGTCCGTGGAATTGTAGATTTCCCGTGTAGGCTGTAGATCAACCACCTGGATGAGCTTCTGACCTTTTTATTACTTTCTTGTTCACCCGCTCATGTGGCAAGCACTACGCACATAGAAGGCTTCTCATGACTACTGGTCAGGTTGAATAGATGGGGCCTTGTTCAGGCAGACTGAAGGAGAGGATTGTGATGAACAGACATCACCCAGAGGGAGTACCTCCAGGGGGTGGGTGGATTCCTCTGCTCTGTGGAGCCAGAGCTAACTTGCCATCTGTTTTGCATCCCCCTTCTGCTTCTTCCTCGCTGCCTTGGTCCCATGCTCCCCGCCACTGTCCCACGCTCCAGCCCCATCCCAGAGGCCTCAGTCGGCCGAGAGCCATTCTCGGGACTCTGTGTGACCCTGACGGGGGAGGGTGCCAGATAGAAGGTGGAGGATGTGTGTGTGTGGAGAGGGGATAAGGAGTGTGAGAGGAAGAAAGTGGGAGGTAGGAAGGAAATGAGACAGAGAGGGGGAGAAAGGCAGGAGAGAGAAAGGGGAAACTGAAGAAGTGGAATCAGAAAGGAGGGGCTGGGTGAGAGAAGAATGGGGAGGTTGGAAAGGTGAGAGAGAGAGAGAGAGAGGAAGAGAGAGAGAGAGAGAGAGAATTTTAATGATACGAGCAAAACCCTATATCCTGCCATTGGAATCATGGGCCAAAGAGCAAGAGACTGTAACCAGGGCACAGCAGAAGCAGAACAGCAGACTGGGGATGAGTTCCACATTGCGGGGAGCAGTGGACGACGTATCTGAGATGCCCTTACCCCTGAATCAGAGGCGTTCTCCTCTCCAGGAGCGCTGGGCTTCATATCGTTTGGATCCGCATTGGGCACTCGCCCATCCCTCTGGGAGAGGAGATGGAGAGAGACTGTCATTTCGGAATGGGAATGGAGGGATGTACTGATGGAGGCTTGTCCGAGGGGGTGTTTTATGACAGAGGGCCCAGTCTCTCATAACCATGGCCCCAATGTTCCTGTAGAGCCTGACCCTAACGTTGTTCTCCATGCAGATCTGGTCTTCAGCGGAGTCCTAAGAGAGGGAACCTTTGCACCTGCCACTCCTCCCTCTGGAGTCTCCTACCCTCCAGGGATGGGGCGGCTGGGAGAACAGTTGGGGCAGCACCTCACTTACCTGCTCGTGAAGCTCCCAGAAACCAGGGAACTAATGTCTGTTTCTAAAAGCCGGCCTGGGGCCAATGGGGTCGCTGTCATGAGGATGGATTCTCCACCTCAGAGCTCTGAAACTGCCCTGTTTCTCAAAACAGCCGTGTTCCTAGGCAACTCCCTGTCAATCCACAGAGGGCTGTGAGGGAGAGAGACCTACGATTGCACTTCAAGGAGCCACAGATACAGCTCGTGTGCCCTTCTTCTGGGATTGCAGGAGGAGACTGGGGAGCACATTTGTGCCCCTGGGAAAGCTGGAGGTAAAGACACTGAAGAGCTAACAGGAACCACCAGAGTCCCAAGGATGAGATGAGATGGTGGCGATAGCACACTGGGGCGTAGGCTTCCGGATTTGGGGCTAGACTCAGAGGCACATTTAGCCACCACGGCCTCTGGTGACCTGGCCAGCCCTGTTCTCTCGGACCTTCCTCAGCTTCCCGAGCTCACAGGGTGGCCCCCTCCTGCCCCTTGCTGTCAGCTCTGAAGACATTTGAATAATGAATTCTGTTTAAGACTGAAAACCTCGAAGTTCCATCTGTAACAAGACTTGAAATAATTACAGCTGATGATTGCCTGGGACACTCAGCCAGAAAAAACAGAACAGCTTCTGGCCGCCAGCAATTACAAGCAGCCCCGGCTTCAGCACAGATAGAACTTTTAAATGAATACATGAATACATTGCTGAGATCAGAAGGCAAGAGAGGCTGCTGGCGCTGGGGGCGGGGGGAGGAGGGGCGGGGAATGAGTGGGCAAAAACTGAGAGAGAAGGAGGGAGGGAGGGAGGGAGAGAAAGAGAGACCCCCGATTCTTTGCCCATCCTGATTTATAACTATGAAATAACAAAAAAAGTTGACATAGAGTGGTACCCTATGGGTACTGTTCCAGGGCCTGCTCCGGTTTATACTCTTCTGGGAGAAGTGACAAAGTAGCTTGCTTGTCATCCCTGTGGTGTGGAGTTACAGAAAGTGGTGCTTTCTTCCTGCACGGGGCAGGGGAGATAGGATAAGCTTTGGAATCAGAGAAAATTGGGCTCAAATGCCGGTTTTGTTACAACGGGTACCTTGCTTAGGGACCGAGCTACTCAGAGCCTCAGTTGTCTCCTCTGTAAGTAACGTCTTCAGAGTTTTCTCTTGGGAATGAAATAGGACGCCGCTTTAAAGCATCGTACCCTGCTGTCTGGAACAGAGTGAGCATTCGGTGTATTTGATGATCGTCATGCACAGGGCCTCCTTCCATCTGTGCATTTGCTGACCCATCTGACCTCCCTCTCATGGCTTGAGAAGAATCAGGGTATTCAAGACTCTCTAAGAAAAAAATGTAGCTAGTCACTTGGTCAGAGACTTTAAAAACAAAACGGCTTGAACGTCAGAGCTGCAATGGTGTGGACAGGGCGATGGCATTCTGACCTTCTGGTTCCTTGACTTCTCATGTTAGGCAAGTTTACTTTGATTTCTCCGACGGGTTCACACGTCTGCCTTTGACGGCTAATTCCAACCAGGATTGGAAGTGGAAGCCTAACATCCCCCCCCTTTTTGTTCCAGTCTTTAATGGTAAACTTTATTTATTTATTTATTATTATTTTATTTAAACAAAATTTTAATTACACTTGACATTCAGTATTATTTTACATATGGCACCATGCGTAGTTATTACAGTGTCATTGTCCTAACACTCTTGGGACTTTAAAAACTAGTAGATGAGCCATCAAAGTCCCGGTCATCAGACACTGGAATCAAGATTTTCCACCTGATTTGCAGGCTAAGATTTTGGTGCAGCCGGGCTCCTCGCCAGCCTCCCTAGCTGAACCCTCCCACTCCCATCTGTGAGATCTGTGAGGGCCGCTTCCTGTCCTCCCACTGCAGCCATGAGAGTGGGAGCTCACAGACCAGCCCCTGTGCGAACCACTGATGCTCTCCAGGGAATCACCGTGGCCAACTCAGCGGAGCCCTTTCTCCTCTTCAAAGCTGCCTTGCGTCCCCTCTGTCCGTCATCTCTGCTCACGTCCTCTCTCATCGACAAGAACCTCATGGGGCTCGGCTTTCCTTCTAAAATTCTTCCCATTAAACTCAAACAAGAGGCGCCTTCGGGGAGCCCTGGCTTCTGTGCCATCTTCCTGGCGTCAGCTGAGCAGCCAGGGATGGGAAAGTCAGAGCATCTCTTGAATCTGATCAGTTGTTTTGACTTTGCTCCCAGAGCTCCCCTGGGCTTGAAGGTTGAGCACGTCTCAGCCATTCAGGAGCTACACCGCTCGCTACCAGCCCTTGTTTGTTTGCCTTCGGGCTATCTCATCTCTCCTTGCTGCTTGCCCCTTGTAGGCTGAGGGTAGGGGGACAATAAACGAGAAAATGAGGCGGGAGAAAGCAGCTGCCCTAATTTAAAACGAAGTACCAGTACATGGAGGCATCAGAGACCAGCGAGAGAAGCAGTGGACATGGGATCTGGGTTAGAATTTGGGATGCCTGACCTTGAATGAATCTCAGAGCGAACCTCAGGCTCTTCACTGGTTAAGCTGGGTTGCCATGACGCTTGGACTTTACAAGTCAAAGTGTGTGGAAATGATAGCCCAGAGAGGGCACTCAATAAATGGCACATCTGCCTTGGATAAAATTCTCCAGATTTTCCTTCTCCCTTGAGGACTTCACCTTAATCTCTACTTTTGGGAATGTAGGAGAAAGGGCTACATGGATTGGCGGGCAGCAGACTTTCCATAGACCTACGAGGGCCATAGTCTTTCTAACATTCTCCTAGAGTTACTCAACACCGAGAACCCTCTCCCAGTTTCCCTGGGAGTAATGCCAGGGCTCCTGATCAGGTTTCTGTGAACCCCACCTCCTCCCTGAAGCTTCCACAGAGCTCCCTGCCCAAGGCCAGTCCTGGGCTCTGTGAAGTGCTGTGCAGAGTAAAGGGACTGTCTTGGCTGCTAAAACCCCTGTTTTTATCATTAGCTATTGGGGGGCTAGCCAATTTAAGCCTTTTTTTTTGATCAAGTTTGGGTATACCTGCACAATTGGATAGTAATTATAATACAATGCTGAACAATTTGCTTAATCTCTCTGAGCCTCTGTTTTTTGTTTTGAAGAACTATTACTATTGAAAAAGATCAGCTTGACTTTATTGGAATATATCCTTTAACCATATATTGCCTTGTATTCTATCTGTCTATCTATCTATCTATCTATCTATCTATCTATCTATCTATCTACATACCTATCTATCTATCATCTATCAACATATCTGTTCTTTTTTTTAAAATATATTTTATTGACTTTTTACAGAGAGGAAGGGAGAGAGATAGAGAGTTAGAAACATCGATGAGAGAGAAACATCGATCAGCTGCCTCCTGCACATCTCCTACTGGGGATGTGCCCGCAACCCAGGTACATGCCCTTGACCAGAATCGAACCCGGGACCCTTCAGTCTGCAAGCCGACGCTCTATCCACTGAGCCAAACCGGTTTCGGCAACATATCTATTCTTATGCACTTGAGGTTCTTTGAGGCCTGAAACTATGTCAAAGATATTACACATTTATTGATTATTAAATAATCATCATTGAGATCGTTCTGGAGCTAAAAGAAGTCTAATGATCCATGATTTCTACACTCTACAAACTCAGTTGAGAGAGGGAGAAAGAGAAGAGATAGAGACTTCTAAATTTAAAAATTGGCTTTTATTTTTTTCTTGTTCTTATGACAGTATCTTCCATATGGAATGTGAATTTCTCAGTAAATACTTATCAATTGAGTGATAAATAAGCTTAATTTTCTCATGGCAGCAAGGAATGTGTGAATCTGAAGTGGAATTAGCAACTGGTAGTGGGTTTTTGGTTAAACGTGGTGGTGTGAACTTGACTCCTCCCCCAAAGTCCACTAAAATGACAGTAAAGAATCTGAAAACATATCAATAAATAGAGATTAAGAAAAGAGAACAGTATAGGAGAGATGACCATAAATATTAGGAACTAGAAAGACAGGCTAAAACTTAAACTTCTGTGTGTGTGTGTGTGTGTGTACACATGCATCATGAAACAAAAAGCAAACTTAAGTCTTGGGCCTTAGCTTTGAATACACTAGCTACCTACCTCTGTGGAGACAAAGAGAAGGTTGGATTGCTGCAAAGGTCCTAGGTTCTCTTCCCCAGCCTGTATGGCTCTGTGACCACTCTGCCTGGACCCCAGCAGAAACCTGGAGGTTTGCACAGGGGAGGAAGAGGTGACATTGTTCCCAAAGAAAGTAGGACCACGTGAAAGTCTGCATGTTCAACAGTAAGACTTCTAGCTTCCTTCTCCTCTTCCCTAAACCAGGCAACCAATCCTCACAGCAGAAGTGGGATATTTCCTCTCTGGGAAAACCGACTGGCATTGAAGAAAATATTTTCAGATATTGAGCATAGCCGGGTTAGAGTCCCGCCCACTGGAGCTGCATGCCCGTTGTTGGTTCATGAGGGAGTTTGCTTCACGTTGTCTTCATCCTGGGACTCAGTGAACAGCTGTTATCAGGCACGTGGCCATCATCCTGGCAGAAGGAAATTGAGTTGTGCATTCTGCACTGACTTCTACAGCTCCCTATTTCCACACACGGTTCATTGGCCAGAGCAAGTCACATGGTCATGTCTAATGTTAAAGTTGGGAAGCGGGTGAAACTTTACTGTGTGCCTGGAAGGAGAAGAACTGGACTTTCTGGATAGCAGTCTTCCCATCTGGTCCCCAAACATTCCCTGTGCTCTTCCCTTCACCCTCCCAACATATACTTACGGAATGGGACAGAACAACTGTAGTAGATGCTCTTACTCAGGCAGGGGAGGAGGGGAGCCTGCAGTGGGGATGGTGAATCCACTGGGCAGTCCTGTTTAGGGTCCCTGGTCTAAGAGAGGAAAATGTTCCTTGATTGTGCCTTGCTTCCTTTTCCTGCCCTTGTTCCCTTGCCCACTATTTTCTGCGGGTCCTTGCTTTGCCTTTCTCAGTGGTGTTTCTTTTATAGTATCCTCCTTTGCCTCATTTGAGGTGTATGTTGTGGGCATATTCCTTCCTTTGGAACCAAGTAGGCTTTCATTTACATCCTGTCCCTAGAGAATGGGAACTCAGGGGCCATTTTAAGTGTTGAAGCATCACAGTCCATGCTGATGGTACTTTTGATAATATGAAGCTCTCAAATATTGTAGTTGGCTTATTATTTATTTCACTAGAGGTCCAGTGCACGAATTCATGCACAGGTGAGGTCCGGCTGGCCCGCCCTGATGGGGGCCCATCAGGGCCAGGCCAATGGTGGGGAGGGGCCATGGGCAGTTGACCGGTTGGCCCCACCCCCAATCGGGGTAGGGGGGGCTGATGGGGGCAGGGCTGGCTTGGGGGAGGGGCTGTGGGCGGTCATTCGGTCATTTGGTCGTTCTGCTGTTCGGTTGCTTGGCTTTTATATATATATATAGATTAGAGTCAGCTCCATGTACAAATAATCACACATTGGCCTTTAATAGACAATTTCTTAAATTTGTTGTATTTATTTGCATGGGGTGAGTATTCCTGAGCAAGTAAGTCTGTGTGTGGGTCTCTCACAAGAATGCCTGGATATATAGCAGCCCTCTGTCTCACCCCGACTGAGTCCCTTCTGGTTTTCACAGCCAGATGTTGTGGGGACTCCTTTTCCTGGTACTGGGAGTCTGGGCTAAGACTGCCAGGTGTGGGGCTGGGACCCCTTGCTCCTCAGGGGGGACCTCGAATGCTGAGGTACCCCTCCCTCTTTTTAACTGCCACCCATGTGTGTGGGACAAGCTGTTTAGCATCTCTGTCCTTCCCACCGGTCTCCACGTAGCTTCCTCTTTATGCCCTTAGTTCTAGGAGCTCTGTTCAGCTCTGCTTCAGGCGGCTCTCAAGGGTGGTGGTTATATAATTGTAATGGCGACGTAGTCATAGGAGGTGAGCACAGCATTCACCTACTCCCCCATGTTGACCAGAATTCCCCCTCTTGTCTTTTAAGATAATGTGTGCATATTATTTTGTTCAAATGAAACCTCAGATGTAAGTGTCTCAGTGTAACAGTACATGCTAAGTTGAAAAAACCGTGACCTTGATTTCTGACACAGACTCATTGTGTGTGATCTTTGTCAAGCCAGTTAAACTCTTCAGTAAAATGTTTCCTGTTTCTTCATTTACAGAAAATGGGGGTGGAGGCTTAGATGATGTTTAAGTTCTCTCTGGCCCTTACATTCTAGAGCTTTAGAGGAAACACGTCCCCTTCCACAGAGTGGCTTTGGATCCCCCGAGAGTTGCCGTCCTCCATGAGGTGAATAGACTCTTGTGGTTACCTGACTAGATCTCCTTTCAGAGAAAAGACCAGGTCTAAGGGTGAGGGCCTGAAATCCAGGGCCAGGTACCAGCTTGGGTTGCATGGGAAGGTGGCTGGTGCATGTGGTTTATTTAGACACTTTTAGTTCTGTATCCCGGGGAACCCTGGGGGCTCCCTGCTGTGTAATGGGGCTAGCTAGAAGCTGATCTGGCAGCTCGTTAACACTCAATTAAAGCTCTTCTCTCCAGTATGGCATTAACTTTTTAAAAATTTATACATGCAATTGAAGGAATTAAAGTGCATCTGTGGTTTTTCAAAGCAGCTCATGTGAGGGAGGCTGTAAAATTGTTCTCATCTGCCCAGTATTCAGTTCTCAAATTTATATGTGCAATTGAGTTGGAAATTAAAGCTCAGTTTTAAGGTGGGTGTGAGTGTCTAACATAGCACCCCATTAACCATTTTAAATTTATAAATGTAATTAAAATGAGATTACTTTGGAATTAAAGAATATAGGGAGGGAAAAAAATACATGCACACTCTTGGGACTATGCTGCCCCCCTCCCTTTCCTATAATCTGAATTTTTGATGAGTATGTTGTCATCAAAGTTTTTACTTCTGTAGAACAGTGAGCTAAGATGTTTCCATGCCAGAATGTAGAGGTATTCTCATTACACTTGACACCACCCTTCCTTGCCTCTTTTTTGTCAGGTTGAAGAGGAGGGGTTCTACTACCCACAGAGTTTTGGAGGATGTGCATTGTATGGTTGTCATTTTAAGACTCATTAGTTCCAAGAATGTTAATTCACTATCTGTATATATAAAAGGCTAATATACAAAGTGTCCCCTCGGGAGTTCGACTGGGAGACCAGGAGTTCAATCACTCACTATGATGTGTGCTGCCTACCAGGGGGCAGCACGGAACATGGTGGGCGACCAGTGGCAGTGGCACTGCGCTAAGGGGGCGAGGGAAGGAGGAGGCAGGGAGGCAGGGAACCTGATCACTGGCCTGGCCTAAGGACCCTACCTGTGCATGAATTTTGTGCACCAAGCCTCCAGTAGTGATATAATGCGGAGGGTGGGGGGAGGGGGACCTAGAGATTACATTGTCCAGTTCCTGGAGTTATGCGTGAACTGGTTTTCTGGTATTAAGGGAACAAGTACAGTGGACACCCCCATCTGTAGATACAGGCTCTTGACTTCATCCCTAGGTCAAGCATGTTCCTTTTTTCACTGGGTGGCCCCTATACAGAAGGCAATTTCTGGCTCCTCAGGAATATGCAAGGATTGGGACAGATGCTGGTGAGAAAACAAGGGCAGCTCCCCATCTTTCTGTTAGCATAGGTAGCTGGATGTTAATACAGGAAGAGAGCAAAGGGAATCAGACATTGCTGTTTCACCAGGAGGTTCCAGCTTCACACGCTTCCCAGAAAAACCACCGGTCCATTCCCCCAGGCCACTGAGGGGAGGGATAGAGAAACAAAGGAGGAGGTCAGTCCCAGCGCAGGAGGAACCCAGATGGCCACCCTAGAGGCCTGTCAGTCCAGGCTGGGGAAAGAAGGGATTGGTTGGGAGGTGGGCCCATCAGAAGCCTGTGAAATCTTGGGAAGTTGATGGGTTATTTTGAGAAAATGCCTGATCCTTCCCAAACCCGAGATCATATAACCCCAGGGGACAAAGCCTTTCTTTCTCTCCTGCTCAGTAATACGCACAGCCATGTAGGTCTAGCAGCACCCCGTGTGAGCTCCGAAGGACTAAGCTGTAACATGAAACAGAAACTCTGGACGCCGCCTTTGTTTTGTTTGTCCTTGATGAAGGCAAGATCGGACTTTGTCCCTGGTGGGACAGACAGAGGTGGGACATTGGAAACCCAAGGGCCGCCTCTTCTATTTCCACAGGCCTAAATCTCGCCACACCACTGTTTCCCCATGTGTGGGTCTGTGGAATGCTTTCCATACGATCCCCTGGGTTAAAACAAACAAACACAAACAACAAACACCACACACACACAATTTCCACCGCCAGCATTTCCATGGGTCCGAGCAGCATATTCTAGAAAATTAGAGAATTCCTCTGATATTTGCTGACTCCATGACATTGTCAGAGACTTCTTTAAATATTTCCCCCCTTCTGGTTCAGACTGGTTCCTTGAAGACCACTGTCTCTTCTCATTGTACGGTTAGGAATGTCTGAATTATGGGAGGAATGCCCATGGCTCCGGGAAATTCCCAGGTGAAGGTGCAGCCTGCTGTTCTCTGTGAGGATGAGACACAGGGATGCACATCAGCTGGGCTCAGCTCCAAATGCCCCGTCTCCCCTGTCTGTCGTGCCTCCTTCAAGGCCGGGGGCTGGTCTTCGCCCTCCTGGCCCTTCCTGCTCCCTCCTTGCCACTCAGCTGGCCCCCTGTTGGCAGGCAGCTCCCCACTGAGTCCTGAATCCCTACCAGCGGTTCTCAACCTGTGGGTCGCGACCCCTTTGGCAGTCGAACGACCCTTTCACAGGGATCACCTAAGATCATCCTGCCTATCAGATATTTACATGACGATTCATAACAGTAGCAACATTGCAGTTATGAAGTAGCAACGAAAATAATTTTATGGTTGGGTCACAACATGTATTTAAAGGGCCAGAAGGTTGAGAACCACTGCGCCTAGACTTTCTTAGGCCAGGCACGACCTCCCATCTGACCCATGTCACTGTGCTAAGCGAGGGAAGGGGGAACGGGCACCACTTTATTGTCTATAATCTAAGTCCCTTTATCATTCATCCTTGTCCTTTTTAGAAGTCTTTGAATCAAGACCCTTTTCTTCTTTCCTCCCCTCATACATTTGCATGCTCACTGAGGCGAAAAATTACATGATTTCAAGATTGCCCTGAGTCCTGTTTCAGACCCTGGGCCCGCTTAGCAGGGCCATCGCTTTGCAATTAGGCAGGGGCTCACAGTCCTTACTTAATACCCTGCCGCTCCCACCCGAGGACTTGCTGCTGCTCCTGGCCGCCCCCTCCCCACCCCCGTGCCTGTCTGTTGCATCCAGAGTTGTCTGTGTGGCTTATGTGCCCCTCCAAGAGCAGGCCTGAGGAAACCACCATGTGAATCATGGTAAATCAATGACTGCAGAAGAAATGAGTGGACCCATTCATGAAGAACTATATTTGAAAAGTGCAGAAGAAAAGACTAAGCTTTCATCTTTGATAATAAAGTTAGTGCTGCTATTAAAAAAAGACACAGCCGTAGCTGGTTTGGCTCAGTGGATAGAGTGTCGGCCTGTAAACTGAAGGGTCCTGGGTTTGATTCTCATCAAGGGCACCTGCTCTGGTTTCAGGCTCAATCCCCAGTAGGGGGCATGCAAGAGCAGCCAATCAATGGTTCTCTGTCATCATTGATGTTTCTATCTCTCCCTTCTCCCTTCCTCTCTGAAATCAATAAAAATATATTTTAAAAAACAACAAGAGGAAATTGTTGACTGCTTCACCCCCTGCTGCATGTTGCTGAAGGTTTGCAGGAGCCTCCAAAATGCATAAAATACAACAAATTGAGCAAGTTAGGGTTAAGAGAAAAGATACAAGAGAAATCAAAACAAGGCCCCTTCCCTCCTTTTTAAAGAGTGTGTCATACTTGCTGGCACAGAGAAATATGAACAGTGGTGCCCACCAAGGCTCAGGGCAGGGCAGCCGTGGGCATCCTGGAGCCTCTGCGAGTGTGGAGGTGGCTGGCATCGCTGGAGGCGTGGTGGTTGCTTCTGCTACCAGGAAAGCTGGAGTCAGGATTCAGGCTGACCTCCAGCACCTGGGTGGGCCATTTATTTTTATTTATTTTTTAAAAAATTAATTCTTCATTGTTGAAAATATTATATATGTCCCCCTTCCCCCCTGATTGACCCCTTCCAACCCACCCACGCCCCTCACCCCAGGCCCTCACCGCCCCATTGTCTGTGTCCATGGGTCATGCATCTATGCATGCAAGGTCCTTGGTTGATTACCTCCCGCCCACCCATGGGCGGGCCATTTATACGCATTTCCATGACCTAATTAATCTTCACTCAGCTTCATGATTTTCTCATCCATCTTTTCTCTTCACCCCCAATTCCTCAGTTATTTGAAAGTTCCTGCAAATCTGTGGTGATGAGGCACAAAGTAAATCAATGAGTTAGAAATTATGGGGTTTACTCAGAGGATAAGAGAAGCCACTTATGATAAATCTTACTAAATTAACCTAACTGGAAGGAAGGCCAGAACAAATTGTCTGATTTAGGGGACTTCATTTGTGAATAACTTTACCAATTTTCAGTTCATTTAGCGAGAATTGACTGAACACCTAATTAGTGCATGACCTTGGTCTGGGAGCGTCTGCTGGAGATACTGAATAACAACCCAGACAGAGTCCTTTTCTCTCTGGACCTTTCCTTCAGGTCGGGGTGGGTGGGGGAAATGAGCTGGGAGTTGAGATAGAAACAAGTGGACACTGAGTCTACTCTCTCTACCCCTATGGGTAAGTGGTTCTGCTGAAAATGAGCCCATCTAGGCATCAGAAAAATGAGTTTTTGTAAACTGTTTCTTGAACTGCAAATGCCTCTTGAATGGAGAGAGGCTCTGAGTGTGTGGAACCCAGAGAGCAGCCTGCACTGGGCTCCTCAGCTCTGGGGGGACCTTGCGGGGAGCACTTCACTGCTGGCCCTGCCTCTGGGGGCCATTTCTGTTTGGAGTAGATGGAATGTGAAATGTCACCTGACTCTACTGTGCAGGCGTGTTCTCTCCCTGCCAATCCCTGGGCCATCAGAAACACTTCACATGGAATGAGACAATCTATATATATAAAACGCTAATATGCAAAGTGTCCCCTCGGGAGTTTGACCGGGAGACCAGGAGTTCGATCGCTCACTATGACGTGTGCTGACCACCAGGGCGCGGTGCAGAGTGAAGGGAGGCCCTGCCAGCAGCCGGGGAAGGGAGGCACTGGCCAACAGCTGGAAGGCCCCAATTGGCCCTGATCGCTGGCCAGGCCTAGGGACCCTACTTTTGCACGAATTTTGTGCACTGGGCCTCTAGTAAACATATAAGCAAATAAGATGATTTAGAGTGATATATATAATATCCAGAAAAATGAAGCAGGTCGAACCACCGAGGGTGGTCAGAGATAGTTCCAATAAGACAGTGTTCTGGGCACAAGAAACAGCTAATGCCAAGATCCTGTGGCACAAGCACCCAGGGGTGCATAAGCAACCGCGAGGGAGTTTAGCAAGACAGCATGGATAAGCAAGGAGGCCGGTGGTCTTAGTGAGGCTCCCCGGGGCCAGGTTGTGAAGAGTCTTGAAGGCCACGTGAGGAGCTATTCTGAGTGCAATGGCAAGCCACTGAGAATGTTGTCATCTGGTTGATGTTTTAAAAGCTCTCTGATTCCTTTTCCGAGAATGAAGTAGCAGGGGAGGGTAAGAGTAAAGGCATAGAGACCAGTTCAGGGCGATCTCTCTGGTCCAAGGTAGAGATGAAGGAGGTATGGTCATGGTCAAGGCCTCTGTTCAAGTCCTGGGTGGCTCGGGCGTCTCCCCACCATGATAGTTCTTGGGCACATGCACTAGACCTCCACGCCTTATTTGCACGGAGTCACTTAGAGCCCACACTGCACACATTAGCAGATTGTCTTAATTAGGTTGTGAGTGTGTCTGGGTCGGATGATTATGCTCACAGCTGGGAATGCTTGCTTCGATTACAGGTCCAGGGGAAAGATGTGGTTGGTGTGGGCATAAGTGTGTGTGTGTGTGTGTGTGTGTGTGTGTACGCCTGTGTGTATGAGACCTACCTCAACCTGGCTTCTCAGGACTCAGTTTCCTTCCTTCCAGTGACTGGGACATGAAGCTGTAGTAATGAGCATCATGGGAACACTCAGGCATTCTGGGAAAGTCTTCCTACTCACTGGGCCTCAATTCCCACATCTGTAAAGTGACCACATCAGATCCGAAATCCCCCCTTGCAGCTCGAATGTGAACAGAGTTCTCTGCTTTTGCGCTCGGACACGCACAGTGGCTAATAATTCTCCTTGACGCATGGAATTAGGACATCACTGGCGATTACGCGAGTGCCTGCTGCTTGGTATTTAAATCAGCTTGGTCCTCCCATGGCAGCACAAATCCTCTCCGTATCTAATTTCTAACATTCATTTGCCCCAAATACCTCTCTCCGTCAATTTGTTTTCCCCAGATTAATGGAAAGGTAGGCTTTCGCCTAGACCAGCGGTTCTCAACCTGTGGGTCGCGACCCCTTTGGGGGTCGAACAACCCTTTCACAGGGGTCGCCTAAGACCATCGGAAAACACATGTATAATTACATATTGTTTTGTGATTAATCACTGTGCTTTAATTATGTTCAATTTGTAACAATGAAAATACATCCTGCATACCAGATATTGACATTACGATTCATAACAGTAGCAAAATTACAGTTATGAAGTAGCAACGAAAATAATTTTATGGTTGGGGGTCACCACAACATGAGGAACTGTATTAAAGGGTTGCAGCATTACGAAGGTTGAGAACCGCTGGCCTAGACCAAATAATCAGGGATACCAAGTGAGGTGTTGCTGTGACATTGGCTGCCAAGGGGGAGCCAAGTCTCTGATGATGAGGTTGGAGTCCAAATCAGTGACAGGTTCATTGCCATGTCTCTTGGGCTGAAGCAACCTGAGGGCAGTGTCCCTGTTTTTGTATCTGGTACCAGGTCTAGCTTACCTGTAGGCACTGTACACCTGCTACTCATGATCAGGGAGCCTGACCAATAATGGAGGCCCACCTGCCACTCAACACAGGGTTGAGGGGGGGGGGCAAGCTAATTGCTGTTTCCACAGGTATCCATCCATTCACACCACACCCCTGCAGCGAGAAGAGAATGCGCCTTATCTTGAAGCCTTAGAACTAGGGAGGCCGCAGGCCAATGTGATTTGCGGGTGCCTTTTAACACAGCAGCAGTTTTTCAGCAAACACATCAAACTCGTAAGGGGGTTTTGAAAGTACATCTGTTTGAAATGAGAAGGAAAGAAACAGTGATTCTATTTTTCCTCTTAAAGAGAAATTCCTTTTAATTTGGGGGGAGGGGAGAGTTGAGTGCATTGTGTGGGGGTGAGCAGAATGATTCCCAGCGGAGAATCGGGCTCAAGCAGCCCCTGGTCTGCCCGGGAGCCGGGAGGATAAAATATTAAGTACGAGGGTAGCAGCAATGTGGTTACCGCAGACCTAATCAGATGAGCAGTTAAAGGCCTGGCATTCTTTAGGGAAGCAAATGATTGATCACCTTGCAAAAACAAAAAAGCTGGCTCTTTAGATCTGTGTTGCAACTTTAAATATTTAATAAACGCGTATGTGAGTGTGAAGGATTTGTTCTCATCACCCGGCTCCTGGTTGCCTGTGATTTTTGGATGAATTGATCAAACATGCCTTTTTGGGGACTTCTGAGCTAGGCCACGGATGCAGGAGGCACCATTTAAAATTCTTGTCCCATCCTTTCTTGGCATGGTGCTCATTGAGGCTGCGAGACCACGCAGCCTGGGGGAGGCTGTGCTTGTGCTGGACCACGATGGGGGTGGAGACTCTCGGGAACACTGGCCGACCTCACAGGCAGCGGGTGCAGTGTGCCCCCTGCAGCTGGGAGGTGGCACGTTAAAGCCAGAACATGACCCAGCTCAGAAAAGTAGCTGTTTCTTGCCGACGCTGTTTGTGGGTGTGAGGATTGTCAGCCCGCAGCCTTTCTGGTTCCCACCATGCCCCACAGGTGGTGGTGGCCCCTTAGAAGGTGCTACTCAACCTTTACTGCCGGAGGGCAGCAGTGCGTGAGAGCGGTGGCATGGCTGTGCACAGTCACGCCAAATTTGCACAGGCCCTGGTTACAGTGAGCTTGAAAGAGGAGGGAGCCTGGAGGAAGCTGTGATGAGGATGTACCTCTCAGGCTGTCATTGCCAGAGGCCTCCTTCTAGTCACCTGGTGGCTGTAGGTGAGTAGCAGTGTCAGGTGATAACTGTCCACCCTGCGATGGACGGGGACACATGTGTCAAATAGACATGACCCATGTACTAAGGGAATGTCAAGATTTTAGTCTTATTTGGACACAATACTGAGTTTAATTGAATTCAGAGGCCCTAAAGGCTGGTGAAAGAGATTGCAAGGAAGGTGTCTGGTTTGGATTCGTTGAAAGGACAAGATGCAAGGTCAGCCCGGTTGGCATGGCTTCATGGTTGAGTGTCAACTTATGAACCAGGAGGTCACAGTTCAATTCCCAGTCAGGGTATATGCCCGAGTTGCAGGCTTGGGGGGGTTGTAAATTGGAGGAGGTGGGGTCTTAGAGAATCACCAGGGTGAAGCAAACAGAAATGGCTGCCAGTCAGCCCTGTGACTGGCGAGGTCCAAGCACAGGAACAATGATTCCTGCAAGCACCTCCGTCTGGGAGAAAGCCGCCTCGAGTTCCTGCCCCAATGCCAGACAATCCAGTTCTTCCTCGTACGTGTCTGTGTTCCCCAAAGCCTTGCCTTGGTGTTGGGGCTCAGAGGAAGCACAGCCTTGTAAGTTCAATTTGTGGTGCTGGCCTTTTAAGAGGAACAGCTAGGTCTCCAGCAGCCTCTGTGTCACTGAGCCCCAATCCGCACTGGTTTTTACAGCCTGTAGTTCTTACTGCCCCAGAGACTTCTTTCCCCAGCTCTTGGACCCTGGTCTGGGGTTTGGTGTGGGGCTGGGCCCCCTTGCTCCTCTGGGCAGCCTCCGCAGAGACGATCTCCCTCCCGATTAAAAAAGCAGCCCATGTGGGTGCCAGCCCAGCCTGTTCCACGCCTCCGCCCCTCCTACCAGTCTCAGTGCACTTTCTTCTTTACTTCTCTAGTTGTAGGACTTCCATTCAGCCAGCTTTCCAGTGATTCTGGATGATGGTTGTTCTGTATTTTAGTTGTAATTTTGATGTGGTCGTGGGAGGTGGTGAGTACAGGTATGCTGCCATCTTGCTTCCTCTCCAATTTCTTAAAGTCAATACATATTTATTAGGTGTTTATTAGCTCAGTCCTTATATTAATGACACGAGGACAAGGCCTGAAAGATGTATATTTGGCCCCCGAAGCAGCAGGTCTCTGCCAGAACTGGGCTCTTGGAAATAGGAGGCCACTGTCAATCTTACTGGTAGTTTGTGCAAGTGCATTCTCTGGTAAAGAGCAAAGAGTAGAACATTTATTCAGGGAGCATCTCTGTGATTATCTCCAGAACTTAGGGCAAGTGGGAAAAGGGGGTAAAGACAGGTTATTCAAAATGTAAAGACCAGGAATTAAAGGCAGGAACCAGCAGGAGAAGCAGGCGTTGGTGGGAGAGCCCAGATTACTGCCTTTATCTGGGACTGGGCTTAGCAAATCCAAACCAGCCTGTGCTGAGGGAGCAGATGGAGAGGAGGGTCCTTCTTCTCGGGCCTTTGCTCAACCTGAGAATGAAACAGATGGCCCCCTAACAGCCAAATGAGGCCAAGTTGGGGTGCACAATGGGCCTACCCCACTTGTCTGTGTGCCCTGGGTTTCCCAGTGACTGGGGGGGAGGGGGAACGCAAGCTTTGAGCGGTCGATTGTCACATTGGAGAGAAGAGAGGCTGGAGTGAGGGTTACAGAGAATGAGGTGGGGGGTTCTGATGGCTCACTTTCCTTTAGTGACAGCTGGTAGGCAGCTGTGGAGAGATGTGTGTGTGTGTGTTAACAGCCAGAGTGACTGGGTGTTTATTGAATTGCTGTGGATTCTCTAAAAGCAAAGCAAGCATACTAAATTGCTGCAAATTACCAAGGGCTTTCCTAATGTTCAATAAAAATACTGTGAACATTTAAGGACACAGGCTCTGCAAATGGTCCTGACTGGTCGTAGGGAAGCTCTTGCTTTGAGAACAAACAGCACAGGATCTTCAGTACGAATAAATGGAATCAGGCGAGTGATGGTCGCACCTGAGGATAAACAGTGCATATTCAAGTAGGCGCAAGTGTCCTTTTTCAGTATTTGCTTCCATTCACTTCGAGCTGTTTTCCTGCCTGGCCTCTGCCCACCTTGCCCTTAAAGAGATGATTATTTTGGGGTCCTGCCTCTAAGATGTAGTGTACCTCAAATCTCATTTGGGCTGCTAATCTTCTGGTTCAGAGATGAAAAGAAGTGCCAAAGGATGTGTGAATTTTTTAATTGTCTTCCTCAATGACCTCCAGTTCTCATCAATTTTCTCAGTATCTCCAAGGCTACCCAGCACAGCCCGGGGACTGGAATATCTTAAGGAAGGCAAGACCAGGATTTTAGACTAGGACACAATTCCTGTTGGGCAGTCAAATCCTTCCACGCTCTGTACCTGGTTTCTTCACCTTCAACCTAATTTCTTCCTGTCCTTAGGACTTTGAAGTATTGCTCATTTCCTCCCTGACTTAGGTCATGTTCATTGGACAGAAATAAACCATCATTTATTGTTCTAAGGAAAAAGTATCAGTAGATTCAGAGGGTTGCGGCTTTTGGCCTGTAAAGTACAGCAGAGCTGGGCCTCTGAATTAAATTACACCCCCGTGTGGAAAACCAACAAAGAAATAACTGTTTAGGGGCCAAATGCACTTTGGGTTAAATCAGTTTGAAGCATCAGAAACATTGTTAGAAATATTGGAAGAGCACAGCAGGTAGCTAGGTTTGCATTTCGTAACCCCTGTCATTCGATGCTTTGCTCCCACAGGGAGGGTATATGAGGAATTTCATTGTCTTCCGGCTGGTAATTGCATTTAGGGATCTGACACTAGCTTTGGTGGTTTGCACGAAGCTTCATGGCATAGGTGCTCTGCCTCCTGTTTGATAAGCATTATGATGGCTAACTTCCCCTCTCAGTATGGAATGCTTTTGGTCATGAGATGACCTCAGGGAAAGCCAAAAGGACTAATGAAGGTGCTTTAGTGGTGAGCCCAGGTGCGGGAGCCAGAGGTACTGAGGCTTTGCTACAGCCTCGGAGATTAGGCGAGAAGGCCCAGGGCTTTGGGTCAGGACAGATGCTTCTTGAATCCAGACACTAAGTGGGCAAGAAGCAACAGAGAGCACATACAGCTGGGCCAGAGAAGGATGGGACTAGCAAAGGGACAGAGCGCAATCGGAGAAGAACAGGAAACTGGACTCACATTATTGCCTAGCCCCGTGGTCGGCAAACCGTGGCTCGCGAGCCACATGCGGCTCTTTGGCCCCTTCAGTGTGGCTCTTCCACAAAATACCACGTGCGGGTGCGCACATACAGTGCGATTGAAACTTCGTGGCCCATGGGCAGAAGTCGGTATTTTGTGGAAGAGCCGGTATTTTGTGGAAGAGCCACCCTCAAGGGGCCAAAGAGCCGCATGTGGCTCGCGAGCCGCGGTTTGCCAAGCCGCAGTTTTCCAACCACTGGCCTAGCCATACACACCACCCAGCCATGGTCGGACCAGCATTAGGGGCGAGACAAATAGAAGACAACCAGCGATGGGGCTGAACAGCAGGTGTTTTCCCTCCAGAAGAATTATTAAGCAGCAATCACAGGAGAGGCAGACTCCTGTCGCAAGCAGATGGGCTTGGTTAGCAGCTTGGCAAATGGGTGCTCCCAGGTCCATCGGATGATCCCCGAGTCTTCATCCAGGACGCACTCTCTCCTGATGGGACAGAGGCCTGGCCACCTCTCCTGGCTCCGCACAGTCCACAGAATAAGATACACATGTGACCTCCATGCCACGAGTGCCACTTCTCCCATCTGTAAATCAGGAAGTTGCTTTTCTGATTCCTCAGGTTCCTTCCAGATGCAATTTCTCATGCTCCATGTCAAATCCTTTGGGGAAAAATCATTACAGGAAGACAATTGTGCAATATGCTGTGCACAAAGCTCAAAGATGTGTGTCCCAGGGAAAGTCTATCCATCTATCATCCATCCATTCATCCATCCATCCATCATCCATCCATCCATCCTTCCATCATCCACCCATCTATCCATCATCCATCCATCCATCCTTCCATCATCCATCCATCTATCCATCCATCCATCATCCATCCATTCATCCATCCATCCATCCATCCATCCATCCATCATCCATCCATCCATCCATAGATTCATTGCTCCTTTCAATGATTCATTCATCGATTCAGTAAACATTCTTGAGCACTAATGGAACAGCCAAACTTATGATATTTTAAGCTCTGAGAGGGCATGGACTACACTGTTTATGTTGAGATTGTATCTATCCCCAGTGCATGGAAAGCAACAGGTGCTTACATACTTGCCAAATGAATGACGAAGGTAACTACACTGCCTGTGTTAGCACATCAGGGTGGGGAGTGGTTCTGTTCACTTTGGTGAATTTCCCAAATTTCTTGGCAGTGGTGCATATCTGGGTGCTAACTAAATATTTGTGAAAGGAAGGAGGGAATCTGCGCGGCTGCAGCTGCTTGTGTTGATGCATTTTGGCCACATGTGTGTATAGCACCTCCTTTGTCAGTGTGGTGTAGCAAGGTGAGCATGAGGAGTCCGGAGCCAGAGGACCTAGATTCTCTTTCTTATTCTGTTTCTAGCGGACTGTGCCAACTTGCACAGACCAGGTAGGTAGCCTTTTCGGATCTCTTTTCTCATCTGCAAAGTGAGAAATCTCTTTTGGCTCCTTCCAGCTTTTGAGTGTGGGATTAGACTGTGAAGAATAGGTGAAAGCAGCGAGAATGCCCCTAAAAGTGATAGCTACGCTCGGCTGGTGTGGCTCAGTGGTGGAGCGTTGACCTATGAACCAGGAGGTCATGGTTTGATTCCAGGTCAGGGCACATGCCCGGGTTGCTACACATCCCCAGTATGGGGCACACAGGAGGCAGCCAATCAATGAGTCTCTCTCATTATTGATGTTTCTGTCTCTCTCCTTCTCCCTGCGTCTCTGAAATCAATAAAAATATATTTTAAAAACCCAAACAACTTTATAAAAAAAGTGCAGTAGCTGCTATTATTACAATGGTGGGAGCATGTCTGCTTCATCGCAATATTAAAGAAAGGGATGTATATTCTTTCCGTATTCAGTAAATGCTTTTGAATGACAATAATAAAAAACTGGGAAATGTTTTCTTAACACTTTTTTTAGGGCTCACTAAGTGAGAGGCACTGTTTTACACGCTTTACAACTATGAATACGTTTACTCTTCATAACAACTCGATGAGGTATGTGCCAGCATTGGCCCCGTTTACCTAGCAGAAAACAGGGACCCACCCAGAGGGGAGAAATCAGCTTCCCATGGCTACCCAGCAAGTGAGGGGCAGGCTAGCGTTTGAAGCCAGGTGTCCCGGCACCAACGCCTGGGATGCGAGCCACCTGCTGTGCTGTGGTTTGCTTGACAACTACATTGTCCGCTGTGATGGCTCCAACAGCATGGGAGCCTCGGTCCCTACCACAGGTTCACACAGCCTAATTGGGCACATGAAATATTTAGAGAATGAGAAAGTGGGCAATAAAGCCGCAATGGGAGGTATAGATCACCGGAGAACAGGAAAGTCTGTAATAGGTACCTTACTTTTATATAACACTTTATGCCTTGCTGAGTGCTTTTACATCCATCATCTCATTTATTCCCCGTAACAGCGATCATTATTTATTGAGGGCTTACTATGTGCCAGGCACTGGGCTAAGTGCTTTGCTTCTATTATGCCAACCAAGCCTCCCAGCAAAACTATGCTGGGAGTGTCGAAAGCCCAATCGACTCATTCATAGAAGCACAGAGCGGAGGAGTTGGGACTGGCTACAAGCACAGCTGGCTCCAGAGACTCAAGCAGCGTCCCCGGGACTTGTTCTGTCTCTCTCTTCCCTCCTCTGTCCCTCTCCCTTCCTACCATGGCTCCCCTTCACACTCAGGTGAGCTCTGTTCCCAGCATGGCCCAGAAGCCCAGGCTCATGTCCTCCCTACTGTAAATGATCCCGGCAGAGAGAGGACCTGCCTCCAGCATTTCCAACAAATGTCCTGGAATTGAGCTCCTTTTGTGTGGCCTGTCCCTGAACCGGTCACTGTGAGTAGAGGGTTGGAGTATGCTGATTGGTTAGACCTGGATCAGAAGATAAGCCCTGTCGGTCCTGGAAGGAATTGACCCATCAGACCTCAAAGATAGTGAAGGCGATGTTTCCAGTGTAAGGAGAGATGAGTGCTGGGCAGTCATAGAAATAATAAAAAAATAGCCTGCATCAGTTACTTTCTTCATCCCACGGATGGGGAAAGAGCATCTGAGAGCTGGTGTGCTCTGAGCCAGCTGCCCATCCAGAGGCAGAACAGCGTTTGCATGAGGCATGCCCGGTCCTTTTCACCCATCTCACAGATGGAAACAGCGAGGCACAGACCGATCCAATGCCTTCCTGATGTGTCTAGATCAGCGTTTCTCAACCTGTGGGTTGCGAACAATGAAAATACATCCTGCATATCAGATATTTACATGATGATTCATAACAGTAGCAAAATTACAGTTATGAAGTAGCAACGAAAATAATTTTATGGTCCGGGGTCACCACAACATGAGGAACTGTATTAAAGGGTCGGGGCATTAGGAAGGTTGAGAACCACTGGCCTAGATAGAGGGAGGTGCCCTAGGATTCAGCGTGGTCCTGCCCATCTGGGGCCTGTGGATTTTGAAGAGTTTTTAAGGAAGAAAGCAGGGAGGCTTAGGTCAGTTTTTGCCACTGCAATCGCCTCTGGTGTGAGGGAGGTCTCGGGGAGTCTTCAGGGTGGAGTGAGTGGGGTTTACCAGGCTAATGCCCACTCAGATTTGGCCAATAGGGGGAGGACTTGACACAGGGAAGATGGTACCCACCCGCCTGCCGTGTAGGAGGGCTCAATGGAGTGACAGCTCTTGACCAGAACTCAACCCTTGTTCTTTCTAAATGCTGTCCCTCCAGCCCTAGCTTTGAAGCCACACAACCCAATTTCTCCCTGTATGTCTCTGGTGCCTCCTGAGCCACTGTCCCTCTGCTGTACCCCAGGATGAGTGCCTACAAGCCAATGAGTAAGTGCGCGGGCCCTTTAAGTGGATGCCTGGGTTGCCAGCAGCCTTCCATCTTATTTGCACAGATAGCATCCCTTCGGCTTTTCATGGCTAGGTGTTGTGGGGGCTCTTCTCCGCAGCACTGGTGCTCAAGGCTGGGGAGCCCTGTGTGGGGCTGGAACCCTGCACTCCTCAGGGGTGACCTGTGCAGGCGAGATATCTCTCCAGATTCTCAACCACCACATGTGGGTGTGGGGGCAGCCCTTGCACATGTCTGCCCCGCCTACCAGTCTCCAGGGAGCTTCTTTATATCCTTAGTTATAGGATTTCTGTTCAGCTAGTCTTCAGATGGTTCTCTGGGTTGATTGTTGTATAATTTAGTTGTAATTTTGATGTGGTCATGGGAGAACAGTGTTCACCTACTTCATGGTCTTGACCAGAACTCAACCCTTATTCTTTTTAAAAAAATTTTTTAAAAATTGATTTCAGAGAGGAAAGAGAGAGGTAAGGAGAAAGAGAGAGAGAGAGAGAGAGAGAGAGACATCATTGATCAGCTGTCTCCTGCATGCCCCCTACTGGGGATCGAGCCCACAACTCTGGCATGTGCCCTTGACCTGAATCAAACCAGGGACCCTTCAGTCCACAGGCTAATGTTCTATCCATTGAGCCAAACTGGCTAGGACCCCTTGTTCTTTCTAAAGGTGACAAAGCCACCCTACTCCCTTGTTGAAACAGTGCTCCACTATCCCATGAGTTCAGACTTCTTTCACATCTACAGATTCTCCCCTCAATTTCCCTTGATGGACATGGGATGTTATCAGAGTACTCCTTTTATAGGAAGAGAAACTGAGGCTTGGGGAAATTTCACTTGCCTGGATACTGGTCCCTTCTGGTAAGCTATTCAAGCATCTTCACCTGTAGTCAAGAGGCAAAGAGAGGAAGAAGAGAACCTGGTAGAAGCCAGGGATGGAGGTCGAGCAGCAGGCTGTAGTTGATATGGCAAAACCATCTTAGAATCTCCATACTCTTCGGATGGACTGCCTGATACTTGCCGCCCGTGTGTGTGTGTGTGTGTGTGTGTGTGTGTTCCAGGAGCATTTTCACTTTGGTTTTCTTCTGCAGGGTGCCTTGCTGTCCCCCGTGAGCAAAGCCTCACAGAAGCCATTCTGTCTGTGACCCTTTCATGCTGGAAGTCACAGTGTGTTCAGTGATTTTCTTTTTCCGTCCACTCTCCCTCTGAATTTTTCCCTTCATGCAATGCATGCAAAGGCCCTTTGATGCGTGGCCACCCCTTTGCCCCCCAACATACAGATTCTTCCTTTGGTCACTTGCTTTCTTTCCTCCTTCCTTTGGACCACAGAGATTGAGAAATGTCGTCAAAGGCAGAGACATACACAGACCCAAGCTCATGAAAGGGGCACATGGCATGGAAAGGAACACATTACATGCCACGAGCAAGAGCAGGGGGGCCCGAGTGCAGAGAGACGGGGAGGAACAAAATGCAGACCAGACAAAGCAAGAGAGGGGGCGTGAGCAGGAGTGCGCTTGGCAGCTGAGGTTTCTGGGAAGAGAGGCATCGCATGCTGGTGAAATAATTGTGCTCCCCTGATGAGTCCCTGCCTCACCCGGCCCGCACGCCAAGTTGGCCATCCTCCGCTGGCTGCTGCAGGGTTTTCTCTTCTGGCAGAAGCCCTCCCTCCCCCAGAGGACTTGATTAGTGAGCAGAGATCTCCTTCACACAGACAGAGGGCTCAGTGGGGAAGGAGGAAGATGTACAGAACTGGCACTGCCTCCCCTCTTTGGGCCTCCACCACGCCCGTATCTGCCCGCACAGCCCCACCCAGGTACCTCCACACACACACACACACACACACACACACACACACACACACACGCTCCTACACCCCTCCCCCCAGTTGCCAATGCAAAGCTCCATTTCTTTCCTCCTTTCCTGGGGCGATTTCACAGGCCCTGGAAATGAGACCTGTTGGAGAAAATGACACAGTCTTGGTTGGAAACAGGGCATGATGCTGGAGGTGGCAGTTGGATTAAGTGGGCAGAGCAAGGGATCTTTTCAACCCTGGGGTCTTTGACCTAAAGTACATATTTCCTTTACGCTGCCAAGTGTGAGCGAAGAAAGAGAGATTGGAGGCAGGTGAGGAGGGAAAGACAGGTCTGGGAGTTCAGGGCTTTCCCATTTTTAGGACATACTTCCATCGGGGGTGCTTAGCAGGGTGCTCCCCACATTGCTCAGCTCATTTAGAGAGCCTTGACGTGGAGTGGTGTGGAGTGGCACAGGTAATGAAGCATGGCAGGGTGCCTGCCGGCTCTAATAAGATGGAATAAACCGAGGGGGGGAATTAACCTGGTAGGATTAGTTCGCTCTGCAGCAAGATGCTTCGAACCGCCTCCTATATCCCGTGCCGGGAATCTTAAACACACCCCTCTCTCCGAGGGTGAGGCTGAGCTAGAAAACACATGCAGGCTACAGAGTGAGGCCAGGGCCGAAGGCCTAAGGCCCAGGTCTCTGCTGGGAGGAGGCCAGTGTTCTCCCCAGGACAGGTCTCAGAATGCTGAGGTGAATGGTAACCCCACAGACTGGGAGTCCCCTGCTTTTTCTAACTCGGCCTCATGACTGAAGGTCCCAGGTGGGCCAGGGTGGTTGATGGAGAGGGGAGAAGGCAGCTCAGCCTCTCTGGGCCGTGCTGCAGTTGGTGATGCAAGGATGCCTTGAGACCCGGTCAGATGTCCAAGTTGAAATTGCAGCCCTTTGGCTTGTCAGTTCCGATCTTAATTCAAGTGTCTCCTTTGCCACAGGAGTGGGTGAGAACAGAAAGGACAGAGACCTGTAGAACGTAGGGCATCATTAATCCAAATTTAGTCATCCGCCTACTCCACGCCAGGCACTGTGCGAGGTGCTGTGGACAGAGACATCAATAAGACATGTCCTCTGCCCTCCAGTTGCTCACAGACTGTAAGAGAGAGACGAGCAGGCAACCAACTCCAACACCAGTCACGTGCCCAAAGGCAGGCAGGCAGCAATGGTTTTTGCTTGGTAAAGGGGCGTGGAAAAGCTCTGGAAGGTCTGTGTAACAGAAACAGGTGTCTTGCCATCCTTATCTTGTGTAGGATGCTGCATCAAACCAGGCAGAGGATCCAAGAATATTGGTATTGGAGGGGTCCTCAAGACTCAGTGGTCCCCAAATATGGTGATTCATCCTGGGTCCATGTTAAACATGCAGATTCCCCGGCCTGTACCTGAGACAGAATGAATAGAATTCCCCGCAGCACCTGGGAGCCTGCATTTAGATATGCAACCCCAGGGGGTCCTGGTAATTAGCTACATTTGAGAGATTCTGACTGGTAGGAAGGGTGGAGACATAGAAAGGGCTGGCCTTGCCCTAGCTGGTTTGGCTCAGTGGATAGAGCATCGGCCTGGGTTTGATTCCAGTCAAGGACACATGCCCGGGTTGTGTGCTTGTTCCCCAGTGGGGGGCATGCAGGAGGCAGCCCATTAATGATTCTCTCTCATCATTGATGTTTCTATCTCTCTCACCCTCTTCCTTCCTCTCTGAAATCAATAAAAATATTTAAAAAGAAAAAAGGAAAGAAAAGGGCTGGCTTCACTATCATGGGCAGCAGCTGAGATGCTGGAGAGAGATTCCAGCTACAAAGGTTCCCCCTGAGAAATGTGTAAACCCTTGGTTATAAGACTTTTCCCAGCAATTGGAGGAAATGGAGGAAAGCAATTAATTAGAGTTAAAAAGAATGGTTATAAGGATGCTCAAGGAACCCAGTGAGAACTTTAAGGAACTTAGTGCAACTGTAACAGCGTGAAAAATGACATGAAAAATCTTACCTTTTGTGACAGCATGGATGGGGAGTATTATACTAAGTGACATAAGCCAGTCAGACAAAGACACATACCATCTGATTTCACTGATATGTGGAATCTAAGGAACACAATAACAGACAATACAGACTCATAGATAGAGAACAGCCTGAAAACTGGCAGAGGGGAGGGAGTTGGGGGGCTGGGTGAGAAAGGTGAAGGGATTAAGCAAAAAAACAACAACCAACAAACTCATAGACAGAGGAGCGGCGAGTGGAGGGAAGTAGAAGAAGGTAAAGGAGGAGCAAATGGTGACAGAAGCAGACTTGACTTGGGGTGTTGAACGCACAATACAATATACAGATGATGTGTTATAGGATTGTACCTCTGACGCCTCTATAGTTTTATTGACCAATGTCATGCCAATACAGCCAATAAAATGACCCCATTCAATATATCTCAATGTGTTCAGTCTCTCCTCATCTTATTAGTGTAGAGACAGAAGATTTTTGGCTCAGAAAAGGCATCCAGCTGTTCAGAGCAGCTGGAAGCCAAGCAGGGTTATTTTGGGATGAGTTATTTGTTGCTTCTTTAGCCCTTTCAAATAACATTGTCTGGGAGAGTGCTGCTTAAGGAAGAGGACTCCCCTCATTCCCACAAAGCTGAGATAGAGAAATTGCTACAGAGAAAGACCAAAAATGGGCTCTGACGAGCAGGAAACAAGTGCACTCAGCTTGGTGGCAGATGTTTGAGGTGCTCTTGCTTGGTCCCCAATGCTGCTTCTCTACCACACCTGTTCCTGGGGGCATGGAGGGGCAGAGGATGGCTTCAGAGACCGCAGTGATTCTAAAACAGCTTTCATTCATCCGTTTGTGCATCTGGGGGTGATTGCTGTTTGATATCTGCTGGGAAGGAAATAATCTTGGTGTTGAAAATAGTGAAGGGGAGGGGTGAGTGGATGGGTGGGTGTGACCTACTTTAAAAAGAGTGGTCAGGCCTTGGCTGGTGGCTGGTTTGGTTCAGTGGATAGAGCATCAGCCTGTGGACTGAAGGGTCCCGGTTTGATTTTGGTCAAGGGCACAGGCCTGGGTTGCCAGCTTGTTCCCGATAGGGGGTGTGCAGGTGGCAGCTGATCAATGATTCTCTCTCATCATTGATGTGTTTGTATTTCTCTCTCTCTTCCTCCAATAAAAATATATTTTAAAAAAGGGGGTGGTCAGGGTATTCAAGAAAGGTGCCCTGAGGAGATTAAACCAGAGACCTGAAGGAAGAAAAGCTGGCCAGGCCCAGAACTGGGAAAAGGCACTTGGGGGACAGACATGTCCCATGTGACAGCTGCTTGAGAAACATGGATGGGAACAGATGGAGGTCAAAGTGACAAGAGTTGAGCGAGTAGAAGAGAGTGCAGGAGGCACCAAAGAGAGGCAGCTAAATATAGTCCAGAGAGGGATTTCACCAGGGTGGTGATGATGAGGATATGCAGTGAGAGGACCAAAGAATGGCTTCTGGGGCTGGAGTTGGGACATGTGTCAAAGGCCTGTGTAGATTGGGGCTGGGGAACATGGGGAATGAAAGAATCAAGTGCAGGCCCCCATGACCATCTACGCTGGGATAATGGCACAGACCTCTGGTGCCTGACTCTCAGATTTCTGGCTTTGATTGTATAATACTGGGCATTAAATCAATCAGGTGTGTGTGTGTGTGTGTGTGTGTGTGTGTGTGTGTGTGTGTGTCTGTGTGTGTGTGTAGGTGGGGTTGGTGTAAATCAGGAGATCTAGTTTAGATGTATTTATGAAAAACAGATACTATTGGTTATTAGTCACTACTTGTTGCACACCTATTATGTGTTATGATTGTGGTAGGCAATGTGGATAGAGCAGGAAGTAAAACAGACAAAACTCCTGTCCCTCATGGAGCAGAGTGTAGAAGACAACAAGAAAGATGAATAAATCAAATATGTAGTATGCTAGAAAAGGAGCAGTTCTTGGAGAAGATCAGGAAGAGAAGGGAAACATGAAGAGAGTTGAAGTTTTAGATAGGATGTGCAGAGAAGTCCTTACTGGTGGTGAAATGGTGAAATGTAGGGAATGGCTTAACGGCGCTGAGTGAATTTTGGAGATAGCCCATAAAACTGGGAGACAGCAAGTGCTTGGGTCTGAAGGCAGGAGAATGCCTGTGATGATCTAGGAGCAGTGAGGTTACTAGTGGGCTGGAGCAGGGTGTGGGGCTGAGAATAGGGGAAGCCACAGAGGTGTGGGGAAGGTAGATCTCATGGGCCTTGCTGGTCAGAACAGGGCCTCGTGAGTCGCCTGGACCGAATTGAGAATGAATGGAAGGCTTCAGCAGAGAAATGATTTGGCCTATTTAACGCCCCTGTGATAGCTGTGCTGAGGAGAGAGGGGCGAGGGCAGAGAAAAAAGCAGCCCCAGAGGTCTGTGCCATTATCCCAGCATGGATGGTCATGGGGGCCTGCACTAGAGTGATGGCAATAGAGTAGGAAAGAGGGCACATTCTCACTAGATGTTGAAGGAATGCTGGCTGCTTTTGCTAATGTATTGAATGTGGGATGAGAGAGGGGACATGTCAAAGGTGATTCCAATGTTTTTAACCTCACAATGGAAAGAATGAAGATGCCTTCACTGATGTTGGGAAGAACCGGTTTGGGTATATCACGAACACAACTGTAAGGATGTTAGGTTTCAGATGTCCATTGGGCATCCGTGTGGGAATGCTTACCCGGCAGGGTGACATATGAGTTAAGTTTGGAGAAAGGTCTCAGCGAGGGATACACATCTGGGAGACATTAGTACATCGATGGTATTGCAAAGCAGAGGCTGGATCACCAGACCTAGGTAGTGGGAGGAGCTAGGGAAGAATTTGAAAACGCGAGCCCTGGGACACTCTAGGATTTAGAGGGCAGTGACATGGAATCATAGGATACCTAAGAAGGGATGTCAAAACGTTGTTGCCAACCGGGTGGGCGTGTGATACACAGAGCCGTGCTCAAAGGTGTTTAAGGAGGAAAACGCCATCAACAGGGTAAAATACTGATGATAATTTAGAAAACGAGGAGTAAAAATTGCCATGGGCTTTAGCAACACGGACGACACTGGTGGCCTTAAGAAGAGCAGTGCTGGTGAAAGGGGGCAGTCAAAATGAAAACAGAACAATTTCAAGACAGAATGGGAGGAGATGCCTTTGTGACAATAGGCACAGGTGAGTTTTTCAAGGAACTTTGCTCTGGGGAAAGAGAGGAGTGGGGGAGAGCTAGAGGAGAAAGCATGGTTGAGAGATTTCTTTAAATAGGAAAAATAACAGTATGTTTGTATATTGATGAAAAAGATCCAGTGGAGTAAGAAAAAATGATGCTGCAAGAAAAAGAAAGGAACCTTGCTAGCGCATTGTCCTTGAGTAGATGAGGAGGAATGGGATCAAATGCACCGGGGAGGAAGGCTGGCCTTGGGCAGGAGCACAGTCACTCACAGTGATTGACGTGAACATCACACCTATAAATGCCGGGGGTGGGGGGGCGGATATGTGTGGTGGGAGCTTGAGGACATGCTTTTCATATTATATCCGTTATCTCAATCAAATAGAAACAAGGTCGTCGGCTGAGAGTGAGGACTGGAGAGGAGCTAGCCAACTTTAAAGATGAGATTACATCCATGGCCCCCTAACAGAGCAGGAGGGGTGAGCACCCTAGTTATGAATGCTGGACAGCCTCATGGGTCCCCCTGAGTTTATTGATCACGAATTAAAGTAAGCCAGCATGATTGTGTGTTTTTCCTAATCTTGTTTAGTTGTGCAAGTGCAGTCCAATGGGCTGGACAAAGCAGAATTGTGCTTTCAAAGCTGAGGGCAAAGAAGTAGGTGGTAGTAGGGAGAAGGAGGGCAAGAGCATGGAAGGTGAGGGGAGGGGCACAGCTTCATGACTGGCATGGAGTCTAAGCTGAGGTCGTGGGGAAGTAAGGGACAGGGATGGGTTGTACAATCCATGTACCAGCAATTCTGAGGGCGGGGTAGAATGATTTGCTGCAGCTGGGCCACTTGAGTACGTGGACTTGAAATATAGGAGATGGTGGTCAGAATATGGGACGAAGGAAAAGATGCTACGAGGAGACTGGAGTACTTGGTGATGACAGAATCGAGGGAATGAGCATAAAGGCGATGGGTAAGTTACAGAAGAAGAGACGCTCCATGGAGGAGTGAAGGTCAGGGTATGGGCAGCATGTCTAGGAAAAGTGAGCCAGAGGCAAGATAAGAATCACTATTTTAATAGAGACTACAACATATTATGGACGCAGACAAAGAAAAAAAGAAATATAAATTCCTGGTGAGTCAAGCAGGAAAATGTGCTCCATTCATGAAATGCTGATTGGAATTTAGTGGGTGGGAGGAGGGCAGAGGCACAGAAGCTGGGCACCACCTGGCCGGAGAAGAGACCTCATAGCCCTACTGAGACTCCAATCACGCAAATCCCAGGCGCTCTCTCTCTCTCTCTCTCTCTCTCTCTCTCTCTCTCTCTCTTTTTCTCTCTCTCTCTCTCGTGTTTCAGCAGTCTTCGCAAGTATAGATGTGGAAAGTGCAGATCCTGGCGAGACAGAGTGGAAAGTGCCATCTCAGTAATGTTAAGCCCCGGGGGCTGAGATAACATGAATAAAGGTGCTTAGCAAACTGTCGCTGGAGGTGCCTTTGCTAAAGAAATTCAGCGAGCTGGAGTGGCACGGACGTTAGGAGAAATGTGAATTTTGCGAGATGGACCAGATATCTTTGCAAGAGTCCGTGTAAGCCTAGAGATTGATAATGAGAGAAGGTGGCAGTTCCTTATCCAGAGAGAGGGGACGGACAGACGGCGAGGCAGGCTCTTGCAAGGCACTGGGATGGAGTTCCGGAGCTGAGCACCGAATTGGCAGTGGTCCCCATGGACTCCGTTACCTGCTTGCACTGGCAGTCAGAGAGCAGGCAAGGCCCCCTGTCAGAGCAGAACACATTGCCTTTGTCATGTGGTACTCATCCCCTTATAGAGGGGTTCTGAATCAGGAATACATGCTTTTAAAAAAAAAATTTTTTTATTGATTTCAGAGAGGAAGGGAGACGGGGAGAGAGATAGAAACATCAATGATGAGAGAGAACCATCGATCGGCTGCCTCCTGCATGCCCTACGCTGGGATCGAGCCCACAACCTGGGCATGTGCCCTGAGCCGGAATCCAACTGTGGCCTCCTGGTTCATAGGTCAATGCTCAACCACTGAGCCCCGCCGGCCAGGCTTTGTACAATGGGGACCTTGCATATTGACACTGCCATTTGGACCAGTAGCATCAAAGTGGGCCTTGCCCCCTGAGGGCAGAGTCAAAAGGCCCTCCTTCTACAGGATGAGGGGTTGGCTTCAGAGATCTCCAAGGTTTCCGAATGTTCCAGTTCACCGGGATCTCCTTTCTGTCCAGGTTGATAATCCAGGACTCCTGGGAGCAAGCAGCAGCGTCTGAAGGCTGATGACTGATCTGGGGGCTGCACAGTGGGTGCCTGGAGAGTAACCGGACCCACAGCAGCAGGGACTGGAAGACATAACAATGCCGAACTGACCGCTTGCAAAATGCCTGCCCCTCGTTCACACGCCTTCCCAAGAAAGCTTTCAGAGTCGACATCTCTAGTATAGAAAAGATGGTGATACTTCCCTGTTCCACAGGCACGGAGCAAGAAAAAGACACGCCAGTGATTTCAGCAGGAGGTTCTCAGGTAGGCCCCTTCCGTTTGTTTCTCCCTGCAGCTAGGAGAAGTCCAAGTTCAACAGGCTAAGCTTTTCCCCACCCACCTCCAAAGTATAGAGGTGGCTGCCTGGGCAACAGACAGGTGGGAGGAGGCGCGGCAGGGGCAGGAGGGTGCAGGCTGAGTTTGCCGTGACAGGACACTCCCCCAGAGCTGGGAGTTGGGAATTTTCCAGAAGCCTTGGTTTCCCAGCATGCCCACCTGCTAAGCTGGGGCATTTAAAAGCTCCTGCCTCCTTCCCCCCTCCTCGGAGCCGGAGCCCTGGCAGCTTTTCTCTTCCTCCGCGTCCAACCTGCATGCTAATTGGAACCTCTCCCCGAGAGGCCCCCTTCCTGACAGGTTCTTTAAGAATAGACGTAAGTTCTGAAAAACCGACATGGCATTGGCTGTAATTATAAGGTAATTGGTGTAATTGAGAGCGCAGGGTCTTATGCAAATCACCCTTCTGTTTTTAACTTTACATCAAGACTATTTTTATTTTTAAATGAAAAAAAAAATACACCCAACCCCACACGTGTATTTGAGTATGGTAGCTGTGCGTGGCGGCCCGGGCCTCTATGTATGTAACATACTAGAGCAGGGACGGTGGGGCAATCGGTTGGAAGATCACACCACGTCTGGTCCTTGTGTGTCTTGGGAAAAGTCTCCAGACGTTTCTTAGCCTTCGTTTTCTTCATCGGTAGAACAAAGATAATACGAGGAATCTCTTACTGTCGTCAGACTTAAATCCTACGGACGCATGAGCGTTGTAGACTATAAAGTGCTATTCACAGATATGATGGTTTCCCCTCCCCCTTTCTATTTCTTTTTTTTTTTTCTTTGGAGATGGGGTGTGCAGCCGGGAGTGCTCCGAAGTGGAAGGCTGGGGTTCACGTCTCACGCATACACCCAATAAGCGCCTCCCGCCTAGGGCAGCGATGGCGAACCTTTTGAGCTCGGCGTGTCAGCATTTTGAAAAACCCTAACTTAACTCTGGTGCCGTGTCACATATAGAGATTTTTTGATCTTTGCAACCATAGTAAAACAAAGACTTATAATTTTGATATTTATTTGATATATTTAAATGCCATTTAACAAAGAAAAATCAACCAAAAAAATGAGTTCGCGTGCCACCTCTGACACGTGTGTCATAGGTTCGCCATCACTGGCCTATGGTCTGGAGAGGTCAGACCCGGGCTCCTCCCCCGGCATTGCCAGCCCTGGTAGACCCGGGACCAGTTTCTTAACCTTTCTGCCTCTATTTTCTCACCTGCAAAGTGGAGTGATGTCCCCCTTCCCGCTCCCCACCCCCTCAGCAGCCACTCCAACCCCCCACGGTTACTGTGAGGGTGAAGCGAGGTCATGTGCATGGAGCACTTTGCACATTCACAGGCACACTCAGTACACACTCCTTTTAGGGCCCAGACATGGCTTCAGAGGTGGGTCTTGAAGGTGAAAAGAAGAAGAGGAAAAAGGAAGGAGCAAGAGTGGGCCAGGTGACTGTGTGTGTCCACAGCAAAGGAGTGAGTGGGGCTGGAGTGAGCGGCTCCTTCCTCCTGCAGCTCTTCTTTCCTGCAGAGAGAAGGCTAGACTTCGGGCGTGCTGGCCACAGGGCTTAGGGAGGAAGTGTGAGTCTGCGCAGTCCTGAGAAGACTGGCTCTAGAGTAGGAGGAAAGCCCAGCTGTGGGTATAGTCTTTTTTCTTAAAGATTAAAAAAAAAAATTGATTTCAGAGAGGAAGGGAGAGGAAGAAAGAGATAGAAACATCAATGATGAGAGAGAATCATTGATCGTTTGCCTCCTGTATGCCCTCTATTGGGGATCATCTGCCCTTAACAGGAATCAAACCTGGGATCCTTCAATCCGCAGGCTGACGCTCTACCCACTGAGCCAAACTGGCTAGGGCTGTGGACATACCCTTCCTACCTTCTTTGTCACCCAGGATGTCTGGGTCACCAGGATTATCATCTTGAACATTTAGCCTTGATGCCAATACACAGACTGCCATCCTTGCAAAGAACTTTTCAATCATTTATTAGTTCATCAGAAATTTAATGAAAAGCAGGGAACATAATTTCTGCCTCATAGAATGAGATGAGATTTTGCAGGGTATTTATGGCCTTCGAGTAAATACATATTGCAATATAAGCAATAATGTTACCTTCCAGTAAATGAACTTTGCATATTCACTAGAACAGGGGTGACCCTATGGGGAAATGGGAAAGGCCAAAACTTAATTTTAATTTTAAGATGGGGGAAAAAATAAACCAATATTATACCAGGTGCTTGGTATGATGAGTTTTACACACATTTCCCTGACATTGTGGGTGTTTATGTTATGATTCTTTGAAATTATTTGACTTTTCTAACTCGGGTCTATTTAGGTCAGTGATGGCGAACCTTTTGAGCTCGGCGTGTCAGCATTTTGAAAAACCCTAACTTAACTCTGGTGCCGTGTCACATATAGAAATTTTTTGATATTTGCAACCATAGTAAAACAAAGACTTATATTTTTGATATTTATTTTATATATTTAAATGCCATTTAACAAACAAAAATCAACCAAAAAAATGAGTTCGCGTGTCACCTCTGACACGTGTGTCATAGGTTCACCATCACTGATTTAGGTTGTCAATCTGTGTAGTCAATGTCACAGCTGAACACAAGTCTTACTTAAGGTTTCTTGTTGAAAATAGATTTACCTGCTCAGTGAGACAAAGACCTTGAATACGGTTTGAAAGTTTTTCCCCCTTTATGTTCGCTTTAAGATGCAATCTATGCTAGAGCAATTCTGGTCTGAGGGAGGGGTCCAAGCACCATCCTCGCCCTCCTGGCTTGATCAGACCTAAATGACCTGGCGCTGATCCCACTGAGTGGGATTGGTGGTGGCGGAATTCGAACCCCACCCTCAGCCCTTCCTGCTTCTTTCTCCCTGTTTCTTCTGTGTTTCTCTCGCCTCCTCTCTAAGCCCCCATTCACGCTCTTCCCCTGACTGTATGTCTTCAGCCTTAGACGTACAGTCAGACATAGCTTCGACCCTACTGTGCCATGCTGGCTGTGGAGGGCTCACCTTCGGCCCTGCGTCAACACATGTTCTCAAGCCTCTCGCCTGTACCTCCTTCAACCCAGGTTCTCTGCCACAGCCTGGGTGGCACCAATTACAGTCAAAGACGCTTTCTAGTGCCTCATTCCTTCATTGTCACACAGCTACTCATTGAGCCTCTATTATGGGTCAGATACACACCTATTGTGTGGAGGGAGGCAGCATCGAACAGAATGAAGCTTCTGTCCCCCCATCAGTTACAAAGGGAGTCAGTATGCAGCCTCTGAAAGGGTGATGGTGGCTTTCGGGAAAGTTAAAGTGCTCAGAGTAAGAGGATATGCGGATAGGCCTGTGGGCCAGGTTGGCACTTGGATGGAGATCTGAATGCGATGAGGGAGACAGACATACAGATCTTAGGGGACACGTGTTGTAGACGGAGGGAACCAGAACTGCAAAGACCTGGGGGGCGGGGGGAGGGGCAGCTCCTGGTGTGTTTCAAACATAGAACCTGGGCCTGGGGGTTGGGAGGGGAGTGAGTGAAGTGGAAACTGCCAGGGGATGTGTTAGCTCCTGGGCTGGCAGTCTCGGTTTCTTTCGACAAAGACTTGAGTTGAAAGATATTTCCTTTTCCTTTTGATAGTCACTTCAACTGATGTCTTCCCATCAGCAGTTCAATATTTTTCTTGCTGTGGCAAGACGGGAGATACAGAGTGGAATCTGTTGCTTTTGCTACTTGACTTCTATTTCCTCTTCTTTGACAACTGTACCCTCTGTGGAACTACCTGGTCCACAGACTAGCCCATGTGCTCAGGTGCCCCCCACCCCCACACGCTCACAGGTGGAGTGTTTGACCTAGGTCTCCATTGGTTAGTACATTGCATTCCCTTGGCCATTAGATCGCGTGGACTGATCTGAGCCAAAGACATGCAACGAAAGCTTTGCTGGGAATGCTGGAAAAGCTATTCGCTTTTTCTCGCTAATTAAGTGCTCTACAAGTGCAAGATTTGCAACAATGCTGCCATCTGAAACCCATAAGGGAGTCTGAGTGCAGCCCCAGAGAGGAGGCCCGGTGACAGAGAGAGAGACTGAGTCCTGGTGACATAATTTGAGGCCCTGCATCAAGCCATACTTGAAACCAGTAGTGTACCTTGAATTTTCTGCGAGCCAATACATTTGCTTTAGCCAGCTGAAGTGAGGTTTGGCAAAAGACGTTTTGTTTTGCTACTTGCACAAAAATGAGTTCTCCCTAACTGAGACGGGTGATAGGAGAGGGTCTAATGAGTGACTAGGACTGCGGATTCCGAATTCAAAACTAGCTCTGAGACCTTGAGCAAGGCTCTTAACCTATCTAGGCATAAACGTCCTCATCTGTGAAATGAAAGTAATAATACCATCTATCTTGGGATTGTTGTGAAAATTCATGGAATGTACACACGTTTGGAAGCACCTAGCAGATGCTGTACAAGTGTCTGCTGTTGTTACAGTTCCCCCTACTTTGTAAAATAAGATGTCTGAAGCTAGGCCACATAAAGCGACGTCCATCAGTTACAAAGAGGGTCAGATTCGGAGCTGAAATGAGACAGCAAGATCCTTCAGGGGCAGCTGTCAGCAGTTACCCATTGCAGACGGCGTTTCTGAGGGCCTACTATGCGTTTCTGAGGGCCTACGGTGCTCCAAGCACTCTGCTGACGCTGGGATGTGGACAAAGATAGTAAATTCTCTGAGAACAGGGCTTCTATTTAAACATGTGTATGCCTCCCCAGCCCTATTATAGCAGTGGTTCTCAACCTTCTGGCCCTTTAAATACAGTCCCTCATGTTGTGACCCAACCATAAAATTATTTTCGTTGCTACTTCATAACTGTAACGTTGCTACTGTTATGAATCATAATGTAAATATCTGATACACAGGATGGTCTTAGGCGACCCCTGTGAAAGGGTCATTCGACCGCCAAAGGGGTCATGACCCACAGGTTGAGAACCGCTGTATTACAGGGTTCTGTGCCCCTCGGGGGATTAATCACAGCTGTTGACTGACCTTCCTGACACCACTCAGCCTCCTGGGAAGGAGGGGCACTTCCTGACTTGGGGGACCAGGGGGGCCAGGGGGCTCTTGGTTGGCCTGGCAGCGCCTGTGCCCTGCAGGGTGGCAGAGCCAGCGGGCGGAGGCTTGGAGCTGCCTGCTGCCCAGCTTCCCAGGCATCTGCTTCCGCAACTTGCTCTCGGTCTCATGATAAATTCATTACCAGAAAATGAAGCCGGAGTTTCCTAGTGACATCAAATATTGATGAGGGAAATCAGGACCGAGATAGATGATCAAGCGCTGCTGGCAGGTCCTGCCGCATCTGGTCTGCCAGGTCGGCCTGTGTTAGCTCTTCTTCCTTCTGTCTTGATTCGTTCGGGCGGGGTTTTGTCCTCTTAATAGGAAGCGTGTTGGAACATGAGTGAAGTGCTCCAACCCCGACGTCACACCAGAGCGGGAAAAACAGACAGGTCTTCTGGTTCCTGTCAAAACTATCAAACCCGATCCTGCCCCTTAGCAACCTTCTTGGCAGATCCTTGGCACCCTCAGGCTACTGTACAAAAACACATCCCCTGCTTAGGGGCTGCCAGTGGCTTCCGGTTGCTGTGAAATCATGTCTGGGCTCCTTAGGATGCCATTCAAGGCCTCCCGCGATCACATGCCAGTCTGCCTTTCTCGTCTACAGAGTTCTCCAGAGGGCACGTGTCTGTGGCCGAGCTGCGTGTCTCACCTTAAAATGCCCTCCCCCACCACTCCGCTCATCGAAATCTTAGCATACACCCAAGGACCAGCTCAAATGCCACTTCCCTCAGGGAAAGTCTTTGATGTTTTCCTTCACAGAATCATTTCATGCAAAGATAAAGCAACACAGAAAATATGCCCAGTGTTCACAGAGCAATATAAGCAATCATGTTATCAGAGAGACAGGTTCTCTCCTCCCTCGTGAGAGATCATGTAAATGGTCTACTGGCAAAGGGGCTTCAACGAGGTTTCAGTGTCTTTAAGCAGGTCACAACTTCTGACCCAGCAATTTCATCTCTAAAAATGTGTTCTAAGGAAACAACCTGGAAGGTGTCAAAAATCATTTGAGGATAAGGATGGTCATCACGGTGTTCTTTCAAAAAGTGAACAATTGGAAGAACTCTAAATGCCCACAAATGGGAAATTTGTTCAATAAATTGTGATGCATCTGTATGAGAGAACAATATTCATCTACTTAAAAATTATTGTGCAGAGAAGAACTAGTTGATGATTTAAAATGTTCATTAAGTTTTTGTAAGGGAAAGAAATATAGGATGTAAAACTGTGTAAAGCATGAATTGGGTAGGTGGGGGGGAGAGATAGAAATAGAGATAAAGGGAGAGAGAGAATCAGAACGAGAGAGAGAGAGAGAGAGAGAGAGCGAGAGAGATCCTAGAGAAAGCATTGGAAGGATATGTGCCAAAATGTTGGGTTGTGAGTCCATGAGTAATGTTTACATTATTTTTATCTTGTAATTCAGGCACCAGACTCCTCTTGATGTGAATAAATTGCCTTCCATCTTCCATCTTCCTCATTTTAAACCAGGCTTTCCTGGCTGTGACCCCAAGATAGAAGAGCACCCCACACAGTAATCCTTACATGTTAACTGTATATCTGTCTCCAGGCTCCTGCTTTTCTGTTAAGCTCACTCACTTGCCTTGATCTTTCCTCCTCAAGGGCCTATTTTGTTTCCAGTCTTGATGTGGATTTTTCTGTAGGTAATTATAAATAGGACTTCTGTTCACCTAGTCTCTAGGCTATTCTCAACGATGGCTGCTCTGTAGTTAATTGTAATTGCGATGTGGTTGTGGGAGGAGCTGAGCACAGTGTTGACCTACTCTGCCATCTTGACCAGAGCCTATATATCATTTATTTTTATTTTTTTTTAAATATATTTTATTTATTTTTTACAGAGAGGAAGGGAGAAGGAGAGGGATAGAGAGTTAGAAACATCGATGAGAGAGAAACATCGATTCAGCTGCTTCCTGCACACTCCCTACTGGGGATGTGCCCGCAATCCAGGTACATGCCCTTGACCGGAATCGAACCTGGGACCCTTCAGTCCGCAGGCCAACGCTGTATCCACTGAGCCAAACCGGTCAGGGCTATATATCATTTATTATAAGGATTTGGCTCACACAGTTGTGGAGGCTGAAGTCCCACGATCTGCAGTCAGTGAGCTAAGACCTAAGAAGAGTCCAAATTTTGCTCCGTGTCTGAAGGTCAGAAAAGACCAATGTCCCAGCTCCACAGCCAGCTTCCCTTCCCTCTTCCTCAGCCTCTGTGTTCTATTCAGACCTTCAGTTGACTGGATGAGGCCCACTCACACGAGGGAGGGCCAGACTACTGATTCATATGTTAATGACACCCAAAAACATCCTTACAATCACACAATTTGTCAAACTGTATGGACACTCTGTGCCCGGTCAAGTTGACACACGGAATTAACTGTTACAGAGTTTTTAATGCCAGTTGCTGATGGATGCTCTTTTGGCCACAGGCCATGTACACTTCCCTAGGTCATCCTTTTCTCCCCGGTGTTCCCAACCCCCCTGTGTGTGCAGAACCCTGGACTGGAACAGCTGCTGTTGTAAGAGCTGGAATCCCAGAATGTCAGAAGTATTACAATGAGAAAAGTGAGGTCTTCGACCTACCCCATGATTTCAATGTCCAAGGTCACGTGTCTTTTACACATGTGACAGAACCAGGACTAGACGTAGCATTTCACTCTCACACTCCCTTGGTATTTGCTCTTAAGGAGAGCAGGAGGCCCAGGAAAAAAATCCTAGACCTCATGAACCCCAGGAAAGCTCACCCAGGTAGTCATCCCTTTAACTTGCTGCATCTATGCCTTCTCTCTCACCCGGTTCATTCCCGACTGGAGATTGTGTTGTCTGCTAATTTCCTGGCTCCATAAATACTCTCTGACATTTTGACACATCTCTTCCTACAAAGTATAGCTCTGGTGTTGTGTCAAGTTGTGTGGAACAAAATTAATTAGTTAATGTTCGTGAAAGCTTTCTGCAAATGAGAAGCATGGGCCTTATCCCACTGCAGGGAATGTTTCTTCAGGCCCCTGGTGAAACCCAAGTCCTGTGGAGCCTGTGGCCTCTGGGCCGTGATGGGGACTGACAGCTCCTCACCAGCCCTGGGGGCAGACAGGGTCACCCAGAAGCCTCTTTGAGTTTTTTTCAGTTTGATCTATTCTGGTTCTTGCTGTTGGGTTGTTTCCTATCTTAGTAATCCTTTCGTTTTCATGACAGTCTCTTACAATCTGTGTCTAGCCTACCCCATGATTTTAATGTTTAATAATTTTGAAGGTCCATCCCCTGTTCATATTGTGACCATTTCTTGCTTGTTAGGTCCCCGACATCTAAACTAGCAACATGTATTACGGGATGAGAGGATTGAACTTGGGGCCAGGAGCACAATTGAATCTCGGTGTTCTTAATGCCCATTTGTGCTAAAACTTCTGGAGGAGTAGAGGTCAAGTATTTTTGGTTCCACTTCCAAAACAAGCATGTAAAATTTTAGATGATGTGTATTAGGGCTTTCACAGTTTTCTTTTTTAAATTCTTTGTAGGGATGCTGTGTAGTATTCCTGCAGGTATTAGTTTTCCCCCAGAGTATTACATAAAGTACATGCTCCTTCTGCCTCTTCGTCCCCAGCACTCCATCCTCCCTTAGTTCTTTCAATGAGAAGCAGATACACTCCCACAGCTTATAAAGCCCAGCACTATGAAGAGAGCAGAAAGCTCTATACAGGTCCTATACCCCCCTCCCCCGGCCCCGCCAACACACTTACCTGTCCTGGAGGGAGGGATGATACAGGGGGTCGCCAGGTGGGACTGTATATCGAAAAGGCGGGATGGAGCACTCATTTTGGAACCTTGGAGCTGGCAAACTTGGAATCAAGTCCTGACTCCCAGGTGCCTGGGGGCACTGCTTCTTACCCGAGGGCGTAGCCTGGCGCCTGAAACAGGGGTTCAGTAAAAGTCAGTTTCCAGAAGTGGCAAAAAGACTCCGGGCTCGTGGAGGGCTAGAGAGCAACAGAGACTAGCCTGGGAAAGAGAGAGGCTGAGAGGTGAGAGGAGGTCAAGATGAGGATCAGGTCCTCAGGACCCCAGCCTGGTGTTCTAACCACAGGCCCACACGCCTCCCAGCCAGTGTTCTAGGCTGTGCCCCTCTCCAGCGCTGCTGAAGATCAAGCCTGTGTCTTCACGTGGACAAGGTCCCCTGTCCCTTGTGAAGGGGCGGCTGGGGGTGGGCTGCCTGTGTGATGGCTTCCACAGCTGATGGCAGGAGTCCTCAGAACCAGGGAGGCTAATCCCGTGTTGTGTTACGCAAGGACTCTCTGCAGCGTGGGAACTGGACACTGATTTTTAAAGAATAAAAATTCCCATGCTGAAAACTGGGGCTCAATCTCTGCGCATGGGGCAGTAGCTATGACCCTGCTCCCCCAAGCTCTGCCTGCCCCTCCTCCACTCCACCCCACCCCACTGGTTCTAGTCCCTGCCCAAATACCATTGAGACTGTTAACTTGGAGGGATCTTGACCTTGAGTCTCCTCCACCAAACCTAAAACTGAGCCCCAGGGATTGCTGTGCTCTGCAGGAAGAGGGCGCTGGGAGAAAGGCTGTGGCTGGTCAGGCCAGAGCTATAGGAAGGAAGGAAGGAAGGAAGAAGCGAAGAAGCGATCCGCAGGACTCCCTGAGGCTGGCCGTAATAGCTTCTAATGCTCATGGTTACATAACAGGTGAATAAAAGCAGGAAGCATATGACATTCCTGAAAATCTCCAGAAAGAATCCAGGTGAGAGGACTCAAAGGAAAGCGCTGATGGAAGTACTCCTAATAATAAAGACGCTCCTTGGCAAGACTTTGGAAATAAGCCAATCTCGCTGGCTCACGCCTCCCTAGAGGGCATTTGCTTCGATATGTAGCTGTCAAGGTTATTTTCCAGCTGCAGCACGAGCACTTTCCACTCCTGCCATGAAGTTCTTGGGGTGTGCTGTCAACCCTTGGGGGGGTGCCCGAGTCGGGCAACCCTGGCACCACGTTCGTGAAAATTCTGCATCATCAGCTTCTCTCTCTGAGTCCCTCTGTCTCAGCCTCTATCTTTCTCTTTCTCTGTGTCTCTTTCTTTCTGTGTCGGTCTCTCTGTCTCCGACTCTCCCTTCCTCTCTCAGAAATCCTCTGCCAACTCCCCCTGTACTCCCACCGGCCGGCAGCTGCCAAGCTGTCGCTACTGGCTCTGTCCAAAGAGCCTGCCACCCTTCATTTTAATGACCCCGTAGACAAGGCAAATGAGGCAGCTCCGTGGGGATCCCCTTTACCTGGAAATGAATTAGTGGCCCATTAGCTTAATGAGGAGTTCTTCTGGCCTCTCCCAAGAGAGGAACTAGGTGCATTAACAATATGGAGAAGAACACAGCCATGGCCAATAAAAAACTGTGACCCAGGGCCCTCTCTGCCTACACTCTAACTTTCTGGAGGATGCCTACCAGCTAGTTTATTTCTTCCCTTTTGCAAGCAACTTGTCACTTGTTTAAAGGGAATTTAAACAGCCTTCACTGGGTAAGAGAATAGATATGTGTGCATGGTGGGAGGGTGAGGAAGGGGGAGGCGCATCAACATGGAGGCTCTTAGGCCCTTTCAGAATTCTTCACCATATTAACTATAAATTCTTACTATGTGGCAGGTGCTTTTCAAGGATTATGACATTTAATCCACATAAGGATATACTGTTTAAAAATACATTTAAAAATATTTTTATTGATTTCAGAGAGGAAGGGAGAGGGAGAGAGATAGAAACATCGATGATGAGAGAATCATTGACTGGCTGCCTCCTGCAGGCCCCCTACTGGGGATTGGGCCTGCAACCCAGGCATGTGCCCTTGACCAGAATTGAACCTGCAACCCGCCAGTCCACAGGCTGACACTCTATCCACTGAGCCAAACCAGCCATGGCACAATAATCCAATTTGTTGAAAGCTATTACTATCCCCATTTTAGAGATAAGAAAACTGGGACTTTGAGAGGACAAGAAACTTGGCCAAGATTTCTCAGCCAGTTTGTAGCTGAGCATGATGACAATAGAGATGCCATTTGATGAGTATTTTCTATCTGCTAAGCGTATAGTTACCTATAGTAGTTTATCCTTACAACAATCTATAACTTAGGTAGCATTATCACCATTTTGGAGCTGAGGAAACTGAGGCTCAGATGGTAAGCAACTTGCCCAAGGCGGCTTAGTAGGTGGAAGAAATGCACTGTGTGCCTAAATTGATCTGACTCTAGAACTGTTAACCATCACACTCAATTTCAGCAGATAATTATTTAGTGCCAATGACTTCGCAGGCGCCATGTTGGGGTCTTGGAATTCCAGATGGAATGAGGCCATGCCACCAAAGAGTGCATAGTTTAGGGAGAAGTAGACACAAGACAGAGAATTCCAATAGGAGACAGCAAGCACAAAACATGGACATTGAAACCACGAAAGACTTCCGGGAGATGGTATTTGATTTAAATGTTAAAAGATGAATTGGAGTTAGTTGAATATATGGTTGTGAGGTGATAAAGCAACAGTTTGGTGGAGCACTGAGGGCAGTGGGATGGCCACGGCAACAGTAGAGTGGAGGCGTGACAGCCCACGCTGTGGGCCGATGGAAACGCTTGAAGTTCAATGTGGCTGATGGATGCGGAGATTTTTGGTTGGCAAAGCTGATCAGTGGTCTGATCACAGGAGACGTGATAGGCCATCAGAAAAAGTTTGGAGTTTATCTTGAAGACAGCTAACCATTAATGGGATTCTCAAACCTGGGGCGTGGCATGATGAGAATGGAGGGCAGTGAGACCTGAGGACTCCCCAGGAGGCTGCTGCAACCACGAGACTAGCGAAGACAAAGGCCTGAGCAGATTCCGCACCGACTGGAATGTTCTCCATCCTGTTTCTGGTCCAGGAAACAGAGCCTCCCTTGCGTCGTGTGGATGGGGCTGTTGACAGGCCTAGAACCCTCCCCGCCCACACCTGGGTCTGAGAGCCAGGACTGGTGTTTTCCAGATGGACAGCGAGGCCTATGGCTGGGCGGCAATGGAGAGGCTGCAGATCAGGCAAAGCTAGGACTTCCTGTGTTGATGAATTTTAAATTTGCAATTTTATGGTTACAATGAAGCTCGCTTACAGAATCCGCGAGCTGCTGGGGAGACTTGGAAATCCCTGTGGCTCCATGCGCACAGTGGCGGTGCCTCCAACGGTAGGAAGCACACCTGCTCTGAGTTTTCCATGGTGCTTCTGATTGGAGATTAATTTCTCCCGGGACCGATGGGCCTTGTGAGCCCCGAAGCAACCAAATGGGTAATCCTGGCTTCCCCAGTTGTGTGGGGAAGGGAGTTTCTGGGAATGGTAGGATGATTAATGCAGCAAAGTGGTGGTGGCAGTGGGAAAAAGAGGGCTGGAGAGAAACAAAGAAGCAGTCCACTTCTAGTAGATTTGAAAGACTTATCCGGAAGAAATGTTTCCAGAACAGTGCTTAGTGATTGTATCGCTTTGGGTAAGAAAAAGGTAGAAACCCATGAGATGGTTTCTTATCAAATATATTTCTTTTTATTTTTGTAGTTTATTTTTCAATTACAATTGACATACAATATTGTTAGTTTCAGGTGTACAACATAGTGATTGGGTATTCATGTATCTTCTGAGATAATCACCCCAATAAGTCTAGTACCCACCTGGCACCATACATAATGATTACAATATTATTGACTCTATTCCCTATGCTGTAATTTATATCACCATGACTATCTTTTATAACTGGCAATTTGTACATCTTAATCTTTCCCCTTTTTCAGCCGGGGTCCCTAACCCCCATTGCATCTGGTGACCATCAGCTTGTTCTCTGTATCTGAGTTTGTTTCTGTTTTGTTTGTTTGTTTTTGTTTTCTAGATTTCATAATAAGTGAAGTTCTACGCTATCGGTCTTTCTCTGACTTATTTCACTTGGCATAATACCCTTGTATAAAATCATTATTTTAACCATATCTCTAGAAAGCAAGGAGGTCCTAAAAGGTCACTGTATTACTCTGAGCCATTTCTTCATGTGATATTCCAGAACCGTGGCCTGAATATCTACAGGGTTTCCCTAAAGGGAGCCCTGGGGATGGAGACAGTCCAGGGTGTGAACTGTGTGTGCGGTGGAAATAGGACTGTGGGTATTCCCAGCAGAGGAAGGCATTCCTGGTCTCAGACCTGGGTTGAGAGAAGTGACGGCTTAGTTATTGGTATGAAAACTGCCATTTGAAAACAGTTTTTTATTTTTTAACAAGCCATTTATGTACATGGATCAAAATGTAAAAGGGACCAAAGGGCATGTAGCATGCAGAGTAAATCTTCACCTTCCTCCATCTACCAAGTCTTGTTCCTCTCCAGGAAGCAGGAGCTTCTACTGGTTTCGTGTGCTCCCTTCCAGACACAACCCATGCCTTTACTGTGTGTGTGTGTGTCTGTGTGTGGTGCCATTTTGAAACAATATCCATTGCAGAGTCTGTTCTTTGATTCTGTGTGCTTTCAGAATATTTGTAAAAGTTTCCTTGCCCCTGGGGATACTTGCGAGCTCTGAACTTGACATGGTATTAACAAATTCTGACCCTCACAATTTTTCCTGGGCTAGTGTCTTCCCTCCTAGCAATCCAAATTGATTGTTTGGTTTGATATCTGAGAAATTTTCACTTGATGAACTGAGGAGGACCACAAAGAAGAAAGCAAGCAAAGGCAGCTATGAACATAGTTCCTAGTTAATCTGACAGGTAAGCAGTTCAAGGGACATGAGGAAAAGGGGTGTACTCCAGGAAAGGTGAAATCATCACACTAGTTGGGGAGAGCCATGTGATAAGAGCAGTTTATGAATACCCCAAGATTCAACAGGAACAAGGGTTGTTAATCTCATTTAGTACATTGGGGCAGAGTGGCAGAAATTCATAAGCAATTGTCCTTTTTCCACATTTTGTCCTACAGTTTGAGAATCACAAATCCCTGGGAATGGACAGCTTGATGGAGTAGGGACTGTCCTTTTTTTAATCCTAGGACTCCTGTGGCCATTTTGATAGGAATAAGAAGGGATTAGCCTTATGCATATGTGCATGCACTCAGGAAGAAGGTATGTTGACATATGTATTTCCTCTAGGATCTCTTTTTTTTCCACCAAAACACCCCAATTCTAGAGAAGTAATTACCCGAATCACATAGGCTACAGAATATTAATTAACATTCCTTGTAAGTGGAAATGTTGCCTCTTGAGATGTTTTTCTCTCGTGGTAGCTGACGTATTTTTATAATCTGATAGTTTTTTCCTATTTGTAGTGAATACATTTTCTCTATCCACCCTAATAAACTTTCTGTTTTCTAAGATGGGTGGCCTCCCAATTTTTTTTAGTATTTTTCGTGAGCATTTGGGTTTTCAAATACAATCTCCTCATAAGTCAAGTTGCAAATTTCCATCTATTTCCTAGGTGTTTGCAATCACTGTTATTAATTCTCATTAGCTCTCTGGGCTGCTAGCCACATCTGCTCAGTAGCTCCCTAGGAACTGGCCTGGCGTGCGCTGGCATCAACAGCAGTTATGTGGGAAGAGTGACTGCCCCTTGTTGGCTCCACGGACCCTGGAAAGCTACATGGCAAAACACATAAAATGAAAGGTCTTTACAAGTCATCCCGTCATTTTTCCAGATGAGATCTCCAAATGTCAAAAGAAACAGCAGCTCGTTAAAACTGCAGCTGTAAAATTACCTGCACCACACGTCGAAAAGTGATTACAGAGTATGCTTGATTAATTAGGTGTGAAAATGTAGGACCGGCGTGGTAATAAATGATGGGACTCACCTAGCGGCCTGCTTCCCTTCCACTGTGTTTCGCTGAGTGGCCAATTTCCCTCTTGTCTGATGTACAGAGATCACATTCCACAGTTGGTAACGTTTACATTAAATCATAGAGCCAACAGAGCACCGTGCATGAGCTGTAGACGGTTCCAACTTTGCCTTTATTACCTTCTTCCTTTGTGGCCTTTCTACATTGCTAAATCTTTCTGAGTCGCATATTCTCCCTCTCTAGAAGATTAATTATATTCCTACCTGTATCTCAAGGTTTGGAATAGAAGCAATTTTATTAAAAACAACAATATAAACTGCATAATCCTGTAGGCCTTTGGGTCATATTTTTATCATCTGAAACAGGTCTCTGGGTCTAAGAGGTCCTATGACATGTAAATATTATGTTCATTGTTTAACATAGTTTGGAAATCTGATGACCTGGTTTATCCAATTGATCTTTTGAATGCAGTAAAATAGCTTTTGTGAAAGTGCCTAGCCTAAGGCTTGGGACATGGCAGGTATGCAATAACCATTTGATGAATTGCCATCTTCTGAATGGAAAGGGTAGGTTACCAGTTGCAAAGAATGATCGTAGGAAACAATATACTTATCGGGACAGAACTATGATGGTGAGCAGAACATATGTGCTCATTAATGATTCAGAAGCAGCATTGTGCCATCCTTTAGAGTAACAAATATTAATCATACATTTAAATATGGTGCTGATAGCATTCCATTTTTTCTAAGCCCCAAACTTTCAGTGACTTCAAATTGGCTACAAAATGAAGTCAAATTTCCTTGGCTTGTAACAATTCTGCACCCAATTTCAATGTGTATGTGGGGGCTGGTTTCCCTACAGTACCAAGCAGTGCTCAACACTAATTGGATATTTTACAAGTCAACTCAATTATGATGGTATCTACCTAGAGATAGTGTCGGATCCCGCAAGTTAAGGGCCCAGTCACTGAAGACTGCCCTCCGCTTCAGATGCCAATTGCAAGTTCAGGTTTTAACTGAGCTTCTGACTGAGAGACTATCAATCAGAGGCTCCAATATCTCCCTCCTTGGGTTCAAATGATTTGATAGGATGGCTCACAGGACTCAGGGCACCAGTTTACGCACTAGGTTACTGGTTTATCACAAAGGATATTAAAGGATGCAAATCAATAGCCAAATGAAGAAATACGTAAGATGTGGTCCAGAACATAGGAGGTTCTGTCTTCATGGAGTTTGGGCCTGGCATGGTGGTACGTGGAATTGTCTGGTTCACCAACCTGGTAGTACACCAAACCCCATCCTCTTGGGGTTTTTATAGATATTTCATTACATAAGCTTCATTGGTTAATTGTTAGCCATTGTATTCATTCAACCTGCAGCCCTTCACCCTCCCCAGAATCAGAGGATGGGACTGAAACTTCCAAACCTCTATTCATGGTTGGTTCCCCTGGCAACCACACTCACAGGTGGGTGCTTTCCAAAAGTCACCTCATTCACAAAAGACACAATCCAAGGGCTTTGGGAGTTCTGTGCCAGAAATGAGGATGAAGACCAAGTACAATATCACAGCCTGCTATTTCAGGGCACTATTTATTTTTGTGCTTCTGAACCAGCCAAATTATATTGGTCCCTGGATACGTCCCAGAATTTCTCACTTTATCATTCATTAAATACTCTGCAAAGGATTACTCTATCCCAGGCACTGAGCCAGATCCTTGGGGATATAAACTCGAGGGGAAAAAAATTATGTCCTTGACCCCCAGGATCCATCTAGTAAGGAAACACATAGAAACAGACGATAAATGCTCTGCCTTATCATCTAGCTTTAAAGGTCCACAGCTTCCTCAAATTCCAGTGTTCTTTACCTTGACTACACCTCAGACAGGTTCAAGCTTCCCCAACCCGAATCACGTGTTTGCCTACAACTACCCCATCTCCATCACGTACCTCTGAGCACACCACTTCCTGAGGACAATTCCCCTTCGCTGTGATCTTTACTCCATTACTCCTAAGTTCCTTTGAAACTGCCAGTCTTTTATTGCCATTACTTTTTCCTGCCAACCTGTTTGCCTTCCTCCTTTCTGCTCCCTCTCTCTCAAGCCTGGACCCCATGGACTATTTCTTTAAATGTCAATGGATAATATCTTAAATTCCACCACACTGATTCTAAATCAATCCTCTGTCTACCTTCTCTGTGTCTATCGTGTTCCTTTGGTGCAGGGCTGCACATATCCAGCCAGGCAAATGCCTCTGTAAAAATTACGTTATTTCCATTCATTTGGGCCATTGGTGCTGCCCAGGAATCCTTTATGTGTTCATCGTTAGGTGTCAAATTGCTATTTTGGAACTTCTTCTCTCCTCTATGATGGACAGATCATAAAGGGCCTGTATTTCATCTTAAGGAACTTGGATCTTATTCCCAAGAAATGTGTTGCTGACAAATACTTCGTGTGTGTGTGTGTGTGTGTGTGTGTGTGTGTGTGTGTGTGTAACTATGCTAGATTCTTTCTGGCAGATGTTTAGAAGTGGTTTTGAGGGGACAGGACTGAAATTCAAGGCTTTTAAAGCAGGCAAGGTTGATAAGGTACTGAACTGGGAGCTTTGCAGGAGTAGTAGGACAGAGGGGACAGATTCGAGAAATTTATAGCAAGTAAAATCAGTAGACTGATAGCTGAAGTGAAAAATACAAAGAGGAGGTAATATTTTAGAAAAAAAACTAATGGTTTTCATTTTCTTTTTTTCTAAGTATATTTTATTGATTTCATAGAGGAAGAGAGAGGGGGAGAGAGATAGAAACATCAATGATGGGAGAGAATCATTGATCAGCTGCCTCCTGCACGCCCCCTACTGGGGATCAAACCTGCGACCCAGACATGTGTCCTTGACTGAAATCAAACCTGGGACTCTTCAGTTCATAGGTCGATGGTCTAGCCACGGAGCCAAACTAGCTAGGGCTGATTTTCATTTTCAATATGTTGAGTTTTAGTTGCTTGTGGCATATTGAAGTGGAGCTTTGATACATGAGGCTGAAGCTCAGGGGATAAGGCAAGGGCTGGAAATATAGATTTTAGAGTCACTGGCATATAGATGGTAATGACAATCATGAGAATGGCTGTCACTACTCAAGGAGCATGTGGAGTGAGAAAAAAAGTGGGTGGAGGACAGAACCCCGTGAGGTGGCAGCCTTTAGAGAGCAGATGGAAGAAGACAAGTCCATGAAGGGGCCAGAGAAGGAACCATCCAAGGTACAAGGAGAGCCAGAGAATGTGATGTCAGGGAAGGCTCAAGAAGGAAGAGTGATTAATTCTATCACACACAGCAAAGAGATCCAATAAGACTAAATTTCAAAATGCCCATTACACTTGACATTTAAGAGCTCCTAAGTGGCATTTTTTGAAAATATGTTCCATTGACAGTGGGAACATAAGCCAAATACTAAGGGTTAGTGAAAGGAAGAAGGGGATTCAGTGGGTGTAGATTTCTCTGGAAAATTACAGAGGAGGGAAAGAGGTAGACCAGATAGTTACTACCCAGGTTACTAGGTAGTCTAAATGGTTATAGTATATATGATACTATTTAATTTTTTAGAGGTCCCTGCCTCCATAACTGCTCCTCATTCTTATCCATTTCTTAATTAATTAAGAAATAAATTAATATATTTTCTATGGGAAATATCTAAAGATCTTTCCATGAGGATGTACTATCTTCCCATCTGAACTCTCACAATACCAAATCTATGGTCCTCTTACGGCATTAATTTCTGTGTTTTTTTTTTAAACTCCATTGTAATTATTCACTCCTTTATTAGATTATAAGTACCTCAAGTGTACATTATAGCTGTGCAATATTTACTTTTCTATATCCAATATATTTAAAAATATTTAATAGAATGCTGTAAAGCCAATAGAAACTCAGTAAAGAAAGGAATAGATATTCATATATATGCTTTCCTTCAATATGTATGTATGTGTGTGTGTATATATATATATATATATATATATATGAATGTCAATCACAGTTCCATAGAAATATTTTGGAACTTTGGTTGACATGGATTTTTAGAGTTTTGTTAATAAAATCAATTAATAGAAGGCAATCTGTGGGCAATGTTTTTACTTAATTGTTAAAAGGCTCTTTCGATTGGGCTTCTGCTATGCACAATTCGTGGGAAAAGCTGAATTTCTCACAAAGATGAGAATTCCCACCACCCCATGGTATGGCAACTGTATTTATTCATTTATTTATTTTTATTTTTCATTTAAAAAGTTACAGTTGACATTCAATATTATATTAGCTTCAGGTGTATTACATAGTGATTCAATATTTATATAATTTGCGTAGTGATTCTCCCCGGTAAGTACCCACCTGGCATCATACACAGTTATTACAATATTATTGACTATATTCCCTAAGCGGGTATGGCAACTTTAAATTGTTGGGAGGTATAGTCAACAGGAATGGCTTATATTTGGTTCTCTCATAGATTTGATAATAACAAAGCTACTTAGGCAAAACCACTCTTATAGGATTGGCTCAAGGATTTACACAACTATAAACATTCTATTCTTGTTTTGTGTCATTTTAAAGGGTAATTGTTGGCAAGAGCCGGCCGTTCTAACATTTGCCTTTACATGATTACATAAACTCAGATAGTCTTGGGGAACTGCTTTAGAAGTCAACATGCATGCCCCCCACCCATTTTTTTTTTTCCTGGAAAATAAATGTAGTGAGAGGACATAGAAGGACAGGGTGTCACTCCCTATGTCTTCCCACAAATACGCAATTGTTTTCTTCTAGAAAAGGAAAGATTTTAGGAAGACTGGGCACGGAAGAGTTTAGTGCCTTATTCCCTCTCAATGGCAAGCTGGTGTTGGAGCTCCCACCCTGAGCAAGAAGAGGGCGGATTGGCTTGCTTTCCTGGGTGGTGGAGGCGGCCTCCTGGACTGAGCCGCTTGTGGGAGAGTTCTGCGCTGACAGCCACCCACTGGGATCTGCACTGGTGACGTGGCAAAGCCCCCTCACCTTGGAATATCTTCCAGTAAAAGGAGGCAGCAGCTGGCAGGCTCCTGGCCAGAGACCTGTGCGGTATCACCAGGCCTGGGCCTCGGAGTCTGCATGCTCGCTGCTGTGACTTCAGATTCTTACTGATTTTGAACCAGGGGCCCTGCCTTTTCAGTTTGCACGTGGCCCTGCAAACTGTGGAGCCTGCCTCAGGCATCCACAGGGCCCATGCTAAGATGGCCTTGAGCTTCGCCTCTGTGACTAGAGCAGGCCTCTCGTTGTGGGTGCGGGCCGGCGCTCCAGGAGCAGGAAATGGGAGAGTGGGCGCAGCTTACAATAGCTAAGATCTGGAAACAGCCTAAGTGCCCATCAGCAGATGAGTGGATAAAAAAACTGTGGTACATCTACGCAATGGAATACTATGAAGCTGTAAAAAGAGAAAAGAACGCTTACCATTTGCAACAGCATGGACGGACCTGCAGAGCATTATGCTAAGCAAAGTAAGCCAGTCAGAGAAAGACAAGTATCACATGATCTCACTCATTTGTGGAATCTAATGAACAACATAAACTGATGAACAAAAATAGATCCGGAGAGATAGAAGCATCCAAGAGACCATCAAACCTCAGAGGGAAGGCAGGGGAGGATGGCTGGGTGGGGGTAGAGATCAACCAATGAACGTGTACGCATAGAAGCATAACCAATGGACACAGACAATAGGGGGGGTGGGGTGAAGGCCTAGGCTGGCGGGGGGGGGGGCACGGGGGCAGGCTGGGAGAGGTCAATGGGGGGAAAGGAGACATAATACTTTCAACAATAGATAATTTTTAAAAAAGAGAGAGGGGGGGGATAGCTAGACACTCACTTGTTCTCACTTTGCAAACAGCTCCGAGTATTCATGGGCCGGCAGAACCTTCTTCATAGACAATAAAATGAATATTTTTTAAAAAATGTATTTTATTGATTTTTTTACAGAGAGGAAGGGAGAGGGATAGAGAGCTAGAAACATCGATGAGAGAGAAACATGGATCAGCTGCCTCCTGCACACCCCCTACTGGGGATGTGCCTGCAACCAAGGTACATGCCCTTGACTGGAATCGAACCTGGGACCCTTGCGTCCGCAGGCCGACGCTCTATCCACTGAGCCAAACCGGTCACGGCCAAAGTGAATATTTTTTTGTGCTTAATGAGACCACTGGAGTGTCTCTTCCAATTACCTTTTTGGGGGGGAGGAGAAAGAATGGGACACGCTGGCATGAATGGATAGCAACTGAATGTTCATTTCATTGAAAAGGTCAAGTGTATTTGCTCCCTCCACTTGGTATGCTGGCCTCATTGTTCTCACTTCCAGGCCTTAATCAGATACTCGTTTCCAAGGCTTGTGTGCACACCCCGGATTTGCTGGGGCCAGGACACTGTGCATTTATTGGGGTTAATACATCTTTTATTAAGTTTTCTTTTCAAAGAGGTTTATGCGAAGCAACAGAGAGGGAAGCCTTTATTGGGATGCCATTGGGGGAAGCTAAGAAAAGCGATTGCTGGGTGAAAGCCGTGGTCAGATTGTGAATTCAAATAAGTGATCCCAAGCGCGCCTGAGGAGTGATTTTCTTGAAAGGGCTGTGACAGCATCTCATACAGATGCAAAGGAGATATCTTAAAGCCCACCGCCATCCCTCAAGGTGGATGGCTGCTGAAGATCCAAATATTTGTGCAGAAGTTACAAGGTGCCCATAACGATGGCAACTTATGGTGGAGGCATAATTCCAGTGCTGACGAGGATGGTGGAGCGGAGCTCCTTGATTAACCTAATACGTATTGATGTTTCTCTGCTGTTTTGACTTCCTAGACTGTTTCAATTCAGTCTTGTCACAACAACATACAAAAGAGGCGGCGATGTCATCGATTTAAAAAAAAAATCCTGGCTCTGAAGGCTAGGGTGGTTCTTGTTTTGTGTATATGTGTGTGTGTTTATGCTCCACCGTTGGTTGTCAGCAAGGCAGGAGTGTTAAAATGATGGCACAGATAATTATGTTAAATGGTTGAGCATAAATTATCAAGGGAAATACATTTTGATTGTAAGCACAAATCAATTTGATGCGTCACAAAATTGCCACTGTTTGAGTGTGCGGAGGTGACTTATTTCTGGAGTGGTGAGTGCAGTGACAGTTGGAAAATAGGAACTCGGGTGTCTGAGGGCTCCATCAAAACCTGGACAGTTGGGTTCATGGGGAAACAAGCCCGAGTGAGGAGAGGTTGATGCATGTGAAGAAATGCACATTCATACCCTTTAACCGGAGACAAGGAAGTGTTCACACTCCTTCTCCATGTCTGTACACAGTCATTCAGCCTCTTCACGTGGGGAGCCGTTACACCTTCGTGCTGAGTCAGAACTAAATTTGGCTGTGAACTTCCAGCTTATTCTTGCCCATTAAATGCACCTCATCTCAACGTAAAGAGACTTTTGTTGTAGCAGACAGACAAGGCACTGTTACCTGGCCGTCTCTAAACAGAAAAGAACCAGTTATCTACACATATAAAAGCCTAAGTGACTGTTACGACCAGTCGACCAAACAACGGGTCGACTGGTTGCTATGATGATGCACTGACCACCAGGGGGCAGATGCTCAATGGAGGAGCTGCCCCCTGGTGGTCAGTGCACTCCCACAGCCAACCTCCACAACCAGCCAACCTCCCTCAGTCCCTCCCCCACCGCCCCCCCCCCCCATAGGCCAGCCCCGATAGGCCCCAATCGCCAGCCAGGCTGAGGGACGCCACCTGTGCATGAATTCATGCACTGGGCCTCTAGTATCTTATAACCAGGTCATCTCTAAGCCAGAATGTTAGTTCTTGTATTTTATATTTGGATTTGGCGGGGGTGTTGGGGAGGATGGGCATTCACATTTGAATATAGGTGTGTCTAATCTGGGGATTTTCCACCCTGAAAATGAAATAATAGAGCTTGTCTTAGGCAGCCCAAGCGGAGAGGCCAGAACGTTGTTCTTCTCGCCCCTGCTCCGCCCTCTCTCTGTGGACAGGCAGCCTCCTTGCTGTGTCTGATGGGAAGCAGCAGCCGCTGAGACCTGCCTCCCTTTCTCTCCTCCCTTGTTCTGTGGTCGAACTTTCCTTGGGACACAGGAGGGAGCCCTTGTTGTTTTGGTTTGGAGGGTCTGCCAGCTGGACTGCAGGGAGGACAAGGAGCAGAGACCCAGGTCCTGACAATGAAGGGGAATCTTCTCTTTGCTTAGCTGTGCCAAACGGCTTTAACATGGCACCGGTTGCTGAAGGTGATGAAGTGAAGCTGACCACCAATTGCTGTCAGAGATGCCAGCACCTTCCTTCAGAGGATGGCAACGTGCCCGGGACTTGGAAGAGGAGCCTGGTGCTGAGAGCAAGGCTTGGGTCCAGATGGCTGGGTCTGCATCCTGGCTCAGGTTCTTACCAGCTGTGTGACCTTTGGCAAAGTACTTGACCTCTTCATGCTTTAGCTTTCCCATCAGTAAACTGAGGGCAATGACAGTACCCCCCTGAAGGTCTGCTAGGTGACATAATATGTAGAAAATGGGTAGGAGAGGAGGTGGCACACTGGAAAAGCAGTGTGTGTCTAAGTTGTTATTCTCTACAGCTAGACAATGAGGAATATGCCAGTGTATCCTTGTACAAGCATTCGGGAAATAATTTAAAAATTAAAATAAAAACACACAAGAGAAACAACTTGATGAAAAAAGGGAGGCAAAAACCAGAAATGGAATAAACCACCCTCTAGTCTGAGATGCATTAAAAATTCCTGGAATCTAGAATAGTCTACGTGTATTCAGAAATGCTGGGTATTTGTTATGTCCTCTGTGAGCCTTGTACTAATGAGCATGAAATAATTACTTGTATGCATTAAAATAAAAGGTTAATTGAGCTCAAAAGGTTGATGGGCTTCCATATTAGCAGAATTTTTCTCAAAAGTGTTTCCTATGCAAGTGATTTGTATTTATTATTTTTCCAGTCTTTGTTATTGATTCATTCTCAAATCCATTATTTCACTCATTAAATGATGAATGCCAGTTTTAGGCCAAGGACTGTGGGAGCTTTTGGTGTCACCTCACTAGCCTGCTTATCACGGTAGGGTCTGTGTCTTAATTCATTTCTACAATTCCAGCCCCAGCTGCATCCATAAGAAATAGAAGGAACATGTATCCTTGGTTGAAAGGAAAATGCAGAGGGCCATTGGGCCCCCACCTCCAGTTGCATTTGGGGCATTGTTTGTGTTCCTTCTCAAGACTTTTTAGGGAGGTCATTTCCCCCCACTTCCTCTATCTCTGTTACCTGTTCTTTTCCTTTTTAAAAAAATATATTTTTATTGATTTCAGAGAGAAAGCGAGAGGGTGAGAGAGATAGAAACATCAATGATAAGAGAGAATCATTAATAGGCTACCTCCTGCACACCCCACACTGGGGATCAAGCCCACAACCTGGGCATGTGCCCTGACTGGGAATTGAACAGTCATCTCCTGGTTCATAGGTGGACACTCAACCACTGAGCCATGCCAGCCAGGCTACCTGTTCCTTTTAAAAAATATTTTTTCTTTATTTTTTATTGTTGACACTATTACAGATGTTTCTCCTCCCCAACACACACACACACTCTTTGGCCCCCTCCACCAAGCCCCCTGTCACCTGTTCTTGACTCAGTATTTAATGACATAGGTGCTGGTATGATATTTCTTATTTGTGACAAAATGTAATGCCTTATTGTTTCTCAGCATTGGAACAAACTGAGTGGCAGTGTTTACTGGGTCCAGGCACTGTTCAAAGAGTGTTCTGTGCACTTAGGCATGTAGGCCTTCCCACACTCCTCTGAGGAGATGGCAAAACACCCAGCTCGCAGCTCTCAGATGCTAAACAACAAGTCAGAAACTGCTTCCAGACTGTCAGTAAGTCTTTAACTTCATCAAAGGATAAATCAATTTGCAAGTGACGTTGACAGCAAGGATTATTACCATTCACAGATAAGAAAAAACTGGAGCCTAAAGACGTTAAGTAACGTGTTCAAGGCTGTATGGCTAGTAAGTAGACAAGACTTACATCCCATCGTGGGACAAGGCTCAACAGTTTTTTTTCAAATCAATCTCCATTTCCTTAGACCTGAGAGATGGTGGGTATTCTGCTCAAGCAGGAGCCCGCTGTCTATGGAAAAACAAGTCTGTTCCCACCCTTATCCTCCGTGTGGACTGAGATGGTGTCACTAGTGGTCCCAGTGAGGATCCATTGCTCCAGCAAATGAATGAACCAAAATAGTGCCCGGCAACCAGGCGTCCTACATTTGGTGGTAATGAGAGAGGAAGGGGGTGGGATGGCGAACAGACAGACCACACTGATCAAGACACCGAACAGGGGAGTGTAGGTGGCCATTAATAGAAAGTCACAGGGGAAATGTCAGTGCTAATCTGAATAATTTGGCTAATGAATGTGTGACCGAGCAAGCTGTCCTCATAGCGGAGGAATGCCATTGACCCTTTACTTTTGCTTGTCTGTCTTAATGAATGGCCTTTGCTCCGCAGTTTTCTTCCATGCTTATCCTGGTCAAGGGGGTCCGATGAGGGCAAACACTTCATTTTCGAATCTTCTGAAGATGGGTGGATTCTATTTTAAACTCTAATGTGTAGCTTGCAGAACTGGCAATATCTTATCTTACTGGGGAGCCCGGGTGGAGAGTAGCAGCTGAGAAAGAGTCAGTTCTCATTTTTCTTCTTTCCATTTTCTTAAGCAAGGAGTTTCTTGTATGTAGAATAGCTCTCCCACACTAACATTTTGATGAAATTAGAGGCATACATATTAATGCCACTTGTTTTTCCACATTTCCCAGAGAACGGTCTTGAAGTGCATGTTGTAGGTTCTGTCAAACTTACATGCCAGGCAGGGGTTGCTTGAGAGCTGAATTGATTTGAATTTATTATGTGAATAGCCTCTCACTCCCCTGTCCCCACGGCATGTGCCCTGAAGTATGGCGCGGAGTCTGCTAAGTCGTGGATGGCGCGACGCTGTCAGGAATCCTGCCTATGCCTTTGGCTCGTGACTGCTGATTGAAGAGTGTGGCATATGTCCCCTATATATAGACACGCACATATCCATCCACGGCTATGTAGCTACATACAGACACACCGACACCCCCACCCGTGGGCCTGTGCACATTTTTCTCTCAACGCTTTCCTTCAACCCAATGATTTCCTAACGATCTGTTACCCATCTCAGACAGATTGCTTTTCATGGTTCAGTGGTCCCAGCACAGGCATTCATTTTAATCAATAGAGCAGTCAAAAGAAAGAATAGATTTACTTGTTTTTTTCTTTTTTCCCCACTTAATTGAAAAATTTCAAGTGATTACCAACTTGTGTAGATCTCAAAGCTTAGGAAGCAGTAGTAGGTAAGCATATCAAGTAAGTAGGAAACCATCGCCCCCTAGGATTTGGGTCTGCAGAGAAGCTAGACATGAGTGAAGTGATGCTAACTGTTTCTATGCAACAACCCCATTCCTCTCTCTCCCACCATCAGCAGCAGCACATCTAAGACTCAGGAATGTCTCTATAAGTTCTTCTCCTTCACCATCACTGCCAACACCTTACTTCAGGTCTTATCCTCTCTCTCTGTGCTCCTGCACAGCTGGTCAATCCTTCCGTTAAGCTGCTCCTTGAATTAGCTTTCTAAAGAAAAATCTAACCTTGCCACTTCCTTGCTCAAAGACAATATCTAACTCTCCACTGCTGTATGGCCTTGAGTTTGTTACTTAAAACACTCTGGGCTCCAGTTTTCTTGCTGATAAAATGTGAATAATAAGTCCAGATGCTGTAGCAGAGAAGTCAGAGTGCTTCACCTCCTGCCTGTAACTTTCTTTCCACCTTTTGGTTGGTCTCGTTTGGTTTTGATGCACTTAGAATGAGTAGATCACGTCCTTCCACAATATTTTCTCATACAGCCTCTCCTTGAATTTTCCTAATAGGAATATAATAGGAATATAATAGGAATATAACTAGTCTCTGAACACACGATGCCTTTTCACAGAACCCTATCTCTCTCAGGCAAACTTGTACCCTTCCTTCAAGACTCAGGCCAAATGTCCCCTCTACTGTAAAATCATCATTCTTTGGGGATTGAGCATCTCTCCATTTTGAGTCCCCCCTGCAGGTTTGTTGGCTGATAGCAACACTGACTATTGGGATCATGATCAACGATCCCGGTCACCAGGCTGTGGGCTCCATGGGGGCAGAGGCAGGCCTCATCATTTTAGCCCCTATCAGCTGGCAGAATTCCCAGCACAGAGTTGAGTGAACAGTGTGAATGAGCAAGCATGAGAGCTGGAGAGAGTCTCGTTCATCTAGCAACATCGGGAAACTGGTCTTTATGTCAAAGTCTGACTCTGCTGGGAAACTTAGAGGAGAGTTTTCTATCCAAAGTTACCCTATGGGTTGATGTTAGGTCAGAATCTAAAGCCCTCTCAGGGCTCCAAGATCATTGCAGGCAAGTTATTAAGCAAGAAAATCATTTTGGGGGTTGGTCTCGTTTGGTTTTGATGCACTTAGAATGCGTAGATCACGTCCTTCCACAATATTTTCTCATACAGCCTCTCCTTGAATTTTCCTAATAGGAATATAATTTTGTGAGAAATATATTATCACTCTCCTTTTACAGTGGAGAAACTCAGGCTTTGGATGAGTATCAGTAGGGCAAGTGTTAAGAATTCCTGCTGCCCAGACCAATGACATCAGGGTACTGGGGGGTAGGCCCAGACATCAGTTGTTCTGAAGCTCCCCATGCAACTCCAATTTGCAGCCAAGTGAGAACACTGCACTAGCTATAGAAAATTTAAATTCTACACCCATGGTGACTTCAAGGTGGTGGAAGCAAGGTGGGAACCTGAGCCTCTGACATGTTCTAGGACTTTGTGCTATCTCAATATAACCCCACACTTAGTACAGGCATCAGTTCCATGCCAGGGAGGCGGCTTTCCCTGCTGTGACAGGGGAAGGGCTCCTGGTCTCTCCTTCCTCCCCTGTAGACTGGCTATGCTAACATTCATCCTTGAAAAGGGTGCTACATGAATCCAGTTGAGTCTCTCACTTGCCAATTCAATGGACTTGTGTCGAACCATTTTAAAAGAAGAAGATTAGCAACTCTCTAATCAGAGCAACTTCAATCACAGAAGGCAATGGAGATAATCAAATCCTATATAATAAAAGGCTAATATGCAAATTGTCGCCTGGACTGGGAGCTCAACCAGGAGGCCGGCCAGCTGGCCAACCTCTTGTGTCCCCTCCCCCTGGCTGGCCTGGCTCTATTGGCCTGATAGGGGTGGGCTGGACCCCACCCGTGCACGAATTTGTGCACCAGGCCTCTAGTTAAGAAATAATTTCTGTTACAAAAATAGATCTCCTAGAGCAGCAGTCACCAGCCTTTCAGACCTCACTCACAGACCAGCGGTGGTCAGCAGACCACCGGTTGGCGACTGCTGCTTCAAAGGTTTCCTTAAACCAGCTGTTGCCAACCTTTTGGGCATCATGGACCACCAGTGGTCCTCAGGCCGGGCCACTGGTTGCCGACCTCTGTCCTAAAGTATGAGGGACTTTTCTAGAAGTCTTGGTGAGGTGCCTAAGAGGTTTGAGGTCCATGGACGCAGCATTCTCCCCCATAGAAGCATTTGGAGCATTTGGGATCTTGGACCATCCAGTATTTAGAGCTCTCCTGTAAGTCTCGCTTTGGGTGGGGAGGTATAGGCTGAAGCAAGCCATATCTTCTTAGTATGTTGTTCTAGTCAGCTTTTCGCCTCAGAGTGTATGGTAATTTGCCTACAACCCCACCCCCAAACACAGACTGAGTATTCTGCAGGCAAAATCATAGTTAGAGTGTCTCAGGTTATCAGAATAAGTGGTAGTTGTCTGATTATAAAGTGGAAAGATATTATTCAGACATGGATATATCTGTAATCAGCAATGATGAAAAAGGAGGTGTACAGGAAGTGAATGGTAATTAAAGGGGATTAGGGACTTTTTTTTTTTTTTTTTTTTTTTTTTTTGCTTGGGTGTATTGAGTCTGGCAGATGCCTAGAGAATGACCTGTTGCCTCTTCAAGGTTCATTAGCATCTGCAGTTCTCAAATGGCTTGGGAATATGCATGAATATACTCTAATTTAGGAAGGAATCAAACAGCAGCATTCATGAAAAGATCTAATAAAACAGGTTTGGTTTTCAGTCAAGAAAAATATGGTCTTCAACAATGCTTGCAGAGGATAATAGGCCAACGTCTGCTTACCCACGTGCAGGGCACTGACTCTGAGAAGCCCAAGACAAAAAAAAAGGTTTTGAGATGAATAATTTTACTTGCAAGGGAAAGAAGGCGAGTAGCCGTATCTGGTTGTGGGACTGTGAGATCTGGTGCACGGGGACCAGATTCTAGTCTCATCTGCGGATTGACTGGCTCATATGTCCTCTTTTTGTCATTAGGCTTATGAAACTCTTAGCTGCTGAATGGACACACATGTATATTGATAATCAAGTAAGCAAGTGTTACCTGGCGCTTTTGAATGCCGATTCTTAAAAATTAGCATAGACATATGATTGATAGCTTATAAAGGAACTCATCTTTTCTGCCCTCAGACTGGTGACTGTGGTGTCTCCCCAAAATAAGCCTCTGAGAGTTTTGGGGTGTTATGAGAGAGGATATGACCACTGTCTGAATGTTCTGGCACAGGGAATTGCTGTAAATGCTCAAGCAAATGCGAGACCTCTTGCTTCTGTGACATGTATGACCCTGACCTCATGCACTGATGCTACCTACGACCCTCCCTCTAATTATGATCCCTTCCTTTTCACTGGGAGCGAAGCAGTGATAACCTGGTTTCATATGCAAAACCTAGGAAATGTTTCATCTGTCCCAGTGGTTTCCCTTGATTCAGAAAAAAATTCATGGTCCTGCTCTGTCGGGGGCAATATTCACAAGCTTTGCTTGTCCCTTTAAATGGGTGTTTAATACGTTTGAAATGGCAATGTTTCCAACATCGGAGAATTAGCACCTGCTCCCTGGGACAAATATGAAACTTTAAAATAGTCCAAGGAGACCCCTGCAATCCCTGCTAAATGAGCTTTGATTTCTCTTGAAGCTGTTTTTAAAAGCTGGAATTACAGACCATGGCTGTTTACCCTCTAATAGGTGTGTGAGCAGGCAGCTTGCTTTGTGCTCACGGCTGATGCCACTCACACCTGTATTCACGAAGCAAGACCACAAAAATTTGTCTTTAAATGAAGGCTGTCAAGGTTTTGCAGGTCTCTTAGCAAAACCAAAGCTGAGATGTTCTTGCCTCCTGCTTGTCTCTCCCTCTCTCTAGGCCCCGTCTCATCTCCGTACCTGCCTCTGCCTCCTTCCCTTGTTTCTCAATATGTTTCATTTGCATGCTTATTATGATTTCTTCCGCCAAAGGAATTTTATCCAAATTTGCCTCTATAGTTTGTTGTGTTTTGGAACTTGGAAATGGAAGAAAGAAAAGAGCCCCCGACAACTGGGCCCTCATCATTCATTAAGAGAAATGTAGGGCCCAGGCTGACCAAGCTTCTCTTGCCTCCAGGAAAGTAGGTCTTCCTTTGTACATTCTGTTCTGTGACATGGCCCAGCAATCTGTCTTTAAACCAGTGTTTTCCACCCAAAATATTAATGACAACTGGTTCCAACGATTAATGTAACGGAGGATTAGTATTGGTGCTGTTTTGAGCACTAGCAATATGCCAGACCGGAATTCTGTGGACATCTTGTTGCTTAGTGTTCTCAGCTCCTGTTAGATAGGGAGGCAGTTCTTCCCATTTCCCAGATGGCAAACCTGAAGAGCTGCTGAACGGACATACGTGCAGAGCAGAGCTCCGAGCAGGGCTGTGAATGGCTGAGTGGGATCTGAATGGGGCTCCATCTGACTCCAAATGAGATGCTTGTGAGACTGTTGGCAGCAAACACTGACCGGTGCTGGCTGTGCTGGGCAGCCTCCTGAGCCCATGTCTGTTAAACCATCCAACCTTCACATGGGCCTGATGTTAAAGAGACTTGCATTATTTTCTCTTTTAAAGATGAAGAAACGGAGGCACAAGGAGTTACATGCCTTGCCCATGTCACACAGTCTCGTCAGGAAATGGGGGTGCTGGGGCTAAGAATCCAGGCTCTCTGCTCCCAAAGTCTGTGCCCTTAAAGGGCTATGCCTGACTTCTTCTGCTTTTCCTAAGTTCCGGAGGAGTATTTATAGCTGTTTGAATTCGTTCAACAAACATGTATTAAGTACCTACAAGATTCTAGTCCCTTTCACACTCATCTCTGCGTAGAGAAACAAGTAGAAATATCACCTTGGGCTTGGGAGAGTGGGAGAGTGACAGGAAGCTGCCCACTCCCCTTTTCTAAACATCGTTAAGGTTTGATTTTGGCATTCTTGTCTTTAAATGAAGGATGTCAAGAGTAAGGTGTCCTTTTAAGTGGCTGACCACCACAATACCCGGAATGGGTTGTCCTGGGCCTCACACCCTTCTGAGCTAGAGAGCAGGGGGCCATAGTGAATAGAAGGACTGAGTGAGGGAAAGAGCCCTGAAAACCAGCAAATGAATTCCCCCTGCTTCCTTCCTCCCTCCCTCCCTCCCTCCCTCCCTCCCTCCCTCCCTCCCTTCCTTCCTTCCTTCCTTCCTTCCTTCCTTCCTTCCTTCCTTCCTTCCTTCCTTCCATCCATCTGTCCATCCATCCATCTTTCCTTCTAGCTGTCCGTCCATCCATCCATCCATCCATCCATCCATCCATCCATCCATCCAACAAAATGAACTGACTATTCTGTGCCTATGTTAGAGGTGGGTGCTTGATACAAGAGATCAACTGAATCAGAGTTTTTCTTAGAAGGAGAGGGGTTAGAAAAGCCTTCATAAAATACATGATCTGGCCCTGACCGGTTTGGCTCAGTGGATAGAGAGTCAGCCTGCAGACTGAAGGGTCACAGGTTCGATTCTGGTCAAGGGCATGTACCTTGGTTGCGGGCACATCCCCAGTGGGGGGTGTGTGGGAGGCAACTGATCGATGTTTCTCTCTCAATGTTTCTAGCTCTTTACCCCTCTCCCTTCCTCTCTATAAAAATCAATAAAATATATTTTTTAAAAAATACATGATCTGGCATCTTCTAGGAAGGGGAGATGACAATGGCGGTTCATCAATATGTATGAACTCTCTTGAACCATCTCTCTGTGACATGGGGTGGTGGCGCCTTTTGATTCTCTTTTGATTTAGCTCCGTCTGACCTTGCGCATCACATCCATCAAGCCATTCTCAGGGTTTCCTTTACTCGCCTTGTCACATTCTTCTTCCCCCTCCACAGCGTGTCATGGGAACGTGCGACATCACAGACACGGAAAACAGTGTGAAGGCAGATTGATAAATCATGTTAAAGTATTAAAATTGATATTGGGGTTTCTGCAATGTTTTGTGATTTATAATTTATTAAGCATGTTATTTGTCACCTGGTTAAGCAAGAACAACCAATATTTCACTGGGGTCTCTGATTTCTCAATGCCTTTGCCCAACGTGGACTGGAAGTGACAGAATCTTCCCTGCAGAGAGTGGTAGGGTGCCAGCCTGGCAGCTGACCTTGTGATTTCTGAGTTGGTTGGTAGATTTTGGAGACAGTCCGAAGCCCTCTGCATACCCAGGACGGGCAGTCATGAAAAGTGCACATGTTTTTCCTCCCTCCTGTGCCTGCTGCCCAGGGGGGCAAAATAGGGGATGGGTAAGTCACATCCCCAACACATCAGGCTCTCCTGTGCTGGCCACTGTTCACCAAATACTTATTGAGAGCCTACTACGTGCAGGTATACTGGACGTGCTTGGAATACATCAGCTAACAAAGCCATCTGATCCCTGCCCTTGTGGAAATGATCTGCTAGCAGGAGGAGACAGATAACAAAAAAGAACGCGATACATACATAAAAGTGACAGGAGGTCACCAGGCGGTAAGTGCTCTAGAGTAAAAAGGGGGAGAAGAGACAAAGGCAGAGCACGTGGAGTGAGCTAATCGCCCTTGTGTGCAAGCAGCAATGCTATTTGCTGTAGAGAGAGCTCCTGGCATTTTCCTGCCTGGATGGCATTTGGATCCCCGAGGACTAGCGCCAAGTGTACAGTCCGCCTTCACCAACTCCATGAGGTTGCTGTAGGGCAGGAAAACGCACTTTGAGACCTGTGTTGTCCCTTTCCAAGAGGAGGCAGCTCTCTCCCTGCACAGCCCTATCTACTCCCCACACTGCAGAGAAGGGCTCTGCTAACTCCTGGGACACCCCTCTCCCCCCCTCATCCTTCTAGGAGGAAGGGGCAGGCCTAAGTTGGAGGGGCCAGGACCATGCCAAAGTGCCCCTTCCCTTTGAAAGGGTGCCACGGGCCTGCTGGACAGTCTGGGAAACCTGGGAGCGAAGCTGCCTGCAGTTCAGTAGCCAAGGCCTTCCTCTGGAACACTGCGGCGATTCAGCTGTTTCCTCTTCTGATTTCTGCTGACCACTCCCTTGATGTCCGGCTCTGGGTTATTTCTGGAGGGAAATATAAAGCCAGGGACTTCGTCCCTGGAAGTTGTGGGGGAGCTTCTTAGAGCATGAGGATGTAAATATCCTTCTGATTCTACTCGGCACAGGACTCACGTCTGAAGTTGCTCATTGGTTGCATCAAAAGGCAGGCTGTGCTTCCAATAGGGCATCCCAGCAGTGGGGGGTAAAGGGGGGCAGTGGCAGCACTGGTCACAGGGCATCCCAGCGGCGGGGCACTTGGAGAGCAGTGGCAGCACCTGGAAAACCCTACATTCCGAAGCCACGAGTGCCACTTACAGACTCTGGTTAAGAATCAGTGAGTGAAAGAAGGAAGTGGTAGCATACAGAGAAACACAGAATCATAGCGCTCATTCTATGTAGCACAGACTTAGAGCAATTCCTTGCTTCCCTGGTGTAAGTGTCTGTGCCACCCATGGCACCTCCCAAGGGCACTGTAGCAGGGGAGGAGTTGAGAATCTTTGACTTAGGAGGAAGGGATGGAGGAGAAAGTGCTAACCTTTTTTTTTTTTTTTTAGAGGTAGCTCAGTGTTTTTCAAATGTGTCTTACTATAAGAATCTGTTGAAGAACTTGATAAAAATACCGATTCTTGGATAGCAACTTCATTGTTATTTCCTCCTCCCCTACCTTGTACTTCCACAATTTCCCCTACGCCCCCTGTTATCCATTCAGACATTTTCCCATCAAAGGAATACGGATGCTCGGGCTTCACACCCTGAAAGAATCCATCAGAATCTCTAAGGGGAGGCATCCAGGAGTTGTCTTTAACCAGCACTGCACGTGGCTCTTCCGGGATGGAGCACGTGGCTGGCATGGGGGCTGCACAGGAGAATCCATTGAGGAGCATTTGGGAATTGCTAATGCCCAGGCCTGGCCCCGGAGAATCTGCCCTAACTCCTCTGGGTGGGCCTGAAGGCAGTGCGTTTCCCAGCTCCGCAGGTGATTCTCATGTACATTAGGGGTGAGGCTCTGTGTCCTAGAGCTGGGGTGGACCCCTTCCTTACACACTGTGCATCCTTGGGTGAGTAACTTCTACGTACCCCACCTCGGGAGGTCCTGGGATGGTGGGGTGCTGTCCCTGCCCTTCCCTCACGGGTCCTCTGGTTGTGAGCGCCCTCTTCCATCTCTGTGTGGAGCGAGCCCTCCGCACTGTGGCTCCCCCTCTCCCATGGCCTGAGCTTGTCCGGATGAGGAATGCGAAGGGCACGGGGTGTGCAGGTTCCACGGTGACTGAGCCAGGTTCCGTCTGCCGTGGGGAGTCCTGGGCACCTCGGGTAATGAGGAGGGAAGGCTCTGGGCAGGACCCGGCGTTAGTCCTGCTCTGTCCACCCCCACATTATCCTGACTTATTACGCTGTAATGAATTGAACCATTCCACTTCATTATTTCATATTCGAGGAGATTTATAGATTGTCCCGGTGGCTGAAGAGGCAGTGATTAAAGGAGCAGCGCTAATGAATCCGGTTCTGCACAAAGCCGTTTAATTAATGCTCAGCCCAGGGGCTGTAAACCACCGGCTGATAACAAACCTGCCCGCTGAAGGGTTCAACTGACAACTTCCCACAAAACAAGGGATGATGGGTGACCTGGGGAAGTTCCTCAAGTGGCAATTACGGTTGCTAAACAGTCTCCCTCCCAGCAGCGGGCTACTGTTGCAGAGCTGTCCGAAAGAGCAGGGCCCAATACATTTAGGGTTTTTTTCTGCAAGAGCGATTCGATGCTCCCTGGTCCCCTGTATCCTCCCTCCATCCCCACTCCCTCCATCCTCTTCCATCCCAGTGGCCTGGACTTTGCGATCACACCTGAGCTTTTGGAACGTTTCGTCTGACTTGTGTGGATGGTGGGGAAGATGCCTGTCACCCTCCCGAGCTCTTGGGGTACCACACGGCTCTTTCTCCCTAAACTTCCCCCCGAGAGAGCCCTGGAGGTTAGTCAAATCTGGTGTCCTGTGGAAAGGCTTAAAAATGTCTGTTTGCACTTCTCATTTTTGGTGGAGCGATACCTGCTGGCATCTGGGCTTGGGAGAGTTCCAGCTCCCCAGCTCCCCAGCTCCCCAGCTGCTAAGCAACTTGACGTGTCTGATGGGAGGCACGTGGGAGGTGGCTGGAGCCAGTCAGGGTCTCCAGAGCAAGTCCCAATATTCTCCATCCTTGTCACACCGCTCTGCGCCCCAGGGGTTCTCAGTACATGCTGTTTCCTGACAAATTAAGTCCAAAGGGTGACGGGTAACACAACAACCCTTTTCTGTTCTTTCAGTGGTTTCCTGCCAGGATTTGATGTTTGGAGACGCGAGATGTTGCGATCAGATGGCTTTTCAGTGAGTCCATAGCAGTGATGCCCTGAGACGGAGCATGATGGGTATGACTAACACTAGTAACAGTGATTCTAATGACAAAAGGGACGCAGCCATAGGAAGAGAGAAAATTCCCAACCAACAAAATGATTTGAGGGTAAAAAATGATATTGAAGTGGGGTTTATTGAATTAACAGTTTCATTTAGCAGACACATCGGCAGAACAAGGTGTAGAGGATGCAGTCGAGAGAGTGACGGGTGACAGAGCTGAGCTGGACAGGGAGATGGGGAACGGCCAGGTTCGTTCGCTTCTGGTCTTGGTGGCCCAGCTGCCTCACGTCTCAGGGAAGTTGTAGAGTCTGGGAGAGGTTTCCTGATGCCTGCAGAGTAGCCCCGATGGTTTCATTTCAGCAGTATTATGGCTTCTGGCCTCCTACCTGCAAGGACTCCCAAGGGCAAGGTCATCCCAAGAGACAAGGGGCTTAGTCCTCTTAGGACTAAAATCTCTGTAGTGTCTGGAGAGCAGACCTCCCAGCCCAGAGGTGTGCAGCCACTTCGCTGGGCAGGCCTGGCTGCAGAAGCAGGTGGCTGGTTTTCCTTCTGTCCCCTTTCCCTTGAACTAGTGTGATCTTGGTGCACAGTGGCCCCAGCTTGCTGCCGGCCCTGGCACAGGTATGGTCAGGGTGACTACTTGGCTGCTCCGAGTTAACCCGAGGGCTGTGCTGTCACTGAGCACCTACCTTGTCTTGCTCTCTACATTTTCCCTTCTTCCTGAAAAACTCATTTCTTAAACCACGTCCTACCTCCAGGAACCTTAATCCGGTTCAAGATAAATCATCTTAGCTGCACTGTATTCCCCTTGCTCTAAACTCCTCTCATTAACATATTCTTTTCTTCCCTGTACAAGGAAGCTGCAATCCTATATAATAAAAAGCTAATATGCAAATTGTCCCCTTGGGAGTTCTACTGACTGGGAGTTTGACTGCTCACTATGATGTGCGCTGACCACCAGGGGTGGCGAAGATCAAAGAAAGGCCCTGGCCTGCAGCTGGAAGCTGGGAGAAGGAAGGCCTCGATCGGCCCTGATTGCCAGCCAGGCCTAGGGACCCTACCCATGCATGAATTTCATGCACCGGGCCTCTAGTATTTACATAAAAATGAAAGTTTTCCAAGAAATAGCTGGGGTGGATTAGGGAATTAGTATTTCAATGTAATAGGACATATTAACCTCAGAAATATTAACTGATAGTAAGTGTTGCATTTTGAACAATTGTGCCTTTTCTCCTACCTGTTCAGGCACGATTCAATATTATTTAACTGACTTGCTTTTTATATTACTTCCATTTGACATTTGGAGAAACTGAGGCACCTAGGAGGAATGTGACTGACCCAGGCATAATGGTACAATAGAGGTAAAACAGTGTACAGCTCCAAGTATGAGCTTGCTAGGGAGAGCTGCTAGCCTGGTGAATTCTGCATTATGTATCTTGGATTTTGGTAAGCAATTCTGAACACGTTGCTGGGCATTTTATGATCGATATGGGAAGGTGCCTGAGACTGAGGTTAGGAAAGAGGATGATTAGCAACATTTTGTGATTTCTTAGTGTGCTTATTCTAGATTCCACTTTCTCTACCACCACTAGACTGTAGGTCAACAATCAGGTGTACGTTTAGAAGGTAAATTGAGAAGGAGTGCACATTTGGAAAATAGAACAGAATACACTTCTAAATGACACAATGGGCTTACTTTTTAATGGTGAAGAAGAACATGCCCACACATCAAACATCAATGACGAGAATCACCCATTGGCAGCCCCCTGTCTGCCCACTACTGAGGATGGAGCCCACAACCCAGGCATATGCCCTGACCAGGAATGGAACTGTGACCTCCTGGCTCATAGATCAATGCTCAATCACTGAGCCACACCGGCTGGGCTACATTCTTCTATTTCTTCTGTTTCCTGAGCTGATCAGAGGAATGGAATCAATATGGCATTTGCTGGAAAAGATATGGAACCCAATATTTAGAAAGGACTGTCAAAGGTCTATCAAAAGGATGTGGCAAACTCACAGGCCTAAGAAGCAGGACTTTCACCCAAATGAGTGAGATAGTACCCACTGATTAGTGCCAAGTGGCTCTGACTAGGACCCACTATAATGCCTGTCTAACTTGAATTACTTTTTACAGTGGGATTATGGGCAAAACCAGATGGCTCTAAAACACTTAGAGAGCCATCGCTTGTTCCCAGGGAAGCTAATTTGTGATACTTGGTGGCCATGTGCTTCCAAGCAAATTTACCTCCAAGTTGCACCAGCAACCAGGGTTCAAGGACAAGAGGGGGCAGTATGTTTTTCTGGTGAGCCTCGCATCAAATCAATGTCTTTTACTCCCTTCTTCTCAGTAAACTTTATCTTCTATTGTCCATCTACTCCTTTTTCCTATTTTCCTTTCTAGAATCTTCTCTTATTCCTCTATTTTCTTCTGTCTTTTTTCTGTGTTTTCCCCCCTCCCCCCATGGGCATGTTTGGGCACAGATAGATACCAGAGCCCTTTGTAAGACCTGCTAGACACAAGGGGAAACAGAGCCAGTGGCCTCCTTTCAGACCGTCTCAGATGGCAAACACAAAGGGAAGCTTATCTTGTATTTGAGAATTTATTGTCCTTTATCTAAACTGTTTTTGTTTCATGTTAAATAGTTCTCTTAATTTTTCTTAGTTGGATTTAGAAAACAGCCAATTATTTCTGTTATTGTAATTAGTCCTGATCCATTTTTTAAAAATATTTTTTATTGATGTCAGAGAGGAAGGGAGAGATAGAAACAACAACGATGAGAGAGAATCATTGGTCAGCTGCCTCTTGCACTCCCCACACTGGGGATCGAGTCTGCAACCCAGGCATGTGCCCTGACCGGCAATTGAACTGTGACCTCCTGGTTCATGGATCGACGCTCAACCCCTGAGCCATGCTGGCCGGGCTAATTAGTCCTGATACATTTACTAAACTATTCAACTTTCAGCTCTGTAGATTTCATTTCCTTGTTGTCATGAGTCACGTTCCTGGGAAACAGGAATCTGAGAGCAGGTGTTTTGTTTGGCGGTGCTCTTGGGCACAGCACTTGTAAGGGGGTACGAGAAGCAGGGCTTGGCAATGGGAGAGGTTGACTCGCTCTTTACTCACAATAATGGCCTCCCATGGGACATTCCAGAAGCTGGAAGGGCCCTTCAGATTTGTCCCGGATGGAAGCAAAGGAACCAGGCCTTTGCATTGCCACCTCGATCCCTCAGCTCCCTTTGGCTGGGTGGAATTTCTGGGAACGGGGATGGAGACTCAGTTGGCAACATTCTAGGGAGGGCACCCATCTCTCTCCATCGAGACGGGGGTGAAGGATCTGGTCTGTGCACCAGGAATACGGCCAGGTAAGACTCCCACCCAGTTTCTCTCTGGTCCAGATACTATTTTGTTTGTGAACTATCACATGGGCTAAGATGAAGCATCAGGAGCACTGAAACATCGATATGACTATTATTTGTGGATGAAACCTCATACTCGCTCTCTTTATACTCCCTCTTTTCACTCTTTTTGCAAGTTTTGTGTACAATTCTGTGGCAATACGCATGGTTCTCTCCCCACGGAGCCTCCGCTGGCCTCCTGGCAGCACAGTTTGTAGCTGTGTATAAGGGACAGCAAAGCCTGTTCCAGGGAGAACAAAAAGATACGCCACTGTTTGCGGGGCATGCGCAGAGCATTTGCTAAAGGATGCTCCAGGGGAAGAAGTTCAACAATGCAAGTCCGCCTTTGCTGCGCATGTTAGCAGATGCGTGTCACCTTTGCCACCCAGGTCCTGATCCGAAAGGCTCATCTGAGATTGGATTCTGAATCCTCGCTTCCCTTCACATTAGGTGCCAGTTTCCACCTGTATCTCTTGTCAACTAGTGTCTCCCAGGTACGTCCGAGATGAGTTGGCATGGCGGGGAGGGGTGGAGATATGCCACGTATCCAGGACGGCCTGTGACAAGAAAACAAAATAGGAAAGGTGGTGCCCGTGGTTTACAGTGTTGACGATGTTTACTAGGTGATGGATGAATGTGGTGAGCGCGGCAACGTGACCTGATCAGGGTGAAATGGCTGAGCGGGGGACGGCGAGTGAATCAATCATGAGACCTGCTCCACCGGCCGGCTGGGTTCATCAGTCTCACAGCCTCTCTCAACATGCTTATAAATTACCCCTGATGGAGGGAGGGCGTGCTGGGCCAGGTCTCGGTGACTTCTCCGGTGGAGATCAATAGCCCGCGGTGAATAGAAACGACACAACTCCAGCTCTGAGATAGCTGGCGATGCACTCCAACTGTCTTCCGCACCCAGGCTTGCTTTTATCACCCATCCAGTGTGTGCCCAAGCTCGAAGCCTCCATCCGAAGCCAAAAATCTGGTCTTCATTGAACATCTCTATGTGGTGTGCAATAGTGCTCAAGGACATGGCTCCCTGGGCATGAATTCCGCCCTCACCTACCAGCTCTCTGACTTGGATAATTTACTTGATCAACTTCATTGTGCCTGAGACTCCTCACTTTAAAAAATGGCAATAATAATAATAATAAGTACTATTCCTTCCTCATACAATTCTTCATAGGGCTGGATTAGTTAATATTTATAAGTCAGTATTTCATAATTTTAGCAGTTATTAGTATGGGCTTAGCTCAGATTGCCTGGTCAACCTCAACCCTATTTAGTTTCACTGATAAAGCAATGTCCTGTACATCACCCTAAATCATATCCCCCACATCTATCCTCACTTATTTTCTTTCAATTTGAGAGGAGGAAGTACAGCTTCGGTTATTCAATGTCAGCCCCTGGCCTGTGACTCTCGCCTAGTCCCTTCCATGTTTTTCTGGATCTGGTCTTGCATCCTACATTTCCACTTACTGTTCTTACCCTTAAAGTTTTTTTTTCTTGCTTTCTGATGGTCTCAGATTCTTGCTATCTATATATCTAAGTCTCTCCAATTCAATAACAATAAATACATCAAACAAGTTTCTGTTGGTTCTGAATTTTATTCCAGTTATTTTTGTATTTTTCTCTTTCATTCTTTTTCAAAAAAATATTTTTATTGATTTCAGAGAGGAAGGAAGAGGGAGATAGAAACATCAGTGATGAGAGATAATCATTGATCAGCTGCCTCCTGCATGCCCCCTACTGGGGATCGAGCCAGAAATCTGGGCATGTCCCCTGACCGGGAATTGAACTGTGACCTCCTTATTCATAGGTCGATGCTCAACCAATGAGCCACAGTGGCCAGGCTCTCTTTCATTCTTATCTAAACATTTCATATCTTTACTTCCTCACCTTTTAGTTATTTATCTACTAATAGCATCTTAATTATTGTATTGAAATATTAAATGTATTCTCACCAATGACCCTTTTATTGCTGGACCCAATGAACATTTTTCAGTCCTTATGTTATCAGAAATCTCTTGTCGTCATTGTTACTATTTCTCATTCCTTTCTTGAAACCCTCTGTTCTCTTCAGATCCATGATGGCAATTTTTTTTTGACTTTTTAAAAATTGCTTTGGATGTAGTGATTTTAATATTGCTCTTATTATCTGATTTTAATGATTTTAAAAGTTAACAAACATCATATAGATACTAATGGTCATAATAGTCAAAACACCATCTCAGGTCATTTTATTTTATGTATCCTTACACAGGGAGAAATAGCCTTTTATTTCCTATCTTCTTTACTTCAAGATATTTGATCTACCTTCATTTTTCTTCGCCTTAGATAAATCATCCACATGCATTTAAGTTTTTTTCCCCGAGGTTCCACTCTCTACCCCTTTACTCATTTTCAGTGCTCACTCTTGTACTCTCACCAATTTTTCTGTACCTTTTGAAAAATGTGAATCCCCAAACTGAGCACAAAACTCTAATAAGGGCCATGTCTATGCCAAATATAGCTCCTGACACTCTTTCTTGTCACTTGAGTGACAGACAACACTTTTAAGACTTCTCAGTAGCTTAATCGTTTTAAAAGGCACACGCCTGCATTGCAGACCCCAAGCTCAAACTTCAGGGATGTGATCGGCCTACACGTATAGGAGCAACTTAATGCCATTATCGATCCTTTCTGGGGGAAGGAGGACATGTGCTCAGAATTTCTAGAGGATGCAGCCTGATGTGTCTCCTACGTGGACCCAAGGGAGTCAGTACACTCTTGGCATTTGAAAGAAAACCAGGGTGTTTGAATGTACAGGTGTTATTTTTTATAATAACAGAGACAATGCACCTACCATTTAGACCTCAGCCACTTTAGGGTCAACTTAATAGTTATAATAACTCTAGTTCTTTAGCCTGCCTGACTACTTCAAGTTTTCTTCTGCTACAGAAAAAGAAAAAGGCATTCATCTTTCTTAGTTGAAGTGCAGAAGGTTCCACAGGGACTGGTGGGGAATAGAATCTGGAGCAGGAGGCAAATTAGTGCGGATAAGTGGTGTGACTGGTGTCCTGGAAAGTTTGAAATGTTAGAGGCTCATTGCGTCGAAACTACTGTGACTCAGCGGGCTATGGAACAGATGATGTAAAGAAGGAAATTAATTTGGGAGCGCAGAGGATGGAAGATCTTGCTTTAGACATTTTTTTTTTATCAGGGTTAGAAGTTTAGGATCATTGCAATGAATACAGAAAATGATGATTCTTGAGGAAGAATGTGGATTGAGCAGTCAAGCATAGAGGTGCATATTTTAAGCATGTTGCTCATCCAGCCATTGCTATGAGAGGCAGTTAAGCAGGTGGCTGATCTTATAGCCGGACACCTGGGCAATGGGAAGTGCAGGCACATAGGCACTCAGCTGGCATTTGGAGACTCAGTGAGTTGCTGGGAGGATCACTCACACTAGAACCTGGGGGCAAATGGGAGATGGGTGAACCACACTGCTGACCACTGTCCTTCCCAAGTGGTTCCTGCAGAAGGTCAAGTTCACACGGAACTGGTTAAACATTCTCCGCAGTTTGGAATGATGGAGAGTGAATTGTTTTGGCTGGAACTAGATGAGGACAGGTGGTGCCACCTGCTACAAGTGGTTCCCTTCCAGTTGGCTCGAGAGCCACCATTCTTGGTCTTTCTGCGGTTTGGTGGGGTTGATGGGGAGGGGATGGGAGGGTGGAGGTGGTAGAGGAGAGGGGGAATCTGGAGGCACTGAGATTTACCAGTAAATCATGTTGGGTTTTCACAGGTTGGCAAGCCCTTTCATAGATTGCAGCAGAGGCACTGGCATTGAGAGATGGTTGGAGAAGGACACGTTTGCATTATTGATGTTCTAGGATCCCTGTGGGGGGTCTCTTTCTACTGCAGACGCCTGAGATCTTTCTGTGCTTCATCAAAGTGACAGGAAGTGTTTGTCCTTTTATAAGGTTGACGTTCCTTAGAGCCAAGCATCCTGATAAAGGACCCTTGAAATATCCATTCTTCCTTTAGCTATCTTCCTGATGGACAGTTTCCAAGCTCACCGGTCCATACTCAGAATCTGCCTGGCAACCACCTCTGGGTCTTCATGAAATTCATCCACAGCAAGCCAGGCAGGCCAGCTTTCTCTGAAGCAAGAAGATTCAGATAGGTTGTCTAAAACACTCTTGCAAGGCCCTGTCACGTGTGGAAGCCATATTTCCCAACAGTAGCCCAGTATATGGATACAGTTGTGGTCAGTATTGGGAGAGTTCTCTTGTAGGAGCCCCTGTGCCTAAGAGCAGTGTGTTGTGGGCCAGCTCTCTAGCCTTCTGTCTTTATCAGCTGGTGAAACAGGATTCCTTGTTTATAAATGCCTGGCACAAAGGGCAGGCGCAAGGGCCGTGGTCACCCCTGGAAGGAGAGAGATGGGGCGGGCAGAACTGACCGTGCATACTTAGTGATTCTACTAACTGAACTCAGTCTCCACCAAGATCTGTGCCGGGCTCTGCAGGATGGCTGAGGTGTTGCTCTTGCTGGAGATCCTTAGGATGGCATCTTCCTGTTGTTCTTGGCCACCTTTTTCTCCCAAACCTAACATATAGTTCCATAGAGCAAGGACAATGAGACATGCCATGCCCATTCCTGGGCAATGTGGGTATCTTCAATGGCCAGACACTAAACCAGGCCTTTTGCATAAACTAACGTTGACCCTCACTGTGTCCCTATTCAGTGGGGATTATTTCTGTATATTTCTGTAGTACCTTGGGATGGGAGGGAGAAGCACTGGGTGGGGCGAGTGGGAGATAATATTCCCCAGGGAGTAGGGTTGCTGTAGGGTTAGGAGGTCAGGGATTACAATCATGGCCCAGAGGGATGAATTGAACAAGGACAACCAGACTGTATGGAATGTCTTTGGGCTTTAGAGGAAGATGCCTTCTGGCTGGAGCAGGAATCCGGGCAGATTCTGTTTTCCTGGCTAATTGGACACTTGTTCATAGTGTCTCTCCATTCACAGGACCAGGTAAAAAAGAAGTCTGCACCCCTTTCTACAGGAGGGAAACAGAGCAAAGCAAAGCCCATAGCAGTGCAGTCTATTAATTCCAATGAATGACCCTTACCTACCACCAAAACTGGTGCCTGACAGACTTCTGGCTCTTGGCGGGGAGAACAAACAAGGGGCTCTCTCTGTCTGGTGAGGTGATGGGTGCCCCCTTCCCTGTCCTGGCTCCCCACATCCACCTCGTACAGGTGTTCCCTGTCTTCTGCAAATTCTCCCTAGCTGCTCCCCTGCAGCCCTAGGAGACCTGGAGGACCAAGTGGGTTTGACTCCAAAAGAGGGGTCCATGGACTGCCCCCAAAGCAGACACGCAGATGGCAGTGCTGGGAATTCACTCTATAGAGACCTGTCTGAAACGGAAGTGGCTCCTAGGGAGCGTTGAAGGGGGGTGCATGATTGCCATTTGGGCACATTTCCGTCTGGATCTGTCGGCGGTTATTTATCTCTGCCGAGATAAAGATGGGTTTGATTATAAAGGCCTCCTTTATTCACTCATCCAGTCCCTCAGGCTCCAAAGATGCAGGGATGAATAAGACATTGCTCTTGAGCTCTAACTTGATCTTCACAAAAACCCCTTTGAAGTCGGTGAGTTTAATTTTGCTTTTAAGACTGGGAGCTCAGGGAAGTTAAGCAATTACCCAGAGGTCACTAGGCCAGTACATAGTAAAGACAGGATTTGAATCCAAGTCCTCTCATTCCAAAGATTCATTTAAAAATTTTACTACAATGACTATCCTATGCCTCCCCGCCCCTCCCCCGCCTTTGTACTCTTTAGCATGAAGATAAAATATTAAAATAAGTAAATTTTAGGATCACACAGAGTTAGAACTGAAAAGGTCTTTGACAATCACCTGCTCTAACTCCTGCCTTATAGAGGGAAGTGGAGGCCAGGTGCTGAATGGATGCCCGCACCCTCACCTTGCAGTGAGGTCTGAGGCTCCAGGAGGTCAGGACACCCATGACCCATTCTCTTTCACCCACTAAAGACTCCCAAGGGGGAAATGTCAAAGTGTGTGTAAACTCATACATGCAGCTTCATTCATGAGCACATGAACAAAGGCATGCAGACCCAAAGGCAACCTCTACTGTTTATGCTACATATTTTTTTGCCTCTCTGTGCTGTCAGTAAGAGCTGTGAGATCCTGAAATAGCTTGCCTGCAAACCTGGATCTTTGTCTCTTATTCCTCTGGAAAAACAAAAACAAAACAAAACAATAAGAAATGCTTTCTTCTAAGAGTGAATGGAAATCCAGAGGACCCCCACTCTTGACCTGGCCCCCTAAGATTGTTTTTTTGAGCTAAATCCATACTCTGATTTCTAGAGACATTGCTATTTAGATAACTTGTTTTCTTTTCTGCAAGGAAAGCATTGCATTCTGCACATGCTCTTCCATACATCTAACTGCAAACACAAAAGCCCTCGGAAAGTTAGTGGATCTTGGATTTGTCCCATGTTTGCTAATTGCCAGAGACCTTTCTGTTTAAACAAGAGCTTCTTTCATTGCAGCCTTTGCACAAACACAGCTTTGGAGAGAGTTTATATTTTTAGGCGAAAGTAAATAACTCTACATTTATGCTATACTAGCAACTGTAGGTGATGTAGAAACCGGGGTGCCAGGCACAGTATTTCCAGCTTTGAGAACAGTACCCAAATGCTTCTCTTTGTTATATCATTTCTTTGTTCATTCATTCATTCAACCCATAGTGAATGCCTTCTATGTGCCTGACGCTGTGCTAATTGCTGGGAATATAGAGGAAAATTATTTCTAATCTCATCTCTAAGTTCACAGTCTAGTGAGGAACAGAGGTCATGATACAGACCACACGGAGAAGAAATCATGTCATAGGAAATAAAGAAAGGGGACTTATACCTTCCTCTGGGGTGGGGAAAGGAGTGAGAGGAAGCTTCCTGGAAGAGTAATATTTGAGTTGGGACTTGAAATAAGAAACAGAAATAATGCCGAACGGGTTTGGCTCAGTGGATAGAGCGTCGGCCTGCGGATTCAAGGGTCCCGGGTTCGATTCCGGTCAAGGGCATGTACCTTGGTTGCAGGCACGTCCCCACTGTGGGGCGTGCAGGAGGCAGCTGATCTCTCTCATCGGTGTTTCTGACTTTCTATCCCTCTCCCTTCTTCTCTGTAAAAAATCAATAAAATATATTTAAAAAAAAAAAGAAACAGAAATAAGCAAAATGGGGAAGTGAGGGCGGTCAGTGAAATTTAAGTTGAGGGAGCATTTTTTAAAAAATGTTCATAAAAGGGAAGGATGCATTGCAAATAGCTTTATTTGATTACCTGGGGTCTATGTGATGGGAAAAAGTGGTGAGAGATTAGATTGGGGTGAGAAAGGTAAGGACCTAATTCTGAACTTTCTAGCCTAGAAGGCTGTGCCAATGAGGTTAAAAATTATCCAAACGTAATGGAGTGCCGTGAAAAGATTTTAAGTAGTAGAAGGCCTTCCTTTGTTTACCTTTTAGAAAAATCATTTAGAATACATTGGAAAGTGACAAGTCCCTTTTAGGTTTGACGAGACAGTGGCTGAGCAAGTGGGGAAGAGGAGGCCAATTTCAGAATATGAGGAAAGCAGAATCGAAACTAGAAGATAGGTTCCATGCAGGAGACCATGACGGGGAGAAAGAATGATTTCCAGGGCGCTGGTATGGTTAACTCAGGAGGAGGTGGAAGAGTTTGGGAAATGAAGAGTGTGCATTCTCTTTTGGATCTGTTGAACCTGAGTAGCCTGGGCATCATCCAAGTGAAGATGTCCAAGAAAGCATTGGCTTTATGAATCTGGAGCTCAGAGAGAGAGAGAGAGAGATCTACTAGTGACTGGCACTTGGAAAATAGGAACAGTTGAGACTGTCAGAGCAGGTGAGATATTCCAAGGAGAGCATGTTTGTTGGGGAGAGTCTGTAGACCATGGGTATTTCATAGGGGAGCAGATAAAGGGGAGCTCATGAAGCCACTAGAGAACAGAGGTGGGGAATAAGGTGATAGAAGTCAGGAGATGCTAGACTTGGAAAGATGGAGTAGGCAGTAATACCAAATGCTGCAGAGAAGAGATAAATGAAAAATGCATTTAGAAGAGATAAATGAAAAAAATATCCATTGAATTTAAAAACTCTGGAGACCACAGGCAATCTTTAGGGGGTGAGGATATGTATGTGAAGAGATATGAAGCAAAATGTAGAAATGAGCCAGTAGCTAGAAGGACATGTGAGACTGAACGAATTGCCCGCTCCCACCTCGCATGGTATGGATTCTGCATTTGTGACATCAAGTCTTGGGTAAGGGGATGATAGTAAAAACCATGTCATGAACTGGTCCAGCACTGGGATGATTGTCTTCAGAAAGAAGTTACTCCAAGGAGGTCAAGAGAAAATACCAAAGTTGGAGCTAGTCGTTAAAAATAATTTCCTGATTCACACGTGAGAAAGAAGTTCTGATTGTGAAATCCATTGTTATGATTGAATTTAAAAACTTTGGAGACCACAGACAATCTTTAGGGGGTGAGGATAAGTATGTGACAATATATGAAGCAAAAGATAGAAATGAGTTTAAATGTACTGAGAAAAATTATTTGAATCATCACAATCTTTAGTAAAGACTATCTATAGGGCAAACAGTGTGACGCACAAGAGAGGGGAAGAAAGGTGTGTAAACAAAAAAGTTACAAAGGTGGGTGGTTTCCAGTTGTCTTTGACATTCTTTGGGAGGCTCAGGGAGAAGCCGGAGTTTAAGCTGGTCTCTGATGATTAAGTAGAAGTTACCCAAAATGGAGGACCATACCGCAGCAGATAAAACAGCCTGGTATACACTCATATTAGTATAAACTGACCTGATTATAGCTCATCCTGCAGTTTAGTGAATAATTTTAGGAACTTGAACCACCTTAAACCACCTCTCTGATCTCTTTGTCTTTCATGTTCACCTGGCCTTTGCTGTCTATTTCTCCAACTTGCACCAGTTGTTCATCTCCTTCCTGAGTGGTCTATGATTTGCTTGTCTCACTGTATTTCTTCACTGCTGCTCACTATTGGCGATCTCCATCACTGTCTCATTTAATCGGTGTTTCTCGAGCCTTCTATTTATTGCATTTGACTGCTGTAGACAGCCTCTACCTTTCCCTTACTCTCCCGTTGTTCTCTTTTCACTGCATAAATAGCTAGGTCACCTCAGATATTGACTTAATTATTTTTCCCCCAAAGAGTAAAGTTATTAACTTCTCTGAAGGGTGTCCGTTTCTGAGGAAGACGAAGGGGGGTTGCTGAGGGCAAGAACCTAATAAGGCATCTTGATTGACAGGATGAAACTTCAGGTTGATGAGCATGATGGTAATGATACCTCTGACATCGAGATTTGAGGGACCCCTTGAAAATGTATGGGGATGAGCGCAGGGGCGCGTGCAGTGTGCTGAGTGGCAGGTTTGCAAATAGTGCTGTAGCTGCTTATCTGGAAGCTCTCTGAGTTGCAGGAAAATTGGGGCTTAGAATGTTGGACAAATCTCCTGCCAAGTCAGCAAATGTATTCTGTCAGACAGTGTGGGACTTTATAGGAGTTTTGATCTCTGTCTACTGCCTCCTTACTTGACTTACTTTTTGTTTCAATTTCCTTCCATTTTCACAGGCCATGTATGTTTATTTTAGTCTCCCCAATAGATACATGAAACTGAAAACCAGCCATCCTATATTTGGGGACCACAGTAGGTGAGACAGAAAAAGAAGGTGGGGTGTGACAAAAGCCTCCGATCACCAGCAGCTTCCAAATGTTGCTGAGCTGTCTAATTTTCCTTCTGGGAAGATAAGACATGTTCTAGGCAGCTGGCGGGAAGCCGGGATCCTGAGGATGGGTGGGCACCGCGAGAGGAGGGGAGAGAACAGAAGATGCCTTTTAGCGCCTGCTCCTGCCTTCAGGGAGGACTTCAATGAAATCACACCAGGAAGGTCTGAACTCGTTTTTTTTGGTAAATACCAGAAAAAGGCAAGGTTCTGTAAGATGCTTGTGAAAAAAAAAGATTTTATTGCTTAATAACTTTTGCATTAAGAAAATTACCATCATTAACAACTATTTACCGAATCTTGGTTGTCATTCATTGAGAACTCATTCTATACCAGCAACTCCTCTGAATGGTTTACATACAGGGTCCCATTAAAGCCAAAAACCATGGTGTGAAATGCTACTGGATTGAGTGTCCAGAAAAGAAAGTGAGGCTTAGAGGAATGATTTATTCCATGTGAAAGAGTGGCAGAGCCTTGGTTCCTCTGACTAAATTGCATGCTCTGATTGCTTCTCTCCATGGCATGTAGCAGCACAAGATATAGGCTGTGTCTAAAAGTCAATGTCTAATGTGTCCATTCTCAATGCACACAGCCTGTGCAAATTCTAAATTCGTCACACTCTATTTAAATCTACTAATTCATTAAATCTTAGGAAAGAGGAAAAAGTAAAAATTATTGGAATAATCTTAATCTTTAGTAAAGACTAAGTCCCTTATTAAGATTTTTTTTATAGTTAAGGAATCATTCTATAATCCATCTTTTGGGGAATTGTCCATTACTGTTGTTCTCTGTGTTTCTAAGTTCCTATGGATGTCTCTCAACCCTGTGACTTTTGTACAGAGACTCAGTATTATGTTCCCTGGGAGAAATGACTCCACCCTTCTCATAACTCATTCCTGGGGTCATTGGCCTTTTCTCTCTCCCTTTCCCACCCAAACCCTCAACCCTGAATCTAAGAGCCAATAACCGTGGTCTCTATTATTAACAAGAAGTCAGAATTGCAAGTTTATGGGCACTTGTTAGCTTTAGCCTCTCACACCCACCCTCTTTCCTTACGTGGTACTGCAATTCCTTCTTCCCCGTTACAGGGCGTCCAGGAGAGCTGTCAACAGGTGCTCTGCGTCCTCTAACCAAGTTCCTGCACATCATATAAAGGCTCATCCTTCATCCCCTCTCTTGAATTTGAACCTAAACCGAGTAAAAAAGGGACTAAACATGCTTGTGTTTTTAAGATCTGGAGAACAGCGGACATAGGGGTTGCTTGGACGGGAGTTGAGGCTGTGTGAGTGAGCGGAGGATGAGGAAGAGCACATCTTGTGAACAACTGGGAGGAAGGTGGGGCCAGCTCTGAGACTAGGCGCACAGGGAGATGGCTAGATTGGGGAGAGACAGTGTGTGCATGTGTGTGTGTGTGTGCTGTGAGCAGTGAATGTTAATATCTCTGTCATGCTTGAAGAAGTTGGATGGAAAAAAAAAAACCAAAAACAAAAACGCAGCGAATGAATGAAGTGCTTGAGAAGAAAGCTGAGGATCTGCTCTGTCTGAACTACACAAAATGTGAGATAAGGAGGGTCCCGGTGAAGCTGTGCTGTCTGCAGTCTGTCCTTGGGGGTGGGTGGGGGGATTGTTCTGGACCACAGCCCAGCTGGTTCTGCATGCATCTGTTAGCAGCAAGAGCCCATGCTGTGTGTACCCCAGGGCTGTTTGTCTCCTGAGAGCTGGGTGTGTGGGAGTGTTTACACTGGGGTTATTTCAGCCCAGGCTGGCAGATAATTAATGAGTTTGTTTTTGAGCCGGCAAGTTGGAACTGACACAATGCCGGCAGGTGCCTTTGTTTCAGTCCCTTCCATCCATCTTTGTTGGATTTGCCAGACTCTCCTCCACTCTCTTTTCTTTCTTTACTTTACATGGAAGGCAGCTGGGAATGGATCTGGAGAAAGATCCTCCTTGGACCATGATAACAGTGAGAATGTCCTCTGTGTGCGCCTTTTCTAATGATTGTTGTCCATCCCCAACACATACCCTAGCTTCATCATTTATGTCTTCAGTAGAACAAGGAGAGCTGTATTCAAAAGAAATAGTTGCCAGACATCTCCCAGGATGACTTCTTCATTACTAAACTTAATTAGCCCCCCCCTCCTCTTTATCTTTCTTCATGTGTGTGATAAAGGAGAATAGGAGATTTTAGCCATTGTATCTTATGAGGCTCATATGAAACACGGTTTTATAGCTATTTTCTTCTCTTTCTGGAAAACCTCAATGTGACCTCTAGACACAACCCTATTGCTGTCTTCTGGTAATGCCTTGTCACTGCTCCTACCCCCATTTTGCTCCCTTCTCTCTTCTCCAGAAATAGAAAATGGCACAACTGTATTGCTCAAGACAGAAACCCGGGAATCAACTTTGGCTCTTTTCTATACTTCATCCCTACATTTAATCAATTATCAGATTCTGCCAACCACATTCACTTAAGAGCCCTTACTATTTTTGCATTTCTATTCCTATAACATTATTTCAGACCAATGTCATTTGGGTTAACATTTTAATTGTAGAATTATAAACTTAGCAATTCAGGTGATTGTTATGAAGTTCATATATATCATCATTTATTTCATCTGAATTACTCCAGCAATCCTCTAATGGGAAGTATTGCCTGCAGTTTTGTACTAGTTGCACTTCCTTAATCCATGTATAGAGGATCTAAAGAAAAGCCCAGTCTTTTTATTACCTACTTTAAAACTTTCCCGTGGCTTCTGACTTTGAGCAAGACTGGACAAACTACTTAACATCTAATGGGTAAAGTCTGGCTTACAATCCAAGCCCCCTTTCTCTTAAAAAATATTGTGCGTTCCTTTGAAATTTTGTGCTTTATCATAAATACGGCAAGCATTAACCATCCTCCTTCTACTTCCTAAGATGCCTTTTGACCCATTCGCATCCTTCCTCACCTTCACTTGGCTAAATTCTACTCACAGTTCATTTCAACTTATGTATTCTGTCCCTTGGAAATTCATTCCTGTCTCCCCTTAACTTGGGGATATGCCCTTCCCATGTGTTCACAAACTGCACCATGCTTACTCACATCCCCATTTAGAACAATGTATTGGAATTACCTCTTTGTACATTGTTTTGAACTAGATAGTAAGCTCTTTTAGGGCAGGGACTATATCTCATTTACCATTATTTTATTCTCAATACCTATTCTGGTAAAGTACACCAGTTATTGGAAGGCTATGAGCAACATTATTTATTTCCACTGGCTTCTCTGCTGGGTACCTTATTTACATATTTATGGAAGCACAAACAACGTTGCCTTATAATTTTCTATGTGCCTATGTTTCCCACTGGGTGTTGTGTTCCTCATTGGCTGGGGCTGTCTTATATCCATCTCTGTATACCGCCTGAGACTTCATACAGTTTTGGACCATAGTAGGCGCCTACTATGTGCTGGTTCTTGCTAGACATTGGAGGTGCTGTGATGATTAAATCCTCATGCTCCCAGTCTTTTCAGAATTTATGTCCCCGCTGTTAACTAGCCTGGAGAAACAACAGCCTCATCTGTAAAATAAAGAATCCCTAGTTGATGCTGAAAGCTTAAGGCCCCTTCCAGGACCAGCATTCTGGAACTCTCACTCAGCCTACTGCACATCCCGCTTATGCTGAGATGACCGTGGAGGGAAAGATGTTGGGGTGTCTTGCTCTTTTCTAATAGCCACTCTGTGCAGCCTCTGCTCCATTCCCTTAGCCGAGACTGTTTTGTGGGTGAGAGGTGAGAGGTTGAATTCTGCTGCTCATATGCAGTCCTTCTTATACTCTAAATCCAGGCAGCCTCTCATGGTAGACCTGGCAATCCCTGGAAGGTTCCCGTGGAAGGTTCCATGGAATGCCTATTTTCAGCACCACTCTGTACTAGGAGCCAGAGGTGAGAGGAAGTGGGAATTCTTGTTATTGCCAAAGGTCTGGTAGTAGTTTCAGTAGTCTCAGAGAGAAGCCAAGACTCTTCATTCTCTGTACTTTTCTTTGCCGACTTTGGGAAGACAAGCACAGTCTTTCTTTCTTTCTTTTTTTTTAAAATAATTTTTAATTGATTTCAAAGAGAAAGAGAGAGGGAGAGAGAGAGAGAAACACTGATGATGAGAGAAAATCATGGATCGGCTGCCTCCTGCACACCCCACATTGGGGATCAAGCTCGAAACTCTGGCATATGCCTTGACCAGGAATTGAACCGTGACCTCCTGGTTCATAGGTCGATGCTCAACCACTGAGCAACACTGGCCAGGCTGAGCACAGTCTATCTTAATCCTGCCAAGTGGGGAGGACATTGAGAAGAATGTCTGGGAGTGTTGGCAGGAGATGGTCATGTGAAGCTTCTCAAGATCTTGATAAACATCCCTAGAGGTTAAGAGGCTCTCCATCCTGAACAGACACCCAGAACCTGTCCCCCTTCCATTTGCTATGGACACTAAGAGCACCCAGAAGTTTAATGAAGCTACACCCTGCATCTCCTTTTCTCCAGAGGTTAACCGTGTACCCTTAGAGCTCAAAGTTCTTGTGTCCCTTTTCTGCATAGCACCTCATGCCTCAGTGTCAACCGCTCAGTACCTCCTGGGCTCCCTGGAATAATTCTCGTAGCAACCAGGCTGGGAAGCCAAATTCTGCAAATCCATTCAGGGAAAGAAAAGCCTTTTAACGTAATTTCTTCCTCAGAATTATTTATGTCTGTTAAAAAAAAAGTGCTCTTTTACCCTTGCAGTGTCTTCTAAATGATGTCAGATGTTACAGATGTCACCCAGTGGCAGGATTCTCAAGTTGCAGGCTGCTTAGTGCCTTGGAAATAATGTAAGGCCGAGAGCTGAGTGAAGTGCAGTGGTGGAGAAAGCTTATTTCCAGGGTCCAGCTTCCCCAACCCGTCTGAATTAGGGAGACCATGAGTCATGGCGGCTGAGCAGGCTCTAGAATGGATGGCTCCCTTGATTGCTAAAGGCAGGCCTAGGGAGCTCCATTTACCACAGTGCCTCCCAGTGACCTGCTTCCCAGCATGCACTGCATGTATGGAATGGAAAAGCCTTGGGACATTTTTTCTCTTTTATGATTTGGGTTAGTGAGGGGCCTTTGGGCTGACATGTATAATCTTTAATGATTATGGGTCAGATTTAGTACCTCTTTCCTCATATCTTATTACCTGTGGTTTTCCCAATCTGGTCTGACTGCTGGAGAGTGAACAGTGGTGCCCCAAAGATTAAGCTGTTCTCCTCCATGAAATGGGGATAATAAACGCTTTTCTTCAATGAGTTTTTGAATAAGTATTTTAGTAAAATTGGGCAGCTAGAACAGAATGCCATCGATTGGGTGGCTTTTATTTTTTATTTATTTTAAATATTTGTATTGATTTTAGAGAGGAAAAGAGAGGGAGAGAGAGATAGAAACATCAATGATGAGAGAGAATCATTGATTGGCTGCCTCCTGGACACCCGCTCCTGGGGATCGAGCCCACAGCCCAGGCATGTGTCCTGACTGGGAATTGAACTGTGATCTCCTGATTCATGGGTCAATGCTTAACCCCTGAGCAATACTGCTTGGGCATTGATTGGGTGGATTTTAAACAACAGAAATGTATTTCTCATAGTTGTGGAGGCTAGGAAGTCCAAGATCAAGGTGTCTGCATATCCACTCAATGTGTGGTGAGGGCCCACTACCTGGTTGATAGACAGCTGCCTTCTCACCGTGTCCTTGCATGGTAGAAGGGGTGAAAGAACTCGGTGGGGTCTCATTTATAAGGTCACTAGCCCAACTCATGGCCTAATTACCTCCGAAAGGTTCCACCTACAAACAGGATAATACTGGTGGGTTTCAATATAGGAACTTTGGGGAGACATAGACATTCAGTCCATAACAATAAGGCAAAGCACTTTATAAGATGTGTTTCCTCAGATGTAAGATGTAAGACAGTTTGCTACCTCAGAATTTCCATCATCGCATTCATCATCCTTTGAAATTGGCCTGTTTAATTTTTATTTGTTGTTGATTATATACCTTTTCCCTCCCCAACACTTCTAAAAAACATAGAACATAGAGTCAGGCAATTCTGCGTTTCCAGATTGTGACTGTGATGGAGTTGGTTGTGGCAGAACAATGCTCTGTCTGAAAAAAACTGAAAATTTCAATAGAAAACATTGATTTGAAGACACCAGAAACATACTAAGGCATCCAAAATACCCCCGAAAGGGAAATCTCTGGGCTGTGATTCACAGCCGGCCATTCTTTTTCCCTGGGATATTTAATGATTCTGGGATTAACAATGGGGCTAAGAATGAAGATGAAGGTTTTGGGTAAGGACCACTGCTAAGATGCACAGAAACCATCAGGGCATATGGCAGAGACACAAAAATTAGCCATTTGAGAGAAGAAAAGGCTGGAGAATAAAGCTTAAAATGTGGCCAGTTTTTGCTGGACACACTTGCCAAAATCTTAGATGTCAGGAGACCATGAAGCCTTGGCCAAAAGCCTTTGCAAAACAGAACACAGACTTTGCTTATCCTAGAATATAAAGGAAGCCAGGACACACCAGTGTTAACAGCACCTGGTGAAAACTCTAGGCAAAGGTATACAGAGCCGGAGAAAAGTTGAAATCTCTCCTTAAAGAGATGTGTTAATGTACCAGCTCCACACTGCCTAGCAGAGGAAAGGGTACACCATTTCAGGAGGAATAAAACATCATTTAGAGCTGCTACAATTTATTATTTTCTCGTGTCATACAGTCCGCAAAGTATTGTCAGGCATGCCAAGAAACAGAACTGAAAACCAAGAAGGAAAATAAACAACAGATAATAGGTAATTTCAATATTCAAATAACCTCTAGGTCTTCAGCAAACAAGAACTTCAAAAACAAAAACAAAATGCTATAATTAAAATGTTTGAGAAAGTAGAGGAAAATGAGAGGAAAAAATGAATTTCAAAAGAGAACTTCAAATTTAGTTTTAGGCTGGCCTGTGTGGTTCAGTGGTTGAGTGTCGACCCATGAACCAGGAGGTTGGGGTTTGATTCCCAGTCAGGGCACATGCCGGGTTGTGGGCTTGATCCCCAGTGTGGGACATGAAGGAGGCAGCTCATCAATGATTGTCTCTCATCATTGATGTTTCTATCTCCCTCTCCCTTCCTCTCTGAAATCAATAAAGATATATTTAAAAAAAGAGAAGTACTGAAGCTAATAATTTCTATTCAGATGTAAGTAGTTAAGGATGTATGTTGTAACCTCTAGGACTACTTTCAAAAGAAGTATAGCTACTAGGCTATAGAGGGGGAAGTTGATATAGTAAAAATTTATTAACCAAATAATAAAAGGAACAGCAAGAAAGTAGAGAAAAAGAACATAGAACCGTCAAATAGAAATAAACAGTAATCTAATAAAGAGTAATTTACACCCTTAGTTATGTCAGTGGTCAAAATATTCCAAGTAAAATATTAAAACTGTGAGACTAGAAATGTACTACTATAAGAAATGTACCTCAAATATGTGATCACACAAAGTTTGAAAATCAAAGTTTAAAAAGGTGAAACATATAAACAAAAGACTCAAATAATTATTGGCTCCTTTTACACACTCAATAAGTTATTGTGGGATGAATATACATTATTCTTTTTAAAATATTGATGTGGTAAATAATCCCAAATATCTTTTATAGCTGCATATAAATACATATTTGAGTTAAGAATTCATATTTCTGTGTCAGTGATAAGAGATAATACCCCTAAGATGAAAACCTTAATATTGATATTTCATAAAGTTCATAATGAAAGAATGTCTTTTTTTATATTCATGGGATTGTACTGTCTACATATTAGTATTTGGCTGTTAAAGTTGTTCCTTTATTTACTATCATTTCTGGTCCATCATATATTTCTGCTTGATTACAAGGTCTGAAAGGCAGGGGTTAGGTTCAAACTAAATGTCAAGGGTCCTGGACTGCTAAGTATCACTGATGTCTATGGGTGTGATAAATATGGTAGATACATAGAAAACAATAATAAGCAAGGAGCCTTTGAATAATAACTGACTGGGTATGGAAGGTGACCTGGGAGAGTTAATGTCTCTTGGTTTCTGAAAATATGTAAAACTCAAGTAACATTTTCAAGTAGTGCCAGACAAAATTTTTATAGCAGTTTAAAACTACACTTCCAAATTTTGTGACTTGCTAGATGGATTGACCTTTAAAATTAATTTCTAAAAAGGCAGACAATGACTCTTATTGCTATCATTACAGAGTAATGTATCCAGGGAAATTCATCTAGTAACTTATCAAGGAAATTTACCTGGTAATTCATTCCTCTTCACAGAAGCGTTTTCTTTTTCCTGTTCTTCATTTCTGACCCAGTCCCATTCTGATTGATTGACAATAGCCATAGGGATGGTGGGGGATGCTTTGGTCGAGGTCAAGGATTATAAACTGAAAGTCTCAGGTATCAGGACTGAGATTTTAATGTTCAGGAAAGTCAAACACCATGTCTCCCTTCCACCCTCTAACTTTCTCCCACCTTCCCCGACTTTCCTTCTCTCCAGACCTTTCTCTCTTTTTATTTTTTTCTATATTCAAACAACCCTGATACTGTCTTCTTTATTAAGAACCTCTGGAATCTTTTAAGGTCAATGCCGCTGTAGACCGATGGCAGTTCATTGTTGAGCAATTAGCCACAATGGCGGTAGTGGTGAGGAATAAGTCACTTGTGGGTTGAGCCAGGATATAATTTACTGTGCTCTCACTTCATGGATTCATTGTATACCATTGGCCTGGACATGACCTTGTCTTTAAAATAGTGTAGAGACATTGACAAACAAAAGAACAAGGACTATTTGCGTGAGCTCTCCTAAAGTCACATATTGAAAAAATGTCCTCTTTCATGATTTGAGGAACATCATAGACAAGTGCTTCTCAAGCTTGAATGGGAATCGCCTACAGATTACCTGCAGACCTTTCTAAAATGCAGTGCCTACAGATGCTGCAGGGCTGGGGTGGATTCAGATACGGCATTTCCAATAAATGTCCGGGTAATGCAGATGTAGCTGGTCTTCAGACCACAATTAAAATGGGCTTTACACCAGGGGTTCCCAACTTTGGCTGCACATTAGAATCAAATGGAGAATGTTGCAAAATATCCATGCTGGGCACTCACTCAACAGGAATTAAAACAGAAGCTCTGAGCAGGGGTTTGGCATCTCTTAAAATTCTTTCAGTGATAAATACAGGGTTTAGAACAGCAAATATAGATCCTTTCTCCAGAAACGTTTATAATATGCCATTTTTCCTTGGGATTTCTGGGACTCAAGGATTCCCGAAACCAATGTATAAAAATAAAAATGGAAGAACCTACGCTTTAAGAGAAAAATCTCTTAAGGAAATGGCACAGGGCACCACTTAATATATTCCTGTTATTAATTGACTTGTTTTCCCCTAAATTCCACATATTCCTTCTATTCAGTGTGACTGCATTTGGAGATGGGTCTGTAAGGAGGTAATTAATGTTAAATGAGGCAATGTGGGTGGAACCCTGACACCATAGGCTGTTGTCCTTATAAAAAGAGGAAGAGATACCAGGCATGCACATACAGAGAAGAGGCCAGGTGAACACACAGAGGGAAGCAGGCTGTCTACAAGCCAGGTAGCAAAGCCTCAGGAGAAACCAAACCTGCCAGCACCTGATCTTGGACTTCCAGCCTCCAGAATTGTGAGAAAATTAAACTCCTATTGTTTAAGACACCTGTCTTTCATAGTAGGTCTTTATTAAGTCCAGTCTGTGGTGTGTTGTCATAGTAACACCAGCAAACTCAGACAGATTTTGCCACCTAGCAGTGGGGTGCTGCTGTAACAAATACCTGAGTATGTGGAGGTGGCTGGAAATGCTGAGGCATTTGTTAGAAAAATGGCTGTCTCAGAAAGAAAAAAAAATGACTATGGCTTTTGTGTAAGTGAACGGATTTTAATTTGATATATAGGAAGACTACACACTTTTTTAAAGGAATTATGTCAGCCTGGACTCAGAGGAACAGAGGCAGCAGAGAAAAGCCTTTAAACTCCCAATCTTCTATGAGCACGAAGAAAATGAGAAGTCTATTCAGTTTAAAACAAGGGCTATTTCTAACGGAAATGAAAAGAAAATTCAGAGGATGGAACCAAGAGCCCAGTCTCCTTGTGCATTTTTGCCACCTGCAGTCACCTTGTGACACATTTCTTCCTCATCGGGTCCCCATCTTCTTTCATATCTCAGCCTCGTACCCCTCCACTGATCTCTCCTCTGTTGTTATTTTTTCTCTGTTAACAGGGTTGCGTGTCCCCATAAGCACCTTGAAAGACAAGGATTGAAGGATGTTGCTGCTAAGTCATGGGGATGCAGAGACACTCTTCATCCGACCGAGGTAAAAGCTGGATGATGTGATAGGAGGGGTGGATTTTAAAACTCCTTTCCCTGGGCAAAAAGAACTTAGGAACAAATTCAGAGGAGGAGGCATGTAAAAAAAAAATCTACATTTTTAGTGCTCAGTTGAGATTGTGATTGGCATTCTTGACTTGTACCCTATCAAAGCGTTACATCCATTTGATAGAAATGGGGAAAAGAAGTAGGTAAAGGAAATCATGGGACTGTGGATGGGATCTGGAATGTCAGGAATAATTGCTCTATGTACGAAAAACTATCTTCTCAACCTTTTCCTTTCTACTTCCCCTCCCCCCTCAAAAAAGATCCTGATTTAGCAGATGCACATGTAGGCAGAGTCACATATACAGTAAAACATATATATGCAGAGTCACATGTAAAAACTTACTGCTGGTCAGTTTGTTTTAGTTTCTTGGCCTCTTCCATCCTTTAACTTAGCACTTCCGCCTTTTAACAGGCTCTGCCCTCCTGCTGAAGCAGGCAATGCAGGGCTTGGCCTTCTAAGAGGTTGATTTTGGGCTTGAAGTAGCGTCTGGAAGAAACAAAGAATCTTTAGATATGAGTTGTAGGGGTTTTACGGGAGTGTCAGCATTTCATGAGTTTCTCTATGGCAGCAGCATTCAATGAGTTGACATGCCCCACACTGTCCCACAGGGTGTCTTGGGGTGGGGAACAGCTGAAAGGTAAAGACACTTCTCCTATTTTCCTAGACTGTTACCCCCCTGGCATGTTCAGGCCAGGTTGCTTCTCTTTGACCCTATACCACAGGACTGAGTGGGCCCCAAAGGGCCATTGTGGTCTCTGAATGTTAGGAAGCAGACCACCTGGGTGCCTACAGTTCCCACTGAAAAGGAACAAGGGTCAGAATATCCTTTGGGAAACCATCCAGATGGGTGGCCAAGGGTTCTTCTTTCTCAGGGAGTTTTAGGAATCATGCAGACCCCTTAGAAATTGTATAACTTTGGGATAGAGAGTTCCATCCTGAGGAAAAGGCCTGGATTGGTCAGCGCTGTTAGTACTGTGGCTGGTAACTTGCTGACCCGGGAAAGCTCTTATTCTGTGCCCTTCCCCTCCCTCCTCTTCCCCTTTTTCAGGGGCTAAGTGAGTCATTAGACCAGTGGTTCTCAGCCTTCTGGCCCTTTAAACACAGTTCCTCATGTTGTGACCCAACCATAAAATTATTTTCATTGCCACTTCATAACTGTAATGTTGCTACTGTTATGAATCGTAATGTAAATATCTGATATGCAGGATGGTCTTAGGCGACCCCTGTGAAAGGGCCGTTCGACTGCCAAAGGGGTCGCGACCCACAGGTTGAGAACCGCTGCATTAGACTGTGGTGGCTATGTAGGAATGAGACAGCTCAGTCCGGACTCACCTGGGAATTGTACCCTTCGCCACTGGAGGGCTGTTGAGTTTTTTGAGTGTCTTCACTGCATGTCAGTTGATGCAGGAAGTCTGTCGGGAAGGACCTGGGGGAAGGGTTAATTTCTAATGCTGTGCCCCGGGAAGAGAGCCTGCACCAGACTGACCCTGCGATTCCCATCCCCCAGCTTTTAGTGGAGCAGCTCTTTATGCTGAGATGCTTCTCAACACAGGACAGCACTGCTGGCTGGACAGTGGCCAAGGAGGGAGCAGGTGGAGGAGCCCCTTGTCCCCACGTTCCAACGGGGCACCTCATCTGGACCCAAAGGTGCACTTGAGGTTGAGATTCAGGGCCTTTTTGGAGGCCCGGCTCCCACTCTCATCTCAGGGTAATCAACTATATTTAACTCTGCAAAGAAGCTGAAGCCTTGAAATTGAAGTACTAGGGACGCTTGGACTGCATATCAAGTCCCTGGAGAGCAGGCCCATCTCGGGTGAGGCTCTGACAAGCAGAGGAGGTGGCCAAATGGACTGGATCATGGCCTCAGCACCAACTTTTAAAGGAAAGGCCCCTGGATAATATCCAAGCATCCACAGGCTCTGTGTTCGCCAAACAGAGGCCTCCTGATGACCACACTTAATTTTTCTGTGTCCCAGGAACGAGGCCCATCTGCTCTGCGGTATTTAAAAAGCCCAGGAGGTCCCTCCTTGTCTTACGGAGGTTCTGATGTTCTGATGAAAGAGAAAGGGAGGGGAAGGGCTATGTCAGAGGGCCAGTCCTTGACTCCGGAAAGTGCTCAAGTTCAGGTTGGAGTGTGTCGGACGCAGACACTCAAGGACATGCCTTTCCTCCCTACACCAGCAGGCCCCTGGCCAAGGAGCAGCAGGCTTGCAGCGGGTGAGTTCATTTTCCCTTTGTCACCGAGGCCGCTGGCATTGGCACGCGGGTCTGTTCTGTCTGACTGGAGGCTGGCCCTCTTTTTATTCCCTGAGTGTTCAGCCTGGTGTCAGGGAGGACTTTGATTTCCAACATCACAAGGTCCTCTTCCAGGTGACATGAAATGGAGGATTTTTTCCCTTCTTTTAAGGCACAGGGAGGGGGCCAAATTTGTTCTTCTCAGATATTTCCAGCTGCCTGAGGTATGCTTTTATATAAACCCATGGAGGTGTATGTGAGGACATGTACCTGTATAGACACAAATCTCTCCTGTCCAGGGGCAGGATGGTGCAGGGACTGACGGCATGGACGCTGACACAGACCACCTGGTTTGAATACCAATCCCGCCATTGACTAGCTTTGTGTGGTCATTCTCTATCCATGCCTCAGTTTTCTCATCTGTGGAATGGGGTTGCGAATAATACAGACCTGATCATGTTGATGCAGAGACTGAGTTCGCATGGATAAAGTTTTTAGAACAGTATGTGGCACAAATAAGTCCTATATGTTAGCTCTTATTTTGTTACCTCTTCCTTTACTCCATACACATGAACTTAATACAGAAGCTGCTGGCATTTCAAAAGCCAGGATAGGCTTTCTGATGAATTTCCTAGCACTTGGGAGTTTGTGCTTTCCACCTATTCGTTTTTAGGTCAGGGTTCCTTGGTGGTGGGGGTTCGGGGCGGAAGGGATGTTGGGACTTCTAAGGCAAATCTATATTTGATCTCCTGTGCAGCCCCCTCCATACTCACACAGTCTAGCTCTCTGTTACCTGCCCCCTCCCTACAGTGAGGAAGTGAGAAGGGAAGGAAATGCCGTATTATGCAGCTGAGATTTATATGCGGATTTGTTAGAGATAGGATTTAACCACTTTCCTTTATAGTGCACATGCAAAAGCTCCTATATTTATAGACAATTTAGGATGTAAAGCTAATGTGGTATGTATAAGCGGTGAATATCGAGCCATCAATGTACATCTAAATTTCATTTCTTTGTACCCATGGCCACTTCTGACTTCCATATCCCACATGCTTGTTATTTTTGCATTTGAAAGGCTTGATGAAATTGATAATGATCATAAAATACCTCAGAGGTGATGCAAACATTACTTAGAGTTGATATGTTTACACCTGGGGAAGTTTGGCAAGTTGAAGCTTGCTTCTGTATATGTTAATAACCTGTATTGATATACAAGTGAGGTTTGGCGGTAGACAAGCAGGCTCCGTTTTGCTGGCCACGGAATTAGAATCGTGATGCAGAGGACGAGGCTCAGGGGTTGCTGTGAGAGGCTGGGTCCCCAGGTGTCATTGTCTTGCCCAAGGGCCCTTGTCTGATGGAGTGAGGAAGAGGGGGCTCCCACCCCTGTTCTTCTCGAGGCAAACTGTGTGGTCCAGCCCGGCACCATCAGCCACAGGTGCTAGCGTCTGCTCAGGAGGGGCATCCATTTCTAACTGGCACTTTTCCTCATTTGTAATAAATGATAAAAAACAGGCCTTAGTGAGTATGAGTTCAAGTCATGGCAAATGGCTAATTCACACTGTGAGCTTGGGGAAAGCCAGTTTTCTGAAAGGACATCTATAGCTTCTGCCATCAGGATGTGGTGAGGAAGGAGGAAAGACATGTACCAACTACGATATGCTATCAACCCCCGGATGTACACCTCCAGCTGCAGGCTGGGTCCTGCTGTAAGTGCCAGGGGCGCAGCAGTGAACAAGGCCAAGCCCCCTGGTGGCCTCCAGGATACGTATCCTTGAGGGGTATCTCAGGCTCCCCAAGTCCCAACTGAATGAACACCTTTCTTCTCCACCTGCTCCTTTTCCTGTGTTTCTTTCCTCACAAACTGGCAGTGTATCAACCAATTGCCCAATTCAGAAACTAGGGGGTCACGTTCGATGTGTTCTCATTCACCCCCACGTTTAATCATGAAGATCTGATATTCTTTCTCCTTAATATTTCTGCTATGCAATAGTCACTGCCTTAGTTCAAGTCTCATCTCTTTTTGAAGAAACGAAGATGATAAAGAGGATGATAATGATGACATTGATTTATTTATGTAACACGTAGGTACTGAGCAACTACTGTGTGCCAAACCACTGTTTTCTGTAACATAAAAAATAGTACTCAGCCTCATCAGCCATTAGGAAAATACAAATTAAAACCGCAGAGAGATAGAACTATGTGCGGATTACTTTGCCAAAAAACAACCACAATGTACTTGTAATGTGCAGAGTATCTGGAACGCTCACACATTTTTTCGTGGAAATGCAAAATAGTGGAGTCACCCTGGGAAAGGGTAGGGCAGTTTTTAAATAAAATTAAACATGCATTTACCCATGCAACCTAGCAACCCTAATCCTGCATATCTGCTCACGTTAGAAAGAAAGCCACGTTCCCATAAAACCTGTGTGTGAATATTTCTAGCCACTTTATTTATAAAGTCCAAAAAAATTGGAAATGACCCAAACGTCCTTCAGCCAGGGAATGAATAAGCAAACCGTGTAGTGCTATTCAGCAATAAAAAGGAAGGAACTATCAGTCCATGTAACAAGGTGGATGAATCTCCGATGTATTATAATAAGTGAAAAAAGTCAGACTGAAAAAGCCTACGACTGACCATCGGAGGAGTTCACGGTGACCGACACACGTGCGGGACACTGACTTAGGTCTCACCGGGTTTCTGAAGGAGAAAAGGGAAAAGCCACCGAGGATGGATGTCGTGCGCCCCCCAGGGGGCTGACTGAGGTTGAGGGGCTGGGTGAGGCCTGGGTAATCTGCTGTTGGCAGGTTTGTTCAGGGAGCAAAACTTCTGAAGATTCCAAGATAATAATGCACAGATTCCCAGTGAAGATGGCGGTGTAGGTAAATGTGGTACTCGGCTTCCCCCACATCCACATCAAAATTACAAGTAAACTACAGAACAACCATCATTCAGAACCACCCGAAATCAAGCTGAACGGAAGTCCTACAACTATGAGATTAAAGAAGAAGCTACGTTGAGATTGGTAGGAGGGGTGGAAGATGAGGATGGGGCTGGTCTCACCACACCTACATGTGGTAGATAAAAATCAGGATGGCCCTGACTGGTTTGGCTCAGTGGATAGAGCATCGGCCTGTGGACTCAAGGGTCCCAGGTTCGATTCCGGTCAAGGGCATGTACCTTGCTTGCGGGCACCTCCCCCGTGGGGAGTGTGCAGGAGGCAGCTGATCGATGTTTCTCTCTCATCGATGTTTCTAACTCTCTATCCCTCTCCCTTCCTCTCTGTAAAAAATCAATTAAATATATTTTTAAAAAAATCAGGATGGATATCGTAGCTGCAGGGATCCCCACTGAGGAGTGAGGTGTCCCAGCCCAGGTTCCAGTGCCAGGAAGAGAAGTCCCCATCATTTCGGGCTGTGAAAACCAGCAGAGATTGAGGCTGATAGAGGAGGCTGTGCTAGGGGCCCTACAGAACACCTGCTATATTAGGCCATGCCGCCAGACCCGGGAGGTGTAGCAGGTCCACCTAATCCATAGAAACAAACACAGGGAGGCGGCCAAAATGAGGAGACGGAGAAACAGGTCACACATAAAAGAACAGAACAAGACTCCAGAAAAAGAACTAAACAAAATGGAGACAGGCAAACCGCTAGATGCAGAGTTCAAAACACTGGTTATAAAGACGTGCAATGAACTTAGTAAGGACCTCAACAGCATAAAACAAGAACCGGTCAGACATGAAGGATACACGACTTGAAATGAAGAATAATTTACAGCAGGGGTGGGGAATATCCAGCTCATGGACCGTATAAGGCCCCAGAAATCTTTTGGTCTGGCCCTGCCAAGGCATCGGGGGTGAGTTAATTAAATGTTTGACCAAATACAGCAGGCTAATTTTTAAGTTGATAATTTTGTATAGCCTGTGAATGATGTTATAAATATCCAAGTGGCCCTCGGCAGGAAAAAATGTTCTCCACCCCTGATTTACAGGGAGTCAACAGGAGAGTACATGAAACTGAGAATCAAATTAGTGATTTGGAATATAAGGAAGCGAAAAACACCCAATCAGAACAGCAAACAGAAAAAAGAATTTTAAAAAATGAGGTTAGTGTAAGGAGCCTCTGGGAAACTTCAAGTGTACCAACATTTGCATCATGGGGATGCCAGAAGGAAAAGAAAGAGAGCAAGAAATTGAAAACCTATTTGAAAAAATAATGACCAGAAAACTTCTCTAACTTGGTGAAGGAAATAGACATGCGAGTTCAGGAAGCACATATATGTGACATATTTGTTTTAATCCACTTGGATTTACTTGCTTGTATCCTTGTGACCAATGGTTTATGATCAAGAACTGAGGGGAGAGTGCGTGCAGGGGCAGGAGACTGAGCTTGCGCCTAGTCGTTTTCCCAGGAATCATCTAGGTCTGGTTCCAGTTCTACTAATTTTTCAAGGGAAAGATGAATGCTAGTGGCAGAGATAACATAATGTCCTTGCTGGTTGGGAAACGTGGCTGGTTAGAGACTGCTTTACCTGTGAGAGGTATGTGGCATGAATCTAAATGTCTAAACGCGCGGTGGTTTGCCCAGAAGGTAATTAAGGGAAGCGGTAAGTCATCTGTGTTGTGACATGGGACAGCGGACATCCATGGAGAGCTGCTTTGTGGTTAATAGGATGAGGCCTGTAGCACCCGGACATCCAACTGCAGCATCAATAATGACTATTAGGGGATGTTTGGTTCTGCAAGTGTTTAGGAGGCCTGGGTGGACACACCAGTGATTCTAAGCTGTTCTCTGTAATTCCCTTGACAGCCCTTGGCTGACCTAGTTATTAAGAAATCTTAATTCCCCAGTCTTGTTAGCTAAACAATCACTCTTGCTTCACATGTAAACATAGATATGTACTTTCATTTTAGTCTCTCTTGGTCTTAAGTGTTATTTGATAAAAATAACCTGGCTGGCTTGGCTGAGTGGTTGAGCGTTGAACCTATGAATCAGGAGGTCAGTGGGTTCAATTCCAAGTTGGGACCCATGCCTGGGTTGTGGGCTCCATCTCCGGTGGGGGTGTGCAGGGGGCAGCTGGTCGATGATTCTCTCATCACTGATATTTCTATCTCTCTCTTCCTCTCCTTTCCTCTCTGAAATCCATAAAAATATATTTTTAAAAAATGGATCTTCAAACTTGGAGTGTGTTTTGATATTCTCAAAGTCAACACCCATTGCTAATGTTACAAGAGGCGACCTCTCAGAACATGCAGCCCTGGAGGGGGCGGAGCAGGGGAGAGGGCCCGTGGAGAGCTGGGAGGGCTCAGCTCCAAGCTTGCCTGTGTAGCAGCACCTCTGTATGCCCACCCTCCTGGGGGACCCAGCAGAAGCTACATGCTCCCGATCATCCGTGGAGCTCCCGCGATGAGCTCTCCTGACTGCCATGTTGAAGATGTCAGCCCCAGATGGTCTGGTGGTTACATTTTCTCAAAAACAGTTGGGAGCCTCTGCCAACTTCTCAATGGGATGGAAAAAGATAATTTTTTAAAATGCTGATTAACAGAGCAAAATGTACTTGAGCTGGTAACAGATTTTTTCCCCTCATCTCTCCATCCACTTGCTGCAAAGCAACCTGTGGCGATTCTAAACTTGAGACAGAATCTCATGGCTTGACTGGGAGATGCTATTTCAGAGGAAGCGCAAATGTGGTGGCCAAAGAGGGAGCAGCAAACCCTAAGGGCTGTAAGGATCAGATGCCTTCTCCCGTTACTTCCTCCAACACCAGGAGGCTCTGAGGGATCAGCACCTGATTCTGATGCCTGTTCTGTGGTTCAAAACCCAGCAAGTCAGCCAGGACTCTCTTTATCCATCATTTTCTGTCCCGCTGTGCCCTCTCCTGGGACTTGAAGTTCATAGGAGCTCAATGACTTCTTGTGTAATGAACTAAAATCCTAAGGGTCAAAGGTAGCACATATATGTGATATATCTTTCTCCTCTGGGGACTGGGGAATTGAAAGCACTTTTGTTCTTCCTGTTTCTGGTGTTAGTCCTCCCCTTGGTTTTCTGACAAACCCGGGGAGGCCCAATCCAACATGTCAGCCCATCCTGATGGAAGGTCCAGTTGGTGCATGTTCGCTTGCGGGGATCAGGAGCCTGAATACTAAGTGGGAAACTGACTGCAGGTTAATTTCTTTGATTCAGATGTTTGAACACTTGTGTTTTTGATAGTGTCTGGTGTCTAAATTCCAGCCCCTGTTCTGAGATTTGAAGAATTCCACCATTTACTATTTTTGACTATAAATGTAAGGCTCTCCAATTCAGTCCTGTAGAGGGCAGTCCAAGAGCCTTCAGTTCTGAAACCACAAATTTGATATACCTAGTTAAAACTTAAATATATATATATATATATATATATATATATATATATATAGTTAATTTCAGAAAGGAAGGAAGAGGGAGAGAGAGATAGAAAAATGAATGATAAGAGAGAATTATTGATTGGCTGCCTCCTGCATACCCCCTACTGGGTATCAAGCCCACAACCTGGTCACATGCCTTGACTGGGAATCCAACCGTGACCTCCTGGTTCATAGGTCAAAACTCAACCACTGAGCCACACAGGTTGGGCTAAAAGTTTAATTTTGCCTAGGCTTGTCAAATATGGACAAAAGAAGAGAATGGACGTGGGAGCATAGTAGAGACTTAGGGGAGATCACCCAAATTCCCCCTGGATAGGAAAGTGATCAGAAGTGTTTGGATATGTGATCTAGCAAGATGGCTAATGTAAACCAGTAGAGGTTAGTGTTTCCTCCCCCTAAAACCTTCCAAATTTGGATCTCAGGGCCTGAAGTACTCGCCAGTGACAACAAGCAGGGATGCAGGGCTCTGTACTTCTCTGGTCCTCACTCCACGGAGACAGGGTGCTGTGGTTCAGGCTTGGACTTGGTCAATTATGGGCTCGTGTTCCATTCTCAAAGGGCCTTAAGTGTCTGCCCTCACATACCCTCCTGCCTTCCTGCCCTGATGTTGCTCCTATAAGAGGGCCGTTGCTCTGTGGCGCTCTCTGCTGGTCTTCTCCCTCTGACACTGAGGACCTGGGAGTGCATGTGTTTATTGTGAAGTCCCTGGCCCCTGTCCGTTCAGAGGGGAGGGAGCTCTTTTGTTCCTGCTAAGGTTCTGGCGTTCACTTTGCTCTTCAGAGGTCCCCTCCCACTCTGAGGCATCTCCCCCTGCCTGCTCTGCTCACGTGGCCTCTATGTGTGTTTCTAGTGCACGTAGAGTCACTGTTTGCCTATTGATCTGTCGTCTGCCAGCAGTTGTGGGAGGAATGTAAGTGAGCCCAGCCCCTGAGGAGCTATGTGGTATTGTAACCGCTGGATTTATCTTTCCCCACCCCCCATTCTGAACTGCATGCAGCCAGGGGAGTGTCCAAGTTGCATTAGTTCTTTTCAGCGCATCGAGTCAGTAAGTGATGACAGAAGTGAACTCAGTGGAATGTTCCAGATCCTGATTTATCTCAATCCCAGGACCTCTTCAATAACCTTTTGCCTTTACACTTAGACTCTTAGTTCATACTATATGAATTAGCATTTCTTTACAGGTTGCTTCCTTAAGACTTCCTTTAACTTTATGGCTATCTCTCTCTCACACACACATACATAAAACATATGTGAACACAAACATATTTACAGGGACAGTCTTGCAGTTTTTAAAATTGCAGACTCCTTAGCAATACCTTTTTATCTTACTGATGATATCTGGCAAATTGTGTGCAAAGGCACATGAATTAGAAGCAGGTATTATCTTCGCCTTTAAGAAACATTCAAACGCCCTAAATTTCCACTTCTAGATATATTCCCAAGAGAAAAAAAACAGATGTCCAAACAAAAACTTGTATAATAGCCCCCAAATGAAACAATTCACAAGTGCATGAGCTGATGGATTGATAAATACTTTGTGAGATATCCATACAATGGACTATTGTTTGGCCACAAAAACGAACGATGTACAGATACATGCTGTAAAATAGATGAGCTTCAAAAACATGATACGGAGCAAAAGAAGCCTAACACAAAAGACCAAATAATGTATGAGTCCATTTATATCAAATATCCTGAGTATCCATATAGATAAGAAGTACATCAGTGATTGCCACAGCAGGGGAAGGGAGGGATTGGGGATGAATGAGAGGGACTGCTCACTAGTTCGGCATTTCTCTTGGGGAGATGAGCACATCCTAACATGAATTGTGCGGATGGCTGTCCAACTCTGTGAACCCACTGGAAACTGTTGAACTGTGTCCACTAAATGGGTGAATTTTATGGTAGGTAGATTATATCTCAATGGAAAATAAATACTCACACTCAAGTCAGCACAAACTTCTACCTAAAAGTCCAAAACAAGACCTGCAGGGTTACTTCTCCCCGCAGCCTGCACATACGGAGCCTTGGCTCTCCAGGGAACACAGACAGCAAGGCAGCCAGAGGGGTGTGCTTCACCTGGTGGCCCTTCAGAGCAAAGCGCATGTGCCAGGACGAACCAGAGACAGGCTGGAAGCCATGTAGTTGGAGCAAATCTATCTCCTGACATTTACCACTTCTTATGTAACACGTTGAAAGATTTCTATCTCTAGGTTTTATTGCCCCCAAATAGCATTAATGCCATGATAGTCTCTCCTCTGGGTTGCCTGCACTCTATTTCTTTGATGAGCTGGGAAGAGAAATGGAGAGGGCATATTGGGAAGGTGTCACTCTTGCCAGGAACCTGGGAGTCGTCTCTGACGCCCCCCTCTTTCTCCTGCCCCCCAGAATCTAATCCATTGCCAAGTCCTAGGATCTGCCACCTGAATGTCTCTATTTCTCTTCGTCTCCACTACTTGGGTGCTACCCTCCTCCTTCTGCATCGGGAGCCCCTTCAGCATCCTTTTCCTGAAGTGCCATAATGACCCCCTTCACTTCCTCTTGCTCTCCACCCAGGTTCCCTTCCTACCTCATCTGCCACCGCCTCTCAATCTGGATTTACAGTTGTAATCAGAATCATTTAAGGGTAAACCTGATCTTGAATTTCTCTTTTAAAAACATATCTCTTCCAAATTCTTCTAGATAGAGCCCAGAATGCTCTCCCAGTTCCAAAGATCCTGCCTACCTTTGCAGTTCACTCTTCTCCAGCCACTCTGGTCTCTTTCAGAACCTTGGACTAACCCACAAAGCTGCTACATGTGTGTGACACGTGTGTGTGTGTGTGTGTGTGTGTGTGTGTGTGTCTGTCTCCTTCTGCCACACTCTTCTCCCATCCCTCCTTCTTCTAATGAATTTCTACTTGTCCCTCAAGTTTCAACCTAAATGTCATTTTCAGGGCAAAGCCCCGGCTCTTCCCACCCCCCTCCTCCCCAGCACGTCCTCCTCATAGCTTTGGTGCAGTTAAAATACAATTTTTATATAATTAATTGTTTAATCCCTGTCTCTATAACTAGACTACATGCTTTAGGGAAAAGGAACTTGTCAGAATTATTCTCCAATGTGCTCCCGGAGCCTGACCCAGGGCTGGCCAAATAGTCTATCCTCAGTCACTATAAGAAAATGAAGGCAAAAGAGAAATCAGGGAGGCAAGGAAGGAGGAGGAATGGGAAAGCTCGGAAGGAAGCTCAGCCAGCAGGGTAGCTCCTCATCTGATGAGACCTCCTGGCCCCTGGAGCTCTCTGAGCCAGTGCCTGCCTGCATGGAGTGAGTGCGGCAGAGCGGAGGCAGGGAGCCGGTGGCAGTGGGAATGCTGGGTGGTCTGAGTCGGGGAGGGCGTGTAGTCTCATGCCTAGTCTGCTCTGGCAACACCAAGGCACGTGGAAAGGTGCTGCCAGGTGGCAGGTAGGGGAGGGAGAGGTGTAGATGGCTCTGCCACAGGTAGGACATCCTCTGAACCTAATGAGCTAAGGAGACCTTCCTCACATGTTGGAGGAAGCTGCCCTTTGTGGCTCTTCTCTTCTGTGGAAAGCACACCTGTCCCCCTGCAGACGTCTGCTCTGGGGCCACCATCGGTGACGGAGGCTGGCGTCCTCAGGGTCATGCATGTGTTTGAGAGCCACCTGCTGTGGCAGGACAGTCAGGGTTTGCACCCCAAGAAGGGTCCTTTTGCAGGCCTCCAGCCCACATGGACACGCCTTTGCCTCCAGGATAGGATGCGCAGAGCAAGGCAGAGGAGGCAGCCATTGCCACATGACAGCCATTGCCAGCTGGCCGGAGTCAGACAGACACAGCTTCAGTGTGGCTCTCGGTAGCCAGGTGACCTGGGCACAGCTGTTGCTTGAAATCCACCAGAATTTAGGACCTTCATTTGCAAATTCGGCATAATAATGATGCCTACCCATAAGGTCATCCTCTGAATACAATGAACTATTCCATGTAAAGCCCTTGGTGCTTAGAAAATTCAATACATATTGGATTTATTGTTATTAGAAATCTGGGCTAGTGCCTCACCACCCTTCATGCCCAGGCTTGTTTTGCTATAATGTGTGAACTGACATTCCTACAACACTGCGTTATGCCAGTTTGCTCCTGCTGCGCTCCAGGGGAGTGTGGGAAGCAGATGGTCAGCATCCCTTAGTGGGGCTTTGCAGACAGGTGTTCACAGGGTCAAGGACTTGGGGCTTGTCACTGTGTAGCTTAGTTGGCCTTTCCTCTAAGCCTCAGGTTGCCTTACAAACTCTAGCCAGTCTCTGGAATATGCAGGAGATGGCTATAAAGAAGCCTGAATTTGAAGAAAGAACCTCAGTTTTGCTATTCACTGAAGCTGGAACCCTGGGCAAGCTGCTTAATTTCTCTGAATGTCCCTGTCCTTGTTTATAAAATCAACATCCGGGTATCAACCCTCTCCTCTCTGGGTTGTTGAGAGAATTAACCAAACTCACATGTCTATAAAGACCTAGAACAGAGTCCGAAGCATGGCTGTTGGGTTCAGCAGGTTCTTAAATCTGAATCTGATTGGGATTGGTCAATATCAATCCATCTCCAAGTCAGGAAAACACACCCTCGCCATGTCTCCTGCTGGCGGGAGCCTTAGCCACTCTGCTCCGTGTGGCCAAAACGTGTTGTTTCCATAATGCAACTGTCTCATCCTCCCTCAACCTGCTTCACTCCCCTTAGGATCTTCTCAAAGGTCTTTTCTCATCAATGAATGATCGTTTGAACTTGTCTCAAGTCTAGACGATCTCTTTCATTCCTGGCTCCCTAATCTCTCCATGTTCCCACCTTAATGATCTTTCTAAAATGCAAATGATGAAACCCTCTCCAGTTGAAAGTTCTTCACTGGCTCATGGTCACCTTCTGGAGAATGGCTCTTGCAGCCCTCTCTTGCCATTGTTGCCTCCTTGGTACTCAACACCCAAGCCACCCAACGCTACCAGCAGTTTTCAGAACTGTCCGTCTCTTTTGCACCTTCATGGACACACCATGTACTTATTTGTTTTATTTCCCCTTGGAATGACTTCCAACATAATTTTACAACTTAATTTTCATAATTTGTCTTTCAAAGCTCAGCTCTAAGTGAAACGACAAGCCTCGAACTGGGGAGTAAAACTATTTGCCATTCGTGTATCTAATAAAGGACTGTGTCCAGGTTATATACCAGGCTCTCAACATTCAATAAGACAACAAACAATGGAGGAGAAATGGCCACAAGATGCGAGAGGACATTTCACCAAAGATACACAGGTAGCAAACAACACATGAAAACATGTTCAATATTGTTAGCTAACAGAGAAATACAAACTAATACCTCATGTGATATTACTACACACCCATGGGAGTTGCTAAAATTAAAAAGACTGACCACACCACAAGTTTATTTGGATGTAGAACAACTGGAGCTCTCATACAATACAAGGAACATGAATGGTACAACCCCTTAAAAAATAGCTTGGCAGTTTCTCTTTAAAAATTGAATGTATATCTCCTTTACTATTCAGCCATTTCACTCCTAGACATTTTTTCAAAAGAAATAAAAGCATATATTCACACAATGACTTATGCATGAATATTCATACAATGTCTTGTTTGTGGTCGCCAAAAACTGAAAGCAATGCCGAATGTCCGTCTTCAGGTGAATGAATAAACAAACTCTGGTAAAGTCGTGCAATGGAAGATAGGTAGTGATAAACAGGAATCAGCCATTCACACATAAACAACACGGGAATTTCAAAACAACGATGGCTGATGAATGGAGGCAGACAAAATGAATATGCATTATGTAATTCCACTTGTATAAAATTCTAGGAAACTCGAAGCAACGTCTAGTGAGAGAAAGCAGGTCACAGTTTTCCAGGGAAGGGGAGTGGAAAGAGAGGAAGAGATTACAAAGGGGCACCGGGAAACATTGAGGTAATGGCTCTGTTCATTATTCTGATTGTGGTGTGGTTTCATGTGTCTATACATATGACGAAACGTATCAAAATGTACACTTTAAGTATGTTTTACTTATGTCAAGTCTATCTCAACAGAGCTGTTCATTTTGTAATTGAAAAATAGCAGTAAGAGAAGAAATAAATACTTAGCCTTTTCTGGCCAGCCCTCTCTCAGTGCTGTGGGCAAGCATGTGCCAGAGTGGACTGGAGCTGCTAAGGTACCATCCATCTCTCTCACTGCAAGTGACTGAGAGACAGGGGCTGTGACATTTATGTCCAAGAAATCTGATTGAGGTCCTCAGTGCCTGAGAGGTGAATCCAAACACTCATTTGTCTTCTTTGAAACTATCACCTAAGACAATTTTTGAAAATGTGGAAGCCATATCTCTTAAGCATCTCTAAAGCAAAATCCACTTCTTTGGTGAAATTGTTTTGAATGGAAAAAGTAAAAAAAAAATAAAAATAAAAATAAAATAAAATTAAAAAAATACACACACACACACACACACACATATTTAAGAATTTTAAATGGACATAAGCAATAGGGTAGTGAAAACCTGAGGGGTGTGTGTGTTAAGCAGAGTAGGGGCTGGGAGTTAAAGGGTAGGGGTTAAAGTGGGAGACATGGGAGACAGCTGTAATACTATCAATAATAAAAATATATTTTAAAAAAGAATTTTTTTAAATATATTTTATTGATTTTTTACAGAGAGGAAGGGAGAGAGACAGAGAGCTAGAAACATCGATGAGAGAGAAACATCGATCAGCCGCCTCCCGCACATCTCCCACTGGGGATGTGCCCGCAACCCAGGTACATGCCCTTGACCAGAAACGAACCTGGGACCTTTCAGTCCGCAGGCCGACGCTCTATCCACTGAGCCAAACTGGTTTCGGCAAAAAAGAATTTTTAAAAACGACGTTTTTATTCATTTTTGAGAGAGAGGAAGGGAGAGGGAGAGAAAAAAAAATGTTCCAGGGCATATATTTAAGACATTTAACAAATAATGGCTATATATTCAAAGGAAGTTTTAGGCCTCTGGAGGGAAATAAATTCACGTTGGAAATAAGTGAAGCTTCTGCAGGTGGGTGTGGCTGCCATTTGAAATAACTTTATTCACGCAATCAGCAAACTCTGACCAGGTGGCACCTTCAAAATGATTCATGGAGGAATTTTTCATTTTGGAAAGCAGGTTTATTAGTAAAATTATTACAAGTATTAATGTCTGGAATGTTACTTTCTTGCTAATGATGCTGTAATGGGTTGCACTGGGATAATATAACTGCTCCAAGCGCATAACTTAGCGTGGCTGCCTACCTCCACGGTGACTTACGGCCTTTGGCTCTCATTAGCTCTGTGTTTGCACTGGCGGCTGTTGAGAGCCACACTTAGTCTTGTGCAAGTTAGGGAGAGCCTCAAGTTTAATGTCATAAATGACTGCATAGTAAAACAGTCATCGCGTGTTACCCAAACCCAATAAAGCTGCTTTTTAGAGAGAGGTTAAGCGCCAGTGCAACCCATAAAGGGAATGCAAGCTGGCACCTGCCAGTATCAAAACCACTGTGGGATCACAGTTTCGTGCAGGAGAGGGCTGCCTTCAGAGAAGTCTTCTGCCTGTCACCGACCATTCTTCCCACCTGCCAAGGGGGTATGAACAAGTCGTGCAATCCTTCTTTAAAAGTGGCAGCACGTAATGCCCGAGTACCTTGGATTAGTCACTAGTCACCATGGTAGACCTTTTATTTCTGGCTCTTCTATGCAGGGGATTCCCTACCACCCAGTGCACGCCGCAGAATGTGAATGCGTGCACGTTCCTGTGTGCCCTGCAAGGATGCTGCTCACAGCATCAGCCCACACAGTCAAGGCCATGAATGAATGCGCTGCACCAAGACTCATGCTTGGTGCCAGGAAGTAAGAACTGAGGGAAAGACAACACATGGTGTATTTTCCCTTAAGAAGCAATGGCGATGCTGTGACCCTGACTATCACCAGGGTCCTGTGTTGTTTTGTGGGAAACCAGTGGAATGAGGATGGTGGCCTGGAAGGTTACCGGGTCTTTGGTGGCTTGAGGCCAGTGTATGCGTTTCCTTTTTCTTCTTTTTGAAAATGTTAGGCAACATAGTTGTTTCCAGTGATCCCACTAAAGACACCAAATAGTCAAGTGCCCAACGTTCCAGCCTCCTGTGTGATAGAGAGGAAAACAGAAATAAAGCTGGTGGGGGCAGAGGGTGGCTTCTAGGAACGCATGGAAATATGAGGGCACTGGGAGCATGGGCCTCCCATTTCTGGACAGGCAGCATGGAATGGTGGGAAAAGTAGGGGCAATGGGATCCGACTGACCTGAGTTCTAGTTGCAACTCAGCAACAGTGGCTGTGTATTCCTCAGCAGGTTGCTCACCTTGGTCTCCTTCCCCAACCATCTAATGAAAATAATACTAACTATCTACCCTCATAACCTTAATCAGATCACATATGAAGACATGTTGGTGGGAAGTGGCACATAGTAGGTACCAAATAGATATAGTTTGCCCCCCCACACACACTTTTTTTACCCTTTTCCTGATCAGTCTCCTATTGGGCTTCCCTATCTTCCTTCATGGCAGCAACAGCAGAAACTCAGGGCTGCGGATCTAGTCCGCCCTCTTTCTTTCTACTTGGTACAGCAGGTTGAGTGCAGGAATGTGACATGACCAGGTCCTCCACCCTCACGCCTCCATCAGGGAGACATCACCTCTCCCCAGATGGAGCTGGACTCCAGACAACAAGGAGAGCAGAGTTCCCAGCAAGCAAGTCCATTTCCATCACAATGGAATAGAAGCACTAGAAGTAGAGAAGTAGACTGGTCCTTCCACCCCCCGCCCTCCTCCCCCTCCCCCCATCCCTGCACCCTCCTCCCCCTCTCCCCCACTCTCCTCCCCCTCCTCCCACCACTAGTCTTTGGAAGCTCTTTTGCTCATTATTGTCCAGCGAATGAAGAAGCCACCATCGACCCCATCTTTCATTCTTTGCTACATGGAATTTCTATTTCAGTGGTAGCCTACTGGGGAGACAACAGAAAGAGAAGTGGGAAGAGCAGGTTTAAAAGTTTTAATGATGCCATTGTTATTAAACTTTCACCTGGTGTCAGGGTCTAGGCCAGAGGCAAAGAAAACAGAGAAAGAATACATGGTTCCTGCCCAGAGGGAGGTGAGATTCCTGAAGGACTGGTAAGAGTACTCACGATTTTTGTGTGGAGTGACAGGAGGGTGAAGGGGGACCCCAGCCTAGCCAGGGGATGAGGTGTCAGGGAACTAGAGGAGCCTACCCTTGAACTTAGACTAAAAGGCTTAAGAGAAAATGTTGATTAGATAAAACTTAATATCTATGAAACCTTGGGCAAGTCATTTACTCACTAAGGTGACAATCACGTCAAGCGATAAATTAGGACATTCCCTTAGCCTCGAGTTCAGTGGTTCTCAACCTTCCTAATGCCGCGACCCTTTAATACAGTTCCTCATGTTGTGGTGACCCCCAATTTCATTGTTACCAATTGAACATAATGAAAGCATAGTGATTAATCACAAAAACAATATGTAATTATATATGTGTTTTCCGATGGTCTTAGGCGACCCCTGTGAAAGGGTCATTCAACCCCCAGAGGGGTCGCAACCCACAGATTGAGAACCACTGCTCTAGTCTTTCTTGAGATTAATACTTCGAGATTTCAGGTTTGTTCTGGAACATAGCTTGTCCTTTTCTCTAACTGGAGCATCACCCTAGACAGAATGATTCTACCTCGTTCTGGACCTGGACCCTCAGGGCGGAGGCGAGAATCTCAGTGACTCCATGTGGCTGTGCTGGCCGTCATATGCCTCAGCTGCCTGGGACTCATGGCCTCCAAGACTCAACCCCTTGTGGAGGGAGGCATACCAACAAGGGCTCTCACAGCCCAACCACAGTGCAGCAGCCAGGAAAAAGGAGTCTCCAAAGAGCGCTTGGGAAGGCAGGGGATTGGGGGTTTGGGAGTGTGAGACTATAAGGAGAAGAGAGTATCTGCGAGGGGTTGGCCAAGTGGGAACTTCTCCCAGAAATCCCGCTCCAGGCCTTTCAGATAAAGTATCTTACAGCCTGTTAGCAGCAGCTTTTCCTCTAGAAACAAAAGCCCACGTTTTACATCTTATTGCAGGCGCTTGACTGCTGATAAACCTGTCAGAACAATTGTGCCCCAGTGCAGATGGGCTGTCAGCCTCCTGTCTGCTGGGACTTTCAACTTTCAGGATTGTTCCCTTGCCTGACAGCAGGAAGGGGAGCAGAGGCGGGGGGAGGGGTGGTGTTTTGTTTCTCTCTCACTTTTCTTCCCTGGTCGCTCCAGGATCTTGAAACCTGCCACCAAAGTGACACAATAATGGAGGTTTGAGTAAGTAGGGCCAGGAGACTAGGATACCCTCCCACAGCCAACCCAGGATGGCGATGCAGAGCCTGGGTTTGAAGCCAGAAAGAGCAGAATATTGTAATCCAGACTCCACTACTGACGATGTATCATCTTGGGCATGTTACTTACCTTGCTGAGCCCTGATTTCTCTTCTTACTACTCGAATGAAGATGTGAAAGGCATTCCCCTCACTGGGCATTTTAGAGGATGAAGTAAAATAAATGGTAAGTACATAGCATAGTGCCCAACAAAGACCACTGATAAACCACAATGTTACGTCCTCATTACTGTCATCATCATTACCATCATCAGTCTGCCAGAGACTAGGAAGAGTGAGGCTATAGGTGGAAGGAGTAACAAAGCAAAGGCAGGACGGGAAAGACACCAGGGGCTTTTCCTGTGGCATCTCTCCTCTCAGAGAATCCCTCCTGGGGCCAGGTGAAATGAGCAGATTCAGAGAAATACACCTCCTGCAGCTATGATTTTGGAATCATCTTAGGAGAGGTCATGAGAAACAAGACAAACAGTGGAGTTTCTCCAAAACTGTTGGATAGACTAGGAACCACCCCCAGCATCCGCAGGTATGTGTGTAATTTGCTGAATTAACTGACTTCCTCTTGGTCTCACTGATTTTCAGAGTTGGGGGCCTAGCTGTGGAATGTGTTGTTGTTTTTTTAAGGGTATTCTCTTTTCCCTCCTCCCATCCCCTTCTTCTCTGTGATGTCTTCCTCTGCAATTCCTTATCCCTCCTCTCAGTGGCTCTTTATAGGATAAATAGAGATTTGGGTATTGTAGCAGATTGTCTTTGAAATTCCAAATAACAGCCAAAGAGGTGCTGAGGCTTCAGTGACCTTTATGTTTGAAAAAGGGGTGATCTAAGCTTGCTGCTGCCACCCACAGACAGCTCAGCTCACAATGGGCTAATGGTAGGAGTGTGTTCGTGGCTTACGAGAGCTGCGTATTACTAAGACCTGGCAAAGCCCTGTCCTAGAGAGGAAAATGTGGGTCAGAGGGAACCAGGAGTTCTGCTTAGAAATGAATTATTTCTCCATCAAAACAAGGAGAAAGCAATTCCTCCAGGGATGTGGGGCAATTGGAAAGGGTGTACGCTGTTGTATGTTTTCACAGTTCAGACTGGCTCACTTGCATCGTCACCTTTACTATCCTGGCTCATATCCCCCTTCTCTTTTATTTCATTCTTTGTTGCGGCAGAAACCCTTGGTGCTCAGCAATATTTATGGGATTGTCTTCATTTCTCAGCCTCTCTTTGACTTTATTTAGTGCCGGTCAATGGTGAGATTTCATTCTTTTTCTATGGCTGAGTAATAGTCCATTGTATATATAATGCACACAGTGTTTTTATTTTTATTTTATTTTATTGTTTAAAGTATTACAGATAGTAGTACATATGTCTCCTTCCCCCGCCCCCAAATGGACCTTACTCTAGCCTCCCCTACCCCCCGGCACATGCCCTCATCCACCCACCCAGTGTCTTCTGTCCATTGGTTATGCTTATGTGCATGCATACAAGTCATTCGATTGATCTCTTACCTCCCCCCCGCCCCCAACACTACCCAGCCTTGTATTCACGCATCTGTTGATGGGCACTTCAGTTGCTTCCATAGCTTGGGTATTGTATAGAACGCTGCAATCGCCGAAACCGGTTTGGCTCAGTGGATAGAGCGTCGGCTTGTGGACTGAAAGGTCCCAGGTTCGATTCCGGTCAAGGGCGTGTACCTGGGTTGCGAGCACATCCCCAGTGGGAGATGTGCAGGAGGCAGCTGATCAGTGTTTCTCTCTCATCGATGTTTCTGGCTCTCTATCTCTCTCCCTTCCTCTCTGTAAAAAATCAATAAAATATATTTTAAAAAATCAATAAAATATATTAAAAAAAAAAGAACGCTGCAATGAACATAAGGGTGCATCTATTTTTTCGAATTAGTGTTGTGTCTTGGGTTTCTTTGGATATATACCCAACAGTGGGATTGCTGGGTCATAAGGCACTTTCACTTTTAATATTTTGAGGAATCTTTATACTGTTTTCCATAGTGGCTGCACCAATCCGCATTCCCACTGACAGTGTACAACTTCTCTAACGTGTTATTTGTAAGTTTATCGATTATAGCCATCCTGGCAGGTGTGAGGTGATAATCTCATTGCAGTTTTAATTTTCATTTCTCTGATGATTAGCGATGTTGAGCATCTTTTCATATGTCTATTGGCCATCGGTATGTCCTCTTTAGAGAAGTGTCTATTTAGGTCCTTTGGCAGTTTTTCATTGGATTGTTTGTTGGGGTTTTTTTTGGTGTTGAATTGTATAAGTTCTTAATAATTTTTTAAATATTAACCCCTTATCAACTGTATGTTCTCCCATTCCATGGGTTGTCTTTTCATTTTCACCTTAACATCACTTTTACCCATCTTTGCCTCTTCAAATCCACTACCTTGTGGGTACAGTAGACCCTCGTCTTTTGTCTTGAGAATTATCAGAATGAACTCTGAGCCCATCTTTTTTTTTTTTTAACATACTTGTATTAATTTCAGGGAGGAAGGGAGAGGGAGAGAGAGATAGAAACATCAATGATAAGAGAGCATCATTCATTGCTTTCCCACTGGGGATCGAGCCTGCAACCCGGGCATGTGCCCTGACCAGGAATCAAACCGTGACCTCCTGGTTCATAAGTCGATCTCAACCACTGAGCCACACCGGCTGGGCTCTGAACCCATCCTTTTACTGGTCACCTACCCTCTGCTCACACTGGCCAGGCGAAGCAAGCACGTTTTACACCTCTGCATATGTGTTTGGTCCATGTGCAGGTGAGACCTGCGGGTACAAATCGCACAAGTGCACCTGTCTATCAGGACTGCCTTCCGTGCACCCACAGGATGAGCGGAGGCCACACACAGAGCAGGGACACAAGAGATCAGAAACATTCATCTTTGATAACCTCCATCATTTTGCAATTTACAAAATTTAGGAAAAAAGCTAGTTTACGTTTAATACACTTTCAGGTTGCTGTTTTATGGGTTAGTGTTGCATCTGTGATTGATTTCATACCAAGGAGTCACCCTGATCCTCCCAGTTCTCAGAGCCCTCACAGGTCTGTCCCGATGGGAAGGGTCGTGAAGGGGGCTTTGTGTCCCCCCCCTGGGGACAGAGGCCTCCTGCACAAAACCACTAAGTCCGAGAGAGGAAGGACCTGGAGCTGGGGGACGGGGAGGTGCGGTCCTTGCTAAGATGATTGGTTCTTCTTTTCCTCTGCTGCCCTCCTCCCTCTCCCACGGGCCGGGCCGGGGCTGTCTCCCTGGAGGATTTCAGGTGGCAGCCGAGATCACTGAGCAGTGAAAGCGAAAATAATGAGTCCCCTTGTCTATGACTGTTTCTGTCACATCTGAGAGAGGCCGGCAGTCTCCGAGGAGGGACGGGATGGCGTGCTGAGCGAGCCACTGAGCCTGCCCTGCCTCTGCTCGCTGCTGCCTGCAGCCACGGCCCTGCAGCCGGTCCAGCCCACCGCCTGCTGTGCGCGCAGGAGCCTGGCTGTGTACCCAGGGAGCTGGAAGCTGGCAGCTCATGCTGCCCGCGAGTGGGGGGGGGACAGGGTGGGCGAGGGGAGAGGTGTCTTCACTCCATATGCGAGCCCCTTAATGAGAAAGTGTGCATCTGCTGTGTAGCGCGCACCGGGGATGCTGCCAGGGCTCCGTGGGTGGGTGGGTGGCTGCAGGAAGCCTGGCCTGAACCCGAGCTCCCTCTCCAGGCGCCCCTGGTGCTGGAATAGTTCCAGCAGGTCCGCCCCCTCGGAATGGGGTCCCTTTGGGTTTGGACCGGCCCTCTGGGCCTGGGCCTGGATCCCAGTCCTGTCCCGCTCCCGAGGGAGTGTACCCCACTGCGTTCTCACTGTTTGCAGCATTGCTAACTCTCCTGTAACCATGATTTCTTTCCTTTCATTCTACCGAGAGCAGGGATTTGGGGATCTTGAACCAACAGATACCGGGGACCCAGACTCTTCTCTCCAGGAATCCCACTTTCCCATGTTGTCACCACGACTCCCCGTTATAGCCACAATTCCTGAATCCCTAGCTTGTTCCTACTACTGCCCGTCACCCAGCAGTTACTTCATGCTTTTGCCCCCCACTCCTCTCCCCACAATGGGGTTCCTCTCTCGAAAAACACTGCACTCATGGCTTTCTGAGCCTGCAGTCTGTTCCTTGGTCAATTATTTCCTTGCCCCCATTCAGATTGATCAAACCTCTTTTTGCCGCGGTATTTCTTCCAGGCACGTGGCCTCCCAGGGCCTGCTCCTCTTGGCTGAGAGTTTCCCGTGTCTGGGCTGGGTCCTCCCCAACTCCACCCTCCAAGCGTGCTCTTCCTAAGACCCATTTCTCGGCCCCCCTTTTCCTGCTTTTCTTCTTCATTTTTTATGATGAATTTTAGATGACACCCAGAACATCTGTTCAAAGAGCATTTATATATATCTTTTTGCCAAAATTTAAAAATACAGAAAAGTACAAAGGATAACAACCCGCATGCATATCTCCACCGTCCAAAATCAGCAACTTAGCATTTTTTGTCTCCTTTGCATCTGGTATTCCTTTTCATATTTGAAGAAATAAAACATTAGAGAGAAAGTAAGGTTCCCTTCAACCAATGGCCCCTTTCCTACTGCTCTGCAGGAGTTCTGAGAGGTGAGCATCACAGTTCATGTCCTTGGCTTTGTACGTAGACACCCATCCATGATACATACGCAGCACACTGCGTCTAGTGATTGTCACTGGGCGTTACTATGTTTACAGAGATTTGTATTTGTTTTAATTACTATATATTCTATTACTAACTATATGAAATATGTTGCATTATTGTGTGATGCATTCCCCTATCGATAGATATTTATATTCTTTCCAAGTTTTGCTAATAACAACAAAAAATGCTATGCCCTGCCAGCATGGCTCAGTGGTTGAGAATTGACTTATGAACCAGGAGGTCACGGTTCGATTCCCAGTCAGGGCACATGCCCAGGTTGCGGGCTCCAACCCCAGTGTGCAGCCTGCTGGAGGAAGCAGATCAATGATTCTCTCTTATCACTGATGTTTCTAATTGTCTCCCTCTCTCTTCCACTCTGAAATCAATAAAAATATATATATTTTTTAAATGCTATCTTTTTAAAAAATGCTATAGTCAGCATCCTTAGATATGTTTTCTTATGCACATTTGTGGGAATTTCTGTAAGATATATTAGAAGAGGTAGAATTGTTGGTTATAAAGTAGGCATATTTTCAATTTTCTAAAATGTGTCATTTTCCCCCCCTCCAAAGTAGATGTACTAATTTACATTCCCACTCCCAGTTTATAAGTATCATTTCACCCAAATCCTTGTCAACACTTGATGTTGTCATGCTTTAAAATTATTGACAATCTGTGGGCGAAAAATTATAGCTCATTGTTATTTTAATTTGTATTTCTCTCTTATTAATAATAGCTAACAATTACATAGCACTTATTCTGTGCCGGACGCTATTTGAAGCAGTTTTCATATATGAATGTATTTAATCTCCACCACAACTTTCAGATAGTTTCTAGCGTTATCATTCCATCTTACAAAAGGAGGTTTAAAACCTCACTCAAGCTTTCACAGCTAATGAGGAGGGGTGAGGGCACTCAGACTTGGCCCACGTGGGTGCGTTTCACCATCACATCCTCGGGGTCTCCAACGCCAGCCAGGCCCAATGCCCCCTCACGTGCACATGGCCCATTTGCATTGCAGTTTCCTATTTGTAGACTTAGCTATTTTTTGATTAGGTAATTAGTGGTGTTTTTTGAGAAATTATTCCTATGGCTTGGGTGTCAATTTTTCCTGTTGCATATGATGCAATAACCTTTTCCAGGATAGTGCTGGCCTTGTAACCTTAGTTATGCCCTCAGCTTATGTTTTGTTTTTGCCAAACACTTCGATAGCCTTTAAAGAAACACACACTAAACTTTTCCCCTCCTTGAGCCAGTTCTGCCCCATTTTTACTGTTGTTCGTGTGCTGGTGACTTTCCTAATTAATGTCCGCATCTCAGCTTCTCATGCAAGTGGAAGGCCTGGTTCACCAACTGCTTCAAAGAAATCTGTACATGTAGATCCCTCTGTTACCTTGAACATCAGACATCATGCATGACCCCATCTTCTCAAATATTTTCTCCCTTCAATCTTTTCTATTTTTTTAAAATTCTCATCTGAAGATATGTTTCTATTGATTTGGGGCGGGGGGGCGTTAATCCTCACCCTAGGATATTTTTCCATTGATTTTTAGGGAGAGTGGAAGAGAGAGGGAAAGACAGAGAGAAACATTGATGTGAGCGAAACACATAAATTGGTTGCCCCTTGCACATGCCCCAACCATGGCTGGGGAGGACCCTGCAACCAAGGAACGTGCCCTTGACCAGAATTGAACGCGGGACCTTTTGGCCTATAGGCCAATGCTCTATCTACTGAGCCAAACCGGGTAGGGCTGTTTCTATTGATGAGAGAGAGAGAGAGAGAGAGAGAGAGAGAGAGAGAGAGAGAGAGAGAGAGAAAGAAACATCTATCGGTTGCCTCCTACACATGCCCTGATGAGGGATCAACTGGAAAATGAGGTATGTGCCCTGACCGAGAATGGAACCCGCAACCTTTTGGGGAATGGGACGACACTCCAACCAACCGAGCCACCCAGCCAGGGCCAGTCTTTTCTATTTTTGTAAATAGAACTCCATTTTTACATCATGGAGGCAGTAATTATTGTTTTTTTGCCCCCCCCCCCCAACCTCTTCTTTATTTCCTATATGGAATCAGGAAACAAATTATACAAGGTCCTTCCACATATACTCACTGTTCCAACGGCCACTGTCCCACCTGATCAGCCAGACCTGCACCACTGTAGTGGATCCCAAATTGTCATCCTAAAACTCCAGAAGTCTTTCGTGATCCCCCATTTACCCTGGCACACTCTCTTTAGCCCCCCCCCCCCCCAATGACCTGGTGTCATCATTCGTCTCTCTTTCTGCCTTTCTGAAGCAATACCTCTGTCCCCCAGTCAGCGGAGGCCACCTCTCCCCATGTGGGAACCCATTCTCCCTGGCTCTGTCACTTAGCTCCTCTGCCTGGAGTTCTTCCCCTCTCCTCTGCTCCCTCCGTGCTGCTGTCCTTCCATGTCCAGCTGTATTACCACTTCCTCGCTCAGGCCTTCTCCATCGCGACAGCCCTGCTCACCTTCCCATCTCCATTATCTCCCAGCACATATTCTCTGGGCCACTCGCGTGGCCCTTAGTCCATGTTGCCTTGAATGGTTATTCAATGGCTTCATTAAGCTCTATTGTCGGATGCCCTAGGGGAGAGACTGTGTCTTAAATTTCCTAGCACGGCGTGATGCACACGACAGGTATGAATGCTTCTCTGCGTGGGAGATGGCTAATGTGTAGGAAGCTCTTACAAGGATAAGGACCCTCCTCCTCGCTAATGAACTCATCCTCTAGTCTCAGAGTTCCCGAGGCTCTGTGGGACTGGGCCCATCTAGCGCCTTCTCCCCAAAGGAGGAAAGTGTAGTGTGTTTTCAGGCTGTTCTTTCCTGCTGCCTCCATATCCACATGGACCCTCACAGTTGCTGACCGTGGCCAGATGGTGGGGTCCCACACGTGTGCTAGACCTGGTGATGGAGGAGAGCGAAAGAGGAGGAGCCGAGAGAGAGGAGGTGGTGGAGCCATTTTACAACCTACAATCGTAAAGGAATATTAGCACGTATTTAAATAGTTTTTTAAAAAATCACTGGTAGGCCTTTAGTTAATACTCACTAAATGAGTAAGGTTCCTAGCAGGAACCACAAAAATACTTTATTGTATTCAATCTATGTAGAACGAAAAGAAGAGGAGAGATTAGAATCACTGCTGCTTTCCTAATTCTAAAAGTAGATCTTGTAGATGGTGTCTGGCGGGGCAGGGTGGATTTCTGGAGCAGTGCGGGACTTTACCAGCCTGCCCCATAGCTGAGCAGGTGCCCAGCTGTTCTGTGCAAGCCCCTGGCCTCATCCCCCTCCCCTCCCCCTCAGAGGGGCTCTCCTTTCAGCTCTTACTCCTCATCTCCTCACCTTGGCTGCATGCCACCCCCGATATGCCGTCTCTATCTCTCCTTTTGATTCTTCTTCTTCTTCTTTTTTTAAATAAGAACAGATTATATATATATATTTATTTGTTTAATTGATTTTTTACAGAGAGGAAGGGAGAGGGATAGAGAGTTAGAAACATCGATGAGAGAGAAACATCCATCAGCTGACTCCTGCACACCCCCTAGTGGGGATGTGCCTACAACCAAGGTACATGCCCTTGACCAGAATGGAACCTGGGACCCTTCAGTCCTCAGGCCGATGCTCTATTCACTGAGCCAAACCAGCTAGGGCTCTCCTTTTGATTCTTGAAGCCTCTCCCTCTGCCCAGTATCCTTGGATTTACCCTCCTTCATGCCTGTGGATACAGTCAAATTTCTGCGTCTCTTTTGAATATCTTTAAGCTGCTTGCAGTCAGCCGAGTTCTTCACGGGCCAGCCTGGTGTAACATCCCAGACCTGGGTTGTCCAGAATGTGAGTTCAGACCAAGACTGATCTTTATTTATTCATTTATTTTTTAATTTCCCTTGACATTGTTTATACACATGTATCCCTCCAAACCTAGACGCCGGGATGAGTAGGTCTCTAGACAACAAACACATACAAGAGAAACCTACCCTCACCCTTACCCTGGGCCTCTTTCTGCTCCTTCTGTCCTGTTAGGCCAACTACTGCCTTCCGTGCCTGAGAGCCCAGTGACAGACACTACAATGGCATGGGCTTCGTTCCTTCTGAGGTCTGTTTCCTATCCTCTCACCTTTCATATGGATGATCTCAAGCCCTCTGAGCCTGGAGACCCCCTCAGCAGCTGGGCCAGCGCTCCCAAGGAGGGAGGTGGGAGGGGGGAGGGGGAGGGGGAGGGGGGAGGGGGAGGTCCAGTGGCATGAAGGTGGCAGCCCTTGGAAGAGCCATTGATCTGGAAGTTTCTGTAGGAGATGCAGGGCCGCAAGGCCGGCCACCTTTCCCGTGGTCGGCAAACCGCGGCTTGTGAGCCACATGCGGCTCTTTGGCCCCTTGAGTGTGGCTCTTCCACAAAATACCACATGCAGGCGCGCACGTACAGTGCGATTGAAACTTCGTGGCCCAGACGCAGAAGTCGGTATTTTGTGGAAGGGCCACATTCAAGGGGTCAAAGAGCCGCATGTGGCTCGCGAGCCGTGGTTTGCCGAGCCACAGTTTGCCGACCACGGGCTGGGCTATGAAAGAAAGAAGGGGCACCGGGTCAGGAGTGGAGCATTCTCCTCATTGTTTTTTTCCCCCCTAGTTTTACCCTCCTTCCTTATAGGAGAAACTATTGTCAGCATATTTTATAGTAAAAGAAAAACCAAGCAAAAAAGTTTTTAGCATCTTTTTGTGCATATTATAACACAGAGTTTTGCATTTCGGTCAGCTTGAGAGGTGGTAACTTTGTTTGCACACAGTAAAATGTAGAGAGCATGCAATCAAATAATCAGGATGCAATTAAGCAGAAAGACATATGCAGGGAATACTGTCAGTAGGTGCGGGGACCAGTGTCCGAATAGGAGTAGGGATCCATTAGACAGAAGTGGGGGGGTTCATAGACACAGGGGTGCCAGTGCTCGGGGGAAGCCATTTCCCTTTGGTTAGCATCTAAGTGGGCCAGAACCTGGCTTGACTCTGAGCTATGACTTGATTATACAACTCCAAGCCAGCTCACCTGATAAATCAGCCTTCTTCCTGGAACCATGTTTTGTCTTCCCTGTGTAGTCAGCACAGTGCTTTCCAAAGAGTCGACGCTGAATAAATATTTAATGTTGAATGAATGAAGAAATGAATAGAAACATGGGGACCTTTTGTTGCTTGCATATTAAGACGGGTAAAGGGGGCAATTCTTATTCTGGCTACGTAGCCTGCTCAGCTGGAAAACTGTCAAATTCCCGAAGGGTCCCTCCAAGGTGGGAGAATCAGCTGGAAGTGGTGAATTCGGTTCAGGCTTAATGATCTCACGTTGGAAGTTCTCTTCTCATCCCCTTATCCTTCTGAGGAAGAAGAGTCACAACAGGAGATCGTACCACAGTTGGTTGGAGCATAGCATAGTCCCCTACACCAAAAGGTTGCAGGTTCCACCCCTGGTCCAGGTTCATACAAGAGGCAACCGATCTCTCTCTCTCTCTCCCTCTCTCTCTCTCTCTCTCTCTCTCTCTCTCTCTCTCTCTCTTTCTCTCTCTCTCTCTCTCATCAATAAAAACATATCCTTGGGTGAGCCATCAATCAACCAATAAGGAGAATGTGAGAGTCTGCTAACTAATTAGCAGACCCATAGTCTCTTCCTAGGTACCACTCTAATTCCTGGCCTCCCTTGCAGTTAGAGTCGGCCAGGTAACTCCATTCTGGTCAACAGAATATGAGTAAAAGTAATTTATGCCACTTTCAGGACAATCCATTGAACAAATATTCCATACTCACTCTTCCATGCTTCTTCCCCATCTGGTTTGACGCAGATGAATATGGTGGCTTAGGGATCATGAATTGGGAAACCAAATGTCCCGAGACAGTAAGAGTCTGGGGGCCTGACCCACCACGTGAAGGAAGGTCTCAAACTGACCAGGAGCATGTGCTTGCTACGTTATGTGAGTGAGAAATCGACTCCATTGAGATTTGGGAGTTTGTCGGAGCACATCAGGGATGATCCAGGGATAGCACTGTGCTCTGTGGTGGAGAAGAAAGCCCCGCCCCCGCCGATCATTCCTCGTTCAGTGTGAATGAAACCAGATGGCTCTCAGTGCTTCAGGCCTAAATGACTTAATTATTAAAACTTTAAAGATTAATTACTCAAAATGTTTTCATTTTTATTTGTTTGTTTTATCCCCCTCCACCTAGTATCTAAGGAAAGTGCTGAGAAGAACCAAGGACAAATGAGATGTGGTCCTTATTCTTACACAGCTCTCAACTGACTTTGATGCTTCTGACATGAGTTTGCTGACCTGACTTGGACTCAAATATCTTGTGTACCGGACTTTGGCTTAAAAACTCTTGCATTCAGAACTCTTACCACCTTAGCCAGCTCTCATTTAAATAATTTACTTCTTCTCATTACCAATTTATATCATTTTCAATTATACTCTAGTCACCTGACATAGATTGGTAAGCTCAGTTTCAGCTGATTTTGGTGCTCCTGACTCTCAACTTGAACTTCATTTACTAAAACAGCCCAGCCATGCCCAGCAGGGTATGGCTCAGCGCTTGAGCCTGGACCCAGGAACCAAGAGGTCACCTGTTCTCTTCCAGGTTTGATTCTGGATTGTGGACTCGATCCCCAGTAGGGGGCATGCAGGAGGCAACTGATAGATGATTCTCTCTCATCATTGATGTTCCTATCTCCCTCTCCCTCTCCCTTCCTCTCTGAAATCAATAAAAAATATACTTAAAACAGGCTAGCCATCATGATTACTCTGCAGAGGTCCATTCGCCTTTCTTGGTGAAACCTGGATTTGGGTTGGTTCCCTAAGTAATGATGCGAAACAATGTGTGTTGGCTGAGAGAGATCAAAGAGTAAAGCAAGTCCTAGTGGCAGCACGCTCTGTGCCCCATCCACTGCTTCCATGGTTTGATCAATTCTAAGTTGGGATGAAAGCCTCTGATAGATTGTGGTGATGACGGTTTATCCATTGCTCATGGGTCCCAGGTACGACCTCTAGGCCTCATTCATGTGCTTTGCTGTTCTAAGTCATAGTCCCCAGGAGGAACCCCAGTCAGAGAAATCATCTGCATTCTGATGTCTGCATGGGACTGAAATGTTTCTACTTGAAAAATGTAGTTGGGGCACATCAATAAACAAGAATGGGCATAGGGGAGGATAGCTTAGGCTGTTAAGCACCTACATGAAGTTCCTACTGTGTGCAAGGCACTGGCTGGCATGTGTTTGGGGAGGGCACATGGAGAGAGAAAGCAAAGAAGAGCCAGGCACTGTTCCTGTCTTGAAGGACCTCGGTGTCTAATATGAAAGAAGGATACACAGGCGCTTATAAAAGAAGGTGTTAAGCCCTAGCCTCTTTGGCTCAGTGGGTATAATGTCGGCTTGCGGACTGAAGGGTCCCGGGTTCAATTCCGGCCAAAGGCACATACCTGGGTTGCGGGTTCGATCCCCAGTGTGGGGTGTGCAGGAGGCAGCCAATCAATGATTCTCTCTCGTCACTGATGATTCTATCTCTTTCTCCCTCTCCCTTCCTCTCTGAAATCAATAAAAATATATTTTAAAAAAAGAAAGTGTTAAATTCAGCAACAGAGATATGAATAGGGATTCCTAGGGAGTGGAGATGGGGAGATATTTTCTGGAGGAGGTGACACATGAGTTTGGTAGGATGAGTAGGAGTTTACCAATCAAAGGTTGATCACTGGTTGATGTGGAGGTGTCATGCAGCCTTTAGACACATGGACTACCTTCAGCCAAGACATAATATGTCTATATACTCAATTATACACATATATATATAAATATGTACGTACATACTAATATGCTGCATATGTATAGCAATATGTTCAGAATTTCTGTGAGAGTGTGTGTTACTTCATGTTTTAAAAATTATATTCATAAATAATTTTAAAAATTATATTTTTACATAATTTAAAAACATTTTATTATGCTTATCTATGATTTTCCATATTGATAGCTTTGAATGTGGGGGGGGGATCCTTTTTCAGCAGACATGGACTAATTTGAATTCAGATAATAATGTGCACCATAATAACTATCAGATCCTGAATATCTAATGTATCAGGCTTTCACATTTAATTGTCATAACAATTTATTAAAATATATATTATGACCATTTTATGTACTAGGGCTTTGATGTTCAGAAAGGTTAGGTGACGACAGTGGGTTGTTGTGGTTAAAATTGAAATCAAAATAGAAATCAAAAAATACCTTGAGACAAATGAAAATGAAGCCACAACAACCCCAAATCAAGACTGACAAACCTTTAACCAGACTCATCAAGGAAAAAGGAGAGGACCCAAAAAATAAAAGTAGAAATGAAAGAGAAGTAACAAGTGACATCACAGACACACAAAGGATTATAAGAAAATCTTTTTTTTTTTTTTTTTTTTTTTTTACAAACAGCTATATGTCAACAAATTGGAAATTTGGAAGAAATTGATAAATTCCTAGAAACATACAATCTCACAAAACTGAATCATCAAGAAATAGAAAATCTAAATAGACTAATAGCAACAAAAGAAATCGAAGCTATTATCAAAAAACTTCCAATAAAAATAAGTCCTGGACCAGAAGGCTTCACAGATAAATTTTACCAAATTTTTAAAGAAGAACTAACATATCCTTTCTCGAACTATCCCTAAATATTCAACAAAAGGGAAGACTCCCAAGCTCATTTTATGAGGCCAGCATTATTCTGACAAAAAAAATTATAGACCAGTATCCCAGATGAACATAGATGCAAAAATCCTCAACAAAATATTAGCAAACCAAATTCAACAATACATTAAAAAGATCATACACCATGATCAAGTGGGATTTAGTGCTGGGATGCAAAGTTGTTACAATATGAACAAACACATTAATGAGATACAGCACATAAACAAAATGAAGGATAAAAATCACATGATCATATCAATAGATGCAAAAAGATTTTTGACAAAATTCAGTCCCCATTTATGTTAAAGACTCTCAGTGAAGTATGAATAGAGGGAACATACCTGAACGTAATGAAGTCCTTTTATGATACCAACATCATACTTAACAGGGGAAAACTAGAAGCATTTCTCTGAATATCAGGAACAAGAGAGGGATGTCTGCTTTCACCACCCTTATTCAGCATAGTACTCAGAGTACTAGCTACAGGTCTCAGACAAAAAGAAGTAAAAGACTCCAAATTGAAAAGAAAAAAGAGTAAACTGTCATAAGTTATAGATAACATGATAATGTATTTAGAAAACCCTAAAGACTCCATTAAAAAACTATTAGTATTAGAACTAAAAAATAAATTCAATAAAGTAGCAGGATACAAAATTAATATTCAGAAATAAATTGAATTTGTATATATTAATAATGAACTATCAAGAAATGATACTAAGAAAACTGTCTGACTTACAGTTTCATAAAAATACACATCTCAGAATAAATTTAACCAAAGAGGTAAATGACCTGTACTCAGAAAATTAGAAGACACTGAAAAAAGAAATTGAAGATACAACTAAATGGAAGCATACACCTTACTCATAGATAGGAAGAATTAACATTGCGAAAGTGTCTACACTACCCAAAGTAATCTATAGATTCAACACAATTCCTAACAAAATACCAATGGCGTGTTTCACAGAATTAGAACAAATAATCCAAAATTTTATTTGGAATCATAAAAGATCCCAAATAGCCACACCGATCTTGAGAAAAAAATAAGAAAAGTGGAGGTATCATACTACCTGATACCCACCTCTACTACAAAGCAATGAATGGGTTAAAAATGAAATCACTGAGGCAAATGAAAATATAGTGTCAGTAAAAATGGCCTCTTTTCTTTGTAGAAGATAAAACAATAGGAAATTGATAGTTTTAAAGCAACCGTGCATTTCAGAAAAACATCAGGAAAAATACCCTGACTTCAACATGGCTCTGAGATGTTGACATGTACCTGTAGATCAAAATCTGAAAAAGCAAAGGTGGTAATGATGAATGATGGTGGATTAAGAGAGATTTTCCATGGCAATAGGAAAACTGACCTGAAGATCCTTGAGGGACTTATTTTGGACTCTAGCATTCCATTCGCAAAGCCATAATTTTAATTTCCCTTATTACCAGCTCTCTTCTGACCAATACATATTAACTCACATTATGACAGTTTATTATGGAAGATTGATTAGGAGCATACTGTTCACCCATCGCGGAGCACTTTTCCCATCACATCACCATTTCTTCTCTAAGGAAAGAAATGCTTCTGCTATCTTGACATGTTTATCATTGCATGCCCGAGCTGATTACCTCTTGGGCTCAGTTTAGCCCCTATACCTGATAGGTTATTATCATGTCCTCCGGAAATGATGCATGCCACACAGGTGCAGCTGTGTGCCAGAAAGAAAGCATGTTTTGACGTCTCTATTGGCATAGTTTGCTGGAAATTGCATATTGTATTCAAAGATCACTTGCATACATACATACATTTATTGTTTATAACACATTATATATATAATTTATAAATGTGTAATATGCAATATATAATGTGTCCTATATCTGTGTCTCTGCATTGAGTTTTTTTTTTTTGTTTTTTTTTTTATGTAGCTTAAGTTTAGTGATGACCTCATCAGTTGATCTCTTGGCTGAGATTTAAGACGTTCTGTTTCTCATCTGTTTATCTCTAATTTTTCTCCATGGCAGGTTCAAAATTTAATAACCCTTCTCTCTTTCTGTCTGTGTCTTCTAACCTGAACCCTTAAGGCGTTTTAGCAGCTAACAGGAGAGATAAGCAGCATTCTTTCTGTAATTGGCAAAGTTAGGGCACTCCATTTTTATTAAGACCTTAAATCTGCCAAAACTACCCTGCCGGCACAGAAATTCAGGACAAAACAATAACAAGGAGGATTTCATCCGAACCCCCAGCTTCGCTGTTCATCTTTTTCATGGAGAGCCTAGACTAGCCATTCGGAGCTGCTGCTACCAACTGGAAAGCGATGGGGTGGGAAAAAACACTTAACCTTTCCACAAATGTTCCCTGGTCCCCAGGTTTCCTTGAGCATTATCTGGTTTCCTGTCCACAAGAAGGATAACCATAGTTTGGTCCTGTTGATATATTGAATGATTGATGGTATTTCCAGGATGGGATGAAAATGGGCTGAGTGAACTGGAGATGATCTACATGGCAAATGGCCCTTCTGAACAGGTTTTAAGCTCTGTTTCTTTTAAAAAAAACATTACCAGATTTAAGAAATGTAAGATTGTTGATGCTTTAGAAAAATAGAATGTGGTAATTATGGCATATGAAAAACTGTTTGGATAGAAAAGGAGGCTACACGGGAGGCCTGTGAGGCCAGCTACAACCCACAGTTCTAATATCCTGTTACTTAGATTCAAAGTCCTATGTGTTACTTATTATTATTTTCTTTTTTAGTCTCAGAGACATTTAAATTCCCGTGGTTTCTAGTTGCCTATATGCAGTGTGTTCTCTTAATTCCCCCAGCAGACATTTTTTCTCCACACATTTGGAGGTTAAAAGGAGTGGGGGGAAAACTCTCAAAACATAACCCCCGCGCTAAAAAACATAAGCAGGAAATGTTGAAGCTGGGAGCCCAGTTACCGTGGCAACTGGAGTTTGCCAGGTTCCCCCTCAGAGAGATGGACCTTTGCTTGAATTGGTTGCTTCTCCAATGGGCCTCAACCAGTAGGTCTGTGACTCTGGCCAAGTGCATTGAAAGGGAAAGCTGAATTTAGCATGGCCCAGTCTCCTGGGAGTGGCATCTACATGAGAGCCACGGATTCATTTGTTTGAATGCACCTCCAGCCCACATCCCCTCTCTGGGGAAGGTAAGGAAAGCCAGACTTCTTGGCTATAGCAGCTGAGAAGAGACTTAGGAAAACGCGAGGGAATTATCTGTTCTCGACAAGGAGAAGACTATAGGGCTTTGTTAAGGCATTTTTGTGCTGCTGATATTCTTCTAAACAAACACTTGGGCAATTTTTTTTTTTTTTACAAGAAAAGAGAAAGCATAGTATTTCTTGGGAATAAAAATAGAAGCAAGATTAACCTTGCCCTTGAGGTTCTTGTGGTCGTATTGAAAAACCCCTGTATATATATGGTAGCAAATGATGAGTACAAATGATATTTTCAGAGGAGCTAGAAGGCATTGAAAGCAGGTGACAGAGGCAATCGGGGAAGGCACCATAGAGGAGATGGAACTAGAACTTTGTGTGGAAGAAAAGTATTGAAGAGCCAGGAAGTGCTTTCTAGTCAACATTCTGAATGCAGGGCAAGGCTGATAGGGCCTGGCTGGTGTTGCTGAGTTTGTGTTGGTCATAGTGAAAATAAGTTAGGAACTTCAGTTAGGGTTCCATTCTCGACTGCCTTTAAAGTCCTACTAAAGAGTGAATGAAACATACTGAAGGCTTTCTTTCTTCTTTTTTTTTCTTTCTATCAGAGATTGATGAAAATAAGCTGTTAGCAAATTTAACCTACATGGTACACTGTTCTAAGGAAAACTATTAGAAAGAGAAGAACCAAGAGGGCTCCCAGGATACTCTACGAGTTTGATTTTATTTATTCTTTCTTGGAAGTTTGATTACATTCTGATGCTTCACGGAGAATGTAGAAGCATTTTTGAGTCAAGGTTTTCTTCTCTGTTATGAAGCAAACCGGAGTCCATCAGATTATGTTTTAGGTTTGCACGTCTCAAGGTCCGCCATCTATCTGTCAAAAAGTAATTTCTACACTTACATAGACATTATTTATCTCAGGAAAAAAATGGAACTTTGGCGTTATTTTTCCAGCAGGAAATTACATCTTTAACTCCATGAGGCCATTCTCCCTCCCTCGCAGGGCCCAGAGGCCTCTCTTGCGCTGGGAGGTGGCCCCCTGTGCTCTCGCTTCTGAAATAATGTTGGGCGTGAGGACGGCAGGATTCCACTTTCATCATTCAAGTGAAGCCAAAAGAGTTCACAGGCTTCTTGCAGATTTTTATGCAAAGGAAAGCTATCACCTTATTACTGGTGCCACAATGTGAAAATATTACATTTCCATTCTTGATATTTTCCAAGTATTTTAAAATAAATAACAAAACTCTCTAAATATCTACCAACTCTGGTAAACACGAGTATGAATTAATGGGACATTTTTAAAAAAATGCCTTTAACAAGAAAAACATGATTCAAGCATAGCTGTGGAGGATGCTACCTGCTGGTGCCGAGTACCAGCCCTTCTCATTTTCAGAGCAGTGTTGCTACAAGGCCACCCAAATAAGTAACAGTTTTCATCTCAAACAGATACATTGCCAGGAACAGCCAGGGCCATTGCAGAGCGTGGGCTGATGCTACCACGTGAGATACTACCACAGAGCCACATCCGGTCTCCCAGGGGAACCGTCAGCTTTCCTTCTCCCTCATCCCCATTCCAAGGAGCCCAAAGCGGACACCTGTACAACGTGCACAGGTCAGATAGTACAGTGGAAGCAAACAGGGAAGTTAGACGTGTAAAGTATGTGAGCAGGGCAGTGGGGGCATTTTATTGTTTAGCGTTTGTCTCAACTAAAAAACAACAACATAGCCAAAACCGGTTTGGCTCAGAGCGTCGGCCTGCGGACTGAGGGGTCCCGGGTTCCATTCCGGTTGGGGGCATATGCCTGGGTTGCGGGCACATCCCCAGTAGGAGATGTGCAGGAGGCAGCTGATTGATGTTTCTCTCTCATTGATGTTTCTAACTCTCTATCTCTCTCCCTTCCTCTCTGTAAAAAATCAATAAAATATATTTCAAAAAAAATTAATAAAAAAATTAAAAACAACAACATTGCTTTCAAATGTATGTAGCTATACCTCAACTAATAAGGATATTACTAAAAATAATAATCAGGCCCTAGCCAGTTTGGCTCAGTGGATAGAGCATCGACCTATGGATTGAAGGGTCCCGAGTTCAATTCTGATCGAGGGCACATGCCCGAGTTGTGGGCTCAATCCCCAATTGGGGGCGTGCAGGAGGTAGCTGATCAATGATCCTCTCTCATCATTGATGTTTCTATCTCTCTCTTCCTCTCCCTTCCTCTCTGAAATAAAAAAATATATATATGTACATATAAAAATAAATAAAAACAAACACTGTAACTGAGTACATTGATATTTTAAGGCTTCATGAATGATGCGAGGGAATCAATGACCTGCTGCTGCCTTCTGCACGTCCTCCACTAGGGATCGAGCCTGCAACCCAGGCATATGCTCTGACCTAGAATCGAACCCGTGACCTCTTGCATGTCTTTGTTTTAAATAGATTTGACTTGCTCAGTTTTTGTCCCCATGGCAATGTCTGAGGTAGGTGTGCTTTAAGACGCGAGGATTTTTGGTTCTCAGTTTGTTCTCTTGTTTCGTGTTGGATTCTAACCCAGTTCCGAGGGAGGACCCAGGCTTTGTAAGGACCTTCCCTCCCGGTATTGTCTCTCTGAGGTTCCTTGGTCCCTCAGGTGGTCTCATCCAGCATTGCACACATCACTCCCCAGGATGGTCTGCCTCCTGGGGTCAGAGGGGTTTTCCTGAAAGCTCTCCCCTTTCATGGGAGCCGCATGGAGCATGCTGGGCAGGGTTTGCTAGTGCCTCCTGTCTAGCTTGTGCTGGAAGGCAGCTGCCCTCTGCCAAGTTCCAGGGCTTGGTATTCCTGGTGGGCACCCCACTCCCTTTCCTAGTTAGGCTTGGGGAAATGGGGGTGGGGGGCGGGCAGCCTGTTCTCACCGGGGAAGGTGCTGCATTGGATTGGGGACCTTACAGAATCAGGAGGCTCTTAGCCTTGGATTTTCCACTGAGAAGGAAAACTCTTGCAGACTCATTCTAGCTCAGCGGTTCTCAACCTTCCTCATGCCGCGACCCTTTCATACAGCTCCTCATGTTGTTGTGACCCCCAACCATAAAATTATTTTCGTGGCTACTTCATAACTGTAATTTTTCTACTGTTATGAATCGTCATGTAAATATCTGATATGCAGGATGTATTTTCATTGTTACCAATTGAACATAATGAAAGCATAGTGATTAATCACAAAATCAACATGTAATTATATATGTGTTTTCCGATGGTCTTAGGCAACCCCTGTGCAAGGGTCATTCAACCCCCAAAGGGGTTGCGACCCACAGGTTGAGAACTGCTGTTCTCGCTCAAAGTGCTTGACGCTGGTTAAGTCTTCACTTCTTGCCTTTCTTCCATGGACTGGGGTTTGCTATGTGCCACACACTGTCATTGGCCCTGTGTGCGAAGGACAATTAAACTGACTCCTGCCCTAAAATCGCTCACCGTGTGTTCATAAAGAAGAGTAAAAGGAAACAGATGACTAAAATATGTCAAGTAAAAGCTATAGTAGTGATTTATCTTTGCACGTTGAGAAGGATTACAAAAAAATCAGAAAGGCGTGTAAATTTCGCTTTAATTTCCTGTTAGAGTTTGCCGATACATTTTAATGCTTCACCAACGCGACACCAAGATTTTTAAGAAGTTACCTCAACCTCCTAGTCTGTCTTTTTCCAGAAGGGCCACTTGCCTAGTTCAGGAGTCGCAAACACAGGTGCTTGCAGGGGCCGGGGGGGGGGGGGGCAGGGGGCGGGGGTAACATGAGTGAGTGGAGGGGCTTTGTGGGCAAGGGAGGGGGGGTGGAGGGGCTGTGGTAAACTGAGGTTTGCTTCTTTTCCAACGGGGGCAGCTGCTACTCAAAGCAGGCAGATTGTTGCCGGGCAGAAATACACAACCGATGATGCCAGCTCTTCTATTTTTTAAGAGAAACTGGATTTTATGTGAAATCTTTCATTTTTAAATGCTAGCAACTACCTAAAAAAAAAAAAAAAAAAAAAAAAAAAAAAGGGATGCAGGGACAATGAAACTCTTCTGGGGCCGGATTATCCGATAGCTGCTAGAAAGAGGAAGGTTTGTAATGAACTAAAGATGGTTGTGAAGACCATGGCAGGAATGCCTGGAGTTACCCAAGAGCTCTCTTTACTGAACAATGCTTTTGTGTGGGAGATACAGAAAGGGGAAGTCCAACGCTTGCCATTTGCTTTCTTCTCTTTGTTGTTGCAAAGCACTTAGTAGCATTTTGAAGAAAAACAATTAGACCACATTTATTTTTTTGTTTTTCTGAAGATGAAAAAAAATCACAAGCATACCCACTGGAGATTTGGCTAAGTCTGACCATTTTCCCACACCCCTGACACCCAAGCCGCGTCAGCCATGAGCTCTGGATTCTTCTCCTTTGCAGAAGCAAGTAGAGGGCTGAGGGCTAAGGGGCACTGGCTGTCCCTGGATAGGGACCTCTTCCGCGCAGCCGGCATGGCTCAGTGGTTGAGTGTCGACCTATGAACAAGGAGATCCGGGTTCGATTCCTGGTCAGGGTATATGCTGGGTTGCGGGCTCAGGATCTAGTGCAGGGCATGCAGGAGGCAGCCAATCATGACTCTCTCTCATCATTAATGTTTCTCTCTCTCTCTCTCTCCCTCCCCCTCTCCATTCCTCTCTGAAATCAATAAAAATTAATTTTAAAAAAAGTACCTCTTCCAATAGCAGGTCCACCTAACCAGGGGTGGGCAAACTTTTTGACTCGAGGGCCACAATGGGTTCTTAAACTGGACCGGAGGGCCGGAACAAAAGCATGGATGGAGTGTTTGTGTGAACTAATATAAATTCAAAGTAAACATCATTACATAAAAGGGTACGGTCTTTTTTTTTTTTTAGTTTTATTCATTTCAAACGGGCCGGATCCGGCCCGCAGGCCGTAGTTTGCCCAAGGCTGACCTAACCTCTAGCCTTTTACTCTGAAGACAGCCTTTCTCCTACCGCCATTCTCTCTCCTCCATAGCACAGCTGGAAGGAGCGCCTGGCATGGAGGAGCTGCCTCAGGACTGTGTCCCTTCTGGGCCCATTCTGTCTCTGACTCTGGGTACCACTAAATAGAATATATATATCCATGTCTGGCAGCTACAGCCCAAGACAGGAAGACACGCTTGATCTTGGCCTGCTTGAAACATGGCAGCTATGACCTTATTTGGCAACTGAGTAGGGCATGAGCCACTGTGACTAGCGGAGCGCCCTTCGGGAGTGGGGTGTGGTGTGGCGAGGAACGCTTCCGACCGGGCAGGCTGCATCCTCCGGGCTGTCAATGGGTGCCAGCTGCCCTTTTGCTTCCCACCAGCCAGTAGCTATAAATACAGTCACATTTCCCACATACTGTATTTATGTTTCAGAAAATGTCTGCGTTGCATACGTAATGGAGGAGATATAATTATAATATTTCAAAACTGGCCAAATTTTGTGAAATATAAAATAACAGATGGCACCACACAATATTGGTGCGGTGCGCTTCATTTAAATCATAACTCGGGCCTGAAAATATTCCCGTTGGGTACAGGGTGGTGAGGCGAGTGGATGTGCCGGGAGTTGGCGTTAAGGGGGTGGCGTGGTTCCCCCTCTTTGTCCTCTCCAAGTTTTTCTTTTTAGGGAAAGTGGAGTTAAGGCTAGACCTTCCCAGTAGCCTCAGCTGGGCCTAGGCAACGTACCGATTTTATGCCACTTGGTGTTTCCCTGAGCTGGAGAACAGGAAGTGTGACTTCTAAACTCGAGCTAGCCTGGGACAGGGACAACCCATTAGGTAGCAAAACGCAGTTTTCGTGGTGATAGCGACACCCCACAGCTGTCTATTCTTACGTAAACACCTAGAAGCTGTTGCTAAAATTTATTTTTTAAAAATCTTTATTGTTGAAATTATTACATATGTCCTCTTTTTACCCCATTGACTTCTTCTAGCCCGCCCCCACTCCCCACCCCAGGCCTTCACCACCCTATTGTCTGTGTCCATGGGCTATGCATATATGCATACAAGTTCTTTGGTTGATCTCTTCCTACCCACCCACCTTCTCCCTCCTTCACTCTGAGGTTCAGCAGTCTGTTCCACGTTTTTATGTCTCTGGATCTATTTAGTTCAGAGGTCCTCAAACTTTTTAAACAGGGGGCCAGTTCACTGTCCCTCAGACATTCCACACATGCGCACTGTGGGCCCGGGACGAGTCGGCTGCTAAGCAGGACAGGCAGCGACGGCAAAAACCCCTGGCGGGCTGGATAAATGTTTTCGGCGGGCCGCATGTGGCCCGCAGGCTGTAGTTTGAGGACCCCTGATTTAGTTCATCAGTTTATTTGGTTCATTAAATTCCGCACATGAGTGAGATCATGTGATACTTGTCTTTCTCTGATTGGCTTATTTCGCTTAGCCTAGTACTCTCCAGGTCCATCCATGCTGTTGAAAATGGTAAGAGTTCTTTCTTTTTTTACAGCTGCGTAGCAGTTCATTGTGTAAATGTACCACAGGTTTTGTAACCACTCATCTATGCACGGGCACTTGGGCTGTTTCCACATCTTAGCTATTGTAAATTGCGTTCTGTGAACATAGGGGTGCATCCTTATTCCCCATCGTCAGCAGCAAGTGACACTAGATGGTCCTGTGCAGTGATGGTTGTGCAGCAGGGAGAATTTGCACGTGGTACCTGATTTTTTTTTTTTACTCTATTGCTATTCCCACCTTCACCCAAAGCCAATAAAATGTGAGATCTCACTGATTCTCAAAAGGCCCATGAGACCCTGGAGTTTAATGTGAAATAGAGTAAGCTCTTAAGGGCAGGCTTGTCTAGAAGGAAGGTCAGACCAAGAGACACCCACACCAGCTCCGCTGAACTCTTCTCATACCAACCAAATGGCCCATTGATTGGACTAGATTAGGATTCATATAGATACTTACACACATTCCAGCTTCTTCCCTGAAGAAGTCGCATTTGCCTCCTCTCTCCCTCCCTCCCGCCCCCAATCTCAATTTCTCTTTCCATTTCACTAAAGAAACCATAACATTGGGCAGTAAGGTTCCAGACTCCTAAATTGTTCATGAACAATATAGACTAAGGGGCCATTAATGCCTGTGGCTGGCCCTCCAAGCCTGTTATATAAAGACTTTATTGACTCAAAAAGGTCAGCAGAATGAGCCCCGACCTGTGCTTCCGTAATGACTGAGATTTTCCTCTGTGTGTCTGATAGGATTTCCCTGTCCCATTCCTTACTTGGAACGAGATACCGAAAGCATTCTGGAAGGATTGGAAGTGTTTACAGTGCTGCCTTCAAATCAATAGCATGAGAGTCAAAAAGCAAAGGGATGGGGACCTTTTCCTCCTCCCTACTTGGGAGTCCATTCTGTGGGACTCTTCCCTCTCCCCACGTGGGAGTCTGTCTGTCCTTCAATAAATCTCCACCTTTGCTATACAACAATAAATAAATAAATAAAAGCAAAGGGACGTCATTTTCCCTCTCTTGTCAGAGACAAACTCACAAATGAGGTCGGAATCAGACTTGAACTGTCTTCTCTCTATTGATGGAGACAGGCCATTCTCTTCTTGAATTTTCTTTTCTAACAGTCCCTCTGTCAGTGGTTCTCAACCTTCCTAATGCCGCGACCCTTTAATACAGTTCCTCATGTTGTGGTGACCCCCAATTTCATTGTTACAAATTGAACATAATGAAAGCATAGTGATTCATCACAAAAACAATATGTAATTATATATGTGTTTTCTGACGGTCTTAGGCGACCCCTGTGAAAGGGTCGCGACCCACAGGTTGAGAACCTCTGTGTCTAAGCAAACGTGAGCTTATCCTGTTGTGCTAGGATGATGTACAAGGAAAACAGAAACTCCTCTGCTAGTGCCAGTGCCAGGATGTGTTCACCAGAATGGGGTGGAGGGACTGAGAGGGTTATACCCTGGCCCCATGAGCTCCAGGGAAGAAGAGGGCTGACTCCTGTTTGAGGACAAGCTGGGGAGGCCATGGCTGTGGTCTGCCTTGTCTATATCCACCTGCGAAGCACCAACTTACCACAAAGAGTAACAATTACCAGTGGATTCTGTATTTACCATTCTGAAAGAAATGAGTTTCTGTAGCTCTGGCTCATCAAGGGTTACTTGGGAGTCTGCATGTTAGGAAATCACTGATCTTTGACCTGGTATGGTCACTCTCAGGAGCTTTACCCTAGAGAAAGACAAGCTGCTCCTATAGTCCTAGTGGGCAGAATGGCATTGGGTGCGGAAAACAGATATCAGCTCCACATAGAGAAGAGCATTCTGATAATTTGAGTACAACGTTAAAAAAAAAAAAAAAGTGCTACCTTAGGCCAGTGGTCGGCAAACCGCGGCTCGCGAGCCACATGCGGCTCTTTGGCCCCTTGAGTGTGGCTCTTCCACAAAATACCACGTGCAGGTGCGCACACGTACAGTGCGAAGTTGACTTAAAACTTTAAGTCAAGTTTTTTAAGTTAATTCTAGGGAACGTTGTGGAGTGAAAGAAGATGTAGTGTTGAGGATTGAGAAAGTTATGTTGAGATGGTTTGGACATATAGAGAGGATGAACGAAAGGAGATAGATGAAACAAGTATACAAGACGAGTGTGGATGGGAGAGTTGGAAGGGGTCGACCTCAGCGAACGTACCTCAATCAGACTGAGGACGTTTTTAGCAAAGGCCAGCTTAGGAGTACCCTAACTAAGTTAATAACAATGCCTACCTATATAGTTTAAGTTTAAAAAATTTGCCTCTCAAAAGAAATTTCAATCGTTGTACTGTCGATATTTGGCTCTCCTGACTAATGAGTTTGCCGACCACTGCCCTAGGCGGTAGCACATTCCCTATCCATGGAGGAATCTAAGTAAAGGCCAGGTGGCCACTGGGCGGTGATATGGTAGAAGGAATTCAGAACCTTCTTCTCGAAGTGTGGGCCCAGAACGAGAAGCATCCGTACCACCTGGATGCCTGTGATACATGCAAACTGCCAGGCCCCACCTAAGACCCATGGATCAGCACTTGCATTTTGCTAGGATCCCCTAAATGACCTGTAGAGTTGAAGGAGCACTGTTGGATAGGATTTTGCCAGGTGTTCAAATATGTTTCTAAGTTAATTGTGTGGGGCACGCGTGTTTTACCATGAACGTGGGACTTCTTTCGGTGCTCAGCACCCAATCCCTTAGAGACAGCACCTACCAGAAGGTTGTGAAGAGAATCCCAAACACTCTTTCACTCAGATATGGTTTTAAGGTAGTGGAATGAGGGAGTTTTCCTTATCTTCTGTCCTCCACTCTCATCTACCAAGTGTGCTAAGATTTATGCCACATGTTATTCCTCGGAGTTCAAACATTGAAGGACCCCATGAAAGTGATAACATCTTAACTAGATGGTGTAGTGCTTTAAGCCATTATTACCAATTAAGCTATTGACGCTAATTAGCACATCAGTTTGCTATCAGAGAGCAGGGCTTATCATCTTTGTATTCCTACTACTTAGTATGTTGCCTGACAAATATCAATATCTAATTTATTTTCTATAATAGCTCACTTCAAAAAAAAAGGGATTTGGGTGGCATTACCCGGCCCAATAAGTACATGTGGAACTGGAATGGTTCAGGTTCTGTGAGAATAAGTCAAGGATCAGGTGGACAAAGAGATTTTCCCCAGTGGAATTTCTGGGCAGAAGGGGTCCCAGGGGTGGTGGGTGGAGGGACTGGGGGAAGAAGCATATTGATTCTTCCCCACGATGCATGTATTTGCTTAGTGAGCCACCCAGTGCATGCTCTCCGGCTCCTTGCCTTTCTCATAATGGACTCTAGAACTTGGATTATGTGTCAAGGTTCACACATTTCAATGTGATATTTTAATGTGGCTAAGATCATGGGCTCTGAAGCCAAAATACGTGTGTTTCAATCTTGGCGATGTCCCTTATTAGTTGAGTAATAGTCTCGGGCACATTACTCAACCTCTTTAATCCTCAGTGTCTTCATCTGTAAAATAAGGAAAATACAGTAGGAACAACCCATAGTGTTACTGTGAGGATAAAATGATGTAACGTGCTGTGCTTTGCACCATGCCTACCCACGTTAAGTGGTAACCAAATCCTCTTGTCTTTGCCATGTGATCATTTTCTGGGGCATGTTTCCCATGCTATCCAAACTTGCATTTAAATATAGTCACATACTTACTAGCCTCAGAATTTCACAGACCATCTCATGGCTTCTCAGCACCACTGACTGATTTCTGATTCTACATTTCCCTCTGGCTGGCTGTGTGCTCCTTGCTCCAGACGCCACCACCATTCTTTTCCTGTAGATGGAAATATTTTCTCAGGCACTCTTTATTTGTCTAAGGGTGTGAACGACCCACGGTCCCTCATAAGAAAGGGACAAGGCTAGAGGTATTTCACTTAATTTTCATTGCCTTTTGCGCTCCAGGAACTCTTCAGGCATAAAAACAAGATGCTAAAGACGGAATTAAGTGGAATAAGTTATGACCAAGCTCTTCGCACAATCTGCAAATAGAATTCCGTCCACACAGAAACACTCCTGTTTGTAAAGGAAGGCGGGTGAGGAAACTAGAAAGAAGAATGACACCTCCCCCTTATTTATTTATTTTTTTAAAGGGAGATGAACTTGTTCAGTAAGGAGACAAAGGAGTGTATGCACATTATTTCACCTTTCCATACCTCTGCAGGAATGCTTCGAAGGAGAGGATTACGCATCCCTCAAATCTTTTTAAGAAGCAAGCACCTTGGAAACATATCATTAGGGTTCAGTGTCTCAGGCTGGGTGCCCTGGGAGAATTTGCCAGTTTCCCCATTAATTTCCGCCTTCAGTTCCAGGATCCTATCTGGGTACCATATTGCATTTAGTCAGCACATCCCTTTAGTCTCCTCTGGTCTGTGTCCAACACAGAAATCCATTTTTGTCAACAGATATCACCACGGGCCCGGGGGGAAGTGCTGCCCACTTCTCTGTTATTTTACAATCGCTCATTGAGTTCCTACTATGTGAGACAAGTGAAAAATAATGAGTTGACTCACTGAGGGTGGTTACAGATAGGAAGAAAAATAATGACTATACACCATGTGATATGTACAGTTACAGAAAATATAGCATGTGTGATCGTAACCCTGAAAAGAAAAGATGGCTACGGCCCTGGATATCCTTGCCAGGAAAACACAACGACCCAATTCATATTTCCTGGTAGAGGGCTTATTGGGACAGACACCGTGGTCAGATGAATCAATTAACTTGGGATGTTCATTTATAGAAGAGATTGTGTTTCAGCACAGTTCGAAGAGAAAAAAATGTGAGCATTGTTGGCCCCTATGAATCCATGATTCTCCAAAGAGAGCCTGGTGGAGGCGGAGGGAATTGTATACAGAGCCACGCTTTTCCAAACCAGCTGTGAACTGCAGCCTTGGGGTTCTCTTGGCACCAAGATCTACATTGAGGTCCAGAGAGATAAATGACCACTCTATCTTTTCCTCTGCCTTTTCATAACAGATTTCTTGAAAAGTTGCCTGGATGTGCCTTCTCCCTTTTTCTCACTTTCCACTTAACCCCCAACCCATAGCTGTTTGGCTTCGGCCCCCTATTTTCTCTACAAAGGAATGTTTACCAAGGCCATGAATGACCTCCCTGACAATAATCGAAGAGAAAGATGTAAAAGTCATCTTACCCCAACCCTTGGTAACCTTCTGCATCGCTGATCACTCCCTCCTCACAGACGCTTACTTCTCTTGGACTGTGTGGTATATGCATATCCTAATCTGCCCCTCCCACCCCCACCCTTGTCCTTGGCTAGTCCTTCTTCAGCCAGGACATTGAAACCCACACTTTCAGACTCAGTTCTAGGTCCTCTTCTCCCTGAATAATTTTCCTGAGATTATTTCCGTGATTGCTTCAATTACGGTTGGGGTTAAAAGGCACCATGGATCATCTCTCTCTCCCACGAAGGTCTGAACCCACGGAGAAGTCCAAAGTCAAACAGGCATTTAACTATCCACTTTATTATGGGGAAAGCTGAATTGCAGAATGCAGTCTTGATTCCAGTCCAAAACGAGCTTCTCACTTAATGCCCTTCTTTCTCCCAATTGGTTTTATTCACTCAGCCACAGGCAGAATAATTTGTCAACTGTAGCTGTAGAGACAGGACCTGCCAGGGGGCTTGGAGCGGAAGGAACAGAAAGAAGAACACACATGAACCACAGCTAGTCCTTTTAAGGGAAAAGTGGGGGTGGAGGGAGAAAGAGAGAGAGAATCAATTAATGAATGTATATGCACAGAGACGGGTAATGCATTAACCCTGCCCAGTAAAGGAACAAGGACACAGACATGTCAGACCTGTGCATCGTTCTGATCAGATTAATCAATCTTATTTCTGGGGTGTGTGTGTGTGGGGGGGGGGCAGTGAGAGGTAAAACAGAAAGAGCAGATTCTTTCCCAGCCCTTTTCCTGAGGAAACTGAAATTACAGGAACCCGAAGAAACGCAGAGAAAGAGAAAGATGATTCTACGATTCACCACCTCCACAAAGATCACTCACAAATCTTCACTCTTAGTCAAACACTGTCCTCTGAGCTGCAGGTTTGTCTATTCCATTTCTTAGCTGACATCTGCACTTGGGTGCCTCAAAGCCACTGTAGTTCAACCTCCCCCCAAAGAAGCGTATCGGTAACCACACACTGAGCTGTCACTGTGTGCCGGGCACTGTGCTTACAGCTTTATGTTGATTATCTCATCTGATCTTTATATCAACTCCAGGAAGTAGGTGGTGATCATTAATAAGATTAAGCGTGGAGAGTTTCAGGCCACACTTTTGGTAAACAGCAGATGTGAGACTAGAACCCAGGTAGTCCGACTCCAGAACTATTAGCTGGCATATTACACTGCTCTACCCACCCAGCCCAGAGAACTGCTCTCTTAAACTAGGTCTCAATCCAGTGAATTCTTTCTCAATCATGACATTATGTCCATGCAGAAACAGAAGCAGTAACTAAGAAATTGGTCTTGGTGCCTCCCCTTACCTTATCCTCATCTCTACCAAACCCTGTGGATCCTGTCTCCTAAAAATTTCTACCGTCCTTTGGAGGGACCTTCACCTCCATCGTCATTGTCTAGTGCAGTGGTTCTCAACCTGTGGTCTGGGGGTCGAACGACCCTTTCACAGGGATCACCTAAGACCATCGGAAAACACATATAGCATATCAGATATTTACATTATGATTCATAACAGTAGCAAAATTACAATTATGAAGTAGCAACGAAAATAATTTTATGGTTGGGGGTCACCACAACATGAGGTACTGTATTAAAGGGTTGTGGCATTAGGAAGGTTGAGAACCACTGCACTAGTGCTTTAGATACGTCTCCTCCCCTTCCTGTCTGGGCCATTGCAGTGCACTTACCACTGGCCACATCCACGCCTGCTCCCTTCCAACCCACTCAGCATGCTGCCTGTAGTGATCATGCCCCTCCCCTCCCCCCAAATTAGAAGTCTCCCCTAGCTCCCATTACACCTGGGATGGAGACAAAGCTGCTTGGCAGAGCCTGCCTGGCCACCCTCTCCTCCTTCAGACACATCTGACCCACTGTCCCACTCTTGTCCTATGCTCTTGCCACTGGGGTCTTCTTTCAGTGCCTTAAACAAGCAGTCATTTCCCACGTGTGCTGTTTCCTCTGCCCAGACACCCCGTCTCTGCCAGGACACCCCCTCTCTGCCCAGACACCCCGTCTCTGCCAGGACACCCCCTCTCTGCCCGGACACCCCGTCTCTGCCCTAACCTAATTAACTTCTCCTTCTTCAGATCTCAGATGTGATACCTCCTCCCCAGGGAAGCCTTCCCTGACCAGTCACACCTCCTAATTCTCCTCTTTAATCCCATGCACCTCCATTTCAAGGCAATCATCACAATTACAATGACATCTATGTGTGATTATTTACCCAAAGACTCTGCCTACCCCCAGAGTTTAAAGTTAAGAGGCCAGAGGTCCTGTCTGGTATTGCTTTCCATTGTATTTCAAGTGCCTGGTACAGGTCTACCACAAGATAATCACTCAATAAATGCTGCTTGGATTCACTCGTAATGACGGTAATAGTTGACCTCAGTCGGGGCACTTTCTAGATGCCAGGCGCTATTTTCAGTGCTGTACTCATTTTGTCATTCATTTCTCATGATGGTATGGAGAGAGGGCTACGTTGCTTGTCTCCATTTTATAGATGAGAAGACTGAGGGTGGGAGAGCCGTGACCCAAAACCTGATCTATCCTCCTGATCTGCTTGGTGTTTGGTACGAGGCTGAGCTGCCTGTGCAGCACTGACTGCTGGGCCATCCCTTTAAGAGCTTGAAAGAAGAAACCAAACCTCGAGTTACTCGGGAAATGGCTTAGCTGTCTACTACCTATATATTTTAAGTGTAACTTCACTTGACTGAGACGGAAGTTATTTGTGACTACGTTAAGTGTAAGTTTCCATATTTCTGATGTGTTAAATGGAACAGGACAATGAAAGAACGCAGACACCACAGAGTCAAGGACAAAGTGCCCTGGGCATGCCACGGGAAGCACTCCGGGACAAGAGCGTGGGGACAGGCGGGCAGGCAGGAGGGAGGCTGAAAAAGACACATCAGGACTTTAAGAAGCGCAGAGTCTAAGGTTCAGGCAAGAGAGCTGGAACTCTCCTCTGTGGTTTTCTTCAAGCCCGGCCCCGGGAGGAGAAACGCCTCATCTGTATGGCAGGTGGGAGAAGGTCTGGTGGGGAGTGTGGAGATGAGGTCCTGGGAGGCAGGCTGCTCCAGGGCACTGAGGGGATATAAAGGGGGAATTTTCACCTGGAATGTGATGCAGGAGCTTTCCAACTGGCAAGGTGCAGGACCGGCCTGGGATGGAGGCTTGCTGGAAATTAATAAGCCAGGTTGTTGCAGGACCAGTAATGACAACAGCTGCCCTTGACTGAGTCCTTAAGCAACAGGCTAAGGGCTTTACAGACGCTCTTATTCCTCATGACCACCCTGCCAGGGGGATGTTCTTACCTTAATTCATCAGTTAAGGAAAGCGAGCCCTAACCTGTTTGGCTCAGTGGATAGAGCATCAGCCTGTGGACTGAAAGGTCCTAGGTTCCATTCCAGCCAAGGGCATGTACCTTGGCTGTGAGCTCAATCCCCAGTAGGGGTGTGCAGAAGGCAGCTGATGGATGTTTCTCTCTCATCCATGTTTCTAACCCTCTATCCTTCTCCCTTCTACTTTGTAAAATTAATAAAAATATATTGGAGGAAAGAAAAAAAAAAGGAAGGCAAGACTCAGAGAGGGCAGGGGCTTGTCTAGGGTCACACAGCGAGGCTCCAGCCACGCCTGTCTGATCCCTAAGGCGCTTTGCTATCTGCCCTTTGCCTCCCAGAGTATGGTGTGTGGCCTATGCTGCAAACATGATTCTGTACAAAGCCTGGCATGCTCACTCATTCATGACTGCATCATGCATTCATGCAATCAGATCTACTGCACGCCCCCTGAAGACCGAGGCTCGGATGCAGACAGATGGACCAAGGCCCCAGCCCCAGAGCCTCAAGAAATATAGTGGTGATGCCAGAACCAAACACAGGTTTTCTGTTCCCTGGTGACATTACAGGCTGGGATCTGACACTTTTTTCCAGGGAATTGCCACAAAGCAAGGAGCCTGCCCAGGGCAAGAAACCTACCTGTGGTCTCTTTTCATCCGCAGACAATTAGAAAACCTGAGATGCCACGCTCACCATCACCCGGTGACATTTCCACGTCTGTGCCACCAGAAACTCTCAAGGTCTCTTGACCCACCTTAGTTCCCTTCCCACCCAGCACTCCCTGGCCTCTCCTGGGAGGAGGGCGGGCTCTCCCAGCACAGGGCTTGCTTCTAAATGCCTTGTTCTCCCAAAGCCAAAATCAATACCCAGTCCTGCTGGCTTTCATCCTGTGGAACCACATGCTTCACTGCCTCCCACGCCCTCCTGCTCTCATCTCTTTCAGCCCCTGGGGAAACAGGACTCTTCTGTACACCATCATTCACATGTGAGAGTCCCTCAGACAAAATTTCGACTTCAGAAGCGAGATGAAGCATTATGGAAAATAAGCTCAAGTTTCCTGCTTTCTTTATTTATTTTTGAAGAGATGGATTTGCTTGCTGTTGTTTTTAGTTTTTAAAAATTTTTTACTGAATTTTGGAGTGACATGGGTTAATAAAATGATGTAGGATTCAGGTGTATAATGCTATGACACGTCACCTGAAAAATTGTACTGTGTGCATTGTTGGTTTGGTTTATTCTGTGGCTGTGGTATTTTGAACGGGTTTCTCTCCCACTTGAATATTCCAGTGAAGATTTTACTCTTTAATTTCTGCATCTGTGTCCTGGGAAATGAGCTCGGTGTCACTCCGCAGACCCTTCTGGGGACTCCCTCCTTCCCCAGCCCGACTGACGTGTGCCGAACAGGCAATGGGAGCTGCTCTCTTCATGTTCCCTGGTCCCCCGGTCTGCGTGTGCTCCTGAAGGTCACACAGGACTTTTCACCTCCCCTGTCTCATTTTCCAAGTTTCCTGGAATGTGAACATCCTCTCGGGAGGACAGTATTATCTGCAACTTATTATAGAAATGTAATGAAAGCTTCCTGACCTGCATACTGAGATGGCCAGATGGGTAATGTTGAGCCCTTGCAAAATGAGCTCTTTACCATTTAGCTTCCATAGGGGGTGGGGGTGGGGGGGTAGAGAGGGAGTTTGATAATTTCCAAGCCTCTGGTGGTGTTTTCTTGGGTCAGGATAAAGGCATTGGCTGTTTTCTAGCTTATGCTAATTACACACGGGGAGTGAAAGAGAGAGAGAAAATCTACCCCATGGGGTGGGCGAGGCCACGGCCTGCAGCCCGGGAAGGTCATGGAGATGAGTGAGGTGGCCTTGTGGGGCCTGCACGTGGAGACTGCTCCCCTGTCTAAAGGCCCAGTTTCAGCTTCTGCTGACTTTTTCAAGAGGAATTAAAATCTGGGTGAGTGGATGCTTAATTACTGGCAAGATCCTCCTTTAAAAAGTACTGTTGCCAGTCAGAGAAAGACAGGTATCCCGTGATCTCACTCATATGTGGAATCTAATGAACCAAATAAACTGGTGAACAATTAGATCCAGAGACACAGAAGCGTGGGACAGACTGTGGAACCTCAGAGGAAAGGCGGGGAGGGGACGGGGATGGGAAGAGATCAACCTAAGACCTTGTATGCATATGTGCGTAACCCATGGACAGACAATAGGGGGTGAAGGCCCGGGGCAGGGGTGGGGAGGGCAGGCTAGAAGGGGTCAATGGGGGGAAAAGGAGACATATGTAATACTTTTAACAATAAAGATATTTTAAAAAGTACTGTTGGACATAGAAGATGTGTCTGAGGGTCCGATCTGGCTTCACGCAGCCAGTTTGTGACCTGGCCCACACTATTCCCAAGGAAAGCTGTTGGAATTTGTGGATCTGTGTCCCTGGCCTTCTTCCCTGGGAGGCAGTTGGAGAGGGTGCTAAGACTTCCAGGGAGAGTGCCGCCGGTGAAGGGACTATTTCCTCTTTGCTATGGAGAGCAGGGCGCTGGCCTCACAAGACCCTGTGCTCAGAGGTTGTGGCCATACAGTCGTGGCGTAGAGATGAGGGGCCAGCCAGACCCTGCACCACCTGCCCTGCTCGACCCTGTGTCCCTCAGCTCTGAGTGCTGGCACTGGGGGCTCCTGGCAAAAGGGCTTCATGAGCCGAAACCGGTTTGGCTCAGTGGATAGAGCGTCGGCCTGCGGACTGAGAGGTCCTGGGTTCGATTCCGGTCAAGGGCATGTACCTGGGTTGCGGGCACATCCCCGGTGGGGGATGTGCAAGAGGCAGCTGATCGATGTTTCTCTCTCATCGATGTTTCTAACTCTCTCTATCTCTCTCCCTTCCTCTCTGTGAAAAATCAATAAAATATATTAAAAAAAAAAAAAAAAAGGGCTTCATGAGCCGAGTTCCACCTCAAAACACTGTCCTGTTGGTGGTGTGAGAATAAACATGTAATCTTTTCTGTCAAAGAAGGGAGCTTAGGCACCCGCCGTTTTTGGCTCACATGACTTGCAGATCCCCTGCGGGCTGCCATTTTGAAACGGCAAAGATCAACCCCTTCCTTTAAATTAGCCAATCACGCAAGAGTGTGAGCCCAAACTCTGACCAATCAAGAGTGAGGGACAGATCAGGAATAAAAAGCCGAGTGGATCACCCGCTCAGTGTGCATGTGCTCCCAGACCCTGTGTGTGCACATCCTCTTGCAGGAGGTAAGATATTTGCTCTGCTATCTGGCTCCCGAGTATGCTTTGTGTACTACCAGGACCCCTGATTTTGGGGGCTCGCCTTATTTCTTACAGCGGCAGGGACCTCTCTTGTGGGGACTTCACAACCTCGTGGGGCCATGCCGTGGTGGCAGGTGGCTCCCCAAGAGACAGCTGGTGGGCTCCTTGGGGGACCCTGAAGTGTGAAGCATGGCTTTTTAGGGACAAGGAGACACTGTGCAGAGGCCATTCTGTGCATGTGGGTCTCACTGCACCAACTGACCCTTGACCCCCCATTTGGGTATTTTGCCACAGCATTAATGCAGTTCTTTTCTCTAGCCACACAGTGCACATAATGCCCGCATTGAAGAGACTCTGGAAATGATCAGGTCAGACAGCAAGAGATGCATCTGGAAGGGAGGTCAAGGTCATTGAAATGCGTTGACTTGATCGCCATCCTTGCTCCAGGGCTGCTCACTGAAGGACTGGTTCTCCTGGTGAATGGAGAACCTCTTGCTAATGGTGGAAGTAGAGAGACCTACTTGGTCTGTGTTGAAGCTAAAACAAGGAGCTCAAATCCTCTGGAATCTCTGCCCCAAATGCTACCCACACAGAATCTACCTAACCCCAGCCTCTGGTCTCTCTCGTTTCCCATCAGCTCTGTATTCCAGGCACGACAAAGATTTGGGGGAGAATTGCTCATTCCAGGGAGTACCCAGCATGCTCCCCAGCAAAAAGAAAGCAGGCGAGCTCTATCCCCAACTTCCGCTCTGAGGGTGCAGCCCTCCGAGCAGGGCATCGTGAAGTGTGAGCACCCTAATTTTCGAGTCTTTAGTTTCACTGAACTTCGGGGGCCTCCCAAGCTCTTACATCCTGCAAGGCAATATTGAAAGCACAAGCGAGTGTGTGAAACACAGGTAACCAGTGAAGCCTGAAGAATCTAATTTCGCAGGAGGGCATCTTCAATAGGCCCGGCGGTTCAGCTGGGAAGTAAGCCATCCCGCTGCTGGGGAGGCAAATCGGCTTCATTTCCATCCGGAGCCATCCGCAATTTCCAGCCCAAAGAGATGGGGCCCGAGCGGGTTTTCCCATCATCATTACGGTCCAGTGTCTCCATTTGAAAAGCTGTGCGTGTGGACTAGACCAGAACAGGGATTATTTCAAATACTGTGCCTCCCGATGTCATGTAAATGGCCCCAATACCTTTGGCTAATAGTAAGCGCGTGCTTAGTGAATCACACAGATTTGGCCGGGCCTGGAGAATTTAATATCAGCAGCAACAAGAATATGGGGCCTTGGGATGGCTGGTTCTCACTTTCCAAGGGTTTTCCCATTTGATCCCTGTGTGGTCCCTCCCTTTCCTGGGAAGCGTAGAGCAGACCCTCAGGCCATGCTGCCTCCCACAATGACCCAGTCTTCCCTGTGGACCCAGCCATGTGCCCTGCTCAGTGGGTGCTCAGTGATGGCTGATCGTTCAAAGCTCAGTAAATGTTACTTAAAATTAAGCGAACACGGCCCACGATTAGATGCTGACTTAATTTCCCACATGGAAAGAACCATATTGAGGTGAAATGATACCACTTAGTTCCTCTGCCACTTCACCACCTAGAGGGTGAGCTCCCAGACCCCAGAGATGCCAGGGAGGACCACAGACTGTCTGCCCGCCCCCACCCCTCACCCCCACCCCGCCAGCTCTGGGAGAGATTCTGGGTGTGGCTCTTTAAAGAATGGGCGCACCCCCAGCACCCAGTACTGGTTGCTCGCAGAGATGAATGTGGAATCAAGTGTCTCACAGCTGGAAAATGCCAGAACCTAGATTGTAACCTGTGTGTATAATTCCTAGTCTTATGCTATATTTTTAACTATGCAAATCTTTTTTTATTGTTGACATTGTTACATATGTCTCCCATTTCCCTCCAATTCATCCCCCTCTACCCCAGCCCTCCCCCCACCTACAGTCTTCGCCACATTATTGTCTGTGTCCATGGGCTATGCATATATGCATGTATGTTCTTTGGTTAATCTCTTCCAGTCCCCCCGTCCCCCCTGAGATCTGTCAATCTGTTCCATGCATCCATACCTCTGGTCCTACCTAGTGGTAAGCTTTTCTTTTTTTAAGTATATTTTTATTGATTTCAGAGAGGAAGGGAGGAAGGAGAGAAAGATAGAAACATCAATGAGAGAGAATCATTGATTGGCTGCCTCCTACACGCCACCTACTGGGGATCGAGCCCACAACCAGGGCATGTACTCTTGACCGGAATGGAACCCAGGAACCTTCAGTCTGCATGCCGAGTCTTGCCCTATCCACTGAGCCGAACCAGCCAGGGCTGATATGCTTTTTAATTGCCTGAGTTTTTTTGAAAATTGGTAAGAGCGACAGGCACAGCCCCTGAAGTCATTGTCACGCACCCTCTGGGGCCAGCCTTTGCTAGTAAGGCCTCCTGGCCCTCCTGAGACTTTATCCTGCAAGAGAACTTGCGTCTGGAGCCTCACACAAAGGGTCAGTGTCAGCGGCATCAGGCATCTAAGCCCATGAGTGGAGGAGGGGCGAGGATGAGACTGACTCTCTGTGTTGGCCGCCTCCTTGGGCAGAGCAAGTGGCCTGGGCTGGGTGGAGCCAAAGCAGCAGCTGGTGTGAGGCAGAGGCCGAGGGGTTGGGAGGCAGAAAGAGACTCAGTTAAAATTCTCTGTCACCCACTGAACATGTCCCCTCGGTGGCCATGAAGTCAGCGAATGTGTAACTGTGTGTGTGTGTGTTTGCTTCACCCCCCTTTCTCTTTTTCCTCCACCAAATGCAAATGAGTAGATGTGTATTCACAGCCTAACAAGATGTCAAGGAGAGAAGAGTAGCCTTTTCATCCAGAGGGGAGTCCAGGGACCAGCCCCTCCGCCCAGTGAGGAGAGGAGGACAGGAAGTAGGAGGGAGAGGAAGAGGGCGGGGAGATGGGGGAGGGCGAGGGACAGAAGCTGTGGAGAAGGCCATGGACAGACCCTGGGCAGGAATGTGGGGGTGGATGCTGGACCACGCCTACTCACTTACACAGGTGTGGGCATCCCTCCATCATCCTGCACTTGACCTCAGAGGAGAGCTAATCACCTTATCCCTGGGAGCTTGAAGAATTCAACTCTTGCTTGACAGCTGTTGGGGGGGGGGGGGGGGGGGGGGAAAGGGGGAATATATACATAGGTGAAAATTAGATGCCATTTTCTTCAATACTTAGGTAAAATTTGATCAGGTGTATCAAAGGCTGATTTCTGAATAAAGTTGGTGAATGTGAATCATACGAAAGAGCCTTAGTGTCCACACAAGACAAGTCCTGGCCTTGGGGCTTCCACACAGGCTATGCTTTCCGCAGGAACAATCTCAGCTTCTCTCCTACTCCCACCCCAGCGTAGAGGTCACATCTAGGGCGGTTTCCCCACACCCTCCATCTCCCCTCTGCCAACAGGTTGCATTCTCTTTCTTTTGTGCTCTCCTAACAAACTATTTTTTAAAATAACCTATTATCACAAGTGTAATCAATGACATCATGAATGGGTGAGTATGTGTCTCCCCTACTACCCTGTGAATTTTAGGTGGCGGAGGACAGCCTTTTTTTCTGACTGTCCATTATACCTCTTGTACATCATGCATAGTAGGTATTTACCTGGTCTAGAGTAGGTACATAATACATATTTATTCCATGAATGAATGAATGAATGAATGAATGAATGAATGAATACATGAAGTACCCAAAGGCAATCTCTTCATTAATATAGTCCTTTGCATTGTTAGGTTTGACAGAGCAATTGAGTTGATACTCTTCCCCGGGGGACTGGCTTTTCAGGTCATTTCACTATGGACATTCCCTTTGCTGAAGATCACTTTTCACTTATGGTGACCACATTCCATTCTCTCCCCTCTGGGTCTGCATCAAAAAGTCTCCGCCCAGAAAAATCCTGCCAGAAGTCCTTTAAAAGCTGCTGACTCCCCTCACTGGGTGCTGGAGCCATCCAGGCTCAGCCACCTGGTGTGCGGATGATCGAATAAATTCGGAATCCCTCACCACTCTGGCCTTGTGTGTTCCTCCTTCAGCAACCTAACAGTATAACAACAACAACAACAAAACACTATTAAGTGTGGGACAGAGGGAGTCCTTGCATCCTCACCCAAGATCACGCAGCTAGTAGGGACAGAGGCAGGACTGGGACCCAGGTTTCTCTCTCACCTGTGAAGAACCCAGCCCTGGCCCAGCATGCTCCACTTCCCATCTACTTCTAAAGACTTCATTTGGAGAGGTGTGCCTAGCCTAACAGCTCTCCCTGGTCCAAAGGAAAGAAGCGTGGGCAGAAGTAAAAGTGTGACAATCAGCTTCATTGCACAATTGCCTGGTTTCGGTTCATTTGTTCCCTTACCTTATTGCTATTTAAACACAGTTTTGATGATTTTTGTTTGCTTTAGAGGAAGAAAAAAAGATTCAGAAAAGGTATAAAATTGCATATTATTTACCCCAGAGACGAGAACAGTCCTGCCAGTAAATATGCATTAAAGCTGTTGTATTTGTATTTGTATTTGGAAGGTGTTTAAGTAGACCCAGCAGACTGTAATACCTCTCTTCAGAGTTGGTGGCATCTATTGATTAAATATGTATTTATACATTCCTTCTACTTTTAAAACATGAAGTTGACATATATTTTAATCCTATAATAGACTTAGAAGAGTTGATCAGTGAAAATACATATTTATGTGTTCCCTTAAGAAAGATTTTATTAGGCATACACATTTTAAAAACTATTTCTTGCCACATATATTGATGTCTGTTAAACGTGGATTTAATTAGAGGTGCGAGTGTGCGTGCATGGTTTGTGTGTGTTATTAGGACATAGTTTGGTTGAATATAATGGGATTTTTTTTTAAACCAAAATACAATTTACAGGAAGTAGAGACAGAACATAAACTTTGGAGTAAGAAAGACCTGGATTTATCTGCCACTTATTAGCCTTGAAGAAGGAACTGGGGAATTTCTGTGACCTGGCTTATTTCTTTCCTTTCTTTTTATGGTTTTAAAAATATATTTTTTATTGATTTCAGAGAGGAAGGGCAAGGGAGAGAGAGATAGAAACATCAATGATGAGAGAGAATCATTGATCAGCTGCCTCCTGCATGCCCCCTACTGGGGATCGTGCCTGCAACCCGGGCATGTGCCCTTGACCAGAATTGAACCTGGGACCCTTCAGTCCACAGGTCAACGCTCTATCCACTGAGCCAAACCGGCCTGGCTTATTTCTTTATCTGAGGAGTGGGAATAGCAAGAAGGTATAGTGAGAATGAAGAGAAAACACTCGAGAATCTAGCATTTTGTCTGGTTCAATAAAGGCTGTTAAAGCTTAATTGCTATTCACACACTAGCACACTAGGGTTAGTGTGCATGTACCCCCGTCCTCCCCCCACCTCACCAGAGTGGGGTTAGAGGCTGCCATGTGCCGCTCAGTGCCCTCAGTGCCCATGGGGGGAGGGGCATAGCACATAGTTGGTGCTCAGGGAATGCCCATGAGTGCAGAGGCTGGGAGAACTTCCACCCTTTGTGGTTCAAGCCCGGTGGTGAAAGCAGGCCTGGCCCCAGACCCTGGCTTCATGCCTGGACATCTCTGCAAGGCTGGGGAAGTTCTTTCAACTCTTTGAATCCTGTGTGGATAACAATGCCTACTTCACTGGCTCATTGAGAAGATAAATAGGGGATTTGCAAGGCCAGAAACAGAGGCGTTGGCACATGGCTATTTAGTAAAATGATAGTGCTCAATATCATCATTTATTTTTAGGGAGGCTTTCACTTTGGGAACAGAAAATCCTGGGTTTGAATGTTGGCTGTTTCCTCACACCCCATGATCGCGACTAAATTCCCTAATCTCCCTGAATCTCAGTTTCCTCGCCTCTCAAAAAGGTGTAATTACACTACCTTGAAAGAAAACGTTAGGGCTAACATGTGATGATCTTTTTAAAACCCTCGTGAGGTTCTAGCATTGTGTCTGGCCCATTGTGCCTTGGTCTACAGAGGATGCAGAAATGATGTCTGTTGATTGTATGATGCCACCAGTCACCAAGTCCTACTAATTCCTCTGTGTCGGCCCCTGCTTTTCCTCTTCGATTGCTGCCACCCAGTTCCAGAATGCTTCGCTATCCCTGCCTCAATCCATCCCGAGCCCTTTACCCAGATTAATTTCCATAAATTAAGCCCCCCTTATTCAGAGCACTGCCCGGCTCAGAAAGGAATTAACTTTTCCCAGCAGCAATAGCAAATGTCTAAATATCATTGGTTTAGAATTCAAAGCCTTTTTCCACTCTGTCTTTCATCCCCCAAATCCTTTCCCAGTTTTTTTTCCTAAAGGGTTTCTGTCGGCATCTGCTATTTCTCCATCTGAATATCCATTTAATTTCTGTGGCCTATCTGATTCCTCCTACCCGGTTCTGTTTCCAGCAGATTCGGCCACCAGCGACAGTTCTTAGGAACTTCTGTAGGATGCTAGATTGTTCAAAGGAGTCACAGATCAATTTGCTTGTGAATGACATGTTTGCAATTATTGGCGCTACAGAGTTTGACTTGAATAGTTAGTATTCAGATGCCCTATTATCTTTTTTGCATGGCCAAATTATGTTAATTTTTAGATGGCCTCTTCAAACCTATTGTACGTCCTTTTCAGACAAGAGCAAATTTTATTCTTTACATTCCCAGTCTTAAAAAAAAAACACACAACTTTATATTAAGTAGGTACTTCAGAAGTGCCAGGTGAGGAATTCATATATTTCTACTTGACCCGTAACGTTTCAGACTTGGTTCTAAGGAAGGAAGTAACTCATTGTTTTGTTCTTTAAAAGCCATTTGGTTTAATTTTGCAGAAAGGGAGCTCTGTTAGTCTGAAGTAACTTGTTGGCCGTTGGTCGTAGGCATAGCTGCTTGGAAACTGTGGATTTTTGCTGTAGGACAGACCTGGGTTTGAATCCTGACTGTGATGAGCTGTGTGGCCTTTAGCAAGTTGTTAAACATCTCTGAATGTCAGTTTCGGCCTATGAAACCCCAGGGTAATAAGGCCTAGGTGGCAGGGCTATGGTGAGAGTTTAGTAAAATAATAAATGTGAACACGTGCCCCCGTCGCAGGCACTTGGGAAAAACATCAAGACTTGCGGCCCAGGAGGCGGGGAGAAGGCTCGCATTCTGGGACGGCCACAGCTCTTGAGCCACACACGGGGAGCTGGGAAGGAATCCATGTCACCACATGGCCTCTGGAGGACGCTCTGGGACAGAAATCGTGTTTTAATATATGTGCCCAGTCCCTTCTCTAATGCTTAGCGCGATTTCTATCACGGAGCCTCAAAGTTGGGCAGATCCTCCTTTAGGGAAAGCATTTACTCACCAGGCCAAGCGCATTGATCCCAGGCTGCTTTTGGGAGGGCTGTGGGCCTTTTAGAACAGGTGTCATCAGGAGAGAGGCCTGAGGTACGTCCCACAGAGAAACGCTGTCCCTATAAACTGCTCTTCCAGAGAGGGACAGGCACTGGGACCAGGGAAGAAAGGCAGGCGGGAGGCCAAAAGCCTCAGGTAGGCACCCCTCCCGTGGCCTTCTCCTCTTAAAAATTCCCCATGACTTCAGCCCGTTTCTGCCTCCCTGAGAGCTAATCTGAATATCCCTGCCTGTGCTGTAATCACAGCGATTGTTTGAGCTCCTAGGGCATCTTGCCTTTGTGGAGTTTCAGAATATCCCAATGGCAGGGAGCTGCCCAATTCTTCGCATCCTCCCGAGAAACTGGAACGCACCCATCCTCCTGCTGGGAATGCTGAATGGCCTCCAAAGGCTCTGAATGGCAGGATGGGGACTCGGGGTGCAGATTTCAAGGTCCCAGTGCCCCTGTGGGTTAGGCTCCTGCCTGGGCCAGGAAGCAAGAAGGCAGAGAAGGCCTGTTCATGAACTTTGGTCACCTTGGCTCTCTTGCGCTCTGAGCCCTGCTTGGGGAGGGTCAGTACCCACACTCCCAGCCCCCTCCTCACCGCCCAGCAGGGCTCTGCTGTGTGCCCACAGGAGCCACACGCTCCGCATGGCATATGTACGCGGTGCCAGTGCACACGGCTGTGCTCCGGAGCTGCGTGGCGAGGCAGGGGCAGCTTCAACTACCCCCGAGTGGAGCCTCCCAAATAGGAGAGGCTCCGGGTGACGCTGGGGAGAGTGGAGCCAATGCGTGCCTCGGAGGAGGGCCGCTCGGAGCCCTGCACAGCTTGGCGCTGCTGCTTCTTGCCAGTTGTGTGTTTGTGCGAGAAAAAAACACCCCGAGACGCTGCTGCCTGGCTGCGCCCCTCGCTCGCGCGCGCTCTCTCTTGCTCCCTCTCTCTTCTGCTCCTTCCCTCCCTCCCTTTGCAAACATTGGATTTAAACCTGCTCAGGATTCAGCACAGAGGAAGGCGGCAGGCAGCCGGAGCAGCAGCACAAGCGGCAGCCAGCCCCGCAGCCGCAGCCCAGAGAGACACCGCAGCCTCAAGATGTACCACCCCGCCTGCTGGGTCGTCTTCTCCGCCACGACCGCCCTGCTCTTCATCCCAGGTACCGGGGCGATGGGGGGGCGGGGGGGGGGGGGTCTGCTTGCTGTGCCGGAGACGCCGAGCTGCCCGAGCAGGAGAGGAGGGGAGGAAGGAGAGCCCACGGGGGCAGGAGGGAGTGTGAGCTGCGTGTGAGGGAGAGAGGTGCTGGCGGTGTGCACGCGCGCACACACCCGCTCACTCACACGCACGCAGCTGCTGGCAGCACGGGCTTGGCTCGCTGGTCCCGGCGATGCGAGCCGGTGAGCTGGGTTCGAGTCTGCACCGCGCTGCCCAGCGAGGCGCTGCTCTTACTGCGAAGGGGACCGACGGGCATTAACCAGTTGTGGTCCCAGGGGTAGGAGCAGAGGGGGCTGTCAGCTCCCAATCCTGCATCCCCCTCGCCACTTCTGGGGGGAGCCGCAGGCTAGCCGGGGCATCCTTCTTTCTCCACCGTGGTTTCTCTGCTCCAGTCTCTACCCCTGCATCTCCCCGTGTCTATTGCCTTCTGTCTCTTCCTGTCCCTTTTCTCTCTCCCTCTCCCTCTCTTCCTTCAGAGAGTCCTCTCTCCCCTACTCTCTCTCTCACTTCAGCTCCCCTCTCTCCCCCCTCCTTCTCCTTGGCTCCCGAATCTCCGGATCTCACACACAGTCCTCTAGGTCTCATCCCTTCTTTAGCCCTCCACCAAATGGGCAGATGATGCACTTGAAAGTCCACATCCTCCCAGTTTCTCCCTGTGACTCCTCGGGAGGGAATCGGGAATGGCACTGGGTGGGATTTGAAATGCTCAGTCAGAAGGAAGGCTGGACTGATTCCCCTGGCTCTCCCCCCTTCCCCCCTCCCCACCCCCCCCAACACCTTCCCTACCTCAGCTAATGATTTAAACGGGAGCCTACCTATCAGAGCCCTCCCTGGTTTGGGGGCAAACACATCCGCAGTGGCCCAGGTGAGATGCTGCAATCCTCCCAGAGTAAGCTGATTGGAAGTGTTGCAAAACCCAACCCGTTTTAATAGATTTGATAATTGCATGCCTGTCGTTGTCTCCAGCCGTCACCTGCATGCCTGCAGGCATCCTTCCAACAATGCTGCAGGGCTGGGCTAGGCTTGCCAAGGATGTGGGAAGCATGGAAGGGTCTGCGGGGTTCCCGCACTGAACCCCAGCCCAGGAAAATGTTCTTCCCCCCCCTGTCCCCCCTCAAAATGAGATACATAGCTTAAACCTAAAATTTCATGTAGATGACATAAGTACTAAGATTCTGAAATCTTAGATATCCTGATATGGGTAAAACACAGGATTTTACATTTTTATATTCAAATCACTTTTTTCTTTTTCTTTTCTTTTTTTTTTTTTTTTTTTTTTTTTTTGCTTTTGGGAACATAAATCCCTAAGTATTTTGTAAACGACCGAAGTGAAATCAGACAAATGGGAGTTTATGTGGGAGAAAGAGAAAGGGAGAAACCCGTTGCATGTTTTGTGATGCTTTTTTTTAACACTGCACTTTGTCTAGCAGAGATGGGCTCTGCATAGCCATGGTCCCAGCTGTTTGTTTTAGGCCCAGAAGTTCAGAGTCCTTGTGCTGCTGCTGTTCTTCCAGATTCAGGCCTGGGAGGGAGATATCAGTGGGGAAGGCAGGACAGGCAACGAACACGCAGTTCCTGCTCCCGCCTGTAGAGGGAGCCAGGCAGGCGCTTTGGGGTCCACAGTGTGAGAAGACACACTTTTCTGTGTGTGCAAGTCCACGTCTGGGAGACAGCTCCTGGGACTTCCTAGCCTCTAATATCCCTCCTACCACTGTTCTGGGCACAGGCGAGCAGAATGATGGAGCTCAGGACCCCACCCCATGGGATGCTGTCTGTGTGCGTGCTCTCCCTGTAGCAGGAATCAGAAAATTACACTTCCCTAGAGGCGGGGAGTGAACCCCAGCAGCCAAAGCTGCATTGCAGTGCACCCTATGGAAGCAAAGGATCGGGGAGCTGCCTCCCTGTACTCCACTGGTGGAGAGCCTGGCCTTGCTTGGAAGGAGGCAGCCACAGGAAAGCTGGCTGGGCCCAGGGAATGGCCTTAGCCTGCCGGCCAGCCAGTCAGCTATCCCCAGAAGCATTTCCTGTGAGGAGGGAAGGCAGGCCACTGGTGCGACCTGCTCTAGGATGGCTGGTCATGCCCTCTGTGCCAGGAACCTGGCCTCAGAGGTCTCGAGCAGAGGAGGGGAAGTTGGCCTTAAGGGTTGCACTTGGAGAGAAGGGGACATCACTTCTTGAAGGGTTCCTGGGAGAGAGGGAACCTGGCTGCATCCAGAAGTTCTGGTCAGCTGCAAGGGCTTACTTGTGACTTCTCCGTCCTCACTTATTTGACTTCCTTTATTATGTTTTCAGATTCCCAACCCTCTTTGTACCAAAGGGTGCTTGTTCTCCCATCGCAGTTAGTACCCGCTCGTTAGCCATTTACTTTGCCTGCATCTAAAGACAGAGGCTAACATAATCATGGAACCCTGACCTGGTTAGGCCTCAATGCCATCTTATTCTGCAGCTTTCTGTTTCTTGGGAAAACACGTTTTCATCCCAGACTAATTTTAAGGCTAATGCTGTTGTCTCCCGGTGCCCTGCAGGGGAGACCGATGGTCACAAATTGCTTTTCTAGGCAGAGTCTCTGGGGTGGGAAAGGCAGTAACAAGTGAAGACTGTAAAGAGCCCAGACCCAAGATGGGGAGAGGGTCTCCCTTGACAATTTGATTGTCACTTAAAAGCACCCTAACTTAAGCTGGGGCTGAAGACACCCCACGAGCCCTGAACACTGAGAGTGAGGGTACTTCTGTTGTCCGAGGTGGGAGGACAGATGAGACTGTGTGCTGAGAGCTTTGGGACCTCGGGCCTGGGGGCTTTGTGGGAAGATGAGTAGGTGGCAGAAACAAGCCTAGAGAAGCAGGACATGAAGGGTGATGGCCATTTGCATCAAAATCACCTGGGGGAGGGGCAGATTAAAACATAGACTTCTGCCCTAGCTGGTTTGGCTCAGTGAATAGAGTGTCGGCCTGTGAACCGAAGGATCCTGGGTTCGGTTCTGGTCAAGGGCACGTGCTGGGTTACAGGCTCCATCCCCAGCAGGGGGAGTGCAGGAGGCAGCTGATCAATGATTCTCTCTCATCATTGATGTTTCTATCTCTATCTCCCTCTCCCTTCCTCTCTGAAATCAATATATATATTTATTGATTTAAAATAAATAATTTAAAAATATTTTTTAAAACAAACCAAAAACCTACCGACTTCTACCCCCACTGCAGACAGGTATTTTTACCAAGCATCCCAGGTCCTGGCCTACAGCCTTCAGATGGAAACCCTTCTCTGCCTGCCTTTCGTTCTTTAGCTCTGAGAAATGGGAGGGCGGGGGCATGGGGTGGGATGGGGCGTTGCTACCTTTAGTGGCCAAGCACTGCCCCCCAAACAGCCAGCTCGCTGCTAGGAGGAGTGAATCTCTAGCCTGGAGGGCTCCTTTACTCTAGTGTAGCTCACTACCCCTTTCCTCAGCTCATCCCCCTGTGCCTTCTTCTGTCTTGTGACTCTAACCAGGGAGTTAACGGGGAGTCCTCCCCGGCTACCTGGACTGGACCAAGCAATGTCCCGTGCCCAGGTCTGCGAGGCAGCATCCATAGCCGCAGCCGGGCCTCCCGTGTCTTGCTACGCTTGGCACTATGAGAGTCAGCAAGCCTTGACTTGGACAGACAGTTCTGAGAGGGGTAGGGTTTCTCTCCCCCAGCATGCAGCTGCTCACAGCCTCCTTCAGGCAAGTGCCCTGGACTGTGGGGTCTTGAGGCTGGATGCTTGGCTTTGGGGTGAGACATGGGGGAGGGTTCCAGGGAGTCCTTTCCCCACCCCTCCCCCCTCTCCAGCACAGTGTTGAGGAACCTGCTAAGGTTGCCCAGGTTTGTATGAGGGATCCAGTAGGCGAATCATCTGCCACTGGGAAAAGCCTAGCCCCAGAGTGACTGTAAAATACACGAACAAGGACTCAGAGTCCATTTGTGATCAAGGTCTCATCATCTCTCGGCCCATCGTAGATCTGTGCCCTCCCTCCCCCAGTCTCCAAGCTGTCCTGTGGCCCTCAATCCCTTAAAATGATAGACATGTGAATAAGGTCAGACCACTTCCTGGCAGCATGGACCCTGGGGCAGGAGCAGACTCGGGGGAGGAGACAGGTGTAGGCTGCCCCATAAAAATGTTTTCAGTAGCTTGGCGCTGGGCAGAGTGGCTCCAACTGAGATTCGTCAGAGACCCCACATGGCTCGGGGTTCTCTTGAAGTGCTTCAGTCCTGCCTGCCTCTGGGCTTTCTCTCATTCTTAGCGCCCTCTGCCATGTCCTGTTGCCTGGGAGATGCCAGGGGATTCCTTAAACAGTTGGCACTTGCCTGGGTTTGTTGTTTAGCAGCTCTGGGCCTCTCCCACCAGCCAGCAGGAGCCATACCTCACCCTGCAGCAGAGCTTCCCTGGGCAGAGGCTCTTGCCATGAGGGGGACTTGACCTGAGCCTCTGTTGCCATCAGCAGAACTGACACTCTGCCTGGGAGCTCTCTGAGGTGTGCTTGGTTAGCTCTCTGGGTCTCAGCCTACTGCTTCTTAGGATGGGTTCCAGTGATGCATTCTTCCTGTTTCCAGTAGGACAGAGTAGCCGAAAGCATAGGATAGATGATAACAAGATAAACATGTATGAGTTTTTTAACATACAAAACACACACTGAGAAGGGGAGGGGAGAGGGCATGCCTTATTGTTGGAGACAGAGGCAAAGCTGGACCATCCCAACTCATGTCTTTGTCACAGAGATGAAACTAGCTGAACACAGTCCCCACCATGTATTTATTCAATAAGATTTTATATAGATTCTGATGAAACATATACATTAGGTACGGTACTATCCTGCCTCAAGAAATATAGATCCAGTAAAACAGGAAATTATTTAGTCTTTTTCTTTTTTTGGACCCCAATGAAATATGCATGCTAGCTCGGAGCTTCTTGGACCGTGGTTTCTCTGTGTGCAAAGCGAGGGCAGCAGACATGGCCCCTTTGGTCTCTTAAAATATTGCTTTGAGGGGTCTGGGTGGGGTGCTGTGCCCATGGCCTTGTGCATCAGCCTCTGCCTGTTGGTACTTCAGGAGCCCTGCTACCTTCGGCCCATGGGCTGTGGTTTTCCCGAGCCTGGCTCACTGGATGGGAGCCATGGACTGCTGCCACGGCCTGCAGCTGCCTGAGCTGGGGAGAAGGAGCGATGGAAAGCAAAAGCTAGCTATTCCTGTCAATGAACTCAAGTGTCGGCCCGCAGATGGCCCGTGGCCGCTGACAAGCCCGGCTGTCAGCCCCGCTGGCTATTAGCACCTCTGGATGCTGAGTGGCACCTTCCAGACACAAGGGCCTGGGCAGGAAGGAGGAAGGGGACAGGCTGGCATCACCTAGGGCAGTGGTTGGCAAACCACAGCTCGCGAGCCACATGCGGCTCTTTGTGTGGCTTTTGAGTGTGGCTCTTCCACAAAATACCACATGCGGGCACACACATACAGTGCGATTGAAATCTCGTGGCCCATGCGCAGAAGTCGGTTTTCAGAAAGGAGACAGACGAAACAAGTATCCAAGGCGAGTGTGGATGGGAGAGTTGGAAGGGGTCGACCTCAGCGAACGTACCTCAATCAGATTGAGGACGTTTTTGGCAAAGGCCAGCTTAGGAGTACCCTAATGAAGTTAATAACAATGTACCTACCTATATAGTTTAAGTTTAAAAACTTTGGCTCTCAAAAGAAATTTCAATCGTTGTACTGTTGATATTTGGCTCTGTTGACTAGTGAGTTTGCTGACCACTGACCTCGGGTCATCTCTGTTTTCCTCTCCCACTCCTCCTGACCAACCCTGCGAAAGACACCAAGCTCTGGGCCCTGCAGATGTTTGTCCCTCTGGTCCTTTTATACTAAGAATTAGACTTTGCTTCTTAATCTGTGAGGCCTTGCTGTCTCTGCCTTTCCCTGAAGGGTGAGGAGGTGGGTCGCAGTGGGGCACAGACATAGCTCCATTTGCTATGCTTCTACACCACTCCGCTCATGGCCTGAGAAGGTGGTGTTTGTAGGCCCGAGCAGGATTGAAGGTAACACTGAGAGTGGAGAAGAAATAGATTCCACAGTCAGAGACCAACCTGAAGACAGATGTGCTTACTCTGGCCTTCCCGTAGGTGAGTGACTATACATACCCTCCTCTCGTCACCCTCTCCCACTCATGTCAACACACACACACTCCTTCCAAGTCAGAGTCTAGCTCAGGGGTGGGCAAACTTTTTGACTCGAGGGCCACAATGGGTTCTTAAACTGGACCGGAGGGCCGGAACAAAAGCATGGATGGAGTGTTTGTGTGAACTAATATAAATTCAAAGTAAACATCATTACATAAAAGGGTACAGTCTTTTTTTTTTTTTTTTAGTTTTATTCATTTCAAACGGGCCTGATCCGGCCCGCGGGCTGTAGTTTGCCCACGGCTGGTCTAGCTCTTCTCAAAATCACATCCACAACTTCTTAAGGAAAAGCAAGCCACTCTCCCAGGACTCCCATCCCCGCCCTTCAGAACTCCCTGCTGCAGCCTCCATCCAACCCTTGGTCTTCCGGTGGGCACCCTCCGCACAGGCTGCCCCCTCCACCGCCATGGCCATGCGTACATGAATGCTTCCCCTAGTGACTCAGAGGCCTCCCCCTCCTTCACAGCCCCACCCACCCCCACTAGCCTCTGTGTCCCAGAGCTGGACGTTGGCCTTGCACCTCATTTATATCATCCCCCGTAGCCCAGACCCCTTGGTGCTGTGCCGAGAGGCTGGAGGCTCCGCTGCAGTCACCAGGCGAACTTAATTAATTATTTGCAAAATGCTTTGAGACACCCCTGGGCGATGTGTGGGGTAAGTGCAAAGCTTTATCACGATGCAGTCACATTTCCTTCCGTGAGCGGATACTGTGCTGAGAGATCTTGGAGGGCCGAGATGAGTCAGTGCAGGCCATTGATGAGCATGCTGCTTGCACGTCCTGGGAAGTGACGAAGGGACAGTCAGTTGCTCGCCAAAACCCAGCCCGGAGAACTCCAGCACATTCGGCCTCTCAAGGGCCAGGCTCTCTGAGATGGCCTGATGGACAGTCTTTCTTTTTAATTCTTGAACCTTGTCACCTAAGGACACGAATTTACAAATGCTATTTGCTGAGTCTCGGGAGTTTATTTAGTTGTTGTACTAGTCTCTTGATTTATGGTTGACCCGGGAGATTACCTTTGGGCTCATGTGTTTGCCATCCGGGAATTGTGAAATAGGCAGGGTACAGGTCGTTTCTGTCTCAACTTCTCTTCCATCCTTTGAGGTTCAGCTTAAATTGTGCTTTTCTGGGAGAACATTCTCCAGGTTCTGAAGTAGGTTAGGTCTCCATCTTTATTATGCAATAAGTGTAATAAAGTCCACAATAACAGGTTTTTCCTTCTTAACATTGTGAATATATATATCTATATATATATGGATATATATATATAGAGAGAGATATATAGATATATATTTGTTAATACTCACCTGATGATACTGTTTTCATTGATATTTTTAGAGAGAGGGTAAGAGAGGGGGAGAGACAGAGGAAGAGAAGCATGGATGAGAGAGACACATCAATTGGTTGCCTCCTGCATGTGTCCCAACCTGGGGATTGAACCTGCAACCAAGCTATGAGCCCTTGACTGGAATCCAACCCGAGACCCTTCAGTCCATGGGCTGACGCTCTACCACTGAGAAAAACTGGCTAGGGCAAATCCATATATTTTAAAGTAATTTGCTTTATATTTCTCTTTTCTCCCTAGACCATGGTTCATCTGTCTTGTTCTCTAGCAGAGTGACAGATATAGAACAAGTACTCAACATGTATTTGTTGAATGAGTGAGTGTATGAATGAATGGGCAAATGAATGAATAACCAGCCAAGGTCACAAACATACCAAGTGTCTAGTCTATCATTCTCGTCCATCCTCGGAGGCATCTGGGACCCTAGGTCTCGGCCAGCCTTCCAGCTTCCCCATCTGCAGAATGAGAACAGAGAGGCGCGGGCATGTGCTTTGCTAACGGGAGATAAAAATGTGCAAAGAATGCTTATAATGATTACTCATTCCCGTGTTCCTGCTTGTCAATAAACACCAGCTCCAAGCTACCAACCAAACACACACACAGCAGCTCAGAGCTGGAGCCTCATGCTTTCAGATTTCACATCACACGTTGCGACAGACACGCCTGAGAGTGAGAGCCATTCCGTAAACACAGATGTAGGCCCTGATGTGGGCTACTGGTTTCATATAAACGAAAATTACTCAGCAGATTTAATTAGGATGTCTGTTGAAGTGGCCCCAATTATTTGAAAATGTAGAGTCATCCCGTGGTGCCAACAAGGACACGCTGAACCAACACAAGGTGGAATTGTGTTGTTCACAAGGGGTGAAATGTTGGGTTAGGGATAGGGACAGGCTAATAGCATTGGAGTGAGTCATGCTCCTGAAATGGGTTGATGTTCACATGGAAAAGATAAAAAGAGGCTCAGCAAATCAGAAGTAGAATTTTATCGTTTCTTGTACCTAGTCACTTTTTATAGTAGCCTATTTCAGAGTTGCTATTTCATGCCTGTGGGATTGTGAACAGCAGGGATCTTGCCTGATTCAGCTCCGAGTGCTTTAAGTAGCAAGTACATTTACTTATTTCACATGTTATTTATTGAGTGACTACTATGTGACAAGCATTATGCTAGGCACTAGAAATGCAATGACTGAACAAAAATCTTTATGGTCCTTACTCTCTTCAAGTTTACAGTCTAGTGAGTGAGGCAGACATGCCTTAAATAAATACAGATGTGATGGGAAAGAGCATCATGGAACAGGGTAACTCCATGGTATCTTTTACCTAAGAATTAAGGTGACAGGTCAAGAAAAAAAAGAGAAGCCTGTTTTGTTTATTTTTTTCAGGGGCAGTCTCATACTCTGAATGACCATTGTACCTGAGCTAGGAGACTTCTAGAAAACAATTGTTTCTTGATATGCAGAAGGAATGCTCAGAGTAAGCAGTACAATGCCAGATTTTGGATCTGGGTTAACCTGACTTGTTTGATCTACACACTGTGAGAGACACCTGCCTTTGTTATCACTATACCATCAGAACATCTCATTTAAATGTTTTGGGTCTTGGCTCTGCACTAAACCAAGAGAAAGCACACACTGAGAATGCCATACTGTCTATATTGATGATTCATGATTAAATGGTGACTTACAGTGTACAAAGTGCATCCATGTACATCATGATTGGCCTGTATATTAGTGAGTAAACAGGCCCAAAGGGGTCTTCTGCCTTCCCCACTTCTACCACCACCATCACCACCAGTTGCCTTCATAATCGACAACATGGGCACAATCAAAATGACAAGTTCAAACCAGCTGTAGACACATTCAGAATGAAATGTAAAAGTTGAGATTCAGAATGCTGGACATGATCAAGGATGAATGTCTCATATATATGATGATAGAATTGCTAAATCATGACAGTGGTGGAGCCAAGTACCCATGGACATTTCTATTCCCAGGAAGACAGACCTAAGGAAGCCCTTAGCTTCTCTGCATAATCTAACATGGCTCTTCCCAACAGCCCAGTGCCAAGGGATTTCCCACACTCCTCAAAGGGAGAAGAATGTTGGAAGAGAGAATGCAGACAATGGAAATAGCCCATCAGCCTACAGACCCCAAGAGAAGCTGGAGTTTCCTTGGGAGTCCCCTGACTTTATCCCATGGAGAAGTGAGTGCCCAGTCTTACTTGGCACTAGGTGTGTGCCTCTTTGGGTGAGTCCTCAATGGGAAGAATGATGAAAGCTATCAGGAGTCTGCATCTTTCCTGATGGGCCCTACCCTCCTTTTGTTTGGGGCAAAATCCTGGGAGTGGAAGGGCCCTGTCTTAAAACTGCCACGGATTAGCCCCCACAATGTCCATGAAGCATGGACCACTTCTTTATTATGACCTAGATGACTGTGTCCTTCCTTCCCTAATTTAAATGATCTAGTTTAAAAGTAGACAGTTAGCTCTCCTGCCATCACTGTGGGAGAGTAGAGAAGCACTGATCTAGTACCCAGAGACAGGGCCTCTGGCTTTGCCTCTGCACTGTGGAACTGGCAGGGGCCTCAAGCTCTCCAACACTGTTTTACCTACTTCCTATTTCAGCCGTGAAGGTCATAAGAAATGCATGATAGCGATGCCCTCTCTGAAGTGTGCCACGGTTCCAGGTTGCCAGGTCTTATTGCATCCCTTGGGTTGGCCACTTCTATCTGGATATTTCTCTCATCTTCTGTGTCAACCTCTTCATTTTGATTTTCTCTCCTGCTCCGACTACCATGGATCATGGTTATAATTAGCAGTGGAACATATACCCAAGTGCTGTGACATCGATTTGGAGTAGAAGGCCCCTTTCAGGGAACGCCTGCATTCACTTTCCTAAGCTTGGAGCAATGTTTGTTCGGCTTCTCTTTTTTCCATGGAGAGTACTGGTAAGTGACTCATGTTTCCCCGGCAGAGCTACTTTGGCCTGGACAAGAATGTGGACTCTGCATTTTGGGTTGGGATGAAAGAGACGCAGGTGGGGTAGAGAAGAGCTCCAGAATGGAGCCAAAATCAGGTGAAAAGTGCTCTTCATCCCTATGAGTGCCAAGCCTGGGCTGACACATCTGCCTCCAAGCTTGGGCTCACTACTAAGAGTAGAATTTTGGGGAGCATGTGCATATGGAAATGCTACCTTTGTGGAAAGAGGGGATACTTCGGCTCTTCTGAACACATACTAGGGAGGGGACTGACTAATTTCCTTCTTTTTGGGGTGATTAGTGAGTTCCCAGGGATTAGATTCTTTGCCCAGGCCCAAGGGGAAAGCACACAATATGTCAGGTGACTACAAAGCCTTGCGGCCTATGATGGGCTGAATCCAGGATGAGATCATAGATTCAGTGGTGTGCTTGGGTGGTACAAAAGGAGTAATCTGCATCACACACCTGTCTTGTATCCTGCCCTAGTCCAACGTGCTCAGCTTTTTAGTAGCCTCAGAGAAAGACCCAGCCTGAGTGGAGATGGTAAGCTGGCCCACAGTTCTGAAAAGGGCCCTGGAGACCAACACTCTCCCAAGCACACTGCACTGAATGCTTCCGGGGCTGTGTTTTGAGTAGCTACATCCTGTGACTTTGACTCTAAGCTGGGTCTTTGGGGTAGAGTAGAGCTTGTTTATATCTTAACTGTGAGTCTTTGTCTTGTCTGAAGTGGGGTGGGACACCGCTGTCATTCCCCTTTGGAATTCAAACACTCATTTTTAAAATCAGATTTTAATATTTATAAAGGTCTCCTGGCCTAACTTTAGGTGGGCAGACTCTCAGAGAGGCCGGGCTACACCATCTGGCTTTGGTTTTGAACTGCTCAGCTCCCAACTCCCAGTGCCAGTTCCCGTTCATATGCTTCGGAAGCTGTGAGGATGTGGTCAAGTGTCATAGAAACAGTGGGCGCTTCCTGGGAAGCCAGGGCAGAGCATGAAAGTCAGGTTTGCCCAGCGGGCACATCTGCTCGTAGATTAGAGGAGCAGAGAATCCAGAGACATGGCCCCCAGGTTAGCCTTCCAGAAGCACCATTGAAATCTATGCGCCTGGGAGGCCACAGGGAGGTGTTTTGTTTTTAGTATCAAAATAAGATTTTATGCTGTGGTTGAAGAGCAGATGTAATGGAAGAGAGATCAGGAGGATAGGAGAGAAATCAATTACATTATAGCCTCCGCTCCTTCCTTGTAAATGCATCTTACATTCTCTGTTCCCCTTCATTTTCTATCTTAATGGCTACATTTTTTTCTGCTGCTTTTTGATGGTGACATCTGGGAAGAGAGTGGTTGTGATAGATTTTTCACTAAAGACAAAGCTCTCCAGTTGAGCTTGTCCTTATGTGATGGCTCCAGATGTTGGCTGTAGGCCCTGGCTCTCCATCAGCAGATCTCTCACTGAGGCCTTCAATTGGACTTTACTTTTCTCAATGAAATAGACCTAGAAGAAGTATTTGAAGTAGGCTCTCCAAAACTCCTTGAGGCTCCCTCCTTTGCGTGGTACCGAGCAGGTGCTGGTGCACAGCTAAGTCAGTGTGAGCCGCAGGACAAGGGTTAAAGCTGGTAGGAAGTTAAGAAGAAAGTGGAGCTGGGAATGACTGAGTAGCCAAAGACAAGGAAGGTTAAAGGCAAAGCACCAGGCACCAGGCAAGAGGGACAGAGACCGAAACAGAAGATGAGGCAGCCACCAGTGGAGTAGAGCTGATAATGCAACAGAGAGAAGGAGGTCTGAGCCAGGAGCATGTTTTTGCCTTGGAGCCCAGGGTTGAGGGGGTGTATAGAGGCTTTCAAGGATTATCCCCCACTGGGGCCAAAACCTCTGTGTGCAGACCCTTGCCCAAGGCACAAGAGAGCAAGGCATTCGACTCAGAAACATCAAAAATCCACAGGAGAAGCCCAGGGCATCCTGGTATGTCCCAGTATAGCAAGGGCCTGACCTCCAACCTACTTAGTTTACCACCCACCCAAACCACATAGCGCTACCCCTCCTCTTGGTTAACCATCTTTGCTAGTAAGTTAACCACTCCTGCTCTTCACAAACAATTTTTGCTTTTGTTCAGAGCCCTGCAGGTTTGTTTGTAGTTAAGTGGGTGGGAGTCTATCCTCACTCCCTTGAAAAAGTCATCTTTTTTGCCTTTGAAGGTTGTCAAAAATGGCACGGGACTCCACTTTGGAGTGCTAAAGGAAAGCATTGCTTCTGGACCCTGTGGTCTTCCAGTTCTAGAAAGTCAGAAACGGAAGGGAACTTAAGAAATTTTTAATCTTCCTTGCCAGTTCAGTAGATGGTGCTCAGCCAGACAGACATCCTTGATTGTCCCTTCCCTGCAGACACCCATGGCCACAGATGCCCCTTTAAGAGCTACGGTAGTTATTCATTTACTCAGTTTGACTAGGAAAATCATCCAATTCCAACCTCCCTTCTTCACAATTCTTTCCTCATCCCTGGGATGCTTCCCCTAGTTAGTTCTCTCTCTATTGCTCTTTGGGTCCTTACTCTGATGGCCTTGCTCAGGAGTTTGCCCACCTCTAACTTGTCTTCCTCCCCCAAAGATGATGCCTCTCAGATCATTTCCTGCAGCTGCCTATGGTTTTCTGTTTGCGTTGCCCAGATTCCCACAGCTTCTGGGCAACACTTCCTGACCCCAGGTTACCCTTTATCAACCAGAGTAGTTCCATTTTCACTTGTTTCATACCATTCTTTTTCACTCTTAAAAATACTTAAGACCCACTCCAGTACCAGCGGTCTGCAAACTTTTTATATTAAAGCATGTACACATGATGTATTTATTTATGTGGAAATGATGTGTCACTATAGATATATGATGACACAAAGTTGAAAATGTAAATCCATAAAAATAGGAACTTTAATATTTCTCTTGTTCACATCATTACATTAGAGCATCCCTGAGGGCAAACACCACTGTGCAGACGACTGCACTAAGTCACACCATGTCCTTGGGACCAGAGTCACGACAGGAAAGTCAAAGCCGCCCTGGCAGAATTCTCCCGATGCCTCCGCTTGGGCTGCTTCCCTCTGGGACTCAGCAGGGGAAGGTGTCCTTGGCCACAGGTCACTCTGGATAGCGGGACAATGCAGTTGCTATGGCAGGCCCTGTCTAGGAGCAGCTGTAATGTCCTTCAACAATAGGTATATATTTTTGTGGTAAACATGGGTAACATGTCAGTGGATACAGACCAGCCTCAAGAATATTCTCCTGTTTATTAAAAAAAATGTAGAGAAATAAATGCCAAGCAGTCTTTGGAAGAAGAAAATGCTACAGACAGGGACTATCCATTCCAACTGCTTATGATTCCTCATCTCCTGAATTCTCACCCTCTGTCCTGGCTCTTCTCCAGGGACTTCCTGCCATAGAGACACCGAGGCCTTAGCTCTCCTCACTGAGGGAAAATCCAGGTGAGGTAGGGTTAGAATTTTTCAAAAGAGATTGTATTAGGCCATGCTAATGAAGATACACAGAAAAGTTTTTTTATTTTTTAATGGAATGGATACATTTTTCTGAGCATAGTTTTCATTGGGGGGGTGACTCAAGTCTCGTCCCAGCATTGGTCCCATGGAAATGTGTCTGTTAGATCATGGGCTGCAGGGAATGCAGTTGGCCAAACGCCCTGGCCTGTTTTCTGAAGCCCATTGCTGGGTTGTCTTTGAGGCCATGTTTCACACAGGCTGCTCTCAGCCAGTGACTGCGTGGGGAAGAGGTACTAGGTCAGATTTGTTCTTGGAGACAAGGTCTCTGATGAACAACTTTGACTTGGGGCTCCTGCAGGGCCTTGCTAAACTCTCCTTAGAACTGTGTTAGGTTATTTGCCTCCAGCAACCCTTCCTGCCTGCTCCCCTCTCTTATGAGGGATCAGACTGGCATAGCTCTGGCCTGGCTTTCCTAGACTTTTCCAGTTCTTCCCCGATGTTCTCTCACAAATGTTTCCCCGAATACATGTCTTGCATAGTTAGTCCTATCTTGATGTCTGGTTTTTAGAGGATCCAGAATAACTCTGGTGTGCTGGGCTAACAGTAGGCATGGGAGTCAATGTTTGACTCAACGTTTTAACCCTTTCGAGTTTGATGTTATACTACCCAATCTGCCCCATGGAGCTAGGCCTTTGGGTGGCACTGTGAGATCCGTGCAATGTTGAAAACCAGAAGAAACTTGATGATGTGGACTGTTTTAGGCAGAATCCAGAACCCCTGGACCTTGGAGGCCCTACTCTGACCCCTGAGTAAATTAAACATTTTTCAGACATGTCTTCCCAATTTCTCACCTGGGCGTCTGGGTTTTTTGGGCTGATCATCCAGGCGTTTCCTTTCTCCCTTGACATGGCCTCCAAGGAAGTCCACCCACACCTTACATTTATCTCTCATTTCCCTGGCTTGTTATCTGGAACATATTCACTGTGTAGCTCATGAAGCTGATTCACCTTTCTGTGATCGTCACTTTTTAATTGTTAGGATTTTGTATTATTTTCTTGCACTCGATTTTTCTAATATCCCCATGGCTGGGTTGTCTTAATGTTGGTACTATTGACAGTTTAGACGGGATACTTCTTTTGTCGTGGGGCTGTCCAGTGCACTGTGGGATCTTTAGCAGCATTCCTGGCCTCCACCCATCAGATGCCCATAGCACCCCTTGAGTTGTCACAACCAAAAATGACTCTGGCCCAGCCAGTGTGGTCCAGTGGTTGAGTGTTGACCTATCAACTGAGGTCACGGTTCGATTCCAGGTTGGGGCACATGCCCAGCTTGATCCCCAGCAGGAGACAGCCAATCAGTGATTCTCTTGCATCATTGATGTTTCTCTCTCTCTCTCTCTCTCTCTCTCTCTCTCTCTCTCTCTCTCTCTCTCCCTCTCCCTCTCCCTCTCCCTCTCCCTTCCTCTCTGAAATCAATAAAAAAATATTTTTAAAAAAATGACTGGACATAGACAAATGTTCTCAGGACCGGGGCGGGGGGGGGGGGGGTTGCTCCAAGTTGAAGTTGTCAGTCACTATTCTATGGTTTTAAATGGTCAGTATGGTATCCTAGCAACACCTCCAAATTCTGTCAGTTGTCCTTCTCCCAGCTAATGAGAGATGGCCGTCTGTTTGTATTTCATAGGCCTGTACTTCTGATCTGTTCTGGTTTCAAATCCGCAAGAAGCTTCTAGTTCTCAGCTTATTTGTTTCACTGAAGATTTGGTTCATCTAGAACCTGAGAATCAGGTCATCACCTTCCTCTTTGCCAGGTGTTCTCTGATGAGTACTTTATAGGAATGGCTAACAAGAGGAACATATTCAGTAATAATACTGTTAGGTATAAAATAGTGAGGAATGCTATGTCTTGAATAAAACAGATATAAAAACTCATAAGCCATAAGTAAATTATTAATTTAGCTGGACTGACTCTCTTATCAAGCATGCAATTGTTATTATCCAAACTGTTCAGCAACTTTTCTTTAGGGAAGACTTAGATTTTAGTCTGTTAGCTTATGGGTAGTTAGGAGTGAGAGTAATATCCCAGGTCAGATTCCTATAGACAAATACCTAAACTAATACCTAATTCAATTTCTAAAAATAGTGGGTTGTGAATAATAATATAGAGCTACTTACAACTATGGCAGCAGACTTTTGAGATGCATTAAAAGCACTGAGTTAATATGAAAAGAAACGAGTCTCCCACAATCAAGAAATGAAAATGGTCCTAAATATTAGGAAGGCCTCCCAATGAAGTTCTTGGGTTCCTTCTTAATGGAAAGGAGGGATCTTTGGAAGAACCTTCAAGGTGTCCTGTATCTACCCACAGTAATTTGGTAACAGGAACTGCCAAGAGCTCCAGATGAGGAGAAATGAAGCAGACGCAAGCACTGTAAGCTAGAGCAGAGCTGGCAAAACCATCATAGGAATGTTTGATCCTCTCTTTTCACTTCCTTTTGGGAATTAACCTGCAGGCCAAAACACCAAGCTCATATTCAAAAGGTCAATGTCTTAGGGCTCCACAGCCCAATGTATCCCTTGTAAGTAACCATTACAGAAGGGGTACCTGACAATGACCTACCTCCCCTGTATCAGTTTCTCATTTGCATGTATGCCGCTATGACCCCTGTTGCCAACATTGATGATACTGGAGCTCTATGGCCTTGCAGATGACAGATGAGGTGATCCATGGCCACAGTTCTGGGATGTCTTTCTTATGGTCCTGACCAGTTCTGGAGGCAACCCCTTTATCTTGCAGAATGTGTTCTCTGAATCTCTGATTACTGCAGAATCCCTCACAGCCCTGAAAGGGGCTTGCTGTGTAAGAGGGATTGAGTCTTTGGGATTCTGACTCATATGTATATTTTCTTGCTATAGTCACCTGACCCTGTTGGCCTCATTTCTCTGCTGCTGTGTTGTTCACTACAATGATTTTAGAAGCAAAAATGTTCATTTCTGTGATCTAGCTCACTGATTAGGATCTTTTCACGAACCATTATAAATGCCAGATTCAGTTTAGGTAAAAGCTATTTCATTGTGAAACTCCACGTGCAATGATGAATTTTACAAGGTTCTCGGTGCAAGAGGCATCCGTTGAGCACTTGCTCTCCGCCAGGCACCCGTGGCTCAGGAAAGCAAGATGACTCATCCAAGGTCATTGTCCTTGAGTGCCTCACGCAGGAGGAGTGGGTCCTGGAAACACACAAGCACATGACTGTGATATCTCTGCAAGCTGTGTATGGACGGTCTTATGCGACCATAAAAGAGTAAGAAACTAGCTCTCCAGGTTTAATCACGGAGGCTTCCCAGAGGAGAGAACATTTGAGCTGGGTTTTTTGAGGGGTAGGAGATCATTTCTGGAGAAGTCAACCTGGAATTGCATTAACCACGTGCGTTGATAATTGGGGATTGGATGAGATCTAGGAGCTGGAGGTAAAGTGGTGAAAGAGAAGTGGGGGAGTGATATAAAACACTTTGGGTGATCCTTTCAGGTGCCTTCCCGGTCTGATGTTTTGTAATTCTAATGAGCACTCAGAAAATGAGGATTGATTGCAGCCAGCCCACTGCCTTGAAGCCTGGTGGTTGACCCATTTTAGCATTTTTTGTCGCTGTCCTCCTGCTCTGTGGGAGTAAGATGCGGGCATTTTTCACCTCTGAAGATGTGTCTTCCCAGCTGGATGTCAGGCCTTTTGCGAGGTCACTTTTACCAAGCCTTCTCCCAGGCCATGTTGCAGCAAAGAATTCTTTGCTGCATACTCTATGGGCCCAGTTCAATCCGTATTGCAGCAAAGAATTGACTGGGCCCATAGAGTGGGCTAGCCTGGTAGTAGGAAAATGTCTTCTTTGTCTTGATTTCCACCCTCTGCAGCAAAAAGGAAAGTGGGCACAGTTTTTAAATTAGCAGGTTAAAAAGGGAAGTAGCAGAAGGATTCATAGTGCAGGGACCAAAAAAAAAAAAAAAAAAAAAAAAAAAAAAAATACATTTGGGGTTTGAAGGGAAGGAGGTGGGCTAATGGGGGCACTGTGGACACTACGCATTCGAATGAGAAACTTGACCCAGTCCAGAAGAAGGCAGACACTCCCAGAGCCTCCACAGACGTCATCTTTGGAGTGGAGGCAGGTGCAAAGTACATTCTCTTGCCCCCTGCCCCACACGAAGCACAGGGGCAGTAGCATTTGCACATACTTACTCAGCAGTAACTCTCCTGTGTTGGTAGTCCAGGAGAAAGTTTTTCTGCTTATGTCTTATGTGGTTAGGACAAGCCCATTTGTTCTCTTGCACCAACTGTTGTCCCTGATTTCATCAGAGATGGCTAGCCCTACCTCATGTGTCTTCTGCTTTCTTCCCACACTGTTTTACCAGGATCTTTATCGGACTTCATCTGAATTAAAAAAAAATATGATGCTAACCCTCTACGTATTTCCTGAAGGATCCTGATGACAGAGCAGATAGAGGAACAGACAGGCAAAGATAGAAAGACCATCTCCTGTCAGAGATTGTGCGGGAAGCTTTGGAGATTAGTGCGCTCGTGTCAGCAAAGCCCTCCGAGCCCTCTTTCTCATTGCTACTGAGCATTTTGGAGGCTCTTCCTGTGTGCCACGGTGTCTACTGACATTGGGGAATTAACCCTCACAGCTCTAGTGGAATTCTTTGCTTTACTCTTTAAAACTCAGATAACATAACTCAAGAATTTGTATAGAACTTAGAGTTGAGACGTGGTTTTCCTCTAAAAGGGACAGAAATTGGACAAGACATTTTTCTTAATTTAGGTTTCACATATAAGTGTGATCACATGGTATTTGTCTTTTTCTGTAGGTCCATCCATGTTGTTGCAAATGACAAGCTTTTATTCATTTTTATTGCTGAATAATATTCCATTATATATATGTACACCACATCTTCTTTACTCATTCATCTACTGATGGAGATCTAGGTTGCTTCCATATCTTAGCTATTACTAGTAATGCTGCAATAAACATGGGGATGCACATATCTTTGCAAATTAGAGTTTTGTTTTCTTTGGTTTAAACATCCAGAAGTGGGATTGCTGGATCTTAGGCAGCTCTACTTTTAATATTTTGAAGAATCTTTACACAGTTTTTCATAGTGTCTGCACCAATGGGTCCCTTTTCTTCACAGCCTCACCAGCGGTTATTATCTGTTAACTTTTTTTTTTTTTAATATATTTTATTGATTTTTTACAGAGAGAAAGGGAGAGAGATAGAGAGTTAGAAACATCGATGAGAGAGAAACATCGATCAGCTGCCTCCTGCACATCTCCTACTGGGGATGTGCCCGCAACCCAGGTACATGCCCCTGACCAGAATCGAACCTGGGACCTCTCAGTCCGCAGGCCGACGCTCTATCCACTGAGCCAAATCGGTTTCGGCGTCTTAACTTATTGGTGATAGCCATTCTGACAGGTATGAGATGGTATCACACTGTGGATTTAATTTGCATTTCCCTGATGATTAGCGATGTTGAGCATCTTTTCATATGTCTGTTGGCCATCTGTATGTCCCCTTGAGAGAAATGTCTATTTAGGTCCTCTGCCCAATTTTTTAAAAAATATATTTTATTGATTTTTTTTACAGAGAGGAAGGGAGAGGGATAGAGAGCCAGAAACATCAATGAGAGAGACACATTGATCAGCTGCCTCCTGCACACTCCCCACTGGGGACATGCCCACAACCAAGGTACATGCCCTTGACCGAAATCGAACCTGGTACCCTTGAGTCCGCAGGCCAACGTTCTATCCACTGAGCCAAACCAGTTAGGGCCTCTGCCCAATTTTTAAGTGGATTGTTCGCGGGTTGTTTGTGTGTGTGTGTGTTAAGTTGTGTTAGTTTCTTACATATTTTGTTTATTAACCCCTTATTGGATATATCCCTTGCAAATATTTTTCACATTCAGTAGGTTGTCTTTTCCTATGTTGAGTGCCTAGCTATTTATGATTGTTGTGTCCTCTTCTTCGATTGACCCTTTAGAATTATACAATTCTTTGTCCTTTTAAAAAATGTTTTGTTTCAAAGTTTATAAGTATTGCTACTCCAGCTTTCTTTTAATTTATATTTGCATGGACTATTTTTTCCAATACTTCACTTTCAGTCCGTATGTGTCTTTCAATTTGAAGTCTCTTATACCAAGCATATCCATGGGTCATGTCTTTTAATCCATTCAGCTACCCTATGTCTTTTTATTGGAGCATTTAATCCATTGACATTTAAAGTAATTATTGATAAGTATGGATTTACTGCCATTTTGTTCATTGTTTTCAGGTTGTTTTTTATAGCTATCCTCTGTTCCTTTCTTGTTCTCTTGATCTTTGCCCTTGTGGTTTGCTGGTTTTCCTTGAGTGTTTTGTTTATGTTCCCTTGTCTTTGCTCTTTGTTTATATTTCGTAGGTTTTTTGGTTTGTGGTTATTATGAGGTTTATATATCTCATTCTTTATCTACAGCAGGATATTTTAATCTGATAGGCATTTAAATTTGAATATATTCTATAAGGACGACATTTTTTTACTCTACTCTCTAAGTGGAAGGGAACCTAAATGATGGTGCTTGCTGGCTCCTCTTGGCCCAGAGGACTCCCTTTGTTTCCCAGCCTTCTCTACTGGGTCACTTTCTCCTCTTTTCTGTCAGAACCTGTTCATTCAGTGTCTGGTTGTCTCTCGGGACTAACTGCTACCTGTATACCTTGATTTTGCTCATGGGAGGGGCGGGTTCAGTGTCTTCCTATGCTGCCCTCATCTTGAACCTCCAACAGACCAATTCTTTTTTTAAAGGTCTGTTTATTTTTTAAAAATTATTATATATATATATATGATTTCAAAGAGGAAGGGAGAGTGAAACAGAGATAGAAACATCCATGATGAGAGAGAACCATTGATCAGCTGCCTCCTGCACAACCTCCACTGGGGATGGAGCCCACAATCCGGGCATGTACTCTTGACTGGAATTGAATCTGGGACCTTTCAGTCTGCAGGCCAACGCTCTATCCACTGAGCCAAACCGGCTAGGGCCAGACCATTTCTTTAATCCTTCCCACCTAGAAGTGAAACTTTCAATGGATACATGAAAAAGTTGATGTGACCGTCCCATTCTCCTAGAGAAGGAACCCAGGGGTTTGGTGAGGTAAGATGCCATCTCTAAGGTCACAGGGCAGTGACCTGCAGCATCCTTAGTGCCAAAGCTCCCTCACGGCCACCAGGAGCCTGTCGCTCAGTGGCTGTGCTGTTACACTCATCTTTCTTGTCTCCTCTGGGAACGGGGGGGTTGGGGAGGGAGGGTGTCTCAACCTTTCTCAGTCTGTCACGTGTAAGGTCCCTGCTGGCCATTTTTGCTTCTGTATTGTAATGGTTTGGACTAATTTCCACTTTATTTTTGTATTTATTTTAACACAATCACTTATAATGAGGCTAATGACATTTTGTCTCCATGGTGGCGCATTTTAATTTGGTCGCGGAAATGTCAAAGTGATCAGGCAATTTGGTATCTCGGAAACACAAAACGTGGCAGGGACAATAGAATTCTCTCTCCATCATTTCATCGCCCTTGTTATCTGCTAGCGCCTGGGGCCGCCCTGTCCCGTTTGGCTGCTTCTCAATGCTGGCGTGGATGGAGATCAGCAGTAAAACATTGCCAAGACAAAAGGCGAGGGCTCCAGCAGGCACACTCTTTCCAGCAAGTGCAGTCAACACAATTCATCAGATCTCAGTAGTCGAGCTAAGTTTGTTAGGGTAGAAGCAGAACATTCTTCTCCTGGTGGCATTTTTGTATCAATCCTTGTCCTTCCACGTACCCAGTGTTTTCTCCTGAGCCTGCCTGCAGCCATCATGCTCAGCTTTCCAATTCTTTCCTTCAAGAGACGATCAGCAAATGTGTTCTGAGAAGTAAATATTTTAGGCTTGGCTGGCCTCATAGGTTCTCCAACTCATATTCTATTTTTGTCCAACTCTTTAAGAGTGCAGATAACCATTCTTTCCAAACCATATGAATTGCCAGACAATCGTGGATTTGGGGGTGTTTCGTGAAAGTGTTTAGATGTGTTTGGATTGAAGCGTTTGATCTAGATTCTTTTCAACCTAGAAGTTATTAACGTATCTCTTGTGTATAAAAGAACCCCAAAATAGTTGGCTTTGACAGGGCTAGTCGGTAGGTAAATTCGCCGATGGCGTAAATATGTAGCCAGTCTCCATAGAGACTGCTGATGTTCGCTTTATTTTAAATGTGTCATTTGGGGCTTCATGGTTTTTCTTCAGGAAGCCTGTATTGCCCCATGTTTGTTCGAAAAACCAAGGCCGTGTTAGGTCTGAATGTGGAACCCTCTCACTCCTGTTTGCCTGTCTTCCTTATCTCCTTTCTGCCCAGCCCTTCCACACGGGCAGCCTCCTCTCCACCCTGCTTTGTCCTTCGGAGGAAGGAGATGGATTGTCTCTGCAGATGGGGCCAGCGCTGCTTTTTCAGCCCTGAGAGCAACCGCATTTGTCTTCTCTTCACCGCCAAGTCCTGTTTCTTAGAAGCTCATCTTGGAGACAGAAATCCGAACAGTGAAAAGGGGAGTGTGTGTGAAATCTCCAGGTCAACTCAGGGAAAGAGCCTGTGTCCCAGAAATGGCTTCGTGCGGGCTTCTACTTGGAAGCCACTTCGTCAATTTCTTTGCCAGCTTTTCCATGTAGTCAGGATACTTTATCTCTATCAAGCAGCAATAAGTGGACAGTGCAATATATTTCACTTTTAATAAGGTGTTGCCAGTTGCACACACTCCGTAGAGCAATTAGTGTCAAATGCTGCTAAGCAATGGAGGGCCCGCGTCTGAGTGTTAGCAGACGGAAGGATTTACAGTGGGGTTTGGAGGCACCTTGGCCGAAAGGTGGAGGAGGGTGGGGGAGGAGATTTTGAGCTGCTGAGTTCAAGTCCACTGAACTCGTCTGTTTCTGAAGCTTCTCAAAGGCAGACCTTGGCATGGTATCACGATGCCCATTCCTGGGGTTGGGAGACAGACGTGGTCCTCACGGAGCTCTAAACACGGGGTTAGGGATCCCATAGATCCGAGTTTCAAACTCAACTGTGCCACGTGAACATGACTCCTAGGCGAACACGCTTCTCTGAAAGTCATTTCCCAGCTGGAAGAACTACATGAGAACATCGACAGCGAGTTTGGAATTCGGAGCCCTCCAATCAAGTTGCCTTCTTTCAGATGGTGGCATTCTTGCCCATGCATGCCAATAAGGATGGTAGCCTTGCCAGAAGTCAAGTTCAGGTCAATTATCCAACTTGTCCCAGCCTTCCGGGATAGTTCTGACTTTCAGTCTGAAAGGCCGGCCCTGTGGGAAGCCCCTGTCCCAGGCAGATCGGATGTCTGGTCACCCTGAGTCTAACTGGGAAGTGATTTCCTCTCACCGATGATGGGCTCAAGTGCTGCTGCGGCATGCAAGCCTGGGTTCTGGCCATGTGTTTCACAGCTGTGAGCGAAGGTGAAGGATGAAGAGGGGGCGCAATCCGAGAATGAGTTATTCACAGTGACTTTTTGGCATTTCTTATGGCTCTAGGGGCCTCATATACAGTCTGTAAATATATATAGGGTGACATTTATGCATTTCAGTTCTCTGTTATATGTTTTGAAACTTTATTTGCTATTTTTTTCATATCACTTCATATTATTATTATTATTTTAACAATTTCTTAGTGATGTCTTCCTCAGGACTTCAACGGTCCTTTCGTTCTTTTATTTTTCTCTTTCATGGATGCCGTGTTCTTTGGAAGCTTGTTTAGACCAAGTTAATGACCTTTCAGGCTTCCTCCATGTGACTAGGAGTTCACTTTTTGAATAAGAATTCTATGTCATGGGTTGGGGCGAGGTGGGGAGGTGGCAGTCAGGATTTTAGAGATGCTTAGGTAGGGCGTGGACAGAAAAGGTTGGGAACCACTGGTCTAGTGGGGCTTGGCCCGGCGCTACTTCCAGCACGCTGTGCACCTGGGCCCTCACCGGGATCCGTGTGTTCATTCTGAGCGACCCTGGCTGTGTGCCCATCCTCAGCAGGCCTCCTAATTGCCTGCGAGCTGCCTCCCTCCGTGTTCAGACTCCTCCTCTATTCTTCCAGCCTCCTTCTCAGTTCACTTAAGTCCCCATCGCTGAGTTTGTTCTCAAAATTCGAAGGTTTCTATTTTCACACCTCGGTAATTGGTGCTATCCATTGAAAGTAACTCTGGAACTCCAGCCTGCTGGGGTCAGGGAGAGCTGAATTGAATTAAAGGCAGTAGAAATCGGCTGGAAGCAGGAGGAGGACTTGAGCGGTGTCATTTCTCTCTTCCAGGTGGCCATCAGCTCTGAGCAGGATCCGCCTCGGGAGCTGGCTGGTGGGCACCTGGCTCTGTGCCCCTCCTTTGATGGGCGCCCTGCAGGGGAGATGGCAGAGGGTATGAGACTCCCTGCCTGACCCTCCCCTCAGCTCAGGGAATGACACTGGGGACCCAGGAAATATATGCCAGGAAAAAGCATTATGTCAGTGAAATGACATTGGAGCGATTAAATATGCAAAACACCCCCCTGTTTTAATAACATAATGGCTGGGAGAGAAGCTGACAGAAGCCAGGAGTCTCTTGGTGACAGCAGTTAATCCATCCAGAGTTCACACCAGGGTGACAGCCACAGTCCCCCTGGCCCGGGTCAGGTCACAGTGAGGTGGGCACGCCCCCTGGTCCATGCTCACAGACGCTGTCTTCTGGGGCTGAGATGAGGAGAAACAGTGCTTTTGCTGTCTCTCCTTGAACATTAAGGGCTGAATGAATTCTTAGATTTAAAAAATTATTATTTTTTGCTGGCACTGTTGATGGTTTATTTTTGATCTGGTAGATTTTTCAGTCGGTAGGGAAAAACCTACTTCCAGGCAGCAGGTGTATGGCCCTTCCTCCAGCCTGTAAGTCGTGTATTCTCACCCAGATCCATCAGCGCATCTGCCCCGACGATAGGGATGAACTTAGCATGTGATTCACAAAGAATCTCAGGATCTCAATGAAACGAGCGGGATTCCCTTGCGCTGAGGAAAGTTCAAAATAATGAACTTGCCGTTGGACAGAGGGTCTACCATCCCAGTTCTGTACATAGGAAAGGGAGGAAGAGGGTCATTTAAATACACACACACACATATATATTTTTTCTGATTAGAAATGTATCACATGTTAATGGTAGAACATCTGGATAGCAGAAGGAAATATGAAAACTATTTTTATTTAATGTTTGGAATGCTGATAGAGCTTGTAGGGAAGGCAGCTCCCTCGATGCTGCCCCCTGGCTGCCCCTGGACATGGTGGTGGCAGTCCCAGAGATCTCCTCTCTCTCCACCCTCCCTTAAGGTCGATTTAGTTCCAAAAGGTTGGTGTCTGGAGGAAACAGGTTGTTCTTCAATGTGTCCTCAGTGGAGATGGCATTTGTGACTGTCCTTCCTTTAGTGACTGTGGCAGTAAACAGGGTGGTCAGGTGTCTGAAATCAAATGCTGGTCCTCTCACTTCCTGGCTTGGGATTTATAGACATGGACGAGTAACAGAATCTCCCCATGCCTCAGTTTCCTCGCCCGTCAATGGCAAGGAGTTCCTGTGAAAGGAATACGTCATCCCCTCTTCGACAAGTCAGGCTCCACCACTCCATCCATGGCTGCCATTCTTACATCTACAATGACCACGAGGTCACGCCTCCACCCTGCCTTTTCGTATAGGCTTCATTTCTAACACTTACCTCCTTCTGGGATTTCTCCTTTGGATCCTTGCTAGTTGCTTTTCATATCCTTCATGTCAAGTAGAATATAAAATTAGTCACGTGAGTCTATTGGATTCCTATTTCCATAGGGCTGGAACCCATAATCCTAGGCCCATCTGGTGTCTGAGATTTGCTTTTGCTTAACCTGGTCTTCGAACAACTGTTAAGCTTTAGTCAGGTTTGTGTAAGTGGGTGGGGAGAAGGACTCACTGTGTTGCAAAGTGAGGTCGTGTTAGGTCTGGGGAGGCCCAGCTCGTGCAAGGAACCGGGAAGGGGGCCTGTGTGATTGGTGATGTTCTTGGTGTTTCTCTGGTTCTGACTGTCTGTCACTCTTCCTCGGTTCACTTCCTTGGTCTCTCGATGCTTTTCACCGCCGAGGTCTCTGCCTCCTTCTCTGTCCCTGTCTCCTGTCCTTCCTCGCGTGGCTCCAGCATTGTCTCTGCTCAGCACAGGAAAAGCTGGGGTTTCCCCTCGCCGGCTCTGAGATGCAGTAGAGGATTCAGGGTAGTCGTGTGAGTTGCTCTGAGGAGAGACCCAAGTCCTCCCTTTGATTCTGAACTGGACGCCCTTGAGCTCCCAGGCCCCCGCAGAGGTTTCTGGAAGGTGGGAGAGCAGCAGAGCTGAGTGGCTGCCGGCTGCCAGTCCTGCAGCCCCCTCACCTCTCCCGTTGACAGTGCAGAGCTGCTGCCCGACCCTGGCCCTGCACAGCCCGGCCTGAAACTTATACAAGTACAAGCTGATGTTCTCTTTTAAACTGACAAAAGCAGAGGACGAAGCCTGGGAAGGCCTCTGACCCCAGAGCCCTGGTCCATGACAATTACAGGCGGAGTGCAGTGCGCCGTCTCTTGATGGACTTCTAGTGGGGAGATGCTGGTTAATTTCTCAAGACTCAGAGGTGACCCAGGTTTAATAAAGAGGATTAATGGATTTGAGCTAAAGGTCCTGGCTGTTTCAAGCAGATAGCCTCTTCCGGCTAAGACAGTTTGCAGGCTCTAGTTCAGTTCCTTTTCCTTTGGGGAAATAGCTCACGCTGCCTATTTAAAGGGATCGATCGTCTTTTCCCTTCCTTCTTCATGCCAACTGGACTAGGGTGGCCATATGTCCGTCATCCAAACTCAAATCCAAGTACATAAGGATACCTACTATTGACAAGAACAGCAGCAACAACAGCAAAGGCACATTTTCATTCCTCTGGCGGGAGCTACCACTTTGTCAACAGCATTTTGGCAACAAGAATTAGAACTCTTAACAATATTATGTAGACCCTTTCTCATAGCAATTCTGTTTTCATGATTTTTATCTTATGGGATAATCAAGGGTATCTGCAAAGATGTCTACCTAGAGAAATTTATTTTAAAATCAAAAAGGATGGGAACAAAGAGATGTCCGATAGAGACGTAGTTCAATAAAATATTGTATTTTATTTAGGCAGTGCGGTCATGGTCACTAAGGAAAGATGTTATAGGAGCATTTTCACTGATTTGAAATAGGTGCATGAACTCTAAAATGCCACGTGTAAACCCATCTTTGTAAAGAAAAGCATAATACATGGCACACAGGTGAGGGGTGCACACCCACGTGACTGAATGAGGGAATTCAGAGCCTTTTTGTTTGGTATTTGATGGTATCTGTCCTCATTTTCTAAATATTTCCACCGCTGTGTCACTGTGAGACGATGGAGGCAAGAGGTGTGAGTCTCCCCCTGCAGGCTGCTCGCTGTGCTTCTAACTTTCCTCTCCCAGAAAAGCATAGAACCCAGGCTCCGGGCGGGTGGGAGGGGGCCCTCTGGGTGGCAAAGCCGTGAGCTGCTCAAAGTCACACTTGTCATTACTGGTCCCGGGTGGTACGTCTGAGAGTGTCTGGGGGAGAAGAGCCCTTGGCCTGAGACGTGGATGCTGGGACGCAGGGGACAGGGTAGCCTTCACACAGAGCATCTCCAGCGGGTGAGTGTGCCTGTCCTGTGGCTGTGGCTGGTTGCTTCCTATGGCGCATGCTCGTGTACTGTTACTGCCTGCCCCGGGGGTAATGCCTCTGGTCCCCGAGGAGTCCGTTCTGGGTCCGAGAGGCCCTTCTGCCATCTGGTAGTCCTCACCGTTAGGCCATGTCCCTCGATTTCCATCAGTCACTGAGCACTGATTCATTTTCCCCTTAATATTTATTCAAAATTTTTAGTGGGCCCTGAATTTAGACTCTTTGTTGACAGTAATTGCCTGTTGAGCGTTTCTCTCTCCCTGATATTAACATCAGGATTGCTTTTTATTTTCCCCTTTCAGAGTTTGGCATCATTGTTTCCAACTTAATTTCCCTGCAACCCTGGGGTGCATTTTCGTCTCTAATGACTTATCTCTCTATCCATATGGCCATGTCTTCGTTTGCTATTAAAAAAAAAAATTCTGAGCAGCGTTTTACCAAAGCTTTTGGCCTCCCATGTTCACAGTGTTCCGACTGCTCCTCCCTTTGCTTTTCTGTGCTAGCTGCTGTCAAGGGTAGAAAGAGGGCGACACCGATTTGGAAAGAGAGTTTGTCTCCTAGGGGACTGAGTACTACAAGGAATTTTTAAAAAGGAGGACTGGCCAAGCAGGCGTGGCTCAGTGGTTGAGTGTCGACCTACGAACCAGGAGGTCAGGGTTCGATTCCCCGTCAGAGCACAGGCCCGGGTTGCAGGCTCGATTCCCAGTGTGGGGCGTGCAGGAGGCAGCTGATCAATGATTCTCTCTCATCACTGATGTTTCTATCTCTCTTTCCCCTCTCCCTTCCTCTCTGAAATCAATAAACATATATTTAAGGAAAAAAGAGGAACACATTCATACAATGTAAGCCTTTAGTACTCAACGCATTCGTGAAATGAGCCTCCTTCGGAGGGCCACACTTGGCCCAGTGGGGAGGGGCCACCAGCTGTGTCCTCTGGCAGCTCTCCTGGTCCCCAGGGCTCCCCTCCTCTTGGCCAGGCTAGGGTGTTGCTTTGAGCAGGACAGAGCCCTCCTAGGATTCAACCGATGTAAAAACCCACGTATCCCAAAATGACCTGGCTTGCCAAGTATCCTTTCTGTGGATTAAATCCTGCGTGGGGTTCTGGCTCATTATTTCCAATGCACACACCTCATCTCCTGCCCTACCCACCCAGGCTGCGAGGAGTTTTCATCCACGTATGACGCTCGTTGTGAGATCCCAGAGAGGAAGGTGCTATGAGAGACAAGTACAATGGTTGTGCTATTTCTGGGTTGTCCCTGATTTGAGTGCCTGATTCTTTCACTCATCTGGCCTCATTTTCTCTCTGGCATGTCTGTTCTGCTAATTGATTTGAAATGCTCTAAGCTTCCCCCTTTTTAAAAATGCATCTCCTATTGCTTGGTACACCGGAAGCAACTCCCTCTCCGTGGCACTGCGGCCCGACAGCCGTTCCAGTTTGTAGAAGGGGATCCCAGGAATATTCCCAAGCTCACGGGTGGTTTCCTGGGATTCTTCACATAGTTCATGCATGCTTCTCGTCCGTGACCCCTCCCCTCCAGTCCTCTCTAATGCCCTTGATGGAAATAGAGAGTAAGGATTTCTGGGACAAGGATACATAGACGTGAAACGGGAAATTTTGTTTATGAGCAGAACTAAGCTACAGCCAGAGTATTTTCCCAACCTGTTCTCTTCCCAGGAGACTCATTACAGTAAAATTGACCAAATAAGGTGTTTCTCTCTCTTCACCGAGTATGCAGTGATGCCTTCCAAAAATGAGTGGAGCCTTAACCTGTTTGGCTCAGTGGATAGAGCGTTGGCCTGCGGACTGAAGGGTCCCAGGTTCGATTCCGGTCAAGGGCATGTACCTTGGTTGCGGATACATCTCCAGTAGGGGATGTGCAAGAGGCAGCTGATCAATGTTTCTAACTCTCTATCCCTCTCCTTTCCTCACTGTAAAAAAGTCAATAAAATATATTTAAAAAAAACAAAACAAAAGTGAGTGGAAAGAGGCACTTTCCAAGGCTGAGTGATGCGGAGGGTAAGGTGGTAAAGTGACTTGGATGGAGCAGACATCAGCAAACCCCACACAGGTGGTAAGCTAACCGTGGACCAGTCTAGCATCTAGGCCATCTTCTGCACCTTCTCCATCTCTGTCCTGATCATGACAGGCATCACCCACCTTTTCACCACATTCAATTGTCTTTGCTCAACTTTCTCACAGGATTTCACACCGCTGTCTCTCCATGTATTCATTCATTCTGTCCGTCACACATTTCCTGAACACCCCCTCGCTCTGTGTCAGGCTCTGAACACTGGGGATTCAGCAATTTACAAGACCTACAGAAATTCTTGCCTTCATGGGGCTTATATTCTAGTGAGAAGAAGACAAATCAAAACAAGTAAATCATACTGTGTGCTACCAGGAGGTAAGAGCTATGGAAACAATAAAGTGGGCAGGGGAGAGGGTAAATGAAGACAGTTTTTAACAGAGAATTAACAGAGGTGAGATGGTAAGCCATGGAGATACCTGGGGGGCAGCTGGTCTGCTACGTGTGGGAACTTGTTTGGTATTTGAAGGGGCCCTGGGAGGCTGGAAAGAAGCAAGCAAGGGAGAAAGAGTGCACAGACGTTGGTATTGGTTCTGGGTCAGATGGGAGGCCGTTGGAATCTTCTCCTCAGGGAGGTGACACTGGCTGACCCTGGATCCCATGAGGAGAGGAGACAGCACACCAGGAAGCACCTATATCTTTTCTTGGAATTTTCTCTTCGAATGGCTTCAGCAATTGCTTTCTTGAGTCTCAATTTACTTTACTGACCCTGCCTGACGTCTGATTCCCCAACCTTATTTTGCTGATGCCTTTCAAATGTATTTCTTACAGAATATGAGATGCAGAATAGGAAAAATTAGGAATCTATAATAATAAAAGCGTAATATGCAAATCGACTGAGCAGCCAAACAGCAGAATGACCGTCCGGATGACCATGCTATGACATGCACTGGAGCCAGGCCAGCCAAGGCGGGTGTGATGCGATTTGTTGGGGAGGCCCTGCCATCACCCCACAATCACCCTGCAGAGGGAGGCCCAGGCTACCTGGCCGGTGGCGCTGTGGCAGGTGGGCAGGGCCTCCCTCTGCAGGGCAATCGATTGTGGGGCTCCCAGGCTGCCAGAGGACACAGGTCAGGCTGAGGAACCCCCCCACCGAGGGCACAAATTTCATGCACTGCGCCTCTAGTATTTTAATATCCAAAATGATCACATAAAACACAAAGGACTAACAACATGAGTATAGTACTGAATTATAAAAAAGCAGGGCCTTTGGGATTTTCTCAACATTCTTATAGATAGAAATCTCAGGATGGAGTGTGCCGGCTGAGAGTTGCAACCTCATATCACATCATTTCCACTCTCACCCTCAGAAATGTTGTCTTGCATGGGTCCTCAGCACACTGGAGTGCTGGAGGCAACCAGCTTTCTGAAGAAGAAAATGAGCCCTTATTCATAATTGCCAAGACTTGGAAGCAACCCAGCTGTCCTTCAGTAGGTGAATGGAAATATTATTCAATGCTAAAAGGAATAAGCTACCCAGCCATGAAAAGACATGGAAGGATCTTAAATGCATATTACTAAGTGACAGAAGCCAATCTGAGAAGGCTACACAGTGTATTATTCCAACTCTATGACATTCTGTAAAAGGCAAAACTGTGGAGATGGTAAAACGATCAGTGACTGCCAGCAGTTCGCAGGAGAGATGAATAGACGAGCACAGAGGATTTTTAATACAGTGAAAGTACTGTCTATTGCACTACAATGACGGGTACATGTCATCACACATTTGTCCAAAGTCATAGCATATATAGCACCAACAGTGAAACCTAATGTAAGCTATGGACTGTGGGTGATTATGATGTATCTATCTAGTATTGATGGTAAAAAATGTACCACTCTGAGGAGGGCTGTTGATAATGGTGGAGGCTGTGCATGCGTGGGGTAGGGATGTATCCGAAATCTCTGTGTCCTCCTCTCAGTTTTGCTGTGAAGCTAAAACTATTCTAAAAATAAATAAATAAATAAATAAAGTCTTTTTAAAAGCCCTGATTTTTAGAATTTGCCGATTTCAGGGTAGTAATACTACAACATGGCTAACATAAAACTACCAGTGTATGTGGTATGAGGTACCTACATCCCCTCTAACATGAAATACTGCTTTTGCTCTCTGCTGTTTTAATATGTATGTTTGTGTCTAGACATTCGCTTTGATACCATGAATCTGTTTGTCACTGTGACTGAACCGTACCTTGGAGGGTTTTGAGTCAAGGGGAATGGTTTGATTTATAATTTACCAACCCATTCCAGTTTCTGTGATAAGAACAGATTATGTGTGTGTTGGAAGAGGAAAGAGAGGAAGTAGGAAAATAGTTGCTGTGATCGGGATGAGAGAAAATGGGCTCTGGATTATGGCAGGACCATGTGGCTGAGAGCATACACATTTTGGAAGAAGAGCCGGAGAGTTTTCTGAAGCACGGATTGCGCGCAGTGAGAGAGCGTTTGAAGAAGGAGTGGCTCCAAACACTTCAGGTTTGAGAAAGGACAAATGGGAAGATGGCAGAGAGGCAGAGCCTATGGGTCTATCTAGTTGTTCATGGACCCTGTGCTTACTCTAAAATATTATCCACGTAGAGACACCAGGAAGGAAGTTGAAGTCATGAGTCCTGAGTCCTGGGAGAGTTATGATAGTTATAAATATGTGAGACCCATCAGCATGTTGTTGTCTGTTAAAACCATTGGTAAGAGGCTGGTAAGAGAAATATATTGAGAGAGTTTGATAAACTTCCACATGGAGGTGGAGGAAAGGGAGACTCGGTAAGGGAGCAACATTGAACTAGGAGGATGAACCTGCTAGTGATGTTCTGAGAAGAGAAGTAAAAGTGTTTCAAGAAGAGGTAGTTATTGGATAGACTTGTTGATAGTGAAGTAGAAGGGCAGAAAATAGATGCTTCCGACCCTTGGAATTGGAAACTGGTGAACTTAGTCAGAATAATTACAATGAAATGATGAGTTCAAAAGCTTGACTGAAGTTGAAGAAAAAAATTGGACCTGGGGAGATTGAAATAGTCCATTTTTTTGTTACTAACAATAGTTATATTTTACAGAATCACTGCAAATGCTACTATATTAGTGACTATGGAGCCCTTAGGGGAAATATAGGATTATGTTCCTGTGAGCCTCTGTTTAAGACACTGTCATCAACTAATCAATAAAGAAACTTATGTGTGTTTCTGTTTAAAGAGACCTTGTTTATTATATACTGTGGACTCATTAACATTGAACTTATGGCCAACAGCTCTATAACTCATACCTGAACAAACTTATTGAACACATATTTTTTCTCCATAAAGCACATCATAACTTTCTTGTTCTTAGGGGCACTAGAAAGCTCAGCAGTACTCCCGGGGGTGATTTGAACAGGAAAATTACCAACAAAAAGCACAGAAATGGGGAAAATGTGGCACTAAGTAGACCAAAAAAGTATAAGAGCTGAAACAAGAAGGCATCAAGCGCGTCATCTTGTTCAGCCTCAGCTAGGATCATCCATGTCGGATAACTCAATTTTTTCTTTTTTGCTGCGTATGTACATGATGACTGCAAAAAGTGCCATGAGCATTGATTTGGGGATTACAAAAAATGGCAAGCAGGCAGATCTGCATATAAAGAATCTGTGAATAATGAGGATTGACTATCCTAATGGCAACCGATGATTGTTGGCGCCTATTCAACACCAACAGGAATCCCCAATTTGGGGAGCAGTGAAGAAGGATACTTTATTCCGTGGACAACAGCTCAATTGTGATACAGCACAGCTGTGAACACAGCACGGCTGTGAGGCGGCTCTGGGGCCAGGCCCCTCCCTGGCTAGACAGCTCTGCTCCACTCTGTGCCAGTCTGTCTGCTCTGCGCTGGTCTGCTCCGCTGTGCTCTTCGCGTTTCAGCTCAGGCAGGGAGACCCAGTCTTCAGTGTTTGGTGGAAAGGGAAAGTGTGTTTTCAGAATAGAGGGAACTGGCTTATATGGACAGAAGTCCCTGCTCCTGGTACCTGATTGGTCTGTTGAAATCCTTGCAGTTGGGTTGGTCCAAAAGACACTGCCCTGATTGGTCAGAATAGTGCCACTCTGGATGGTTGGAGCAGCTCTGATTGGATGGAGAAAGCCTCAGTCCCTATTGGTTGAAATTGGATTCCAGGAACTCCTTTATGAGGGCTGGCTGGGATGACAGGAACACAGTTCAGTGCAGGCCTCTCACTGAAGTGCAGTTTGTGTGAGAGGCCCCTGTGTGGAAATGGCTGCTAGGCTCTGTTTGTTACGTCTTAGATTTTTTTTTTTAATTTAAAATTGTTATCAATTACAGTTTACATTTAATATCGTTTTATATTAGATTCAGGTGTACAGCATACTTCACAGAGTGTTGCCCCTGACATTTCTAGTACCCCCCTAACACCAAACAATATTATTGACTGTATTTTCCATGCTGTACTTTACATTGCCATAATTATTTTGAAACTACCAATGTATACTTCTCAATTCCTTCACCTTTTACACCCAGCCCCCCAAGCCCTCTTCCCTCTGGCAACCACCAGTCTGTTTTCTGTATCTATGAGTCTGTTTCTGTTTTGTTTGTTTGTTTAAGTTCATCTTTAGATTCCACATATAAGTGAATTAATATGGTACTTGTCTTTGTCTGATTGACTTATTTCACATGGCATAAAACCCTGTAGTCCAACTATGCTGTTACAAATGGTAAAATTTCATTATTTTTTATGGCTGAGTAATATTCCATTATATATATCACTTTTTTAAAAAAAAATCCACTCATCTATTGATGGGCACTTGAGTTACTAGCCCTTATATAGGGTATCTAAGTTTCCTGCAGACTCCCTTCTCTCCCTGGCAGATAGAATCCCCATGGATTTTCACATCGATATTTCTTTCTGTCTTTCCCTCTCTCTTCTGCTCCCTCTAAAAATCAATGGAAAAATATCCCCGGGTGAGGATTAAAACAAAAACAAAAAGAGGAAACTACAACAACGTATAAAACAGAATCTAATGGTTCATTCCAGTGGGTTTTACTACCTCTTCTGCGTTATCAGTCCCTCTTGCTTTCTTTTCTTGGCTCTATTTTTTTTTTTTTTGGAACATACCCCCTGTCTAACGACAGATCTAGCTATCACTTCTGGGTGTGCATTGGCCAATCTCTCCTCTTTATCTCAGTTGTCTGAGTTGCCAACTTATATTTTCAACTGCTGATTGAATTATTTTCCTATGAATTAGAATCTTAGGTAGGAAGGCAGAGACTCAGTCTGGATCCTTCCTACCCCTTACTCCTTGTGGGGTAACCCCAAAGTGGGAGGAATACCACAATCGTGGGGGTCCTCTGCTGAAGACTGAGGGGTCCAAGCCCCAACCTGGGGAACAGGCACACGGCGAAGAAGCAGGGCTTACGTCTGGGAGAGCCAAAGGGCTCTAGAAACCAAGGTTTCACTCTCTCTGGGCCCCATCAGAGGCAGCAGTTTGAAAAGCACCTGGGTCATATGTGATGGCGATACATTGACTAATGTTAGGGTGTGTGCTAGAGAGCTAGGGATCTGTTGGAACTTTCTCTAGAGTTCGAAGGGCTGGTGGATACCTTTTTATTTACTGTTTTTTCATCTAGCTGGTCTGATGCTGGCAGGCACCTTCCTTTTATTTTTATCCTGTTTCCTATTTTAGTCTGTTGAAATTTTGAATTTTTCCTAAGTATTAACTCAGATACACCTCTAATAAAACTCTTACTGTAGTTCTACCTTATGCTTCATAGTGGAAACTTGTAAATAAACAGTGGATTTTGTCAGGAACTTGATGTTTTGTGGACTAATGGCTTGAATGCTTTTCCTTTCCACTAAAATTGTAGACACAGTTAAATTAGTTTTTTTTAAAAAAATAATTCTGGGAAAGATGGCTTGTGGTACAATGAAATGGACTTGGGTTCTACTACGGGATCTGACCCTAGAGAGCTGTGTGGCCCTTGGTCAGTAACTTTCTTTCTCTGAACTTCACCTTCTCTATTGCAAAATGAGGTGATTAGATTCCCATTCTCGAAGAATTCACTGGGCTCTGATGTTACATTTAATCAGTGGAAGCCCATTTGGGACTGAGGCAATCCTGTACATTTTTACATACAAAAGCTGTCCAATGAATGTCTCTTGAACTGATCTTAGGCCATTTTTTTATTTTTAGTTTTTAGTTTTTCTAGATTTTAGGTTAGTCTTGATGGCCTTTGAAGGAGGTAGGTCCTGTGCTCCAATTATACATCTGTTCTACTTCTGGAAGAAATGTGGCTTGAAAGAAATCCATCCATTTACAACACAGAGTGATCCCTTAAGCATAACGGACAGCACGCTTGGGGTTGGGATACTGAGGCTGCCATAGCCTGTGTCTTCCCCACGTGGCATCCTAGGCCAATGGCAGGTCCGCGTGGGAGAACAAGGATGCGTTATGTGTATTCTCTGGAAGACCCTCTTGGTCAGATCACTGCAGCCTTTCACTCAGACAACTTCTTCCTCACTAACATGAACCCTGACACTTCTCTGTGAAAGAAGAAGGGAGGAGGCTGTGGAGGGAAAACAGGGGGGAAGAGCCAGTCAAGCCAGACAGTGGATGTGGGGAGCAGCCCAGCTCAGACAGTGATCCCTCGTCCAGCTCTGCCTGACTTCTCTGAGCCCAGTGCCCTCTCTGCGTGGGCTGTGGCCTTTGCCCTTTACCCTGACCCACCCTGTCCTAAGCACATTTGCCCCTTTTCCAATAAAGGCAAACCGAATTAAACCTATAATTATCATTGCTAATTCCACTCAATTAGTCAGAAACCAGCAGCCAAATTGGCTTTCTCATAATTATCTGATAAGCAGTAAGCACATCTCATAGATTATAATTAACACTACTTAATTAAAATCTAATATACATACAGCCTTTTCTCAAAATACATCTAATTGGGTTCAGAAGCAGCAGCAGAGACAAATTCTTCTTTGGTTACCCGTTCATGGGAGTTCCAACAGCCACTTATTCTCTCAGACCCCAGAGAGAACAGAGGGTAGGTTGCAGATACTTTCGCTGACTTATTCTTTCAGAAAGTGATGCATTTTCTCCTCAGGGGGACAAGGAAAAATCTGCCCACTTTTTTGAAGCATCTTTCCCAAAGTAAGACATGCCCGCCCACCATGGCCGCACTGCTGACTTATGCTTCCTGCCAGGGAGAGGTCAGCTCCCACCTTAGATTTCTCTAGTTGTCTTTCCTCCTGTGCCAGAAGAATTGCCATCAAACTTCCACCGAACATCCTAGCAAAACTTTAAAAAAGTGAACGGGATGCAAAGAATGTTGGAAGCCCTGAATGGCTGCGATCTGTCTTTTTCACCCACTCCCATCTCCCGGGAGCTGAGGCCCACAGGTGTCTGATGTTACCTTCCCATGCGGGTGCCAGCTGCGATTTGAAGGCAGAGTAGTCAACATCTTGCAAGTGAAAAGGCTATTCTTTATGAGCCTGCTGGCCACCTTGCTCTCAGGTGAGTTCCGGGAGCAGCTTAAAGAGGAGCAAACACGGCTGTTATTCGTGTCCTTAACGAGCTCGTGCTATTCCGACCAGTAGGCAAGGAGCTGCGGCCGCCCTTCGTGAGCTGAAGGCAGAGGAGGAAAAAGAGAGGAGAGAACGACTGTGAAGGGGAAAAACTCTGTCAAGAGTAAGTAACCCTTTTCTGGGCACAGTGGCAGCGCTGTGCTTCTAGCTGACTCGTCACGTGCAAACCGGAGGGAGATGTATGCATGGTGAGGCTGTGTATGTCCTAAGGGTCCTGTTGGGCTGATTTCAGAGCTTTCTGCAAATTGACCTTATTTGTCTTTAGTGCCTAATCTAGTGCCAAGCAGTGGAAGAGAATCACTGAAGGGTTTCTGTATTGGTACCTAGGTGGTAGGTGGTTCAATGCTCACATTTCGGAATATCCCACAATGCCTAGGAGCGTCCGCTGAGGGGTGGCCATCGCAGAAGAAACAGGAGAAGCTCTCCCTCTGGGTACTTCTCACTGCCCACTCTTCTTTGTGTCACTCACATTATTAGTCATCACCAGAGCAATGTCTGCCCTCCCTGCTAGAGCATATGTTTCATAAAGGCAAGACCGGGTTAGCTTTGCCCACTGCTTTATTCCCTACTATCTCCTCAGAGGCTCACATGTGATAAATGTCCAACGCATCCCTGTTAATGAATACATGAATGAATGTTTTATGAGTTCTTTTCTACTGAAAAAAAATCTAATTGACTATCAATTATGGCTGCATGGGGATGATCCTTGAAACCTGACCTGTGAGATGGATTACATTTTCATTGCCACTAAACCTCTCCTGTGAAGTCCATTTCCCATCAGGAGGACGGATCCAAACTAACCACCCAACAACAATCAGAGGGGGAGGGAGGAGTTCACTTATAATTGGTCTTGGTGTGTCTTCTCTCTGCCTATTTCTTTCTTTATACCTCAACCAAACGTTTTGACCAGTGGGTCAGTCTTCCCGCAATGGAAGCCAGCTTTGGCAAACTATTTGAGTGTTGGCCATCCTTGGCTAGCCTACCAAGGGAGAAGCTGTGCATGCCTCGGAGGGTGATGCTGTAGGTTCAGAATTCCCTGACTGGGTTGCGGGCCCCAGTGCCATTTTCCTCCTTGTGTCTCGGAGTCCCATTGACTTTGCCAGGTCAGCAGGGTGATGACAGCTGTGTGACTAAAGGGAGGCCTCGGTCTCGGCCATCGTGTTGCTGGTGGCCCTTCGAAGCTTTTGAAGCCTTTTGTCTTTCATCCTCGTCCCACTCCCAGGGCCCCTCTGAATGAACACAGCTTGCTGCTCACCACCCATTGCCCCTGGGAGGGCGGTGCTGCCATCTCGCCTCTCTCTTCCTGCCCTCCCACCCAGCAAGGGCTTTTTACAAATTTCAGTATCGTGACTGGAAGCATTTTTATTCCACAGGAATAATCTCTGGGGAGAAACTCCATTTATCCTGTTCCTTTGAGTGAAGTTGCCTTGGCCACCTAATCCCCCAGTCACGCTGGGCTTTCTGTCATATACCGGGTGTGAATAAATTATATTTTCAAAGGTTAAGACTGGATTTCAGCAGGCATCCCTCCTGCTGATGTCTCTGTTATTTCCTGGACCCTAGAAAGAGAGCGAAAGGCAGTGGGTTTATGGAGAGGAGAGACCTCTGTTACGACGCCATCTCTGGGAGGGTGGTGGTAATTCTTTTGCAAAACCTTGGATCCTCTCTTCTCCTCTGCGTTTACTGCAAAGGTGCTTCTTGTTTTGAAAAGCCATGGTTTTAGGTTGGCTGCTATGGGTTTTTCTCTCTGTCTGCAACATTAATGCAAGAGGGAAGAAATAGAAAAGAAGATGAACAATGGTTGGAGGAGGAAAAGGTTGAAGAAACAGGAAGATGTATAGGCAGTTGTTTTTTCTGTGGTCTGCAGTACCACTAGCAGCTTTCTGTTGCATTGCGTCTGGGCCTGGTGCTGGGCCTGGATGCACCTGGGTGAGGCTAAGCTGGGAACGGAGTCTGGCTGCTGCTAGTAACAGGTTGGGGTCACTTATTTAGAGGCATGAGGTTCAGCAAGGCCAGATGCTGCTTGCTTGGGATTTGTGAGATTTTAGGAAAGCCCGAAGCATGAGCCACTGGCTTGGGTGGGCCCACAAGTTGGTTGGGGCAGGGTTGCCAAGAATCCCCAGGGTGGGGAAAACATGGTTAGCCAGGTTGATGGAAACTCAGATATGGCATCTGCCTGCTGGCTCGGTGGGGGTCAGGGTCAGCAAAAGAACAAGGGCCCCTGCCAGCATGTCTGCTTGAGAGAAAGCTGCCTCTCCAACCGTTGCCCCAAAGCCAGACAATGCACTTCCTCCCCAGGTGTCTCTCGCACCTTTCGAGCTGCTGGCCAAGCCCTGGAGCTCAGATGGAATGGGTCCAATGACGTTTGTGTGCAGGCCCTTTAAGAGGAATACCTAGGACTCCAGCAGCCCTCTGTCTCACTCAGCCACAAATCTTGTTTTTTATAGTCAGAAGTTATGGGGTCTTCTCTTCCTGACACTGGAGCCCTGGGTTGGGGGGGGGCCTCATTCCTCAGGGGGACCTTCGCAATCAAGATAGCCTCCCTGATTTTTGACTGCCACATATGGGTGTTGGACCAGGCTACTTGTAGTCTTTGCCCTCCTACCAGTCTCCAGGTGGCTTCTTCTGTATAGCCTTAGTTCCAGGACTTCTGTTTAGCTACATTTCATATGGTTCTCAATGATGGCTGTCCTGCAGTTCAGTTATAGTTGTGATGTGGCTGTCCTGCAGTTCAGTAATAGTTGTGATGTGGTTGTGGGAGGTTGCCAGTACCATGTTTACCTATGCTGCCGTCTTGACTGGCAGCACAAAGAATTCCAAACTATGCTGTATGTCTTCTGATCTGATGTACTGAGCGATCACAGCATCACCTATGTAGTATTCTTATTTAAAAATGTTTAACCTGGATCTAATTATGAGAAAACAATTGTATACACCTAAATTATGTGGCAATCTACAAAAGAACTGGCCTGAACTCTTTTGAAATGGTGAATATTATTAAAAAGTTATTTTAAAAAAAGTAGGGGACTGTTTTGGTTAATAAAGGTTATAGAAATATATCAACTAACTGTATAATGCATGACCTTGTATTTGATTCTGGATCACATTAAGGAAAAAAGCTAAGGTATTATTGGGGGAATTGAAAAATTAAATATGAGTTTTAGATTAAAATATATTCTCCTATCAATGTTAAATTTCTTGAGAATTCTAGTTCTCTTGGGCACTTGCTGAAGTGTTTTTTGCTAAACTCTAATCATGATTGCAATGCAGTTCCCAGTGGTTTTGTCGGGGACAGAGGGGGACACAAGCACATGTGCCCCAATGCAACAATGACTGAATCTGAGGGCAAACTAAGTAAATCTTCATTGTAACATTCTTTCAATTATTTTGTAGGTTTGGAATTTAAACAAAAAGTTGAGGAGAAAAAAAAAAGAGAAAGAAATGAAAAGAAGTAGGCCTGAACCCAAACCAGTTTTGAGACTTAATTCAGCCATTTGTGTGAAACATTTGAGACGATTAATAGGAAGTATTCCTGTTCCCCAACCAGCCCCTAGTTCCTTGTCTCCGTCTATGCACATGATTTAGCATTTCAACCTTTAAAGTGGCTCAGATCGGTTCAAACCACAGACAACTCTAAAGCCAGCAAAGCCAATTAGAATCGCACTTTTAAAATAAGAACCAACCAACATTTTCACAGAGACGGTTGATGCTGCTGAAGACAGCTAGCATCCTTTTATTAAACAGACACAATTGGCTTTGTTTTCCATGGAGGACACCTTCTAGTACTCAGGCCTGTTTATCTGGGTTTATTTAAAACTTGAGACAGGTCAGGTCTCTGTCCTGTTGTTCTCTGCTATCCTTCCTCCTGGGCCTCTTTTCCTGCCTGGGGGAGTGAGACATTAAGAGAAGGCCAAAGTCAAGATCCAGATGTGGTGTAGATAATTCCTCTTCTCTGGACCAGCCTCTGGGAGCTCCAAGAATGAGCCAGAGGGAGAGACAATCCCAGGCAAGGAGCAAGCACCATCTTTATGGTTCTTTAGCTCTTGGTTAACTGTGGGCCATTTGTATTGGGGAAGGTGGGGTGGGAGCTGAGAGTGGGCAAGAGCGGGTGGCTGCAGATGGTGCTCCTAGCCCAGGAGAGCAGGATCAGGGATCTCCCCCCTCTCCCCTCCTCTCCCCCTCCCCCCAGGATGTTGTCAATCGTTGCAGGGTCTGCTCAGATAGTTTGAGTCAATCTCTGTCTTCCATTGGAGGCTTCGTCCTCATGGATGAGAAAAAGAAAAGGATTGATTGCAGTAGGAAGACAAAATCTAGTTTCCACGGGCTATTTCTGAATGGATATGGGGGCTATTTGGGGCTCTGCTGGCAGTCGCAGCATTATTACTCAGCAAGACACCCACTGAGCCTGGTGATGCATCCAGGAGAGCGCTTCCACCTCCCAAAATTGCACTAGGCAGAGCGGCAGGCTCATTCTGTGGCTCCATTAACCTAACCCTGCGGTGTAGCTGACCTGGGCCACACATCCTGTCAGGGAGATAGTACGCTTCAGGGTGGAGAGGATAGCCTTTACCTTTGCTCAGGTAGCAATTATGCTCTAAAATGTTGTTCCCCCGCCTTGGGTGGTTTGGCTCAGTGGAGAGGGCGTCGGCCTGCAGACTGAAGGGTCCTCGGTTTATTCCGGTCAAGGGCACATGCCCGGGTTGCGGGCTCGATCCCCAGTAGGGGTCATGCAGGAGGCAGCCGATCAATGATTCTCTCTCATTGATGTTTCTATCTCTCCCTCTCCCTTCCTCTCTGAAATCAATAAAAATACATTTAAAAATAAAATGTTGTTCCCTAAATTCTGTCCAGGCTGTCTTGTGCTGGACTTGGGCCAAATAAGCAGTGTTGCTTTTGTGAGAAAGCATGGCCTATTCCCTCCTGTTTCATTGGAATTATGGAAAGATAATGTAGAGAATTAGGTTTCTATTAAAAAGGCTACATCATGCCATTCAAAGTTTCACCCAGGAAAGATTCAGCCTGGCTTCTGGCATTTTCAGAGGATTGGAGGATTAGTGTTAAGTGTTATGTGCAGAAAAGAAAAGCAACTAACAGGCCCTTGTCTCTGAAAGAAAGTGTGTTAAAAGGGTTCACTTGTCTTTTGTGCTAATAGCAAAAAAAAAAAAAAAAAAAAATCAAACTTAACTTTGCATTCTCACTTGCATTTCCAGTCCAAACCCTGAAGCCATGTGCTTGGTCTGCTGCTGGCACCGTCTGCTCACATCGCCCAACTCTAGCCTACTGTCCCATCGGTACCCATATTTGTGATGTAACGGATTTGATTTTTTAGTTTACCTTTAGTAAGGGCACCCATGACCTCTTTTCATGTTACTACTCTTAACTGTTTCCCAGATCTTTCTAGCATAAACTTTCTGTTTCAACTTGAGTAGTGTCTAAAATACATCTTGCGTATCCTTTTGCTGATTCCATTTTATTTTTTTTCTCTCTTTTCAAAATTACATGTTTCAAAATTCAAAAAGCAGACAGGGATATGAAATACCTGTGACATGTCCTTGCATCCCTATGCTCCAGTCACCACTTCCTCTCTTCCAAGGTGATCAGTTATCATCAGTTCTTCAGCATCCTTTCAAAAATAATTTCCTGTGCTAATATTCTCTCTCTCTCTCTCTCTCTCTCTCTCTCTCTCTCTCTCTCTCAAATGGGACATAGTTATTCTGTATCTTGCCCTTTACCTAACAATATTTCATGGAGTACATAAATAGCTTCTTCACTCTTTGTATCCTCTACTCATTCAAACCTCCAGTGAGCTCTCTCAATGCTGAGCTATATATTTTTGGTGTGTTTATTTTCTGACTACTCATTCTCCATATTGCTGTTTCCTAAAATATATCTTTATTGTTGAAAGTATTACAATAAATTTTTATTGTTGAAAGTCAATTTTTATTCCTCCATTTGCCTCCCTCTGCTGAGCTCCTGTCCTCCCCCCAGGCCTTCACCACACTGTTGTGTATGTCCATGGGTTATGCATATACGCATATAAGTTCTTTGGTTAATCTCTTCTCACCTGATTCCCACCCCCTTCCCTCTAAGATTTGTCAGTCTGTTGCATGCTTCCATGTCTCTGGATCTATTTTGTTCCTCAGTTTATGTTGTTCATCAGATTCCACATATGAGTGAGGTCATGTGATACTTGTCTTTCTCTGACTGGCTTATTTCGCTTAGCGTGATACTCTCCAGATCCCTCCATCCCATCTCAAAGGGTAAGAGCTCCTTTTTTTTCACAACTGTTTTTAATGTGCTTGAGTCACTGCTTCCCAGATAGAATGTCATGTCCTTGAGGACAGTGTCCATGTCTTATCTCCCAAACATGGTAACATTTAACAGACGGCTTGTCCACGGTAGGGAGGGAGTAGTTTGTTGATTTGATAGATAGCTCAAGGAACAGACTTTGCCAACTCTCTGCTTGTCAGAGAGCCTGTGTCAGGGACCTGGTTTGTTTGTGTTGGCCCCTGATGCCCTCTCCATCCAAAAAACTTCCTCAAGTATCTCTGTGAATGCAAATGTGTGCTTGTCCAGAGAAGACATTTCCATGCTTTTTTTTTTTAACTTCAACAGTTAGTCCTTCTTTCCATTTTTTTTCCTCCAAAAGTCAGCCAATGCTTAGGCCCTGCCCAAGCGCACACTGCAAAGCAGATGAGCTCTGTTGTCAGATGTGCTCAGGTTCAAGCACAGGCCAGATGACTGGCACACTCATGGCTCTCTGTTCTGTCTCCAGAAATCCTAGTGCTCATTGGGGCTACAGAGGCGAGGACAAGGAAGGATATCACACTTTGCCAATGGACTCACCTGCCCTCATGCGAAGTGACTGCTGCCTGACTGTATGGGACCAGCTGTGTGTGCCTGCTTCGCCCACAGCAATGGGGGAGGTTATGCTGTTTTTTCACACTCTGGTCAGCCCCTCCCGGGGGAATTTCTCCACTGTGAGATTGTCCCCAGATTAAGTAAACAATTTCACATTAGTCTCATTAATTCTAATAGACTCATTAGCTCAGTCTTAGAGCTCATTCTCAAGGGAGCCACGGTCAAAAGCTGTGAAGCATGTTGTGTGTGTGTGTGTGTGTGTGTGTGTGTGTGTGTGTGAAAATCATGTTGTTTTCTGTCAAGCTGGGAATTCAAACTTGGTTTCTGGGACTTAAAAAAAGTGTTGAGTTTTTCTTGGAGTTTTATGAGTCTCAGTCCCGATGTGTAGTCAACATTCTCTGGTGAAGGCTGTCTTGTTGCTTTGGGATTGCAGGACAAGAGAGGAAATTGGGCTGCAACTTCCAATGGCTTATGAGAGTGTCATAAAGAATACTAAGCATAAACACATGCAAAGGTGGCTACTATAAGGCAATACTGTCTAGATGTCATGGATAATATGTGTTTTTCATCATTTTAGAGGCAAGAGGTTATTGTGGACGGAGATGGTTCAGGAAAAAGTTTCAGGAGGTATTGGATCTGAAAGACCCTGAAGAATGAGTAGGGTTTTATGAAAAAAGAAGAAAGGAGGGTGGGGGAGGAGGAGCACATGTGCAAGGCAAGATCCATGATGGCCTAAGGCAGCGGTTCTCAACCTGTGGGTCGCGACCCCTTTGGAGGTCAAACGACCCTTTCACAGGGGTCGCCTAAGACCATCCTGCATATCAGATATTTACATTACGATTCATAACAGTAGCAACATTGCAGTTATGAAGTAGCAACGAAAATAATTTTATGGTTGGGTCACAACATGAGGAACTGTATTTAAACTGTATTTAAAGGGCCAGAAGGTTGAGAACCACTGCAGGGAACCTTTGTATTGAGGGTCAGGGTTGTTGAAAAGCCTCAAAAGGCAATTGGGTTAAGACTGAAGAGACTGAAGGTCAGATTTAGAATTGTGGCTTCTCCCTGAAAGCAATGAAGGATTTGCTGTGAAGAGGTAAACTGTTTGAAGCCATTGTTAAGGCACAGCAAAGAGGGGACCAGGGTAGGATGAACTGAAGTGGGCGGAGGCTAGAGTAGGGTCAGAGAGCAGAGGAGAGGAATGAGCTAAGAGGCATTTGCACTAGTTACTTCAGGGGATTCGTCAACAATCCAGGGCGGGCATTAAAATACAAATATTCCTGAGAGAAATAGCACTTCGTTAGTGATCCTTACCTTATCACGGGATGAGCTTATCAGTCTTTCCAAGGAGAAGTGTACAGCCCACTCCTGTGTCTGGTCAGAGGGACCTTCTGCTCCGATGGCCTCTCTGCCTCCTGAGCCATGGCTGGGTGCTTATATTTAGTGATGCACATTCCTAGTCATCAATAATTATTGTTTTGTATTCTCCCTCCATGCTATTCTCTGCCTTCACCTAGGAGCAGAGTTGTTGAACATAATATACTGATTACCTATCTCCTCACTTCCATCCAAACATAGAGGGCTACAGATGATTTCAGAAGATAGAGAAGGGGCTGTGGGAATGAACACCAGGGCGTTTGTGAAGTGTTCTCATGAACGCTTGTCAAAAAAAAACATTTCTCCTGGGTATCTCGGTGGTACCCAAGATCTCTCAGGACCAGGGGGCCTGGGAAGGCTCCAGGCCAAACATGATTTTGTATTCCAATCCCATTTGCTTGGGACATTTCCCCAGGGCTCCATGGTCAATTATTTTTTAAATAATTCTTTATTGCTGAAAGTATTGTCCCCTGTTTACCCCCTTCTAGCCCACCCATTCCCCAGGCCCTCACCGCCCCATTATCTGTGGCCTTGGGCCATGCATATATGCATACAAGGTCCTTGGTTGATTACCTCCCACCCTTCACCCTCCTCAGCCTTCCTGCTGAGATTCTGCACTCCGTTCCTTGCTTCAGGGTCACTTTTTAAGTCTGGCCTGGGAGCCTAGTAGAGGAAGTCAACCAGCCCTGGTTGGACCTGGGGCCCTGCCACCAATGTGGCCACAGGCGGAGTCCTGGAAGGTTTGGGAGACCCTGCTCATGCTTACAGCAACGGGGGAGTCAACAACTCCAGTCCCAGGACAGCAGCACTCCATGGCAGAGTCTGAGTGTGCTGGGAACTGGGGGTGGGGGCCCCCCCACTGCTGCCCCTCACTGCACTCAGCTGCTGCTGCCTCCAGGCAGGAGCCCTTCTCCTGTAAGTAAGGGGTCATGTTGGCAGAGGTCTGGGGCCAGGTAGTGTAGCCTGTGGGGATACTGTGCTTTGTGCTTTGCTTCTCCCCTGGGCCTGTGGAGAGGGTGGCTGCAAGGATCACATACGTCGTAATTAAACACTGCCACCGGGGAAAGGCAAGGGAAAAGCCCTTGAATTTTAAACCGTTTACTTAATTTCAAGCCACAACACCGAAATGTGCCGCCCGCATTGCCTCCCTGAGGTGTCATGCATTGAGAGACTGAGTGCTGGGTACCAGGCATCTTACATGGGGTATTGTTCGCCATTCCTACTGTGGAGATGAGAATTGCAGCATGGCCAGCTCAAATGCCAAGTTCAGAGGGAGTCAGTGGCCCAAGAGGAGGTGATTGTTGATGCTTTTGATGGTTTAGTTTGCTCCTTCCAGACCCAGGAAGAAAACCAAAAATAGGGCTGCTTGTTCCTAACTATACCAACCCCAGAGGTGGGTGAGGCAAAGTTGAATAAAAGTGTCATCAAGTTTCTCAACATTTAAATGTGGTTTCTTCTCTGGTTATTCACTTGGTTGCTGTAGATCTTTGACTGGTTTCCAGAGCTCGTATAAAGTTATTTTAGTTAGTCCAGAGTTGTTTGGAAGACTTTTCAGTGGGGAAATGAAGATACAAAGAAAGCTTCCTAGTTTATCGTCTTGCTGGCATGACTCCTGTGAGGCACTTTTGCATGGTAGCTGGTGTACAGAAAGCATTGTTATGATTCATTATTTTTTTCCAATTATGTGCACATTCCCAGCTGTCTTCTGGGGCAGTTAGAAGGGGGAGCAGCACCGAGAGCAAACTGGAGAATTATTTGAAGGAACTGTAGGAAGAGGAAATGGATCTGTGACCCCTTTAAACTGTTCCATGTACTATCTGCCTGCAAAAACCTTGAGTTTAATTTTCCTAAGTGAGAACATTCACTAGTTGAGCAGAGAACCCCCGACATTCAATCTAGTCTATAACCCAGAGGTGGAATATGCAGGAATCACAAGACTGATTTGGGAGCTTCTGGAAACCAGAGCGCCTCTCAGGAGGAAGCTGGGTTTAACCAAAGAATAAAGGAATCCGCGCAACCCTCCTTTTCTAAGAACGTATGTTCTTTTCTAAGAAAACTGCCCCCATATTAGGGTGGTCTAGTAGCAATAGGAGACATTGTATCTTAAGATCTGCCTTGACAAGAATGTTTTATTCTGAAATTTCAAGAATCGGTAGTTAACTTTATTTGGGAGAATAGAGTATTTTTCAGCTTAGCAAAGAAAGCAAAACAAGCGTTGGGTTTTGACGAATGAGCTTTGGATTTAGGACGATTTCTTTGAAGTCGTGGGAGAATATATTGTTAGTTAGGATTGCAGACTTCCAAGGAGGAACATAAATAATCCTGGTCGGGACTGGGGAGATCTCATAGCTGTTTACCCCCTCTTCCTAAACAAGGGATGAAGACAATGGAAACTCCAAGGACCATTCATTCCACTCGGGACCACTCTGTGTCTCTTTTGATAATATCAAAGGAGACATTGATAACTGACAGGTGACATCTTTGCCATCAAGGCGTAACTGACAGGTGACATCTTTGCCATCAAGGCGTGTTTTTCTCAGTCTGGTCAGGTTAAGTGAATATTTGATGTGCTTTTAAAATTCTCCAGTCTTCTATTCTACCAGCTAACTTCAAAACTCCTTAACCTTTTCCAGCATAGAGTCAGGTTCCATATTGACCACACGTTCCAATATTATAAACTGGGAGAAAAGTTAATAGTGTGCCTGTGTTAGACTATATATTGTTGCTATGCTACATTATGAACCTCTTTAAGGCAGAAACCATCCCTGCTTTTTAAAATCTCTCACAGCACAGGGCTAGGAACACACAGCTTGTAATATCCTGCCGTTGATGGGCCTAATGGATTAACACTATGTTTTTAGTAATTCATATCTGAGACATGATATCAAAGAATATGTTCAAAAAAATTTTTTTAGATCCAGACTTCAGGACCCCAAGGCAATTAGCATAAAAACAAAATTAAACTTGATTTCTAAAGCTCTGCAACTTTAATTACCCTGGTGACTAGTAAGCCTTTAATTCGGCTCTTCTGACATCAACTCTGAAATTCTGAGAACTGCCAACTCTCAGGGTTCCTGCTTTGGGAAAGGAGTTGCACAAGAGACCCTGTAAAGTTCCTTCCAAACCAAAGATGATAAGATTCCGTGAAGCCACCGTGGATGTAAATTCTCGTTTCCTTTTACTAGATTCCTATGTGGGCGGATTTCCTTTCATCTGCATCCAAATATCTCATTAATATTATCATGTCAGGCAAACTGTGGTTTTGAATTCACATGTAGGCTCTGTCCCCAAACACTTATATTTATTTTGGTTTTCCTTCATCTCCATCTGGGCGATATCTTTCTGTGTTGCTTGTGGACGTATAGGTCTCTCCTCTATTGCGAAGCTTATGCCATGTGAGAACACAGTCATCAAAACAGTATTTTGAGAATTCAGGGCTGGGGAGTGGTGCCCTGGACTAAAGTGAGAAACGGTGGCAGAGCTGTGTTTGGGAAGCTGGTACACCCAACACCAGCCCACAGATCCCCCCGAGGACAGCCAGGGCTGTCAGCTCAGCACAGTGACATGAAAAACAGTGAGGTCTAAAACATACATCCACTTGAACGCAATCTATATATTTGGCTTGTCTTCATTTTCGGCATTTGTTGGTCAGAGAAGGAGAAAAAAAAACTTCTAGGGAAATTAAATAATTATTCTCTGTGAACGAGAAAGGCAAAGCAATCAATTACAAATACCATTTTTTTTTCTCCTGTCAAGTTTAACATTCCAGTATCTAATCAAAAGTTTTAAAACCCTTTTATGGGCTTACAGTATATTAAATAAATGCGCTTTTAAATGCACATACTCACAACAAGTCTCATTTTGATTAAATTTCCAATTCAGTCATCACCCACTTTATTTTTGATGGGTTTCATAGGAGAAACTCGAAAATTCTTTCTGATGCACAAGCATTGCTGGAACTTGGTGTAATAGGAATTGTTTTGCTTTCCAAAAGCAGTTCTGCCAGATCTAGATTGAGAGACAAGCGCTACTTACAATTATGGTCAACTAGAGCATCCGGCTGCATGGTCCTCTCAGCCCTTTTCACGGGACACAGTATTGGGTGTCATGGGGTGCACTGGGATCTGAGGCTAAAACTCTGTTGCACTAGCCCACAGAGAAATGACTGAAGATTTTATATTGACGTACAGTTGGTGAAGATTTCTTTGCTGGTTTCTCTTAGTTCAGATGTGAGGGATAAGTAGAAGACCTGTTTGTTGGTCTTAGCTTTATACTAACTAGCTTTGGGACTGTAAGCAAATCGTAAGCTTTCTCAAGGTGACTGACTTTTCATTTTTTTATTAAGAAGAAAATGGATGTGGAATTATTTCACCGATATAAAGTTAGCTATTAAGATGTTGCCATTATTTGTGCGTTTTTATAGTTTTTTTATTTCTCGGCTGAGATTTCCTATTTTAAAAAAAACATTTTATTGATTTTTTTTTTACAGAGAGGAAGGGAGAGGGATAGAGAGTTAGAAACATCGATGAGAGAGAAACATCAATCAACTGCCTCCTGCACACCCCCTACTGGGGATGTGCCCACAGCCAAGGTACATGCCCTTGACCAGAATTGAACCTGGAGCCTTTCAGTACGCAGGCCAAGGCTCTATCCACTGAGCCAAACCGGTTAAGGCAAGATTTTCTATTTGATGGTGCCTTTTCCTTTTTATTCTGGAGCAAAGTTCTAACAGCTCTTCCAAAACCCTTGTCTGCTGGATCCATCATCTAGATTCTAGGTTGCTTTTGGTTTGGTCTTCATCGATCACCTTATCTCTTGATTATGGGTCGCATTTTCCTGTTTCTTTGTAGCACAGTCATTTGGATCATATTCTGGACATTGTGATTGGTACACTTTGCATTCTGTTGTGCTCCTAGGAATGTATTGATTTTTTTGTTTGTTTTAGTGGTAGTCCACTTGGCAAGGTTCGAACTCCACTGTGGTGGGCAGCAATAAAAATTATTTTTAGTCTTAGCTGAGTGGCTATCCCCATATTTTTTCCTGCACTTAAGGAGTTCAGGAACCAGCTGGATAGTAAAAGAGATTTTTAAAATTATTCCTCACCCAAGGATATTTTTCTATTGATTTGTAAAGAAAGGGGGAGAGACAGGAGAGAAACATTGATGAGAGACACATAGATTGGTTGTCTCTCATACACACACACACACACACACACACACACACACACACACACGCCACACCCCGGCCAGGGCCAGGGATCCAGCCTGCAACCTTTGATGGGTATCGAACCTGGGGTAGTTATGGGCCAGTGTTCTATCCACTGAGCCAAACTTGCTAGGGCAATAATTTTTTTTTTTTTTTAAATTCAGAACTTAGAACTTGCCCTCTGTGGATGTCTCTCTTTTGGAATATCTCCCCTCAACTTCTAGTTGCTATGGTCACTTTGAACTTCACCTTCTGGTTCCATAAGGCAGTAAGATTCTTTTAGGTTTTAGTAACTCCATTTGGTTCTGACTAGGACTGCCTTCAGGCTAAAGCTCATAAAATTAGATACTTACTGGGTGCCATTCCATTCCCTTCATTTAAATGTAAATTCCCTCAACTTCTCCCTATTTTTGTTCCCTGGCCAGTGCCTTCAGGTAGCATTTCCTCCCCCTATGGAATGTAATTGCTTGTGTGTGTGCATATCCAGATTTTATAGCTACTACCTGTGTAAGGTTAATCTACTAGAATGTACTAGTACTTCCCCATTATCAAAAATAAAGATTTAAAAAAATTCTCTCAGGAGTAAATTTCATGACTTACTTAAAAAAATTTAATCCTTATTGTTGAAAGTGTTACATATGTCCCCCTTTCCCCTCATTGACCCCCTCCACCCCCCACCCCCACCCCCAGGCCTTCACCGTACTATTGTCTGGGTCCATGGGTTATGAATATGCTTTTGAGTTCTATTATTCTCTTTCCCCCCATTACAGCCAAAAATAAATACTCCTAGTATAAAGAGACATTTTTATATCACATACATTTTTTATCTAGATTGCATTCACATATATGGTACATTTAATACTTCAATTAAATATAGAGAACACATTTATATAAAATTTTAAGAATATATGGTATGATATATGCATGGCCCATGGACACAGACAATAGGGCGGTGAGGGCCTGGGACAGGGGGTGGGGGCGGACTGGAGGCGGTCAATTGGGGAAAAAGGGACATATGTAATACTTTCAACAGTAAATAATTATTTTTAAAAAGAATATATGCTATGTATTCTTGCTCCTTCATCATCATCATCATTATTATTATTATTATTATTATTATTATTATTACCTGGCTGGCCCTTTGATCTTTGTCAGCATACCTGGAACTTCACTGTATCACCCTGTCATCCAGGACAATGATTTTAGCTTCAGTTTAACCACCAACTCTCTGCCTGCACTGTTTCCACCTGTGCTTACAACTATGATCTCTTTTTTCTTTTACCTGGGGAAGTTTTGACTGACACAGGAATTGCTGCCTACACAGGCTAATCTTCAAAGTTATCAGGGAGAAAGAATCAATCTCTTTTTTTATAATTTTCATTTTACTTCCCTTCTTTTTTTTTTTCCCTCTGGAGAGTCCCATTTTCCTCAGAGCATTGTTGCCACTTCCACAGGGTATGTCAAGGCTCAGTCTGCCCTGTCTCCACATCACCTGCTAGAATTAAATTTGAAAGATTGGTTATAGTCTTTTTGCTCTCGAGTCAGTGTCAAAGTGAGAAAATTTGAAAAGAAATGGATTTGTACTGGCGTGTCTTCTATTGCTGGAGGGCAGGCAACAACTTTCTGAACTATTGTACCTGCTGGTTGTTATCTTCTGAGGATAACTTGTGGAATCCTCAGGATGATTTGATGCAAGTAGAGCGAGCCTGAAGTCAATGCCTTAATCAATAAGAGTTTTAGAATCTGTCTGAACAAGAAGTCCAGAGTTCAGAAAGTGCAAAATTGGTTAATTCAGCATCTCAATGCTGTGAAGACTTTGTTAGCCTCCCTGCATGGCTCCTGGCTTTCCCCTTAGGGTTGCTAATGATTGTCTTCTCTCTTAGCATCCTGTCTCCAAGCATCTATACCCAGAGATAGGAAAGTATAGGAGTTTTTCCTGCACTTTTAAAAAATTAAATAGGAGCACATTTTGCTCAGATCAATCAATAGACAGCTTTTTTAGTCTCACTGGTTAGAAGTGAGACATGAGCTCACTGTTAGACAATGGATGGCAAGAGAGAATGGCGTTATCCTCACTGCCCTAGACTAGGTGTAGGGGGTTGAATAGAGCCTCCCCTTAAAAATTCATGTCCACCTGGAATCTCAGAATATGACTAGAGTTAAGGTCTTCACAGATGTACTTAGTTAAGGATATGGATAGGATATTATTCTAGATTTAAGGTGAGTCTTTAATAGAATTTTAAGTGTTCTTAGAGCAAGAGGAGGAGAGTATGCAGAGAGCCACAGAGTGGAAGGCCATGTGAAGCTAGAGGTAGAGACTGGAGGGATGTAGCCACCAGCCAGGAATGCCAGGGGATCAGAAACTGGAGGAGGCAAGGACCGATTCTTCTCCAGAGCCTTCGGGAGAACATGGCCATTTCAACACCGAGATCCCAACCTTCTGGCCCCCAGAGCAGTGAGGGAATAGATTTCTGTTTTAACCCACCCAGTTTATAGCACTTCATCATGACAGCCCAAAACTAACAAGCCAGAGGTTGAAAAACTAAAGCCCCTAGGCCAAATCCTGCCTGTTAACTATTGATACCAATAAACTTTTATTGAAGCTTAGCTTTGTCCATTCATTTATGCCTTGCCTATGAATGCTCTTCTGCTGCAGTGATGGAGTTGAATAGTCATTGCAGAGACTTACAGACAGCAAAGACTTAAACTTTGACTCTCTGACTTCATGCAGAAAACCTTTGCTGACCTATGACCTAGACCAGTAGGGGTTCAACTTTTAGGGCCACAGAGAGACCCATCTTCTATGAGAACATGGCTTCTCAACACCTGAACAAAATGAGGTTCTATTGGCAAAGTGGGCAGGGGCAATGATTTATGGTTAGGCAACCAAAAATGTTGGTCATACTTTGATTAGCTCATGTGTATAGGACCACTACACATGGATTGTACATGAGGATAAGCTAACACTTGTTAGCTGTCCACACCAGTAGCATTAACCTAAGAAATTTATCAAATCTGTAGGCTCCCAGGTGGTTTTTGTTATTAATACAATTGTCAGTGGTACTATATTTCATGTGTTAATATATTACCAATTTGGCAGTATAAATCATATTTATGGTGATCCACTTGATGTTATAAATTGTGTATACAAGGTGCAGGTTGCAACTTTTCTTTTTTATATTTCCGGATTTCTAAATGATGATATCCAAGATGTGGGGTTAAAAACACTGGTAATTTCTATCATAATCAAGAAACTAGCACTTGTGCCACCTTATACATATGCTCATGGGTAAGAATATGAAGTCTGGAAAAAAAAATCCTTAGGTTATCTATTGATTTTTAACAAAGATGTCAAGGTAATATAATGGGGAAAGTATAGTCTTTTTAGGAAATGGTGTTGAGATGATTGGTTATCCACATGCAAAATGATTAAGTTTGACCTTTGTCTCACACTGCACACAAACATTAGTTAATAATAAATTGTAGATCTAAATGTTAGGATTAAAACTACTAAACTAGAATAAAACATTAAAAATTCTTCATGATCTTGGGGTAGGCAAAGAGTTTTTAGATATACCAAAAACCTGATTCATAAACAAATAAATTGGACATTTTCAAAATTTAAAACATTTAAGCTTCTAAAGACACCATTAAAAATAAATGAAAAGACAAGCCATAGTTAGACAATATTTACAAATCATACATCCAATAAAAGACTTGTACACAGAGGATAAAAAGAAAAATTACAACTCAATACCATAAAGATTCAAGTTTAAAAAGAGATAAATGCTCTAAATAGACATTTCTCCAAAGAAAATATTTGGATTGCTATGCAGCACATGCAAAGATGCTTAACATGATTCCTCTTTAGGAAAATGCAATAAAAACCCGAATGAAAGAATAATAATAAAAAAGAAAAGACAGACTATGACAGGATTTGGCAGGGTGTGAAGAGACTGGAACTCTCATATATTGCTGGTAAGGATGTTAAATGGCATGGATGCTTTGAAAAAGAATCTGGCAGTTTAATAAAACTTTGACATAAACTTACCCTATGATCCACCAATTCTACTCCTAGATGTCTAGCAAAAAAAGAGAAAAATGTATGTTCAGAATAAAGACTGACACACAAAAACTCATAAAAGAATTATTTAGACCGGACAATTGTCCTTAAATGGTAAACAACACTGATGTCTTGCATTTTGACCTCCGTGTGTAGAGATAGAGAAATGACCTCATGATCACCTGGTGTCCCCTAATCTGTGGTTTTGTCCAGTCAGCCGCCATAACAAGTATCATAGTGAATGGGCTGACTTAAACAACAAACCTTTATTTCTCACAGTTCTGGAGGCTGGAAAGTCAAGATCCAAGGTGTCAGGAGAGAGAGAGAGAGAGAGAGAGAGAGAGAGAGAGAGAGAGAGAGAGAGAGAGAGAGAAAGAAAGAGAGAGAGAGAGTCTGAGACCCAGCATAGAACCCAAAGCTCTTCTTAATCTCATCTCATAGGGTCTCCACCCTCACAACCTATCAAAACCTCCAAAAGGCCCCACCTTCAAACACCATCACATTGTGATGAAGGACGTCAAATGTGTGGGGGATTCAAACCTTTAGGAAATGGCGCTAATTCTATAGGTAAGCATGGTAATCTCTCTCTACCATCCCAAAACTACCACGGATACAGCTGTGTAAGAATAATCTCCCCAACTTTGAAACGGGCCAAAGGATGACTGCATGTTTCTTAATGTCAAGCTTGAGCATTGTCTATTAGGCTACCCAAGGGTTACCTAGTTCTCTGGAGGCGTGAGTCTTACTTTTTTTAAAACTTACTACTTGGTACTGGTCAGGCTTTTATTGCTCTGTAAGAGTAAGTATTGATTTGTATAAAGCTGGTATCAGTGTGGATTACTCTTGTCCAAAGCAAGAAGAGAGAACCCTAGCAGTTGCAGTTTTGTTGCCCTGTGGGACTTGAACCAGTTTTGTATTTAATTTACCAATCCTATTCTCACACTTTCCTCAGACCCTATACACTAGTATATGTAACCCGGTCTTCTCAAACCCTCCCTGAACCAGCTTGTCATTCTTGCAGTTCAATCCTTAATACGTTAAGTAAATCTTTGACATGGGCTCACCTAATATTTGTAGAGCGGCATGTTTAACTTTTGAAATTATACTCTGATAGTTTTAAACTTGTTGGAAGCAGGAAAACTATTATTTTCCAGGTCAGTAAGCGACTAATATATTGCTTCGTCTCTGAAAACGTGTTGGATTCTGCACTCTCTGCTCCCCACTCCTCTCCTGCTGCCCGTGCGGGAGATACCTGGGGGGGGCGGGGGGGGGCCCTGAGGCCTGCTCATGCCACTTCTCTCTGCTGCCTCTACTTGTGAAAGGGAAGCACTTAGATGCGTCTTCCTCCTTCCCAGAGGTCCCCACTGCAGACACAGAAAAGCTGGCATCTAGGTGGGGTGAGCCTCTTCTTCTGAGTCTCAGGCATGTTGCACGGTAACAACATGTTTACAAGACATGCAAGGCTCCTGTTCTAAATACAGGGTGCGTGCTGTGGGTGTCCACACTGACTCTCTGAAAGGCAGCTCGGTGACTGGGACAGAGGCCCAGCAACCTTGAACCCCTGCTTCCGACAAAAGGAGTGATCCACTCACAAGGTTTCACCCACTTCAGAGCTGACTGGCCCTGATTCTGAGGATGGGTGCCTGGAGGGAACGATAGGTGTTAACTGCTGCCCCGAAAGGGCAGTGGCCTGGTTACTAATGGACAGGGACACCAATTAGCTTCACCCAGGATGCACTGCTGTGAGTCTGATGGACTGGAAGGAGCGATGCTGTGCATGTTTTAATGAGGAAAAGAGAATAGGAGCCTGACATCCCCGCCACGGCTGCCCCTGTCCGAATCCGCCTGTGGAATTAATCCAGGATCAGTCTTGTGTTAAGGATGCAGCTTTATGTTGATAAAATGAGAGGGAATCTGAACATTCCAATCTGAATTGCCAAGAGATCTAACCAAAATGATTTGGCATGATAAAAAACACATACACAAACAACGCCCGCCCCCCCCCCCAGCCCCCCACAACACCACACCCAGCATAAAACCCAACTCTGTCCTTAAATAGGAGGATGTAAAGTGTTGTTGTTTTTATTTTTAATTAATCCTCGCCAGAGGAGTGAGGATAATTTTTCCATTGATTTTTAAAGAGAGTGGAAGTGGGGGGGGGGAAGGAGGAGAGAGAGAAAGATTGACACATCTATTGGTTGCATTCCACGTGCACCCTGCCTGGCACTGGGGATCAAACTTGCAACCCAGGTATGTGCCCTTGACAGGGAATTGAACCTGCGACCTTCTGTTGCTCTAGAACTAACCACTGACCCACACCAGCCAGGGTGGGGAATGTAAAGTTTGTATAGAACATTAATTTGGGCTCTTAAAAAAGAAGTTAACCCTGGACCTTTAGAATGATTGATCATATGTAAACTCCAGATGCTGGCTATGCCTGTCATGACCCTGGATGGGGTGGTGCATGCAACCATGGCAATGGCATGCTGCCCAAAGTTTTCATCTTTTTGTCTGTGTTTTCTGTGGATTCAGTTTCAATTTTATCACTTGCATTATTTACTTTCCTTTTTTTATTATTGTTTTCATTCCGTGAGCATTTTGTCATTGTGAAAGGCTTCAAGGAACAGCTATTGATATTAAATATAATGAAGTTTATCTTCTTCCTCTCTCTGCCTTCCAACCCAACTCACATCTGTTCCTCTCTCCAGCAGAAACCACTGGCGCTAGTGAAAACAGCATGGTGTGTATCTTTCTAGTCCTTTTTCTAAGAAATTACATTCACACATCGGAATCTTCATTCTTTAAATAACATAAATAGGTCTGTTTCTGCAGTTTGCTGTTTTTCAGGAAACAGTATGCCAATAAGTTTCACAATCATTTCATATAAGTTTGTATAAAACCACTTCACTTTTATAAAGGCTGAATGTCATTTTGTTGTGCATGTCCCCCAAATTGTTTTACCTGCAGTGTACTTACTGACATATACCTTAATTCTGTGTTTCCACTCTTACAAATAATGCTGCCATAAAATTCCTTTCAAACATGTTCTCATGTGCCAGCTGTTCCTTAAGGGTAGATTCCTGGGAGGGGAATTTTGGGGTCAAACAAAACACGTTAAAATGCTTTGAAAGAGTTTGCCATTCTGCCCTTCCAAAAGACTTTATCAATGTATACCTCCAGCAGGAGTGTTTGAGAATAAATGTTTTTCCATCTCCTAACACAGAAATTTATCTCTTAAATAGGATTATACCAGTTTAAGAAGAAGAATAAAAAATAAGCATGGTGTAGTGAACTTGACAGTTAGACTGACTTGGTTCAAATGCAAACCACCCCACAACTGTGCGCTGTGGGCCAGCTCTTTGGGCTCCCCATGTCTCCCTTTGCTTTCTTCACGTGGGAAAAATACCGACCAAAGTCAGGTGTAAGGCTTAGATAATTAGTGCAAGCCAGACCCTTAAGAGTGGCTAGCCAGTAGCAAGCACTCAAAAGATGTTCAGTATACTTATTTTTATTAATAGTAGCATTTTATTGATTCTGGTTAAGGCTGTATACATTTTTATATGTTTGATGGAAATCCTGTTAAGAAATATTTTTGACATAATTTGTGATTTGATAGACTCTTTAATTTTTCTTAAAAATCTGGAAGTGCTTTCTATGTACATCTGTGCATGATACTAAATATGAAACTTTGGTCTTATTATATGTTGGAAACACTTCTCGGAATTATTCCTATGGCCTGTAGCATTGCACAGACTCTAGGTTTTCCAATTTGTTGACATATAATTGTTCCTGCTATTTTTTATAATTTATTTGGGTTATATTAATTTTTTTTTCTTGATGAGATTGGGTAAATTTCATTTATCTTTTCAAATAACTAGTTCTTAGTTTTAGTGACTTTAATATTTTGTCTCTATTTTGTTTATTTCTGCTCTGATCTTTATTATTTCCTCCCTCTACTAACTTTGATTTTTGTTTGTTCTTCTATTTCTAGTTTCTTTAGTTGTAAAGTCAGAGCATTTGGGATTTTTGTTGTTGTTATTCTTTGAGGCATGCTTGAATATATTACCAAGAATTTCCCTCCTAAAGCTGCTTTTGTTGCAACCCATAGTTTTTGGAGACTTGTGTTTCCATTTTTATTTTTATAAAAATATATTTTTAAAATTTTCTCTTTAATTTGTTCTTTGACTTATTGGTTATTTAGTAGCATGTTTAGTTTTCATGCACTTGTGTTTTTTCTAGTTTTCTTCTTGTAATAAGTAGCATATAGTTGTGGTCAGAAGAGATATTTAATATCATTTCAATCTTCCCAAATTTATTGAGTGTTGTTTGTGGACTAACATATGATTTATCCTGGAGAATGATGCATGTGAATTTGGATGAAATGTTTTGTATACATCTATTAATTCTATTTGATGTAACATATCATTTATGGCTGTTTTCCTTTTGATCATATCTGTATGATCTTTTCATTGATGTAATTGAGTAGTTAAAATCTCCTACTGTTATTACACTGTCAATTTCTCTCTGTATTTCTGTTAATATTTGCTTGACATATGTATTTAGTTGCTCCTATGTTGGGTGCATAAAAATTTCCGAATGTTATGTCCTCTTCTTGGTGATTTCTGATATACTTTAATTTTATTGTTTCTTTCTGTCTTGCCCTTTACTGAATCAATTTTACAAATACTTTTGTTTTTTTACATTTTCTTCCTAGCAATTTGGAATTTATGAACCCATTCCTATTCTTCTAGTCATTACACATACACTTTTAAAACTTAAAACAATTCTGTCAACAGCTATAGTATCTAGATCTCCTCTTATATAAGAATAAAATTTTTAGTATTTTTACACTTCCCACTACTCTCACTGGCAGACGCCACTGTTGAGAACATCTGGGATTTTAGTTCCAGATGGTTCTTTTATATATTTTTAAAACATCATGTGTCACCAATTATTTAAGCTTAACTTTTAGTGATTTCTTTAAACATTTTCTTGTATCTTTTATTCCTTGGTTTTGTTATTTCTTTTATTGGATTATCCTTTTATATATTTTTTTCAGAAGTATTTGTGGGTGGCAACATTTCCAATATTTTACAGAACCAAAAACCTTTATTTTGTCCTACATATTTTAATGCAAGTTTGACAGGATATTGCTTCTCAGTGCAAAATAAGAACATTGGAGCATTTTCTTCGATATCCCCATGTTGCTGTTGAGAAATAACATATAAATTGAATCCCCATATCTTTGTAAGGAATCTAATATTTTTCTCTTTGGGACTTTTAAGGAGTTTTTCTTTATGTGTAATGTTCTCACATTTTACCAGGATGTTTTAAGTTGTGGATCTTTTAAAACTCATCCTTTTCGCACAAGGTAAATCTTTTCAATCTGAAAAAACAATGTGTTTATTCAAATCCAAGTAAAATTCTTCAGTTATTTTTTATTTTTTCATTTATTTCTCTTTTCCGGAGCTCTTTTCCATGTCTCTTGATTTTTTCTTATTTATTTTGTTTTCTAGGAGAAATTTATAGTTTGATTTTCCAGCTTACAAAGTTATGTAGCTATGTCCATTATGATGTGATCTTCATGTTTATTTTACTTTGAAGAATATATTTTTTGCCCCAAGATCTAGTTGTTTCTGTTTAAAGATTTCCTAGTTTCTAAAAGAGCTCTAAGGACATTAATATAATTTAAAGTCTTCATCTCTGTTCTATTAAATATGGATGTACTTATTTTTTAAAATTTTATGTTGCTTTTATTCAAATAGTGTGTGAGTCCTGATTTTGTGTGTTTCTCTTTTTATTCCAAGTGTCTTCTGTTTTTGCTGGTACTCTCTTTTTTTGGCTGTGTTCTGGTTCCTGTGACTGTGGGAGAAGGCTCATGTTGTTGTGTTGGGTGTGATATGCCAGGCAGGATTTGAGTTTAGGTATTAGTATCTCCTCCACCCAGGGAGAGCCCATCTACTAGGTCTTGGTGCCTTTTTGGCTCAGTGCCCACACAAACTGGTTTTCAGTGGTACAAATACCAGGGAGGCCCGCTGACTTAGTCAGGGGAAGGTGTCAGACAGTGGTGGAGGGCCCAACAACCTCAGTGACTCTAAGTATGTATCTCAAACCACCCTTTGCACATGTTTTTCCTGTAAACTATACGCTTAAAACTCTTTGGATTTTTCATCCCACAAGCCTTCTCTTCACCAGTCATACATTTTAGACTTGTTTGATCTGGTTTCACTTTTTTTCATAACTCGGATTCTCTCTGCTTTTCTATTGCTTAGAGAATCATCAGAATGTCTGGTCCACTGCCCTAAGTCTTGTTTTTCTTAGTGCTCTTGCAAGTTTTCTCTCTTTCTCCCACTTTTCTTGTCACGTCAAGGGATTTGGGATGAGTGAAAGGGCAGACACACAGGGCTCAGGCTCATCTTCCTGATCAAACATGAGTTTCATGGGTTTGAGATGGTCTTCCCCTACGGGTAAAGGATCTTTCATCTCTCCATTCATTGACATTCACTCAGTATCTATGACGTGACTGGCATGTTCTTGGGTAGGAGTGTGGGCATGTACCAATGTATGAGATTTAGATTCTTTTTCCCTGTCTTCAGGCCCACTTATTGTATACTCTAAGCCATGTTTTATAATGTGAATAGAGCGATGGGTCAGAAAGAGATAGAGTGACTAAATCTTCCTTTCGGAAAGTCATGGGGATCTGTTTCATAGATAGTGTGAACTTGGAGTTGTTCCTTGAAGGATAACCAGAAGTTTGCAGTCAGAGAATGTGGGTGGGTGTCAGAAGTGGAGGAGGCGAAGAGTGAAGAGTTGAGCAACGCTGCAGGGGTATGGACATGCATGGCATAGTTAAAAGTGATCTGTTCTGGGTACCTGGGGTCTTTGAAAACATGAGAAGAGAGAAACCACTTGAGTAACATGTGATAGGTCTCTTAAGGTAATGAGTACCAGGCACTAATTGTCTCCCATGAGCTTTCTCTGTGGATAGTGCCACAATTTTTCAAGAGCACATGATAGTCATTTACACTGTGGACTCCAATACCTCTTGAGTCTTCAGACACCTGCAGACACTATTGGTCATGGCTTCTCTATGCAGGTAGTACAGCCTTCTTCGTTCTGCATGTCTGTCTAACCACAGTGCAAGGCTTGATTGATACATAACATACTACGATGGGGCCCGGGTCATTAAGCAGCATTATTGGTTAACAGTCAATAAATGTTGATTTACTGTCAGAAAAATATGATGTCATGTAAATTAGGGAGGTGCTCGGAAAACTCAAACAATCGTTAGATATAGATAAAAAGAAATGAAGCCATGAGTACGTATAAATGAACCAAAATAAAAAAGCATCCCAGCACATTGCTGGGTGATAATACTGGAAAGGGTTTAAGACTACTCAGTTACTCAAGGGTTTTCACATGAAGTATTACACTTGCTCCTCAGAAGAACTTTTCTATTGTTATCCCCACTTTATACCTGAAGAAACTCTCACAATCTAGTAACTCATTCAGGCTCCACAGCTCGTTAATGCTGAAACCGGGCCATGAGCTCACATTTCTTTCAAATATATGCTCTTTAATTTTCACAACTATTCCTTGCTACCAGATATATTGTGCCCTGATACTCACACACAGGAATGTGGGAACTCTTAGTAGAAAATTATATGCTGTTATTATTTTTAAATGTTTTTATTGATTTCAGAGAGGAAGGAAGAGGGAGAGAGAGAGAACATCCATGATGAGAGAGAATCATTGATTAGCTGCCTCCTGCAGGCCCCCCACTAGGGATCAAGACTGCAACCTGGGCATGTGCCCTGACCAGGAATTGAACCGTGATCTCCTGGTTCATAGCTCGATGCTCAACCACTGAGCCATGCTGGCCAGGCGGAAATGATATGTTATTATCTATCTTGTGTGATAGGTAAATGCGATAGTTCATATTTGTGAGCTTGATATTCCAGAACCCTCCAGATCCTCAGAAATACTGGAAAGATTTATTAAAACAAATATTTTAAAATGCATAGTGATTTGGCAGGAAAGCAAGGGGCAAGTTCAAAGAGCACAAAACAATGAAAACACATTACTTCAAAAAGAAGCTCTACCAAGCCAGTTTTGCTCTAGGACATTTTCTAATCCCTCATTTCCTAGAGCTTGAACTTGAAGGACCACATGTGGACAGTGGATAAAAACTGGAACCTGGGCAAGTGGGAGGTGGGACCCAGATGCTGTCCTAGAACCACGGACCCCAAGTCAGGTTCCTGGAGGGGGAGGGAATCTGCCTGCATCAAAGATGCCTCCAGAGGGAAAGAGAAAGACAAACTTCTCTGATAATCCTCAACCACAGTTGACCCTCACCTAAGTTTAAGTGTAATTCACCGTTCCTGTGTGAGTCTCATAATTTAGAAGATAAAATTTACATTGAACCCAGGTTGGTAAGACTCCAAATAAGCAAATGCAAATCCTCATTAAAGAAATGTACTTGAGTCCTAGCTGGTTTGGCTCAGTGGATAGAGCACTGTCCTGTCGACTAGAGGGTCTTGGGTTCGGTCAAGGGCACCTGCCTGGGTTGCAGGCTTGATTCCCAGGAGGGGGTGTACAGGAGGCAGCTCGTCAATGATTCTCTCTAATCATTAATATTTTTATCTCTTTCTCCCTCTTTTTCTCCTCTCTGAAATCAATAAAAATATTTTCAAAAATAAATGTTCTTTAAATCCAGTTATCACAATCAATTCCACATATTTTTAAAGACGTTTAGCTCCTCGTATACCTCAGGAAACAAAGGTCCTCATAATAAATTGTAGAACCTAACTGCAAAACCTGCAGGTGGCGCACTTCTCAAATGCAGAAGATGAAGTGTGCATGCATAATTATGCTAAAAGAATTTAAAGGAACACAGGGACATAACAATTCACCAGGGATATTTTTCAAATAAAGTTTCCCAACTTTTCTCAGTTTATGGCACACTTGTAGTCTTAGTAATTTTTTTTTTACAGCACCTCTAGATCAAAAGAAATACCTAACATTTCTTTTATTAAGTAGTTAGGTCCAAACAACTGACAAGTAGAACCTTGCATGGTATCCAATAGACTCTGCTGTTCCCTCAAAAATGTAAAACTTCAGTGTTCCTGCCAGCTCACACTGGTTCCCCCCACCCTGTGACCCATGTGGGGGAATTTTAAAATATGGGGAAAATTAAAGCAAGATAAAGAGACTTCATCCATAGGTCTAGCATTTGTCTAATTAGAGTTTCAGAAGGCAGAAAGGTAAAAGACATTGCGAGTGAATGTTTTATAATGAAGAAGACAAAGCCCTTGCAAGCAAGGTAAATAAAACAAAATACTTGCCTAGACACGTTGCCCAAACTCCAGAATACCCCAAAACAAAACACCTATTAAGTGAAGACAGTTCGATTGACAGCTTACTCCCCAAGAGTAGCAATGGATTACCTTAACCATGGAGAATCACAAATATTTTCTTTCACGTTTGCTGTGTATGTATGTGTGTGTAGAAACTCTTTTCAAATTGAAACTCATGCGACACAGTTTTGCATTCTGCTTTTTTTCAATTAACGCAGCATGAATATTTTATTTACTTATTTAACATAGTTTGATTTTTAAAATAAATGATTAATGTGCTAGACACTGTTGTAAGCACTTCATAAATATTAACTTACTTAATTTTAATAATAACCACATGAGGTATTTTTTTCATTTTGCAGATAAAGAGACAACAGTCCAAAGAGGTTAAATAACTTCTTTAGGGACACTTGGGTAGTAAGCAGAGTCAGGATTTGAAACTAGACAATCTGGCTCCGGTTCTGTGTTCTTAATCCCTAACACCACGTTACATTAACTGTTTTACTACCATGTTAAGCAATTCTGGGAAATATGAGTTTTAATATCTGTCATCTTTGGCATTTACAATAATAAGTTAAGCAGTTTTTTTACATGTAGACAGTTTTTGTTAGTTTACATTATAAGCAATACTTGCTAATTGTCCTGTTGCTTACCTATTTTTCTAACTTGTTAGTTTCTTGAGATACATTTTTAGAAGTTAAACTAATGTCCAAAACTCATGAATTTTCTAAAGTCACTTATAGAGCCAATCTACTATGTGGTAAGATTTTCTTTAATACTGTGACTATACCCTCAGTGGAATCTTGCTAATATTGAGCATAAGGACTATTCTAGAGGTTAATAACTTCTGATAATATTTTAAGAAGGTTAAAACAATCTAATTTTATCATGATTGCAATTTCCTAATTTACAAATAATTTGGGGTATTTTTTTTACATGTAATATAAGCCAGTTGTATTTCTTCTTGTCTGTGATCTTTGCTGGTTTTCTCTAAGACATTGGTAGACATATCTTCCTAACATATAGTAAGACTGGTAGTTTGGTATGATATATTGTGTCATGTTTAACTTAGAGAATTTGACTTTTATTTACTTATTTTATGTTTTTTCAGCATTTTGCAATCAAATTGTGCATCGTGTGTTTGTATCTTCTTTTGTTCTTGTGCTTATGATCCATTCTCACTCCAAAGTTATATAATTATTCACCCATATTTTCTTATGATATTTTCCTATTTTAATTTGACTTCATTTCATTTCACTCATGAAGCCATCTGCGGTGTTCTTTGCAGTATATACTAACATGAAGAGCTATTTTAATTCTATTTTCCAAATGGTTTACTCTGCTGGTAGCTCCAGCTTTCCCCCTATATTTCTATTCCTCTTTGAAACAAAACTCTTATAAAGACAGTTGTCCCTATGGAGAGATTTAATTTTCTGTCTTTTTTGAAAAAATACATTTTTATTGATTTCAGAGAAAAAGGAAGAGGGAGAGATAGAAACATCGGTGATGAGAGAGAATCATTGATTGGCTGCCTCCTGCACGCCCCGCACTGAGGATCGAGCCTGCAATCAGGGCATGTGCCCTTGATTGGAATCGAACCTGGGACCCTTCAGTCTGTAGGCTGACGCTCTATCCACTGAGCCAAACCAGCTAGGGCCTCTCTTTTTTTTTTCTTTCTTTCTTAAGCCCATTACAGTCAGCCTTTAAATTCCACCTTTTTACCCAACCACATCGTACTAGAGTCATCAATGAGACTCCTGTTAATAAATCCATTGGTCAATTTTCAGTCTTCCTACAATCTGATGTGTCAGCACAGTTGGTCACTAACTCTTCTGGTTACCACAACCTCCTACCTCATGAGCAATTCCTTCTCTGTCTCTTTTGCTTGTTTCTCCACCTGATCCTGACTTGGTGTTGGCAGACCCTGGGTCTCCGTTTGTGAACTTGTCTCTCTTAAGCTCACTGCCATCATGATTTCATCCAGACTCGCTGTGCTAAATAAAACCTGTATAATATTCTGACTCCCAAATAGAATTCTGTAGCGTGGCTCTCTACTGTGAACTCTAGTATCCATCCAGTAGCTTTCTCAGCATTTCTACCTGAATCTAAATTTCTGATCTTCCCTCCCCAAACTGCTGTTACAAGGTCACCCCACCTCTCTAATGGGAACATCTTTCCCGTGAGGCCAGACACCTTTCACCTGTTTCTCTCAAACCTCCTCCCACTCTTTCAGTAAATCCCGTTGACTCCATCTTCTTCAACATAGTCCTTACCCTCTTCCCTGCTATTTTGTTCATCGTTTTTTGACCGGATTATTACAGTAGTCTTCAACAGACCATCCCTTTCTCGTCTTTGTTTCTTTATAGTCTATTTATTAGCAAAGCAACCAGAGTGATCACTTAAATATAAAAATCAAATCGTTCCATGCCACTGCCCTGTTCCTTGTGATGGCCTGCCATCTCACTTGGAGTAAAAGTTAAAATATTTATAAGTGCGTAAAAGACCCTATAGGCCCCCAGTGCTGCTCTGGCCGTTTCCCACTGCTTCCTGGCCTTGCTAACACCAGGAGGGATGTCTTGGCCTGCTGGCTCCTTGGACACATCAGGCTTGCTCCCACCTCAGAGGCTTTGCAGTTACTGTTCCCGCATGGAAGGCTCTCCCCCACAATATATTGGTGGGTCACTCCTCACACCTTCAGCTTCTTCAAATCTTTGCTTAATTTACCTACTTGGTGAGCCCTTTCTCACTATCCTGTTTAAAATTTCAATCTTCGTTCACACCGCCATTCCCCTTCTCTAGGCACTATGTTATCCTTATATCTAATGCATTTACAGGGTGTGGCAAAAGTAGGTTTACAGTTGTTTTATGAAAAACTAGAGGCCTGGCCGAAACCGGTTTGGCTCAGTGGATAGAGCGTCGGCTTGCGGACTGAAAGGTCCCAGGTTCGATTCCGGTCAAGGGCATGTACCTGGGTTGTGGGCACATCCCCAGTAGGAGATGTGCAGGAGGCAGCTGATCGATGTTTCTCTCTCATCGATGTTTCTAACTCTCTATCTCTCTCCCTTCCTCTCTGTAAAAAATCAATAAAATATATTAAAAAAAAAAAAAAAAAAAAAAAAAAGAAAAACTAGAGGCCTGGTGCGTGGGGTCCCTCAGCTTGGCCAGCACAATCAAGGCGGATTGGGGCCATCTCGCTTAGTCCCTATTGGGGCAATCGGGCCGGCTGGCTGGGGGGTGGGGAGGGGACTGCGGGAGGTTGTCTGTGGGAGTGCACTGACCACCAAGGGGTAGGTCCTGCATTGAGTGTCTGCCCCCTGGTGGCCAGTGCACATCATAGTGACTGGTTGACTGGTTGTTCGGTCGTAATGGCTGCTTAGGCTTTTATATGTATAGATAATACAATAAGTAACATAATAATACAAGAATAAACTGCTTCATGTGCTCAGAACTGTAGACCTACTTTTGCCCCACCCTATATGTTAGCGTAATTATAAGCAAATTTAAAAAATATATATATTTTATTGATTTTTTACAGAGAGGAAGGGAGAAAGATAGATAGTTAGAAACATCGATGAGAGAGAAACATCGATCAGCTGCCTCCTGCACATCTCCTACTGGGGATGTGCCCTCAACCCAGGTACATGCCCTTGACCGGAATCGAACCTGGGACCCTTCAGTCCACAAGCCGATGCTCTGTCTACTGAGCCAAACCGGTTTCGGCTATAAGCAAATTTTTAAATATTTTTTTTCTATTAATTATTGAACCAACAGCATCTGACTTAATCATAATGATTTTGTCATATATTTCATATCTGGTAAGTCAAGTCTTATGTATTATTATTTTTTTCAAAAAATTCTCTGGGTTATTTTTAGTTTTTATGGCAGCTTAACTTAAAAAGGACTTTGTCATGTTCCAAAAGAAGAAAAATCAAGTTGTTTTTATTGAAGTTTCATCATACATGCACATTTATTTGAAAAATATTAATATCTTTACATTATTCCCTCTTCCTTTCCAGGAATAAGGTATGCCCCTCCATTTATTTATATTTGTTTTCTTTTTGTTGTCTAAGTTTTGTGTTTCTTTGTTTTGTATATATTTTTAAATACAATTTAAAAAGCAATTTTGTCTTGCTTATTTCTATTTGTTTAGTCTATGTTTCCCCCTGCTATGTTTCAATTATTGCTACTTTTTTTCCATTATGTGATTTCAAAAGATTATTTGCAGATAGATTTTTTTTTCAAATTTCTATCCAGCAACATTGTTCAATTATCTCATTAGTTGCAGTAGATTTCCCATTTATTCTCTTGGGTTTTCTAAGTAGACATAATTATAATTTTGTCTTTTCTCTTCCTTATATTTAGTCTCATGCTGTAATGCCTTGGCTAGGTTTTCACAACAGTGTTAAATAACCACAGTAATAACTGGCCTGTTTGTTCCATTCACTCTTAAGTGGCTACTGGTTTAAGATGGCTATTTTTCATTATACTAAGAAGTTCTCTTTAAATTTCTGTTTTACTAAAAGCTTTTTCAAAAAAAATAAGAGTTGAGAGGTTTGACTTCTGCTTTTGTTGATAACAATTGAGCTAATATTGCATATTGACTTGATTACCAGATTTCTCAATATTAAACCACAAAAACGGTTGTCATGAATGGCTATTTAAAACATACTGTTAAATTTAATTAATATTTAAATGAGAAATTTGCATCTATACTTATAAGTGTCACTGGTCTACAGTTTTCCTTTTAGTGCTCTCTTTTGTCAGTTGTTGGAATTCCTGTTATGGTATTTTTATAAAATAAATTGGGAAATAATTTATTTTGTTAGGATAGAGAGCAGAATGGGTGTGTGTGTATGTGTGTCTTATGTATACATATATATTTTTAGGGATAGTATCTGCTTCTAAGGAATTTGACAGAATTTATTGTTAAAAACTTCTTGGTATCAAAGCCCCCAAACCCTTTTGATAACTTATTGATTATTACCCTGTTTGTTGGTGTATTCCAATGTCCTACTCCTTTTCAAGGGAATCCTGATAGCTTTTTGCTTTTCCAGTAAATAGCCTCATTTAATTCAATTTTTAAATTATAACTATGGAATTGTATGTAGCATTCTCACTTGCAGTTCTGCTTATTTTAATTTTCCCCATTTATCTTATTAGTTTTTTAAAGAAGCTTGCCTAATGAATGTTAAATATTACTAATAGTAAAGCATTTAAGACTTGTACCCCACCATTTGGATAGATTTTGACTTGAGTTCATTTTTGTCCTCCAAAAACTGGCTTCTGTTTTAGTTTGCCTTTGATTCTATATTCATTTAAGGGAGTGATTTTTAATTTTCCACTGATTAAGTTTTTGTTCATTTGTTAAATGATTGTTCTTATTTTCTCTTTGTATTGCAATGTGGTCAGAGAATGAGATCCATGCAATTCCTGCTACTGAGAATTTATTGGTGCTCTTTTCATGATTCAGTAGATTAACTTTTTAATGGCCCATGTTCACTTAAAAATAAGGTGCTTCCCCACTTGTAGTGAAGGCAATTTTATTAATCAACATCTTAAATTATATAATGTTCTCTATATCATTTAATTCTGGGGGATCAATTTTATGACTTAATGTGTTACAGTCTCCGGCAATAGCACTTCTGCTAATTTTGCCTCATACCGTCGTTTATCAGTTTCTCTTTATATATTGGTTCTTGTATTTTTTTTTGCATAAAGTTAATTACCTATTTGTTAGGAAATGTATTTGTTTTCACTGTACTATTTGGCCTATATGAAGTTCCCTCACATGTCGAATTCTCCTTTGATTGATATTAATATTTCTAACCTTGCTTTCTGATCCTGTTGTTTGGGGAAATGTGAAACTTAGCCTCCAGCATGTACTGACTGTGGGAACCTTTCCCTTTCGACAACACAGGGAGCCTCCACATTGAAGAAGGCAAGCCACTGTTGGTAGTCCATCACTGTTTCTTTTCTGACGGTAGCATTTTCTGAACATACTTGTGGTAGGAACACTGGCTGCCTTGCATGGTTTTCAGATTGTTGTGGCCTCAAGTCCTTGGAGCAGTGGGCAAAGCTTGCTTCCAATTTCCTCTTGCATCCAACAGTCTACAGCTTCATTATTTTATCATGTGTGCTTTTTTGAGTCTTCCCATGTGTGGAAATTGCTCCTAAATTCCAGCAATAAGTGGATATCTGTCTGTTCTTAGGAATTGGTTATATTTTATTTTTCTTTTGTTTGTGTGTGTGTGGACAGCTGATAGAGACAACATTAGGAACTGCTAGTCCAGTAAAAAAAAATTCTACTACTGCAATGCTTCTAGAGAGGTGGGGTGTATTGTGATTTAAGAGCTTTCATCTGCTCAGAGTGTAACTCAACCAGCAGACGATCGGGGGAGTCCAAAAAAAGTCATAAGTCTCTGTTGGTGGGAATGGAGAGAGAAGTGACTGGACAGAGAGATATCCGGAAGGCATGAGTCTATAATATGGAAAATAGACAAATGTGCATGTGTGTGTAAGATTGGGAACTGGAAATTGTGTGGGAAGACCAAAAGTCAGAGGATTTCAAATCAGTGATGAACTTTAGGCACAAATTAGTGAAAATATTTAGCATGTTGCCAGAGGAAGAGCAACTTTTCATCCTCCCCTGAGAATATGCTTAAGAGAAACATTGATGTGAGAGAGAAACATGCATAGGTTGTCTCCTGTACATGCCCTGACTGGGTATCAAACGCACAACCTGGGTATGTGCCCTGACCAGGAATCAAACCCGTGACCCTTTGGTGCATCGGATGATGCTCCAACCAACTGAGCCACACCAGACAGGGCAGACGGACAACTTTTAAAAGAAGAGAAATTACAGTTATGTCAAAAGGGGGTTCTATTTATAAGGAAATGCACAGGGAAGAAGTAAAATGCAATGTTGTAGAACAACAGATACAGATGAAAATATATTTAAAATGGTTAAATCAAGGAGATGGGTATTAATGTTTATTTTATCATTCCCTGTACTCTGTAGGTATATTTTTCATGATAAAAAGCTTAAAGAGCTGAAACCGGTTTGTCAGCCTGCGGACTGAAAGGTCCCAAGTTCAATTTCGGTCAAGGGCATGTACCTGGGTTGCGGGCACATCCCCAGTAGGGAGTGTGCAGGAGGCAGCTGATCGATGTTTCTCTCTCATCGATGTTTCTAGCTCTCTATCTCTCTCCCTTCCTCTCTGTAAAAAATCAATAAAATATATTTTAAAAAAAAGCACTTAAAGAAAAGGAGAAAGTGACTCAGCTTGGGACATACTGTCTGGAGGTGTCAGTAGGAGCCCCCTTCTAGGTGATAAGGTTCAGGGGGCCACTGAACATGGAGGACTAGCCTTCCGGTGACCCAATAGGAAAGTGTCGTAAGTCTAGAATTCGTAGTTGGAACTACTATTATGCGCTAGGGTAGAGTTTAGTAAACCACTTCTAAACACATATTTGGCAATCTGTTGCTAGTCTTAGTTCACATGACTGTTGTGGGGATGGCATTCCATAGTGAAGCGGAAGCTCCAGGCCTTGGCCTGAGTCACAGAGGTGCTCAACAGTGATGCCATTTTTATGGCCAAAGAGGGGGATTGGACTCCACTCCCTAATGAGACCATCAGAATAACTTGTGGGGCCCTGGCTGGTTTGGCTCAGTGGATAGAGCGTCGGCCTGGCGACTCAAAGGTCCTGGGTTCAATTCCGGTCAAAGGCACATGCCTGGGTTGCAGCTCGATCCCTAGTAGGGGGCGTGCAAGAGGCAGCTGATAGATGATTCTCTCTCATCATGGATGTTTCTATCTCTCTCTCCCTCTCCCTTCCTCTCTGAAATCAATAAAAATGTATTTTTTAAAAAAGAATAAAGTCCCAGCATTAGGGAGCTTGCTATCTTCTTAGCAGCATCTCTGCAAAGGAAGGACCAAGGTGAGATGTTTATGCGATACCGAGGGCATGTCTGGTTTAAGGTAAGTGTTTCTATGAGGAGGCCAGATTGATACTGGGCCAAGGTTGCAATATCATTTATATTAAGATTATATGATAATCAGGTTGGTGGACTTAGAGGTGAGACTATGAAGCAAGCCTCAAAAAGTGAACAAATGGATGATCCCAGCTAAGCAATTGCTTTTTCTAAGAAGGAGGTCATTTACTCCGATCAAGGCAAGCAGAGTGGTCTGTTACTGAGGTCAATGGATTTTCAATATGTTCCTGAACAGTGGAGATATTTGCAACTTCACCTTCTGGGTCCAAATATTCAGGAATAATAAAGTTACTTAGAGTGGAGCGTCAAATGATTAAGTTATGTTTTGTCAACTGTTAGCTGTGGGTGAATGTAAGTATCAGTTCACAGTGGATATCACAGTCTGGGTTGTTTCTATTTGATTTTAGTATTTGTGGCATATTGCCACCTTCACAGCAAACACTGAATTGTTTGGTGAAGTTTCATGACACTTATAATTCATTTGGCAATGTGTATCAAAGCCCTTAAAATTATCTTTGAACTAGCCCTGGCTGGTTTGGCTCAGAGGATATAGCATCAGCCTGCGGACTGAAGGGTCCCAGGTTCGATTCTGGTCAAGGGCACATGCCTAGGTTGTGGGCTTGATCCCCAGTAGGGGGTGTGCAGGAGGCAGCCAATCAATGATTCTCTCTCATCATTGATGTTTCTATCTCTCTTTCCATCTCCTTTCCTCTCTGAAATCAATAAAGATCTATTAAAAAAATTATCTTTGAACTAGTAGTTTTTCTCTTAGGAGTCAGTCAGAATCATCTAGGAGACATGGAAAAAGTTGTGAACAAAGTTGTCATAGCATTTTTAGGATAAATGTGTAAAGCAAACAAAGCAATCTTAAATTTGCAAACAAAAAACAAATTATGATTTAGCCATAGAGTGGGAAACTGTGTACTAGGACAAATTATGTTTTTCAGTAAGAGTTGATGGTGCAGAAAAATTCTCTCCAAACTAAATAAAGTCAGCATATAAAACCATGTAAAATTATAATGTCTATAACTGATGGAAGTACACAAACATTTGCAAAGTGTTTATCTCAGAGTTATGCGATCACAGATTAATTTAATTATCTTATTTGTACTCTTCTGTATTTTTCACAAGTATTTAAAATAGTGCTTATTTTCTCTGATAAGAAAAATGTTTATTTAAATCATGTAACGTGAATACAATTATTAAGGGGTGGTCTAGGCGCCTTTCAAAGAGAAAAGATGGTCTCTCTTTGTTCATACAAGCAAATGAGGCAAAAGAGAAGGAAAATCAAAGTGAAAACTCCAGAAAAAGGAGAGTGAGTTGGGGGTTCAAACTGATTCTAAACAATGGATCATAGCCTGTTGCTATGAACTAGGTCACAGCCGTGGGCAAACTACCGGATACGGCCCGTTTGAAATGAATAAAACTAAAAAAAAAAGACCGTACCCTTTTATGTAATGATGTTTACTTTGAATTTATATTAGTTCACACAAACACTCCATCCATGCTTTTGTTCCGGCCCTCCGGTCCAGTTTAAGAACCCATTGTGGCCCTCGAGTCAAAAAGTTTGCCCACCCCTGAACTAGGACATACTCTTGCCATCAGAAGCTCTGAATATCTGAGTGCCCTTCAGTGATAAGTAACCTAAAATTCCTCGAACCACTTAGCAAATGTGTTATTCCTCTATTGCTCGTCCTTTTCAGATTATTTCCAATGAATTGAAATTCCTTCATGACTTCTCGTTATTAATTATTTTCTCCACATTGGGGACTTCTGTGGCTCCTGTTGCCAAGAGGGTAATAGGCATCTAGAAAATTTGAAATGATTTGCCTACAGATACAATGTAAGTTGAATTCTCTGGTCAGCTGCCACAGAGTGAGGTAATTTTGGAGTTACTATCCACTATAATTTATATGCAGCTGCAGCCCAAATGGCCAACAGATGCTGGATGTTAGCTGGAAGTCCATCAGAACTACATTCCATGCCCCCCCCTCCCCACTATTCCAATTGCTGAAATGAAGGAGAAAAATAATAAGGTAGAAAAACTCCAGAATGAGGCAATTAAAATGATCAAGGGGATGGTTGAGTACTAAAGAAAAAATAACATTTTTTTTTCAAAATGGAAAGATAAATGCTAAGAGAAGATGAATGTTTATAACATTATGAAAGGCAAATATAAATCCATCTGCAGTTCTGGATACATACTTGCGGGCATGATTTGAAATCTAAGGGAGGAAGAATAGGGTGCCTTTGGATAGCATAATGGAGGAGGAAGTAAAGAGGGAGGTGTTTTATGCATGTTGTCTCATTGTATAACAGAGCCTTGGATCTAGTCCCAGTTCTACCACCAACTGATCTTTGTTTTTTTAGGACTACCACATGATCTTTACTTTTTTAGGACTCAGATTTCTTAAGGATAGAATCAGGAATAGAATTAGTTGAGCTTGAGAATATTTTCTGATTGAAAAAGAAAGTGTTAAATTTTCATTACAACTTGCTATTCTCAAAAATATTATACAGATTGAAAATCCAAGAAGGTTTGGGAAGGGTTTGCCTATACTTGAGGTTGTCAATGAGATACTAATTATTAAAAGAAAGTTAGTGGTTCCTAACAAGACACTTAAATACCATGGCTAAGGCTTGCTTTCTCAAGATCAAGTTCCAGGCAAGGGTAGCTAGATGGGGCACAGGTGCGAGTTCCTGCTTTTATGTGTGATACGTTTAGTCTGAGAGAAAGCACACGCTAGTGAGTGTGGCTTTGGAAGGATAAATTGTCAAAACACTTATGGAATTCTGCTCTTACGCCTCTTACCCCATTTCTTTGTACCTAACAGTGATTCCCACAACACACTTGGAATAAATCATGTCCCTGGTACAAATGTAAAACCAGTGACGAACCATAGCCTTTTGCTTATAGGGAGATAAACTAACCCACTTCCACCTCCAAAGTCTCTGATTTATAATCGAAGCGTATCTACACTTAATGATGCTTCCTCCTGGGGCTAAAGAATACGTCCCAACTCAAGGGTTGGCTTGTGCTGTGCTGATCACTCTTTTTGTTTGTTCTTAGTCTCCTCTTGTCCCCGAAGCCAAGGTTGACGGCCAGAGTACGACCTTTCAGAATGAGCTTTGCCTGGCAGTGTAGTCAATTCCTCAGAAGAATGAGCTTGTTAGATATTTGAGAAGCATGACTATTTCAAAAGAAATATAAAATATCAATTATAGATGTCATTAGTGGCAAAAATACTAGAACAACTGAACTAAAAAATTAAAAGCAGTTTGACAAAAAATCAAACATGGTAAGAGATTATCAATTTAAATGAAGACAAGAAAATATTAAAAATAACTAAGAAGAATATTAAATATAAAAATAGAATCGCTAAATTAAAATTAAAAAATGGTAGATAGATTAATAGCATAATGCATCAGCTGAGGAGTCAATCCTTTAAGTTTCTGGAAGATGATACTGAGCAAATCTTCAAATTGGAAAAAGAAAAGACAAATATTATAAAAGGACTAAGAAATATGAAGGGTAGAAATAGTTATAGTACTATCTGGTAAATGGAGATATTAGAAAGAGAATGTTGTTAATGGAGATGAGAAAATATTTTAAACAAATTTCTTAAAATTAAAAAATATACTTATAGATGGGAAGGGTTCAAGGAATGTCAAATGGAAGAGTAAGAGAAAATCCCACTCCAAGAAACATAATTAAATTTAAGAACATGAAATTCAGAGAAAATTCTAAATACTTACAGAGAAAAAAGAGTAAGAATTAACAGATTTTTCAACAGCAACACTGGATGCAAGAAGACAAGCATTTACAACCGAGAGTCTATATATAGCCCAAGTTTTCATTCAAATACAGGGGTATGATAAATATATTCTTACAATTATAAGATCTCTGAAACTTTGTGAGAATCTTATAATTAATTGGATTAAAATAGATTTTATAAAATATTCAAATAAAAGGCAAGAAAAAATCTAGGAGCTGTATAATAAAGGTAATTAAATGCCTTGGTAAGGTTTTCTATTGTATTTTACAATAGAAATGATAAAATAGAAAAGACATTGAAACTCTTGATCTGTACTGGTGCCGCTGGCTATTTTAAATGTAATTATTCTGAATTAAATTGCTATTATAATAAAGAAAAACAATAGATAAAATAAAATTGCTGACTACTAACACATATAATCAAAATGTAATGACAGTCCATGTCAATACAATGAAACAAGAATTTAAAAATTAGAGGTGTGCAAATTAGAAATGAGAAAATGTGTCATTTGCATTTATGTAATAACTAGGGGCCTGGTGCCTGAATTTGTGCACCAGTGGGGTCCCTCAGCCTGGCCTGCAGGCTCGGGTCAAAACTGGCTCTCTGACATCCCCCAAGGGTTCCTGGATTGCAAGAGAGCACAGGCCAGGCTGAGGGACCCCATTGGTACACGATCAGGGCCAGGGAGGGACCACAGGAGGACTCCAGGGTGTGTCTGACCCATCTTGCTCAGTCCTGATTGGCTGGACCCTAGCAGTAAGCTAATCTACCGGTCAGAGGGTCTGCCCCCTGGTGGTCAGTGCACATCATAGCGAGTGGTTGAGTGGCCTTAGCATATAATTAGCATATTATGCTTTGATTAGTTGAACAGCCAACTGGTTGACCGAACTCTTAGCATATTAGGCTTTTGTTATATAGGATTTACGTAGAAAAAACCCAAATACTCTGTAGGCAAACTATTACAAATGTGGGTGATGGCATTAGAAAAGTTACTGAATAGAAAAATAAAATACAAAAGGATATTTGCTCTTTTATATAATAATGACCAAAAACTAAAAAAAAACCCCGACATACTTTAAAAAATGCCATTTGAAATAGTATCAGAGAATACCAACTACCTACAAGATGTCAATAAAAAATGATAAGCTTTAGTATAAATATTAAAGGAGACCTAATTGGAAATTACACATGTCTGTGTATAAAAAGACAATACAATATAGATACCAATTATACTCAGACTCATCTAGATATTCAATATAATTGGATTAAACTATCAGCAGTGTATGTAATGGATCTTGATAAGATTTTTCTAAAAACTTGTATGTTTGATTAAGGTCATAATTCAAAGTGATGAACTGTAATGAGAGACTTGTCCTGCTCAATATCAGAATTTATTAAAAAGGTCTGATAATTAAAACAGTGTTAGTATTGGCATACTGATAGTCAGACTGACAAATATAATTGGATAGAAAGTCCAGGAACAGACCCATGTATACAGGAATACAATAAATAAAGGGTTCAGTTAGGTTTCAGAAAAAAAAGGAAGCGTGAGTGTGTGGGCCCTAACATGTAATGGCTATTTAGGTTAAAAAATCCCAGTTCTCGAATTATCTTTCCATCTAACACAAAGTACCTGAACCAACGACCCCAACTCTTGACAGTTTGCACAGCCTTTGCACAAGCTGAGGAGAAAAAAGCGAAGGGTGTAGATAGATATAAAAATGATCATTTTAGCTTTAGCTCTGAGCCCCAACAAGACAACTGGTGAGAAACAAATCACTACCAAGCCATGCTTTTCCTTTCTATGGTCCTGGTCCACCATAGGGTCATGGGGCAACTGGTTCTCCACCTTGATCTTTTCCTAAGTGGCTTTACATTGATCATTTTAGCTTTAGCTCTGAGCCCCAACAAGACAACTGGTGAGAAACAAATCACTACCAAGCCATGCTTTTCCTTTCTATGGTCCTGGTCCACCATGGGGTCATGGGGCAACTGGTTCTCCACCTTGATCTTTTCCTAAGTGGCTTTACATTCAATCCCTTGGCTGCCCACATTCTGCAGATGCTGTTTCTCTGCATGCTCAGCAATGTCGGTGACCTTGTGCAGGGGGCTTTGACCTTGCTCCTTGGAGCTTATTGCTCTTTTCCTTAGAACTAAGGGCTGTCATTACACGTTTGCTCAAAGGGTCACCCTTTATCAGAGTCTTCAGAAAACTCAGAGTTGGGTTGGAGAACGTTTGTACAACATTTTTATATTGAGCTGAAAATATGCTTACCCTCAGATAATCAGGCAAGATTTCAAGAGAAAACTGAGACAACACAATTCTGTCCTACTTTTCCCACCCATGCACTCACATAGGTGTTCATAGGTGTCATTTTCAGGACCAATTATCAGCCACTGTGATTTTTTTCTTTTACTGTTTTGCTGGAGGGCTCATGAGATATTCATATAAATAGAACTTGTGGCTAACATAACATACCAGTATTATCTTGGTGTGAAATCTCCCCTATGTTCCTGTGGTTTTCAGGTAATACCATATTGAGGAATACTGAATTTCAACTTGAATGCTGAATTCAATTATTTATAAATCTACTTGCCAAGTCCCCTTGGCATGTCCATGAACAATTTATGCTCTAGATTTATCGTTTTCCAACTTGCTGATTAGAAGCAAAACTTTATAAGGCTCTTACACTCTTAATCCCATGATCATCACGTAAGATAATGATAAATGATAATGTTTCGGTGTTAATGAGGGAGTAAATAGCATGTTAACGACGTTTGCAGATGGATCTAAATGAGGAGAAGTTGTTAACATCAGTGAGGCTAGAAAGAAAACACCGAAAGTTCTAAAGAAGTAGAAACATACAAAAGGAGAAGGAAAAAGAAACGAAGTGAGATTCAACTGATATGATGCATACAATTGTAGTGAATAAATTACTAATTAAAAATAACCAGCTACTGTCCTAAAGAGAGGGACAGCAAAGGATATCTAAAGGGGATTTTATCTGTGGCTTGAATTAATTTCAAGGACTTTATTTCATGGACTTCCAAAAGTATCTCTAAATCAGACCAGTTTTGTGCTGGTAAATGGTTAACAAATGGATCTCTGATAAAAAAAAAAAGTGTGTGTGTGCGCATACACACATGATAATTTTAAAATTTACTGATATAAAAGATGCATAGTATGGCCCTAGCTGGCTTGGCTCAGTGGATAGAGCTTCAGCCTGCGGACTGAAGGGTCCCAGGTTCGATTCCAGCCAAGGGCACATGCCTGGGTTGCGGGCTCCATCCCCAGTGTGGGGTGTGCAGGAGGCAGCCAATCAATGATACTCTCTCATCATTGATATTTCTATCTCTCTCCTCCCTTCCTCTCTGAAATCAATAAAGAAATATATTTAAAAAATGCATAATATGCATTTACAAATAATAATAATATAATACTCTTTATTGTAAATTTAATATAGACAATTCTTTCTCATAGAATAATGTCTTTGATTTTTGCCAAACTCCTATACCCATAGCCCATTTATGATTAACAAGGATAATCCCAACATTAATATTCGTTGATATTTTCATTTATATTGAATAAGATAAAGGTAAAACAACAGAGATATATGTCAGAATTTCTTTTGTCTGCCAATGATTTAAGCAACTTCTTTGATGAGTAAAATGGTGGTCTTCGAATATACTCAAAGAATATTTCCTCAGTTTTTGTGCCATTCACACTGTAGTGCACGTTGCTCATTACACTGTACTAGTCACAATGTAATGGTTGCAGACATGACAGACTTAAGTTTAATCTCTATTATTCACATTTTTCATCATTCTCTTAAGTCTAGACTCTAGACAATCAACAAAGCAATTCAACCACTGATTGCACTGTTTGCTGATTTTTATGGTGTAAGTACTCTCATCATGGACAATTTCACTCTACCAAATTGATGACACTGAACATGGCCTTGGAAATAGATACACAGTAGCAAACATTATGCAATGTTTTCACCACATGGAGAAAATAGACACCAATAACTTTAAGGACATAGGTAATAGATAAAAATTATAGTAAAAAAATTAGGAAATGATAGCTGCTGTGTATGCATCACGTTTAAAATACCATTTATTTAGCTGAAAGTTTGTATGATTTAATTTTTCAGAATTGCTGTTTATGTTAACTGGCTCATACAATTTCTGAAAATTCAACAAATGGCTCTTACAAGTTGCTATGAACCAGCTCTAGCCTGTCCCTCTCAGTGGTTTTTCTCCTGAGACTCGCAGCTAATTTCTACTGTGCTGGACATTATAGGATTCACAGACCCCACATGTTCACAACCAAGCTCATCTACCAACTGGTGACTATGATTCCCTCATCCAAGCAACCGCGCATGCTAGAAACTTAGAAGATCTTTAAGGCTGCACCTTCCTCAGCTTAAAATACCACCAATCAATCAGCAGTTCCTGTATGCTCTTTCTCCCCTGAAATAAATTCTTGAATTTTTGTCTTCATTTCTTAATTGAATTCAGAACATTATCAGTCTAGGATAGCCACTGGGAAATTGGGGGAGAGACCACCAAGTCAACATTTATTATATCCTACATAGTCTAGTTGAATATTACCAGCCTAGCTCCACCTTCATAAGGTCCCCATGCCATTCTAAAACAGTCTTGGCCTGGTCCTGGACCTGCTTAAAAAACTAGGCACAGATCACTAACTATTAAGTGAAAACCCTCATTACCGTGCTACGGCAGGCAATTGAGAGTATTTCCCAAGTCCTTCCTGGTCATCTCTTACCGTTTTCCACCAGTTCCATGTTCCAATCACACACTCCATTCCTTTGATGGAGTATCCTAGAGGCAGCGCACTTAGTTCTATCAGCTCTTTGCCTAGTATGTTCTTCCCACTCTTCTCCATCAGGGAGGAACTCAAATGTAAAGTTGCCTAACTTTTTGAAGAAGAGTCTATTTCCTCCTGTGGTGCCCTGTTACCATTGTTTATGTTTTCCTTAAATAAGGCATACACTACACTTTACACAAGATGTAGGATATAATAAATGTTGTCTTGGTGGTCTCTCCCCCAATTTCCCAGTGACTAGATCTGTGATCTTGGGCCAATTATACAAACTCTTTACATTTCAGTTTCTTAATCTATAAAAGGAAATAATGATGCTGATTTTTAGTTTCAGAGAAGACAAAATCAGATGTTGTTGGTAAAGCAGCATGTCCATTTCCCTCCAACCCATTTTTTTTCATACTATGTATGATTTGTTCTAATATGCATCTTTCTTGTAAGGCTGTGAGTTCCTTGAGTTCTCAGGCCATCCTTAATTTACTTTCTCTGCTTCTTGCAGATCTACTGTAGGACTTGGAACATGGTACAGGCTCAGTAGCTGTTTGTGGGATAAGAGAGGTCATGTCTTAGGTTTAGCATGGAAAATGTAAAAATATGAGAGCAAGATGAGTAATAAATGAGCATATATCATGAGCAGGAAATAAAAAACTAAGATATAGTTATTGTTCTAAGTAAGTTTAGGATGTAAGTTTGGAGACTAAATGGCTGTATATAAAATTTTTGAAAATATTTGGTAAGATACTCCATGTGCAACATTCTTCACTATGAACAGAAAGTCTAGTTGAATATAAGAGGTAGGGAATTTCTCTAGTGGGCATCATTCATATTCAGACATTAGTGGAGGAGGTGGGCTCTTAGGAGCCTCGAGTGCTAGGATGGCAAAGTGAATGAATTTTAAACAACTATTGGTAATTCTTGAGCAGTAACATGGCATAAAGAAAATACTTCAGATGAGTTATATGTCCAAGTTCTGCACAAGATTCTGAAGGAATTGGCCATTTGAGAAGGAGGTTTCATAAATGAACAACCCCAATTGTTATGAGCTGAATTGTGTGTCCTACATTTACATGTTGAAATACTAACCCCCAATACTTCAGAATGTGACTGTATTTGGAGATAGGGACTTTATTTTTTATAATATATTTTATTGATTTCTTATAGAGAGGAAGGGAGAGGGATAGAGAGTTAGAAACATCAATGAGAGAGATACATCAATCAGCTGCCTCCTGCACACTCCCCACTGGGGATGTGCCCGCAACCAAGGTACATGCCCTTGACCGGAATTGAACCTGGGACCCCTGAGTCCGCAGGCCGACAGTCTATCCACTGAGCCAAACCAGTTAGGCTGGAGATAGGGCCTTTAAAGAAGTAATTAAGGTAAACTGAGGTCATATGGGTAGCCCCTAATCCAATATAACTGGTGTCCTCATAAGAAAAAGAGATGACACAGACAACACAGACTGGGGGAAGACCATGTGAGGAAACAGCCAGAAGGTGGCCATCAATAAGCCAAACCTGTCGACACCTTGATCTTGGACTTCCAGCCTCCAGAACTGTGAGAAAATGAATTGCTATTGCTGTCTGTAGTGTTTGTTATGGCAGCTCAAGCAGCGAGGTTGACAGCAATGGGAGTGACATGAGGGAAGTCAGTCTGAGGTTCACTGCAGAGGAACAATGAGAAGGACCACGAAGCACTAGGATTTGGGCAGCATTTAGGACTTAGGCTCTAACAAACCCAATCCAAATGCTGTGGCCCCCCCGCCCAGGCCTTTGTCCTTTTCGGGTAAGCTCAGTTTACTTCCTTTAGCATTCTCATCTACCCTCTCCCACCACTCCTTGTGTTTTGCCTTTTTTTGGAAGTCTGCCGAGCCTCTTCCATTCCCAGTCACCCTCCCTGTGGGATAACACATTCCCTGACTCCTAATCCTTGGTATTGGCTGCACCACAGTTCCCAGTTATGGATCTGTTTCTACCCTAATTAGTCTGTGAATTCCAGGTGGATGGGGTCATTTCTAGGTGCACTTACAGAGCTAGAGCCAAACACAACATTTGACCTGCAACTTGGGCTTAAAAACATACTTCCTCATTGCCTAAGACTGTACTGTTCAGTTCTCCTCTCCTCTGGGCAGCCTATATCCCAGACAAGCTTCACTCTCCAAAAAAAATCTTAATCTGATCTGATAATGGTTTATGCCAGTGGTTGGCAAACTCATTAGTCAACAGAGCCAAATATCAACAGTACAACGACTGAAATTTCTTTTGAGAGCCAAATTTTTTAAACTTAAACTATATAGGTAGGTACATTGTTATTAACTTAATTAGGGTACTCCTAAGGCTTAGGACAGCCACACTCAAGGGGCCAAAGAGACGCAAGTGGCTCGTGAGCTGTAGTTTGCCGACCACGGGTTTATGCCTTTACATATGTTCTTAATACTTTATAGTCTCTTTAATGAAAAAGCATATCAACATATTGGTTGATTTACTTCTTCCTACTGTTGTTCCTTTGTGCTCTTCCTCCCCATCAGACAATTTGGCCTGTGAAATCCCTGATAAGTGGACTTTGTTGTTTCCATACCTATGCCCTTCCTATTGGTTCCTGCCATCTCTCTGAATGGAGCATTCTGCCCCAGGGTTGGCTGCTCTTGGTGCAGTGAGATAAATGTAAGAGAAATTCATAAATGCTGGACTTTGAGAGTTTTCCTTGGTGTCTTTTTGGGAGACAGAACTCAATTTGAAATTGTAGTCACATCGAAGGATGGGTGATCATTCTATCAATATTTTCTGGGCACCTGTTATCGTAAAGGAGCTGGAGATACAGGGGGGAAAAGCAGACTATTCTTGAGGAGCTCAAGGTCAAGGAGACATAGCTAATAAAGCGACAGGTGTTAAACAATAGCACTTAGAACTGTTTGTTGGGCACCCGATGACTTTGAATTTGTTAGAAGAGGCTACCCAGAGGAGGCGAGGCCTGAATAGTACAGTCTTAGGTTTGTCAGAGCTTGTCAAGTTTGATTTGACTAGAGAGAAGATGGTGCTGGTAGAGAGCAAGTGGGTAACGAAGCAGGGTAGATTATAAAGAAATGTTTATTCCTATCAAGAAGTTTAAGCATAAAAATGTGTAAAGGGTGTTGAGGGACAATTATGTACATCATGAAATGTTAGAGAGCTCTCTCTAGCAGATCGCTCTGTCAATTGCAGAAATAGACTAGAGGCAGGAAGATTCATTTTTATTTTATCCTGAAGATAAGGAGAGTTTTCTTATATTTGCATGACAGTGATTTGGGTGGTGTATCAGTTTTCTACTGCTGCAAATTACCCCAAATTTAGTGACTTAAGATAACAGACATTTATAGCTTACATTACTATAGGTCAGAAGTATGAATGCATCTCATTGTTGCAAAATTAAGGTACGGACAGGCACAGACTGTTCCTTTCCAGAGGCTTTAAGAGAGAATCACTTCCTTGCTCATTCAAACATTGGCTGGATTAGCACTTCAAGCACTGACCATGTGGTTTTAAGATTGAGGCCTCTATTTCTTTACTTTTCTTTTTTTAATATATTTTTATTGATTTCAGAGAGGAAGGGAGAAGGAGAGATAGAAACATCAATGATGAGAGAGAATCATGGATCGGCTGCCTCCTGCACGCCCCACACTGGGGATTAAGCCTGCAACCTGGGCCTGTGCCCTGACCGGGAACCAAACAGGGACCTCCTGGTTCATAGGTCGCTGCTCAACCACTGAGCCACGTCAGCCAGGCGAGGTCTCTATTTCTTGCTGGATGTTAGTTGGGGACCAATATTAGCTCCTCAAGGTCTCTTTCCTGTCCTAGAGCAGCAAAGAACCATCAGCTCCCTCTCCTCATGCCATTTCTCTGACTCAGCGGGGGAAGGGTCTTGATTTTTAAGGATTTATGTTATTATATCAAGCCCACCTGAATAATCAGGGTAATTTCCCCTTCTCAAAATCCTTAATTAAGTCACATCAGAAGAGTCCTTTTTGCCATATTTACAGATTGCAGGAATGAGCTTTCTTTTAGGAAAAGCAATAAGCTTGGAAGTTTAAATCTGTTGTGTGTGTATGTTTTTTTATTTTTATTTTTATTTGTATTTTTCACTCATTGTAGCTTATTCCCTTAAACAGTTTAGTGATTTTTAAAAAATAAATTATTAATACTTATGTATTTAAACTTAAAAAAAAAAATTCTGACCCCAGAATTTCTGAGGGGCCATGGCCAGCCTACCACAGTGGGTGGCCTTCTGTCTCTTCCTCCTGTTTGACCCTTATTTCCTGTAACATGATTTTGGTTCCTCCCACTTACACCTTGTTTGCTCTGGAATTTTTTGCCATGCAAAGTGTGAGTAGAAATATAGAACCTTGGATTCCAGTATAAACCTAGAAAATAAAAATCTGCAATTTTAGCAAGATTTCCAGGTTATTCATATGGATTTCAAAGTTTGAGAGGCACCGCTCTAAATAACTCACATGTTTTCATCTCCCTCTCCACTTAGGGCGTTTAACATCTTGTCGTTTCATTGAGTTGAGGCCAGTTTTCTGTTTGACTTCTGATCACTCCCAACCACTGAGGTCACACGTTGGCCTTGTCTCTATGTCTACATTTCTAGACTCTTACAATCTCTGAGGTCAAGATGTCATTGCCAGCGAGGGGTAGACGGTGCAGAGAATCCTGGAGTGGAGAGGAAGCAAAGAAAGTGCTTTTAAATGGCACAGTCTGTTCAAATCACTATGCTGATGAGGCAGCGAGGAGCTGGGAACTAGGGATTTGTGAATCCAAGCTGTTAACTGGGTTTCATGGGGAGTTGTCAAAGTCTGGGTAATCGTCTTCATCTGAGAGTCTGGGGTAGGACACATTCCTCAAAGCACAGGGCCAGATTGTCTCGTTGGAGGTTTTGTGTAAAGCCAACTTTAGTATAGGGCTGTGATTTTAGGTTTACTTTTATCACTACCACACTTGAGGACCTAGACACATGTCTATAACTAACAAGAGCTCACCAGGTCTCAGTTTGGTGTGCGGGTGAAAGAATAACTGAATGCAAGGTGATGGTGGCATTCTCCCCTATCCATTTGGTCTCCCTCCCCTACTTCTACCAATCACAGGACGGCATATCAAAATTCCTGAGAACCCGGGGCATTCAAAAAAGCCATGTAAAAGATTTCGATAAATTCCTTGGAAGGCCATGCTTGCCAAGAATATTTTTTTAAATATATATTTTATTGATTTTTTTACAGAGAGGAAGGGAGAGGGATAGAGAATTTGAAACATCGACGAGAGAGAAACATCGATCAGCTGCCTCCTGCACACCTCCCACTGGGGATGTGCCCGCAACCAAGGTACATGCCCTTGACCGGAATTGAACCCGGGACCCCTCAGTCTGCAGGTCGACGCTCTATCCTCTGAGCCAAACCCGTCAGGGCCCAAGAATATTTTTTAACTGGCATTTTAAGGTGAGAGGTCCCACTGGAAGTCAGGCATGCCTTTCTAGGCCTGATACTTTTGCCTTGCTAAACCAGAATGCTGGAATTCTGACTCGCTCACTCCAGTGTCCATGCCCACAGCAGGGGGCAGAGCTTGGTGTATAGCGTAGGCTCTAGTTAGGAAACTGTTTAAGTACTATTTTTTCTCTTGAGGGAGTATGAACTATTTCTGCCATGGTTCTAAGCATTCTCTCTCTCTCTCTCTCTCTCTTTCTCTCTCTCTCTCTCTCTCGTAAGTAGCCACAGGGTGTAGGAGAAGGAGTGAGAGCACTTCCCTTGCTCATCCATCTGTGGCTTGGAGAGGCACCTCCATGCCCACAGCCTGGCTCCTGCTCTCGGCCTATCTTTCTGAGGGTCCCTGCTTCCCTCCGGCAGGGTGTCCTTGGGCCACCCATTGGGCTGATGAAAGGAGCTTTATTAGCTTTCCTTTCACACTCTGACAGGCGCAATCCTGCTTGTAGGTTTTATTTAAATTATTTAATTAAGCACAGTTCTAGTAGCAAAAGTTAGCTCTCATCCTGGCTAAGTCCCCGGCTTGCAGTTAAAGGAGGAGGAGAGGTGCAGGAGAAACCTTTATAGTTTTCCATCAGCTAAAGAACATGCCAGGATAAAGTGAGAAGAGACATTTCGTTTTCCTTTCACTTGAGAGCAAGGGTAGTTGGGGAAAGGATAAGAGTTGAGATAACTGTTGGGGACCGTGCCTGACCTTTCTTTCAGTATAGGTCACTGGGATGGGTGGCCCCATGGTTTCTAAGAATTAAATGTGGCACCTTTAAATGACTCATTGGCCCAGCAAAACCCTTCCTTGCAGGAGACAGAGGATCAGAATATACACCGTATCACCAAGTGATGCTTTCTGCTGTAAGTGTTTATTTAAAATATATTTCTTCTTTAAGACCCATTTGGAGACTTGCTACTGCTTGCTTTGTCTCTCAGCAGCGTCAAAAGAGCCAGTGGGAATAACATTTTTCTCCCCCCTTAATGGTGTTCCTTCACTCAAGGAAAAAATAAAAGGCAACAAAAACCCTGCAACTTCTCAACCGTTTCCCAAAATAGACCCGGAAAGAAAAAGAAACCAAAGCACAGTATGCTGCCCTTCTCGGGGGAGCAATTATAACCCCGAGAAAAAGACGCACTGAGAGCCCGACTCCTAGAAACGGGCCCCAGCGCAGAGGCATCTACCCCCGAGTCTCCCACCAGCACCGTCGTGAGTCAGCGCAAAGATATGCTTGTTCCAAAAATGCTCTGCCAGGACCCCAAGGAGGTTGAAGTGTTAGGACTCTTAAAAGAATTATGGACGATTGTCGAGCCAGGCCGCCTGGAGGGAGAATAGGGATTGTCATGAAGTCATCAATTTACCCAGTGAGGCAATGTGCTGAGAACTGCTGGCATAACTGGATGGTGGGATCCCCCCTATGCATTTGGTCTGATTTTGTTCTGAAATAACTGGAACTACTTCTCAGTAGTTTGATAAGCCCTACAGTCTTTTGCCATTTTCTCCTGTGTTGCAGGATATACGCCATTCCCCAATCATATAAGACTCCTTAAGGTTTTGGAGCTCTAACGCTCTCACTTTTGGCCTTGAGGCTTTGTCGATGCTGTTCCCCCAACCTGCTGTTCCCTGCTCCCCTTCTTTGCCTTCCAGAGATTACTTGGCCCAATTGTGTGGGTAGACGGATGTCCTACACACAATGCATCTTTTCGTGGGACTTGATCATAAGGTATTGAGTTTTTTCTGTCCCCTGCAGACTGTAAGATCCATGAGGGCAAGCACTTTATTAGCCTTTTCGTCTGTTTTTAACAGTGTCTAGCACAGTGCCTAGTGAGGCCCAGTAAACATTTGACAGTTTCTTGATTTGATTAACAAGTTAACTCTAGAAATTAAATTTCTTGTTCTGAATATGCTGAGGTGACAGTCAAACCTACTACTATCTATGGGACTTTGGACAACTGTCCGCATCTCAGTTTTATCATTGATAAATTAGGAATAGTAATATCCTTTAGAATTGATAGAAAAATATAAGGGTAAAACAATGGAAGGGCAAAAAAGTATCTCTGGTGCATAATAGGAGCTCACTGATAATATTTATTATGATGTTTAGAGCTAATGTTAATTTGTTGTTGTTGATTTTGTTTGAATTCTTTTTTTTCCCCCTGGGAAAGAGGGAATAAATTGTTTTTTAGTTTTCGCCCTAGCCGGTTTCGCTCAGTGGATAGAGCGTCGATCTGCAGACTGAAGGGTCCCGGGTTTGATTCTGGACAAGGGCACATGTCTAGGTTGCAGGCTCGATCCCCAGTGGGGGGCGTGCAGTAGGCAGCCAATCAATGATTCCCTCTCATCATTGATGTTTCTATCTCTCTCTTCCTCTCCCTTCCTCTCTGAAATCAATAAAAATATATTTAAAATTTTTTTTTTTAGTTTCCATTCATGGAGTAAATATTTTCTCTGATGATAGCAGCCTCTTACCACCTCACCCCAAATGTTTTTCTCAATTCTCCTTTAATCACCATTATTTCCTCTATCCAGTTTTATGCACTCACTGTTTTACCACAAACTAGCCCAGGAGTGAATATTGGGGGTGGCCCCTCTGTGATTGAAGTGAGGAGCTCTGGAATCACACTGCCTGGAACTGAGTCTGGCAAGTAATCCTATTTCTCTGTGCCTCAGTTTCCTCATCTGTGCAGTCGATATCATGATGTGTTGATGGTTCTTCTGAGAAGAGACCCCTGATTTAGAGCATCACTCCTTCCTTCTGCTGACAACCCACATTTGTTCTCCTCAATGCTGCTTGTTCTTTGCTCAGGAAATTATGAGGGGTTGCTTCTTATTTTATTTATCTATTTTTTAAATATATTTTATTGATTTTTTACAGAGAGGAAGGAAGAGGGATAGAGAGTTAGAAACATTGATGAGAGAGAAACATCAATCAGTTGCCTCCTGCACACTCCCTACTGGGTATGTGCCCGCAATCAAGGTACATGCCCTTGATCGGAATCGAACCTGGGATCCTGGAGTCCGCAGGCTGATGCTCTATCCACTGAGCCAAACCGGTTAGGGCGAGGGGTTGCTTCTTAATTCCAGGGGCTCCAGAAACACCAGGAGGCCTGGCAGCTAAATGCAGTGACAAACCAAGGCATCCACAGAGGTAGAGATATAACAGATGTTATTCGATCATCAGAGAGATCATTGAACTCAAGTGTACAGTCCTCAGACTCTGATTCTATTCTCAGATAGCAAATTGCTAGGCACACGGCGAGGGCACGGCCTCTAGAAATAGGGCCCAGAATAACATGACTGTGCAAGTGGGAGAGATGTTCACATTTATCTAGTGTAATGGCTTCTACCTGAGGGAGATGTAGAATTACCAGAAGCCTTGGTCTCTCAAGATCTTAGTTCAGGAGGTCTGCAAAAGATGGAGCTCACAGATTTTATAAAAAAGTGCTCCAGGTGATTCTCTTGGACCCTCTGATCTGGTCCACGTTCTCCAACCTGTAGTACTTCCTTTCCCTAGGGAGCAGTTATGACCCAGCTGCTGAAAAGAATAAACTTTGGGAATCTGTCTGGGCAGAGGCACCTGTTCACATGTATAATAGATGATAATCCATCTTTTGCAACAGCGAGCTCGCTAACTTGTGAATTGTGGGGCACGATGGTAAAGGGGCTGAAAGCGGATGCCATCCCTGCACCCTGCACTGAGAATTGGAAGGAAGTGACTTCACCATTACATGCTGGGATACATTTCCAAAATAAAGCTCTCTCAAGCACAAAATGTGCATCTAATGGAATGTCATTTTCTGGGCAGCAGATTCACATGTTAGCATAAAATCTTTATTGCCTTATGTCATGAGATACAACTCTATGTGAAGATTGATAGCGCTAGTTAACTCTCAAATCCTAATTCCTTAGATTAATACTGGGCTTTAATTCAAATTCTGTCCTCTGATCCGAATTCTAGATGTTGATTTATTGGATGCTAGCAGAAACCCTGCATCCTAGAGTTTATCCTGTGGCTTAGCCTCAATTCCAGACCCATCCTTTTAAGACAGGTTTGTATGGCCTTAAAGTGGTCAGGTGGGTGGGTTTAACCTCAGACCTAGAGGGGAGAGACAGATTGCTTAGCAATCCGAAGATGAGTGAAGGTCGGCAAGACTAACCACACTGTGCATTTCATGCTTTTCCAGAACAGAGTGGGCGGTTTGGGAAGTTGTGGCTGGAAAGCCAGACTTCTCCAGGTTGTCGTCCCTCGGCTGATCACGGATGTATTTCTTTCTCTGATGAATGAACGTTGCAAATGAGCCTCCACGCTCATCTGTAATTGTGAATAAGATTTCAAAACTCACTTAAGCACGCGTTTCCTCCACTCCCGAGTTTCTTTCAGGGGGACGGCCAGCTCGCTGTGCTGATTTCACAGATAGCACTGAGCTCCCGACCCCTGAATTCTCAATAAATTAATGCATCCAGCACCCAGATTACCCCGTCTCCTTGTGCCCGCTTTATCTCTCTGAACACACAAGTCTGGCTTTTAATTAAAGGCCCTCCAAATTAAACGAAAACAAATTCAATTATTACATCTCATCGGAACAGCTCCCAGCATATCCTGACAGCATTTATCCAGTGCGCAACCCTGGGAGAGCTTAGCTCCCGCAACGAAAATTAATGTGCCCAGTAAATGATTTTTCTTATCATTGCTTGAACAGGTTTTTTGCCGTTGGGTTAGCCCTAGCTGTGGTTTTGCTGTCTCTAAACAAACTACAGTGTAATACAGTTTCTCTTCTCTTGCTCTTTTCTAATCTCGACCTAGCTCTTATTCACTTTTTCCCCATGGAAAGAGAATGGTCTCATGTCCGGCTCCCTCTGAGAATAGAAGTTATTATCCTCAAGTCTCTGCTGGTTTGGAGGCAGAGCTCAGACACACACCCCTTAATTTTAGAAACTTACCCAAAGCTTTTAAGGCTATGCAGGGGGCTATGGGTATGTCCCTGGCTCTCCAAGCTGCCTACAACTTAGAGAAATGTGCCCTGGATTGAGATTATTGTTATGATAGCTCATAACAATAATCATAATACACATTTATTGAGGATATAAAGTGCCAGGCGGTGCAAACAGCGCACAATTAGACATAGTCCTCACCCAGTGGACCTATTAGATGAATAGAAAGCAAGGCAAGACCCAAACAAAGGCAGCGACAGAAAGACGCGGACGGGGGAGTTGGGAAGGGAGGGAAGGTGATTTGCCTTGATTGGCGGAGGTCACCTCTTCCTCTTGCTGGGGCTACATAGCTTGGGCTGTACTCTGCGAGGTTTTCTTTTTAGTCTGAAACTCCAGCTTCGTGGTAGGTTGGGACTAGGGTTAGAGGGTTTGGAGGAAGAGCATGAGTTTCAGGGGCAGGCAACTGGATCTTGTTACGCCTGCAGGGATGAACATAGTCTGGTCTAGAAAGGGCTCCGTTGCTTTTTATTTTTCTATTTTCAAAGATAATTTTGCATAATATCATCAGGTTAATGGATCATTATTGTGAGCCTGAAATTCTAGAATGGTTTTAGTGGAAGTAGGGTTTACCAGTCATATACTTTGTATCACCTATTGGAAATGACTGTAAATCAAGGGTGCAAATTTGTCCAATTCAACTTGTAATTGATGTGATATTATTCAAAATTATCTTTGAAAATATAAAAATAAAAAGAAAGGGGTTAAGAAAAAAAGCACAAAAAACCCTCATAGACAGAGATAGCAAGATGGTTATTATCAGAGGGAAAGGGGGTGGGAGAAACGTAGAAGAGGGTATAGGGGTGATAAATGGTGATGAAAGGAGGCTTGGCTTGGGGTGGTGAACGCACAATATATATACAGATACAATATACAGTATTCTAGAACTATTCTTCTGAAACGGAATGATTTTATTAACCAATGTCACCCCAATAAATTCTAATAAAAAAAAAAAGGTTGCCACAGAGGGTAGGTAACCTATGGGGACCTGCCCTTGGCACATTGCATCCATTCTGCCTACTGCAGATTCTGACCCCTTCCCATAACCCTAAGAACTCCTTCAGTGCTTCTCAACCTTCCTAATGCCGCGACCTTTAATACAGTTCCTGATGTTGTGGTGACCCCCGGCCATAAAATTATTTTCATTGTGCTTCATAACTGTAATTTTGCTGCTGTTATGAATCGTAATGTAAATATCTGATATGCAGGATGTATTTTCATTGTTCTCGACCCACAGGTTGAGAACCGCTGAGCCTGCTTAGATGATGATTGATAACTCTAAGTAGAAAAAATTAAAACAAATAAATCAAGATCTAGTATATGTATAGGGTTATGTCGTCTTGAACAGAATTTCATTCATGAACGTTTATCAAGCAACCTACTGTGTGTATGACACTGTGCTAGAAGCAGGCTCTAATGGAGAATAAGAGAAAATAAGAACAAAAATGATGAACATTTTATGAAGTCTTTATTATGTGCCAGGCAGCATACGAGATGCACTACCTTATGTCTAACTCAATAACTGTCTGAGTTAGATTAGTCCATTTCATAGATGATAAAACCTGCTTAGTGAGATTTAAGCACATGCCCGTAGTAACCCAGTAAATAATAGAGATCCAGTTTTGTACCTATGTCATCTGTCTCCAGAGCTCCTCAATCACTGCACAGAAATTAGGCACCTCTTCTCTTCATAGAGTTGAGAGTGTAGCAGTAAAGAAGTCAAGCAGAAAACTGTTAAGAGTCCTGGGTAAGGGCATGGGTAAGAACATCTGCTGCAGGCACCCTAACTTACCATTTTCCTGCTGGGGCACAGGGGAAGCCCTCACTGTGGCTACTGAGCATTATAACTCCTATCCTGGTTGGCCTCAGTGTCCAGCGGCTGAGAGGGGCTTTTGTGGTTTAGAGTTTTTGCAGATGCCTTCAGAGCAGAAATCACCAGGACAGCCTTCTTGCAGTTTTCTTTAAGAGCCAAAGGAGGGGTGGGGAACTGACCTGCATGGGCCAGCGTCTCCTGGCTTGTGTCAGGTTTTGGTTTCTCTCTCTCTCTCTCTCTCTCTCTCTCTCTCTCTCTCTCTCTCTCTCTCTCTCCCTCTCTCTCTCTCTCTCTCTCTCTGTCTTACTATCTTGTCAGACCCAGGAAATGTGATGCTGATATAACCCCAGGCAAGATCTGCCCTTTATAGTTAATAAGAAAATATCTCTTGTCCTTGCAAAGAGATGGTGACCCAAAATGAGAAACGGTGGGGGCCATGAGGAGAGACTGCTCATGGTGTAGCTGTTCTCCTTCCGTAGATTTCAGCTCTCAGGGTGCTGAAATCCTTATGATTCACTGTTTGAGGAATCTTTTCAATTTTCACGGATTCTATGCATTTGACTTGCTTGTGGCTAAATTGAGGTAGAGATGGACAATCAGCACTACCTCTATAGAATTTGCTTGGCTGCAGAGAACTCACTGCTGTGAGTATTGTCTCCAGCCTCAGTGGACTTCCCAGAGGTTGCCTTTGAAAATTTCACACCCAACCGTTTCCCACTCCCTGAAGGTTTTGAAGAGGAGGACTCTGAAAGAGAATGGTTATTTTTGGCAGGAAGTCAGTGGTAAAGAGATGATGAGTGAGACAGACAGCCCGAGGGAAACGGCATCTTCCCAGCTGGCCTTGCATCTTTATAGTTTGTCCTCTGTTGTTTGCAGTGAATCCCCCAAACCTCAGTCACACTGAAAGCAATCCCATCAGAACCCAAATTGCATAAAGAGTGTTAAACCAAATCAACCCAACAGTTAAAAATAAAATACCTGAGCAGGACTCAATTTGCCTCTCCTGGACTCTGACCCTAGGAAGAAATGCAAACTCTCTGTGCTTTAGTTTCTTCCATTATGGCGGGTAATGATAATAATAATAATAATAGTTTATTTCACAGAGTTTTTGAAAAACTCAAATGAGATAATGCATGTGAGAGTGCTTTGCAAATTGTAAAATACTGTACAAAGCTTAGTTATTTTTATAGAAAATACATATGGATTTTCTGCCCTTTTGAATTATTCATTTTCTCTTTCTAATAGTCTGAACAATCAAATATTTGATTGTTATCTTACTTTCTTGGAACTCTATAAACTTTCACATGAATTATTTTATTTTCATGCCATGTTTGTTTTGCTTACAAAAAAACCCACAAAAAACCAGTTTGAGTTGCCTAATATTTAAAATACATTGGGCTCTCCCTTCTAGGCTTCTTGGCATTTATTTTTTAAGTTACCTTTCGACATGAACTTGGGAAAATTGTTTGAGAGGGGAGAGTTCGATGATTACTTATCAGAGCAGAATAGACTTTTGAAATAACCTTTGCTCCCGATTCTGCATGTTTGTCAACAGGAAAGCGGTTGTGGGTTAGAAAGAAGAAGTCACCGTGTCCCACCTGAACACTGACAGTTTCGTTCTGAATGCATGGTCTTTTCTAAGCATAAGACTTACATCCTTGTCAGGCAGCCGTGTCATGCCCGAGGGGCCCACGTGAGTTCTGGGGCAGCTGAAACTAGGTGTCGGGAGCTGATGTCTTGCCTTGAGCTTGTCGCTTCCCTTGACAACATGGCCTGTCACCCTCGAAGAGCGGTTTTATTTTTAATGCAAACCATTTTATTGTGGGAAAATATACGTAACATAAAGTTGACTGTTTTAACCATTTTTTACAAGTGCATTTCAGTGGCATTAAGCGCATTCCCATGGCTGTGCAATCAGCACCACCATCCATCTCCAGAGCTGCGTAGGGTTGTTTATAGAGTGAAATAAAGACATTTCTGTAACTGAGGGGAATGCATAACACACCATAAGAAAAAAATAAGTATTGTTTTGACTCATTTTGCCCAGAAGTTTAGCAGAAGGGACAAACATGAGCTTCAAAGAGTTGCTTCATTTCTAACTGGTTCAAGGAAGCTGAACAAACCACTAGTATCTCCTTGGAGGGATTCAAAAAATGGCATTGCCCCCTGGTCACAATTGTGTGGAAACAGTTTACTGTCAAGAGAAAGAGGTGGATTCCCTGCACTTTGAAGTCATGTCCAACCTGGGTTTTCTGCAGATTTGCAGCAGCCACTTCCCCACTTGAATCTATGCTAGAGGACAGCATGTCTCCCCGGCTGGGTATGTGGGACTTCGGGGTTGGAAAAGATGAAACAGAGGGAAGAAGCCCAGGATACCTAAGGAATAGGCTTAGAAATAGTTGTGGGGAAAATCTCTATACAGAGTTTGAATGTTCTTAGAGATGATGGGCAGGTAGCCTTCTCACTTTATCCAAACTAGTTTTTCATCTTAAATTTACTGGAAGATTTTTCCCCCAGCTTGCCAGTGGCAATATGGAGCAGACCCGTGCATTCATTAGTAAGTACACGCATAAAAGCACGTTACTCACTCAACAGCGGATATGCTTTCCTGATCTGGTTAAAGTATATATTTAGGAAGTTGGATTAAAGGGAAGACATTTCTAGAAATGACAAGTTGCTTAAGGTGATAGAACCCGATAGTAGGGGTCTCTGTCTGGGGGTGCCATGCTTGGGTTATTCTGGGAACCGCTATTCTCTTGTTCAATTAAATTTGTAGAAAGAATAGAGCTGTATGCATCTGCTTGTGCCCTTCACTCATCTAGAGGAGCGGAGGGGGGGGGGCTAGCGTGTTCACGTGTGCTGTTCACTAGACTCCCATGGCCCCGCGGATTCAGAGCACAGCTGTGTAATGGCTGGGAGGTTGGTCTGCGGATGCACCGTGAGAGGAGCTGGAGAACATACTGATGGTGGTGAATGTGGAGATGGCAATGGGCACTATGTATGAAGAGCTTACTGCATACCTGCTGCTTTGCTAAACATGTTAGCTGTTTTTGCCTTTTATTTATTTTTATTTTTTAAATATGTTTTATTGATTTTTTTACAGAGAGGAAAGGAGAGGGATAGAGAGTTAGAAACATCGATGAGAGAGAAACATTGATCAGGTGCCTCCTGCACACCCCCTACTGGGGATGTGCCCGCAACCAAGGTACATGCCCTTGACTGGAATCGAACCTGGGACCCTTCAGTCTGCAGGTCAACTCTCTATTTACTGAGCCAAACCGGTTCGGGCTGCCTTTTAATTGTTGAGTTCACTGAAGCTTAAAGAGGTTAGGTTAACTGCCCAACATCATAGAACTTACTCCTAAGTGCAAGTATCACCATATGCCATCAATGAAGATGGCAACTGAAAAACATTTTTCAGAAAAGTTTAAAGAACAGGACACAGTTCCTTCTGTCCTTTTCTCTTCAATATTAATCCCTTTCCTGAACCTCTTTCTACTAGGAGGAGGGATAGAAAAATCAGATCTGAAATTACTTCATATGTCAAAAGAAGCAAAATATTAGACAATATCAAAATTTCAGCATAACAAAGAGTATGCTAACACAATTTCTGTCCCAAGTGCATCCCTGTCCCCAGGAGAAAGCAGATCATGAATGGGGTGTTCCCTTGCTTGAGAAGGGTTGTTTCCTGGCAGCAATAAGTCCTTTAGCATTAAGTCTTGCAGAATGCACTGAGGCTCTGGACGCTTTGGGGATTTTCAGATCAGTGATCCCAGCTCACATGGAAGCAATGAGACTAACAGAAGCTGAGGTTTGGTGAAGGGTAGGCTCACAGTAGGGAGATGAGAAGGAACTGGTGTGTGTTTGCATTTCATGTGGTTGAAAGAGGGTAGAGGGGGCCTGGATGGAGAAATATTAGGTAAGGGCCTGGGGAAAGGTTTATCCCCTTTATGGTCCCTAGTATGTCTTAGAATGTAATGCCCATGGTATGTGAGTTCTTTAAAACTGATTTTTAAACATTGCATTTTTTTCTGCTTGCATCTCTTTAGATTGCTCTACTGCAAAGATTTTTGTAGTCTTGTCCTTCCCCTTAAGATTGAAAGAAGGAATATGTGTGTCTTAAGGTGCCACATTAGTAAACAGTTCTTATATTTTCTCCTAGAGAAACAGAGAACACGCCTCTCACTCATTCAACAAATATTAGCTGAGTCACTACGCTGGGCCAGACATTGTGATAGGCATAGACCAGGGGTGGGCAAACTTTTTGACTCGAGGGCCACAATGGGTTCTTAAACTGGACCGGAGGGCCGGAACAAAAGCATGGATGGAGTGTTTGTGTGAACTAATATAAATTCAAAGTAAACATCATTACATAAAAGGGTACGGTCTTTTTTTTCAATAGTTTTATTCATTTCAAGCGGGCCGTAGTTTGCCCACGGCTGGCATAGACTGTTGAGAAAACAGATATTGTCACTGCCTCTGAGGAGTGTGCAGTCAAGTGATTCTTTGAGAAATCACCCTGTCTTTTTTTAAGATTTTTTTTTATTGATTCTTAGAGAAACAAGGGGGGGGGGGGAGAGAGAGAGAGAGAGAGAGAGAGAGAGAGAGAGAGAGAGAGAGAGAGTTGACCAGCTGCCTCCTGCATGCCCTCCACCAGGATCGAGCCCACTACCCTGCATGTGCACAGGACGATGCCCAACCAACTAAGCCACACCAGCCAGGGCGATCACCTCTCTTAAGCGAGGCCAGAAATGGGTACCATGGACCTGACAAAGGAAGTGCTTTCAGAAAGGGCCACACTGGACAGTAGCAGGATACCTGAGAGACTCCATCAAAGCTGAAGGTCAGAGACAAAACCTTCAAATGTCAGTGGAATAATCTTATTTGCCCTGAGGGTGCTCTTCGTTTCCTGCTGATTCATGTAATTTTATTAGGGGGTCTATGTTTCTTAGGCTGGGCCCCCAGGTCAGCAGGTCAAGCCCTCCTTGTGTCAGTGGAAGCAGCGGGGACCTCTGACAACAAGCAGGCTTTTGCAGGGGCTTCCATTGGCAACAACAGGGACAAGGTAAGCGGGCAGGGTGGGATCCGTCATGGCCTCCAGGAAAGCATTTCAGAAAACAGGCCATACTAATGCTGCGTCAATGGCATCGCCTTCCTTGAAGAAACGCCTCTCCTGTGCCAGGACTTAATGTAATGCCCTCTGCCTTTCTGTAGAATCAATATGAGACCTGGCCCTGGAACAGCATTTCTGACAAAAATCGAGTGGATGGTGTTTTTCCACTGTGTCACTCAGAGTTCTTTTTATTAATCCTGTCCAGTGCAGCTACACACGCTCTCTCGCAGAAAATGTCTGCTTAAGTTTGGTTCCAAGGAAAATGCTCTCTGGACCGATGAATTTATATGCTTTCTGCTTAGAGGGAACAAGCGAGATAAGCCAATGTCCTTTCCATTTGCCTTACTGGCACAAGCTCGGAGCCAAGTGCATTGCCCCAGTGTTATCTGCTCCACTCAGATGCCAGGAGCACCCTTCCTTTCACTCCCTCTACATGATCTCTGTGCTGACTTACTCCAATACGACTTGCTTTACTTGGCCGCCTGAAGTCCACTCAGTAGGTAAGGCACACATCGAACAGGGATTTTTTTTTTTTGGTATGTTTACCTACATAACTTTCTGATCATCTCTCTATGGGTTGGTCCTTCTTGAGTGTTGGGCAACAGGGTGGCATTTTACTGGTACTTGAAAACAAATATTGCAGATAAATGAAACATCTTGATAGCTCCATGTCTTTGGACTAGGTATTGAGGGGACGTAGAGAAAGGAAGGGAAAAGAACTTTGCATTTGGAAGATATCAGCCCAGCTGAGGGGCCCACCTGCATCCTTATGCCCTGCCTACTCACACTCACTTGAAGGTGACCCAGCGGCATTCACCAGCTGTTGGAAAAAAAATACTATGAACAGAAAAAGTAGGGACAGAGTTCGATAGGGACTCAGAAGAGCAAGGAACCTTTTGTGTTGTTGCTGTTGGGAAGTCAGGAAAGGCGTTAGAGAGGAGGTGACATTGGTTGAGCAAATAAAGATGTAAGGAAGAGCAAATGCTGCGTGTGTTCAAGGATGGAGAAGTGGTATTTGTTTAGTAATTATCTCTAGGGCAACAGTGTGAGAGAAATGAAAGGTAAGTCAGGGAAGATCTCACCACATCCCTTGAAAAGTATATAATGTTTTCATCAAAGAGGGACTACTGAAGGATTTTGAGCAGGAGTTTATAACATAAGATATGTGCTTCAGAAAATAAAACAAAACAAAAATGAGTTGAGCACTGGGGTAAAGAAATTCCAGCAATTGAAAGCCCAGGTAAAAGTTTATTATAATAACACTAGAGGCTCAGTGTACAAAATTCATGCACAGGTAGGGTTCCTGAGAGGCTGCTGGCTACCAGCCAGGGCCTTCCTTCATTCCGTGCCACCCCCTGGTGGTCAGCACACGTCCTAGTAAGTGATCAAACTCTCAGTCGGTTGAAGTCTCAAGTTTGCATATTAGGCATATATATATATATATATATATATATATATATATGACAAATAATACCTGTTAATCAGGATGTTTCTATCTGTCCCTATTCCTTTCTCTCTGAAATAAATAGAACTATATTTTAAAAATAATAAATACCTTAATTTATTCAATTATTGGTTCCTCATCTGTAAAATGAGGGTAAGAGCTATATCTACCTTGGATTTGTTGGGAAAATAAATGCATTAATTCATGCGAAATGTCTGCATGGTATCCGCAAATATGCTAACCACTCAGTAAAGCATAACTTTTCAATTTTATTAGCTTTTCAAATTGTATATGTAATTCAAAAATCACCTCTGATTTTTTTTTCCTCATACAATCTAATAATTAAGAATGGACTTGGAGTTTGAGTGCCTCAATTCTACTCTATCTTCTCCTTTCTTTATCTTTGGGCAAATTATAGAACTTCTTGGACTCTCAGCTTCCTGATCTGTTAAAGAGGGGAAAGTCTAGCTCCTGGATTTTTTTTAAAAAAAATGTTGAACTATGTAATACATTTAAGAGAACTTTAGCACTGGGTCTGGCACAAGGTACGCCTCAATCAATCCGTGCTGTTATTGTAATTATGAATGTTATTTGTAATAATATGGTAACTACATTTCTGAGTATGCGTTCTGTAGCTTGAGGACTTATTTCTTTCCTTTGTTAACACACTTTCTTCCAAAATAGTGCATCACGGGAATGCATCCTGCTTTTGGATGGGAAGGTAGCTGTGGGGGCCTGCTCTGAGGAGATGAGGGTGGAGGGTTCAACAGGGAAAGGATTGTTGAAGTTGGAGTGGGCATCGGTGGGCAGATGGCACAGGGTCTGCTGAAAATTGGCTTTTGTTTTTGTATATTTCCATTTCTCCTGTGTCGCGGGCTCCTGGAGGAGCCCAGCGCTGACAGGATTTGTGTTTCCATGTCGTGTGCCTGCCTGGGTTAGTGAGATGCTCAGAGACCAACAGTAATGACGAGAGATTATGAGGGACAAGGGGTCTCCTTCTGGGTGTGGAGAAGCAATGTCAGAGAGCCAGGGGTCTCTCTGCAGCCGGAGATGTATCTCCACTGGCACATCTCACTGTGGGGGTGATGCATCCAGGCTGGCTGTCCACGGCTGCTTAGCAGGAAAGCGACGAATATTCTATGTCTGTATTAAAGCTGAGCCATCTATTCCAAAATCGTTGACATTCTTTCCGCCGCTGACCTTTTCCTTTTGCCTCTCTTTTCCCCACACTTCTCCTTGCATGAGTTCCGGAGGTGGGTAAATCTTCCTTTGCTACATGCCCGTGCTGGGGAAATTGGCTGGCTCTGCCAAGTGTGATTGGAGCCGTTTGTTTTTAAGCTGCACATAAGCATCGGGTGAGATTTATAGCACTTTCCGTCTTGCTGAATCGACCCACTGGGAGCCATTAAAGTTTACTGCTCTCTGCAGTTGCCTGGCCAGAGTGGGACTGAGGGCCCTGCAGTGGGAAAAGCTTTTTTCTTCTGTTGGTTTCTTCACAGGGAGTCGTGGGTGGGAGGGAAGAGAGGCAACACTGCTTTGTTCAGGCTCCTCCTTTTGGTCCCAATCCTTTTCCCAACTGTGCCGGACTATTGAGATGACTCCCCATATGATTTCCACTGCATGAAGTCTCCCCACTCTATCCAAACCTCCCCCAAGGTCCCACCTCTTCCAGGAAGTCTGCCTGTATTGATCCAATGACCACCAGGAGTTTCCCTGCAGCTCCCTTACCTGTCCTGGCTGGACCTCTGCCCTTTTTCATTCCAGTTGTCCTCGACTCGGGTTTTTTTTTTTTTTTAATATATTTTATTGATTTTTTACAGAGAGGAAGGGAGAGAGATAGAGAGTCAGAAACATCGATGAGAGAGAAACATTGATCAGCTGCCTCCTGCACACCTCCCACTGGGGATATGCCCGCAACCCAGGCACATGCCCTTGACCGGAATCGAACCTGGGACCCTTCAGTCCGCAGGCCGACGCTCTATCCACTGAGCCAAACCGGTTTCGGCATCGACTCGGGTTTTGATACCTATTTTCCTTCGGACTTGCAGCTGCCTTGTATTGCTGGATACATGTACAGATCCTCTGGTCTTGAATCTTAAAGTTGCAGACTCCTACATCTGAAAAAGGTATTAAGATGTTTTCAGTTCATCTTAAGCAGTGAATTAATCTACCCAGACTCACAGTGCGTGAGGCCTTCTGAGGCCTGTACTTGAGGGAGCGTCATGGCAATGTGACAAGGAAAAGCATTTCAGGGGTGACCTCAATGCTCTCCCGCCCTCACTGGACCTTTACCGACATGTGTAGACAAGGTTGGTTTCCATCCCAGGAGCCTACCACCCTTCACTGTCCATCAGTGGCAGTTATTGCATATTTACCGGGTGCTGGGCAACCTGGGGGGCCCCGAGGCAGCAGGCACACAGGCCCTGAATCGAAGGCATCCTCTGACCAGCACCTGGAGTGACAGGATGGCCTGGGTTTCGTGATCATTTCTTCAGTTATGAGGACTAAGCCTCAAGCTCAATATGGTAAGACGCACTCTATAATAATGACAACCACTTATTCAGGCACTGCGCTCAATACATAAATCATTTGACATTTATTCTGACCAAGGTCTCCCAAGGTGGATTTTAGCTGGATGCTATGGACAAGGAAACCCGGGTTGAAGGATGCCTTGACTGGCCCCAGTGGGTCCAACCAGCAGGTTTCGAAGCTGGGCCGGGAAGCTAGACACAGGCCTCCATCTCATTGCGAACCTACCAGCCTCAGGAAGGTGGCTGGCTCATCAGTTTCCCAGTGTAGCGTCAAGCTGCTGTTCTCTCTCCCCTGAAAAGGGCCCAGCGAGCATAGAGGAGAAAGAAGGAGGACCTAGGAACCAGCCACTATTTCAATGTGACTTGCTTGGCTCTTTTGTTGACCCAGTGAATTAAAAAAAGGCCATCTTGGAGGCAAAACAGGAGTGTGGGAGTTGAAGCCATATTTTAATCTTCCAATTATCAGGAGATTGTAATCATGGGAAGCACCCAATGAAGTCCAGCAGGACTCCTGTCTTTATTCTTATAGTGAGGAGGCCACCAGGTTAAGGGGAGAGGGAGGGAGCCCTTTGGATACAGCAAGAGAAAGAAATAGTTCCTGAAACTGGGAACTGGCCGGTAAGTCTTCTAATTAAATTACGCATCTTTCCCTGAAATTGTTTATGGTACACTAGGCTATTAAATGCGCCATAAGCAAACTGCTGGTGAATGAGGAAGTGGATTTATTTGTTTTACTTACCACTCCAACAAAAGTCTATTTCTTCCGCTAATTAAGATCCCATTCGCTAATTTAAATGTTATGCTAATTAAAGTATAATTCTGAAAATGTAAAAGGAGTTAAAAAGAAAAAGAGAAAGAACAAACAGGGCTGGCCTTTAGGAATTACATGAAATTTATTGCGTTGTAACAATGGGTCGCTGGGTAATTGTTCCACGTGCCCCGATGAGTGTGTTCGGGCTTCTGCTCACTCTAGCCCCTGCTCACACTTTGGGCCATTAACACACGCTTCCCGCTCCCTCCCTAATGGGAGCTCCCTCCTGATGGCTGAGGATGAGCTGTGAGCTAGATTCTTGAAGCAAACATTTAGTCTTTCTTCAGCGGGGCCACACACAGTGTCGCAAGCTGCTGTCGGAGTTGATGCCTAGAGAGACAAAAAGGAAAACATCTGGATTTCTGCTTTCTAGCCAATTTCCAGAGCCAAGTTGCTGCCTCCCTAGCTTCTTCTCCAGCCCTCCCCACACAAGATCAGGCATCTTACAGATGACAGATTGTAATATTTTACAAGAAGGAGGGCGGCTTTTCTTGGCCAAGTTTGTGTTTGCTGCTTCTGGCATGAGCTCAGGGTTGGGGTCTGGTGGGCGCTGTGGATGGCTGATCATGATATGGGCTCAGCCAGCTACCTTCTCCCAAACGTCCACCTCCTTATCGGTCAAATGGAGGCTGTTGGAAGGACTGAAAGTGCTCCCTTAGGCATGCACCCAGCAGGGTAACGGGAACACAGGCCGCCTCCGTGGCCTCCGGCTCCCTCTCTGCTGTTCTGAGGCTGCAGCGTGGGGCTGGGAACAGACTCTGGTCTTCCAGGGGGTCCAGGGAGAGAACATTTAGCCTCTGCCTCCTATTTGGGCAACGCGCACATAGCCAAATGCATTCGTCTTGTATTGCTGCCTGATGAATTACCCCAGACTTAGCAGATGAAAGTAACACACGCTTACCAGCTAAGGGACCTGGGTAAGTTACCCAACTTCTTGTGAGCAGGAGAACTCTGTGATCAGACTCTTGTTTTAGAAGAGGGCCCTCCCACGGTTCCAGCAGGGCAAGTATGGGAGGAGCTGGAGGGATGGTGCTCGAGGGTTGAGCTCTGGTCCCGGGAGTGGAGCTGAGATGGCAGTGGGATGAAGGTGAGGGGCAGACTCCAGCAGCAGCCAGGAGGAGCCTTGTCACCTGGATATGCAGGGAGGAGTGGGAGGGATGGAGAAAGCACACGTTTAATTCTTGGGTGACTGAGTGGAGTTTGGTACCATTAACTAAGGTGGGGAAAGTAGAAGAAAGGATGGGAAGATGGCAAAGAGAAGACATTTAAAATTTTCACTTTGAATTAGTTGTCCTAAGGCAGCGGTTCTCAACCTGTGGGTTGCGACCCCTTTGGCGGTCGAACGACCCTTTCACAGGGGTCGTCTAAGACCATCCTGCATATCAGATATTTACGTTACGGTTCATAACAGTAGCAACATTCCAGTTATGAAGTAGCAACGAAAATAATTTTATGGTTGGGTCACAACATGAGGAACTGTATTTAAAGGGCCAGAAAGTTGAGAACCACTGTCAGGGCTCCTTGGTGTCTGTGGTATTACTCTTTGAGCGGGGTTCCGTGCTCCAAATTCCAGGAGGTCGCCTGGCATAGCTGAGGGTCAGAGACACAATCTAGGAGCAGGGTTCCAGGGGCGGTTTTAAAAACTCCTCTCAAACGCAGTGAAATAAATCTGGAGAGAGGCCCTCCTTGCCTCGCAGAGGCCTCTCCTTTGTCGGGCTGGATGCAGTGGGGTGACAGGGCATCGATCGGGAGGAGACAGATGGGAGGAAAGGCCCTCATTGCTCGCTGAATCAATGCTCCCTCAAAGACAGCAACAAACAGGATTAAAGGTTGAAAGACATTTATTGAGGGGCGAATCTGAGTGTATATTTTATTAGTGAGCCACGGGCTTGGGTTTACAGAAATGCCCAGCCAGGAAACTGCCAAGAGCAATAAATCAGGGCTTTTGTCTCTGGCTGGCTGGCTGCCTGGGCAGTGATGGGGGTATAACCCCAGGCCAGAGGGATGGAGGGGCATGTTGCCCCCAGTCCATCTGGGGTGGGACTGGGGGGTAGAAGAGAGGTAGAGAGGGAAGGGTTGGCTAATGCCCATCCTGGCCTCCTTTTCCCGTCATTCACAAATGAGATCAGGTGTCTTGCTGCATGGGTGGATGGCTGCCTCCAGGCTCTCAGAGAATTAGACTGATCCCCACCCCTTCTGCCAAAACCATTTGCCTAACCTTTTCCCTGACTGACTCCGAAGCTATTAAATGTATGGCATCCACACAGCTGGCCGGTAATTGGCGGTCAGAGCTTGATGAATGAGCATTATGCTAATGTCGGGTCAGGGGGCAGATGCTGAGTAAAGAGCCAAATTGGTAAGCCGAGTCACAAGCAACGACACCATCTTCCCCCCCTCTGCCTCCCCACATCAGTCGGCAGCTGGAGGCAAGTGGAGGACAGGGCAGATGGAGGAGATGGCACATCGCGGCCTGGCACTCGCCCTGGCTCACTCGGCAGGGACTGGCTCTCCTAGGAGGAGCACCCACCCTGGAAAGGTGGCCTCCAGCGCTGAGCTCGCTCTGGGGAGGTGCCGGCAGCTGCAGCTTGTGGGTGCCACGTTTTTCAGACTGTGGTGTCTTTTCTGAGGACTCTGAAAAGACATTTATGAAGGAGTCATGAAGTGCCCCCGCATGAACATGTCCATGTAACGTGTTGGTGTCCAAACAGTGACGGAACTTGGACCAGCAAGTGCTGCATCAGGACTCCTGGGCATCTTCTCTCAGTTGACAGGCAGAATGCCCTCGAGGCAGGTTCTCCCTGTGCCTTTGCCTGAGGGTTCTGCATTCTCTCTCTCTCTTTCTCTCTCTCTCATCCCTCTCTGTCCTCTACCTTATGTTCAGAAATTCCTTGAAGGCAGCGGTTCTCAACCTGTAGGTTGCGACCCCTTTGGCGGTCAAACGACTCTTTCACAGGGGTCGCCAAAGACCATCCTGCATATCAGATATTTACATGACGATTCATAACAGTAGCAACATTATAGTTATGAAGTAGCAAAGAAAATAATTTTATAGTTGGGTCACAACATGAAGAACTGTATTTAAAGGGCCAGAAGGTTGCCCTAGCTGGTTTGGCTCAGTGGATAGAGCATCAGCCTGTGGACTGAAGGGTCCCAGGTTCGAATCCGGCCAAGGGCACATGCCTGGGTTGCAGGCTCAATCCCCAGTAGGGGACCTGCTGGAGGCAGCCAATCAATGATTCTCATCATTGATGCTTCTCTCTCTCTGCCCTTCTCCCTTTCTCTCTGAAATCAATATATTTAAAAAAATAAATAAAAAAATAAAGGGCCAGAAGGCTGAGAACCACTGCTTGAAGGTCTTCCTTCTCCCTCTTTCCCTCATGCTTTGTGCTTTCTCCTTTTCCCTACATGTCATCAGAGACGAGTCCCCGAAGTCGTTCCAAGCGCATCTTCTTCCCGAGCTTGGGCCACACCTCCGGGTGCAGATCCCGTGACCTCTCAAGGTCACCGCGCACCACGCTGGAATTCCCCTTCTGTTTGGTACCAGTTACCACACATGTACTTGCTCCCCTGACACAGAAACAGAAGCTTCGGTTTGAGCTTGCTTCTTGCACCACCCACGCATCTCCCTCTGCTCTTTCCATCTTCTCAGGCCTTCCTGCGGCCAGCTGCCACCCTCTCTTCCACATGGTCTCACAGCCCCTACCTCCTATCCCGTTAACAGGTCCAAACCATCCGCATGCGCTTTTCATGTCTGTACCAAAATGCATGTGGCCGATCCTCTACCCCTGGAGTCTGCTTGCTTAGAATGTTTTGCCATCATGAATATGTATGAATGTTCTCAATTACCGTCAGAGAATAAATTTTTATTGCCTTCCTTCTTTCTAGTTAATGTATTTATAACCTTTTAATGCTCAAAATATTTACATCTATTTTTATTACAAAAGGCACATTGCCATTTTTTCAGTCTTGTGTAAACCTAGTCTTTTACTGAATCTGACTCTTTTAAAAAATATATATATTTTTATTATTGATTTCAGAGAGGAAGGGAGAGGGGGAGAGAGAGAGAGAGATAGATAGAAACATCAGTGATGAGAGAGAATCACCGATCGGCTGCCTCCTGCGTGCCCCCCACTGGGGATCGAACCCGCAGCCCTGCATGTGCCCTGACCAGGAATCGAACCGTGATCTCTTGGTTCATAGGTCAACGCTCAGCCACTGAGCCATGCCGGCTGGGCTGAATCTGACTGTTTTACCTGCAGCCCAGTCTGACACCTTTCTTTCCTGATCTCGTCATGCAACATGAAATAAACACAGCTGGTTGTCTTTTTCCTTTTTGCTCTCCGTGACAAACCTTCTCTACTTAGCCATGTTTCAGTGGACAGACCCGGCAATAACCTTCCCCTTACCTCGCCCAGGTCCTTGAACCAAAATATTATTTTCAACTCTTTGAAGGGCCTGCAAGAAAAGAACAGTGGGGACCAGCCTTTCCTCTTGAGATTCCTGAGGCACTTGATTAAATGACCACTGTGTGCCCAGCACTGGACCTCTCAAGGTCCAGCACTCTAAGAGCCAAGAGCTTATTAGGCAGAAAACTAGAGAAGATGCTATCAAAATGGTATTGAATTGAATAGAAGCTACCGCCACAGCCACCACTCAGATAGGAGGGGGGGGACTTACAGGAGCCACTCAGGTTCAGTCCCTTGACCAGGCCACTTAACGTGGTCACATCAGGGCAAGGTCCCAGACCCTGGACACCACCCTTTAGAGATCAGGTTTGTATGTTCAGTTTTCAGGTCATCTCTAAAAATAGCTCCGGACTTAGAAAAGGTGGCAAGCTTGTGTGGCGAGCACACACAGACACAGACACATGTTTGTGACAAACACGCACGCATGTTTGTGACAAGCATACAGGCTGATCGTTAGGTGTCAGAGATGACACCTAATAGAGCAGGAGAACTCAGGGGAAGACTGGAGGAAATGGCTGTGAAGGTGGCCGGCTTGGGGTGTGCAAAGGTGCAGGGATGAGAGAATGTGCTAAACAGAGCAATATGGTGTTAACTGGTGGTTTCACATTCTTCTGTGAGAATACTGTATTTTTGTAACAGTTTTAGTCAGTTCATATTTATTATTCCACTTTACAGATGAGGAAACTGAGTCTTGCACATGAAGCGCCTGCTTCAAGGCCATTCCCAGTTCACACGGGGTGCATTGGCTCCTCGGAAGTGGGCAGTGAGAGCCGTGAAGGAAGAGTGGGGCCAAATGATGCTGGTGTTTGCATGCCAAGGTTAGCAGTGTATATGGAGAATTCACTAAATGAAGAAGGAGGAGTGAATGAAAAGTTTTGATCAGAAATATGCTTTACGAAGGTCATTCCAGAAAAAATAAAATAAAAAAGCCCGTAGGAAGGTCAGACTAGTAGCAGGGGGATTTGTTAAGAAGTTACTTACTAGTCAGTGCTCAAAGCAAAAATACTCTAAGGAGGGAATCCCACCAGTTCACAGAGGTATATGCATGGAATAGTTACATAACGCCCCATCCCCCCCATTTTAAAAGACGGCTCTAGTGAGATATAATTGACACACGATAAGTGACACATATTTAACCTGTACTTTTTGATAAGTTTTGACATTTGTTTACAATCACCACAGTCAATATAGAGAACGTATCCATTCCCAGATGTCTCCTCCTACCCCTTGTTAATCTCTCCCTTCTAGCCCTTCCCACCCATTCAGCCCCAGACAACTACTAATCTGCTTTCTCTTACTAGGGTTTTATATAAATGAGATGATGCGGTACCCATTCTTCTTTGTGTAGAATATTTTGGGGCCAAGCATCATTCATTTGAGATCCATTCATATTATCGTGTCCATTCCTTTGAGTTCCATTCAATTGATGTATCATGGTTGCTTTATTCATTCACCTGTTGATGGACGATTGGGTTGCTTTTAGTTTGGGAAGTTACAAATGAAGTTGCTCTGAACATCTGTGTACAAGTCTTTTTATAGACATATGCTTTCATTTCTCTTGGGTAAATACCAAGGAGCAGGATGGCTTGCATCATACAGCCGGCGTACATTAAAATTTGTAAGTAACTTGCACAGTATTTTTGTTAGTGGAAAATCAGAACTAATTTAAGTTACATGGTTAAATACGCGATACCTGCATCTGATGGGAAACCCTGGAGCCACTTAAAAATAACTATGGGTTTATATTTGACAGAAATATGACCACAGCATCAGTGGAAAGGCAGGTTATATAGGTTTTTATTTACATTTTCACCCAAATCTAGACAGCATTATTTTATTTTATGTTTGATGAATGTTTGGGTGTACTTTTCAGTATTATTTAATTTGTTTTCATAATAAGCAAAAGCATCTTTACAATCACCCCCTCCAAAACGAATAAGGCGATTCTAACATTGGAAATTGGAAAGTTTAGATCGAGGGGTCCTCAGGAGTAGAGGCAGTTTTTGGAGTATGGTTTCCCATTCCAGTCGTATGAAATGGAAAACCATATCCACATAGTATTGTTTTAACTTTTTTAAAAATATGTTTTAGTGATTTTCTACAGAGATGAAGGGAGAGAGATAGTTAGAAACATCGATGCGAGAGAAACATCGATCAGCCGCCTCCTGCACGCCCCCCAGTGGGGATGTGCCTGCAACCAAGGTACCTGCCCTTGACTGGAATCGAACCTGGGACCCTTGAGTCCGCAGGCCGACGCTCTATCCACTGAGCTAAACCGGTTCTGGCTTAACTTTTAAAAAAATATATAAACTACTGCGTATACTTTTCCCCAAAAGAGAAGAGAATTTTATTTTTTGGTATACAGGAAGCAGCAGCAGAATCAGTGTTAATAATAGCTTAAATATTTTTAACTCCAATGCCTAGGAATAGTAACAATGGGTGTGTCACTTATGCAGATCTATGCAAAAAATGATTTAAATTGAAAGAGGAAGGCTGGGTTACTCAAGAATGGCAATGTTTGTTGGATTGTTAATATGCCAGGCGGGCTCTTTGGTACAAGGACACTGAAATGAGGAATGAAGGATATTTAGCTTTGAGAGGACCCAGCTAGTCTTGGTAGGATGACATTGGGAATTCCAAAGTGAAGCTAACGTGATGACCATCATATTTTTTTTTAAATATATTTTATTGATTTTTTATAGAGAGGAAGGGAGAGAGATAGAGAGCCAGAAACATCGATGAGAGAGAAACATCAATCAGTTGCCTCCCGCACATCTCCCACTGGGGATATGCCCGCAACCCAGGCACATGCCCCTGACCGGAATCGAACCCAGGACCTTTCAGTCCGCAGGCCGATGCTCTATCCACTGAGCCAAACTGGTTTCAGCAATGACCATCATTTTTAAAGTGCTTTATAGTTTTCCAAACACATCCACATACATTAGCTTGCTTAGTCTCGTGAAACCTTGTGAGCAGGCAGGATAGGGTTTTGTTTAATCCCCAATGTATAAAGGAGAAGGATCAGGTTCATAGAAGTTAAATCAATTAGCAAACATTAGTAGAGCTTTTTAAGGATTTATCAAGAGCTCTCCTGTGCATTTTTCTCATTTAATCTCACAACATCCTCAGGAGAAAAAAGGTAAAGATAAAGTTTTCTTCCTCTCTACCCATTTTCAGATGAAGAAGTTGAGTTAAACTTGAATAAAAACACAGATGATGGACTGACTGATATAAGATTTAAACTCTAGACTTGGGTTCTAAAGTCAATGATCTTTCATTTACTCCACAACCATGTTATCCTTGGAGTCCCTTGTTAGTGAATATCAAAGTCAGTGCTTAACTCCAGTCTTTTTTTATTTTGGTTAATCCTCACCTGAGGATATTTTTCCATTGATTTTTAGAGAGAGAGTGGAAGGGAGATGGGGGGAGAGAGAGAGAGAGAAACATTAAGTAGTAAGAGACACACATTGCTCGGTCTCCTCCTACATACACCCTGATCAGGGCCAGGATCAGGCCTGCAACCGAGCTACATGCCCTTGACCTTGAATTGAACCTGGACCCTTTTGTCCTTGGGCCAACGCTCTAACCACTGAACAAACTGGCCAGGGCAACTTCAGTCTTCTGACTGAATTTAATGCTCCTTATCTGATACCACATAGGTAAGAGAGTGTTAATGCATGTGTATTTTACCTTTTGTTATTGTTCTATTTACTGCAGTAGAAAGCTGAAGAAGTTGTGTGTGTGCACACACGTGCGTGCACATGTATTGAATGGTATAGAATTGGGAACTCTTTTCAAACCCGTGGAATTTGGAGTGCATGGCATGGAGTTGTAGAATGATGTATTGTTTCATTACAGCTCATGACTTCCTGTACTCTGTGACAATATCTTATGTCATGATGAAATATGGTGTGTGTGGTTAGAAAAGTGCAGATATGCCAACTGGCCCTGTGCTTTGATTCAATTATTTACTGCTACTGCTCTTATCCAGCTAAAAAGCTTTCCTCTCCTACGGCGTGTCTCAATACGACTAATGACTTGGCCTCTTGGTCCTTTTGAAAATTCTTTTGGAGGGCTTCTGTGCCTTGACAAGTTTGAGGATGATGTTCATTGCCGTATTGCCTACTAAGAGTGAAATGATTGACTTTACATTACATCTTTAAGGGTTCTCTTCTCATTTGTATTTATCCTCAGTATTTTTTCGAAGGACAAGTGATGTCTACGCTGACATGGTCCTACATTTAAGTTATTGCGTAACAAATCATTACATTTGTTACAAGCTAATCTGGGCCCATACCTTTCCTTTTTCTTGGAAACAAGAGGGCACACAAATGCCCTTGGGAGTTGAGGTAGCCTTTTCAATCATTTGAGACTTGGTGGCACTAGATCTGACTAGCGTAGATGTTTCCAAATGGGATTTCTTGGCCTCCTGATCATAATTAAGAATACCTTTGATTTTTAGCATTACCCACATTTTAGAAATCCAAAAGGAATTCTTCCAGAAGTTCTAAATGTATTTAATTGTGTAGCTATGTTATCTGACATAGCGACGTCAGGGGAGGAATCCAGTATCGAGGACAAAGTCTAGAGTCTTCGAATCCAGCCCTTTATTCTGCCAAGCTGAATAATATGCTGGAGAATACCAGCATCACTGTGTAAGCTGGGTCACGTCCAGCGTGGGTACCTCATTAGTGTTTCTATATCCGCACACTGAGTTTTCTGAATGAATTTCCAAAGACTTCGGGATTTTTAAAAATTATAGACATTAACTGACTCTATTTTATATCGCTCTTCCGCTTGTGCTCATTTGAATACCCTTCAGAGATAACTATGGGTGCTGCTGATGGATTGGGTGGTCTGCCCATTGTTTCGCCTGGCTTTTTTACGAATGCTCATTTTTATTAAGGCTCATTATTTATTCATCAGAGGTTGTCAGCAGCCCTAATATGGCTCAAGAACAACACTAACATTAGAGATGACATTAAATAACCAGAAGCTATTGGTGTAGATTGAGAGACAGTGAATGGGCTCAATGCCCGGGTCTCCATTTTTCAGGCTCCACTCACTTTTCACCTTTGAAGCTGTTACCTGAGGTAGCTAGATATTAAGGGGGAAGCAAAGGGCATCAGGCATTGTTGAGCCTAATGGGCTTCCTGATTCGATTCATCAGGAAGCTATAGACCCATTCACACACTCTGGGGGACTTCATCCTGTTGGACAGCAAAATGTATTGTTGCTGCTGCTAAGGTGTAGGGATCTGGGTCTTTCTGAGAGGAGGGATTGATGTCACACTGGAGCTGAGAGATGTGGTACCTATTCTAAAGACATTTCTGCATCCTTGGACCTGATGCTTCCCTGGATTCTTCCTATCATGCAGGTATAGTTTGGGAGAAAGAGAGTTATTGTTTTCTTCCTGATTTTGAGCCCTGGCTCAGTGTATATTTTACCTGCGTCTTGACATTTCTATCATGTTCTTCAGACCCATGGAACTCCGTTATTCCCCAGAGGGAAGGGGTGGGAAGTTCAGCTCTGGCTTGGACCATCCTGCCCTTCTTTCTTCCGGTCCCCTGAAAGGAATTGCTGACACTCACAGCTGATGGCGCTTAGTCATGCAGGCTCATGCTCACGACCCGCTCACCTCTGTGCCTCCAACAAACAGTGCGGGCTGGGCTCGCAGCCTCGCCAGGCTCTCCCAGCAGGATTTGTATATCTGGCCTGATTTATGCTTTTTTTCCTTCCTGCCAATAATTTGTGAAGCATTTGTTGAGCAGTGAAGAGGGGGGCAGGTGGTGACATATATCTGTGGCACTTAGCCTGTTTCCGGAGATCAGCCCATTCTAAGCGTAAGATAAAATGAAAGAAAGAGCAATGATGGAGTGTGGAAGGCACTGTTGGTAGCCTGTAGTGTCTCCCCCCCCCTTTTTGGCTAATAGAACCCTGATGCTTCCCACGGATTGACTATGTTCCCTGACTCCCCAGCCTTGTCTGCAGCTATTGATGGTCACATGACCTAGTTCTGGGCAAGGGGATGGAAGTGAACGCTAGTTTCCAAGAAAGCTTTTCCATAACCAATAGAGAGCTCAGTCACCACAGACATTGCTCTTTGCCCCCTTTCTTGCCTCGAATGTCAGCAGAACACGAAGCCCACATGCAGCGTATAGCAAGCTGGGGTGGTGCCTGGACCCGGATGGCCTCTCTGAGAACCTCGACACCCGTGACTTTCTCCTCCCAGACTTCGTGCTTGATGAAAAGATGAAATCTTTGTCTAACCCACCGTGTGTGGGGCTGTTACTTCCAATCGGAAGCCCTCCTGATGCATGTTGCTGGCACAAGGGAGAGTTTCATCAAGGCTCCTGAGGCCCAGGCCGGTTCTGCTGACTTTGCATCAGGACATGTCCAGCTGGTAGCTTAAGAGTAGGAGTCACAATAACACTGTCCATTCTCTTTACTCTGTTTAAGGTGTTTTGCTGGGGAGAGGGAGGTAAGAGGAGGTGTAGGAGGGTAAAGGGAGGATAAATGGTGATGGAAGGAGACTTGACTTGGGGTGGTGAACACACAGTACAGTGTACTAATGAGGTGTTGTGGAATTGTGCACCTGAAACCTATATCATTTTTGTTAACCAATGTCTCCCAAACAAATTCAATAAAGAGGAAAAACAAAACAAAACCCCCCAACATTTTACAGAGGGGGAAACTGAGGCTTAGTTTGAGGTTAAGTGACTTTCCCAAGATCACACAACTATTGGAGCCAGGGTTCGGCAATCCCATCTAAGGTCAGCGTCTGCTTGCTGTCTGCTAACTGGGCTACTCATGCCTGCCTTTGAGGTGCTCCCAGTCTAATGGAGTGAAGACAATATGAAATAGACTCATGAACAGCATAGCTTTGGGGTCAAAGGGACCAGCGCTGGATTCCCAACCCCACTACTCGTGAGTTACTGGCATTAGCAAGCTTAGCCTTAGCCTCTTTGTTTGGGAAGAGGAAATAATATCTACTTCACTGGCTAGAATTTAGTGATGCTTCATGTGGTAGCTGATAATAGAAGGTGTGTGTTGGGGGGCTACAGAGTGTGTGTGCAACAGGCCTTTAACTTCCTGAAATACAATGTGATAGCCTTATTATTCGTACTTGTGAAGTACAGCTATTTACAAATAGAAGTAGGCACTGAATAACGGAGGGAAATCAATCATAGCATTTGGGCTGGGACTTAAAGGAGAACAAGCCCTCGCTAATCAGAGAAACAGAAGGGGTGGGAAGGAATGCTCTCTGGACTGATAGTCTGTGTGCAAAGATGCAGACATGGTTTAGCACCAGGTGTTAGAGTCAGGGGCACAAGCACTTGGTGTGGCCTCAGGAACAGGGAGGAAAAGAGGTGTGTTTGAGGTTGGCCTCTGAAGGTCTCGGGGTCAGACAAACCAAGAGAGAGGAATGAGAGTGGAATCAACTCTTCCTCAGGAGGAAACAGCCTTCTGTTTGGCTCTGAACACAGCTCCCAGGAGCTGGCAGAAGCCGGATCAGAATCCATGGTGTTGGCACTCGGTATGGTGAGGGCAATTCCTTTCTCCTCCCTGTCCTTGCACCCTGTCACGTCTCCCTTCACAGCTCATCTGATGGAGGCAGTGCTTTCCCAAGCAGGTGTGGGACTGCCCCTGAGCGAGGAAGATGGTGCCTCTGCATTTCCCTATCACAATAGCATCTCTTAAGAAGGAAAAAGCTCTAATGGGTGGCTCTATTACAGTAATAGCCCAAAGCATTGCTTTCAAGTAGTATTAAAGAAGCAGAGAAGAGGAGCCAGTAACCCATGTTGGGGGAGGGGGGACCTAGAATTCTCATGTAAGGAGAAATGATCCTAAACCAGTTCAGACTGGGCATATGTGGCAACATGTAATAATTCACCGACAGGCCACAATTCCGCCCCAACTCTTGGCCCTTCATGCTGTTTTTCTGAGGATGTTTCTTTTCCATTGTCATATGTTGTTCATCCCAGGAGGCCTCCTGAAGGATGTGTAGAAGAACAGTCTTGCCTTGACCGTGAGAAGCAAAGTAGAACCCCACGCTCATTATCTGATGGTTTTTCAGTGGCTCTTGGGTCCTCTTCTGTCCTCTATCTGCCATAAAGAAATGCAAAACTTGCAGCTTTGGCCCCAGGCCACTTGACCAATCTGATTTCTTCCCTGGGTGCTCCTTGGTGGGGCAGACTTTGCCCACTTTTAGGATGCCCAGTGGGCTTAGAGCAATGTCCTCAGAATCTTACCTAAGTCATTAAGCTCCCACATGAACACTTAGTCCCCTGTAAGTGCAGCAGCGCATGCGTGCGCGCCCTCCATCCTCTGAGCATTCTTGGAGCACAGAGCTGTGGTCGTGGCGTTGTCTTGCTCTCCCTGTGAGGGAATGACTGAAGGGTGGACACGCCCAGGTCCGAGGGAAGTAAGGGGAGACAGGAGCGGGTGGGGTGACATGCTGATTGTTCCCCTGGGGTGGGCCCTCGTGTCACTACTATTGGGTCCCGTGGACGATGGCTGTGTTCCTATCAGCCTTCCACCTTGGCCACCTCGTTTCTCATTTCTGGCTTCCCAGCCTAAGTCAGGGTTAACATGTGTGACTAACATCCTAGCTCCCCAGGATGTTCCTCACCTCGTTCCCTTCAGACAGCTCTGTCTTTCCAGGCCCTGTTTCATTCATCTCCATCAGAGAAAGACAGGATTTTTCCTTGTGATTGCGGCAGCTTGACAAGCTTCTGTTTTTTTCTGAGTGAATAGTCCTGTTTGTGACATCAGGGGGAGGGTGCACATCCCAGAAGACCCCAGCCCAGAGTCTGAACCTCCCGTAGCAGGTCTGTGTGGGCTCCCGAGCCTGTCTGCTAGCAGGCAGCCTCGGAGGGGGAGGAGAGAAGGGGGCAAACAACACACAGAAAAAGGGGCATTTCCAGTGGGGAGGGGGTTGGGAGCTGTTTCTTCCAGCTGCTTGGCTGTTGGCAGCCAAGCCTCATTTCAAAGCAGCTAATTGGCTCATTGAACCTAGCACGTTTCCTGTTCGTTCTCCACACCTCATGCCCTTTCTCTCCACGAACCAACATCTTTTTCAAAATCCCAAGTAACGCTGCCTCTTGCAGAAAGCCTGTCACATCAACTCTACCTATGAGGTAGATAGTTGTGAACAGTGGGAGGAAAATGCACTTAGTAGTACTTCGATGGTGCCAGATCAAGACTCAGCTCCTCTGACTATATCCTGTTTAATTCCTGAAACCATCACAGTAGCACCACCACCCTGTTCGGGTTGCCCGTGAAAGTGCCTTTGTATGCCGCTCAGATGAACCCTGTGGTGGCAGTACCCTCCCCCTTAGCAACACTTCCGTCTTGCGATGCCCTTTGGGTTATTTTACGGAGCTACGTGTTTCCCTCAAGAATCATGGCTGAGCCTCCTGCTGCTTTGCCATCTCCCATGTTGAACATGCTGTTCTTGTGTTGAATGCATCTCAACAACTGTGAGAAGTTTGCAGGAGGAATAAATTGTACCTTCCACGGAGCAGCAGTTACGTCCGACTTCTGGGCGATGTGTTATGGGACGCAGAGGTGAATGAGACATGGTGACAACTCACCAGGAGAATGGAGTGAGAGAGCTGGACTTGTCTGTGAATGATGTCACGTCAAGGGAATGGAACATGAGCACTGAACTAGGGGTACAAGGGATCACAGAGCAGCGCGTTGGACCTGTTTGTTCCAGTCCTTGTCTGAGATCCCTTCCCACTCACAGCCTGCCTTCCTTCCTTCCTTCCTTCCTTCCTTCCTTCCTTCCTTCCTTCCTTCCTTCCTTCCTTCCTTCCTTCATCAACATTTACTAAATGTTTTCTCTCCACAAGTGTTGTCAACGCCATGTGTTCCCAGGTATGGAGGTTCACTTCTCCACCTCACAGCATCAAAACTGCCTCAAGCCTTCTGCCTGCATCTATGCTCAACTCTTAAAATTGTCTTCCTTCCCAAGCCCTTCCTTTGTGTGCTTTTTGCAAAGCCTTTGCACGCCTTACAGGGAGAGGAATTGCATGGAACCTCGTGCAAGCACTTGGCTGTGACTTCTGTTATAACCGTGTAGGAATAATTATAATATTAGGCTCCATTTGATGCATTTGGGGGGGGGGGAGGTTATGGAGTTGGCCCTTTACCTCAGTTGTGCTACCTACTTACCATATTCTGTTAGTAAATATATTTACCTTATTTGAGATTCAGTTTCCTAGTGTTGATGATCCATCCTGGTGGGTAATTAAACAAGAAAATAGCACAGTACCCAGCACCTGATGGGTGTTTAATAAATGTTAATTCCCATCTTTCTTCTCATCTAATTGGATTTTAAGCTTCTGGGGATCAGCGCTCATTGTGTTTATCTTTGCGTTTCCCATTGTTTAATCACCCAGCTTTACATTTTGGTTTACATAATATCTGTGGAACAAATAGAGACAGCCATGAGTAAATAAATAGAAAAATGAGCAAATGAAAAGTTTTTCCTGGAAAAAGACTCTGAGATCTTTCCCCGGTTATCATTCTCAAAGTTTCAGTTATACCGGCAAGTAATCATTCCGCATGTTCTGATAGGTCCTGAGGGTAACTCATGCATTAAGCGTGCTTCACACCAGGAAGAAGCTTACGGTTTAGTGGAGGACACGTTCACAAACGACTGATCACCACACAAATGTATGAAAGAGCTGGGCAGCCGAGGGCCTGCTCTGGCTGCTTTCATTCCTGGCAATGCAATGTCTGGACCTATTGCAGCCTCTGTATTCACCTCTGCACGATGAAGGTAGGGGCTTGAACAACTCCACTTCGTGGAATGTTTGCAAGTGTTAAGTGAGATGTGCCCAACAGAGTGTCTGACCCGTAACAGTAGCCAATACCATGATTAACCAGATAAGACAGCAGTGCCATCCTGCGGGGCTTAACTTCCAAGCAAATGTCACTCGTTAGGTAGAATCCTAGCAAATGCGCCCCATTACGAACAGAATAAAACGATATTCCTGACCACCTCCACGGGCATCGGTACCAACAGGTCCAGCTAGAAAAGAAAGCGAGGAGTGCGGAACGTGAGGGAGGGGGCATACCAGGCTACATCACAGAGTGGTTTAAATGTCAGGTGAAGGCATTCGGAATTTAGCTTCTAGAAAATAGCAAGAAAATAACAAATTGACATAGAGGGAATGTGATTAGAACTCTGTTTGGGGACAATAAGCTAAGGTCCCTTTTCAAATTCCTCAGATATGACTCAGAATAACTCCAATGTTCTTTCTAAGACGTACTGGGCCTCCCCTGCCCATATTATCTACCATCCATTAGCCCTCACACCCCAGCCTTGCTGGGCGCCTTGCTGGGCGCCTTGCTGGTTAGAAACCCAGCATGTCCCAGCCTCAGAGCCTTGGTCCCTGCTGGTCCTTCCATGGGGGAAGCTTTCCGGGCAGGTTCCTGGAGGGCACATCCTTCCCTCCCTTCAAGTCTCTGCTCAGAAGGCCTTTCCTGACCCCCTGTCTGAGCAGCCCTGCCCCTCCTCAGAGCACTTCTGGGTACTGGCATCTTACTCGGCCATTGCTTCCCTCAACTAGACTGTAAGCTTTGTGACAGGAGAAAGTTTCTCTTCCCATTTCCCAACTCCCCAGAACAAGGCCCAGCATAGGAAGACAGTCACTAGATATTTGTTGAATGGATTAATCATCTAAATAATGATGACTAAATAAGAGGCTCAGCCAAAAGCACGGAAGCCAGATGAGGCCGCAAACAAAGGCGATGATGGGGATAAAAAGCCGCAAATGATTCTGTGGCTCAGGTATGAAATCTGTGCTGTTGACTATGCAGTGAAAGCCCTATAATAAGTGCTGAGAACCCAAGAGAGACCAGATCCCAGCTCCGAGGATTACAAGGAAGTTTATTGATCCCTTCTACAGGGAGGCCCTGTGAGATGAACTAACTGCCGGCCAAGCCTGGCCAGTGGGCTGTTTGCACGGGTATTTATTTTAAAAAATCTGAACATGACCCGGATGAGACCTTGAGGTTTCATAATTAACATGTGTCCTGTTCCCGCCATACCGGTGACACTGTGAATTTGTAACCACAAAAAACCTAGACAGATTCCATGCCAGTTGTGGCTGTAATTAAAGCTATTTGGAGGGCTGAAGGCTAATTTAGAGGTGATTGCCAGATGGGTTTCCCTAAAAGCTCTGGTGTGACAATTAATGATAGTGCAAGGCTTCGTTGGTTCATGTGAAACGAGAAAAAAGCCACAGGAGGAACACACGCTGATGGGAGTCTGTGTTTACATGGTGACGAGCCATCTGAAAACCCTCTGCCATCTCCTTCTCACTGTACCAGAGGGATGGAGAGGCAGCGCTGACCCTGGCTGTGCACAGGTGAGGGTGTGGAGCCATTTCAGCCCATTCCTTTTGTTTAACTGTGTGATGAAATCCCGTTGCAACACAACTCTATTAAGATCTGGGAACTCGGTAGCTTAGAGTATAAACCGTTGAACATAACCACAAAACACAATACACCTTTCACCTGTAATGGGAAATTAGTTCTATGCCCCAGCCCTAGCATTTAAAAGGTGTCCAATTATACTTTTCTTCTTAGTGTTTTATTTTTAAATATTTTTATTGATTTCATAGAGGAAGGGAGAGGGAGAGAGAGAGATAGAGATATCAATATCAATGATGAGGGAGAACCATTGATCGGCTGTTTCCTGAATGCCCCCTATTGGGGATCGAGCCTGAAACTCCTGCATGTGCCCTGACTAGGAATTGAACCTTGACCATCTGGTTTATGAACAACTGAGCAACACTGGCCTGGCCCAATTATATTTCTTAATACATTAAATGTAGTGGTGGTGGTAGAAATGAGGCAGCTTCCTGTGGAATCATACTATAAGATATTTTTAAACTGTTGGTGAGGAGAAATTCCAGTTTGCTTTCATCATTTCTGTCATTACTAATTGCCTGTTTTTTGCCTTGTTCTACAACGGAACCCCTTCCCCACCATATGTTGGAAGCCTGCAGAAATTTTCTTTCCTTACTAGCAGAATCAACTAGGTTCTACTGAATGCCTATTCCATTTAAATCCTTTTGGCCCTTCTTCTAATACAGAGAGAAAAAGAAAGCTGATTGGTGTGACCTTTAGGAAATAGCACGCATCCAGACAACCAAGGATTCTGTAAATTGTAGACCTCTCTCACAACTGCCAACTGCATATTTATAACCCGTAGGCACCTGGACTAACTTAGACTGAAATCTATTTGAAATGGCGGAAAAGGTAGCCACTTACGATTCTCTCATCAGATGCCATCTTTTTCTTAGGAGGCACATTGAACCACTTCAGATATTTCTTAGAGTCCTAGAGCTAAGAGTCACTATTGGAATCATGTGGTGCCTCACAGGAGCACTGGGCTGAGAGTCAGGAGGGCAAATATTCCAGAACCAGTGGTGCCTCTTTCTGAGCCAGGAGTGCTTAGGCTAAATACTTGCCCAGAATCTCAGCCCTTCATCCGAGTGCTGGCTTTGCTCTAAATGGCCTAGAACATTAAATAACTTATTGGAGTGAGTGGATGAAATAAACTGAATGTATTTAAAATGCAAACTTTTCTGAATTAAAGAAGCCATACAGAAATTAAGAGTACATGTAATTACCCTGAGGGAAAAAAAAAAAAGACCTAGAACAGCCATTTTCAATCATTGTGCCCCAAGAATTTTTAAAACATGCAATACCTGACTATTTACTCAGGGACACCAACCTCTTTTCCCTGGGATTGTCAAATGAAAAAGTGACAAGAGCCAACACAATAGCTGTCTGGAGTGAATGAATCAAAATTATACCTATTTTTTGGTCAGATCAGCAAAAAATACATATATATATGTATATATATATATATATATATATATATATATATATATATATATATACTAGAGGCCCAGTACATGAATTCGTGCACAGGTGGGGTCCCTCATGGTGGCCTGTGGAGATCGGGCCCCAGCTTACCCCCCTCCCCCTCAGCCTCGTAGCCCCACAGCTCCACCTGGCACCCTGCCTTGGCCTGGTACTGCCCGCTCACCTGCTCCACCATCCTGCCGTGGTCTGGCTCTCCTCTGGGCCCATTAGGGCCGGCAGCACCTCCAATGCCACCCGCTGCCAGCACCACATCGCCAATGCCTACCATGTTTCGTGCCGCCCCCTGGTGGTCAGTGCATGTCATAGTGAGCAGTCGAACTCCTGGTCAAATGACTGCCTGAGGGGACAATTTGCATATTAGCCTTTTATTATATAGGATGTATTTTGGTTTACCACAGAATTTTAGTAACTAGTTTATGAGTGCCATGAGATAAAAAAGGTTGAAAATCTCTGGACTAGAGTTTCTTTCCAACTCAGTAGGCCTGTATCTCTAGTTCATGATCACCAATTTAGTCCATGGATGCCTTGAATTTAGAACCTTGGGTTTCTGACTCCTAACCCAGGGCTCTTTGCATTCTGCCTCATAGGCTTGAATTATGGCTCAGTACATGTTGTAAAAATCGGTTAACTCCATTAGCAGTTATGTGGAACAGAGAAACAGGAAATGCTAGGACGAGCTGCAACAGAGACCACATTTTGTTTGGTCAATTAGAAAATGGACTGAGGCTTCCAAATCTATTCCGTGTGGGTAGCTGCTATTAGACCTAATTTAAAACGTCATTGGCATTGACTTCAAAGAACACCTCTCAGTGACTTAACACAAAGCCCTTAGCCTTGTGTTTAAGCACTTACTACCTTTGTTAGGCAGGGTAAACCTTATAAACTTTCCTTTATAGGTAAATGGAATCAAAATCTTGGTAAGATATTTGTGCAACTTGGTAGCCTCTCTCTTTTGTGTTTGTAAAATGGGGATAATAATTCCTTCCTTAAAGGGTTGCTGTAAGATGGACAACTTCCTGTAAGCAGTCTTTATATTTTAGTTCTTTTTTCTTCTTCCCTTTATCATCAATAATGCTGCCAGCACCGCCACCATATTATCATCATCACCATCATCATCGAGTCAGTGAGTGGCAGCAGGACATATATAGCTACTTAAACTTTTGAACAATAGCCTGTGAGTCCTACAGATCTAAATCCTAAACACTGGAGAGACCCAGCAGCCACAGAATGTGAACACGGGGTTGGGGCTGCCATAGAGAGAGGCTTTGGTTATAGAGGAAAAGGGAGGCAGTCTGCTTGCACAGCCTGTAGAAAACAGATAGCAATGTGATAAGAGGTAGATAGTTTTTCTTTTAGGCTCTGTGTGGGGGGATGTTATCTAAGTTTCCATGCCCACCGGAATGGTAAACGACTTATGCTTTGAGCTCTTTAAGTTCCAACCGGGAAAGCTGAGAGAACAGCAGGCATAAAGCCTCTACATTTGCTTTATCTACATCACCCAAAAGTTTGCCTCCCTGTTTTGTCCTGGGATAAAGTCCCTGCAGGAAGGATCTGGCTTGGTGGCAGCGTGGCTGCCAGCAGAGAACAGGCTCCTGCCTGCCAAGTGAGGATCTTACCAGTTAGGCGATGGTGGCAGAGCAGATGACAGGGAGCTCTCTGATTTCCTTGGAGAGAAGGGACTAGAGGATTTGCACAGACTGGTATCTTCCCCATCATCTGTTTCTGCAGCCCTCCTCATCATGGAGACTAAGCACTTACAACATGCAACCGAGCCAGATGCTCCCTTTCATCCCTGATGAGAACTGGCCAAAACGGGGGCTTACAGTAAAAAAGCCGCATTTTTTGGATAGTCATGGCATTGAGGCAGATTCTTCAGAAGAGGACACAGCCTCATCTTTAGAAATGTTTTAATGCAGGAATAGGGATTTAGACAGGCAGCCCATAAATTAGACAAAAACTCTGGATCCCTATTGTACCTTGGAAACTGTGACAGTGATTATGTAATTAATCTTCATGATAACTGTAGGCATTATTATTCTCATTTAATTAACGACAAAATGGAAGCCATGCCTTCCAGAAATCTAACAGTTTGTCGTGTACCTAAATTCACGGGTTCCAAGTCCATGGCTTCTGTGAGGCCTCTCTCAACCCTTGGGAATGTTACTTGTGGGGAATAGAAGAGAAAATTGCTTTTTTCCATTTCTCCAGCTCTTACTACTCTAGTGTCCAAGGTAACCTCATTCATCCACTCATTCATACAATTGCTGGTTTATGCATTCAATAATTTTTGATCATCTACTATTCCATTAGAATATTAAGGACAAGGATATAACCATGGAAGAAAGTACTTATTCTTACAGAGATTCCCCATTTCTACTGACACAAAAGCTATAGTAAACATAAAAAAATACATAAATAGATTTTTTTCTATAAAATAGAGAGTGTTAGAAAAAGTCACTGATGGAGAAGGTTTGAAGGACTTCGGTCCAGGAGTCAGAGAAGGCTCAGTGAAGGCCGTTGTGAGAAGACAACTGTTTCCTACTCCAGGAAAGAGTATTCTTGATGGACAGGAGGGAAAGTACAGAGGCAGGGAGAGCAATGTGCATGCTTGTTTGGGAGGGAAAACAGGAAAGCCTGAAAAGTGGAAACAGTGACAATGGGGAAATTTCAGGAGATGGGGTCCTGAACTTGACATGATCCAGATCAGGGGTCCTCAAACTACGGCCCGTGGGCCACATGCAAATACAAATATTGTATTTGTTCCCGTTTTGTTTTTTTACTTCAAAATAAGATATGTGCAGTGTGCATAGGAATTTGTTCATAGTTTTTTTTTTTAAACTATAGTTTGGCCCTCCAACGGTCTGAGGGACAGTGAACTGGCCCCCTGTTTAAAAAGTTTGAGGACCCCTGATCCAGATCATCTAAGGCAGCGGTTCTCAACCTGTGGGTCGAGACCATCGGAAAACACATATGGCATATCAGATATTTACATTATGATTCATAACAGTAGCAAAATTACAGTATGAAGTAGCAATGGAAATTTTATAGTTGGGTGTCACCACAACATGAAGAACTATATTAAAGGGTCGCGGCATTAGGAAGGTTGAGAACCACTGAAAGGCCTTATAGGCCTAGTGAGAGATTTGAAGCTTATTTTAAATTCATTAAAATTGCAACCATTGGAGTAAAGTGATCTGATTTGAATGTTAAAATTACTCTAATAGGTGAACAATGGATTTCAGGAGAAACAGGGAGGTTGGACTAAAGACTAGTTCAGTAATCCAGGTGAGAGGCAGTTGCATCCACAGGGTGGTAGCAAGGAAATAGAAGGACATGGATAGTGGAGACATTCTCAAACAAAGAAGGCTGGCCAATGGACTAAACATAGGACAAGAAGAAAAGAGAAATTAAAGATGAATCCTAGTTTTAGGCTCAGGAAATTGGTAGATGGGGGTGCCATTGGCGTTATGGAAGCTTCTTAAGGGAGGAAATGTATGTGTGATGGCATGGCATGAAATTCCATGTGTGTGTGTGTGTGTGTGTGTGTGTGTGTGTGTGTGTGTGTGTGTGTGAAGTTTAAGGATCCTGTTGATTTAAGTGGACATTTAGATGTATGAATTTTGTTCTCTGGAAAATTGACTCAATTGAGGATTTAGGTTTGGAAATAACTAGGATATAGATAACATTCAAAACCATGAGATTGCCTGAAGAATGAAGATACAATTTGGGGTATTCCTTTTAGAGGTCAGGGAGAGAAGGACAGTGAACGGTGGTCAAGAAGGAGCAACTAGTAGGTCAAAAGTAAGTGAACTAACGGACCCGGAGAGTGTAGTGTCACAGAAGCTTACAGAGGAAAGTTTTTCTTTTAAAGGCTGCGGAGAAGAGAGAATACAATGGGTAAAATGAACTGACTTCTGGTAATTTGGTAAGATGGAGTGGTTGATGACCTTGATAATGGCTGTTTTGTTGGAATGGATGGATGGATTTGAAAGCTCAATTGTAGTGGGTTGCCAAGGGAATGGGAGGTGAGAAAGGGGAGAGATGGAGAATAGAGACAACACTTTTCCTCAATCCACCTCTAATTACACTTAGTCCTGGTCCACAAAAGCTAAATATTGACAAAACTTTGAAAGGCCGTTTGCTGTTCCTAAAATAACCAGGACAAATGGGGAAAAGCCAATTTTGTGGTACCTCTTTGTGACCCATCCCTTTTTTTAACAACTTTCACTATCAGAAAGTTATTTCATCCATTAACCTGAGAGATTTTTTTTATAGCCATTTTAATTGTATGGAGATAAAACCTATTGAGTACATTAATATACCAATTCTTACTCAGATGCTTTTATAATTCTGTCGCCTTTCTTTTTTGGTCTACTCCCAGCTCCTCATGACTGATAACTTTATGTCACTTCCTGTGCGGGTTCCAGGTTGGACTGTGTGTATTTATTTGTATATTGGACTTTTTCACTAACATGTGAGGCCCCAGAGAGAAGAAATACTGCTATCAAGTAGGTCTGCCTGGCATATAATAGATACTTACTGAATGTTTATTTTATAATTGCTCTTTGGAAATTTTTCTTAATCTAGATTTATTTGCTGAGTTCTTCTTCAGTACTCTCAGCCACCCACTCTATCTGAAAAACGTGAGATTCCATATAAAAACAGTAGTTTGGGGAGGAGAGTGCAATGTTCTCACCATCCCTATGTGAAATTTCTTAACTCGGCTCTTATTCTGGTGGAGAAATAATGCCATGCTATTATCTTCCTTCACATCTTGAGTCTCCATTTCAGGGAGGAAAGAAGATAGATGCTAATTTTTTGACAAACACCTTGCTTTCTCACACTCTACCAATGTTTTCAACGTGGGGGAAGGGATCTGGATGATTCTCCATTAGAAGCGTGCTGTAAAAAATTGTCAATTTTCTGACATACGTGCTTGAAAAACCATCATTTCCCCCCACTACGTGTTACCCTAAACTATAGACCTGTCACCAAGCAGTGTTCTAGTGTGTGGGTACAGTGAAACCGTGGGAAGATCCGAGTGGCACTTAAATTACACTCTCCCTTTGATTTTGAAGACGTTTCATGCCGTTTAGTAGAATTCCAAGGCACTTGGTTCCATAGAGGAGGAGGCTGTCCCTTTTAGGAGTGTCAGTGCTGCAGTGACAGAGGGAAAGAAATGAAGCCATCGAAACAGTAGGGCTGGCTTTTCTCTCCAGGTTGTCATAGAATTAAAAGGACCTCAAGGGCCTGTGGCTCTGATGAGCTCTTGCAATGGTCTTAACTGCTTCATATCTGCTCCAGCACCAGGCAGGCCGGTCAGCCTGTGTTTGTCTAACCCACCACTTGGGACCAGCACTGTTTCAATGAACTCGGGGGATCACTTTGCAAATTATATAAATGTCTAACTGCTATACTCTACACCTGAAGCTCATGTAAAATAATATTAAAGGTCACCTGTAATTAAAAAAGAAATGAGTTGCTTCTTAAAGGAGACTGGTATATCAGGAAGACATGGATTTTATGAAGAGATGCTGTTCTATCTCTTCTTTTTTCTTAAATATATTTTTATTGATTTCCAAGAGGAAGAAAGATGGAGAGGGAGAGAGGAGCATCAATGATAAAAGAGAATCATTGATCGGTTGTCTCCTGCACGCCCCCTGCTGGGGATTGAGCCCACAACCCAGGCATGTGCCCTTGATCAGAATCGAACCCGGGACCCTCCGTCCGCAGGCCAACGCTCTATCCACTGAGCCAAACTAGCTAGGGCTGTTCTATCTCTTTGATGGCTTCTAGAGCAAGAGTGTACTGTGCATAAGTCCAAATATATTTTTCAGACTCCTTAGCATGTTGCGTTATTTCCACCTGGGATCTGCAAGCACAGCTGTGTTCTTCTTGTCTCTCACCTCACCTTCAGAGAGAAAGTTCTGGAAGGGGAATGTGGCCACAGACTGCACGGATCTGCAGGAAAGACAGGCCCCTGTCTATGGCTGCCCAGGCATCTTTTTTAAAAAAATATAATTTACTGATTTTTTTACAGTGAGGAGGGGAGAGGGATAGAGAGTTAGAAACATTGATGAGAGAGAAACATCAATCAGCTGCCTCCTGCACACTCCCCACTGAGGATGTGCCTGCAACCAAGATACATGCCCTTGACCGGAATCGAACCTGGGACCCTCCAGTCCGCAGGCCAACACTCTATCCACTGAGCCAAACCGGTTAGGGCCAGGCATCTTGCATAGACTCTGCGAAGATCGTAGGGGTATGGATCAGCACCCTTAAATAAGAAGGGATTACTGGTGTATTTCTGGCCAGCAACCACTGTCCGCTAAAATATAGGATATTCCCACACAGTGTAGACCCAGCTCAGGGTCCATCCTCTGATGAGCTCTCTCTGCCTACCCTCCTCGATGCCGATGCCATACCTCCTGGCTCAGGAACCTTCTACTGCAGTATCTGAAGGAGTTCTTTCCTTAGAACTAAAGTAAAAGTTGAGAACTAACACCATGCTACATCAAAAGTTAAAAAATGTTCCCCCTCAAAACTGAAGACAGCCAAGTATACAGTTAATAGTCATACATTTATATCACAATTTACAGATTTCATGGTGTTCCCTTCCAGTCCATACTCAAGAAGGTACTGTAAAATGTTCAGTCACTTTGGGCTAAAGAAATGCCCTCTCTGCATTGCCCTTCTGTTACCTTCTTATCCTCCCATTAAAGTGAGAGCTCGGATTTATTTAGTAATTGCCATGTGCGTGCACTGCTTAAAGCTTACTGTACATCCAGTAGGAAGTGGATACAATTGATGCCTCTTTGGTGTTAGGAAGTCAGACTTGGAGAAGCCAGGTCACTGGGCAGTGTCTGAGATACTGAGATGCACGGCTTATGATACAAACCTGAGCGCTTTGCCTTCAAGGTCTACCTGTGAGCTCTTCTCTGCTCCCCTGAGTCTCACCTCTTGGTGCTGATTCTCCCATTCAACTGTGAGTTCTTTAAATGTGAAGGTGACATCTTCACTTTTGCATCCAGCATATGGTAGGTGCTTAGTAATTATGGTTTATGTATGGATTGAATTTGTCCCACATGGTCTACTTCTCCTCGTCATGGTTTGACTTATCATCCCCTTGTATTAGGACTTTTATACCAACTGAAATGGATTTGTGATTTCTCTCCCTGGAAGCACACACAGAATCAGATTTTAACACAGAATTTGCTATTGATTTTTATTGCGATTCATGTTGCATCAACTCACGAAATCTTAGAATTTAATAATAAAGTTCCAAGGCCTCTCAGAAGCTGGATGCCCATCTAGTTTGCGAATGGCCTGTCTCAGTCACAGCAGTGAGGGGGCTGGGGGCAGGAGCCCCTCTGCCACAGATTGAGCACCTCCTGAATACACCCTTCTAAACGTTTCCCTATGGTTACTTCATGGATTATATCATCGAACATCTTCCTGCATTTATGAAAGCAGTGTCCTATCAGTTACTCACACCTGCTCTGTGCAAAGCATCCCGCTGGGTGCCGTGGGGGGATTAGTCCTCCCTGCAAGCAGCTCCGGCTGAGATATGCTCGCTGAGCTTCCACTGGCATCTGGACTCCGGCAAATCAATGGCTCTCATTTGCCGTAGATCGTATTCATCACAATCGCGGAACATTTCGTGAATGGGCACTGAGCACATGCATTTCAGTAACAGAGACTGTAGTCAAAGTGGCTAATCAAAGAGGACAAATTCTACGGCTCCTCATGCCCAGAGCCCTCTCTCCCTCCCAGAGGAATAAAAAAACAACAACAGCTTTTGTCAAGTGAGCAAAAGAGCACTTGTACCACTAACTGGCTACTCGGTCAAATGTAATGGAGTAACAATGTATTATCAAGCTTCCCTGGCTTTTAATATAGATTGCACTGTCCGCAGTATTTTTCCAGGCTGCTTCTCTTTCTGCCTTTTTATCTCAGCTCACCATTGTCTTCTGGGGACACCCACACATACTAGGACTAGAATAATTCAGGCGATCTGAGGATCACTCTTGTCATATCCTGGATTTCACGCCCCCCCCCCCCCCAAATGCAATGAATGTTGAAGTGAATGACATGCAACTCCAGCTCCATCAGGCAAAGAGAAATCTGCCAGCAGGAGCTTCCCTTTCCAGGTTGAGATCATCTCTCTGCTTCTTTGGAAATGAAATCAATAGCTTGTTGCTGCGTGCACATGCGGACAGGCTCTCCATCTGCCGGGAGCCCCTGGTTCCCATCCTTAGCCTTCACTTCAGAGGCTAACCTGCATGCTGCCTCGGTAGATAGGGAGTCACTTCTTTGATGTAGAAGGACATTTTCATGACAGCATTTGAATACCTTCCTATTGTTTGGCTGCTTTTAATCTAAGCCTACAGTTGGTTTTCAATGACCATAATCGCAACTTGGAGTTCTGTTGGTCCTGGGATCTTCAGAGGTTGGGTCCAAAGAAACGTTACCAGGTTTGATGGCCGCCCCCCAAAGGCTGTCTTTATCATTCTTGCCTGTCAGAGCAAAGTTGCTACAGCTCCTAAGAGAATGATTGCAGTTGTGTCAAGCCAAGGGGATTCTGAGAGCAGCCATGGGGAGAGACAGCATCAACAAGCCATTCTCTGGCCTCGGTGTTTTCCCAGTGGCTTAGAACTGAAGTTAAGACACACAAATCAACCACGGAGTCTGTTTCACGGAGGAACAGACACAATGGCATAAGCAATTAGTTCTCTGGCAACAGCACCTACATAAATAAATAAATAAATAAATACACAACTTTTGTGATCAATAAAATGCAGGACTTTAAGTATATCCTCTCACTCACCTCCATCTCCAAATATTATGCATATCACTATCCTTTTAAAATAATATGAAGCCGCTTTGGCTCAGTGGATAGAGTGTTGGCCTGTGGACTGAAGGGTCCCAGGTTCGATTGTGGTCAAGAGCACATACCCGGGTTGTGGGCTTGATCCCCAGTAGGCCGCATTCAGGAGGCAGCTGATCAATGATTCTCTCTCATCATTGATCTTTCTATCTCTCTCTCCCTCTCCCTTCCTCTCTCAAATCAATAACAAATGTATTAAAAAAATAATGTGAAGCCATTTTTGCTGGGGAGTTACCAGAAGTCAGTATGGTCTTCTGTGGGACATATGATGATAAACTATAGAAGGTCTTTAGCATAAAAGACCACAACTGGCATATCGCTCAGAACTTGGATTTCAAAATGAGTTTTTAAAGAGGATATGTCACATACTAGTAAGTAGCACAATGCTGCCTTGAAGCCAGGTTTTCTGATACACAATCTGTGTCAGTTCCACTGCCACCATTTTGTTTTTCATTTTCTTTAAAGCCTCCTTGTGAATGGATATGGCGAAAGTACCTCTCTAGTCCTTGCTGGCCATTCTAACGCTGACATGGGCCTACAGAGACTCACTACCCTGGTAGCTGCACTTCCTCTTATATGCCTTCATAGTTCAGTGAATTATTCAGTAGGGTGCATTTCAAAAACCGCATTTGCATTCCCATTCTTCTACAGTCCTCTCGACCATTCACATCTCTAAATATCTAAATATCGGCCTCTGTTCTCTTTCTCCTTTTGGAAGCAAGAAATACCAGTCAAATAATAGGAATTGCCTCCCACCTGCTGAGGCTTCTTTTTCAGTGGGAATTTGGCTGAGTCTCTGGCATCCCGTTTGGCATTCAGGGATGCTGTACCTGCTGAGGGGTGGAGGAGGAGTCAGCCTGAGCCAGACCTGTGAGCTCCCATTAGGGACTCTGGCATTTTGCCCAGGACAATGGTAATGTTGGCAACCAAAATCCATTAGAGCCAGGGGGATCTAAATCACACTAGTTCTCTGTCAGGGTCTATACCAAATTATCCATGGTCTTAACACTTAGGTCATCATTCTCATTGTTAAAAAAAAATACATTTTCTTCATCTGGATGAGCTTAAATAATCTCAACTTTGAGACAAGAACTACTTTAAAGTAGATAACATTCTAGATTTTTCTAATAAAACCGCCTGACTTCTTCTTATACTGGTGTCCAGAGCTAAAATAAAGCCACAATCTTGGTTTAGTGTGCATTAGCCTGACCAGATCCAGAGCGTGGGTGGCCACTGTAGCCATGGTGATTGATGAGATCTAGTAACAACTGAAGAGAAATAAGCAGAAGCGTCCAGGCAGATGTTAGAAGGTGAGATGTCACCAGGAGTAACCATGGAGGACTTGGCTGGGTGTGAGCCTGGAGGGCATAATTGGAAGAACCCCGAGAACTTTTTTCCTGCAGTTGAAGGTTGATTAGGTTTGCTCCCCAGGGCCCTAGAGCACACACTGGGAAGTACAAGAAGGAAGTTCCAAAGAAGAACATTTTGGTTCAGGGCAACAAAGAACAGTATAGTAGGGAGATGACACAAGCGGCACCTTCTCTAAACAGTGGGGGTGAGCAAGGGAACACCGACCATGAGCCCAGACAAGCTGTTGTGGAGGGGACAAAGCATTTAATGAAAGATTGGGCTAGGGGATTCAAGAGCAGAACTGCTATGAAATTATTCACTACAGAGAAGGGTTGACAAGATAAATATGTTTGAGGAGTAAACTTACTCTATTGATTCCTGGAGACACGTAATTAATATTAATGTTAGTAAATAAATATGATTAAAATAGCTTTATCTAGATTTTAAAAAATCATTTGCTTATTGTGACTGGCTGCTTTTCAAGTAATTCCTATTTATGCTCTTTGAACACTGAGGAATAATTCCCTATACATTCTCTTCCTACCCTGAGATCTTATATATCAAGAAATCCCAAATTCTTTTAAACAGATAGGACTTTGATGTGACGGCAGCGCTTGTAGGCATTGTGCTATTTCCAGGAACGAGATGCTACAGCAGGGCTCCGGACTGATACAGAGCCGGCTTGTTTAGGTTACTTGAGATAAATGTAATTGTCTAGATTAATTTTGAGAGGGATAATGGACGTCATGCAGATTGTGATGGGGAGGAAGGACATGCGGTCGGTCTAATAATTGATCTGTTTGAGGAAATCTCTGTAGGGGACGTGGCCGGGACAGTCCACGCACTTGTATCAGCATCTCCTTGAGAGCTGCCAAGGGTTTCACAATCCCTGAGAGGCAGCCAAAGGGCACGCAGTGCAAGTCTCCGGGTGCTGAGGTTTGCAACCAGCCTTTCCTGCGACTCACCCATGGAGGTGGCATCCTTTTGTACCTTTCTCTTAGCTCAGTCTTCCATATTTTACAAAAGCAAATGACAAGAAAATGCCTGTTTTATGATGAGTTCTCACAGCGAGCGGTCTGCCTTTTGATACACTCAGAGAGAGAAGCAGGAAGCTCAGGGCTCTTGAATTGTTTCAGTCTAAGGCAGCGGTTCTCAACCTGTGGGACGCCTAAGACCATCAGAAAACACATATATAATTACATATTGTTTTTGTGATGAATCACGGTGCTTTACTTATGTTCAATTTGTCACAATGAAATTGGGGGTCACCACAACGTGAGGAACTGTATGAAAGGGTCGCGGCGTGAGGAAGGTTGAGAGCCACTGGTCTAAGGTGTGGCTGCTGTGCTGCAGTTGAGGGGAAAGGTGAGTTGGCTCCATCTGAACAGCCGTTTTCTACAGCGTCATGGGAAAGGTGGGCAGTGCTACTGTGGGATGGGAGCAGAGGAAGGTCTTGACCATCAGAACAAACTGGGATTTGTCCCATTGGGTCAGGAAAGGGGAGGGGAGTGAAACGTTCAAAGCCGACTGGAGAAAGGTTCTTCTGGACAACTGATGCAGAGGGTCAGGTTCAGAAAGAGTGGTGTGCCTGGACTATACCATGAAGTAATGCTCCCCTTTGCAAAGACAGACATTGGCTCTGGGCATAAGCTCAGAGCGATGCTAGTGGATTCTTTTTTCCCAAGAGAGACGCAGCAGGACAGATATCACCTGGGCTGCCAGAGCCTGTCCGGAGCCTGGGCTGCCCTTCCTGTGTGACAAAACCCAAGTTGGGGAGAGAGCTGGCTGCTGGCCCCAAGGACCCTGACTGATAGAGAGGGCATTCCTGATACATTGCCCAAGTGGGTGGGATCTCAGAGTCTGCAGCTCACCTTTCAAATGTGTTTTCTTGCTCGGTTTAAGCTTTTATCTTGAAGGCTATTAGGGATTTCACCACATGCTGCTTTGGCAATTAGTGCAGAATAAACTGGAAAACTGCAGGGACTTTGCTGAGGAGACTTTAGCCTCTGCATTTACAGCACTTTTTAAAGTGAAATAATGACTGCGTTTAAATTGTACAGAGATATTATAAAAGGGGTGAATTTTCAAGCTGTTCTGAGGCGATGTACTACAGTAGAAGGAGAGGAGATGGAGTAGAGGAGAGGGGAGGAGAGGGAGGAGAGGAGAAGTGAGGAGAGGGAATAGAAGGGAAGGGGTGGAGTAGAGGAGAAGGGGAGGGGATGGAGTAGGGAGAAGGGGAGAGAAGGAGGAGAGGAGAGGAGGAGGGGAGTGGAGGGAGGAGAGGAGAAGGGGAGGGATGGAGTAGGGAGAAGGGGAGAGATGGAAGAGAGGAGAGGAGGAGGGGAGTGGAGGGAGGAGAGGAGAAGGGAAAAATCTTACCAATCACCCTGCACCAGCCCTTCTTTATTCCGTTTGTAAAGCTATTGAGTTTAATTTTAAACATGCATGGTTTTTGTTAAATCCATTACAATGCTAGGTAGAGAGCTAAAAAGAAATTAATTGAGTCTTTGAATGTCAGAGACATTGTATTCTACTACAACCCATCATTTTGAAGAAAATATCCTGCTGGTTAACAGTTGAGAATATGCTCTGACCCCCGGGGAGGGCTGTCCCTCTGCTTTGGGGACAGGAAGCAGTCAGAGAGCCAACCCCGCCGCACTCTCTGTCCCAGGCAGAGCAGCTGGGCTCTCGGGCTTGGCTCTGTTCCAACAGGCCATGTGGCCTGATAAGGGTAATTGATTTCCATTACGTTAATTAACAAAATTTAATTTTTTTATTTAATGAGGACACTTTGGTGTGACATGGGTAGATGGCAGGATGACAGGCGCTGGCCCCATAGTTAAAGGGAGAATGAGGATGACCTGGGCCCTGGTAGGAGGCAATGGGGACAACACAGAGGACCCTTAAGCCACAGAGTCATGAAGGACAGGTGACTGTTTGGGAGCATATTGCTCCTCCCTCTTGTAGGACTTTTTCCAACCCTCATTGGAGATGACCCGGAATTTGTGAGTCCTTTGTAAGGCTGAATTTCAGAAACCCCTCACTTCCTCTCAGGAGTCCCCAAGACAAGGAGTCTCCACACAAACTCCTGGAGCCCCTCCCAGCTCCCCCAGTGGGAGCTGGGGTTCTGGTTCCTCTTGATACCAAACTGCTTTCTCCTAAGCTGACAGGGTCCAGAGAGATGGCTCCCTCCACTGCAGGAGGCTTACCGGGAGGCCTCAGTCTTGGCAAACACAGGGCAGGGGCCTGAGTTGCTTTCCACTTCAGACTGCCACCTCTTGTCCCTCCCTCTTCTCTACTCCATCCCCTTTCCTTCTCCTCTCCACCCTCCCCTCCCCTTCTCCTCTACTCCATTCCCTTCCCTTCTCCTCTACTCCATCCCTTCCCATTCTCTTCTCCTCCCTCCCCTCCCCATCTCCTCTCCTCCCTCCCCTCCCCATCTCCTCTCCTCCCTCCCCTCCCCATCTCCTCTCCTCCCTCCCCTCCCCTTCTCCTCTCCTCCCTCCCCTCCCCTTCTCCTCTCCTCCACCCCCTCCCCTTCTCCTCTCCTCCACCCCCTCCCCTTCTCCTCTCCTCCCTCCCCTTCTCCACCCCCTCCCCCTCTCCTCTCCTCCCTCCCCTCCCCTTCTCCTCTCCTCCCTCCCCTCCCCTCCCTTTCTCCTCCCCAAGCCCTACCAGCTCCCCAGCCTCGGCCCCAGCTCCTCCTGCAGGCCGCTTGCAGCCATCCTTGTTGATGTGTCTGGCATCAGCAGGCAGCCGGAGGATTGGCTCCTCATCGGGCTGATCAATCTTTCTGCTGTTGAAGCCTCTGAATGAGTGGAAAGTGGTTTTCCCCGCTGTATGCACAGGTAGGAACAGAATGCCTTCCATTTCTGGGGCAGCCCCAGCCGCACTCTATCAAGTTGTTGCATAACCATGAACCGGGCCCAGCATTTCAAATGCAGGTGGAGTGATCGCCAAGGCTTGCCTGTGTGATCTGTCTCAGCCTCGTTTGCTGGCGTCCTTCATGTCGAAAGCACAGCTATTTCCAGTGCATTTCTTCTCCTCTTCCCCCTGGGGGTCTTTGGAGTAACAAAACCCCCAGGGATGGTTAAAAGGAGCATCTCCAACTGCGGCGATTAGATCTGATGCCTTAGGAGGCTGATGCCGCGCCCAGAGACAGCGTGCAGAAACCTCAGAGCTGTCTTCCTGCCTTCCCTAGACACACGTCTCACTCTTCTTAAACACAGTTCACACACTTCTTGTATGTTCTCCTCTGTGGGACCCAATAAAGAGCGCTGCTCCTTCGGGCCTGATGGGATTAAGTCCTCGCTTTGAGGCATAGAAAGGCATTTTAAGGGAGGCCAATTCCTCTTCCTCCTACAAAACCAAAGGACACAACCTGAGCTTGTCTACAAGCGAGGGTCCAGCCCAGCCTCCTTAGGGGACGCTCCACTGACTGTTGCTTTCACCCTGACTCCACGGGTGGAGAGAACATAGCATTGCCCAAGGCCAACCGGAAGTCAGCTGTGGGCTAAGGCCTCCTGCACCGCTGTTCATGTCAAGGGGAGCTGAGTAGACTTAGAAAGAGAAATCAGCAAGTGGCTCATCTTGCCCAGTGTGCCATTTTACAGATGGGAAGGCTGAGGCCTCAGAGATGAAGCCACTCTTTGAGGTCCCAGCTTTTGTTAGTCTTGACTTAGAATTAGATGCAGGGCCTGTTTGTATTTGTGGATTAGAATCCGCTTATGTGTTTCTTTAATCATTTTTGATTGACTATTTGTTGAGCACCCTGATCAACAAAGGCAGGCAGAGTTCTAGGTCCCGAGGATTAGAAAATGGTTTAAGAAGGTAGAACGTCTGCCCTCACGGAGCTTACACTCGGCCGTGTGTATGAGGGCACGTATGTAGGCAAACAGGTACATACACAGGGCTATGATGAAAACAGAGTGAGGGATACAAGGCGATAGGAGTGCCATTCTATAGGAAGTGTTCGGAAAATATCTCATTGACCCTACATTCAGGAGAGATCTTAAGTATGTGAGGGAGCAGGTGTGGCCCTCTGAAAGGGGACCGTTCTAGACAGGAGAAATACCAGTTGCAAAGGTCCTGAAGTCATGATTTTTTTTTTTTTTTACCTTTGATCACAAAAATAGGTGTTTAGAATGTTTAAAATGTACATCTTTTCTTATACATACATTTAGGCCTTCCCTTCCCCCAAACACACACAAACTCCTAATTAGTGTCCTAGAGTGAGTGGTTTCACAGGAATCAACTGTTAAAAACAAAACCAAGCGGGTGGAAATGTTCAGGATTGCCGACTCTTGATGGACCCATGTTGGAAGCAATCCGAGCGTCCACCAGGTAGTCATTCATTCCTTCTTGTTCTACAGCTGGATTGGTGGATGGCCAGGAGACTAAGAAGTGCATTTCTAGTAGCTGGAATCGGCCAGCGCTTCACTGTGTGCATCTGGATTGATGATGCTCATTGGGGCCTGGAAGTTGGTTCCCAGTTTCTGCTGCTCATCTCCCCAGAGACCAGTGCCAGCAGATAGGGGGCGATAAAGTCCGATTGTAGAGTAGAGAGTTCTGGGGCCACACAGACAAAGGCAGCAATTTTAGGCAAACCTGGGTGTTCTTCAGGGTCAGAAAAGAAAATCCTTTTCTAGATGCAAATAGAACACCAGAGATTCTAGGGAAAGAGGTGCATGCGGTTTGACTCAGCTGTGAGTGGCATTCAGGCACGGGAGGTACGGCCAGCCTGCTCATTTTCTCTCACAGAGATTTTCTAAGACTTGGGGTTGGAATGCTCTCAACGGCCCCATCCTATGCTGATCTAACTCAGTTGGGCTTTTGTTATGTTCCTCATATTGGCAATATTCTACAAAGGCTACACAGTAATATGGCAGTTTTCCTCTCTTTGAACTGGCTCCTGGTCTCTCATAACAAGACAGGGCATTATTCACAACAGGATCAGGCACATAGGGGCCGGGATGGTGTGCCACAGGGTCAAAGGAGATGAGGGTGGGCTTGGGTCTTGTAGAGGGCATTGGAGAATAGGCTGGACTCCGGCCAGTCCCTGAGGAATGGGTAAGAATCAAGTAAGGGGCCCTGGCTGGTGTGGCTCAGTTGGTTGGGTGTTGTCCTGTGCACCGAAACGGTTGCCGGTTTGATTCCTGGTCAGGACACAGGCTTGATTCCCAGTAGGGGGCATGCGGGAGGCAGCTGATTGATGTTTCACTCTCACATTGATGTCTCTCTCTTCCTCTCCCTTCATCTCTCTCTAAAATTCAATTTAAAAATCTTAAAAAAAGAGAATCAAATAAGGGGAAAAGAAAGAATGCCAGGGAGAGAGAGAGAATTTGAGCAAGATTTGTTTTATAAGACAATGAAGAGGCTGGCCTCAATGAAAGGGAAGCTCTCTTTGGCATGGAGGGAGCTGTAGGTGAAAAGTTTGGGTGGTTTGGAGAATCAGTGGTCTGGCCTCCATGCCCGGTAGAGTCTAGTGGGGAAGAGCATGGGCTATGCAATGAATGACCTGGTTTCAAATCCTGGCTCCAATACTTAGCAGCTGTATGGCTTTGTCCTTCTCTATATCCTCTCTGAGAATCGGTTTTGTTAAAAATTGTTTTAAAATTTAAAAATGTAATGGCGCCTAATTTAGAAGGCTGCTGTGGGAATTAAAGTAATATATGTAAAGTTATAAGACAACGTCTAGCATATGGTAAGTACTCAATAGTCATTTATATTAATAGTAAAATCACCTTCGCAAGGGCCTCACAGATAGCTGAGTACAGTTGTAAGCTCATAGAGGAGAAGAGGAAAATCCAGTTATGGAGAGAGCAACCTCATACAGGACAGTGATGATGGGACAGGCAAATGCACACATTGGGGGTGTCAGCAGCATGGCAGTGCGGCGGGGGTGGCAAGAACAGGGAGGAAGAGGGAAATCTAGACTTATTTGGGAAAGGAATTGACAACCCCTCTTTGGAAAAAAGTCACCACCTTAAACACCCCAGCTTTTTTTTTTTTTTAAATACATTTTATTGATTTTTTACAGAGAGGAAAGGAGAGGGACAGAGAGTCAGAAACATCGATGAGAGAGAAACATCGATCAGCTGCCTCCTGCACACCCCCCACTGGGGATGTGCCCACAACCAAGGTACATGCCCTTGACCGGAATCGAACCTGGGACCCTTCAGTCCACAGGCCAATGCTCTATCCACTGAGCCAAACCGGTTAGGGCGAACAACCCAGCTTTAAGATTCACATAGAAGAAGCCAGAGGGAGAGAGATGATGGGGAGACGGCCAAGGATACCAGCATCCCTCACACTGCTGGCCAGCCCAGGTTCCCATGGAGGAACCGACCCTTCCCCAACAGGATCACTTCTTTCCAGAGCGATTTCTATCAACCCATAGATCACAGGATGGGTGGGGAGGAGGAGGTTCCCGTTTTCCCTTCTCGCAGGCCAGAATGCGGACCTTCCTGAGCTTCTGTTCATCGTGCTGACACCATCTTACTGATTTTAGGCCTAACTCTTAGCGAGGGGCTAATATCACCTGAGATTTTTTTTCTTTTCTGAAGTTCTGCACAGAACATTCTGTTAGCATGTTGGCAGGTGTTTAGCATGTTGGCTGGCCTGGGGGCAGGGGAAGGGTGTCACTGTTGGCTGCCTTTATGGAGAACATCAAATCAGAGTTCCGGAATTGGGACAGCAGGAGAGCCCACACACTGGCCACCCCCTCCCCCAACGCCGATTCCCTCTCATCTCTAGCACAGTACCCTAGGCCAATGGTCTGCAAACTGCGGCTCGCAAGCCACATGTGGCTCTTTGGACCCTTGAGTGTGGCTCTTCCACAAAATACCACATGTGGGCGCGTACGTTCAGTGCTATTGAAACTTGGTGGCCCATGTGCAGAAGTCGGTATTTTGTGGAAGAGCCACACTCAAGGGGCCAAAGAGCCGCATGTGGCTTACGAGCCGCAGTTTGCCGACCACTGCCCTAGGCCATCATAGCACCAACCCTGCCCCAGCGGGCATCACCAGGTTGGGTTAGTCATGAGGGTGACTCTTAGCAGGAAAGCTGGTGGGGGGAGGGGCAGCTGTGCTGTGTTCCATGTCACCTCTGATTTGAATTAAGTGTCTGAAGACCTGTGAAATGCAGCTCTCACGGCCTGCCCTCTAAACAGTTACATTCCATGAAAGAAACAGCCCCCTGCCCAAGGGCAGTCATCTTCTGATTTCGTAGAAGCAGCAGCTAAGCCGATGGGAAGAGGGGAAAGCAGCCAGCCCACTTCCGCATAACCGTGGAGTTAGCAGCTTCAGAACCCGCAGGGCCTGGCAAGGAGCGGGGGAGACAGAGCATGCACCCGGCATCTGGGGGTTTGGAAATGCTCAGTGGAAAGAATGTGTGGGACCTTGCATTTTCGGAAGAAAGCCTTGATACTTTTTATCAGCTTATGTTGACTTCACTTCTTCCACTCCTTTTTAAAAATATATTTTTATTGATTTCAGAGAGGAAGGGAGAGGGAGAGACATAGAAACATCAATAAAGAGAGAGAATCATTGATTGGCTGCCTCCTGCATGCCCCACACTGGGGATTGAGGCAATCCGGCATGTGCCTGACTTTGAATGGAACCGAGACCTCTTGGTTCATAGGTTGACAGTCAACCACTGAGCTACACCGGCTGGGCGCATCTTCTCTGTTTATTTAACCCAGTGTTTGCACAATTCTAAAGCAACTTTTGGGATCTCTGTGAGTCGTGTTTGCCCTGGGCTGAAACCTGGCCCGGGTGTCCTTTCTTACGTTCTATTCAGAGGCCCTTTCCCATGGCGTTTTTGATGAACTGCTCTAAAGGTGGCTGGGGAGGTGAAGTGTGGGAATTGACGGAAATGAGAACTCGATTCTTTTACTCAGAAGTCAATTGACTCTGGAGTGTGTAAGCCTTCTTCCCGAAGCAGATAAAGGCACTAAAGTGGTTGCTGATTTCCCCAAATAGCTAAGGAATCCACGTGTGTTACAAGCTGAGGGCAACCAAGCTTTCCATCCTTGTTGTTCCTGTGGCTACGGGGGTGAACCCCACAGCCTCCTGCATGAGTCCTCGGTTCCCCAGGCAACAGGGCTATTGTTTCTGGTGCCTGGAAGACCAGGCATCATTTGAGTGGATGTTTAGCAGTAGCAGCAAGGCAGGTAGCACTCAGAAACCCAGGAAGTCTGTGTTCCTTAGTCACAGGGAGGGCTGCACAGGTGACAGGTGTACAGCAAAGCTCACGGAACGCTGCCTGACTCCTTGGCACCCGTTGCTTTGGGAAAAGCAAAAGAGTGCCTAAGATGTTATGTCTTGCTTTTCATATCTAAATAGGATCTTCTTGCCACAACTATTTCCACTGTCATATAATGTCTTTCCAGGGCATGACTGTGTGTGTGTGTGTGTGTGTGTGTGTGTGTGCGTGTGTGTGTGTGTGTGTGTTTCTCTTGCCTCTAAGATGCTTTGCCTCATGTTAGGTAATTCTTCATTATACATTCATTTGGTTCTCTGCTGCCCTTGCAAGTTTAACAACCTCCGAAATTGGATGCTTCTCACTGGTTCTATAATGAAGTAGCAATTTGTCTCCAGATCCAAAGCCAGGTGTAGCTATGCTAATTTGAAGCCTCGCCTCGCCCCGGAGCATCAGAAGAATGTTAAAGATCCCTGGCTGTAGGAAACCCTTGGATATAACAAAGGGGGAGGCCTTTATTCCTTTTAATAGCATAGGGAGGTGTGAGGACGCGAGGAAGGAGAGAAGCTGAGAGCAAGGATGTTCACTAAAATTAGAACCCCGGGCAGCAAGAGCGGCCCACCTCTCCTGCCATCTCCTGCCCCTCCCTCCAAATAAAATGCTAAATTGAGGCTGAGAAACAAACTGTTTTTCTTTTAAGTAACCGTCTACTGCATTTTTACTGTTTCAGGCCCTGGGAATTTTCTATGTCTATGGTTTCATTTAAATCACCCAATCCTGTGAGAGAGATTCTATATCGACTCCTATCGTAAAAGCAATGATGCTACATCTTAGAGACATTAACTGCCTGTCCAGGACCATACAGTTGGTTGGTGTACGATGTTTAACCTCCATTTGCCTGATCCCATATGCTATGCTCTTAGCCGCTAGAGCCTTTATCTGAGTTTGTCTTTTTTTCTTTCATAACAGCAAGAATTAAAAATTCGGTGAGACCTGCCCAGTCAGCATGGCTCAGTGGTTGAGGGTCACCTATGAGCCAGAAGGTCACGGTTCGATTCCCAGTCAGGGCACATGCCTGGGTTGCGGGCTGGATCCCCAGAGTAGGGCGTGCAGGAGGCAGCTGATGGGCGATTCTCAGCATTGATATTTCTATCTCTTTCCTTCTTCTAAAGAGACTTAGAGCTTTGGTAAGAATTCACTTATGGGCCTCCACATCTTCACGGCAGAGGGTTTGTGGAGGCCTCTCCTCAGGGGTTTGGAGTGGCCTTTGTGGGGCTGGGGAGGAAGCAGTAAGACCAGGGCTACTGCTCATGTAGCCAGCTCTCTGCGCTTCCCTCCTACCAGGCTCCAAGGGAGCAGGGCTCACTCTGTTTATCCTGAATCCTCACATCTGAAAATACCTGGTGAAACTCTTTAATAAAAAATTACTACTATGACAGTGCTTTTTTTTTGGTCCTCACTTAAGAATATATTTATTGATTTTAGAAAGAGAGAAACATCAATTGGTTGTCTCCCCCATGTGCTCCGACCAGGGATCATATCTGCAACCCAGCAATGTTCCCTGACTGGGAATCGAACCTGCAACCTTTTGGTGTATTGGATGATGCTCCAACCAACTGAGCCACCCAGCCAGGGCTATAACCATGCTTTTTATGAGTTATTATAAATATAAATCAATTAGAGAAAAAATCCAGGGCATAAAGAAACAAAGGGAAGGTTTTATGTATATGTGAGTAAAAAGTAGAAAGAGAAATGGGGATTCTTTACAACTGCCAAAACTGCAAAAATAAATGAAGTAGAATTTAAAAATAATGGAACTCAAGTCACAATAGAGATAAAAGAGTTACAAAATAATATATAATACATGAGATTTGAAAGTAAACGATAAAAAGGCTTTAAAACCCAATGAAGTACAAGAGTGAAAAGATTCAGACAAAAGGGTAAATCCATAACATAAAATGTTAAAAACAAAGAAGTATATAGAATTAAGGAGAATTAACTAAGGGAAAAATAAAATTAAAAAATAATTATTGTAAATGATTGTGGCACTTTAAAAAAAAAAACCATAGTTGTTTTGTTTCTGGTTTTTATGTTTAAGGAAATAAGCTAGTGGTACTTGAAAATTACAGAGAATGAGAAGGAAAAAAGCGAACCCCAGTTTGAAGTGGGCATGCAGTGCAGGGTATGCGTCAGGCCTTGGGTGGCCCATTCCTGAGTGGAGTCCTGTGGGAAGGGCAGCCTCCCCCCTGGTGGGGCCCAGGAGGGAGGTGGGCCCCGGTCTCCCACGTGCCTGTCTGCAGTGGCAGTGGCCTGCTAGGTGGCAGCTATCTTCCACAGCCCTAGTGACAGGCTCTGAGATGGGGGACCCTGGGCAGGTGGGTCCAGAGCCCACAGCCGGTTTTCTGCGTGTGGAATTTATGGGCTCACCTGGGTGCAATGAGGTAAGTGAGGTGTCAGGAGTTCTGATCCACGACCCCAGCGCTCACTGAGTCTGTCCACTTTCCTGTCTTGCTCATTCTAGAAACTTCTGTAGGAACAACGCAACCTCCGGGCTCCTGAGTGACCAGATCCCCTTTCTCTTTCTTTTTTATTCCTGGATCCTCACGTGATCTGCACTAATTGCCATACAAAGCAGGTAGAGAAAAAGCCTTTGTACGAATTTGGACTTGGGTTTAAATCCCAGCTTTGTTGATTACTAGCTGGGTGACTTTGAAACGATTTTATTAACTTCTCTGAACTTCAGTTACCTCGTTTTTTAAAGAGAGGGAGAATAAAATCAATCCACCTCTCTTAATTATGCAAGTAAAATATTTTCTAGATTGGGAGCTAGTTAAGGCCATGATCCATTTCTTATTTGCTTTTTTATCCTCAATACTTGGTAGACTGCCCAGTATGCGTTAAGTGTTCGATGGCAGTCTAATGATAAAAGCTCGTATTTTTAGTCCTGCATGGCAGTAGGTCCTCAATTAATGTGGTTTATTCCACGTCGTTTCTTTACAAAGTTGATGAGATGCCATGGGAACGTAAATCTTGTTTATAGCAATTAGCCCATGGTGAAATTGGTTTGGTGTATGTTGTTTTGCTTCAAGTCACAGAACCTGTCTACCATATGAAGTGAGCATGTGCTGTTCTATACACCAGGAAGGATGCTACAAATTTCACTTTGATGATATGAATTAATCTTTATAAAAATGCGTACACACGCATGTGCACGTTAAGTTTGCCATATCATTAACTCATTTCACAGATGAGACTTAGAAATTAAGTAACTTGCCTAAGGTCACCTTAGCTAGTTTTGAGTTTTAAACCATCAGCTGATGAGTGTCCAGGCTTAGCAAGTGTGGGAGGTAAGACAGGCCAGGAGGAAATGGCAGGGCAGCTAGAACAGCCAGCCCACTGGCCTACACGGTGCTCCCCAGGCTTTGCCCTCAGTACCTCAACTTGTCTCCCAGGCACTCATGGTTAACCCCCCACCCACCCCAGACAGTGAGCATTGCAGTGTGAGCCCCGTGCTGGTTTGATCAGAACCCAGGTGCATGTCATTGCCCGTCTTAGGGAGACTCAACTGTATTTGGCCTCAAAGTGAGGGTCCATGGTCTTGTTCCCTCCACTCTCCCCTATTCTACTGGCCGGTATTGAATGGCCATGCTCTCTTTGCCTCTCAGGAGCTTCAGTGCTTCTCAGAGACCTCTGCCCTCTGCAATTCAGGTCTCTAGAACTCCCCATGCCCACTTGGCCTGAAGGAGACGCTAGGTGATGAACTGGCTGAGAGAGTTAGAAGCGAAAGTGAGCATAAGCTAAGGGGATGGGAGGAAGGCAGTGCATAGTGGCTGACTTATCAGAGCTTGAGAACTCCTGTCTTAGGGAAGCCGATGCTAGCCCGGTGTTTTTCTCACCTTTCTGTTCGAGTCAGACCCTTGAGAATGACTTTGAGCTGTTCCTGCACCAGGTAGAAACATAGGGCCATTCTTTCCCTGTAGTTAACATACGTTAAAACATAACCTCAGACTCTTCTCATACATTTCGGGAGTTAGGAAAGCAAAACACTTTCCATCCTCCTGCTTGGCAACACACACACACACACACACACGCACACAGACACTGTCTTCTCTTCCTGTTTCCCACACAAAGGTGGGACAAAATCTGGTGGAATAAATTGGTTGTTTTTTAAAAATATGTTTTCATTGATCTTTAGAGAGAGAGGAAGAAAGAGGGATAGAGAGATAGAAACATCGATGAGCGAGAAACATCACCAATCGGCTGCCTCCTGCACGCAGCCCTACACTGGGGATTGAGCCTGCAACCCAGGCATGTGCCCTGACTGGGAATCGAACCCATGATGTCTTGGTTCCTAGGCTGATGCTCAACCACTGAGCCATGCCAGCCGGGCTATCTTGATTGTTTTTGGAGGGGGAAAAGATTTGGTTATAAAGTGACAAGAAAATAGAGTAAGAAAAACAGGTCGAGACTGCACCCCATTTTGCTGAGGAAAATATGACGAGCTGAGCAAGAAATGAGGCTTAATTTTAATGATGGGAAATTCGCTCCTAAGTACAGAGATTGCAGGAAGTGGGAGTACATGAGCTTCAGAGAGAAGCAGGGCCTTTCGTTCTATTGTGATGGACAAGATTTTGTTCTTTAAGAAACAGCCTAAGCACACAAAAGACTAAAAAGCAGGAAAATGCTGGATAGAGAGGACAAAACAGAACAGACGTCTGCAATGCTGGTAGGGAGGGACCCGCTGCTTCCCAGCTGAGTTCTGTGGAGGCCGATTAAGGACATGCCTTTCTTGCTCTGAAATTCCTATTTTTCTTCCACATGCGCACTTAGAACATGTAAAAGATGCTGCACATTTTGGTTGAGGAATTATCTCTCTTCCCTGGAGTAGCTTGGTCAGATTTCCCAATCAGGGGTCAGGGGTTCCTGGGACATAGTAACAACCTCACTCCTGGCTGGGTGCCCCCTGATCGCTAAGGGTTCTGAGTGGTAGAATCACTTTTTCCTTCCCAGCCCTAGTGTTTCATACGGGCCCCAAACTCCTCATTTTCTTGGAAGTTCTAGACACCTGTACGCAGGAAGGTTTGTCTTCATCTTGATTCCAGCCTCAGTCGTAGATAATTAATTTTTCACTTAGCTGAGCAAAGGCACCATGACGGTAATTACAGCGGGGGCATGTCCTGCCTCACTTCTGAGCTTCTTTATTTTATTTTTTCGTCATTTTCCCAGAAATGGCTGGCACCTTGGACTTGAGCAATATGGAGGCTATCTCTTTAGATTGTGGAACAAGCAGGGTTCAGACAGCAATTACAGTAAAGAGAGAGAGAGAAAGAGAGAGAGAGAGAGATAAAAACATCCTCTTCAAATATTCAGGGAGAGCCACAAAATGCTGGAGTAAATCCTTATCAGGAATTTTAATGAGCAAAATAAAATATGAAATCTGTGTGATTAAAATCAAATCTTCCCCCTTCTGTTCAGCTAGAGCCGCTGCCAAAGGCAGGCACGAGGCGGGCGCGGGAGGCCTTTTGAGTTTAATTACTGCCTGGCTTTTTCTCAGTTCCAAGCGCTCTCCCAGGCCCCCACAGGGGTAGTGAAGAACTCGAGAGAACAAATAAACTCCCTTCTGAGTGGTTGAGAACCTTGGACAACAAACAGTAAACATTTTAACTGAATTAGAGAAACCCAGGCCAGTTTGGCTTACAATTTGTGGCCCTGTTGGAACGGAGGGATAAGTGAAGTTTGGGGGAAGCTGGAAAGGTAGGCCATGGATCCCTGTCTACCATTCCAGGACCACCCCTCAGTGGCCACTCAATTCTCTTTGTTTTGTCTCCTCCTTTAATTTTCCCCACTGCTTCCATATGTACCTCAAATAGCCAGGCTTGGGAGATGGATAGGAGAAGGATCTATCCTCTATAATAAAAGGGTAATATGCAAATTGTCCCCACAACCAGGAGTTCAGCCAGAGTTCCACCAGGGGACAGGGCTGGTCTGCCAACCACCTGGGGCCCATCCCCCCCGGCTGGCCGGCCCTGATGGGGGCGAGGGGCTGAACCCCAGCCCGCCTGTGCACAAATTTGTGCACCGAACCTCTAGTTCATAATAAGCCAGCCTGGCATCTCTCATGCCTAGTGGCCTGGTTGATGCCTCAGCCCATTTGGAGAAGAGGTGAGTTCTGTCTGCTCATCACCTGAAAGCTGGGTGCTCTCTGAACAGCAACAGCAGTGGTACCCAAAGGCACTGTGCTCAACCCCAGAGCGTCTTCCCCATTATTGCTTGTAATAGTATCTCTTCTTGGGGTGCCTTTGGGGTTGCATGTTATGCCATGTCTGACTTTTTAGTTCAGAGCATATTATATTTACATTCAGATTTGTTTTTTCCCTAGCAGTCATTTCATCACCTTTGTCCATTGTGAGGAGCAAGGGTGTCTTGCGTCAGCATTCAATTTGAATAGAACACGAGCGGGGCCATGGAGACCTTCTAGAAATCCAATCTTCTGTTCCTCAGATGAGGAGGTGATAATTGATATTCTGCCACCAGATACCCCTATGGGGACTGTGAAACTGGCACATGCATTTCCCAGGCTGCTCTGTTGTGAGGAGATTGGGCAGGCGGGCCCACAGGTCTCCATGTCTCTGTCCTCAGGTGTCTGATGTGCTATTGGGATCTTTATCATCCCTGCTGTTTAATTCAACCCATGCCATGTGCCCTAAAACTGAGCTTTTTAGCAACCTGCTATTTAATTGAATGTCTATTACTATTAATTGAATTTGTATATAGCAGGTCTTGTGCAAATAGTTGTTAAATAATACACCATTCATAATTGCTCAATTGCTTATTCTTTAAGCAAATATTTGTTGAGCAGGTATTACGTGTTTGGCCTGTGCTCATCTCAGGAATAAAGTAGAAGGCTGGTGGGGAGAGGACAGCATGGGCTAAATCCAGCGGTTCTCAACCTGTGGGTCGCGACCCCTTTGGCGGTCGAATGACCCTTTCATAAGGGTCGCCTAAGACCATCCTGCATATCAGATATTTACATCACAATTCATAACAGTAGCAACATTACAGTTATGAAGTAGCAATGAAAATAATTTTATGGTTGGGGTCACAACATGAAGAACTATATTTAAAGGGCCAGGAGGTTGAGAACCACTGGGCTAAATCGGTGTCGGGGAAGTAAAGAAACGTTGGACGTATCTGAGAAGCATTGTGGAAATAAAGCCAGGAGCACTGGTTGGCAGGTTGGATGAGGGAAGTGGGAAGTTAAGGATGACTCCTAACTTGACCGGTTTTAGCAATCGGGTCAAAGGTGGCACCTACTGACATCCCTAATAGGTCTGTGACAGATTGAGCTAGGATTCTTCTCAAGCACTTAAGCAGCTGAATTTTAAAAAAATAAATTTAATTATTAATCTGGCAGCTTAACCAGCACCTATCAGAATTAACTGGTACGATTTACATTAAAAAACAATACAACTCCATGGGACCTAACTCAGTCTTATTGAATCGGGTTATTTGGATGGTGAGACCTAAGCATCTGTGCTTGAAAAAGATCTCCAGATAAATTTTTGCATATCCCTGACTTACAAAACACTGCCGAAAAGCATTGTTGTATATAAATGTGGGTATTGAGTGTGTGTATGTATGTGCGTGTGTCTGTATAACCTACTATGATATATTTTGAATCTTAAGCGGAGCTCTCCAGTGCTTGCCTTTAGCTCTTCTCTGCCCAATTACCGTTGATCAGTTGCTGTTTAGAAAATGAAGACTGATTTTAACATTGGTCTGAACGGAGCTTAAATAAATGGCCAAATATGCAAAGTGAGGAAGCCCATCTGAGGCATCCTATGGCCATCAGTCCCCTTACATAATTTTGAAACATCGTCTCTTCATCTCATTGTTTTAAACTAGCATCTGTCTTTCATGTGACTAAATAAAAATGGGTGGTATGTGTTAATGTAAAGCCACACATACGGTTTTTAGTATTTTCTCAGCAGAAGCCTTCTCTTCAGTGCTTCAGTTTTTGACTCTGCGGCTTCTAACCGCCATCCTCCTTGAGTTTTGCACTCAAATGCAGTGATCAGAAACACTTACTCCTACTCAAGTATTTAAAATCGTCGCGCAAGTATTTTCCACAGTAGCCACCCCCCTGAATCCATGGGCAAAACCAGTTTCTGTTCACTGACTGGTACTTGGTACATGTGCATATTCATATAGATTTCAACTAAATTAGGGTCCGTAGTTAATCTTCATTAATATAAAGTAATAAGACAAATGAGCACACGCTGCATAGGAATCAGTGTTGAGAAGCCTGATTTTATGCCTTTGACGTAGCCACACTGCAAGATCATACACTGTCCAGAGTGGCTCATACTGTGGCGCTCGCTCTCTCTCTCTCTCTCTCTCTCTCTCTCTCTCTCTCTCTCTCTCTCTCACACACACACACACACACACACACACACACACGGGCATCTGCTCTCCCAGCCTCAGATGTGCCCACAATCTGATACAATCTCTCTTCGGAATACTCCACCCAAACCAACCGTGAACACAGAGTCGATGCTTGTTGGTGGAGCTGCTGAAAACCTCCGTGGAAGCGGAGCTTGGAAGCTGCCTGCCCTCATCTGTGCAGCACTTCCTATTGCGATGGTCTCCGGAGTCCGGGGCACCGTCCATCTCCCGGGGCACCGTCCATCTCCCGGGCACTGCGCCTTCATTCCAGGGCCGGGCGTCATTAGGGAATGGGCAGACAGTGAATTAGTTATGTTGTGTTTTTTTATGAAACATTTCCTCGTCCTAGTCCTGAGCCAGCCTGGTGTGGTGGACCTTGCATTCTGGGCGGACTGATGGCCCCCATACATCAGTGGCCTTTGCAAGCTTTCCTTGGAGCAGAAACGCTGGGAGCGAGAAGGGAGGGTAGCGGCCCAGCAACAGCATCTGATTCTACATTGTGAGGCCACCTATGCCATTTATTGACACACTGGCCAAGCTAGCTGGTTATTTTCCAGGGAAGAGCACCCTATGAAGAGTTTTTATTTTAAAAGAATAAATAAATATTTCATGAACATAAGTATAAGATGTTAGCATTCTGGAGTGGATGATAGTACATAACTTTTTAATTGATGAAGGAGGAAGTTGATGACAAGAATTAACATTTATTAGATGTTTTGTATGTGCTTGAGGTACACTCTGAAACTTACAGCAAGATACTCTTGAATTAGGTGGGGTCATTATTCCCATTTTATGTGTAAAGAATAGATACTTAGAGAAAGTCTAAAAAAAATCTCACATTAGAATGAGCGGCAAAACTAGGTCTTTAACCCAGTTCTATCAACCTAACTTCAGGTCCAGGGGATCAGGAAAGACAGCTGAAAGAAGGCGGGGAGGAAAAGGGGAAAGGAGGAGGATGTGGAGGGGGTATAGGAGATGGGAGGTGGGGGGAGGGGGTAAAAGAAAGCCCAGGTTCCTTTTGTAAGTAGATTGTCTCTATTAAATTAACCACGTAATTGGTCAAGTTGTTAAAAATTAAGTGTGTCGTTCAGTGAGTCTTGGGCCATATCAGGGGAAGTGAGATTTGTATAGCGTGGAACACATCTGAAACGATCAGCTGAAATGTGAACATGGGTGGTGAGGAACGTACCTCTTCCCTGGGCTGGGGACAGGGACTGGCGGTCATTCGGTGTGCAGGGTCCGGCTGGCTAAAATCCACTTCTCCAAGGCACTTCCTGGAAAGCCTCGGAGGGGGCGGGAAAGGACGGGTTCCACTCCAATCTAATGCAAACATTTGGGAAATTTCAGAAAATGGAGTTTTCTCTGAATGACTAAATGAAATTCATTCAGCAGAAGACTTTTGTCAGCTCAGAGAAACCACAAGGTCCTTTTGCCTAGGACCCGGTGACATGAGCGTTTCTGGGTTTCTTTGTGGGCACCTTTAACTTCATCCTGCTGGACAGTGGTATTAACACTCAGTGAAGTTCAGACTTGGACCAAAGGGAAATGTGCCAGAGAGTTGTGAGTGAGAGCAAAACTGCCCTCCCTTCCTTCCTTCCTTCCTTCCTTCCTTCCTTCCTTCCTTCCTTCCTTCCTTCCTTCCTTCCTTCCTTCCTTCCTTCCTCCCTCTCTTCCTCCCTCCCTCCCTCCCTTCCTTTTCTTCTTCTTTTTCTCCTCCTCCTCCTCCTCCTCCTCCTCCTCCTCCTCCTTCTTCTTCTTCTCTTCTTCTCTCCCCCTCCCCCTCCCCCTCCCCTCCCCTCCCCCTCCCCCTCCCCCTCCCCCTCCCCCTTGCTCCCAGGTAATTAGAGGATCTACAAAATAAGAAATAAGTATTGGTGTCATGCAGGTTGCTGGTGATGTTTTAGTTTATGGGTCATTTTCCCTTTTGGGAGGTCCCAGTGGGGTTGCCATTAAGTGCAATAAATTCCAAGTGCTCTGAGCAGAGAATTCCACCCACACTGTCAGGGGCCTGAAGAAGCCTCTTATTGCTGTGGGGCGGGGGGGGGGGGGGGATAGGAACACTTGGGGGCCTGTGTGCCATGTTGTGTGAGGTCAGTGCTGAGCGGGTGCTGGTGAGAAAGGAAGCTGTGAGTTTCCATTGCCCTGCTTCTCATCTGGGTGCGTGAGGACCTGGGCTGAGTGAATGTGTGGACTTGACAGCATGATGTGCCATGAATTTGAAAGTGAAGGCACCTGAAAGGACAGACTCTGGTGACTGTGCTAGGTTAAGATGATCAGGTCTGAAGTCAAGAGGTCTCAAGCATGTGAGGCTGTGGGCAGGGCACGTTTGAATATCGATCCACATCAGATTGAGCTCGGCTGTCTAGTCTGGCTGATGGACTGGAGCTGGTACAACAATGCAGCTGTGTTCATAACTGCACTGGGGGCGCCGAACAGAGATGTGTGTGTTCCGGTACAATGGGGATTCTCATAAAACAGCTAGTGAGCCCCAGCCAGTTTGGCTCAGTGGATAGACTGTTGGTTTGAGGACTGCAGGGTCTCAGGTTTGATTCTGATCAAGGGCACATGCCCAGGTTGCGGGCTCAATTCCCAATAGGGGGCGTGCAGGAGGCGGCCGGTCAATGATTCTCTCTCATGATTGATGTTTCTATCCCTTTCTCTCTGAAATCGATAAAAATATATTTAAAAACAAACAACAGCTGGTGTAAAACCATGTGGGGCTGATGGCCACTGTGACATATAGACTGTTTCCCTGAGGTTTTGTCCATTGAGAAATAGCCCTTCCTGTCTGTACCTCAGTTTCCTCATCTGTAAATGGGAATAGTAATAATAATAATAACAAGAAAATGACTTTATAGGGTAGTGCCTGAGCTTCAATGGACATAAAGTGATTGGAAATAAGCTGATAATAGACATGCAATAAGCCAGAGTGATTGTTATTCTAACAAAAAGTTACAGAACTGCCTGATACCATCATACGCTTAAGATTTTAAGCTAACAACCAGCACTGGCATCCTTATGCACACAAAAGAGAAGATTCCAAAACAGAATTTGGATGTTCTGCTGGAAGCTGATCATGTGGGTGTGTAACAAAGAAAACCGTGCGGGTAAGTCACCATCCCGCTCTCTGTGATGTGGGGCGAGGTCACGTTGCGGCAACAGGCAGGGCAGGACAGCATGTGCTGGATGCACACTCCAGGTGCGAGCTCCATGACGCTCCTCCCCAGAGCCACTGCCAGGACGCTAATTACTGCTCTCCTAATGACAAATAAAGGCAGTTGAGACTGAACAATGCCTGGAATAAAAGCTTTCTGTATCTTAGCAAGCAGGTCCGCAGAAAAGAAAATGCACGTGTCATTTCTTGCTTTGAGTTCAAGGTTAACAAACAAGGTTTGCAAAAATAGCACATCAAAAGTAAGTCTAAATTCATGCATTTTGTGGGTCAGGAGAGTGGGGAATGCATGACATTCCATTCACTTTACAATATACAGGATTTCAAATTTTAAAGCATCTCACGTTGGGGTGTCTTAGCATGCAGTAGATTCATTGGAAGTATTTTTTCCTCCTTAGAGAATCCACCTAATAGTGTATTGATAAACAATGACATTCTAGTTTGAATTAAATCTAGTAATGAACTAAATTGGGGGAAAGAGCCATTAGACATTGAAAAAAAGTTAATGTGGGGCTTGGTGATGAAATGATCATTTCATTCATGCATTATGGTTTACCAGTACATTTGCAACACATACACATACATGTATAATCTGTTACATGCCCACAAGGGATAATATAAACAAGAACAAAAAGCTAGCTATTTAAGACCAAGGATTAAACATCCTAAAACACAACTTCTCACTCCTAGTCTGATATCCCTGATCCAAATGGAAAGGGCAGTGCCTGTGTGTACCCTTTCTGTGCACATGGAAATTGCTCATGCTTAGGTCTTCATGGGACTCTCAGGAGGCCCTGGTTGCCTCCCTTCCCCCCCCCCCGCCACCTCCCCCCTCTCTGCCCCATCCTCCATGGACTTCTTGCCCCTCTCCCAGCCCACAACATGACACGTGTTCCTGCCCCACAAACGTTGCCTGAAAAGCTCTTCCCAGGACAACCAAGTTTTCACTCTCTCCCTGTACTTCCTTCCACCACCCCTCCCTCTGCTGCCAAATTTCCCCACTTAGCATTTACTGCTTTTCTGGAACACTAAATTACTCCTCTCATCAATAGCCCCGATTCGATGTGGCCTCGGACAAAAGCAAGACATTTTGAATATTTTGTTCCTGCTTTTTTCCCCCGAAGCCTGGGACAGTCCCTGCCACAGAGTGGAAATTCAATACGTATTTGTTGGATTAGTTCACTGATGATGAAGATATTGATTCTGTGGCTGTTTATAATGTCGAGAAAGGCAAGGAGATCTATGCAGTGGTTTTAAAGTTTCTGCTCTGGCCATGGCCTCTGATATGAAGTTCATTTTGTGGTGACTTTGGAAAGAAAGAGGTGTCCCCGGTTCAGGGTGGGTGGGGTTTGCCCAAGCATCAGTGGACAGATATGCTGGTGTGTCCATCTCAAAAGTGAGGAGGCCTTTCCGCGGACCCTGCTCTTTCACAAGCAGATGAGCTTAGCAGCATCCAAGTTAATGTAATATCGTAAGAGTAATATGTCCAATGCTGACTGAGCCAATTGACTTTTATTGCCATTAGATTCCACTTTAGAGACTGCACAGGCATTAAGCTTCATCATTTAAAAGAGGAAAGGTAGATGCATGGTTTTTCCGGACTTTTTTGAAACCCTTCATTTTTTTAAAGGCTAAAAAATACTTAGTTGGAACGGTGCTAGAAAGTGGAGACAGGCATAGAATTTATTTTTAATAAACTTGCAAGTTTCCCCACTTTGCCTTATTCAGCTGGTTTTTACTTGGTTTAGTTTTTAGTTCTCTAGACTACCCAACGCACATGGTGTCTCTTTAAACACTCACACACACACACACACACACACACACACACACACACACACACATGCTGAGGTGTGGATTTCAAGGTCCCATCATGTTTAGCAAATACTTCAGATGCAACGATATGTTCATCTGTCACACCGATTGCCAAGATTCCAGCAAGACGACAAACGCTGTTTGAGGAATAGAAGCTGAAATTGCAGCCCAGGCTACGTCTGCAGTGATGAACGGACGCCTGTTAATGTCTGTGGTCACGTCCATCACTGGGGAGCCGTGGACTCTCAGGGCATCAGCGTCGCCACTGCCGGCCCAGCGGGCTCTGTGGTAGCGAGAGGAGCCAGCGGGGCTGCGGGAGTAGCCGCAAAGCCTCGGCGCTCCTTGGCTAAGACGCTGTAACTATTGGAACATGAAGGAGGATGCAGGTTTCAGGTGAAATGGTAGCAGCATGAAGATTTTCTTTCTTCTTCTTCTTCTTCTTTTTTTTTTGCTTAATGTGAAAGGCAGCGGGAAGCAGCAGCAGAGGAAGGCTTTCGCTGCAGATATATAGTGCTATTCACTGCTTAATGAATAGTATGTGGAAGCCAGCCCGCGTTTCTGGAACAACAAAAAATCAATTGAGGTTTCAAGGTTTTCTTATAAGCACCTGGGGGGGAAAATTACAGTTGGCCTCAAGTTTTGGATTGTTTCATTTGGCCCAAAGTTGGGGGGTGGGGTTACTGTTTATAAGATAATTTGTTGAATTCAGTTAATTTTTGGAGAAGTGTGAGTTAAAGTGTCTTATGGTGGCTGAAGTCATATGCTGGTAGCACGTAAGCAATGGACTTCCTCAAAAAGAAGCTCATTTTCCATCGCTGCCTTGACAGAGCACCATGAACTCAGGGGCTGAAAATAGCCCCTCTGTTATCTCGCAGTCCTGCAGGTCAGCAATCTGAGGTGGCTCTCCCTTGGCTAAAATCGGGAGTTGGCAGGACTGCACTCCTTGCTTCTATTATAGGAGAGAATCTGTTTCCTGGTCTTTCCCAATTTCTCCAGGCCACCTGCTCTCCTGGGCTCATGGTCGCTTCCTCCCGCTTAGAGCAGCATCATAGCATCTCTGTGACCCATCACAGTCTCACGTGGCTTTCTCTGCAACACAACCTCTGTGTTTCAGGACCCAGGTGAATAAATGGACCCGCTGGGGAATCCAGTAGAATCTGCCCATGTTTCTGTCCTTAATCATATCTACACAATCCGTTTTGTCATGTAAAAAATAAAAACAAAACACTTGCATGTATTCTGGGAATTAGGATGTAGACATGTTTGGGGACATAGCCTGCCCAGCAAAATGATAGAAGATGCACATGGTGCTGAGTGGAGTCTGACTTCATTATTTTTAGAGTTGATTCATTCATAAGAGGTAGCGTACCTCAGTCATGAAGGGCACAGGCTTTGGAGTCAACAGATACAGGTTCAAAACCTGGCTGCCTCATTCATTCATTCATTCATTCATCCATCCATCCATCCATCCATTCATTCATTCATGTAACACCTAGTTACTGATTTTCTGCTAAGTACTAACCTATTTTTCTGGCCACTGGGTATATGGAAGCAAATAAGACAAATTTGCTGCCCAGAAGATATTTCTATTTTAGTAGGAGAGGCAGATAGTATATAAATAAAGAAATATATCATGTAATGTCAGATAGTGATAAATACTGTAAAGATAAATGGTGGTACAGCTTATGCTATCCATGTATAGAAATCACCCAGCGACTGTAGCCGTGTGTCTAATCATTCATTCATTCATTCATTCATTATTCTATTCATTTATGTCATTATCAAACTTGTCAGCAGGACACATGTTTGTATAAACCATTATGAAATCATTTTAATACGTATCCTACCCTTTATCTCATCACCACAGACTTAGGCTGGTGATGGATATTTGGTGTTTTCTGACTTTAAGAGAAAATGGAGGCTCAACATTTTTCAATGACTTTTGATGGGACTTTTGATCATGTGCTCGAGCAATAAAAGGCATTTAGAGTTTCACAATGTTGTCAGTTTAAGTTGGTTTGTTTCTTTTCAGTCCCTTTCTTCTCTGCCTAAGCAAGTAGCGACCCCCTTGCAGATTGTGGAGGGGAGGGGAGAGTCTGGGCTGGGGTTGGAAATGCTTTATTTTTCTCCAAACCTGAGATCATATCATTTCGTTGAGCTTCCTCTAATTTTCTTGTGATCATTATGGGACTCTTCTATCTTTGATCAATCATTTAAATCTGTGTTTACATAGGCCACGCAAAGGGAAGAGTTAGACAATTACCCACGCCTTGGAACTGAATTAAACGGCCTATTCAGGGCTCCAGCTCGTCTGTCCTCTATTATTTCATTCTCTCTGTTCAGATACAGCTGGGGAGTGCATGCAGCTTGGGTGAAATGAGGGAGAGGAGAGCAATCAGAGAATCTGATCTTTCTGTGAGGCGTTTTGTTGTTTGTGTCATTGGTGGTTGTGCTGGGTGTGCTTTGGGGTGGAGGGGCCTTATTTCCATTCTGGTTAATTAAGTGCACCTCATTAGCTACATGTATTTGCTTTGTTAACATGTTTGCCATAACATATTTTGGAAATGCCCAGCCAGTGTGGCTCAGTGGTTGAGCGTCGACCTATGATCCAGAAGGTCACGGTTCAATTCCCAGGCAGAGTATATGCCTGGGTTGCAGGTTCAGTCTCTAGTGTGGGGTGTGCAGGAGGCAGCCGATTAATGATTCTCTCTCATCATTGATGTTTCCATCTGTCTCTGTCTCCCCTTTCCTCTCTGAAATCAATAAAAATATATATTTAAAAATGTATATATTTTGGAAATGACTTGGATATAAAATAGTCTCAATCTCAATTTTACAGAGGGAAGGTATGCAGCATATTGATACTCCGATTGGCTTTCTTCCTTAAGCTATCTCCTCCTATAATCTATTACTATATGATATGATGTGATATAGTGTAATACAGCATATGTGTGTACTCTTGAACTTTCTGTCGTTGTCACCTTGGACAGAGGTCGCTGCCAGGTCAGGTCCCAGTGCCTGGAGCAGGGGGTCGGGGTTAATGAACCTCCTGCAGTGAATGATGCCTCTCACATCAAGTCTGCGCCACGCCCTCTCTGCCTCTAGCACAGCTCTCTGTGGAGAAGGTCTGTGATGCTTTAGTGTCACACTGTGAAACTGCCCTCACTTCTTCCACTGCCCGGTTCCATGCCCGAATGAGTGCCGGCTTTAACAATTTTTCTAATGCCCCAGTTGCTCTAAGACTTAGCCATTGCTTTGACTTGCTCCCAGCCACTGGACCTCAGTCCCATGGTTTTGATCCTTCTACCTGCCACCGGGCCATATTCCCAATCTCATTTGAGCAACTTGAAATGCCTCTTTCTGGACCCATCTGAGTCATACTTTATTTTTTTAATTTTTATTTTTTTAAATATATTTTATTGATTTTTTTACAGAGAGGAAGGGAGAGGGATAGAGAGTTAGAAACATGGATGAGAGAGAAACATCAATTCAGCATCCCCCTGCACACGTCCCACTGGGGATGTGCCCGCCACCAAGGTACATGCCCTTGACCAGAATCGAACCTGGGACCCTTCAGTATGCAGGCCGACGCTCTATCCACTGAGCCAAACCAGTTAGGGCCTGAGTCATACTTTAAAACAAACACACACAAAAACAAAATCATGCCCTGTCCGTCTGCTCAGAGATCTCCATCCCCTATCGCTGGGTTTGGCCCCGACGCTCCATCCACTGCCCCTGGGCTTCCTTTTGCACACCAGCTGGGCTTTTGGTTTTCAGAGCCCTAAGACTCCACCACCAACGAGGCCGTGTTCTTGCTTAAAGCCCTAGAAAGTCTGGGCCAGGTTCCCCATGCCGCCAGCACACTGAAGGAGAAGCAGCGTATTATAGAACAAAGGAACCAAACCGTGCCCTGCATCCATTCTACTGGTCCTGTGTCCCCCTCACCCCCAGTTAGCCACACTTTCTTCCCAATGTCTACCCCTGAAAGAACTTTGAGGCTAATTCCAGGAAGCGCAAAGATTATAAATGAATAACCCACAGCAATACTTTAAAATAATTTTTTCCCCTTGAAGTGTTAGCATGAAAAAATAAAACCGTAAGGGGGGAAAATGACAGAACAGCATTCTGAGCAACTATTCTACTAAATGACACGCAGAAGGAGTTGGAGCTTTGTAATACCTTTTCTATTGCTGCCTGCCATCTGGCTGGCAATTGTTAAGCCTAAAATATTCAGGTGAGCTCTATTTTCCCAAATAATGCAATGTTGTGGGGATTCCAGCAGCCACTTGTCTTTTTAAATATCATTATGTTTTACTGTTTTCTAGAACAAAACAAATGGAGTTAGCCGGATATTTGCATAACACGGGGAGAGTGAAGGTGGTGGCAGTGCACAGCAGGGATTGGCACCCACAGGCCCAGAGGATGCCAGTGAGGGGTCTGTTTTCTAGTTGAGCCTGGAATTCAGGTGGAGGATTCTCACTTGACCTGGGAATTCCACCCGAGTCCTGTCCGGAAAAGTGTCCTGGGGAAGAATGACTCTTGAACATTCAGCAGGAATGAAGTGAGCTCTTTTTTTTGTTCCGAACAAGGCTGGGTGGCAGAGTAGGGGACCCTAACCAAAGCATTTTCTGCATTTTTTAAATTATATTTTTACTTAGTTCAGAGAAGAAGGGAGAGGGAGAGAGAGATAGAAACATCAATGATGAGAGAGAATCATTGATTGACTGCATTCTGCATGTCCTCCACTGGGGACTGAGCCAGCAATCTGGGCATGCACCCTTGACCGGAATTGAACCCTGGACCCTTGAGTCCACAAGCCAATGCTCTACCTACTGAGCCAAACCAGCTAGGGCCACTTTATACATTTCTTAAACATTCTAAGGCTGTCTAGTTGATTGTTTTACCATTTTTTTATTTTTTATTTATTTATTTTTTAAAAATATATTTTATTGATTTTTTACAGAGAGGAAGGGAGAGAGATAGAGAGTTAGAAACATCGATCAGCTGCCTCCTGCACATCTCCTACTGGAGATGTGCTCGCAACCAAGGTACAGGCCTTTGACCGGAATCGAACCTGGGACCTTTCAGTCCGCAGGCCGACGCTCTATCCACTGAGCCAAACCGGTTTCGGCTACCATTTTTTTAAACATGTGAAGAGGAGTAAATAGATGAGATATAACTTGATATCACAATGTATAATTTGTCTTTGGGTATCCATCCTATCAATTACCTAAAATTTTAATCTAGGGGAAAATGCCTTTCAAATAAAACCTGAGATGACGCCAGAGAATGAAATATGTTTAAAGAGAGATTTGAACGTCTATGCAATCCCGGTGTTCACAAGGAGAGGGGTTCCTTTCCTCCTCCAATCACCTAGGCAAACGTAGGTTGATTACATGTTTGCGGGCACATCAGTTGCCAGGCACACTACTGCGTGGTGAGAACACAGGAATGAATAAGCCACATTCCCTGCTCCACAAAAAATATGTAAAACGAGGTTAATGTGAACAAGAGTTAAATTTGAGCTTCATTCTCCTTTCTCTTCATCATTCATGCTTTTCCTCCATGATCCTATCCATTTCCATGCCTCTAACAAACTTCCGGATGCTGACTGCTTCAGAATGTTTATTTCTAATTCATCTCTTTCTCTTAGACTCTAGACACATTCATCAAACTGCCTAATTTGCGTGTCCATCTGGTTGTCCCGGAGACACCTCAAACTCAGCATATTCCCACATGAAATCCTCACCGCCCTCCCACGCCTGCGCTCTACCTGATCCCCCCATGTTGGTAAATGACACTCATCCTGAGTCAGTCCCTGGCACCCCAGATCTCAGTTATCACTGGTCTCATAGAGTCTGCTATCTTCTTCTTCTTTTAAAATATATTTTTTATTGATTTCAGAGAGGAAGGGAGAGGGAGAGAGAGATAGAAACATCAATGATGAGAGAGAATCATTGATCGGCTGCCTCCTGCATGCCCCCTATTGGGAATGGAGCCTGCAACCCGGGCCTGTGCCCTTGACTGGAATAGAACGAACCCAGGACCCTTCAGTCCACAGGCCAATGCTCTGTCCACTGAGCCAAACCAGCTAGGGCTCTGCTACCTTCTTTTACCCATTTCTAGTTCCACTGCCTACAAGTTTGCTTAACTTGTCAAATTAAATGGAGACTTACGGAAAAGCTACAGAAGTAGCCCAGCAGGTCTCAAATACCCTTCACCTAGTTTCCCCGTATGTCAACACCCTGCAAAATCATAGGGTCATGATCAAAGGAAGAAATGACTATTGGTGCAATCCTAGAAACTGATAAGACATATTCAGATTTTACCAATCTTCCCAGCAATGTCATTTCTCTGTTCCAGGATCCTCTGTTGCCTTGAGCTGTCATGTCTGTCTTAGCATCTTCTAATCTGTGACAGTGTTTCAGTCTTGCCTTGTCTTTTTGTAATCTTGACACTTTCCCAAAGCACTCTTCATTATTTTGTACCAGACCCCACAGATTAGCTTTCACTGATGCTTTTCCATGATTAGTGTACAGCTATGATTTCCTGGGAAAGATGCCACTCAAGGTGTCTGCTGCTCAAAGTCTAGGGAATCAGCAGGTACATGATATTGACATGTGTCACACACTAATGATGTTATCCTGGCTGATGTGAGGTGGTACCTGCCAGAAATCGCCATTGCAGGGTGAATTGTTTCCCTTTGCAATTATTTGGTGGAAACATATCCCCTTTCTCCTTAAAATTTTATTCATAGAGGGTGGTGAAGGCCTGGGGGGGTGTGCGGGGGTGTGGGGAGACAGGCTTTACGGGGTCAATGGGAGGAGAAAAGGGACATATGTAACACTTTCAATAATATAAATATTTTTAAAAAATGTTTTTCCATAAATTTATCATCACATGGTGATTCTCATGGAAGCCATGACTACTATAGGCTTCTAGTGGTGACTTCCTGTTTCCCTCAGGTTCTTCTACATTTTTTAAGTTGGAATTCTTTTGCAAGAGAGAAAGGTCTGCTCTTCCACTTAGGTCTGTCTGTAGTTAGTTATTTGAATCTTTGTTATTCGTTTTATTCCCAGGTTGCTCCAACTTTGGTCATGGGGAGGTCGTTCTGGTTGGTGCCTTCACTTTCAATATGGGCACTTCCTCTTGTCTCTTCCTAAGCACTTTCCTACCTTCTGGGGCCCGAAAATGCTACAGGCTCGTTTTATACGTTCTTTCCCTCTCTTTGGGCTCTAACAGTTCTCTAAGGAGCTCTGTATTTTTAAATTGTTTGTATTTTTGGAGAAAGGTATTCATCAATGAAGGTCTCATGCTAGATTTGTTTGTTACTGCTGTGGGGTGAGTCGAGTACTTTTCTGTGGTTGGGCTAGGACCGTGGTTGGCAAACTGCGGCTCGCAATCCACATGCGGCTTTTTGACCCCTTGATTCCCTTGAGTGTGGCTCTTCCTAAGCCTTAGGAGTATCCTAATTAAGTTAATAACAGTGTACCTACCTATATAATTTAAGTTTAAAAAATTTGGCTCTTAAAAGAAATTTCAATCGTTGTACTGCTGAATTTGGCTCTGTTGACTAATGAGTTTGCCAACACTGGTAGGAGATATAGGAAGGTACACTAACTCATGCAAAAGCACAGCTCTCTCTCTCTCTCTCTCTCTCTCTCTCTCTCTCTCTCTCTCTCTCTCAATTGATAGATATCGATATCTAGAATATATATATCTATAAATATATTGAAAAATCCATGAGTCCTGATTGATGTCTCTGACTCTAGTTAGAACCACAGGATTTATCTTAGGCTCCCTCTTTCCCTATTTAAATCTTGAGTCAAAACCTGGCTCTCATTACCTGCAATACATTTGTTTAACCCTAGCACGCAAGTATAGTTATCCCAGAATTTCTAATCCATCCCCTAGGAGAAAATAAATACCAACTAGAGTACAATGTTGTGGCAGAGTTCTATTGTTTTTGCTCATATAGCGACCTACTGTCTAAATGAAGCCTTCCTCATTTTTCTGTGGTTCGACCACTGAAACTGGGATTTCTAGTGAATTTTCCACCTCGGATCCATTCTTCACATGGCAGTCAGATGGACTCACCTACAATCAAAATCAGATTATATTATTCTGCTGCTTAAAATTTTCCAGGATCTCCTTTGAGCCCACAGGATAAAGGCTCAGATTTGGGGTTTTAACTATAAAGTCCTTCTCGATGTGGCTCTTATCTCATTATTGGTTGTCAGTTCCCTCGCCTCTTGTACTGAACCTGATTCAGAACCCCATGTGACCATTGACTGAAAAAGAATGTATAAAGTCTGTGATTAATAAAAAATGCTCTGAGAGCATTAAGCTCGTGACATTTTGGCAGGAAGGTAACATAGAAAAGGGAACTTAAACACAAGAAAAATAAGAACTACGGCTGGTTGAGTGTCTATTGTAGGCCCAGAACTCTATGAGGGCCACCTCCGTCTGCCCTCCTGGTCACGCTGAATGTGGCCCAGGTATCGGACTCAGAACAGACCTGAGCTCAGTCTCAATCTTCACTTGTTAATTACATTGGAAACCAAAGTCGATGCCATTGACCTTATGCCATGCTCCTTCCCTCAGACAGGGAAGGACAGAGCGTCAGGGAGGATGACAGCTCTAACCATAGGCCTGTGGGCAGCCAGCATCATGCTCAAGAAAGGGCTGTGGATCACCTATGGGACACACTGCCTCATTCCGTCTTTTTCCTGGCTTCTCTTCCCTCTATGCATTATGTACATACACATGTGTGGAAAGAGACTTTGCAATATCATGTCGCAGAAAGGATATAGAAACCAAAAGTGAAAATTCCATTCCTGTCTTGACTGTATAATCTTGATCATGCCATTTCATTTCCGTGAATCTCAGATTTTTTTCCAGCTAAAGCCTAGAAGTTGAATGTGATGATCTCTCACACCACTTCCTTCTCTTTGCCTTCTGGATATCACTAACCTTCCCTAGCATTAACCACCACTGCTCATCCTGTTTTGCTGCCTGTGCTTCTAGTTTATTTTTACTTTCAATGAACTTCTCAATGCTGTCAGATGCTGTGCTTATGAAATGCAAAGATGGAGGAGGGAGGGAGAGGATGGTGGCATGGAATCAAGGAGAGCTGTGGCCACTAGACGCCCATGACCAGCAGCCTCCAGCTTCAAGTCTGCATCACTACCAAGTTGTCCCTTGTTTTTATAGAAACCCCAACTGTGCAGTGATGGAGGGTATCCGCTAACCACACAAATATCACCCTGAAGTCGACAGGACATTTTTAATTATAGGACACCCTATTATGGCCACTTGTATGCATCCCTATTAAAGATAAAACATGAAAAAATTGAATCAGCCGAGACCGGTTTGGCTCGGTGGATAGAGCGTCAGCCTGCGGACCGAAAGGTCCCGGGTTCGATTCCGGTCAAGGGCATGTACCTGGGTTGCGGGCACATCCCCAGTGGGAAATGTGCAGGAGGCAGCTGATCGATGTTTCTCTCATCGATGTTTCTGACTATCTATCTCTCTCCCTTCCTCTCTGTAAAAAAAATCAATAAAATATATTAAAAAAAATAGAATCAAATTGTGGCACAAAAAATGTATGCCAGCCATCAGGGGAAACTGATGTAACACAAATCATGAACTTGCATCAACTCATAGAATGTCCTTCCCTGTCATCATTTAACTGAATTGGAAGGAGGTAAAATGCAGAAAATCAACCCCTCAGGCCTATTATATTTTATTATATCAGTATTTTCTACAATTTGCATTTTGCCCTGGTGTGTTAATAAAACTATTTAAAACATTCACAGAAAACAGGGACTACCGCTCACTATTGTCTCTGTTAAGCTGTTGTGTGTATTCAAAACTCATATTTTATAGCAATTCAAGACAGGAAATGTTCCATTGTGAATTGAAACCAAAGTCAACTTTGAGCTAACAGAATCAAATCAGCTTTCAAACTTAAGCCAAGTCTTCATTTTCTTAAAATAATGACGTGTAGTTCTAAAATTATAATTGTTTCCGATATTTGACATTGTTTCGATATTTGACCTCCTGACTTGCTTGGCTGTGATATTTATAGCTTTTCCATCGTGCTCAGATGTACAGACACCTGCTTGACTGACGTGCAAAGCAGGTGTCTGAACACCCCTTAAAGAGACATGCAGACACGAGTCCAGGACCACAAGCAGCCGCCCTGTAGGCTGTTCCTTTGCTATATGCCCTTTAATGCTATGCATGGACACAGGACTGTGTGCCAGTTCCATAATGCTGCAATATTTAAGAGAGGAGGATGATGTGTATAATGATGACTTACTTTAAAGCAGTGTTTCCGCTCTGAAAGTCTCTTCAGGCAATGCCCTGGTGCTCCTCCCGCCGAAACGCAGACGTGAAGGTCCTTATTACTTAAGACCCCTAAATAAGCCATGTTTACCAGTGTCAGATTACTGGTGAGTTGTTTGACCCTGAATTTATTTCTAATTTCCACAAGCTGCTGGGAAGAGCGACTGTAAATCAGGTTGCTATTGACCTTGCTTCCTGTTCATGCGATTCTAAGGCGAACTGCTCATGATCAAAAGAAATGGACTGCTGCTCAGAGAGGACACCTGTAGGAGGTGCTCCCAGGGTGGCCTGGAAGCAGGCGTGGGCACTGATTATTCAGGAATAGGAGAGGCAAGCACCTGCGTACCCATGTGGGTGGGGGAAGACCAGGAAGTAAATCCATACAGAGGGAAATCCAGTAGAGAGAGAGAGTACTGACATTTGGCCTCGGAACTGGAGCTTAGGAAAAATGATGAGCATGGCTTTAACAAGCAACCACTTAAAACTACTGATTTAATTAAAAATCACTGCATGTCCATATGCAAGACACTGACATGATTCTCCCAGGCAGACCGCCTATACCTTAGGATGCTTTTACTTTAGTTCTCTGCTTTTCAGCAGAAGGGAGGGCTCGTCCACCCGCACAGGGCTCTACCTATCTCCACATGCCGTGGGAATATTTCTGAGCCAGTCATCTTTTTCCAAAGTTGGCATCTTCGAGTTGTTGCGGTCGTCCTTGGAGTGGGGGTGGGGGGACGCCTGTAGATCTAGAGAAAAATGTAATACTGTGTCTCCCTAAGACAGTCACCGTGCTTTTTGCTTCATGTCTCTTGACTTCTTTAACCCTCACAAGATCTCTGTGAGATGTATCAAGAGAAAGATTATTTTCTTCCCATGGGAATAGGAGAAAGAGAGAACTGTGACCGAGGAGAACAAAATTGGAATCAAGCTCTGATTATTGCTCTCTGGGTCAAAAGCTATAGGGAAGCCCGGCTGGCGTGGCTCTGTGGTTGAGCATCACCCTATGAAGCAGGAGGCCACGGTTCAATTCCCGGTCAGGGCATGTGCCTGGATTGTGGGCTCAATCCCCGGTGTGGGGCAGGCAGGAGGCAGCTAGTCAATGATTCTCTCTCATCGTTGATGTTTCTATCTCTCTCTCCCCTTATGCTCTGAAATCAATAAAAATATATCAAAAAATGTTCCTGAAGGGATGTAGATGTGGGAGGACAATAGAAAGGAACGATGAGATGCAGAGACTGCTTCCTCTCTCTGAGCCACAGAACCTCCAGGCAGGGTCTGTTTGGCAAGTCATAGCCCATATCTTGGCTTAGGTGGGTCTCCTTACGTGTAAGACAGAGTTCACAAACTTTGGTTAAAAGCAAAGTGCTATAATGAATCCCATTTTCCTACCAATTCCCATTGCATCATTTGAGATTCAGTTTTAGTAGGAAAAAAGTTTTCAAAGGTATTTTTTGGGGTGGAAGGAGTTAGGCCAGTGGTTCTCAACCTTCTGGCCCTTTAAATACAGTTCCTCATGGTGTGACCCAATCATAAAATTATTTTCGTTGCTACTTCATAACTGTAATGTTGCTACTGTTATGAATCGTCATGTAAATATCTTCTATGCAGGATGGTCTTAGGCGACCCCTGTGAAAGGGTTGTTCGACCGCTAAAGGGGTCGCGACCCACAGGTTGAGAACCGCTGAGTTAGGCGATGGTGGAAGTATATGCCTCAGGAAGCGAGATGTCCACTTACCAAGACGACCATTTTGGTCCCTGATTCTACCATTAGGTTTGGGGATTCATGCGACCTTTCCTCATCTCAGCCCAAACGCTTGAACAATCCCATCTTTTCACACGTTTGCTTTTAAGAGCGCCTTGGCACTCAGTGGCTATGTGGAGGGTTCTGTAATCCAAGTGAAAATTGTGGAACATTCTCTCTTGGCCTCGCTTCCGTACCTGGCAATGGAAACACCACTTCCCAGTTCATGGTCTGGCGTGAAGTGCTCAGCACTGTGTCTGCTGGTTGCTGGTTTTTATTCCATTCATTTGGTGGCCTGCCAGGTCTCTGGTATTCTTTCAACGAAAGGGGCAGAAATCTGAGTTCCATAAATATCACTTGATATCCAGGCACTTTGCTCCCTCTACTTGCTGTCTTTATGATGAAGGGGTTATATTAGAGTAAATATAAGCTTCATTTCAACCACAGACATCTGTGCTCTCATGAGTCTGTACATGCCATGCCCGTGGGCTGCAGAATGATACCGCCCTGGTAAAGTCAGCCCTCTAGCACACCGTGCTTCCTTAGGGAAACATCTTTGATTTTCAGAGAACTTCATAAACTAAAAATGATAGTGCTCAAATTTACCAAACCTATCCGTTAAAAATGTTACCCATAAGCCTGCTTGAAAAGAGTCCTCTTCACAGTAAGTTGTTCTGGTAGTTATTCGAGTTTAAATGCAAGAATATAGGACGATCGCAATAAAGTTTTCAGTCTCCAGTGTTCGTTTTGATTACATGGGGAGCACGAAGACACTTGCTACAAGCAGTTCTTCCTTCGCTGGGTCTCTTCTGCACCTTCTCTTCTACCCCAGAGTGTCTCCTTCCTCTTTTTGTTTCTGCCTACTTCCTGGGGTGCTCCACCTCCCCATGTTTCCACTGCTCTCTGACCAATACATGCAGGCTGCCTTTTAATGACTGATATCAGCCTATAGATAGCATGCCATCGGTAACAAGTCAAGGTCAGCCGCAGAACACAAATGGTAGCATGTCTTCTGAAAGTCTCATCCAACACGATGCAGGATTTAAATATCCATTCCGATGCAAGTTATTAATGGGATCCAGGTGTTTGTTGTTTTCTTGCTAGACTCTCTCTAGCTATTATGCAGTGAAACAGTAGCTATTATGCAGTGAAACACTAAAGAACCAACAGGCCAACTGCAATGCATAGCAGACTCAGCCATCAGCAATCCTGAAACCATCCAGCTTAGCATCTGCATTCTGTTCTGCAGTAGGTAACTGAAGGTGGAGACTGTGTGATGGGCGCATTTTTGTTGGAGTTTTCTCTTCTGGTGCCATATGTATGATTGCCTCCTGGTAACAAAATTGGTTTTACATGCTTAAGTACTTTCCAAGTGCCACTTTTCCCTTATGCCAATTTCCATTTCTGTTTCTTAATTGTCTTTCCTGTGCACTGGAGGGTCTCACATTTTCCCGTTTTTGTTCCAACTTCATTATCCAAAAACAGACGTCAGTGTATTTACATTTAGGTTTTTCTCTCTCTCTCTTTCTCTCTCCCTCCCTCTTTTCCTACCTTCCTTCCTCTCTGTTCTTGTCACACTTTCAATTATTTATTTGTGCATTTTTTTAAACCAAGATCAGACCATGTCATCCAATGTTTAGGTTTTCTGAACAGTAAATATAACTTCTTTCATGAGGAGCATTATTCAATGGAAGAATTGGACATTCTAGTACAACAGCAAATTAGCTAATCACTTCTAAGCTGCTTATCGTTCAGTAGTATTGGAGAAAGGAAGTGTACTGGGTGATTTTTTCCTAATTAAATTGATTTAAATGTATTTTCATTGCTCCAATGTGTAACATCACATCCCTCTAACTTGTGGGAATCTCTTCTAACCAACCCGGTTCATAAGAATTAACAACATTCAGAGGATAGGTTGCAATTTTCATCTGAGTAAGGAGTTCTAAGTTCCACAGGATTTCAGAAATATGATAACACATCTTTGAAACCAAATTTAGCAGCTCATATTGAGTAAGACAAAGGTTACATGGTCTTCCTTTCACATAACACGTGACTATTTCTGTCATATACTGTTCACTTGGATTAGTCTTACCAATTCTCCCATCCTTCCCCTTTTAAAACCGATGTGAATCCTATACTATGTGTATTCTTCGGGCCAAATCACAGGTCTTTGTGATGCTGTTAACAATTATCTTAACTCACAGTGGACTGTCCCTTCTCTTAATGGTTCTGCTTCTTATAGTCAATGTCATATAACTTAGCACAATAAAGCCTGGCATTGTCCTTTATTGGATAAAGTCTTCCATGTTTTTCTGAGCTTGGAATAACAGCATACGTTCCCTGACAGCCCCAGAGGTCAGAATTCCAAGGTCATTAGCACAGGCCGAGGTCTCTGTGTGGCAGGGCTGCACTCTCCAGAGACTGCAGGGAGGGCTCTGTCTCTTGCCTCTTCCAGCTTCTGCGATGTCAGCATTCCTGGGCCTATGGCTGCATCCCTCCAATCTCTGCCCCTGTGGTCACACAGCTTCCGTTTCATTCATCTTTATGAAATCTCCCTCTGCTTCCCTTTTATATGGAAACTTGTGAAGACATTGAGGGCTCACTAGGATAATCCCTCCCTCTCACAGTCCTTGACTCGATCACATCTGCAAAGACATTATTTTTTCTTATATGAAGTGATATTTACAAATTCCAGGGACTGGGACCTGATATCTTTGAAGCTGTTATTCTGCTCACCACACCATCCCTGTGCATAAAGCTTCTATGGTATTCCTAACAGTACACGCTTGAGAAGTTAGGGGCCATATCTGGAAATATGCACAACTCAGTGCCACACGAGTGGCATGGGCAGTGCTGTCAGGTAGAAGAACTCACTTGAACTTGGGGCAGCCTTGCCCTTAAAGAACAGACATAATTTGGGAAGATGTGGGAGAATACATTCCAGACAGGCACAATCTGAGCAAAATGCTGGGGGAGGGACGAGCAGAGATCTTGGAAGACGTAAAGGAGATCACTCTACTCTAAAACAGTGTGATGGGGTCGAAACCGGTTTGGCTCAGTGGATAGAGCGTCGGCCTGCGGACTGAAAGGCCCTGGGTTCGACTCCAGTCAAGGGCATGTACCTGGGTTGCGGGCACATCCCCAGTAGGAGATGTGCAGGAGGCGGCTGATCGATGTTTCTCTCTCATCGATGTTTCTAACTCTCTATCCCTCTCCCTTCCTCTCTGTAAAAAAATCAATAAAAAATATATTTAAAAGTGTGTGATGGGGGCAGCGAGGAAAACTTAGAAAGTAGAGTGAATGTCAGTCTTTCCTTCTGCCACGCTTTCCACATTTTCCTACTGTGTTTATTGTAACTCTTTCCCTTAAGTTTCTGAGTCAGTCCACCCTCTTTAAATCACCAGGATTCTTCTTTTTCCCTTTGTTAATTTCTGCGACTTTGCTTCCGAATCCTTTCTGAATCTCCCTAATTTCCTGCCCGCCAGCATCATGTCTAATCCTCTGCACTCCTGTCCCTGCTATGCTGCTTTGCAAATCTTTTGTATTAGACTGTGAGCTCTTTGAAAGAAAGGGCCATGACGTGTGCGTCTTAGTCTCCCCAAGATGCTGTTTGAAAGACTGGATGTATAGATTGATACCAAGGGCACCGGGATCCCATTGGATGTCATTAGTAATTGCAGTAGCAGCAGTGTGGTATTTCTTGTGTTGTTTTTGTTGTCAGGTAGTGATCCCTTGTCTTTTTATCAAAAACAAGTTGGGAATTCCTTAGCCACTAATCAGGGTGAGCCTAATAATTTTACCCCTTATTCTACCTAGGAGCACATACTGAAATCATTCTTATTAGAAACGATATATACAGTATGCACTTTCTAGAGATATTCAGGGGTGGTATCTATGATTTTCTACTGTCAATTTCCAGCATGCCTTATTCATTCCCTCCTTTCTATGAACTACTTTCATAGTCGACCCATTTCCTCCTGCCCAGGCCTGCAAGAATTTGGGGAATAAGTGACTGGCTGCTTGCTCTCTTTGACCCACAAATGATATTGGTTTCTGGTTGCTGTAATTAAAGGTGACTTAGGGAGAAGAAATTAGGTGCCTGCCACGAAGAAGCAAGGTGGTGTTTATAAGCTGCTTTTTGACCATCGAGCTCCCAGATCCAACCCCAACAGCTTTCCATTAAAGCCGGGGATTAACTACTTGGAGCAGCTCCATGGAAGGGACTAGAAGAACAGCTCCTTGGGTCCCAACAACAAATTACTTCTGAATCAAACCTCTGATTACTAGATCAGAGTGGCCTCTCTGCTTTGCATAATTAAGTTTCATGGCGTGTTACAATTAACAGCCTTTGCCGTCAGCCAGGTAGAAACGGCCACCATTTATGCGCCAGCAGCCTCGGAGAGTGCTGGCGGGTGACTAGGAAGCATTTATGAGGGGATTATGTGCATTCTGGGTCATAATCGAAGAAAACTCGAATTACCTTCCAATTAAAAGCAACACATATGATGATCCCAAGATACCACCCCAAAGTCTTCTTTGATTGTTTTCTGCTGGTAACTCCCTTCCCTACTCAAATAGCAGCGAGGGCAGTGAGAAGCTTTTATTTATGCATGAAAACCGACAACTTCCTCTCTCTTATAGTTCCTGGTATTTCCAAAACTCCAAAGCATGACTTGCTTTGTACCCTTTGTTGTGGCTGCATTTGTTATCACACAAGTAGTCAGACATGCGATGCGGATGTCCAGTGATCTGCAGGCTCTGGGAACCACCTGGAAGGAAGCCAAGTGCCATCAGGAGTGCGGGGACACAGCAAAATGCCAGCCCTCTGCCAGCGGTGAGCGGGCCTGGCATTCACCATTCATCAATGCTGAGAGAGTAAAACACGACCAGGGAATATTTCTCTTAGAATTTTTTTTTTTTGTAGAATGATATTCCTCTGGCACAGTTTCTCCTTTGACCGATATGATTTAGATATTAAGGCAGATGAATCCACAGTAGCCATCATAGGGATGAATACTCTGTTCTATTAGAATTTCCCTCAGATCCACAGGCATACAGCAATGAATAACAGTAACTACTTTCATGGAGTTGACTATGTGTCAGCTACTTCTCCATGCTCTGTACTTGTACAAAAATATGTATAATGAAGAACTTGCAATAGTTTGGCTAGCTTCTTTTTTTTCTGTCTTTCTTACTTCCTTATTCCCTGTACTATCTCCCTCTTCCTCAATTTGCTAATTTCCTCCCTTCTTTCTTCTGTTGCTCTCCTTCTCTCTTTCTTTTGAGTACATCTGAGATTTGATTAAGAGCAAACCATGGGGAAACAGGAATTCAAGTTCTGGAATTGTCATTCTCCATGAGACCATTTTTGGGGCAAGCTGATTAATTAAATTGGGCCTCAGGTCACTTATTTTTATTTTAGTTTATTTTCCATCACCATTTATCTCCCCTATATCCTCTTCCAACTCCTCCACCCCCACCCCCCACCCCCAATCAGCACACTACTGTCCATGTCCATGAGTTCTTTCTCTTTCAGGTTACTTGTTTTTTAAAGAGGAAGAAAGAGAAGGAGGAGGAGGAGAGAGGAAGAGGGATGGGATGGAGAGGGGGGGCGGAGGAGAGGAGATAATAAGAATACCTATCCAACCTACAATAAAATGTTACCATGAACATCAAGACACAGTGTGGATGGAAGTCCTCTGTACATTGTATAGAACTCTACACATTCCACTTGTTTTTGCTAACTTCCAAATAAATATTTTCAGACATTTTACTAAGATTTAGAAGCAGACATATTTGAAAGAAAAAGAGAGACCATTCTCTAGACAAATTGGGTGCCTTGTTATGCATTTACCAGGAGGAAAATGCCTCTGTTCCCTGCTAAAAACCCATTTGTCTTGCAAATTTCTATAATGAACAGATTTTGGAATAAATACCATGTAATCTGTGATGACAGTTCTCTCATTTCTTTTTTATTAGTTCAATCTCTCAGCATCTGAATCCCAGAGCTACAGAATCTCCATAATCATGGAGGCAAGCTGGGCCCTATGCATTTTCCCCCTTTATGGCACAAAACAGAGGCCCCAGCTCCTCTCTAATTACAAGGCCCATGTCCTGGTTTTAAATGCACCTGCATAACAATGCCAGATCAGAAAAGAAAACAAACAATGGGCTGCCTGGCCTTTGCAACAATATGCCATTTTCTCACTGACCTTTACCTGCATGTATTTAAAACTTGAATTTTGCTCGGAGCTTGTGGAGTGCTTGAATTGCATTATTCTTTGGCTTAAAATAGGTCATCTTTATGGAACATGAGGTAGTTGTAATCAACTCTGACTCTTTTTCCCCCTGTTGTTTTTCCTTTTTGTCTTTCCCTAGGTAAGTGATATTTGATTATTGTTTTGAGCTTCTTCAAGAGAGAGTTCTGAGGCCTCTGGAAAGAAGTCTTTGGCCAGTTACTATTCGTGCTGTCCCAGTGGTTCCTGTCATCTCTTGGCTCCTGCGCAGGGCAGGGCACATGGAGGTATGGCCGCTCACTGTTCATGGGTTTGCGTCTGGTAGTAGTCAAGAGAATGTGAGTGTTGGACTTGTGTCGATGATACAGTTAGAAATTACTGGGAACTGAATGCCAAAAGACAATCATTTTACCTCTCACATCAACTTCTTGTATTGGTTTTCCTGCCTTCTGTGGTAATCTATGTTCTGAAAATGAACTTCATAAAATATCTAAGTGAATTATAAGAATTTCATTTCTAGAGAGGACTTCACAAATAATTTTTGCCTTTTTTTGAAAATTAAAAAAAACAGGTTTAAATATATTTTGTTTACATTCCAGTTGGGTAAATGAATGGGTCTGAGATAAAAATGAACAATATTTTATTTAACTCATTATTAATCAGGCACGTATTATATATAAATAGGAGGAGGAATCAAAGAAGTGCATGGGTATTTCGAATAGAAGAATTTTGAAATCAATTTAGAGATGGGCAAGAAGCTGGCTTTTTCCAAAGTAGAAAGGGAAGTAGTCTGAGCCTGCACCAGACAGAACTTATTTCCGTGTTGAAGACAACCATTCTTGCATTGCTAGCAATTATCCATACTTTACAGGGCTGTAACATAGCGCAAATGCAGTGACAGGCTAGAATGGGATATGCTTCAAACAATGCATCATTTTTCATTAGAGACACCCATCATTTTCTTTTCCTTATTTCTAATTCTCTGACATACTCAAGAGTGTAGATTTTAACATGGGAAATTGTCATGCATCGCATATTGAGATTCTCGCTACCCATGTTTATATTTATGAAAGTTCAGACTTGTGCCAAGTTTGGAAATTCAGATGATAGAGTCTTCCTTTGATTTTGGAAACACGCCTGCCTTCGTTTTCTCTGACTTCCCTGGTTTTACAACTGATATAAAAGAAGTCTTTTATATTTCCAGGAAAAAGTATAGATTCTTAAGAAATGTTTATTTAATGAATGAGTTCTTTAAAGCTAAGCATTAACTAGATGTCCTTTATGTTTTGGTTATTCATTGAGTCACATTGTCAAAGTATCCCCCCAGTGAAAGAAGTTGAATTAGTACCTTTACCCTTGAAACACTATTGTCCATTTTAATTCACTTTTCTAAGTGGAGTAGCATCCCACTCAGCTCCTAGTTGGTTCATGTCAATGGGCAGGTGACGTGGCCACAGCATATCTCAGCTATTTGGTGTTTATTTTTCCCAAATGTGGATATGCATCCGCTGTCTCATTCACCAATTTAGGGCCCCCTCCCCAAAGGAGGAGGGACTGCAGGGGAAAGAGGCGGCTCAAGGTGACAAAGAGGAAAAGACAGGCATCACCCAGGGGTGGTTGGATGCCTCCTGGCAATAGGACTGTGATCGCAGCCTCCAGTCTCAAGCATCAGGGGAGTCTGCTGGTCTGTTCTCGTGTGTGGGTGTGATTGTCTGCAGGCAGATGTGCTGGAATTATTTCTACGTGGGCCCATTTGCCTCTGCAGAGCTCCATGCTGGTGTCACTGATGAAAATCCCCCTCGGTGGTCTGGCGCTGTGGGCCCACATGGGCCCACGTGATGACTTTTTCCAGGAAGGCAGTGTTTCTTTCCAGCGCTTCCCAGAAAATCATATCATTTTCACTGTTAGCAGCGCTCACCCAGATTTCCCTAACTCTTCTCACATAGACCATCCAGCTGTGCTACTGAGAGGAGTTGGAAAATGAAAGACTCGTTCCAATATTTTTCCTCCTGATAAACCATCTGGGTGGATGGTTTTTTTCTCTCTGAGATTCTGTTTTAGGGTAAAAGCAGAGAGCTCCCAAAGAGAGCGGCTCCTCAGACACGACTTCCCACTGATGTTGACAGACTCTGATGTGTACCTGTGCAGCTGGCCGGGTGGTTTCTGTTAGAGAGTCCAAGATCCTTCCTGACGTACATCCCAACCTCCAGTGTTTCCTCTTCAGGGTAAATTGAAGCCAGAAGGTTGAGTTGACTTTACAAAGACTATAAAGACGGCCCTGGGTGGGACTGAGTTCCGAATTCAGATCTGTTTCTTTGTTTGATTCTTCAGGACACCTGTGATGTGAAGGATCGATCCTAAACATCTAGCGATTCATTGTGTCATAGCCGTTTTCTACTGCCAATTGCACGAAGGGCCCACAGATTCTAAGAATTTCCAATTGGACGTACCCTGGGGAGGAGTACCCATCCTCCTTGAAATCTATTTGCTTTTCCTAAAGGGTCATGGCGTTCTGAGATAATCAACTTTCTGGCTTTAAATTCTTAAAAAAAAAAGTAGTTTGTGAGTAAACAAAAATATGGCCACGGATGCTACCTTTTCCCTCTCTCCTATGCGCCACTAGGACAGAGAGGCTGTGAGTGTCTCGGAATGAAGGGAAAGAGGGAGTTGAAAATAGAGTGCAGAGTAAAAGAGCATGAGGTATTGTGCTTCTCTGGGGCATGTTTGCTGGGCCTTCTCAGCTCATGCTGTGTCCTTCCCTCCCCTCCCAACCCCCCCAAAATTCTCCCAGATCTAGAAACAACCAAGATTTCACAAAGACCTCCCTCTCATTGAGATGCAGGGAATCTCAGCTGACTGTGCCTATGGAGCTGTGGAAGCTGTGCCTACCTATGTTCTCAGACTTCTTTAGGAAGCAGATACTCACTGGGTGCACGTCTGAGTGGGCCAGCCCCTCACTCCCCACCCCCGTGGCTTCGTTTCCTTTCTTCTGCCCTCTCAGAATCACACCCCGTTTCTCCTCCCCTAGCCCACAGGCCAAAGGAGAACCTCCCCACGTGTGAATTGAGGTTGCAGTTTGATTTCTAGCGTCACGCGAAGCTATGGCCGAGTGCCAGGCGGCGGGCAGTGTCATTTAGGCCCCTTATGCAACTCTCTGCGGCTCATTCACCGAATGTCACTTTCCTCGAGTCCACACATTATCTCACTCGAGCAGATGCAATAAGGTAGAAATACAGGGTGATTGGGATGCGGTTTGTTAAGACCTGTTTTGGAGCCATTGGGAGGGCACTGGCTGGAAAAGTTGATCACAGCCACCAGGATGCATCCACCTGCTTCCCCTCGCCCCTGCCTCGGGGACTCGGACCACATGCTGCTGCTATCCTTTTAATTCAGTGATGCTTATGGTGATGATGGCGACTTCCTGTCCGGTCTATGTTTCAAACGGTACCTTTTTATTTATTGGAAAAACAACAACATGATATTGAAGGGATCCCAGCCTGGTCCCTGCGCTGTGTGTGGAGTAAATAGAAGGGGGTTCCTGGAGGGAGAGGAGGGGTGATTATGAGCCTCCCGGAGATTTTTCGGGGCCTCAGAAAAGAAACTGAGAAGCCACAATGGAAAAGGTAATACTGCGTCGATATCGCAGTGAGCTTTTCGGGGGGCTGGAAACAGCATTATTACTCGGAGAGGAAAGCGCTCTCTTCCCCCTCCCCCCTCCTTTTGATGTCGACTTGTGTGCGCCAAAGTGGCCCGGTGTTTTAATGGTCTGTTTCAAAGATGGAAAGGGCCCTTGTGCGCCAGCACAGAAGCCCGTCCCGCCAGCCCGGGCTCTGTTTGATTGGGAAGCTTGTTTGGGAGAAATGATCATTTTATAGCTGCTGCTTTGCTTCACTGATGGCCATATTGATGTCGCTCTGCGGGAGGGGCCTAATAAATAGCTTATAAAACCGTGAGGCCATTCTCTGTGGTAATCTACCACTGCGCTGCCACAGACTGCAAAGCCGGACATGCAGTGTGCTGGCTCCTCACACCCAGCTGGCCCAGGGCGTGTGTGTGTGTGTGTGTGTGTGTGTGTGTGTGTGTGCCTTCAGAAGAGCCACCTGCCTGTCCTGTGAAGCCTGAGGGCCGTGGAGAAGGAAATGCTGGGGCCTGGTGTTTCATCAGCGTTGCTTAGGCTGCGCTCAGATGTGGCTGCTGGAAAGACTGGTTTAGTCCTGTTGTGATTGCACCGTTTTCCAGAACATTAAGAAGGAGTTAACAGCCCGACCGGCATGGCTCAGTGATTGAGCATCAACCTATGAACCTGGAGGTCACAGTTTGATTCCTGGCCAGGGCACATGCCCGGGTTGTGTGTTTGATCCCAGTGGGGTGCGGAGGGGGGCATTCAGGAGGCAGCTGATCAATGATTCTCTCTCATCATGGATGTTTCTATCTCTTCCTCTCCCTTCCTCTCTGAAATCAATAAAAAAAATATCTATTTTTTTAAAAAGGAGCTAACAAATGATGGAAAGGGGGGAATTGGACCTGCTGGCCCCTTGGGCAGAGATGGTGAGAGATGAGACAGAGGCAGCCCTGTTCACCGCAGGCGGGACAGCAGTTCCTTCCAGGTGCCATTTCATAAAGGACAGTAGCTGCTGGCTCTTGGGGGAAGGACAGGGGCCATGCCCTGCAGCTGTACCCTGACAGCCTGGGGAACGGGTGGGTGATCTCCCAGATGACCCAGGTGGGCGTGGAGGATGGAGCAGGTGGGCTGTGTGGACTGAATGGACTCGCCCGCATTGGTCAGCATCTGCCCTGGGTGAGCGGGGTGTTTCATGATCACATGTCATCATGCTTTTATCGAGAAGGAAGAAGCTGCACAGAGGTTTATAGAACAAACCAACACACAAGGACAAACCAACACACAAGGACGACGATGAATCTGGAAAACCTGCCTCCTGGGGGTTCCCCGAGGAAGTGGCAGAGCCAGAATTTGAACCCAGGTTTTTGTCTGATGACACACCCCATACACGGACTTGTATGTGGAACAAGTCATCCCTGTGTTGTATGCATGCTACGCAGGCAACTATTTATGAGATGTGGTTTTAAAAATGTGGAGAAGCCCTAACTGGTTTGGCTCAGTGGGTAGAGCGTCAGCCTGCAGACTCAAGGGTCCCAGGTTCGATTCCAGTCAAGGGCATGTGCCTTGGTTGCGGGAACATCCCCAGTTGGGAGTGTGCAGGAGGCAGCTGATCGATGTTTCTAACTCTCTATCCCTCTCCCTTCCTCTGTAAAAACATCAATAAAAAATATTTTTTAAAAAATGTGGGGAAGTTCCTAGAAATTCTCACTGTCAAATACTGGAGCATTCAGGCCAATGGTTGGAAACACGCCTCTGGTACAAAGATTGAGGCATTCACGTCCAGGTGCCATGCAGCAATAGGCTGCCTTGTGTTCTTAAAACTCCGCTCCCCTGGCCTCACCTGCGCTGGGCTGAGTGTAGTCCAAACAGACTTTCCCAAGCTCTGCCCCCCGCCCAGTGGGCATGGAAGTTCTTCCAAGAGCCCTCCCCGGTGTACCCAGCTCACCAGGCATGGGCTGCTATCCCTGCAGTGAGCCCTCTGGCTTCCTGCGCTGTCCCTTGCTTCCTGCCCCACTTCTGGCTTGTGTGGTCACATCTCCTGGCCCCCCGGTCCTAACCCAGCCCCGGCTGCCCACCCACGGCTGTCTGTGCTGGTGTCTGCAGCTGCTGGACAGAGCCGGGGCCGCCTGCTGCGGATGGCAGTCTCATGTGCACCCAGGAGGCTGTGACCACGGCTCACACTGACCTCCCATCACACTACCACCCGTCACCCCCTGGAACTGCTATGAAGCTGGCATCTTTCTGATGGTCCATTTCTGGCAGAGTGAACTAGATCTTTCCGTTTTGATTTCTTCACTTATTACAGTCAAAATCGCCCTAGGGCTCAGGTGCGGGCCAGGACGTGGCCCCAGTCCCCAGGCCCCGGGCCCTGTCAGGGGTCGCCTCTCTAATCCAGCATTTGCCTGCTCTCTTTGAACTCAGCTGCGTGCCTCTCACCATCCCTCATTAGATGCCTGACCCTCTAGATCAGCGGTTTTCCACCGGTGGGCCGCAGTCATTCCTAAAACATGCGGGGCCCAACTGGGCAGTCAGGGGCACTGACCTCCTTTCCCTGAGATGGTCAAATAAAAAATGACAACAGCCAACGTGGCAATAGCTATCTGGTGAGAACAAATCAAAGTGATACCTTTTCTTTTTTTGTCAGGTCAGCAAAATATAGAATATGTTTTAGGGTGTGCTGCAGAATTTTAGTAATTGGTCTATGTGTGCCCTGTGATGAAAAACGTTGAAAATCACTGCTCTAGGTCTTCAGAGGGGCCCAGTTAAGCCCTCTCCTTCTCTCTCCTCCTTCCCTCCTTCCCCCTCTCTCTCCTTTCTCTCTCCTTCCTCCCTTCCTCCCTTCCTCCCTCCCTTCCTCCCTTCCTCCCTCCCTTCCTCCCTTCTTCCCTCCCTTCCTCCCTTCCTCCCTTCCTTCCTCCCTTCCTCCCTCCCTCCCTCCCTCCCTCCCTCCCTCCCTCCCTCCCTCCCTTCCTTCTTCCTTCCTTCCTTCCTTCCTTCCTTCCTTCCTTCCTTCCTTCCTTCCTTCCTTCCTTCCTGTCTTTCTCCTTGAGAGGAAATAACCACTTAGATACCATAAATGCTAGGACCTTCAAGTCCGATCACCTGCTTAGGAGCTGTTCCAGCCACTTGACCTGGGGACCTGTCTGGTGGGATCGCTCCCAGCAGGACTTTTCAGATCCCTGGGACCTCTCCAGCCTCTAGAAGGCGTGTCTATGGAGGGACACAGCAAGGGCTCCTGCTAGGATTCTGCCTAAGGAAAGCCTTTCGGAGCTCGTCTGTGTAAGCCAGACTCAGCCTGTGGAAGAATGGAGTTTAAATGAGAAGATTCCTACATCTCTGACCCCTTCACTTCCCATGGGAAGGTGCACTCCTACCCCGATGTCCAACAGAACGCTTAGAATTGACCCAAGGGGAGGAGTCAACTGGAAAAGGGTATGAAGCTTGCTTTCCCCAGGAGTCAGCCAGGACAAGAAGACTATAAGCTACAAGCCCGTCCCTAAGGCAGTGGAATAAGGATGGAGGCCCCAAGGGGTGGGGTCATGGCTACACTCCCCGTTTGCTTCCCGTGCCAGACGCAGTCCAAATTCTGGAGCCTGACAGAAGAGCCCTTAGGATCTGTGGGGTTCTTTCTTCTCTGGGCCTCTCCCCCTGCCATCACCAGAGGCACCTCGACAGTTCTCCGCCTGGTTCTTTCCCACCAGGTCTCACCCTGATCCTCTGCCTCCTCCTTTTCCCCAGGGCTGCTTTCTGTTCACCTGTAGGGTCTGCCTCAGGCCCTTCCTCAGGAAACCTTTCCTGACCAGTCTGTCCAGTTCCCTTTCTGTGTTCCCCCTCTGCATACCTCTTCCTGGGACAGTTTCACACCCAATTTCATTCATTTGTTTGTTGGTATTTTTTTAACTCAACATTCTGACCCAAGAACCCAGTCGATATTCACAGCTCTTCTGTCAAGCATGGTGACCGCTGCCCCCTGTGGCTCATGCACAGTTGAGATACAGCTAGTACGTGTGTTGACTACTAGATACAGCTAGTTAAGTACTAGATACAGCTAGTATTTTAAATGTATTGAGTTAAATATGTTAAAATAAATTTACTCTTTATCTTTTTAAATTTTTTTATGATGTGAGTTCATTAATTTTAGTTTTCAATGTGACTTCCTTAATTTTAATTTTCATTGTGACTTCATTTAAAATTACATTCATGGCCAAAAATGTATATCTGTGGTTCAGATTACATTTCTGTTGGATAGTGCTGGTCTACAGCATCAAATCCAGGGCCAGATACCTCTCTTCACACTGTTTCCATCTTTTTTTCTCTCTCTCTCATCCTCATCGCCCAACCTCCTCCTCCCAGAGGGGAGATTTGGATATTAAAAATATGTTCTCATTAAGACATATTTTACTTCTTGTGACTCCTCTAAACTTTCTTCACTTGAGGCCAACAGTAGAGTAGGTGTTCAACAACTACTCATTGGTTGGTTCATTTAGAGAATTATTGTGTATCCAGAATTATCCAGCATGGATTTTTGCACCTCTTTTAAAATTGTCTCTTTCTTAATGGTATTTAGAGTAATTCATGCTCATTTCATTTATAAATGCACTTATCCCCTCCGTACCCTGGAGGTTAGCGAAACGGTAGCTAGTCAGGCTCCAATTTTATTGATGGGCAAGTGAGCCAGACCAAGAATAAATTAGCAATAAAGCCAGGATCAGCCACAAATCCTCACATGAAAACATGCCTCCTCGTTCAGGTTGTGGACAAAATATGCAACAGTCAGAAATGAATAAGAAAGAAATCAAATGAAATTGAGTTTGTCTTGAGTATCGTATCTGGTCCTAAGTGCTTTTTCAGCTGTGATGCTTTCTCAACGGTATTTGGGGAAACGGATTTAGAAGACAGATGAGGGTGGGTGGGGGGCAGAGGGATGCTCTTCTCTCCAAGTAGCTGACTCTGCCTGCCCTTCCCATTGTCTCCCTCGCAAGGAAGAGTGCCCTTCCTGCTTCTCTCCTTCCTTTCTCTCCCCCCAAGTGTAAGTTCTCATGGAGCCTTGTAATACGTCTGTTCAGCTGGTGTATGTTTGAGTGCCATTTGTCCTATTCGAGTTGTCAGTTATCCTTCGAACTGCTCCATACATGACTCCCCGTGAGTTGGTCAACCCCTACACTGCAGGCCCATATGTAATACCATGCACTGCTTCGTATGGCGACGTATATAGTGCAGAGGGCCTTAGAGAACATTAAAACTCACCGTGGCCATTTGCTTAATGTCATTAAGAGACATTTAAGAAAATAGCAAAATTTCATATACCTTCTTTAAGGAGTTATCATTAGCCAACGCGAGAGTTGTTTATAATGTTCCTACATTGTTTTAAAATAACTAGGCAGCTCTGTTCATAAAAAGTGATACTAGAAGTGGATCAGATTTGAGTGAAAACAGCATCTTTTCTTGAGCTGGCTGCTGCAGACTCATCCTTTGACATGACCATTCTTCTGCATTCTCACCGCCATTGTCCCTCCCTTAATTCTGGCTCTATTCTAAGCGAAGCGTTAGGATAGACTAGCGCAGTGGTCAGCAAACTCATTAGTCAACAGAGCCAAATATCAACAGTACAACGATTGAAATTTCTTTTGAGAGCCACATTTTTAAAACTTAAATTACATAGGTAGGTACATTGTTATTAACTTAATTAGGGTACTCCTAAACTGGCCTTTGCTAAAAACGTCCTCAATCTGATTGAGGTACGTTCGCTGAGGTTGACCTCTTCCAGCTCTCCCATCCACACTCGTCTTGTATACTTGTTTTGTCTATCTCCTTTCTGAAAACTGACTTCTGTGCATGGGCCATGAAGTTTCAATCGCACTGTACGTGCGCGCACGTGGTATTTTGTGGAAGAGCCACACTCAAGGGGGCAAAGAGCTGACCATTGGACTAGAGCAACTAAAACATGCCTGTGTGACAAGGATCCTGTCCATACGGGCCCCCCAAGCTGTTCTTGCAGCCTGGCCCTCATTCACATGGATCCTCCACGCTACCAGCTGAGTGATAGGTCTCCGTCACTCCAAAGTTGTGGCCCTCATTCCCCGTGAGAGGGAATGCCCGCGTAACTTCAATTGGCATGCAGGACCCTCCAAGCCGTGGCCTGGGTCTATCCCTCCATTGTCCTCCTCCCCACGGACTCTCTGCTGAGCCATAAGCATCTCAATCGGACAAACACTCTTGCTCGACTTGCCTCTCTAGCGTCAAGCCTACTCTTCCCTTTCCTGGTTCCCCATCTGGAATCCGGTCCTATTCGCTTCCTCATGCAGCTGCTCATCACTCTGGGCAGAGTTCCTCAGAGTGGGAAATATTCAGAAACTAACATGTTATGCACTTTATTTATGCATCTAATGCACTTTATTTATGTACCGGCCAGCACACTGGATTGTAAGTGATGAACCCCTCTCCCCACAGACCCTCCTCCAGTGGGAATGTAGTCTGCTAGCTTCTCTTTGGTGACTGCCTGCTACGTGGCAGGCATTTTACTGGTAGTATCTCATTTAATCCTTTAAACTGTTTCACTGGGCCAAATTATTACCCTTCTTTTAGATGTGAGGAAACCGAAGCTCTGAGATTTTTATCACTTCTCCAAATCACGATTAGAACCATGATAGGGATCTGGTTGCGTTCTGTTCTAAGCGGATGGCCTTTCCCTGTGACATGCTGCCTTTCCTGGTTTACATATATGTCTTCTACACCTGCACAATTCCTAGCGCAGAACTGGTAGCGAACACAGCAGAGGTAGATGAGCGGAGCCAGATTCCCAGCGTCCTGGTGTCTCTTGAATGAAAAGAGGTCTGACTTCTCGCCTTAGCTCTGTTCTTCTCTGCCCTCCTTTCCATCTTGCTAATCACAGGGCCTATTTTCTAGACAGTGTTTTTGTTTTGTTTTGTTTTGTTTGTACCGCAAACATCACAACTGCTCCCCCAGCCTCAGTGACATCTCCAAATGCCCCTTTTGCTTTCTGACACGTTTGCTTTCTGACATTTTCAGCGTCTGTTGCCAAAACCTGCTGTGATCCTTGAGACATGCAGCTCTGGGTGTGAGCTTGAGACAGCCAGAGGGCCTCTGATAGGACCCGCTATCACTGGGCCTGTCAGAGCCCTGGGCATAATGAGTTTGCCATTTGAAAGGCCTGGATTGCAGGTTTTGTTGGGGTCCCTCCTCCCTCCTTGCCTCCCCTCGCCATTTGCCACTTGATGTAGATTGGCACAGACCAGGTTTTTCTCAGTGTAACACCATAAAGACATGAATATTCTTGGAACAGGAAAAGGCCACATAGCTCAACGTATTGACCTCTTTTGTTAATATGTCCAGTGATTCTCCATTTTGGTAAAAGACCTTTTCTGATTGTTGAGAGCAGGAGGTGAGGACATGAGATGGTCTTTTGGATTCAGCTTCTGGATATTAGTAGGATAAGGGGCCCGTGAGAGACTTGTGCCCGATGTCTCACTTCAGAGATACATTTTAAAGAAATCTCTGCAAAGCTGGCAAGTTTTCTGGTTAATCCTCACATGAGAATTTTTTCCTCCCATTGATTTTTAGAGAGAGTGGAAGGGAGAAAGTGGGGAGAGAGATAGAGAAAAACACCGATCGGTTGGCTCCTGCACACACCCCGACCTGGGCCGAGATCAGGCCTACAATCCACATACATGCCCTTGACTTCGGATCATACCCAGACTTTTTGGTCCTCAGGCCAACCCTCTAACCACTGAGCCAAACCAGCCAGTGCAAAGCTGGTGAATTTTTCCAAGGCACATGGGTATTTAGAGCTAAGCTCTGATCAGAAGAGGGACCCCAAGGTATGGAGCAGCATTCACAGCACTATCCCAAACCACTGACCCCAGCAAAACGCACCTCATTTAGGTGGGCTTATTCTCCCATCTTGTACTTACCGGGTGGAGTGGCCTTGAGATCTGGCACTGAGCACTCTCCTTTGACCTCTACTGAAGGGCAGAGCCAACTGGTGCCAAGAACAGTGGGGATGCTGGCTGCAATGATGGTCACGTGGATGCATCTGTGGCTGGTCTTTCCACGCAGGGTTCCTGGCCAAGCTCTCTGCAAGGTGCCTCCAGATCCCAGAGTGAGCTCAGTAAAGGACAGAGTCCACAGGACAAGTCAGCCCACAGGCCACATGTTCTTGCTCAGACAATTTTTGTCTGATGCAGGGTTCTCAACCCTTGGGTCGCGATCCCTTTGGGGGTCAAACGACCCTTTCACAGGGGTCCCCTAAGACCATCGAAAAACACATATATAATTACATATTGTTTTTGTGATTAATCACTATGCTTTAATTATGTTCAATTTGCAACAATGAAAATACATCCAGCATATGAGATATTTACATGACGATTCATAACAGTAGCAAAATTACAGTTATGAAGTAGCAACGAACATAATTTTATGGTTGGGGGTCACCACAACATGAGGAACTGTATTAAAGGGTCGCAGCATTAGGAAGGTTGAGAACCACTGCTCTAATGCATCTGTAGAGACGCTTTAGCGGTGAGGCTGTGTAATCAACAGATCAAAACAATCCCCATGATGTTGAGGGACTGAGTGGGATTTCCCAGGGCAGCACCTGGCCACTCGTCTCTCCTTGCTCCCCATGAAAACTTGCTTTCTCACCTGTTACCAAGAGGGTCCAAAGTCCTTACTTTCTTGAAATATTTACCCCTCTTAACACCATATCCCTGGCAGATAGAGTGAATCACACATGATGAAGAGGCCTCATGGTTTTCATACAATGAAGGTAACCACTCACACCAGTCAACAGTCTCCCGTGTGCATGGCGATCCTTATAACATCCTCCTTACTTCCTGAAATACTATGGGTCACCTGCTAAATGCAAGATACAGAGAATGCAATCATTCAGACTTGGAACCTCAAGCAATTGCTGGTCAACGGAACAATTGTTAGCTGTTGCTCTCTCTCTTTTATGCCTAAAAGCCAGGGGATTTAATTTTGTCTTGAATGCAGTGGGAGGGGGACTCAAAGTAGACTTCCTTAATGAAGTACTTACTCCTCCAAAGCCATCTGGTAATTGATGTTGTAGCTAAGGTAACAGAAGCCACTCTCTCCTTTCCCACCGGTGAACATGATCCAGACCAGTTCCTACTCAACCTTTTTTTTCTACCCCAACATCAGATGATGTTTAGATTCTGAAATCACTGCCATGGATACTTCCAAGATTATGTATGCAAAGTCCCAAACATGCTGTTTTTAAGGAGAGAAAAGGGCAGGCTGGTAAAATGATGCAATTTCTTCACAAGGCTTCATTAAATGAATGGAAAAACACAACGAAACACAGACGGTGGTTTCATAGGCACCTCTTGTCTGATAAGCATAAACTCGCTAGAAACATAGTCCAGATCTGTATTTACCCTGCACTCCCTGTGTCGGTACACAATTCTATGCCAATAAATATTTATACCCTATCAGCACCCACTTCTTATTCTAGTCTCTCCTGGTTAGTCCTGCTCCTTGAGTAGTTTAATGACATGAATGTCAAGACAAGAGATGGTGAGAGTCAGGAATTATTTATATAACCCCCTGTCTTCCCCTCATCAACTCTTATTTAGTAAATGCCCATGTGCCGGCACTTTGGTGCTAGCACTACGTGGTGAATCAACAGATCTTCAGGTCCCAGCACTCTCAGTGTCCAGTGCAGAGAGGGGATTTTTTCAGCTGAGGGATATTAATCTCAAATTATCATTCTCCTGGGGGGTGGGGATGGGGTGGGGAGGGGGTGTGGGAGCTCCTATCCGTGTTTGTAGAGGCAAAGCAAGATGGATAGCGATGCCATTCTGGCGGCCACTGAGTTCTAAATGCTGATGCATAAACTGCTGCTGGTCCCTGAAGCCCCAGCCTGCAGAGGAGGAGAAAAATAAGGAGATCGAAGTCGGTGGGGTGCCACCAACATGCTGTCCTGTCAACAGCTGTGTTTCAAGCCGAGATCACACATTCCCTTTCCTTGTGAAATGAAAAATGCCCCTTTATTTTTAGGAATTAACGGTGAGAGAAAACAGACATTTTACTTGGCAAAATAGAGGCTTGCCACCTAATTTCTGTCTCTTTTTTTTCCTTTTAAAATGTACCGGTCTATAAAAAACAAACTTTGGAAAGTTCCATTCCGACTGATCCAGTTATGCAAGGAATACATATTTTTTGAGAGAAAAGAAGACAATTTCTCACTTGGCGAAGCCAGGTTGTGTGCTGACGATTGATCCCGTTTTGCCTGTACTGATCCAGACTCTTACTTCTTCCCTTTGCCTGGACAGAGTGTAGATTCTGCCAAGCAGGCTCGCCACAGAGCCGAAGGGCACCGTGTCAGTAAATCAGTTTAATTGCTAATCGTGGCCAGACCCAGAAATGTTCTTGAGGCTTCTAAAATGTTCTTGACTGCCTCTCTGACCCTAAGGGCAGGGAACGTAAGTTCAGAAGACAAAAATCTGTTAAGTGTCCCAAAGCAAATTAAAATAAATGGCACCCAGGGTTTTGGGGAAAAGGGAGGTCTCAAACTATGATTGGCATTGTTTTCCCTTTATCTCTGGCTCTTTGTCTTCTCTCGTATGTAAAGTAGAAATTCTAAGGGAAAACTGAAAGTGGGGGTTAAATTTGACTAATTAATTCTTTTTAAAACCTTTATGACTTTGGCCTTAACTGGTTTGGCTCAGTGGATAGAGCTTCAGCAGAGGATGGAGGGTCCTGGGTTTGATTCCGGTCAAGGGTATGGTTGCAGGCTTGATCCCCAGTAGGGAGCGTCAGGAGGCAGCTGATTGATGTTTCTAACACTCTATCACTTTCGCTTCCTCTCTATAAAATCAATAAAACATATTTAAAAAAATAAAAAGTAAAAGCTTTATGACTTCCTACATAAACAGCAGAGTGGGGGGCCTTGATCAGCAGCACACGAAGTTTCTGGAGGCTGAGGGCTGATCACACTGATCATGGGTCCTCCCCAGAGCCAGACCTTCAGGGCTGAATTCGCTTCCCAGGGCTGTTGCAATAAATGCCACAAATTCGATGGCTCAAAACCACAGCAACACGCTGTCTCACATGTCTGGAGGCTAAACATCCAAAACCAAATTGCAGCAGGGCCTGGCTGCCTCTGACTCCTGGGGGAGGGGATCTCTGTTTGCTTTCTTCAGCCTCTGGTGTTTCACCTCAAACCCTTGGGACCCTTGGCTTTCGGGCACAGCCCTTTCATCAGGCCTCCCAGTCACATGGCTTTTCCTCATGCGACTGTCTTTGTCTCATCTTGTAAGGGCACCAGGCTTATTGGGTTAGGAACCCCCCCCCTACTCCAGTACGACCTCCTCTGAACTCATTTCCACAGCCACAAACCTATAGCCAAATAGGGACATATTCTGAAGTGCTAGGGGGATAGGTCTTCAAAATATCTGCTCGGTGGACATCATTCAAGTCATAAAAAGTCCTCAGTCATGAACCTGTGAGTAAATGAGTTTTTGAACGATCACCAGTTAGGATTTCGGCCGTGAACGTGACAGAGAGTAGACAGAGATGTGTGTGCTTTACTCAGCACTGAATATAGATGGATGTAGTATGTAGATATGTTTTCATATATTTTTATGTCACATATGTATCATAGTTAAAATTGGATTACATTTTATAGTGTGTGCTTTTGAAAGAGCTAACACGTGGATTTCAAAGTAGTAATAACTGAACTTGCATACATAGCAGATTCACCCATCATCTTATTGTTTCTCACACTCATGATATTTTTTCCTTATTGAAATACTAGAGGCCCGGTGCATGAGTGCGGTCCCTCAAACTGGCCTGTGGGATCAGGTCGAAACCAGCTCTCCAACATCCCCTGAGGGTCCTGGATTGCGAGAGGCACAGGCCAGGCCAAGGGACCCCACTGGTGCATGATAGGGGCTGGGGAGGGATGCAGGAGGTTGGCCAGCTGGGGAGGGCTCTAGGGCATGTCCAGTCCGTATTGCTGAGTCCCAATCAGCCAGACCCGAGCAGCAAGCTAACCTACCAGTCAGAGCATCTGCACCCTGGTGGTCAGTGCACATCATAGCAAGCGGTTGAGCGGCCTTAGCGTATCATTAGCATATTATGCTTTGATTTGTTGAACAGAGACCAGATGACTGGACACTGAGCATATTAGGCTTTTATTATATAGGATCCCATTTACACTGAGGGAATGCAGCCTCCACTGGGGCCATTTCCTCCTAAAACAATCAAGGATTTCTGGGGCTGAGAGAACCTCCAGATAGGTAAGCGATTTTAGGAAACAGGGATCGTTCTTCCTACAAAAGGAAGACCATCTCTCTTTGGCTTCTGTCTCAGCAGCTCCCTTGAGAGATTAGCTAAAACTCCATAACATTTTCTCTTTTTTACTGATTAATATTTTAGAAAGTTTTTGCAAAGCAAAACACCTTCTGTCTCCGGAACTCCAGTTCTGCAAGAGAAAGAACATCAACTCCTCACATTGCTACAACCTTGACCTTTCCCGGAGCGCCTTAATGAGACAGGAAAGCCTGTTGAGAGGGGTGTGTGCTGGGGGTGCAGTTCTCAGCTCCTTAGGATGCTGCAGGACTGGATGGTGGGGTGTGTTTGGCCTGTGGCTGGGGATGCTGATCCTGGATCCCCCAGCCGCGTGCACTCAGTGGGGTGTGCACACCTGTTCATATTAAGTGTATGTCACTTCCCTAAGTCCTTGGGAGCTCCAAGTTTTTATTCTCCCCAGCTTGCTCTTCGGGCACCTGCTTCCCTTTTAACCCCTCCTTATTCTTATTGCTTTTTCTGGTGCCTAAGAGAAGGTGCTGATTTGTGTCTGCTCTTTGACTCGAGCGAGAATAATAAATAGGATGGTCTCACATCTCAGCCAGCTCTTAATCTCCTGGCGTGGCATCACCTACTGCCAGGGGTCCACTCTGTCTCTCACTTTGCCGAGCTCTCCTTCCTTCAAACCCCTGGCGGCCTTCTGAGATTAAATGCAGGGCTCTTGAATCATCTACACCCAGCAAGGAATCACAGTCTCAGCATCTGGTCAAGTGTTCCAGACTGCCGTCTTATTAAGAGCAAGAGGGAGATTTTGATTGAAAGAAAGGCCCTTAATATTCCAACAAGGAATGAAAGCGATAACATTTCCTCCACCCCCTGCTAACTCCCGACTTTCTGGAAACTTGGCTCTCCCAGGCCCGGTTCATCTCTTTGTGCTTGGAGAGTGTGTCAAAGGCTTTCACAAAGAGATGTTCTTTAGCAAGAAACGCATTAAATCCGTGGAAGGGAACAAATTGGTTTGTATTTGTGGCTTTTGTAAGATAAGGAAGATGTGTTCTCAGCATGTGCTAATGCATGTTCAGGCCTGGCTTACCTGTCCCCGCCTCTAGTCACTCCCACCCCTTGCCTCCCTTTTTCTGGTCTCACACTGCGCCCAGGGCATCGCTGAGCGGGCTGATGGGTAGGGCCCTGCTTTCATGTAACCACATCAAGATACTGGCTTAGAAACACAAACACAATTCGATGACAAGGAAAACCGTTTAAAAATAGTGTGCTGTATATGGAAACTCTACATCCTGATGCATGCCCCGTAAATATAATGTTTTGTCGGTGTAATTGCAACATATTTTATTTAGCCAATAATACTATGCAACAGTGTGTGATAAGTAACTACAATTTTCATGATGTTCTGAGCTATTAGATTCTTCCTTGTTTTTCTACTAGCAAATTACATTCATCTTTTCACCTATTTTTTTTCCCAGCTCCAATATCCTACCACTGCTTACATATAGACAGTTCAACTTGCCATTTATCACGAATCCTCATTATCCCAGCAAGCAGTAGAAGAGCTAAGAGACAGGCGCCTCTAATGAGAGTCTAATTTCTGGACTGGGTACTGTCGCGATGCAGGTGGTGACGAGAGATGAAGCACCTGCCTCACCTTAGGAACGGGCTCTGGGCTCGGGGAGCTGGTACCACGATGAACACCTCCCGTGGTGAGCACAGATGGGGACGTGAGTGGGTGTCCGACCTAAATATGCCTCGTTATTTACCTAGGTTTGCCTCTCTTGGTTTGCATAAGCAACTTAGATACAGGGACTTGGGTGTTTGCACCTTCATAACCCTTGCATTTAGCATGCTGCCTGGTGCATAATGAGTGCTCACCTCATTTTGTAGAGTGTAACTGTGCACAAAAGAATGAATGAGGCCCAGCAGGCGTGTCTCAGTGGTTGAGCATTAACCTATGAATTATGAGATCATGGTTTGATTCTTGGTCAGGGTACGTGCCCAGATTGCGGGGCTCAGGCCCCAGTCGCGAGAGTGCAGAAAGCAAGCCGATCAATGATTCTCTGTCACCATTGATGTTTCTATCTCTCTCTCCCTCTCCCTTCCTCCCTGAAATTAATAAAAATATATTTAATAAAGAATGAATGAGGATGTTCTTGATTCAGTACAGCATATCAATGCATAATCAACTCCAGTATAAGGTGCAATGCTGGTGGGAATTGTATATTTGCACTAGTTTCTGGGGCATTGCCATAGAGTAGTAATGTCACCTAGGAGTAAGAATATCAGTTCCCGAGATTATAGTCTCTAAGCCTCAGTTTCTTCCTCTGTAAAATGGAAACAACAGTGCTATGCTTTCATAGCTTTGCATGTGTCCGGTGAAATAATGCATGGAAAGTATTTAGCAGAGTGTCACACGGAGAGTCGGTGCTGCCCAAATGGAAGCTAATTGGTGTCCTAATTATTTTAAATAGCTACGATGAAATCATCTTCTCTTACCACTTCCTTCTACTGAAGTTTTTAATTTCCAATGTTTAAGGCCCATTTACTTCCATGGTTTTGGTTTAGATTCAGGCAACATTTATCAATGTCCGGCAAAGATCCAGGCTGCAACAACGGAAGGGACTGTTCTGAGTGTGTCTGTGTCTGTGTTATCCCTTATTTATTAGATGCTTATGTGATGTCAGACTCTGGTATAGTGAGGGACTTTATATAGGTTATCCTCTTCCATCTCTATGAAAACATTTTTAGGTAGGTAATTGCATTTCCTTATTCTATAGATTAGGAAATTTAGGCCAAGAAAGTATAGTATTTTCATATTACATTAAGAGCCCTGGTCGGGTCATTCAGATGGTTAGTGTCGTAAAAGAAAGACTGTGTCAGCTGGACTCGGAATGTCCTTTACATCATCTCATAGCTCTGAGCCCTGACTTGGAAAGGGGAACACCTGTGGCAAGAAGATGAACTAAACATGAACCATTTAAGTGAAAGGAGATTTCCCCTTTCCTTCTCGGGGCCATCTGAGACTCTCCGAGCCCTGCATTGTTGAAACATAAGCCACAAGCCCAGCTGTTTAGAGTGTTTTTAATCTCTCAGTCAGTGAAACCCCAGTTTGAATTAAACCAGAAAGCGCTATGGGATGCACATGTCTGAAAGAATAAGCAGATATCAGAATATCTCTTGTAAATGGAAGCCAAACACATGTCATTGATACTTAGCATTTCTCTCCTAAAATGCTCCCTGATCTAGGTCTCCAAGAATCAGAGAAACAGAATTTCGGACCAGGAAGAGGCCCGCGAAATTACTCATCCAGCCCTCTCAGTTTCCAGATGAGCCAAGAAGTTCTTTTCCCTAAGTCCTCTAGTGGCATAATTTCCCTTCTAGCTAATGCTAATGCTGTGAGGCTTCATGGAGGTAAACACTGGTAATATCTTCATTCCATACTATTCTGAGTGAGTCTAAAAATGAAGTCCACTCTTAATTTTCTTTCAGTTATTCAATCAGTCAGTCAATCCACCACCAACAACAAAATAAGCAAACTAACAAACAAGGAAATACAACTTTAGATTAGACACAAACATTCATAAAGTAACTAGTCATCTATACTGGGGGTCTTTGCCTTAATTCTTAGCACCTTTACAATGAAAGGAGAATTCGATTCAACTGTCTTTGCAGCCAGGAGCTCCCAATATCATCTTTTTTTTTTTTTTTTTTGAGTTATACATCGCAGTTATCTAGTTATGAAAATAAAATGGACAAAACCACTCCACTTGGAGGTCTTTCCTTTTATTCTTTCCTTTCATTATCTTGAAGAACTTTCCTGCAAGGGCACAGAGATTTTCGCCAAACCCGTGTACAATACTCTCTTCTGTGGTAAATGATAGGATATTCTTCTTGGCCTAACAAAAAGTAATCTTACCAACAAAGCTTACCTCATTAGAGACACGGTTTTCAGCTCTCGCTACATATGCACGGCATTGTCCACTTCTGGCATGGAATGTGGCCCCAGCCCGCTCCTTTGTTTAGCCTGTGAAGGTTCGTTTTTGTCGTTGCCTTAAATGGGGAGCAGGTGGGTTTAAATGAAGTTCACCGTGTTCTTTCATCTTTTCATTTCCATCATGAAAAGAAAATAGTGATGAGAATCTAGTCCATCACAGTGGAAATTCGGGGCTGTCAGCACATCAGTGAGCAAGAAGCCAGTGGAATCCCCAAGCCAGCTGCTCTTTCTTCCTCTGGGAGGAAGTGCCTTGTTGCTCTCAGTTTCCTAGAGGAAAGCCCCCTCTCCCCCACTGTGGGGAGTCCCAGGCAACTGCTCTTTGCAAATTCTGTGTCTCCCAGTTATTTCTTTAAAAAAAATATATATATTTCTTTATTGATTTCAGAGAGGAAGGGAGGAGAGAGGGATAGAAACATCAATGATGAGAGAGAATCATTGATCGGCTGCCTCCTGCACGCCCGCACTGGGGATTGAGCCTGCAACCCAGGTATGTGCCCTTGGCCTGAATCGAACCTGGGGCCCTTCAGTCCACAGGCTGATGCTCTATCCACTGAGCCAAGCCGGCCAGGGATCCCAGTTATTTCTTTATTTTATTTTATTGATTTTTTACAGAGAGGAAGGGAGAGAGATAGTTAGAAACATCGATTAGAGAGAAACATCAATCAGCTGCCTCCTGCACATCTCCCACCGGGGATGTGCCCACAACCCAGGTACATGCCCTTGACTGGAATCGAACCTGGGACCCTTCAGTCCACAGGCCGATGCTCTATCCACTGAGCCAAACCGGTTTCGGCAGGGATCCCAGTTATTTCTTGTTCACCCCCAGGGAACTTCCGATTTGGATGTGATCAACCCCCATGCTTGGTAGTATCACCGAGAGTGCTATGTCCACGCGTGTTTATTGCTCAGCGATGTCTTTCTTCCAAGATAACGGAGCCATCACTCTTCAACATAGGGAAGGTTTCCAAACTAAAGGACCCTCCGGTCTTTATAGGGCCTTGGCCTTGCACCTGAGCCTAGAGATGGTGCTGTCTCTATGGACAGACAGGCTGCTGTCGGTTCCAGGGCCATCAGCTGTCCTAGAGCACACACTGAGAGGTGACATTCACGAGCTACAGTGTAGATGGTGCCTTCTAGATTGTGCGAAAATACAATTGGCTCTGCATTTTGCATTGAATGGAACCCTTTGGAGCCAAAATTTTTCTAGTGTAAAATCTAAACAGCATGGTGGGCAAAACCTGCCTTTAGAGAAAGGCTGAGTTACTTAAGTTTTATTTCATTCCATGTTGTGGGAGAGATTACCTACCCGTATCAGACCCTAAGCTCTTCTGTCTCTGTGCATGATAAGCTATTATATTTGGAATTCAAACATTCTCTTGTAAAATGGTGGATTTAACCTGTTCAATACTAATCATAGTTTTGGAAACAATGTTTTTAATAGACACATTACCTAAAAGTTGTTAAGCTATTGTTTTGCATTTTTTCCTGTCAATCTATAATTAAATCATATGAAAACACATTTTACCTCATAATAAGGGCATATTCTGATATCTCTGATGACTGTGGCTCCCTCACATTCATTATTTAATTGCTGGACATTTCTCTATCAATTCATATGGCGTTATCTAAGTTAATTGTTAACTTTAATATACTTGGATCTAAAAAGGAAACCAGCTGTTTCTTTCATAAAGAAGGCTCAGAAAGCTGAATACACCAATGTTATATTGACAACCTATATCCTCTTTTAATTCAGAACAAAATCTGCACGTTGATGGAAATGCCGCTTTCCTTGTAGAAGAGCTTCGGAACTGTGGCATGATTCTATCAGTTGAGTGGGGAGAAGCATTTTATTCAGCTGTTTGGTGATTGTATTTCTATGTTAATTTCAAGACTGCCAAGTCAGTGGCATTAAACAGTTCCCTTAACTGTGGTCTGAATACCCAGGGCTCCCCACTCTGGCCTGAAGGGTTGCTGGGAATCTTGGGCTGAGGCCAGAGAAGAGAGACAGAAGGGGATGTAATTGGGGGAAATGCCAGGATCACTCATTATCGTATGCATGGGTGAAGAAGCTGCAGACCATACAAAAGGAAATGTATCTATTGGGTAGACTCACAGGGTGATAAAAGTTAAGAGGCAGAAAACAGTCACATTCTACCATGGATCAGGGTGGAAAAACTTGACCAAAATTTTACTGTAATTGATATAAAAGTAAGTGATAAAGATTTCTGCTTGTTCAATGTCTGGTATGGTACCACATGAAGAACTTTATATGCAGACCTTATCTACATCCTTATATTATATGCAGAAAGGATTTTGTGGATGGGAAAACTAGGTTTAGAGTGATTAGAAAACGTGCTCAGTAGCCCACAGCTAGAAAGTGGGAGAGATAGGAAATGGAGTCTTTCATACCATTGATGAAAATTATTGAGGCTCAAATCAAGTCTGTAATAGAATAGTAACCTGTACACCTCTAGAGCCACGCTAAGAGTAGTGCTCAGGGAAACTGGCCAACTCTCACTGCTAGTAAATTACAGAGCTGGGCTAGGAGCCAAGGTCATTTTAATCCCCAAACTTCCGCTCTTTCCAACACATCTCATTCCGCCGCCTACAAAATCCTTTCTGTTATACTAAAGAGCTGCTATAGGGAAACAAACAATTACTCATCTGCCCAAGGTGCAGAACCACAGCTCTGCCTTGAAAACAGGCAATATAGGAAATGGACTCTGGGCGTCTTTATCGGTAAACTCTGACAACCCAGTTTCAGACAGAGTTTACCAGTAAAAGGGGGCTCTCCAATTAGACATCTTGCCTGCCCTGAAACCTGGGGGAGCTTTCCAGCATGAACAAATTCATTGGAGGGGGATTCAGATTCTAATGTAAAGCAATAGCATATACCATGGTCTTAGCTCTGATGTTCTGGTTGGAATGTTCAAGCTTGCTGGTTTCTATTTTAACTTTATTCTCCACATTTCCTCATTCCCTGGGAATGTGTATGTCTGTCTTACCCAGTAAATTAAAAGCTGCCCTGACCGGTTTAGCTCAGTGGATAGAGCATTGGCCTGTGACTGAAAGGTCCCAGGTTCGATTCCGGTCAAGGGCATGTACCTTGGTTGCAGACACATCCCCAGTAGGAGGTGTGCAGAAGGCGGCTGATCGATGTTTCTCTCTCATCGATGTTTCTAACTCTCTATCCCTCTCCCTTCCTCTCTGTAAAAAAATCAATAAAATATATTTTTAAAAGCTTCCTTCAGGCAAGAAGTGTGTCTCCAGCTAGTCATTCAGTACGGTATTTATTGAGATCCTGGTAGGTGTCAGGTATCATTCTGTGTCCTGAGGATAAACTGTTGAACTGGATAGACGTGGGTTTCTGCTTGCATGTGTTAGTGGGAGATACCAACAGGCTGTGACAATAGCACGGTGCGATTGATGGTGACGGGGAAGGGCAGTGCATTGTGGGAGCACATGGAATCCAGATGTAAAAGGTCAGGAGAGGTTCCTGGGGAAATACTGAGGAGAAACTCCAAAGGATAGGCTCAAATCAGTCATGAAAGTGTGGGGGTCATGGAGGTAGGGGAGGGCTCACAGTATGTCTAAAGGAGTAGAAGTGACTAAGAGAATGGAGTATTCAAATAATTGAAAGCTCAGTTCATGGATCCCAGAGTGCTTGGCGTCAGAGAGGGGCTGAAGGAGGGGTACACTGGGAGCCAACTTGCTACCCTCCCCAAGTCCTATGGGCCTTGCATAAAGTAAACTCATGTATTTGTTTGTGTGTTATTTTTGTTACTTGTTTTGATTCTTACAGGCTTGGGATCTGTTACTCCGACTTGGCAGTTTATATTTACTTTCTTGGCCTTTCACCCCGCACCTGCTACTGGTGTTATCAAATTGCTGTTTGGATCCTTGGCCTGGTTGCCTCATTTTGCCCCACCATCTACCATTTTGTCAATGGAGGTCTATTAATACTTCATTCACAGTTGAGTCCGTGGCACTAATGATCTGATGCCTGCAAAGCCAGGTGAGGTGACTGGCTGAGAGATGGGCCAGGAGGTTTCACTGCTTCTCAGAAGCCCCGATTGGTACCAACACAGTCCCCCTTCCTGTCTTTCTGGGTCTGCAGCAGCAGTGTACCCCAGTGTCCGTGTTCCCAGAGCCTGTCACTCAGGAGTCACCTGACACATGGGAGGGAGCATCTGGAATTCAGCCTGATTCCCTCAGACAGATCTTCACATACAGATGGGAGGCGGGTCGCTGATCAAGTTCCACCCTGAAGGGGGCGCTGCCCACATTTGGCTTCTTGTGTAAGAGCAGAATCGGTTCCCCTATGCCTCATTCCTGGCTGACTGTCTTGTTTCAAAGTAATCAAATCTTGCTTCTTCTTGCTCTCTGGGGTATCGCATCCTTCAACACTTGTCAGAAACAATGAATAGTGAGCTTCCCCCCTTACCTGTTTTCAGAGGGGAAATTAATAGTAAATATTCAGACCTCTCTCCTGATGTTGCATTTTCCAGAAAGAGGCAACAGAAGTGGCAGAGTTAGGCATAGGAAACGCTTATCTGACGTTCAGGATGCATGTCACTCGGTGAAGGGGGATGGGAAATGTCCATGCCAATGGCAGAGCCATCGGGTGCGTGAGCACCTGGGCTGAGAAGAAAGAATGCCTCTTTTCTCCAGCGAAGGCCCATCCTCTCCACGCCTCTCCGCCAGCTGGTCACAGCTGCCCTGTTCCTCGCCTCTCCCAGACAGCCCTCTTGAGTCATATCAGTCACCTGTCACTCTCCACCCCCATCGTTCCCTTTTCACAATGGGTGGGTTGCAAGGAAAGAGCTGGCTGGAGCCTCAGGTTCCCGTTGGTTCTCCATAGGACCCTGGGCAGCTGACAACTTCTGAGCTTTCCCTCAGTCTCATGTAAGATGAAGATAACAGCACTAAACCTGTAATGGTGGTAGAAGAATTCTAACAGGCAATTAGCTTCAAGGGACTATTACATGCAGCAAATACTGGAACGCTGCCCCCTTAAAGCACTTAGTTTGCTGAATGTGCTATGCACTATTTATAATTAATTATGATATATCGATGGCAGTGGTATAGCTGTGTAGATTTTTATAAAGAGCTACTGCTTTTCCTGTTGATTTTCAAAAAGCCCCATGAGTTTAGTAAAGAAGGTATTATTACCATCTCGATGTTAAAGCTGAGGAATCAGGGGCTTGCCCTTGTTCCTAAGTGCCCTTGTATGCTTGCCATCTGTGCTTTCGTTGGTGGTTAACTCCAGCGTTTTAGTTCACCCACGGTGCCCAGGAGGTTGGGCAGACAGTGACCATGTGGCACTACCCTGGTTAAATGCGACAAGGCCCAGGAGAAGGGTTCCCGCTTCAGGAGTCTCGAGTCTGTGCTGGGTGCACAGGGATGGATGGGAGTGCTCAGCTGAGCCTCAGTTATAAGACGGGACACAGCCTTCTGCACTCTTCCCTCTTGAGAATTCACCCCAAATGGCTTTGATTGTGTTTGTCAGCTTCATCCAGTCCAGGAGATGAGATCATGCTTTTTGCTCTTGAAATGATAGTTCCTTGGGCGTGTGTGTAATAATTTGCAACACGGTGTTTCCATCCATTGGAAGGAGTCCATCAGTGATTACTTCGGGTCTTCTTTTTCCTTCACGTATTGATTTGCCTTGGTCTTGACCTTTATTCTTATTTCTCTAACTTCCCATTCCCCCTACCTTTCATTCTCAACAACTCAAACAGTGGATTTTTATTTATATTTTTCAGCAGGCAAACATTAGTTTTCAGTGGAATTTTATTGTGATCATCCAGCGTCCAGGTGGGGCACCATAATAAAACAATATCTCTTCTCAGTTTCACTTTCGATGTGATTCTGGGGGCCTTGAGGACAAGCCTATGTGATAGAATTGTTGCCTTGCCTCCCAAACTGGATCGTGTAGAACTTTTACAAATGAACTCCAAATGCAGCTGGAAAGCACGAGGTCTAAGGTATATGTCAGCGCTTTGGTGTCTGTGTGAGAAATATAAGGAAATAGATGCTATTATGTACCTGTGGTTTCTGGTTTCTCTTCCTGGGCAGATCTTTCTCTTATACCTCAGGAAGATCTCAAAGCCCATATTCTGTTGTCAAACCATGTCCTTGACTAGTTGTCCATCAGCAATGGAGGCCTCAGAGGTGATTAAGTAACCCCCCCCGCCCCCCCGCCCCCCGCATAAAGTTATGATCTAGTGCACTGTCTAGTAACTACTGCAGTATCAGTTGCTTTATATAAATAAAGATATTAATTTACCCCTGCAAAAATCTTTCTCAAGTAGGTGATATTATCTCTTATCATCTACATTTAAAAAAAAAGAGAGACTCAAAGAAATGAAATAATTTGTGTGGGGTCACCTCTGTTGTAAATTCCCCAGCCAAGATTCAGTCATGTCCTCTTCATTTCAGATTCCATATGGTTTCTATTATAGGACCACTTCCATGATTGGATTATTAGTTTGGAGATAAAACCCCTGTTTTATCCCTAAAAATCTCAAGGATAAATCCACTCCAGTTCTCTCTTGAGGCATTTCTCCTAGACCTCATTGACCAAAGAATGCTCCATTGGTGGAGATTATCTACAGATCAATTTTCTGCTGCTAGACTTCCTCCTTGGGGGCAAATCCTCCCATAAGCCTCTGCAGTGCTCTTCTCAGGGACTCCACAGAGGGTTCCTTGGCTGGAATGACCCTCTGCTACTCTATAGTCAGAATCTCCTGATATCACCCTCCACTAGAAGGACATGAGAGAGCATTCTGTTTCTGTAGACAAGGAGAATCAGACAGTGAACAAAAACAGAGAGAGCCTACCCACCCCCAAGTATTATCCTAGAACCTTCCAAATATGTAACAACTGATGTGGCCCATGCTAGAGACCCCATGACTCATTGCTGAGATGGTAGCCTGAGCAAAGGTGAGGAGACATGGTTGTGTTTAATATCCAGCCACTGAAGTGTTTTAAACATCAGGCATGATGACTTAACTCACAAGCTGAAGAGACAGGACAGGGTCAGACCTCCCAAACCCTACAGCAAGGGAGAGGTATAGAAAAAGCCAACTGCCTAATGCCCAGAGAGAACACTTGAGAAATGGGAAGGGAAAGGACATTTCTTTCTCATCCAGAGGGCCAAGAGCTGGGCAGATTTGGAGTTTAACCAGCCCCAGGCCTCCCGGTCCCATACCCTTTGGCTTTCTACACATGTAGCGATAGCTCTACTCTGAAGCGCTTTCAAGTGACTTGTGTGAGTATTTGTTTTGGTACCAAAAGCAAGTTAGGTGGATGAAAGAACTGAGTTCATAAGCCAAGTGGAGCTGGGGCGGCTGGGGCAGACTTGGTTGCGCTCTAGTTGTGTAAGAATGAGAAATGAGTGTTGCAAGAAGTCCTCTGGCTCTGAGCTCTGTCTTTTTATGTTTCTCTCCTCTGTCTGTTTTGGAAAAGATTTTGCACTGAAGCATTGAAGACTAAAGGAAATCTTCCCACTTGCAGATCAGGTTAGCTTGGGAGAACTGAGGATCTCCAGTGCAGATGTGGTTGTGGCAACTGCCACCAGAACCCTACTTGACCTTCCTCCCCATGACCTTTCTGACTTTGCTTCTTATTTTTCTTCACTTTCACCAGCTTGATCAACCTCCTTGCTGCTGCTGCTTTTCCTTCTTCTTCTTCTTCTTCTTCTTCTTCTTCTTCTTCTTCTTCTTCTTCTTCTTCTTCTTCTTCTTCTTCTTCTTCTTCTTCTTCTTATTTTTGAAGCTTCCGAATGTGCTTCTATTTTCAAGCCCTTAGCAATTGCTCTTCCCTCTCCTGGACCTCTGCCACAAGTAGCTGCAGGCTCCCTCCCATATTTTAAACTTGAGGTTTATGCACCTAAATAAAATCATACCCTCCACCCCGATTCCATTTTCCTTGCTGCATTATTGTCTAATTTATTATATATTATAATTACTTTCTTTATTTGTTTATTGTCTTTTTTTAAAACTCTATGAAGGTGGGGACTTTGTTATGTTCTCTACTATATTCTCAGAAACGAGATGGTGCTTAATAAGTAATAAATGGATTAATACCTAAATTAAACAATAAATGAATTAAAATAGAACAAATTAATATTCATTCAGTGAATAAATACAAAGACATTTCCTAGGACATAGTAAGCTGATTTGGCCACTTATCTTATCTCTGACTGGTCTTATATTTTGGTTTTGTCTCAGGTGAGATACATTTTGTTTAATAATTAACATTCTCTTTTAAAATGTACTTCTCATGGTTTTTTTGGAACTATGATTTCCCTTTTACTTTTCTCCTCTCACTTCTGCATCAAAGATTGAGGGGGGTTAGCTTGTTTTTACCAAATAGATTGAAACACTTGTGCTTAGCGGGAAGTATATTGGGTCTTCCCTACACTGGGTGTCCCCATATCTCAGATTTCAAGGATTAGCTTTACTGTGAATGGCAGAGATTTCAGGAGGAAATATCATGTTCTGGGTGACAACCTGGTAGTGGTGAACAGCACTGACTTTATAGCCTCGTTGCTGGGATTCAAATCCCAGCTCGGTCGTTTCCACACTGTGTGACCTGGAGCAAATTACTAAACCTCTCTGAGCTTCAGTTTCTACTTCTGGAAATTGGAGAAGGTGATGATTGTATTAATTATATAATCACATAAATTTCTCTGGGAAAGAAAATGTATTAATACTGGAAATGTATTGAGAACGAGGCCTAGCATATAAAAATCTTAAAAATTAAAATAATAGGTCACTTCCTTTTCCTACCTTTGGGCCATGAACAAGTCATTTGTCACCCTGAAGCTCAATTCCCCTATCTGTTGTAGGAAAGATTCAATTAGCTCTAATTCTGACTTTATCCACGCTGACATTCGAAATCTGAGGTGAGTTTGTCTCAGAGCTAGGAAGACAGATTGGTACTTCTGTTTTAATTTCATGTTTGCATTACTTCTGCCCAGGCCTTGAGGTTTCAAATGGATTATCCAGATTTCAAATCTACACACAGCCAGGCCCTTCTGTTTCGTGTGTGTGTGTGTGTTGCTTTTACCTGAAATGCTGAGCCAGTGCCCCCCTGAGTGTCTTAGAATACCCTGAAGATGACAGGCTTGGTCAGGTGGGGTCCTGGGGTGTCATAGCACCAGGGCCCTTTGGGTTGTTTGGGTTCCTGGCATTTCTAGGGGCACCCCAATGATGTATGTGACGGAAGGTGGGCCAAAGGTGAGGGGGTGATATGTGCCTCAGAAGGACTTTGCAAATGTCTTGGCCAGAAGTTCCCAGTAATCCTGGCCTGCAAATCCCTAGGTCAGGGACAGGCAAACCTATCCTCTAAACCAGCGGTTCTCAACCTGTGGGTCGTGACCATCGGGAAACACATATAGCATATCAGATATTTACATTACGATTCATAACAGTAGCAAAATGACAGTTATGAAGTGGCAACGAAAATAATTTTATGGTTGGGGGTCACCACAACATGAGGAACTGTATTAAAGGGTCACGGCATTAGGAAGGTTGAGAACCACTGCTCTAAATGGTGCAATTGAAGAACTGAGCCCAAAGTTCCAGGATCACAGCTCTTTACCTGTTCCCTCCTCAAGAAAACCTCCTGCAGAAACGGAATCACTGTAATGCCTGCTGGGCCTTCTGGTTTAAGGTAACAGTGAATTAACTGTCCACTCCCTACGGGGATGGAAAGGGGGCTGTACCTTAACCCATTTGCCCTTATGGATGAACTTAACTTCCTACCCTCACTCATGAGAGCCCACTGATTCTCCAATTCTCCTCATACAGCCCATCTTCCCCACTCAGATCATTTGTTTTATTTTTTTCAACCCCCCTACCCCCCATGTCCTGTTCACAGAAATAAAAGGGCCTTTGTTACTCTATACTGACTGTGACATGTGTGGCCTTTCAAAGCTGAATGTTGTTCAAATGGCAGGGACTGGGGCCAGCAAGCTATGCCAGGCTCTCCTCATCTTTACCCTTGGTGCCAATGCCCCAGCCTGTGCGAGCGAAGGCAAAAGGATCCCGGGAGGTTCTCCAGAAACCATCCTCTTCGTGGCTGCCATGCCAACCAGAGAGCAGGGAACTGTGGGCCAGTGCTGAGCCTCCTGACATGCTCCGCAGCTGACCTTCAGGGAGTTCTTAACCCCAGAGATACAACCGAGAGCGAATCTAAATGCCAGTGAGCGTGTCCAGTGATCAGTAGGTTTAACAGTCCTGACTTTGCCTTTTCCAGAAGTTGTCCCAAAGTTTATTCAGCTAGATTGATTTCCCAGGAGAAAGAAAAGAAGGGAAAGAAGTAGGGAATGAGGTAGGGAGAGAAGGAAGGAGAGAAGGAAGCATAGAATAGGTGCTCAGTGAACGTTTCTTTACTGGTGGATGAATAGCTGGCAAAAGCCATAACAAGATTGTTACTGATGCAAGAATGGGACCAATTTAGATGTCTTTGGGCAACGAAGTAGGAGAAATAAGCCATATGTTGTCACAAATGAAAGAAACATGGAGGATTGGGCTTTAATCTCTGCCTGCTGCTGTCTAATGGGGTGTGACCTCTGGGAAAAATCACTCACCACAACAGAAGTCAGGTTTCTACTCTGTTACATTAGGGAGTCAAGCAAGAGAGTATTTTTAACCCTGCTAATTCCATGAGCTGTTTGTTTCTTCATCTCCTCCACAAACTATTGTCGAGTATGTGTATCTTCTAGGCCCTGGGAATAGAAAAGGAAGAGGTTAAGGAGTTGAAGGCATTAAGAAATTTAAGACTTTAAGGAGTTATCCACAATACCATGTGAACAGGGTATCATGGCTGAGGGTGTAGGGGCTCTGATCACAGAGACTCCCGAGACCACAGGAACAGAGAGGATTGAACACCTATAAATGGGTCCCACACACAGCTGGCACATGTAACAGGTACAAAACCACTGATTATAATGCACACAATTGTGTCATTAGAGAACTATGTTCTCATGAAAACATGGTTTTATTTCAGAGCGAAGTAAAATGGAAATCATCGCATGGGACAACTTTTTTTTTTAGAATACCACTCTTTAATTTAAAAACTCTTCACTTGTTCCTAAATACTTAAACCTCTATTCAGGCCTAACCTTTTTTTTGAAATTGTAGATCACTGAGATAGAAATACAGTGTATGCAGACAGAATGCTGAATGCTGCCTTCAAACCTGGCTTTGTCCACGTTCATTTCCAAAATCTTGACTTTAATGGCTAAGTAGAATAGTGTATTGTGCAGCTGGCTCAGATTACAGTGTGAGGGGCTGGTGGTTAAATATTCAGGAAATTTTCATGCCAGTTTCAATTGTTGGTAACTTCAAATTGGCCCTGATGGGAGTATTTACTCACAGAAATCAGCAAACAGTACAAATGGAAGCTCCTTTCTTTCTTTTCAGAGAGCTAGTTTACCAGCCGACCACTGGGTTAAAACTCACTGGTGCAGGTACTAGTTAATACCCAGAGGAATTTTTCACAGCAAATGTAAGGAGAAGAATTAGAGCAGTACATGAAAATAATCCAGGTACTAGAGCCCCAAATAAACCCATGCATATATGGTCAACTACTACTTGACAAGGCAGCCAAGAATAGTCAATGGAGAAAGACAAGTCTCTTCATAATTGGTGCTGGGGAAATTGGATGGTTAGATCCCTCAGAAACATGAACTCAAAATAGATTAAAGCCTTCAATGTAAGAACAAACAGGCTAAAACTCCTAGAAGAAAACACAGAAAAACAGCTCCTTGACATGGGTCTTGGCAATATTTTGTGGGGGGATGTGATGCCTAAAGCACATACAGCAAAATAAAAAAACAGACAAGTGGGTTGACATCAAACTTAAAAGGTTCTGCCCAGCAAAAAAAAAAAAAAAGACTGACAAAGACAACCTATGGAATGGGAAAAATTGCAAAGATCTCTCTGATAAGAAGTTAATATCCAAAGTATATGCAGAACTCACACAACTCAACAGGAAACAAACAAATAATCCAATTTAAAAATGGGCAAAGGACCCAAATGACCTTCTGCCAAAAAAGATATACAAACTGCCAATGGATACACAAAAAGGTGCTGAATATTCCTAATTATAAGGAAAATACAGATCAAAACCATAATGAGTTTTAACCTTGCACTTGGGAGAATGGCTATCATCAAAATTATAGGAGACGAGAAGTGTTGGTGAGAGGATGGGGAGAAATGGGAACGCTTTTGCACTATCGATGGGCATGTAAACTGTTGTAGCCACTGTGGCAAAAGCAGGGTGGAGGTTCCTAAAGAAATTAAGAAGAGAACTATCACACCCAGCAATTCTACTTCTGGGAATATATTGGAAAGAAGCGAAAACACCATGTGAAAGAGATGTCTACACCCTCATGTTCATGATTGCCAAGACATGGAAGTAACCTAAGTGTCCACCAATGGATGAATGGATAAAGAAGTTGTGATATAATAAGTTGCAATATATGAATAACATAAAAATAATCTCATTCGTATACCACCTAAAATCATCCCATATATTATGTATACAATGAAGGTAGTAAATGAACAGTGTAGGTAGTAAAAAAAAAAAAGTAGTCTTCAGTGTCTTTTCCATAAGGAAAAATAATCACAAGGGTTATGGTACATTTGCCAGAAGGAGGTGTCACTGTATCACATACTCATTACATACATGTAATTGTGTATACAAGTGCATTAATTACATACCTATAATAACTCATTTAATCATTGTAAAATCTCACAAGGAAAGTATATTCATATTCCAATTTTACAAAGAAAGAAACGGAAGCTAAGAGAGTTTAAATACCTTCCTCAAAGTCAGTGGCAAAGCAAGAATGAAATCCAGAAAACTAAGCTCTTGCCTCTGTGACCTTTATCAAGGACTACCTTCCATGGCTATCCTTGGCCACACCCGCTAAAACCAAAGGTCCATACACAAGGTACCAGGGTTGCTCCCGTGATCCTAAATCTTGGAGACCTTGGAAGCTATCCCCTAGAAATAAAAGCCATGTAATTCAGAGTCTGTATTTGTGATTACAGTATTACAGATTTGATTCCCCAAAATAGTGAATGTTCACTACTGGGTTGAATAAATTGTTATACTTATACCAGGGAATGTAGGCAGTCTTCTAAAAGAATACATTCAAATTAGGAAAGATAATTTGGAGGGATTTCCATGGGGCATTGATGGGTAAGGAAAGACAGATGTGGACAAAAAATGGGCAGTCCTCCCATTTTATAAAATACACATTGAAGGTACCCGCTCACCTGCCAGCCGGGGTGCTGTGAGCCTTGAAAGCACACGTGCTCCCCAAGTGTGGGAGCTGAGGTTGTGTAATCTGTGCTCCCCACGAGGTCCTGTCAGCCTGCCCTTTGCATTTGCTCGAATAATCCTTTGCAAATTTCCATTTGTTTATTCATCATCTCTTTTCAGTCTGCGAGAGCGTTCTTTTCAAAAATCTCCCCCCCCGCCCCCCCCCCCCCCAAATCTGTGTGTCTTTCGGCTTTCCTACAAAAGTTTCAGATTTTATGTAGTCAAATATGTGCCTCTCTTCTTTTTTAAAAGCTTTGATTTTTTTCAGGCTCAGGTCAAAAGTTCAGGCAAAGAAAAACCAAATCGATCCAAAGAAAACATGGGTGGAAAGGAGCCTTTCTTCCTAACAAGACTCAGAACCTAAAATAATTTCCCATGAGCGCCAAGGCCTGACTGTCCCCCATGACACCCTGGAGCCCCTTCCAGGCAGCAGCAGCAGGAGGCTTTGCTGCTTAAGTGTTTTCCTCCCCAGCCACGCTGAGCCCTTCCATTCCAGCCCACCAGCAGCCTGTGCCGTCACTGGGTTCGCTTCTGAGTGGACTGTGGGAAAGGAAGGTGGCAGAGTTGCATTGCATTAGCATACTGATAGCACAGCAGCTCCTTGGATTTTATTATCCTAATTAGATGGGCATCAGGTTATATTTATAGCTCAAATCTTCATCATCTCCCATTACTCTCCTGGATTTTTAAAAATCCCACATGCCTTTGACTCAAGGTAGATTCTTAATTTGGCTTTCTGCCTATTATTTGGTCTGTTTGCTGGATTCCTCCTCTCTTTGAACTTAGGGCTGTATTTAATGGGCTTGTCAAACATATAGTTCATGTAATGTTTCTCATAACGCTCCCCTGGGGCCTCCTGAAGAAGGGGAAAGCTGTCTGGGTCTCACTCCCCTCATTTAAGCCTTGAAGCTGTCCATTCACTCCTGCCTCCTCTCTCCTCACCCCAACATGACTTTGACATTGAATCCAGTCCACAGAGATATCTGCACCAGTGTCTCTTCTCCCAGGTTCCAGGTTCAGGTCCTGGTCACATCCTCATCTCTGATTCAGACTTTCCTTATAGTATCAGCACTCAGCGAATCCCCATTCATCTTACTTCTTGTGCCAAAGATGCCTTTTTAAAAAATACATCTCTTGCCGTTACCTTTGCAAGACCCCCCAGTGCTTGGAGGATAAAATCCAAATTCCTTGGTGTGGCACCCAAATGGCTTGGTTTTCTGACCCCGATGTACCTCTGCAATTTTATCCTCATTGACTCTTCCATCGACAATTAGAAATACCCTAGTGTGATGAGGGTTGGTCAAGGGGTGAGATGAAGCAAACTCACGCCCTGCTTTCCACCATCAAAATTTCTTAATAGGCCCGGCCAGCATGGCTCAGTGGTTGAGCATCGACCTATGAACCAGGAGGTCATGGTTTGATTCCCAGTCAGGACACATGCCCAGGTTGTGGGCTCAATCCCCAGTGGGGAGCATGCAGGAAGCAGCCGATCAATGATTCTCTCTCATCCTTGATGTTTCTATCTCTGAAATCAATAAAAATATATTTTGAAGAAAAAACAAAGATTTCTTACTAGGACTGCACTTGCCCTTCCTGTTGCCTGGAAGGCCCATTTTCTGTCTCTGAGGTTAAATGTATTTAAAGCAAAACTTGTGAGGCCTCCTCTCTGAAGCTTTGTTAATGTTAGCAAAAATTAATTTCTCCTTCTTTGAAGCTGTTTAGTCATTTGTAAAACCCTAATTTCAGCATTTGCTTGTATCTTAGTGAATTCATGTGTTGCTTTCCCTTGACTGATTATAACATCTTTGAAGGCAGACCCAACATCACTGTTATCTTTGTAACTTTAGCCCATAGCACATGGAGGGGGGTTGTGAGTCCAATTTTGTGGAAAGAGCAAGTGAAGGAGGTTGGAGGAGGGAGAAAATATGGTATCACCTTAAATAAGTACCTCTCTGGGCTGTACCCTTGTTTCTCTGCTTCTTGCTTTGCTTTACTTATTTATTTCCTTATTTATTTAAAACTAGAGGCCTGGTGTATGGATTTGTGCAGGGGGGTATGTGGGGTTCCTCAGCCTGGCCTGCGCCATCTCTCAATCCAGGACCCCTCGGGGGATGTCCAACTGCCGGTTTAGGCCTGATCCCTGCAGGGCCAGGACTGCGGCTAACATACATAGTCTGTGTTTCTTTTGCTGTGCTTCATTAAGATATTGATCATAACCCTCCTACGTGTTCCCCGTCTCAGGAAACAGAAATAGGTTTAAGGGAAAGAGGAAAAGGCTGAGATCCTGGCCAGCTTAAACCAGGAGCACCAGGGAATGGGCAGAAACCAGAATGGAGGGTTTATGGAGCAAAGCACACTAGAGCAACGATAATATATTATAACATATATAATATGATTATACATAGATCACATATTACTATCAATATAATTAGCAATGGAAACCATTAATGAGATTAGTAGAAGACAGCCAGGATTGAAGGCATTTGATGCCCTGCTGAGAACCAGCCGAAGGAAGAGAGTTCACAGAACTGGCACCTCTGCAGGTCTGCTCGGCTCGCATTAAGCACTGCAGCACCTGAGCAGGTGACTTCGCTGGGTGATGAGTGACAGCTTAATCTATAAGAATGCCCAGAAACAGCAAATTTGAAAACAAACCAAACATACACTTTATAAGGAAAGGGAAATGTCATTCTGAACTCCACTGCACAGTTTCCCTGAAGCTTCACCAACCCCATAATTAGATGATGCCTAAATGAATGAAACACTAATATTAAATATTATGGGGAATTTACTGCCGATTGTGCCGTACCTCCTATTTATATTCCTGGTCTAACTTGTCTCTTTTATTTTAATGGCGAATGTGTATGTATGTATGAATGTGTGTATGTACTTTAGAAATTCCCATTAGGAATTAATTCTGATGTCTTAATAGGTTAACCTGGCTGGTACCTAATATAATTTATTTTTAAAAATGAAACTGCTACTATTGCAAAAATCGTCATGGGTAGTCTTTCCTGATATTACTCTAGAAATCTCCCTCTATGAGACTGCAGGCTTCCTAAAGGCCACTCTCTGAGGATTCTGGGAGAAAGCTTGCCAGCACAGCGGCTGTGAAATCAGGCCAGGACAGTTGACCCTTGAACAACACGGACTTGAACTGTGTTGGTCCACTTACATGCAACATTTTTTCAATAAACATACAGTAGGCCCTCAGTATCCTCGGGGTTCGCATCCCCAGTTTCAACCTACCCTGGGATGGAGAAGGCCAAGTGTATGCATTACTCTATGCCATGTTATCTCAGGGAGTTGAGGATCCGTGGATTTTGATGTCTGCACAGGGTCTTGGAAACAACCCTCCTTCGATACCGAGGGACAATAGCTAAGTTTTGGAGGAGGAGTGGAAGTTACCTGTGAAGGGTCAGCACCCCTCAACCCCCATGTTGTTCAAAGGTCAACTGTACATTTCTATAGGATCTCTCATAGACAAAGGATGGGACTCACATCGACCTGAGCCTTTTGCACAGTCTGAAGTAATAGCCTTTTCATGCCATCAGCCTTTGCGCACCTTTCCTGCCCACGTTCCCGGGCAAGCAAGAGGAATTCCTCTAGTCTAGGAAGATGGACAAGCATCAGCTCCCATGCTGGGGCTGGTTCAAAGGCCCGGGAACTGATTGCCACCTAATGCTTAGTGCATTGAGATCCTCTGAGATACAGTATCAGCAGGCTCTTTCATATTGACTTTTCTGAAGAATTGTGATTCCAGCGATTGCATTGCCTCCAGGACACAAACCTTCTAAGGAAACTTGGCCATGCTTCCCCAAAATGCAAAACTGGGTCTGGCTCACGGGAGCACTTGAAGGTGGAGCATGAAGGAGGACAGTCAAGCCTGGAGCTCTTCACCTTGATGGTCACTTCCTGCCTGGCAGAGAGGAGACAGGGTTCTTTGTGTCTCATCAGGATTGTCCTGGTATTTTTCTAACAGATTCCGAAAGGCCAGACCCCTTCTGACAAGTGCCAGGAGAGAATGGATGACAGCATTTCCTGTCACCTCATATTGGGAGTGCCTGCCCACACTTGGGTTCTATTTCTGTACTTGTGGTTGCTTGTCTGTCTGGGACGCTGAGGCTTCTGCTCTCTCCCCGTTCTGCCTAACAATCCTTTTTCCTGTTCTGTGAAATGGTTCATGTTTGAATTCAGAGTGTCCTTTGTTGTAGCCCACTCTCTGGAAACATGTTTTATTGAGCTCCCTTGAGGGTTCCTTACGTTTTATGAGAAGTTTCTTTTCTGATCATCTTTCAGTAATAAAAATTTATATATATTTTTATTGATTTCTGAGAGGGAAGGAGGAGGATAGAGAGATAGAAACATCGATGATGAGAGAGAGCCGGCTGCCCCCTGCACATCCTTTCCTAGGAATCTAGCCTGTAACCCTGGCATGTGCCCTGACCAGGAATCCAGCCGTGACCTCCTGGTTCATAGGTTGATGCTCAACCACTGAGCCACAATGACTGGGCTCAGCAATCGACATTTGACTAGAAAATTCCCCATATAAATCCGATAGGTTTTCTGGAGTGCCAGTGACAAAGGCTTCTGTCTGTTACTCCCCCAAACCTCTTCCCCTTCGGCTCTGGGAAGTGTGTTGCAGGAAGCCACTGTGCCTGCTCCCGCGGGACTGTATTGGCAGGTGCAGCAGAGCTGAGAAGCGGAAAGGCAGTGGCTTCAGGACCTGCAGTCATGTTGAGTGGGTAGAGGTCCATTGCTAATGATAGTGGCAGTAATTAAATTAAAGAAGAGCTGTCAGCTACAGTTCTCTCTCTGTTCTTTAAAAAACAACTTTTCTCTCCTTTCAGGTGCCCTTTTTATGTGCTTGAAAAACATTCTAATTAAGGAAATCTCACCTGATGTTTTTCTCTTAGTAAACACTGAGAGAAAAAACGTCACTAAAAATTACAGTAATGTTTTTCAGTGTGATAGAGATAAGATGGAGATGATTATGTCTTTCCTTCTCTCTTTGCTGCTACAACGGACTATTAAAAATGGCCTTTTCCAACAGACTTCTTGTTTGATTTCCTTGTTTTTAATGTCTTCTTTCCTTCTTTTATTTTTTCTGTTTTCTCCTTTCCTTTCTTCTTCCCTCCTTCCACTGAGCGAAGCTTATTTATTTCACTTAAACCCAGGATTGATAGTTGGGATGCTTTAGAATGATGACATAGAATTATAGGTTATTGTCCAAAACATTCAAAGCGTCATTCTTCCGTAAACTTCTTCTTTTTAAAAAATGAGTTATAACAAATACAGACGAGAGCACACATTATAAGTAAAGCTTAAAGAATTTTTTGAAAGATACACGTACCTATACAACCGAACAGAGACGTGGGGTCATATGGATGTGTTTATTATGTGTTTGAGCCTCTTATAGACAGGAAGAGAAGTGTGCTATAGGAAGGTACTATTCAAGTTGCATTTGGTGACTTGGTGGAGTCTTTCGCTGCCTCTCACCAGGGCAGTTGGGTCCCTGAGGGTGTTTCAAGGCATCTCCTAAGCTCAGAGTTGTTAGCCTGAATGTTGTTGCTTCTTCTCGGATAAATCCTGATGTCGCTTCTCTCCACCGTCCATTTTCTCTTCCTCACACTGCTGACACCTATCGCTCAGACTTTGGGCTGCTTTCTGGCATTGTTATGTGGGGAAATTAATAAGCACCATCATAAAGTGCTTTGACATTCTAAAGTGCTCGAGAACTGCTTAATGATGATAGAATTATCGTGGAGCTGTCTGCTTCCAATCACAGCTTCAGAGGGAGTCTGGGTGGAATTGACAGCTCCGGTAGGTGAAGTTTAAAGTCTATGAACTGTCAGGAGAGCAGGGATCGGGGGTGGGACCGGCAGCCTTCCCCTGGCTGCTTCTGTCTGGGTTGCCTAGCTGAGTTGTGACATACCTTGTCTTGAGCAGGGGATGCCATCCTCACCGTCTGCTCAAGGTCGGGTGAGGATGGCCAGTGTATTCCTGGTGCGGTTTTGCCTGCATAGACTCCAGGTGGCTCCACCAAAGGAACCAGAAGGAGTAATTGATGTATGTGTTCCAGCATCTCTACAGAGTTGAGATGAGAGCCTGTCATTTCCTAAGGCACATAAACCAGTTAAAAAAAAAAGTGAGGGGACAAAGTAGTACAAATTAGTAGTGACAAAGTAGTCACAGGATATAAAGTACCGCATAGGAAATACAGTCAATAATAATGGAATTAATTTGTAGACTGGTATTTTTCTAAAGTTATGCCTGTAGGCTAAAGTCACTTCGTATTTCTTGGCATTTCTCTACATGGACTGTTTTGCCTCCTTATCACTCCCTTCAAGGTTCTTACATATCTTTTTTTCATCTCAACAGATGGCCTTGGCCCAAGTTCACAGGTGAGATGGTCAGGTGTAAATTCTCTCAAATTTCTCACTTATCTCCCAGGTACAGATGGACCTGCATTCTTACCCACCTCGCTTCCTTCCTCCCGCCTCATCCAAAAAGGTGTTGGTCCCTCATTGTGTTTGCCCCTCATTCCACTACTGCATGCGAACTTCACTCCATGAATTAACCCATAAGCCCTGTTTTATTTTCACAATCATATCTTTGGTCATTTTCTTAAAAAAAAAAGAAAGAATATGCTCAGGCCTCTGCCATCTTTGCAAAAATCTGCTCCCTTAACTGCGCACTCCACGTTTCGGGCCATCTCTCTTTCTCCTTCACAAGCCCCCTGAATAAAACCGTAACCTACACTCATGGTTCTCAGGCCTCCTCAAGCCACAGCACTTGGCTTTGTTATGCCCCGGTCCACTCACATTCCCTTCACAGAAAGTAACACAGCCGTCCGGTGCCCACTTGCACTTCCCTGATCTGACTCCCTCTGAGTTCATGTTAGCACCTCTTCCTTTTGCGCTTCAAAACTCCAAAGTCTCCCAACAATGTTTGCAAAAAAAAAGTACATTTATGTAATTATTTGATGAATATTAATCTCTCCAATTGTACTGTGTATTCAGTAGAGGGAGAAGTCGTGTCTTTTTAGTAAACATTTTAACCCTGTGCCTAGAGCAGCCGTGGGCAAACTATGGCCTGCGGGCCGGATCCGGCCGTTTAAAATGAATAAAACTATTGAAATAAAAGACCATACCCTTTTATGTAATGATGTTTACTTTGAATTTATATTAGTTCACACAAACACTCCATCCATGCTTTTGTTCTGGCCCTCCGGTCCAGTTTAAGAACCCATTGTGGCCCTCGAGTCAAAAAGTTTGCCCACCCCTGGCCTAGAGCAACTACAAGCCCAGCAGTTTTGATGTAATTGCGTGAATGATGGCTTTCATAGGAAAAGTCACACCATTCTTTCTCCTGGTACTTCTCCTAGTGTTTCTCTTGCTTTTCTGGGCTCGCCTTTCCAATTTCACTCCTCGCTTACCCTTCGTACGCTGTTGTTTTTCAGGGCACCATTTAGCCTCTCGTCTCATTTTTAATAGTTTGCTTCTACAGTCTGTTCTGTGGCTGTGGTTTTAGGTGCTAACTCTCTCCTAAGCTTTAGATTTATTTACCCAGTTTCACATGTGATGGTTTCTTTTGAGTTGCCACAGAAATCTTACATTCATTTCTACAAGAGCTGATGTCATGGTCTCTCTCTCTATCTTCATTCTAGTTCTGTCTTACAGTCCAGATCATGGCTATCGGCATAATGCGCCCTGCCAAAGCCGGAGGCCTGGGTGTCACTTTCACTTACTCCCCATTCCTGTTCTCCGTGTCACTGCTGCTACCACCACTGGTAATTCTACCCGCATAACAGGTTTTTAATTTGTCCTCTCCTGACCATTCCCACTGTTACGATCATTATAATTTCTAGCTTGAAAAATAGTTTTCAAGGGGAGGCCAGGGGATTGTCAAGGGTGGGGGTGGGGGGGGAGGAGACATATGTAATAACCTTTGTAATATTTTAAGCAACAAAACTAAAAAAATAAAAAATAAATAAAATAAATAGTTTTCAGTAGGTCCCCCTGTCTCCAAACTTGCCACCACCAATTTATTTTCTATAATGCCATCAAGTGTTTTTCTGTAGCAATATATAACTTCTTGCTTTGAAACACTGGCAATAAGGACACACTGAAAGGTTGCTAAGTACTTTCTGTAAGAAATACAGAGCACTTCGTGGCATGCAGGTCCAGCAATCACTTACCCCGCCTGTCTCTGCCCTCTGTCCCCACCGCACCCTGGCCAGCTGCTCGCAGGCCCTTGGGCATTCTCACACTTCTCTTCTTTGCACCGGCTGCTTCCTTAGCCCTAAAAGGTGCGCATTATTGCCCAACAAGCGTGGCTCAGTGGTTAAGCATCCACCTATGAACCAGGAGATCATGGGTCGATTTCTGGTCAGGACACATGCCCAGGTTGCAGCTCCATCCCATGTGGGGCATGCAGGAGGCAGCTGATCAATGATACCCTCTTATTATTAATGTTCTATCTCTCTCTCTGAAATCAATAAAAATATATTTTAAAAAATTTAGGAAAAGAGGCCCACTATTGTCCCTATCCAATTGTCCTCCTAAAAAAAAGTCTTTTGGGCCGAAACCGGTTTGGCTTGATGGATGGAGCGTCGGCCTGCGGACTGAAGGGTCCCAGGTTCGATTCCGGTTAAGGGCATGTGCCTGGGTTGCGGGCACATCCCCGGTGGGGGATGTGCAGGAGGCGGTTGATCGGTGTTTCTCTCTCATCGATGTTTCTGACTCTCTCTCTCTCCCTTCCTCTCTGTAAAAAAATCAATAAAATATATTTAAAAGAAAAAGAAAAACTCTTTAAAAAAAAAAAAGTCTTTTGGCTTCATAATTTGGTTAAAGCATCATCAACTCAGGAGAGACTTTTCTTTGCGACCATGTATTAAGTGCCTTCCTTTCCTCACAGAGGTCTCTGGTTCTGCTTTTACTTTAGTGATTATCACATTGTTCTCCAACTCTGTTTACTTCTCTGCTCTTGGGATGGACCATGAACAATGTAAAGGCTGAGACGACAGCCCTAACCAGTTTGGCTCAGTGGATATAGCGTTGGCCTGCAGACTCAAGGGTCCCAGGTTCGATTCTGGTCAAGGGCATGCACCTTGGTTGCGGGCACATACTCAGTAGGGAGTGTGCAGGAGGCAGCTAATCGATGTTTCTCTCTCATCGATGTTTCTAACCCTCTATCCCTCTCCCTTCCTCTCTGTAAAAAAATCAATAAAATACATTTTTTTAGAAAGGCTGAGATTACAGATCCCCAATTACATGACGTTCACCATGTACTATGGACTTAATGCATGGATAGCAAATGGCTTTTGAACTTTGCATATTAGTGTTTGCAGTATAAACTAACTGGGCCATTTTCCCTTTCACGCCTTTTAACTTTGGGGAAAAAATAATAATTTGTACAAACTACAGTTGTTAAGAGAATGAACACATACTCCACTGTTGTTGCGTTGTAGGAAGTGTGTGCTGGACATTCCATCACAGTCACCTCAGGAAGTTCTTAACCAGACACACAGGACTCATTCTTTCCTGGGTGTGCAGGCTTCGCTCGATGCTCCTGAGTTATGGTTCTGCATCAGTGGCAGAGCTGTACCTCCCAGATGGTGTCCTTCACCATCCTCTGACCTGCCTTGTCCAACCACCGGGGGGGCGTGTGCTTAGGGAATAGAGAGAGCCCCATTGTTACACTGGCCCCAGATAATCCACTGTGCCTAAAAGTACCTACAGGCTAATTGTAAAGACAGTTGAATGATCCAAGTATTTGTGCATCCCCATTTCTCATCTTTCCCAGTGGTACAGACAGGTGAGAATTGGCTAAGATTAAAGCTACACATTGTTTTATAGCCACATACTCAAGGAACTAGAGGAGGGGGTGTCTTTAAAATTTAGAAGACAGAGTGTCCTTAAGATCTGACTAGCACTTCAGTAGTCACCTTTTATGCAATAGTATAGACTTTGGGACCAACCACGTAAAATCATGAAGAAGATAGGCATTCGAGAAAGTTCCCCAAATGCTCCTGAGCAGTCACTGGGGCCTGACTGCTGGTTGCCGGGCAGGCTGCACCCCGTACCTGTTCAGAAACGCACTCCTTGCTGCCGTATTAACGTATTGGCCTCGATCATGTTAGTGGCTAACAATACTAATAACTAGCATTTATTGAGCGTTTGGCAAATGTTCAGGGCATCGCATGGATGATCTCATTCCGTTCTTTCAGGCATTACCTCAGCCCTTCCAGATATGTCCATACATTGTAATTTCTGTGGGTTTTTTTTCTTCCACATGAAGAAATCAGATATAAAAGATTAGGTAACTGGGCTAAGGGCAGTCCTCTGCAGAAGGGCAACGCTGGAATTTCCAGCCACGTGGTCTGACTCTGAAGTCAGACCCTGCCCGCCATGTGATAACCAGCTGTGTACACTGGGCACGCCCCAGCCATGTCCCCTGCATTCGGACTGCCAGAGCCTGGGTGTCTGTGCAGAAAGGTGGAGGCCACCCTCTTACCACTGGAGCCCACTGAGTCCCCAGGGCCAGGTCTGAGGGCTGGGAGTTGCTGTGTCCCCGCCGATGACAGGGCGTGGGATGCACACACCACAGCTCTGTCCTGTCTCCGGTGGGACAACCAGCGGAGGCGTGTGTTACGTTGGTTCCCCGCGTTCCCCAAATGGCAGCAAGTGGCAGGGGCTGCAGCGGGTCCCTTCCTTTCAAGTCTCAGGGCCCTGCACCCCCACAGGTGTTTTTCTTTACGTCCCAAAGGACCTGTCCTGTGTCCTCATCTCCGTGTCTGTGAAAATCCAAACTGAAGCCATCGACTTGCGGCGCTGCCCGCCCAGGTCCCCTGCAAGGACTTCCAATGGCCCAAGAGAGCAGGGCGGAGACCCACGGGCCGGAAGCCTGTGGGCAGGTCTGGCTTCTCTGTCTGCTCAGCCAGCTGGCCCTGCCTTCCCGGGCCTGTCCGCGTGACCTGCTTTCCTCCCTTTCTCGGAGCAGAGGCCTGGTCCCTCTGCAGGGCCCTCTCACCTGGCCCTGAACGCATCTGCAATAAGCCACCCCATTCGCTCCATTGCACCTGGGAGGATGAACGGTTCTCACCTCTTGTTCCCTGGATCAAGTTGTTTGGCAGCTGGTTATTGCAGCAAAAATAACTGCAGGTGAAGGTGGCACAGCAGCCCTGCTCCGTTCAGGGCCGCTCCCTGGAAGCCCGGCCCACACATTTTCCAAGAAAGGCTCTCTCCATCCCCACAGCAAAGCCCTCTTCAACTCACCTCTTTTAGCGTATTTGCTGAAAGCCCTCTGAGGTTTGGTACTGTGCTAGATACTCTCTGGCCTTGTAACTGGTGTTAGGAAACAGTTACTCTGCAGAACATTGTGTTTGCTGTGAGCTCTGGATTCCTACCTCACAGGCACCGAGGGTTCACCAGAAGGTCTTTTCTCCAGACAACTGCCTGCAGCAAACAGATGATGAGTACCCCCTCCCCTTGCACGGAGGTCCAGGGAAAGAGAAAGACAAAGAAAAAAGCAAGCAACGGATGCAGTGTGAAATTTATGGTGAATGTATTGATGGCTTTTGACTCTTTTTTTTTAAAACTCTCTTTTAATGTATTCTTATTTCTTTGGCGTCTAGAACTTGGGAAGAGTCCCAGATATTCGGTGGCACTTTAAGGTTGGGTGAAAAAAAAAAAAATAACCAAACAAATAACAACAATAATTAAAAGAATCACAAGAACTTGTAACATTCCCTCTCCGAAATTAATTAGCCTGTAGGTCGCCTCTCAACCATGCTCAGTTGGCATTTCTTGTGTGTATAGAACGGTTATGCACAAATTGCACTGAGAATACTGTTATGGGATAAATCGTGTCCTCCCCATCCCCCCCCCCCCCCCCACCCCCAAGTCCAATGCTGAAAACCTAGCTTCCAGCACCTTAGAATGTGGCTTATTTGGATATAGAGCCTTTAAAGAGGTAAGTAGGTAAAATGAGGTCTTTAGGGTGGGCCCTCACCCAATCGGACTGATGTACTCATAAGAGGAGGGGAAAATACCAGGATGAACACAGAGGAAAGACCATGTGCAGACCCGTGAGAAGGTGGCCATGCAAGCCAAGGGGAGAGGCCTCGGGAGAAGCCAAATGTGCTGACACCTTTATTTTGGCCTCCTTGGCCTCCAGAACTGAAAAAAGGAATCTCTGTGGTTTAATCCACTCAGTCTGGGGTGTGGTTATGGCAACCTCGCAAAGTAATGTCAATACCTGGATTAGACTCACAGCTGTGTCATTTCGTTTATTTTAGTTGATCTTTAGAAGATCACTTTGTCCCGGAAGCCAGCTTCCTATCTGGTGATGATATCACCCCCTAAAGCCTGCTGTTGACAGGACATATTTGCAAAATGGGCCTGAAGGTGCCCAGCGCACAGGGTTTTCACATGGATGTTTATGACATGTTTGGTGATTTATTTTCTGGAAGTGAGAGGAGGAGGTAGAATCCATTTTTTTATTTTTATTTTATTTTTTTTACAAGTTAGCTGCCATATAAGCCTCAAACATTTATGAGGGCTAATTAAAAATATATGACTCAAAGTGTGAAAGTGGTGATCAATAGAGCTTACAATATTACAGGAAAGGATGCTCTGGGGGTCCACAGGAAGGCCTTCTGAGGATGAGCCTGTAGGAGAAATGGGACTAGAGGTGGCAACAGACGGAGGAGTGTGTGCTCAGAACCACATCACTGGGGGCAGTGAGGAGGTCCACAGCTTGGAGGATGACCACATTGGTCCCATAGGAAGTAAAGGTGTGCTTCTCAAGGCCGTTGGGGATGCCCAGCTCTGCTCTTGGATTTGAGGAAAGGTATGCCCTTGGAGAGAGTGTAGCATTGAGAAGGAAGTTGCGCTATATTACCTGGGACTTCTTTCAACTCCAAGTTTCCCTATCGTGGCTAAAAAAACAGAGTGAGGGCTAGTGTGGCGTGTTGAAATGTTCAGACTTGTATGAATGGGAACAAGTACATTTAACTGATTTATGATGCAACATATGATGGTAAAACACGCCCCAATATGATTCCTCCAACACTACCCTGGCGGAATCTGGCAAGGAGGCGGGTTAGGATCTCAGTGGAAAGAGGAGCTTAGTTCTAGTCTCTGGCTCCACCATTTACCGGTTGTGTGACCTTACAAATATGATTCCATTTGTTTATTTTCATGCATGCACTCAGTCATTGGAAGGCAATGCATTGTATGCTTTCTATCTTCCAGGCACACAATTGAGGGGTGTGGAAAACGTTGGTGAATCGTTTCTGATTTCATGTATCTAACAGCCTAGTGTTAGTAACAGAGAAAGTACTAGTAGTGGATAATACGGGAACTAAAGGAGGAATAAAACTAGTTTTGGGGGTTCAGGGAAGACTTCCTTGGGAAATAATATCAAGGTTTCCCAGAGTGAAGGGTGTCAAATGGGCACCTAAACATGAGCTCTCCTTTCTCCATCTATTGGAAATAAAAGAAGGGAGTGTGTTTTCCCTGTTTACTTCATCTATTTTCTATGAGGACAAATAAGATAAATGAATGGAAATTGTTTGTAAGTCTCCATATAGAGTATTATGCTTTAACAGAGCTTAGTGACTGATTCAATTTGGAGGGAATGGTCATGAGATAAGTCATAGCAGGCTTTAGTTTTCAACCTGGGCACATGAAAGATTTGGGGTTCTTTCAAATTCTTTGTAATTAATTGTCTTACTGGTCTGTTGGGTGAGAAAAAGGTGCCTTGAAAAGAGCGATGCCGGACACGTTGGCTTTTGAGGTATCTGCAGATATACGATGGAGGCAATTAAAAACATAGGCCCGAAAGGTAGAGTTCGGCTAGAGAAAGAGAAATTATCAGCATAAAGGTGACACTTAGAGCAACTTAGTGTTTAGATAAAGACACGCAAATGAGCTTTGCTTATCTCGTATTTTTAAAAGAATGTTAAAACGCGGACATTTTTTATTTCCAATTCCAGGCCTGGTGGGCTGGCTGCTGGCTCTTTTGGTCTGTGATGGGGTACTTCTAAGCTGCAGAATTGAGGTCAGGTGGGGAGCCCAGAGACCATAATACTGGTGTCAGGTTTAGTGAGCCGGCGGGTAAGGATTTGTAATCTACTAGCTGAGGAATTGTGGGTGAGCAGAAGAGAGCAATTGATTGAGCCTTGGTGGGCAGGAATTAAAATAGTTGAGGGTTGATGAATAAAACATCACACGTAGACATCCTTAGCATGAGACAGAGGTGCAGGGGAGTCTGGGTTTTGCATCCCCGAGGTCCAGGGCTGTGGGTAGGCAGGCGTCTCTAGAGAACCCGCATTTACGGGAAGGAAGCGCAGGAGACAGAGGCTCCGGGAGGAAAGGCAGGTTCCGCAGGAGGCCTCGCAGGGAGCGTCTGATGCTTTGGTTGGAGCCATTTCCAGTTATTCAGTGTTTGAATCTCATCATTTCCTTGATTCAGCAAATCAAAGCTATTTTTGCCCTCGAGGGCAAAATACCTCATTTTATTTTCTTCTCCATAATTAAGTCATTTCTTAATTAGTAATGTTCAACTTCTGCGGTCTGAAAGGACACATTTTATTCCTTTTGAGCACAGCCTGCACGCACACAGAGACCCAGCCCCTGCCTGGGGGTGGGGTGCTTGTCACTCCTGGCCTCTTTTGTCTCCCCTTCTCTCTCCTTCTCCCCTTCTCTCTCCACCTCCTGAGCAGTGGGCGTCCAGCTGTGTCATCATCATCATGGCACACTGGCTGGCTTCCTGGTGGCCTTCATTAGCATAAAGGAATTTCTCCGAGGGGATGTCGCACTGTGGCTTTGCACCTGCTGGGCGAGCCTACTTTTTGGCCTTTCACTCTTGCAGGCAGGAGGCCGGCATCTGCTGGGGAGGCCTGCCTGCATGTGCCATGGCTGTGACATTCCCCAGGAACCCAAGTACTTTGCACCTGAGGCTGGGGCTGAGGCCAGACTGCAGAGAGCACAGCGGCCTACTATGCCCCTTTCTATTTTTGCAGGCGCTGTCGCTCTGCTTGATTAAGCACAGCGTCTGATGTCGCTTCCTGGGAACTGTCGAATGCAGAAAACGGTAGGGCCCAGCGAAGGCAGGTGAGGATTGCGCTGAGCACAGCCTTTAAGCTCTGGGGCCATGCCTCTCTCAGACTGTCATGTCCGCCACCAGGCCTGACAATGAATGACAGACACCTTCTCTCCCAAACTGCTCAGCCAACCAGCTAGGATTCACTGAGTGATCCGTGTGCACTGGGCCCTCGGCAGAGAGAGCCCTAAGGAAGGTATTGTTTAGGGAGGTTTTTCAGGGGTGCTGTGCTCGTGTGTGTGTGTGTGTGTGTGTGTGTGTGTGTGTGTGTATCTGTCTCAAGTTCATTTAACCTAAAAGCTGGGCTGGGCACAAGAGTGTAGTTCTTCCCTGACTACAAGCCACCTGCCACTCTCTCACTCTTTGGCCTGGTAGCCAGGAAATCATGGCTCTGCTCCCCAATGAGGCACAATTAATGTTAAAGTAATAGAACAATGATGCTGGCCTGTGATGGGAACTTTGATATCCCCAGATGAAAGGCCCACAGGACTGCAGCCTGCTATTACTAGCGTTAATGTAGCGCATTTCATCTTCAAAGCACTTTGCAAATATTAGCTAATAAACTCAGAACACTGTCTTTCCCCCCTGCAGGACTGGGAGGGGTAGTCCCTGAAAACCCCCCTTAAATAGAAACACTGCTCCATGATGGGGGGCCGGGAGGTAGGGGCCTGGGGGAGCTCTTCCTCACCATTTTCAGTGTAAGGAGGGCTGCTCTGACCAGCCATGGAAAGAAGCCACAGACTACACCTTCCGGATGGGTAGGCAGGAGACCAGAGAACCTGCCGGACCAGTGCTGTCCAACAGAAGTATAATGGAAGCCACGTGTGAGATTCCAAATTTCTTGGGGCCATGTTTGTAGAAAAAGTAAAAAGGGTAAAATTAGGTTTAATAATTTATTTAACCCAATATATTTGCAATATCATCTCAGCAGGTAATCAATGTAAATTTACTGATATATTCTACTTTTTTTGTACTAAGTCTTTGAAATTACCATATGTTTTACATGGAGGGCATCTCCATGCGCAATGTCTCATGTGCTCAATCACCACATGTGGGCAGTGGCTACGGTATAGACCAAGCATGTCAAACTCATGGCTGGCGGGCCGCACACCTCCTTTAAGTAAACGTGGGCCGTGAGTTTGACATGCTGGGGATGGACTGTCTTTGAGAAGGAAAGCCCAGAAGGCCTAGTGATGTCAGCCAGGGCTATGGCTCAGGCGGCAGAATGGGACTGTGGTCAAGGGGGATCCGTAGTCTGCAGACCTAAAGTCAAGTCCTGATTCAGAAACTTACTGTAGTTCTTCCACTGGACCTCTTAGTTAATCTATGTGAGTTCCAGTTTCCTCATCTAGAACATAGGAATGCTACCAGGTACATCTTCAGAGTCTTTAAGAGGATTAAGTGAGGTCATTTTTACAAAGCACTTATGCAGTGCCTGGCATGTAATAATGTGCCCAGCAAAGAACCCCCACCCCCCCATATCCTGTTGGGCAGGTATCCCCCAGGGAGATTTTTCCTGTCTGCTTCAGGGGAGATGGGGTTTGGGGGGAGGGGGGTTCGGGGAGGAGGATTTTGTGCTGGGCAGCCCATGGATGCTGTGGCTTCCTCGTGAATGAGGCTAAGTGTCTGATCTTAATATCTGATTCAGCTCCCTAGTTCATTAGGCTTGATGTCTGGTCCCCTCACTCCCTTCCATTATTCATAACCAACCAGCTCCCTAGGCTAACTAACAACCAGGGGCATGTGCGCAACCCCACCCCAAGGGCGGGCATGTCCATGGTGCTGGGACTCTCTCATCCTGAATCTCGTTTCCAAATGGTACTTATACCCACAATTCCTTCACTTTAAAATATTTTACAACAAGAAGCAACCATGGGCATGCCAGCTGTGCTGTGTTGAATGTATGGCCTCTGCAGACATCGCTTTGGGCCGGAAACATCCCTCCAGACATACCACAGAGCATTTCTTAAAGCTTCTCAACTGAAGAAGTGGGCTTCTTACTTGTGTCCTAGACATTCTAATACAGAGGCACCTGAGTGAAAGTTTTGTCCAAGCCTCTCTTTTCCCAGATAAGGAGATCGGCAGTTAGCTACTCTCAGTCTGAGCTGGTAACTAATTTTAGATCTGGCTCCTGACTTACTGCCCAATTGGAGAAGCTCTCTGAATCAATACACCCGAGATGGCCATGGCCTGAAAATCAGCCATCACCAAGGCAGCGGCGGGAGGAAGTTCTTTCTGGATCCCTCCCGGGTGTCTTTGTTTACTTAGTTTTTGTTTGTTTGTTTTTTATTGATTTCAGAGAGGAAGGGAGAGGGAGAGAGAGATAGGCACATCGATGATGACAGAGAATCATTGATCTGCTGCCTCCTGCATGCCCTCTACTGGGGACGGAGCCCGCAACCTGGGCAGGTGCCCTTGATGGAATCAAACCCAGGACCCTTCAGTCCACAAGCCGGTGCTGTTTCCACTGAGCCACACCAGCCAGGGCTCCCAGGTGTCTTTGTTTGTTTAGGACCTCGAGGTTGAGCTGGGGTTCAGTTCCCTACCAGCGTTGTCTCCTCCAGAACTCGGAGGCAGCTGCCCACGACGTGTCTGACCTATGCCACATCCTGTAAGGCAGCTCCGGTGCTGGTGCTGACACAAGCGTTTCTCGTTCTGATGCGTTAAATATGTTTGATTCCCTCCCAGTCGCTTTTCCCTTCCCTTCTTTCTCCTATGTTCTTTGCATTTTCTTCCCCTGCCTTTGTTCTCCTTCCCCTCCTCCCATGGGCATGTCTGATGAATGATCAACTGCCTCCTAGGAGTGGGGGATGAAGAAGCAGGAATTCATTTTCCTGGGACCGATTGGCCCTTGTTGGTCTCTTTACCGAAGGCTCCTTGCCTCCAGGAACTTCCTTAGGGGGGGCTCTCTGGAGAAACACACAAAAGCACAAAATGCTACTGGCCAATTGTGCAGAGCTGTTGGTAGGGAAAGATAGTGGTTGGGTGGGGAGAGGAATTCTTTGTGACCCAGGGGTGGCCAGCTAAAGCCACGGAGCCCCTGAAGCATGAAATTTGATTACCCTTATCTTGGTACACAGCCCCCGATAAGGGCTGTCGGTCATTCAATTACCCAGCAACCTCTCCAAATGTCTACAGCGGCAGCTAATACCCTGCGCTGGGGGGTCACGGCGCCCCTCGTGTGCCGCACCCCGGGAATGGCCGCAGACCATCCGTGCCGTGGAGAGGGGCTTGGCCAGCAGGGATGGCGGGGCTTTGATCATCACTCCCAAGCGTGTCTAGCACATGACGGAGGGCTTTTTTCTGTTTTCAAAATTGGGTTGATTTTCCCCCCTCCGATCCGATATTTAAGAACGGCTGCGGAGATTCCAAGGTGATGAGGCGTTTGGAGGATAAAACCTCCGGAGAAAGCTGAAGAACTGGCATCGGCTAGGGGGAGGGAGGCACAGGAGCTTTAATTACTATCTTCAAATGCACAGAGAGGCTTACAGGAGGGAGATGGTCAGCTGCTCTGACTGTGCCCTGAAGTCAGAAGGAGAGGAGCCTGAATCCTCACAGAGCAGCAGACAAGTGCCGGGGGCCTGTCAGGAGACTGGGTCCCAGCACCCAGGTGACCTGACAGTGGAAGCGGGTGTTGTTTAGAAGTCAACAGCACGCCCCCCACCCCAGATGCAACCCCCACCGCAAAGCAGTATTTCCCAATTCACTGCAAATGCCTCGCCCGTAGAGCTGTCAGCACTGGACTCTGCTGTCTGTTTAGTCAAGTGTTTGATGAGAAGGTAATTTCACTCACTTGGGAGCTCTCAGGCTTGTTTGGTGAGGGTCCCTGTCCTCTCCTCCTTCTCTTTCCCCACTTTCCTGTGGGAAATATTTATAGAACAATTTCTAAAATTGTGATTTGTGATGTTCAAAACGATCTAACAGGTAAATATTTAAATCTATAAAGCAGTGTCACAATTTTTCAACACCAGCCTCTTCTCTCTCTCTCTCTCTCTCTCTCTCTCTCTCAATGAGATAAAGAGTGGAGTTTCTCTAATTTTTCATAGGGAACCACATCTGGAATCTCTTCTTTTACGACCTAACATTTCCTGCAATCCAAGTCCTAATAATTGACATGATGTCATACAGCATCACATCTTGGAAATCAACTCCATGTCTTTTATTTCATTTACGTCTCACAATAAACCTGCGATAGTTATGCTTCTGATGAAGACACAGGAACTCAGAGATTATGTCACCTGTCCTAGGGACACAGTCAGTAAAGCAGGGATTCAAAACTAAGCCCCAGTCTTGCCCTGGCCAGGTGGCTCAGTTGGAGCATTGTTCCCTCCACCAAAGGGTTGCAGGTTTGATTCTCAGGCGGTGCCACTTGGCATTCATCCGTCTGCCACGCAAGCCCCAGCACCTGCAGGCCACTTCTGCACCAACATGGGTGTGGTTCTTTCACTTCTGCTAAAAATCCACTTCTTCATTTATTCAACACATCGCGCCAGCAGCTGAGGGTGCTTAGCATGGTGCTAGTCCCGGAAACATGGTGAAAGGAATTGCATGTCAGGGGCATCAGGAGATGTTATTTTTGTAATCATACAAATTGGCCATTTTTTCCCCATTCCGGATAAAAATCCCAGCAGGGCGTTTTTATGAACTATCTAATAGTGTTAAGGCACTGTCCTAAACACTCACGTTCAAACACATGGTATAGTAGGGCATCTTAGGTGAGGAAATTATACATTCACACAATAAAACTGACCAAACTGTACACATGAACTGCATTCACACAGGGCTTGGAGACTTAGGAAAGGGAGTCTGTTTTCTGGACAGGCTAATCCTGGAAGGCTTCATGGAAGAGATGAGAACAAGGTAGAGCCTTGATGAGTACTAAAAGCCTGTATTCAACATCTTCTAAGATTTAGGTTTTAATGGCCCTCTAATAATGAAATACATTTTAAGTGAGCACTGAGCATCCTATCCTGCTCCAGGCAACCTGGTAATGGCAACCTTAATGACAGAAAAGCAGTTAAAGGCCCATCAGCTTCCCTGCAGGGTCCTGGGCTGTCCCTTTCATGCCCCAGGCATGCTTCTGTGCTGCCCTGCTCCCAGCTCAGCCCCTACAGGAAGACTCTCCCTGGCTTTCTAGAGTTTTTTCCCTCATGAGAAGAAATGTGGGGATGAGGTACCAAAACTTACTGAGATGGATGGGGTGCCCTTGGGGCACTTTGCTTTTAAATCGAGACCTCAGAACATAAAAAGTCTGCCACCAACGCCAAGATTTGGCTTCAGAAATTAAAGCCTGTCACTTTAAACTGATTTCCTCTTCCCGGGGCTGCGCTCCTGGTCCAGCCGAAGGCAGAGGAGAAGGGATATTTTAAAGTGACAGGTTTAAACAGCCGCTGTGTGTGGTGCAATCATTTTTCATGCGAAGTCTTCGGGGCTCCTGCTTAGGGGCCCTGCAGGATCCAATCTCTTTCCATAAATTTGTGGAAAGCCCCATGCTGCCCGGCTGCAAGAGCTGGCAGGAGGGCTGCCCATGGCAGGGAAGGGAGCAGGGCACAGGGCTGAAGACAGAGGGGCCCCCAAGGGCACTGTGCCCCGGGCCTCCGTGCACACCTGTGGGCCCTGCAGACCTCCGGTGGGCAGCTTAGGGCCGGCCTGTCGCAGGGGCAGAGTGGGCTCTGGGAATGATTGTGAAAATCATGTCTGAAATTCCATTTCCAGGAACCATAGTGGAAATAACCGAATAGGTCTACGGTGGGAAGGAGCAGAAAACCCTGGACCACTGGTCGGCAAGCTCATTAGTCAACAGAGCCAAATATCAACAGTACTTCTTCAAAATAGACTCGCCCAGGCCGAAAACCGACTTCTGTGCATGGGCCACAAAGTTTCAATCGCACTGTACGCGCGCCCGCACGTGGTATTTTGTGGAAGAACCACACTCAAGGGGCCAAAGAGCCGCATGTGGCTGGCGAGCCGCAGTTTGCCGACCATGGTCCTGGACTAGTCCTATCTCCTTAGGTTTTTATGCTGTGTGACCCTCCCCAGGTTTAACCTTTGCAAACCTCAGCTTCCAGATGTCCACCAGGGGGCAGCCTCGGGGGCAGCCTCAGGGGGCAGATGCAGGTGATGGGTCCTGCCAGGCTCCCCTCCCAGTGTCCTGCAAGGATCCCTGGAACAGGGAGATGGGCAGTGTTCTGTAAAATGCAGTGTGATGCACATGAACCCTCACTGTCACAGCCGTCGGACGAAAGTCAGTGTCTGCAGCGATAGTTTTTACAGCTCAGGGGTGGATGCTGATCTCCTTAGCACTCACTCAGAGCCGTTACTGTAATGAATAAATGGAATATCTCCCACCATGAGGGAAGAGGTCTCCTGTGAAGGTCCAAGAGTGACAGCTCAGAAGCTGAGTAACCCCAGCCCTAGCTCTCTAGGCCGAGTCCCCAGGTCCTGGCCTGGCCGGTGCCCTCTGGGCAGGACAGAGACACTGGCCATGTCACTCTGGGTTGGAGTGTGAGCCAGCTTCCCTTTGCAATGACCACAGGCTCCTGCACCTCAGAAAGCCTTAGATGGCAGGCTAAGTCCACTTCTTTGCTTGGATCTCGACAACACTCTCCCCACTGATGAGAAGAAAGCTGTCTGGGAAAGGCAGGTGGCTCCTGGGGTATGATCTGTCTTTGCCCTCCCAGTGTCCTTTGTGCTGGTGGCCCCCAAATTTCCAGACAAAGCCATCAGGGACCCAGCCTAAGGTGCCGGCGGGGGTAGGGGAGGGAGGGGGAGAGGTTACGGGGTAGAAACTGCCCTTTTTTCCTCCCCTTGCTTTAAAATCCTTTGATTTTCTGAGCAATTCATCACTTGTGGTTGAAGCTTTGCAGCCACTGATATATTTAAACTCTCAGTATTAGAGATCTCAGCAGCCTCTCCCAGGGGGGAAAAAAAAATACCTCCCCAACTCCACTAAGCCAGGTGGCCTCTTGAGACATGTGGGATTCCTGTCCCCAGCAAAAACCTCTCTCTTTTCGAAAAGAGAACGCAGTTCCCGGAAATAGACACGTTTGTGAATTTCAGCGTCTTATTATGGTGGTGATGATCTGACAAAATCACGAGAAGTGAGATATTTGGGTTCACAGCTGACAGATGTCATGAGAGATGTAGACTGCGTCTCCAAGAAGCTCGCCGGGCGAAGATGGCACGGGTGGCTCGGGGATCCCATCTGTACGGCCCAGGCTGCCTCCAAGTTCACGGCTGAGGCAACGGCACGAGGTGTGTGTAGGGTCTGGTGGCGGGCTCCTGAGGACAGCATTCATCACACCGCAGGCTTCTTGAAGCAGGTTTGCGCCGACACAGGCTGACCCACCAAGCTTTCTCTTCCTCAGCTGTGACCATTTAACTTGAATTGATACCATGGAGCACAGTTTGGAATCGCTGTCTATGCCACTGAGATTGGATCGTGACTAGAATAGACTGGATTATATGAATGTCTCCAGGTCATTGAGGGGGGTCTCTCGGGGTGCCCATTGGACGTGGGCCCTGCTATTGTTAATTGCCTGAGTTGGGCTCCTGGGGGGTGTGTTGAGTGTTTATCCAACCCCTCTTCCTTCCTTTTCCGCCACAGCAGAGATCTGCCTACATCAGTATTGGCTTGGATGCCCTCTCATGCTCCATCCCTAAGAGTAAGAGAAATGGTCCCATTTGCTGGATTTCAGTAACAGTGGAGAAGGTAGTGGGGTCCAGGCTCACTTGTTATTTAATTTAGATGTTAAATAGTGCATATGATTGGCCTAGCTACGTCACTGCCACAGCCACAGCCACAGCCACAGCCACAGGGAATTAGAAGTACATGGGGCGGGGTGGAGGGGCTTGTGACAGCGATTGCAGGTCATCGGTGGCCCCATTTGTGAAATATCTAGTTAACTAAGGGTAGATGGTCACCAAGCCCTGATGGAATCCTCCCCAGGGATGCAAGAAGGAGGTTAGGAAGAGCGTTTGTCATAGCTGATTTTTTTTTTTAACCTCAACCATCACACTTGAGTGTGTAAGTAAGAGGAAACTTTGTCCTGGCTGGAATGGAGCAAACTCCCCCCTGAGTGGGCACGTACACACACACACACACACACACACACACACACACACACACACACAGACACAGACACACACACACACACACACACACACACACACACACACACACTGTAGCATTTTAGAATCATAGACTGCAGCTCCACGAGGGGGAGAGCCATGCCTTCCAAGTTCACTGCCAGGATCTATCCCAGGGCCTGACAGGCATGGGGGTGGGGTTAGACTGGAGAGACTGTGGGGTTGAGATTTGTTGAGGAACCATAGGGTTGGTAGAGAATTGCGGGTACATCTAGTCTATCTCTTCATGAGGTTAATTCTCCTACTCATGGAGGGCTCGGCAGCCACCTGGAAAATATCCAGTCCCACCTTTGCTACTTTGCCACTTGCTGTGCAACCTGGTGCAAGTAACTTAACCTCTCTGTGCAGCCCCCTCAGCTGTAAAAGGTCAACCTTAATAATACACATTTCGTAAGGCTGATTGTGGGTTAAATGACTTATTGCATGAAAAGCTCTTTGAAGAATATTTATTATCTCTTATAAATGCTTATGTGTTCATTGGTATTATTATTAAATGGTGCTTCCACCTTGCTATTCATTCCTCTGTCCTTATGCCTAATTAAGATGTGAAACTCCACCTTGAAAGCATTTCCTACCTGTTTTGCTATCACTTGAGGTTCTTTTTCTGATATTGAACTTACAGAGCTCAAACAAATTCTCTATCAAAACCTCCAGGTACGCTCAGCTGGCATAGCTCAGTGGTTGAGCATTGACCTATGAACCAGGGGGTCATGGTTCAATTCCAGGTCAGGGCACATGCCCGGGGTTGCAGGCTTGATCCCCAGTGTAGGGCATGCAGGAGGCAGCCAATCAATGATTTTCTTTCATCATTGATGTTTCTCTCTCGCGCCCTCTCCCTTCCTCTCTGAAATCAATAAAGATTAAGAAAACAAACAAACGAAACACCTCCAGGCGCCTGTGGACAGGTCCATGTTCTCTGGGCCTCAGTTTTGGTTTGTTTTGTACCGTGTGGAGGCCAAGCTGGATGCTCTCTAGAAAACTCTCAGCTCCACGGTGGTGACTGTAGCCACAGTCGCAGCAGCTACACTGACAGGACATGTCATGTCGCTCGCACTGTTTTAAGTGCTTTGCTTCTGTCCACTCATGTAGCTCACACAGTAATGCCACTGAGGAATTTGACATTAATCTCTTCATCCCAAAGATGGGGAAACGGAGGCACAGGGCGGTCAGGGAAGTAGCCGATAGTTGGCAGTAAGTGCAGGAGCCAGTATTTGGATCTATGAGAGAGGCATATCGCCCGCAGAGAGGAATCAGGGCTGGCGTTCTGTTTCTATGGTTTTGCAAATCTTCCTGACCTTAGGGTGAGTCTAGAAATCAGAATATCTCTACTCTATTGGCTTTCTACAGTGCCCTGACCTTGGCCCCGAGGAATATTTCCCATCCACAAATAGCAAAGGGCATGGTTGCCAAATAAATGGAGGGAGACTTGCTATTGCGGAAATGCCCCAACAAGCTGAGTTCCTATGACTGTGTCATGATTAAGACGAGAATAATGTGCATTTATGGAACTCTTTATGTCTCCCGAGGACTTCATGGCCATTCTAATTAGGCAGCCTGTGGCACGTTCCTGGGAGATGCCGACAAACATTCGTTTCAATGCTCCAGGGTCATGAACCTTAGAAGCATCTCTCAGCTTGGGCTGGAGGGTTAGGGAAGAAAGACGGGCAAGTCGGCAAGGCTGAGCCCACAAGAATGACTGAATGAGACCGACACCTAATATGTTGGAAACACAATACTTGCTTCCATTCTCTTTGGACTCTGTAAATCAGAAGTTAATTACTGGGAGGACCCCATTTGTATTTTATTGTTCTATTTACATTTTATGAAACCATCTGGTATCACGAAGAGGCTCAGTCAGTTTAGTTTTATTTGTAATTTTACAGCAAAAGGAAAAGGCTCATTCTTTCTCCACCGGGAGAAACCACAGGGTGGGGGAGGAAGGTGGCCAGTACCGTGTGCCCTTAGCTGGACCGATGACCAATGGGTCAGCTCCTTGGGCTGTTCAGGTGGAATCCTGGCAGGCTGCTGGTGCTGGCAGCTTTGGGGCAGCCCATGCCTGAGAGGGAGGTGAGGTCCTAAGCAGAAGGATAATCCGCATTTCTGGGATGTGGATCACTTGGTAGGATCTGTGCAGTGAAAGGCCGGAGAACAGAAGAACAGGCCCACCAGATGTCCGTCCCGGGCACTGAGCTCCCGTGAGCCGGGCCAAGGTCTCCTTGTCTCCAACCAGGCCCATCTGTGGGGCATCCAGGGCCGCACACATGGATAGAACCTACAAGCCATCTTGTTCTTTGTCTTTTGTTCAGCGTCCCTGGGACACAGCTGAGCGGCCCCCTGGGATGTGGCTTAGGGAGAGGAGACACCACCTCCAGCCACTCTTGGCTCAGGGACTAATGGCAAAAGGCTGCTTTTTGATCTTGACCCACAGTGAGCAGCTGCCGGAGGATTACAAAGCATTGGACCATCCCGCTTCATTCTAAATGTTATCTCAGCTGGCCAGTTCCTGCAAATGAGTTCTCCACCCGCCCCTTCCTTCTAGGGTCCCCGCCACCACCAGCCTACACTCAGGCCAAATCTGGGGCCTACATGCGGTGCACAGTGACCGAATTGCAGCCCGCTGGCTGCGCTGGTGGTGCTCCCAGCCTGCCCTCTGGCTTGACACGCGCATGCTAATGGCAGCTGGTGGGGCCGCTGTGGCAGAGGGGTAGATAGCTCTCAACATCGAATGGCGGGAGCGAGCACCAGGGAGGTTCAGATTGAGGCTCATTCACGGATCCTTAAGTAAGAGAAAGTGGAAATGCATTTTATTTTAAACGATGGAAACATCTTTCTTTCTGCTACAGAAAAACTTGTACTTAATAACTGTCTGCTATCGTCCCCTGAAGGCTTCAGAAACACAAAACAAAGCCTTTCATGGATTCTGCTGAAAAGTAACCCTCATTTATCCCCCCGAGGGCTCCCGAGGCGCAGTTTCCTCCCCGTGACCCTGTCTCTGTAGTTTTCTCGATTCTGCACCCTCCCTCATCTGGGGTTCTCTCTACTGGGAGACATGAGGCGGGGAGAAGGATCAGAGGCTCTGAGCAGGAAAAAGAAACAAGGAAGAAAACACAGAACAAAACCACAGTGGCTGCTTCATCATTTCCACCAAATACTTCAGTTGCCTGGGACTCATGCTTGGGCCTTCCCTTCCCGCCCCAGTCCCATCCCTCTCGCTCCCCACCAGCGCCCAGAGCTAGTGATGAAGACTTGTCTGCATGAAGCGACTGACACGGGAGCCATTCCCACACCTGACACTGTTGTTGCACCTGCACCGGGCGGTGGCCAAGGATAACGGCCACGCCACTGAACTCGCTCAGGGGTCCCTGGAGCATCCAGAACTTCCTTCCAGAGTCAGGGCCTGGTCTCAGCATCTAGGATAGGGGCTGAGATGCATTCTCTCTCCACACCACCGGGGGCGCCATTGCTCCTGACTGTGCTGGCTGTGGCCAGGCGCACACCTCTGGCAGAAGGCGGCCCTTTGCTGGGATGCTTGTAGTTTCAAGGGAAGTGGACAATTTAGTATTCCCCAAGCAAAAGCCAAATGCCCAGAGTACAGGAGGCTAGGACCCTGGGTGGGCTCCTCAGGCGCTCTTATCATTCCAGTGCTTTCCAACCTGCCCTTCTGTCTCCTCCTGTCACCGCACAGCCCACGTTTGATTAATGATGGGCCATCCGATGCCTGCTGCTGTCCCTCCCTTCCTCACCCCTCCGTGCTTCCACGCATGTCCATTTTCATTCTCTCCGCCTCCTTTTGGCATCTGGTTTATTTTGTATATAAACTGCTGATGCAAATGTCCAAAATAAATTATGCTGAATAATAGATGGAGACAGCTGCATCATTTATCATGCGAGAGGCCAGCCAGAGCTGCGTGGCTGTGTTCAAACCAGCCCCGCCTCGGCGCATCACCGCCTGCCTGCAGTGTTTACAGCCTCGAGGCTCGAAACGAACGAAGACCGTGTCTGTGGCTCAGATGCTCTTCCTTGAGGGGTGTGTCTGCCCCTAGAGTGGACCCGGTTGCCCCAGCCCAAGCAGCGGCCCATCAAGGACACAGGATCACAGAAATAGGGTGCCACCCCTGCCGTAGGTACCCAGAGCCTGGCTCTTCCAGCATCACTGCCTCCCATCACGGGACCCCAGCCTGTGCTCCTACCACAGCCCACACCCCTGAGTCCTCTGCCTTAATTTCTCCTTTACACCTGGCCTCTGTGCCCATTCACCGGCTCACCTGTATGTGGCCACAGGGTCGTTCACAGGCCTCTGAATTAGCACAGGCGTCACCTTCACCCTGGGTGGCTCTGAAATCTGGCCTGAGTGGCCGTGACCTTGGGGAGCTGCAGGTGGGGGAGAAGTAAACAGAGCTGTTGCTGACAAATGGAAAGAGAAAGTGGGTCTGCTCACCACAGAAGTCATTCAGAAGAGGAAAGTGGTGCTACTTTTCTTCGTCCCCAGTGCCTGCTCTCCTCGCTGAGGCTCCAGGCATGGGTGAGCTCACAGCCTCGCTCTGATTGGCTAACAGGGAATTTGAGTTGTGTAATTATGAGGCCAAATTCACACAGGTCAGAACTCATTAGCCATAGTGTAGAAATGGTGTTCTGGATAATACAGCATCCTCTGTGCAGTCACGCACGCTCAGCTTAATTCCCTTCACGCCTCGGAATGGCCCGGAGGCAGACCTGGTGCCTCCCCACGTGGGTGCCTCAGGGCTCCGAGGGGGGCTGCCTGCACTCTGTGCCTGTGCAGGCCTCAGATCTGGGTGCTGTGCCCCAGGGGTCGGGCACCATCCTGAGACTGAATCTCCTGCATGCCCACTGAGGGGAGGTACTGTGCTGGTGGTACCTGGATAGGAGCTGCCTGATTCACACCTTAAACTCTAGCATTCCTTTGTGTCCTAGAGAGGGAACCAAGTCTTAGAGCAAGCAACTTCGCTCAGCGCACACCGCTGGCCCGTGACGGACAAGTTGGCTTTAGGGTGCTGTAGAAGGGGCTGGGGAGCAGGACGCCGAGTTATCTTGGGGACCCAGCTTTCCTTAGAGGTGTCAGCTGGCTCCCACTCGGTGTTCTGCAAACAGGATTTCATTTCCTCCTAAGAGCAATCACTTCATCCCGGTGCCATCATGTGCTGTGACCTGAGCTGCTAAGGGGCTGTGGATGGAGTCTTACCCATCAAAGGTTCAACAGTAATAAGTAGTCAAGCCATTGCTGAGTGTCTCTGGGACAACCGTGACCGGGACAGCGGCTGCCTCTGAGCATTATAAAATGTTTGGGATCTAAAAAAGGAAAGGAGTTCAGGCCATAATGATAGTTGCCAAAAGATTTCAGATTCTCATTTCCAACAAAAGAAATAAAAAAGGGGCCATATAATCCCAAGATTAGTTCCGTCCACTTTCATATGTGACTCACCAGGAATTCGGACAGTTCGTCAACAGACTGGACGAGAGTGGGGCCTCTGGAGGCACCTGAAGTTTGGAGCTTAAAAATGGAGGTGATTCGTGGGGCAAGAGCTGAGTGGTGGTTGAGGAGGGATACTTGTGTGATTTTAAGACCTGAAATCAGAAGAGCCTCTGGCAGGCAGAAGACGTTGGATTTGCTCCTCTGACGCACCCTAACGGTGACTTGCATCTCGTGCCTGCTTCATGCCTGGGAGTCACAGGACGGTCAAGGTCAGCTTCCAAGTTCTGACTCCCAACTCTTGGGAACTCCACACACCTTCCCCGCCTCTCCCAGAGGTCCTGGTGGACAGCTTCCAAGCCCTGGGAGAACAGAGGCAGCTGTGGCCACTGGGCAGCTGCAGAAACTTCAGAAGAGCAGCAGGAGCCTTGCATGTCTGTGCCCATCCCATCCCCCCATTCAGTTTCCTGCGCACTTAGGTGATGCCCCCAGCACAGCTCCATGTACCAACTCCCACGTGATTCACACACAACATTAGATACCCAGGGTGCTGCTCCTCTCAGACAAAACGGGGGACCAAATAAAGAAGCCATTTGCCCTCCTGTCTGGCATGCTTTCCTTTTGTCTGGAGAGTTCTCCCACGGGAAGCTGCTGGCCTGGTGTTGCTGCCAACATGTGGACGCCTCCAAGAACCACAAGGCTGTCACTTTCGCTATCAGCCAAGCCCTGTGGGGTAGGCACTAGCTGCCTCGTGGTGGTATGTAGCTGGGTATAGAAGCAAATTGAGAGAAACCACATTTCTTCCTCCCTTATGCTTGCTCGTAAGGTGAATTGTAACAGTACTTACCACCCCAGACCCTATCTATGGTGTTAGCATGAAAATAAAAAGGCATTTCAAAGTGAAAGGCAGCCAGCATTTATTTGAGATCAAGATGGAGGAGGAGGAGGAAGAGGAGGAGGAGAAGGAGGAAGAGGAGGAGGAGGAGAAGAAGAAGAGGAGAAGGAGAAGGAGAATGAGAAGAGGAGAGAGAAGGAGAGGAGGAGAGGAGGAGAGGAGGAGAGGAGGAGAGGAGAAGAACTACCCAGGACACTGATTCAGGCAAAAACCCAAATAGTCTTTCTCTTAGAAAACAAATGCAATGGGCATTTATGAGAAAGGGAAGGGGGACGGTTATGTCAATGGAAGGAAGGCATGTCTGTTGGTGCAGATAGCATAGCAGAGTGATGCTAATTCTATTTTTATTTTCATCCGGTAGTCATCAGCACAGCAGTCATAATCACTGCGGTCTTGTTCCTGCAGACAGTTCTTTGGGACACAGCATCGCTTTGGGCTCAGTCCCAAGGTCATACTGCCCTGTGTTAATATGCCAAGGTTTGAGGAGCAAGATGCCTAAGGCACTCTGGGTGGGTCCTCCCTAAAAGAGGCTCCATTTATATTACTTTAACAATGATAACAGTCAAGGCAACTGGGCAGAAAAACAGAGTTTGGGGCAAAATGCGTAATACAGAACAAGCTGAAATTCTACTTTAAAGCAGGGAAATAAAAACAATCACAAAATTGATGGCTACTGCACAAAGGACAAAGGAGTGTGGGCATACGGCCTCAGGTACTTTGCGGGGCACTGGGCCTCATGGTGTGATGCTGGGACCAGCTGGTCCCAGTGCCTCTAACAAGGGCCTGTGCAGAACTGGTGGACTCAGATGAGTGCCAATCCCCAAGACCTTGGGCAACTCTTGTTAAGGTTCTTGCTCTACCAAAGCCATGAGCAGAGAGAGTTTAGCAGCTCTCAAGTGAAGTATAATAACAGCGATGGCGCCAGACTTCCAGGCAGTCACCGGAGTGGGACAGGCCATGGCATGGACGGATCTTGCCCTGCCAGCCGCAGATGTCACTGGCCAGTCACTCTACCTTCCCCTGGAAGCCTGGATGCAGCCAGTACCAGTCTGTCCAAGTTTCCATCACAGGACACAGTTCACTGCCTTTAAACTCAGATTCTCTTATTTGCCTCTGTTTCTTTTTGGACAATTCAAAGACAGCTTCTCTATACTGCAAGATGCTAGACACCATTTCTCCCTTAGTGAACTAAAGGACCTTTTTTGGCTTCTAAAGGGTGTTTCCTGTCTTCATTCTTTCTCTATCAGTAAACCCTGTATTTCAACACAAAGTGTGAATCTCCCTCCCACACTGTTACACAGACACAGCTCAACATCAAAAGTACCTCTGCATTAGTTTTTTAATTGATCAATTTTTAGAGAGCAAGGGGAAGGAGGAGAGAGAGAGAGAGAGAGAGAGAGAGAGAGAGAGATCAATTTGTGTTCCACTCATGCATTCATTTGTTGCTTCTTGTATGTGCCCTGGTGCCCTGACCAGAGATCGAACCTGCAACCTTCTTATATCTGGATGACGCTCTAACCAACTGAGCACCCCAGTCAGGGCCTGGATTGGTTTTTAACTGCTGCTTCTTAACTTGATTCCGATTTGATTTTTACCAAGCCTGCACTTCTCTATGATTTCTTTTCAACTGAAAATAAGATGAAATAATGGAATAAAATGTAAGAATGCAGAGGACAAGGCCAGCCCAGCCATGGGGCTTCAGCGAGCCCCCCTTTGCAGGAGCCAGGCCAGGAGTGAAGTCAGCCCAGGGCGGGAAAGCTTTTAAGCCCTGCCGGAAAGGCTGGCGGTGCGGAGGGATTGGTCTGGCCTCGCACATCTCCCCGGGGAGAGGCTGGGAGAGGGCTTCACCGAACAGGAAAATGTAAAAGGCACTGGCCCTCTCATCGGGACCACAGCAGCCAGCTGGCCCAGCACCCTCCACCCGGCCGACGCTTCCTGTTGCTACTGGCAACTGCCAGGCTGGGCTGGGGGAGTGGCCACTACCGACTCATTCCTCTAGGCACAGTCTGGTGAGTGTCCGCCCCTTGACCAGCCTGGGTGCCCACCTTGAGCTTAAATTACAAGTGTTTTAAAGCATAGGAACCCTCTGGTATCCTCATGTTTAGGAGGTCTGGCAAACCCACAGGCTGGGCGCAAGATGACAGGCCCCCGATTCTATCCATGGAAAGTAGAGAGAATGAGGAGTGATGGGCGGGCGGTGGACATCGGCACAGAGACCGTGGCCTTTCTGTTGGAGGCATCCAAACAAACCCACCCATTGTATCCCATCCGAAGGGCTCCTAAGGGGGTTGCTTTAAAAAAAAAAAATTCAAGCAAGTTGCTTCTATTGCCAGAATGACTCATTTATATTCTGTAACTGGGGGATTTATTGGAGGAATTCCCTGTGGGGGGTTAGAACAAGGTTGCAGGTGACAGCCCGTGAAAAGGTTTCAGGGAGGCGAATGTCACCAGGGTGGGAAGGAGCACTTCTTGGGAAAGCGGTCTCTGGAGGGAGGGAGCCCCCTGTCACTGAGATGCCTCCTCACAGGCAGGAAGGTCACAGGGCGAATACAGGTGTCAGGTGAGGCCTGTGGGACATACTCTCTGACATCCCCCGCAGCAGCGAATGCACATATTCCGGGACTTTGCAGACAGGTGCCTGCTGAGGGTGGTGCACTATGACTCCGTGTTACCTGCAACCTGTGCCCCCCATCTCCTATATACCCCCCCGCCCCCACGCCTTTGGCCTCTATTCATCAGTTACAAGGCCCTGAAGGAATCCGATCGTGAGGAGCTGAGATTACATTCTGAGGAAATGGGTAAACTGAAATGGGGCTGGGATTGAACTCACCCAGGCAAGCAGCCTCATTTAGCCGTTTGTGCAAAGTCTTATTAGGAAAAGGCAGCGATCCAGAACACTGGCTCTAGCTGCTCTCCTGGTGGCAGCGGGGTGGGCGGTGCTAGGAGGGGCTGAGGCAGCCCTCGGGGCTCAGGGCTCAGGCAAGGCCTGCCAGCCAGGCCATCCTCTGGGCTTCACTCCCTCCGGTGATCAAAGGAGACACTCTGATGCCATTCTAGCCCCTGCCTGCCTTGCCTGTTCCCAGCTTTCTTCCAGATGGATCGCCCCCCCTGCCTCCCCGATCACTCCCCCTACCTCCCCGTGTTCCCCAGGACAATTCTGATATTTCTCTCTCTCCGCCAATCTGGAGATATGAAGACGGGTCGTGGTGGGCCCATGGGGCACACTGTGTGCAGAGATGGGAACTGAGAGGGGTGAAGGGAATTAGGAGCACGGCATGTGAACTTGATTTGAAGTGTCCACGATGCAGTACCTGTAAGGGCCGTGCTAACTGCACAGCAGTAGCGTGGAGGTTTGTCTTGCTAAAAATAGTGACTAGAATTCGTAAGAGTCCAGCCCCAGCTCTTAGTAACCTGGCAATTCCAAAGAGATGGGTGTTTGTGCAATTCTTAAATCCTCCAGCTCTTCTCTCTCACTCTACCTCTCTGCCGCTGTCCATCTGTTCCTGCTTCTCTCTCTCTCTCTCTCTCTCTCTCTCTCTCTCTCTCTCTCTCTCTCTCTCTCACACACACACACACACACACACACACACAATATGACCTTTTCTTAAACTGCTTTGTGCTTCAGAGGACTATGGGCCTGGGGGAAGGACCTTTGCTCTCTGCGTTATAGTGACTTAAGCCTTTCCCATCTGTAAAAAGGGAGAAAGACGTAAAGCTATAACTAGGTATTTTTTGTGTGTACAGCAAGTTTAAAGATACATGCTTATGCCATTCTAAAGGCAGCCTCGCAATTTCCGGATGAGAAATGTCACAGGAGTCTGAGGTTTTGTAATTATCTATTTATGTGCCCTGGATCCCCAATGAGAAGGCCGCAGATTGCCTCGTTCACTGGCGACAGAGCTGTTCATGAGACGTGTCATCTGCCACGCACCCTCTATTGGTTCATCCGGAAGGGAGAATTAGTTATGTCACATCTGAAAGCCACTTTACATTCATAGGTCATAAACCGGGAGGAAAAATAACCCAAAGTTTCAGTATTCAATTTGTTTACTCTGAGCAAAATGCAACCTCTTAAGCTGATGAGAAGAGGGTGGAGGAGATGGAAAAGGCTTTTAGGAGCTCGCTTTAAAAGCTCAAAAGGTGTCTGGGACATTAAATGGCTGTTAAAAGCTCTAGTTGTATAATTTAAGTGTAAATGAGTATGAACTATACGGATTAAATTTGCCTTAAAATACCAGTCTGAAAAATCAAGGAAGACTATTGGAGACAAACACAATTTGACTTTTTTCAAAACCCGAACAGTTGGACAAAATAATTTCAGAGTCTCAATGGAAGCTAAATGCAGTCAGATTTAAATGTCCCTAATGATCTTCCCATTAAAAGCTACAATTCGGTAATAATTATAACCACATTAAAATAAGTACATGTGTTTATACATACACCACAAAAAGTACACAGATGTAGTCTAAGCTTTTAGAATGTTTTTCTACCATAAATGATGAGAATATACACACAAATACACACACACACACACACAGAAACACAGAGCCTGTGAATCTAAAAGAGTGAATTAGAAAAAAATCCCAATCATTTGGTTCTTTGGGGTGCTGTCTTTTATTTTTATTACTAGTGACCCAGTGCACGGATTCATGCACATTGAAAAGAAATTAATTAGAAGGTGGCTGGGGGGGGGGGACTGGGCATGATGGGCCGGTCTCACCCTGGAGCCAGCCTTCCTCTGTCCCTCCCCGGCAGGTGCACCTGGGGCAGTGTGTGCAGACTGAGGAGAGTCCCTCCAGCAGGTGGGGTCCCTTGGCCTGGCCTGGGGGGATTGGGCCAAAACTGGCAGTACGACATCCCCCGAAGGGTCCCAGAGTATGAGAGGACACTCTGCAAAGTTGCTGTCGCTCAGCAGCTCCTGCATTAAGCGTCTGCCCCATGGTGGTTAGTGCATGTCATAGCTACTGGCCGGTCAGCTGGTTGCTTAGGTTTTTATATATATTATTAAAATTGGAGTAGTATATTTTTATAGCATATGTTACCCTGAATTATTTAGAAAGTGCCTTATTTTATGAATTAATTTATAAAAATGTCTTTGCTTCCTTCTGAAGATCATCACAGTTGAAACAATTTTACTCTGAAATATCCATCTTTCTACTTTACTTGTGGCCTGCAGCGCTGCTTTCTATGTTAAGTGTTGATTATGCTATGAGGTTATACATGAAGGTTATACATTATTCACTATCATTATTATCAGTATTCCTCTGTGAGGGCCATTCTCTTGCTTGCTTTTCATATGGTTTTCTTAAGAATAGAAAAATACTCACTTTCTGTGTTTGATGTGCTCATGGATTCCTTCCATTCTGGCACTAACCTACGTCTTGTGTAGGACTTAATTTGTGCCGCATAACAAATTACCCTCCAGCTTAGTAGCTTTAAACAGCAAACACTTATTATTTCTCAAGGATTCTATGAGTGAGCTGAGTGGGCTAGGCTAGCTGATCTCTCCGGTTGACAGAAGACTCTGCTGGGCTGGATGGTCTCACTCATGTCCAAGCCATGAGTTCAATGTCAGCTGGGATCATGGGGAGACTTGGTCCTGTGTCTCTATGAACCACAAGCTCTTTTCCCTGATGTAGTCACAACCATGCTAAGAGCAGTAAGCAGGCAAGTCCCAATGAGCAAATGTCATGGAGCATCTCCTAGCCACACATTTGCAAACATCTCATTGGCAACAGCAAGTCACGTGACCAAGCCCAGCTTCTGCAGATGAAGAGATAGACCCCACTTTCTCTTGGGAGTAGCAGCGAAGTCACATGGAAAGTTGCTTACACATAGTGAAGTGAGGTATTTGTGGCCAATGTTGCAGCCAACTACCTCACATGACTACATGATACATGCCTCAACACGCCAGAGAAGAAAGCAGTGCAAGGAACTAAAACAGGAGATGCCCTGCGCATAAGATTTTGAGGATGAATGGAAGTTTTTTTCAGTTTCAGGAATCTGGTTAGAAGAACTAGAGCCATGAAGGGCAGTACAGAGAACGAGGGAAGGTGCCCAGAGGAGAGGAATAATCAGGCTTTGTTAGAGGATAAGGCTGGGCTGTAATCATGGTCCTGGTGTTACAAAGCGAATACTGTATTCTTCTTATTACTACTAATTTTATTATTGTAGGGTTATTTTTTAAATATTTATGTTTTCTCTCAGCCACGTAAAAAGGAAACGCAACTTTTTTGTGTGTAGTCTCATCACACACACAAATACGCACACAGTTGCATTTTGAAATACAACTTTGTGTTATTTTCTAAGGTTTTGTGGGTTGTTGTTTTTGCAAGTCTTCCTTTGCAAATTAACTAAATTAACTGTGAACACTAAACTTACACTAAACTTGCTGGGGTTTTTTTGTTTATTTTTTGTTTTTGTTTTTTTGTTATGCTCTAGAAAACACACACAACCAAACCAACACCTGCATGCTGATGTTCACAGAACCGTAGATTCTCAGAACCTAATTTCTTAGGTTCCCTTTAGTTGTCAATTTCTAGTTATCAAATGTTATTCCAATGCCCTCTTAGCCACAACTTCATACTCATCTCTTGCAGCTCTAATGTCCCTTTGAGCTCAGTTTCCATGGCTCTGCTAAGAAAGGAAGGAGGCAGCCAAAGCAGGCTGCCGGAGTGTTTAAAAAATAGGGTAGACGAGATTTCGTAGTTCAATCATTCACTCAAATCCTGTTACAGACACGTGGATGAAATAGACACAGCCATATGGTGAGGAAGCGTCTGGACTAGCAGGAGACAGACAATAACAACACGAACATTAGGAAGTAAATCAGAGAGATTGTTAGAAGATGATAAGTATTTGGAGAAACTCAACAAGTAGAACCGAGTAAGAGGAATCAAGCGTGCAGTGGAGTGGGGAAGATGGGTGGCAGTTTCAATCGGGTGTTCAGGGTAGGCTACCTGGGGAAGGAGACAACTGAGCAAATCTTGGAAGAAGGTGAGGGCTTGGCCAAGCATGGGGAAAGCACTTTTGAGGGAGATGACTATGGGGCCGCAATGGTCTTGATGCATAAGAGCATCTGACATATTTGATGAGCGTCACAGTGGTCAGAGTATCTGGGACACAGGGGCAGTGGAGACAGGGGTAGGAAGTATGGCCTGAGAGGCAAGGGGGAAGACAGCAGGCAGACCCTATCCAGCCTTCCAGGCTGCAGAAGACTTTTGCACGGCTGTCTGATTGGAGGGTGAGCAAGAGCAAGAAAGATTCCTTGTGTTGTTGTCATCCTTGCTGGTGTTCATGGCCACATTTCTTAGAATCAGGTAGTCTTGGCTTCAACTCTCTATTCTTTCACTCCCTGAGCAGGTGAGTGTGTCACACTCTGACCAAATCATTAAGCCTTCGCTCTGTCTACTTCATAGGGTTCTTTGGTGAGACTGAAAAGAGATATTGTGTAGAAGACATGCTAGATAATGCAGACTTAATCCGCCTATTTATTTTGCCACAATGTTGATGACTCCCTGTCTTGGGGTGACGTCAGGTAAGGTTCACAGTCTCAGCTACAGGAACAGCCTCTGAGTCCTTCAGCTTCCTCCTGGGAAACTACTTCCCACTCTACAGGTGTGAGATCAGAGCTAGGAGACAGAACCTTTCAGGGGATTCAAGGTTTTCATAGCCCCCAACACACACACACACACACACACACACACCTTCTGGCTTATATGCAGACTGTGTTTTGAAAAATAGTATCTCTAAACTCTCAAGGCTGATGGCTGACAATGTAGTGTTGTAGGGTGGGGAACATATCACAGGTGTAAAGCTTTAAGTCCAGTGTTCCAGGTGTGAGAGAGAGGACTCAGGTCTCGGGACTTCCAAGGTTACAATCACTGAAGAAATGAACAGAACACTGTGTTTGGAGCGTAGGGTAGGGACCCAGGATGCTGTGGTCTCACTGAGAAGCCCTCGAAACAATGATGAACACCCACGCCAGGCCCCAGAAAACCATCACCAGGAGGCAGAACCTGGAGGAACCTTCACTGAACTTCAGACACAGAAATGTTTGACCCCTTTTGAGAGACTTATCAACCAGATGATGAGTAGAAAGCTGAGGCCACAGTGGGCAAGGCTTCATTTGAAATGACTTCATTTCATCTCTCTCAATAGGTACCTGTAGTTCATAGAGAAAGAGGAACCTGGATATCTATTTTACTGTTGCTTTTAGCTAGACCCCCTCCTCTTATGAGGGTAAGAAAATTGTGGCCACGATTAACACTTTGGGAGAGGGACAAGATACAAGAGGACACAGGTTTAAAGAGACCTAAATTATTCTTGCTATGCACTTGCTCTATAGCAGGCTCATCATTTAACCCTCATAAAAGGGGCATACTCAATAAAGCAAGTTCAGGGAAGTGAATGAAACTTCCGAAGATGATCAATCTATTAAGAAGTAGACATGGAATTTGAATCGTGGTCTTTCTGAGTTAGGGTCCAGATTTATTTTCACAAGAAAATAGTCTTTTCCACTCTCATAATTGCTGTCAAAGAGAAAGAAAAAGTGATACATGTAGAAACTCCCAACTCCTGTAAAACCATTTACTTGGCCGCTTCCACACTGGTGGGACTGGGGATGAAGAAGGCAGCAAGGAGGGAGAAAGGAAGGAGGCAGCCAAAGCAGACCCTGTCACAATGAAAATCTCCAGGGAAGTTCCCAGGGAGAGAACACAGGCAGCGACTAGGAGAAGGAATCTGGTCCATGGCTCACTGTTGTGCCAGTAAGAGTAGAGCTGCAAATCCCGCCCCTGGGCATGCTTGGAAGGGGGTAGAGAGTACAGAGGGGCTGGGGGGAGAGAGGACAGGGAGAAGAGCAAGGGGCAGCTGTATCATCTTCTTTATCACCCTGTCCATGGCCATCATTTTTTGCATGTTCTGTCCATCAACTGTTAAGAGTTAATTCTTTAAAAAAATAAATACAACTTGAGAAAATTAGGTGAAAAAGACTTTGGAGAGCCCAATTACTCTGTGCTCCCTTCTGCTTGGAAATGGACTTCATTTCCCCATCATGAGCGAAATGATGAGTGACAGGCTGGCTCAACTAGGTGCCTTCCAGCCCCGCTTTGTCTGTCAGGCACATGTGGAAAGAGGCTCTGTGGATTGTTGCTGCAGCGCGCGTGCGCGTGTGTGTGCGTGTGTGTGCGTGTGTGTGTGTGTGTCCATGCATACTTAATCTAAATTGAAAGGCACCTGCTCTGTGGAGAGCTACTATATTTTTTTCTCTCCCCCCAATTCATCACAGCTGTTGGTTCCCCTTGAAAATCTAGTAGGTTTCTGAGAAAAGTCATGTTTATTATGGAAGCCATTTATTAATAATAAATAGAGGTGGGAACTCAGTTAGAAACACATATCCTGTTTCTCCATACTGAACATGAAGGCATTAATGGCTAACTTACTTCTGCCTTACAGTCTGGGCTCACCTTTGTAGTTTTCCTCTTTAGGTATCGTTGGATCATTTATTCATCCTCCATTCATTCATTCATTCATTCAACAAAGACTTCATTCCAGTCTGTTATCCTCTGCCATGCACTGTGATAGGTGTAGGGGGACTGCAGACCTGGTGAGCAATATTCCTCTAACAGATTCTTGATCTGGTGGGGAAGAGAGGAACATCAAAAATAAAATACCTAGAATATAATGTTACATATTCCACTAGCACTTTCCCTCTGAAGGATATCATGGCTTTCAAATTCAAATTGATAGTGTTTGCCCTAATGCATTTCTGGATAAGTGTGCTATTTGTGAAACTACCTCAGAGTACGCATACCCACATTTCTATTTTCCAACCTAAGTTGGCCTTAGGGCAGCTGCGCTGACAAGTGTGCCTTTTCTTATGTGGGATGTGAGCCTTTCATTCTTAAACCTCTCGATACTGAGAAATTGTATCGTTTGATCATCATTCAATGGACATAAACTTTCTGGGCATCTGTTCCATTGCAGGAATCACACAGAATGCGGGGATCCTAGGGGTAAACACGCTCACACAGTCCTTATGCTCGTATTGTTTTTAATCGATCACAGAAGAAAATAGATATTAAACAAATAATTACCACCAGTAAGTGTTTCATTACAGCTCTAATTAAGTGATATGATGAAGAAGAGAGCACAGTACTTCAAGAATGCATATTAAGAGCCTGGCATTGACTGGGGGGAAGAGAGGGAGGGCTTAAGAAAGCTATTCTTGATCAATAAAATTTATGATACGAAGTAGTCAACTGGAGAGGATTTAGGATAGCTTTTCGGGTAGGTTTTTATTTATTGTTTTTGTTCCCATATAAATATGCATTTTCCCAAGACTGAGTAGGTTTGGTTCTGAGACACCAATGAGAGCTGTTAAAGCAGGGTGCCTTATGAGCTGTTAGAACAGGGAGTAGGAGGTGGCATGACTTATAGGGAGTGGGGAGTCCCATACCCTGAACTCTAACCTGCTCCAGCCCTTAACATATTCCTTTGATCCTCGACAAGGTCATTGCTTTAGATATTTTTTCCATCATGTAGCCTCCTTTATTCACACTGGCGTTCTTCTGGGATAGCCAGCACTTGTAAATCCTGCTGTTAAGGAATACAGAAAGGTGCACTACCAAGGCTTAACAGCAGAGAAGGGTAAATAGAAGGTGAGATGCATCAAATATGCATCAAAGACCACCTTTTTCTTATTCATGAGTACAGATATGTGGCTAGCCAGCATTGCTGTTATATTTATGGTGCCCTATTAAAATACTTCTTTTTTTAAAAGATATATATATTTTTTTATTGATTTCAGAGAAAAAGGGAGAGGGAGAGAGGTAGAAACATCAATGATGAGAGAGAAGCATTGATCGGCTGCCTCCTGCAGGCCCCCAACTGGGGACCAAACTCACAACCCAGGCATGTGCCCTTGACCGGAATGAAGCCCAGGACCCTTCATTCCGCAGGCTGATGCTCTGTCCACTGAACCAAACTCGCTAGGGCTAACATACTTCTTCTAACTTTATCATTTCAATCTATTCCTTCAAAAACTGAGTGACTAGGAGGTTTAATGAGTTACTCTGGGCCACATCCTATGCTCAGAGTTGACTCCAGAGAGTTTCAAAGTTCCTATTTCTTTTTTAATTGTGGTCCAGTTGCCCCTCTATACTGTACAGATGTCTTCCTTACAGTAATTCACCTACTCTTGTATTTACATTCCATATTACAACATAGCACAGTGCAACACAACACAATACTACACAACAGTGCTTATTGAGTACCTCCTCTGTGTCAAGCAATGTGTTAAGCACTTGGAATACAATGGTGAATAAATGGACAGGGTCCCTTTCTCAATAGAGCAACACCAAAATGAACACTACAAGATAGGTTGGTGGTGCTCTGAATAAAGAAAGTATAGGCCCTGGTTGGGTAGTTCAGTTGGTTAGAGCATCATCCCAGTAAGCCAAGGTTGCAGGTTTGATCTCTGGTCAGGGCTCATACAAGAAGCAACCAATGAATGCATAATAAGTGGAACAATAAATCTATGTCTCTCTCTCTCTCTCTCTCTCTCTCTCTCTCTCTCTCTCCTCTCTCCTCTCTCCTCTCTCAAAAAAAATCAGTAAATCTCTAAAAAAGAGTATAAGATGCTCTGGGGGCTCAGTATAGGGGGACACATGGTAGTTAATGCAGTTTGGGTATTAATTACAAGGCATGGAGATGCTAAGTAGACAGGTACAGAGGGGAGGAAATTTTCCAAGGCAGAAGATCAGCATGAGTACAGACGCATGGCTTGGAGGAGGTGCATACCTCAGGATTTATGGCTGCTGCAGAGGGGGTCCTGGGGAAGAGGGGCGAGTGATGACAGGTGAGGACATCATAAGGGATAGCTGGTTGTCTCATATTAAAGGATAATTGCAGTGACAGCAATGCATCCAGAAGCCTGAGCCTCAAAATTGCATTTGACAGTCAGTCTGCCTTTCTCTGTGGAGATTGCCTCTTGAGAATGCGCCTCTCCCACCTCAGAGCTATGGTGCCTCTTCCTCCGACAGCCAATAGCTGGCTAAGCAATCGTTTCCTCTGAGTGAACATATGGTTAGCATCAGCAGGCGAAGGAATCTCGGGGGTCATCTAGTTTTACTGACCCTCCCCAACCTCTGCCATCTTACAGATGGAAAGGCTCAGGCCTAGAGAGGTCACAGAAATCCAGGCAGATCCAAAGTTGGCACCAAGGCCATGCCATCCGGAGCCTTTAAACTGGACTATCATTAGGAGAAGCGTCTACATGCTGATATTCTATTGCCAATGGTCTTACTTAAAGCCTGTGAATTCTTTGAGTACTAAAGCCTTGGATTTGAACTGAAACTTTTATGGCTTCCTCTGGAAGATGACGGGACTCGCTGCAGGGACATGTGGAACTTGTTAAGGTTAAGGTTAAGGTTAAGGCTCAGGCTAAGGTTAAGGTTAAGGTTAAACTTAAACGCAGCACCCTGAGCTCCCCTAACCTTCCAGGCAGAGTCACTGGCAGCCGATCACTGTGCCCTGTGTACTTGAGCGGGAGCAGCCAGGGTCCATTGTATGTGATCTTTTCATTCACATCTTGGCTGGACCTTAAGAATTCTCTGAGTTCCTAAATGTCTTGTTTGCATTTTGGGCCTGGGGATAGCAGCTGGAAAATAAGCAGACCTTTGATGCAGGGAGAGTAGATGCCACAAGAGGCTACGCACTTGGGTTGGCCCCATGGACTCTCAGGTGCACACTGGGTACTTGGTTGTTGGGCTTACCTCTCAATGGCCTTTCAAAGCCGTTGGCCTTTATCCACTTAATGGCTTAGAGGTACAAGTGCTTCCAGGAGCACAGGGTGTTCAGAGAGAGTGATAGAGAAGAGAAACTCTTTGTTCCCTTCCTCTTTTAACACACCCTGAGCACTCTACCTGGAGAGTTAGCATCCAGCAGCTTCCCAGCAGAAAGTGCCTTGGATTATCTAGATTAGTGGTTCTCAACCTTCCTAATGCCAAAACTCTTTAATACAGTTCCTCATGTTGTGGTGACCCCCAACCATAAAATTATTTTTGTTGCTACTTCATAACTGTAATTTTGCTACTGTTATGAATCGTAATGTAAATTTCTGATATGCAGGATGTATTTTCATTGTTACAAATTGAACATAATTAAAGCTTAGTGATTAATCACAAAAACAGTATGTAATTATATATGTGTTTTCCGATGGTCTTAGGCGACCCCTGTGAAAGGGTCGTTCGACCCCCAAAGGGGTCGCAACCCACAGGTTGAGAACCGCTGATCTAGATTTTACATTTTATAGCTCAGGAAGCTGAGGACTCCAGGAGTTATGCAATCTCTTAAAAGTTCCCGGCTTCTTGGTAGTAGATACAGAACCAAGTGTGTCAATGCCATTGAAGGAAGGGCGGTGCAGGCAGAGTCTGACACGTTTCTCATTGCCTTTCATTGCTCTGACCTCTAAAAGCAATGGCTCCCCATCCCTGGCCCGTTTACACTGCGCCAGGCAGTAGGCGTAGCATCTTTGGGGCATTGTCTCGTTTAAGCCTTAAAACAACAACCTTCTGGAGTATGACTAGCATTATCATCATCCCTGGTTTACAGAGGAAAGGAACAGTTATTAAATGTCTACCGTGGGCATGGGTGGCGTTTGAAATCCTCTATGTGCATTAACTCTTGCATTCCTTACAACCCTACCAGAATATCCATTTCACAGACAGGCAACAGGCGAAGCAAAGCAAAGGTGCATAGATGGCGTGTCCAAGATTTTAAGGTTCGCACGTATCTGGAGGCAGGATTTGCACTAGAGGGCTGGCCTCATCTCCTGTCACACTGTCCCATCTACCGTGAGTGAGGATTGGAATTTGGGTCTCCCGGAATCCAGAAGCCTTGCTTTCCCTCTCTGTGTTTTGCTCTTGCTAAGTTTATCAGCGCAAACTATAACGTACACACAATGGCATCTTCCTGGGATTCTGAGTCACAAGGGATAATACGAAGAGTGATATTTCTTTATCCTAAACAATTTTAAGGTCACTATGAAGCGATGATGTCTGATGTTCATGCTTCTGAGAAACCAGGGCGTTCTCTCTGGTACCTAACCTGCCACTTCCCTGCCCTTTGGAAAAAGCTCGGTTTGATCTTCAGGAAGCGTAGTTCTGTTGCATTTGTGTGGGTTTTGCAGATGTTCGGTAAAGGCCACGCTGTGTGGTCCAGATCAGGCTGCAGGGGAAGGATAAAGGGCCAGACCTATACATCTTCCTTTGTGCCCCGGTGTTATAATATCCATCTTTATAAATATTTGCTGTGCATCTTATACTTTAAAAGCCAGCTAATCCAGTCCTTTTTCATATGTAGAATAACAGGGAAGTGAGGCTAGGCTTACCAAGCCGGGGAAATGCTACCCACTCAGATGAATATCTAAATAGAATTTTCAAATTTGGGTTTACAAACAACTTGCACAGTAAGACAAAGGACCAGTTTATTCCTTTTCTTTCCATTTGGCATTCAGAGAATAACCTTGCCTTAATTCTAGCTTGTTCTTTCATTTCCAGAATATATATTTTTGCATAGTTTAAATACTTGCTAATTGATGATGCCAGCTCTCTGGTAAGATGAAAGAAGTGCCTTTTTCCACTGCACCTTTTAAAACTGTCCTGAAATCAATAGAAATGATGTTATTTAAAAGCACTCAGCATAACCTGACAGATCGCTATGGTAATGCCTCGTTAACTTGGCCTCCCCAAAGTCAGAATTTTACAGTTCACAGACAGGTCTTGGCTGCGATTGCTGACTGTTTACCCCTCCTGATAATTCATCTCCCAGTTCCACATCTTCATATACATAATTTACAAGTACCTATCGGCTGAATTTTGAGATAGGAAAGTCCTTTAGATAGAGAGAGAGACTCTGAGCTGAGCCCCAATGTCCTTCATCCCTCCTTGTCTTCTAGGCCCCTCATGGCTCTCACCTGTGAGGCAAGGCTACTCACTCTTGGCCAAATAGACACTCCAAGGAACTGGCTGAGGTGGGGGGAGACTGCAACAAAGGGAGCTCACACCCTTCCTTTTAGAACGAGGGGGAGTCTGGGTTAGTGCTCTGTGCATTTTGCCCTCACATTACTGCAAGGTATTATCCTGTTTTACAGATGAACAAACTCAAGGTCCAGAGAGACTGAGTAACTTGCTCGGAAGGTGTACCCCTGAGAGCATGAGGTTTGGTATTAGACCTGAGCTTGAATTCAAAGTCCACCAGAAGTTACCTCCTGGCTTTGTGGTCTCGAGCAAGTTATTTATCCTCTTTCTCTAGCCTTTTCTCACAGCAGTCTCAGCTGATTTCTGAGAGATGGTCCTTGACCTGGTTCATGAAAAGTAGGTAGGCCAGAGGACTTCCGCACTGAGCATGTGCACAGGCTGGGGGCAAATGGAGCTTGTCTGAGGGATGATGGATGGAGGGCAGCAGGGCATGGGCTGGGCCATAGTATGAAGGAGGCTGAAAAGATAGGCTGTATCCAGGCTGTTAACAACTCATCTTTTTGGTGCGCTGTCTAGAATCAGCGTAGAGATGGATCCACTTTCTCCTTTAATTTCAGAACTATGTTTGGAGTGTCCACTGGGTATTAGATTTCTTACTAATGTGGGGATTTCATGATAAACAGGAAATACATGAACTTGGCCTTCTTGGAGACTCGACTCTAGTAGACTTGAAGATAATTTTTTTTTTATCTCAAAAAAGACAAGAGATAAGAAACTACAAAATGATACTTTGGTGGTTTGCATTAATGAAACATTAGAACAAGGTGTTGCTAAAGAACTAAAGATCCAAATCTGTAATGAAGAGCAGCCTGGGCCTTTCATACTTTGTGAAAACTTGGGAAGGATGAAAATGTGGAGGCAGAGCCGAGGTTTATTGAAATCAGCATTGAAATAGCTATGACGTGCATTCTCCTCTCCGTTGTCTTGAGAGGTAGAGAGGTAAGTTAGTTTAGCTCCTCTGCCCAGCTGGCTGTTTCCCTCTCTTCTGCACTGTTGGATTTCCTTCCCTAGGGGACTGGAGCCTCAAGGGTCTGCGTTAGAACAATGAGCAGTGGACCTTTTTTTTTTTAATGCCTTAAAACTATGTATGTAATTATAGCAAATAGTCACACACACACACACACACACACACACACACACACACATCTTGTAAAAGAATAATGGAAGCAAAGATAATTTTCAAAGGTAACAAATAGAAGTATAGTATTTTTCTCTTTGTTTTCCCCCCAGGGCTAATTTTAAATAAGAAGTTATTCTCAATCCTCTCAAGATCTCTGCCTAAAATTCTGTTACTCACCATCTCCCCCACTTCCTTCCTAAAGTCAGACCATTCTCATTATGTTCTTGATGTTATTCTGCCCTGGAAGACTTGTGTGCCCCAAACGCTGTATAAATGAGAGCCTCTTTTCTTTCCAATTAGCCTGCCACAGTGAGATCTGTCCTCTTCTCCGTTGTCACATGTGTTTCTTTCCTCCGAGAAAGAATCCTGCTGTTTTCTTATCTATCCTGTTGTTTATACTTTGCATACGGGGGAGTAAGTTCTTTACTTAAATGCCGTGAGTTAGGTATCTTCCCATAGAAGCTATATTAAGATATGAGGAGATGAATTTCAGAGATTCATATTCTGTCCTGATTAGAATAAAACGTATAGCTCACTTTTTAATATGTTCCCAATCTAAGAGGCATGTCTTCAATGACCTGCCTGTCAAGTCCTCAAATAGACCCTTTTGAACATCCCTGAGGATATCTCTGTTCCCTACCACTTCTGCGGCTCTGTGTAGCCATGGCTTTGGATGGGCCTCCTTCCACGTGATTCCATGGTCTCCCAGGAAAGTCCACCCGCTGATATTAGTCCCACCTCAGGGGCCAGATAGAACAAATGTGATTTCACTTCTACACAGAGCTCTTCACTTATTCAAAGGCAACTGTGTTGTCTCTCTTGACATGGCTCTTCTTCAGATCCATCTGGAGCCGAAGCCTAGGCCCCTCTCTATCTGGCTGTTCTCTGCCCAGTGCCCCTGGTTTGTACAGGCCTCTGGTCCTTGTCGTTCCAGACGTAGTCTGACCAGAGTGGAGTGGGAGTCTTATTTCTTTTGTTTTCATACTTTACTTGTTTACACACCTGGTATGTAAAATAAATAAAATCAATAAATAAATGTACATTTTAAACCATAATTTCCCTTTTTAAACTCAGAGCTGTGATAATACTATAAAGTTCTTGGTCATTATTCACACATATTGTTATTATTTTTTAAATATGTTTTTATTGATTTCAGAGAAGAAGGGAGAGGGACAGAGAGATAGAAACATCCATGATGAGAGAGAATCATTGATCGGCTGCCCCCTGCACGCCCCACACTGGGGATTGAGCCCACAGCCTGGGCACGTGCCCTGCCTGGGTATTGAACCCTGACCTGCTGGTTCATAGGTCGACGCTCAATCACTGAGCCACGCTGGCTGGGCACACACACACATTGTTATTAAAAACATCTCCCCACTTTGTTTTGAAGTTACTGTGCAAAAATCTGTAACACAATGGAATAGGGTTTGAAACAGTGTCATAATAGCCATCAATATATAGATCATTGAATGAGACACAATTCTTTCAACCTCATTTTGGAAGGTTGCTCGAGTGATTTTTTGTGTGTGTGTATTTCAGGAAAGTTTTAAAATGCCAATTTTATTTCTTTTTCCACTTGGCTAAAATGTGTGGCTGTAGGGGAGGAGTCACTTAAAAATTGGTCAACTATCTGGGTTGCTAATTGTGCTTCTGAGGTATGCCTGGCAGCTGTGCATGAAAGAAACTTTAATGTCTGGAACACCTTTTCTATTTGTCTGAACTTCCCAGAGAAGATACCTATTTTCTCCATTGCTTGCATGTTAAATGCTGATTTGGGAACCCTTCCACTCAGATCACGCTTGCCCCATTAAACAAGGGAGCAGTAAGTCAATCACACACGGGCGCTTGGGGGAGAGCTGGTGACTCAGAGGCTGGGCCTCAGGCTCTCGCTAAATCAATACCCTCAGCAGCAGCGTGGCAATTGACTCCAGTTCACTGCCATCAACACCTTTTGTCTTCCTTCCAGAGAGAAGAGCTCCATGACCAACCTGAATACCTGGCTAGCTCCTGGCTAAGTCATTCCCAGTTAATTGCAGTGAATGGCTCATTATCCTGGCCTTTCCGGACCTTAGTCCCCCCCGAGAAGCAGTGAGGTGTGGCAATGAGTCCACACAGCAGGCTTAGCATTCTGCTGGCTCTTGCCCTGTCACATTGATTAGGCAGGTGCCATGTGCTGAATTTGGTGCAGAACTGAAATGACATGGTTCCTGCCCTTAATGAGTGAGCATATTAAGGTTTAATCATCTTTTCCCGATGAGCTGATCCTTTCCTAGATGAAGGACAATGTGTCACTCTAGAAGTAAAGTGTTACTTTATTTACGCCTCTCAAACCCTTTCCAATTTCACAGAGCAAGATGCGAAGGATGCAATACACCCTGAGGGTATCAGGGTGCTGAGAAGGAGGGAGGTACGCTAGCGGAGGAAAATCTCCTGCTAAAATGCTGTATCATTTGTAGTGAGTACAAAAGGTTGTGTTGATGTTGGATTCCATCTCTCTCTGTGGGAAAAGCCTAACCCCGTTTAATCAAGACAACACATTGATAGCAGCATGCTGACTTGGAGCAAGATGACACACTCAAGGCAAGTCATTGCCAGTTGACTGGTTCCTTAGCTGTGTGGTCTCTGCACCCGTCTTTATCGGAAAGGGTGCATAATGTCGAGCTGTACACAGAAGCCCGCCTGTTTCCAGGAAGGCTTTGGGGTCACTGAAATTACAGGAATCGGTCCCTGTGCTCAGTCATGTAAACAAATAGCCCCGTAGTATTCCAGATGCTCATCAATTACAAGTACCCCACCCAGTGCAACTGGGCAGTTGATAATGTGCCTTGGCTCACAAAGTGGTGTTTCTTTTATTTACTCTAATCCTAGCGGGGTCGCAGCTGTTTTAATCTCCTCGTTCACATTGCCCTTTTCTTTCATTACTCTATTCTAGCTTTTGCTTAAAAGGGAAGGCACCATATTTGATTGTCAATAAATCTTTTAGTGAGCAGTGCTTTTAAGGGGCAAAGTATTTTTACTTGGTTCCAGGCAATGGAGACGCGTAGGGGTTGGAGCTTAGATTGCCACGATACCCCTCTGGTGTCGAGGAGCAATCTGCCTGGCAAGCAAGTGAGAAAATAGCCTTCACCAAGAAGCTTTCATTTAGTCTTGCCATCTTTGCAAAGATGAATATACATGAGCATCTCCCAAGAGCCTCTGCAAGAATTGTTGGGTGGAGGGGAGAAGCCCAGTCATCAGAGTTCCCAAGGAGAAGAGAGAGAGAGAGAGACAGAGAGAGAGAGAGAGAGAGAAAAGGAGTCAGAATGAGAAGTTGCTGGAAAGGACGCATTAGCTGATATTAAAATCACCGAGGTGGGTAAGAAATCCACTAATAACACCTTGCAAGGCTCAGGGGCAGCATCGATTTAGGGAGTTCAGGAAATTCTGCACCTGGCTTGGTGCAGTAAACCCTGAAGTCATTATGAAGAAGTAGTTAAGCCCCCTTGTTCCTCATCCATTTATTTTCCTTGATCCTATTTAGTTCTTTCTTCAATTTGCTGAGACACAGGTGTACACTGATCTCAGCAGCCCATGAATATTTGAAAACTAAACTTTCTTTCAAAGACATTTCAACTCCCAAATGACTGCCTCAAAATTGTGTTGTCTGATCAGTTAAGCTCAAGGAAGTCTTTAGGATTGCTTCAACTTAGAGGGAAAAAAAAGGTCGAAGTATTCTGGTCTATAATTTTGCTATCCCTTGGGACCATTGCTGATTTGGTATGTCCACATACTTCATTCATATAACAAATACTTATTGAGCATATACTAAGTGTGCTGAAGAATATAACCACAGCCCTAACTGGTTTGGCTCAGTAGATAGAGCATCAGCCTGCGAACTGAAAGGTCCCAGGTTCAATTCCGGTCAAATGCATGTATCTTGATTATGGGCACATCCCCAAGTAGGAGGTGTACAGGAGGCAGCTGATCTATGTCTCTCTCTCATCAGTGTGTCTAACTCTCTATCCCTCTCCCTTCTTCTCTGTAAAAAATCAATAAAAATATATATTTTTAAAAAGAATATAACCACAGAGGACACATGTGGCCCCTGTCCTCATTTTTTTTTTTATTGTGGGCCATAAAGTACATTGACTATTGTCATTATTTTAATTTTTAAAATGGCATTTTCTTTGGGTCAGAAATAAATGGATTATCTTCACTAATGGCATATCTTCAATTTAAAGAGCCAGATCCAATTTTTACAAGATATGCCACTTTTTTTTCCCCTCCTGAAGATTTTTGGATCAGGATTATTATTATCATTATTTATTATTTAGTGAGTGCTGTCAGATGGCTCAGCAGCATACAAATATAAATGGGTAAACATCAACATGTAATCTGTTTCCAAAAGGAGCAGGTGTTTATCATGAAAGCATTTGAAATTACTAAAATAATGCCCATTAGTGGTTTTCATTTCCTGGAAAATATTGTCTCTGTGGTCATTCAATGCCTGTGGCATTTCAAGTGGAATAAATTAGGGCAATCTCTTATTTCTGGCATGTTTCCATGTTGCCATCATCAACAAAAGTGATATCTATTACCTGCAGGACCAATTTTTTTATTCCAAATTCTCTTATGTTCTGTGTTAACAAAAAAGAATAAAAAAGCAAATAATAATAATAATAATAATAATAATAATAATAATAAATAAAAAATCAGCCATTTATCTCCAAATTTTATTTCAGTAATTTGTTACAAATTCTTTTCAAATGTCACATTAACAAGAACTATGAAGGAAAAGAGAAGAAGAAGGAGGAAGAAAAAGATGTGGAAAGAGGAGGAAGAAAAAGAAGAAGAAGAAGAAGAAGAAGAAGAAGAAGAAGAAGAAGAATCAACTAGTGTGTTGATTTGAGGTTACCAAACAATTATAAGAACTACAACTAATATTTGTTTTGAGTTTAGCATTTTGCAAAGTGCTCTCCCATATTATCTCTATTAATATTCACAACAATCCTGGAAGGGAGGGATAAAGCATGTCATATTTAGCATCTCAAATCTATGGAAGGGAAAACTAAAACTCAGAGAGGTTAAGTGACTTGCCCACAATTAAACAGCTAAGATGTTGTAGAAATTGAAGTCCTGTCCCTTTTTATGACTTACTAGAGGCCCGTTGCAGAAAGAGATTCGTGCAATAGGCCTTCCTTCCCCTGGCTGCCGGCACTGGTTTTCCTCTGGCACCCAGGACCCAAGCCTTCGCTCTGGCAGCAGTGAAGAAGCCAAGCCTGGAGGCTTCTCCATGCTGGCCGCAGCACAGAAGCAAGGCCTCTTCAGTCTTCAGTCGTCTTCAGTCTTCTGTCTTCACTTGGCACCTACAAATGCAAATTAACCGCCATCTTTGTTGGGTTAATTTGCATACTCATCTTGATTGGCTGGTGGGTGTGACAGAGTGACATCCATTTGCATGTTTCTCTTTTATTAGTGTAGATAATTGCATCTGAGCAAAAAACAACCAACGATCAGGCAACCATGAGTAGAAACAAAGGAAATGTGCAGGATGTAGTTAATCTTTAGAGTGTAAATGCTAACAGCAAGGGCAATGGAATTAACTGTTGGATAAGTACCTTTTAAAATTTTTTGAGTAAGCAGTAAGTCTGATAATCTTATCTGACTTAGATCTTTCTTCCCAGAACTAGATAAACTCTCTTATCCATATACTATGACCTGGATTTGGGGTTGAACCCATTTGTAGATAGGGCTGTCAATCTGCAGATAAGCACCTCTCCCTGTCAGAAAGCAGACACACATTCAGGACTCTCAAGGCAGAGGTATTATGGGCTCTGGCTTCATACGGTCAACAGCTCTTGATCAAGAAGGAAATAATTCTACCCCTTCATCTGCTTTTCTAAACAAAAAAAGCCAAGCACTTAAAACCTCGTGCCTTACAAACGCCTCGTTCGCATTGTATTCCTTCAATCAACAGTTGATGAGCACTCACTATGTGCCCTGATGTTTTATTCTGCTTTTTTTAAAATATTTTATTGATTTTTTACAGAGAGGAAGGGAGAGAGATAGAGAGTTAGAAACATCGATGAGAGAGAAACATCAATCAGCTGCCTCCTGCACATCTCCTGGGGATGTGCCCGCAACCCAGGTACATGCCCCTGACCGGAATCGAACCCGGGACCCCTCAGTCCGCAGGCCGACACTCCATCCACTGAGCCAAACTGGTTTCGGGTATTCTGCTTTTTTACTGAACCAATTTCAAATGAGTGTGACTTCAAACATGCCTCAGGACCTAATAGTGGGCAATTAAGTTGGTTCTCAATAGCTCTAAGGTTTTCTACACTTTTGATTAAAGACAAGTGGACAATTCACCCAAAACCTTGCCCGTTTACTAATATAAGCAATGACCATACACGGGTTTCAATGTGTGATACACATGTAGACATGTCACTGGAAATCTGTGGGATTGTAGGAGATGAGAAGAGTTATACAGAAATACTTCTATTCTTTGATATCAATTATACAAAAATATAAACTAAAGTAAACTAAAATATACATTTAACTTTCTAAATTATAATCTAAAAGCATTAGCAAGAAAGCAACAGAGTAATGACCCTTACAACTCACTAATAAAAAGACAAATAATCCAGTTTTAAAAGAACCAAGGAAACTCAATAAACATTGCTCCAAAGAAAATGTGGGAATAGCCAATAAACACATGAAAAGATGTTCAACATCACTGACCACCAGGGAAATACAAACCAAAACTCTATGGGATACTACTTTATGCCTACTAGGATGGCTATAATTAAAAGAGGGAGAGGGAGAGGGAGCTGGAGGGATTGAGGGAGGGGGAGAGAGAGAGAGAGAGAGAGAGAGAGAGAGAGAGAGAGAGAGAGAGAGAGAGAGAGAGAGAGAGAGAGAGAATGAGAATATAATGTGTAGGAAAGGACTTTGGAACGCTCATATAAATGGGAATGTAAAATAGTTCAGCTGCTTTCAGAAAAACCTGGCAGTTGCAAAAACGTATACATCAATGTACCAGATAAATTGAATCCAGAGATAAATGGATGAATGGGTCAATAAAATGTGGTATGTCCCTGAAATTAAATGCTATTCATCAATAAAAAGAAAGGAAGTACTGATACATGCTACAATGTGGATAAACTTTGAAAATATTATGCTAAATGGAAGAAACTAGTATAAAAGACCACAGGTTATATGATTTCATTTATATGAAATGTCTATAATAGGCAAATCTAGAAAGAAGTAGATTAGTGATTACCTAGAGTAGGGAAGGGAGGAGGTTGGGGAGATTGGGGTTGGCTGCTAAAGGGTGCACAGTTTCTTTTGGGGGGTGATTAAAAAGCTCTAAAGTTGATTGTAGTGATGGTTGTACAACGCCATGAATAGCTAAAAGCCATTGAATCATACACTTTGAATGAATATGTTGTGTAAAGTTGTTACAAAAAAAGAACAAGAAAGCGACAGGAATTCATTAGCAATGGCGATTTCAAAATATCACCTAAACATGTGTGATGCCTATGGATTCCCATCTTCCTCGCTCTCCTTTAATCCCTTAGAATGGCTATGAAAAAAGCAGCAATTATGTTTGTACATGCTGCCTTGCAAGATGGAACCAACGTGGCATACAGTTTTTACATCTGTCTCCACGAGGAAATTATGGATGTCGGGGACCCATGATAGCTTAGAGCAAATTCCCAGCTGGTCACAGGGAGTTTGGACTCTGGCTTTCAGGATTGGAATTCAGCAGGAACTGTGCTGTTTGCTGCTGTCTGTAGGATTATATCTTTATTGCCCCCATCTGTCTGTGACCAGTGGGAGCTATGTGGAAATAATGAAGCTCTTTGGAATGAAAATTCAGAATCTGGCGAAAACATAGCCAGGTTCCATTAGGGGAGGATGAAGCATCCTTGTGGAGTCTGTTCGGTACAAGACAGCAACCTCTCCTTGTGTTCCCTGTTCAACCAGAAGAATGTTCAATTGCCGAAGCTGCAAGCAGCCCCCAGGGATAGATGTGAAGTAACTAGGTCTTTTTCCCAACTACTTAGACAACTGGTTTATTTTGGAATCAACCATAATAGATTGTTCTACCTGGTGAATATCATCTAATTTATATTAAAAAGGTGGTACTATACTATACAGTTAACTGGAAAATGAATATAATGGGTGGGGAAGGAGAATGAGATGTGGAATTGTTAAAGCCAGCAGGCCTCAGGGTGAACTGGACCCCTAGTATGCTGGTATATTCTCAAAGATTCTTGCTTATAAGCAAGAGAAAATGGCCATGTGACTTTTCAACATTCAGAACGATGGATACCGTATATTTTTATGAGGCAAGATTTAGCTAGAATTATGTATATAGTGCTTCTTAATTAAGAGGCCACTTTCCAGGTAAGTGTTAAAATATGAGAAGAATATTGAGAGGAACATTCCATACCAGAGGTTGGCAATCCATATACGATCTGGAGCTTTCTTCCTTGCCCAGTCTTCTCATCTATTAAATAATAAGAATGTGGGCCAGAAAATCTTTAAGATCAATTATACCCTTAACCTGCAGAAGTTATATGAGTCTATGGAAAAGCATAGCATTTTCTATTTCTTTATCTAGGTCTTGGTCCATTAATTAATTTAGCAAAACATAATAAGCACTTAATGTATGTTGCTCACGGTCCCAAGAACTGGGAATGCAGAAGTAAAAACGATAGACAAAGCCCCCGCCCTCTGGAGCTCACATGGCCCCCATGGGGTAGACGCTAGGAAATAAGCAAGCAAGCAAATTACACGGGCTGCTTATACTATAGAGTCTGATGATTTCACCAAAAAAAATGAACAGGATTATGTGACAGCAGGAAGTGAGGTGCAGATCGAGCTATACGTTAGGACAGGGTGGAGCAGGAGGGCTTCTCTGGAGAAGTGATGTCTGAGTCAACATTGAAGAAACTGAACGGGCCTGTCAAAGCTCCGAGGGACATAGGACGCAGGAGGAAAGCAGGTGCACATCCCCTGAGGTACAAGTGAAGTTCAGGAACAGAAAGACATGTGGCAAGAGTCGAGTCACCAGGTCAGAGAGGCTGGAGCACACTGGATACGGAAGTGAAGTTAGATTGTGGACGGCCTTGGGTACCATGGTAGGGAGATGGACTTTTCTTCCAGGACAGGAGCTTACACTGATTGACACTTAAGAATGGTCACTCTAGCTATTTTGTGGAAAGTGAATTTGGAGGTAGAACTGGAAACAGAGAAACCAGCCAGAAAACTGTTGCTTTAGTCAAGGTGAGAGAATGGTGGCTTGCACGGTGTGGTGCCAGCAGAACTGAAGAGGACAGAGTGGATTTTAGATAGAAGAACTACTAGGACCTGGTGATGGATGGACAGTCAGGGTGAGGCAGAAGAAGAAACAAGGATGAGCACTCAGCTTGGGCTACCGGGTGGATGGCAGTGAAATTTAACCAGTTGGAAATGAATGGGGAGAAGCCTATTTGAGGGGCAGTAAGTGGTGGGGAACTAATGCCAAGAGCTCTGTACTAAGTTTGTGCTGGGATACAATTAGACACGTTTTCGGAGCTATCGCATGGGTGGTTCTATGCGCAATCCCATGGCTAAAATGGCTTTCTACTAATGACAAAATGTAGAAATCCCGCCTTGATACGGAGTGAGGGGACATGGAAAGGTATTCAGGGTAAGCACACTATGTCACATGAATGCAGCAGAACCTCACAAATGGGGAAAATGTAGAGCCTCTTGTAATTTTGATAAGGACAAAGCACCTATAGTTAAAGACAGAAAGTAGATAGGAAGATTTTATTGCTTCCCACTTATTAAATTTCTTTTCCAAACTCTGGATGCTCAGTCTTTTATATCTTAAAAATATTTTCATACAAGCACATTGTAAAACAATAAACATTGTTTCTATTCCCTGCGTCTGTGACCTTTTCCTCTTATCTTCCACTTAGGTCAAATCTCAAACCATTTTTTAATTTCATCTTCTATTGCTTATTTGTCTTCCTTTTGAGTTAACCTTATGGCAATAAGAATAGCCATAGACTTGATGATAGAAAAGCAAACTTGAACCTCTTTTCCCACTGTTCCTCGGAGTAAATAAGATAACATTATTTGGTCCTGATTAGTGACTTTCACAGTAGGAGTGACGAGTAAGGATAAAAGTGAAGAGAGACTTGCCCAAGGACAAGTTCAAATGTTTATTCCTGGAGGTAGGAAAGGCCCAATTAATTCCTCTAGTGTATGATAGTACCCAGACCGGAACACAATAAATTCCTAATGATAATTGTGATGACGTATTCTGGGGAGATCATTTTCTTGTTTGTCATTCAGTTAATTCTGGCCAGAAATAAACCTTCTCTTTGTTGGCCGGTTCTCTTCCTCTTGAGAACAAGATTGATAAGATTTAGAGATTAGAAGCTAAGTAAGATATTCTTGGAAATTCCACTGGCACAGAAGGCTTTCAAATCTCTTTCTGTTGAAATCCAGGGCTGATTTCTTGTTCTAAGGCATCCTGCATCTGAAGTAAGATGGCTTGGAACCATGTCTTGACTTCCTCCCTTGTTCGCTGTGTGGTCTGGGACAGTTTATTCATCCTTCTTATTCCCCGTTTTCTTCTTCATAAGTTTGGAAAAATATTTATGTAAATACCGTATGACAGGTCTATGTGAATGATTTCCTTCACAGGGATATTATAAAGATTATGTGAAGTAAAGAATGTAATTGTGCTTAGAAACTGTTGTACAGAATATACGCATAATATTCTATTTAACATGGGAGGGAGATGAACTTCCAAGTTTTGTACACACAGTAGCTCTAGTAGACTACATTGTATGGTTGCCATTGGCACACTCCGAAAGAGCTTTAAGTCCCAACTTCCCTCAACACTCTTTGCTGCTCTTGGCACCTGCCCACACCCCTCTTTTGGTGGAGCAGAAGGGGAGATGCGTGGTTTGGGAGAGAAGCTGAGTCATACCAGGCAAAACTAAGAAGCTGCATATCTCAGATGAGGGAGACAGTTCACTGGTTCAGCCTCCGACAGCTAGAACTCTCAATGGAAACCATCAGGGCTGAAGCCAACAGACTACACAGCTCATTCTGAAGCTTGGCTCCAGCTGATATCATAGCAGATTCCTACCCTATCGCCAAGAAGAAGCACCCTTGAGGAAACCTACTCCTGAGTGGAAAGAGGAGGGAGATGTGTTAGCTGAGAATATGAGCACCAGTGTGTTCATGTACAGGTCACAGTGCACCACTGCCACCTCCAGTGCCACCAGGGGAGCATGGGTCAGTGCAGGTACTTCCCGACTGGCCTCCCTGCTTCTACCTGTGTTGCCTACCATCTGTCCTCAAGACAGCATCCTTTAGAATATGGGTCAGATCATGACACTCCTCTGCTTGGAATGGTGCCATGGCTCTCCATTCCATTCAGAGCAAATACCCAGATCCTAATGGGGTCCACATCATTGAGACTCTCTTTCCCCACCCCACATACACCTCGCCATCATCTCCACCACCACCACCACCACCATCAATTCCTTTTGACTTTCTTCACTATTCTACCTGCTTCTTCACTATTCCAGCCACACTGGCTGCCTTGCATTCTGCGAACACTCCAGGCATCCTCTGGCTGAAGGACATTTGGTATGATTGTTCTAGGATGTTTTTCCCCTAGATATTTTCCTAGATACCTCCCTCGCCTGCTTCAAATCTTTGTTTGCCACCCTGTTAATGAAGCCTACCCTCATAACCATATTTAAAATTGTAGCATCCTGTCCAGCTCTAGTGCCCTTTTTTCTCTATTTGAAAAGTTTCTACAGTACTTAGCACCATCTAAAAGCTCTATAAATTGGCTTATCTGTTGTTATTGATTACTGCTTGCCTGCACCTTCTAAAATAAAATATATGAGGAAATGATCTTTACCTGTTTTGTTCATGTACATAACCCAACATCTAGAGCACCTGGACACAGTAGACACAATAAATATGTGTGGATGCCTGAGACCACAGGTCAGGAAGATACAGAGTAACCTGAGAGTGAGATAAGATAACCTGGAGTTCCTATCAGCAATAAGGCCCTCCTCCTTTCCCAATCTCCATGAACTATTTCCTCTTCTTCCCTTTGTCTACTCCGTCTGTCTCCTTCTGTGTCCTACTCCACCACATCCTGAGAGCGTCCACTTCAGAAGCTGTTTGGGGTAGGCCACGGGCTTGAATTTAAATAACTACTCACTCTCAGGTCACAGAAGTGAGATTTACAAGTAAAGAAGCATCCAAAACTGATCCAAGCAAATGAATTATCATAACATCTCCAGGAGGAGACCAAAATACTTCTCCCCATTGTATCCACTCCTCCCTATTGGGTCACATTCAGAAAATGTCTCTGTTGGAATTACATAAGCGGCCTGAAGCCCATTTTTTCACATGTTCTCAGAGGTAACAAACCTGATTTCCCTCAGAGTGGAAGCACTTCTGAGAAGCAATTAAATGTTGTTGAAGGTCAAGTCTGATGAACTAGCTAAATGAGCAAGCTGGATCATTTATGTTTGGATCAGAACCAAAATAATTACAAGAGATTGAGGCTAGATGTCTGGATTTAAACCTAAACTGTCAAAACTCAAAGATATGCCATAAATGCCCAGGATATGGTCATACCATCACTGGAATATGCTCTCAAGTAAATGACTTGGGGAAAAAGTGCTCATGTGTAATCTTCTGAAAATTTGATTTAAAATATCTTTACTCGATCATCGGTCCTCCTCATTCATGTTATAGAATTCACAAGCCATCTGTATTTCAGTTTTGCATCTAGGGAGTGGGATAAAGACTGCATTCTTTCCTGCTCATGCTGGGAAAAGGGGTTTCAGAAAAAGAAGGTATATACTGATCAGAGTGTCCAACCAAGGAAAAGCATCATATCAGCCATGAACAGGTACTCTTTTTTTAAAAAATATTTTTTTATTGATTTCAGAGAGGGAGAAAAGAGAGAGAGATAGAAATATCAATGATGAGAGACAATCATTTACTCGCTGCCTCTTTCACATCCCCCATGTGGGATAGAGCCCACAACCTGGGCTTGGGCCCTGACCAGGAATCGAGCCATGACCTTTTCTGGTTCATAGATTGATGCTCAACCACTGATCCATACTAGCTGATCTGGACATGAACTAGTGTTCCTTATCCTGAAATAAAATAGTCATCAGAGCCAGAAAACCAAAACGTATGATTTTTCTTGCTTTTGATTCCCTCTGACCATCATCCGCCTTGCCTCCCCCATTCTCATTGAGTTTTCTTAGTAGGTTTAACCTTCTGGATCATTCTTTATGTACAATTGTTCTCTAATTCCTTTCACCCCCTCATGTCTCCACTGTGCAACCATTGTGTGCTTCCTGTTGGAGCATTGTTCACGGCTGTCTGCCCTTCCTCTGATTGGCTGAAGCCTGCAGCTCTCAGAGAGGCCCTGCTGACACAGTGGAATAAAGTCAGAATAAAGTGGAATTAATTTAAGTGGCTTTTCTTCACATTTAGGACTGCTATTAAGGTGTTGATGGTTGGTAATAAAGGACCTTTTAGTGTGGGAAATAAAATTATCTTATACAAACAGAAATGAGTCTGGACAATGATTATCCTACTGTAATTGGAGAGTGAAGTCTGATTGGGGGGTGTCAGTTCCTGCTTTTCTTAAGGTATTTAGTGTAGGGCTGATCTAACAATTGATAGATTGACACTTACTCTTCGTAAAGTGTGCAGTACATCATGAATATGCTGCACTTCTTGCATTTGGCTTTTCTATACCCATTACTTTTCTAGTATGAGGTTTGAAAGCTCTGTAGTGTTGGTTTTGTAGAAGTTTCCAGAAATTTTCTGCAATGAAATACGAGAGAGTCATATATGGGAAAAATCAAGCTGATCATCAAACAAAATTTTAATTTGTGAGAGGTGTATATGTCATGCACACAGTCTCCCAAGAAAGATTTAGAACAAGACAGAAATGTCCTGCGGGAAACAATTCTCTGTTTGTCAGTAGGCAATAATTTACCTGCCTAGGAAAAGATTTCCATTTATCCTGAAAAAGGTCATTGCTCTATGTTAAATAACGTATGGTTAAAAACATATTTGTGGAGGTTTAATAACCCTGCAATCAATGTCTTCTGTGAATAGCTGCCTACTTGATAACAAAGATATACTGTCCTCCTGAACTGAAGTTCCCCGTCTTAATTACTTCCACTGGATAGTTAATTTAATGGACCTGAGTTTTATGGATCTGCCAATAGTGATTTTTATGTGTACATAATGGAGGACCAACAGAGCTCAGGGACAGATGTTGCTGCCATGCCCAGTCCCGCTATTCAGACCATCATGCCTTTTCTCACCTATTAACCTCCTCACAGAAAGCCCTCTCTCTCCGCCAGGTACCCACATCCCTGTGCCTTTAAGACTGTATCTCATTCAGAACCTCCTCATCCTCTAAGCCTGCAAACTCAACCAGGAACCCTCATCAGATCTCCATAAGAGGTCGATTCCTCCTAGGAACTTGCAAATCATGTTTTCTTTTCCTCTGCTATAGCCATCGTCATCACTCTTCCCCCATTTTGCATCATATTCATGATTGTATCTCCCCAAACATCTAGTCGTGTCTTATTGCAAAGTGGGGACCCAATGGAGGCTGAATGAGTGAGCACAGAGCCTGATGCAGGGATCTCAGGTGCTTGCCCTTGATCTGAAGCTGTCTTTGGAACCCTCCTCTTTCTGCTCCAGGATTAGGGCAGTAGCTGAGGACCATATATGGCCAACCTCAGATGATCTCTGCTGAGCTTGATAGCTAGATTAAATTTTATCAAGCGTGGCCATGGGTCTGTGCCACGTAAGTAGTGGGCCTCTGATGAGAGCCAGTAAGTCACATCTCAATGTGAATGAGAGAAGGCTCTAGCATCGTGGGGAACGGAGGTGTTTGTTCAGAGCACCGACGTGCAGGAGGTCCTGTGCAGGTCTTTGAAGACCTTCAAGACTCTGTTTCCTCTTAGGGTGTGGGTTTCTTTCGGGTTCATGAGCTGAATGGCTCATCGCGGCACTAATTCACATGCTGCCTTTTACTTTTATTTGCGTATTTTGAATGATGTTCTCCAAATACATATGAGCACAGTGAAGGCAAAAATTCAAGCCTTATAATTTGTTATCTCTTAAAAAACCATGACCATGGTTTCCTATATGATATAGTCTCATAAGTTTAGGTAGGGTTTTGCCAGTATAGTAGATTCGTAATAAATGAATGGAAGAGTCAGGTCGTAAAATGATTTTTTTTTTTTTAATGAAGAGGGTAGTTATTTCACAGTGGTTAGAAAAAACATTTTACAGCCATTAGACTGTAATTCTCATAGTCAGATTTCTCAGCTGAGAACACTGCCACCAACCAGAATGCTATTTCTTTTTTAAAAAAATATATTTTAATTGATTTTAAAGAGGGAGTGAGAGATAGAAACATCAACAATGAGAGAGAATCATTGGTTGGGTGCCTCCTGCACACCTCCTACTGGGGATGGAGCTTGCAACCTGGGCATGTGCCCTGACTAGGAATTGAACCGTGACCTCCTAGTTCATAGGTCGATGCTCAACCACTGAGCCATGTCAGCCGGATGGAGAATGCTTTTTCTTTAGGAAATTCTACAGGCTTACTGACCTTCCCCCATGGAGTGGAAGTGTTGGAGGGTGAGATGTGGCTTCAGAATGAGACAAGATTTGGGACATGGTTTGAGATTATTAAACATTTTTCCCTCTGTTCACTTTATCCAACAGAAATTGTACAGACAGCGCCTACTTTCTGTTTACTTTCTCGGATCCCCAAATATTTTCGCTCTAAAAAGATTTTATTTCTCAGTTTCCATGTCTACCTGGAATTCCTTTGAAACTGGGCTTTCTGAGATTTTCTTTTCAATGCAGACTTACAATCGGAGGCAGGAACCCAAAGACACTCATAGTAATGAGATTTTATTTGGAGCAAGAAATGGCACCATATGGCCTCTCTACCCATCTCCCAGGGTGCTGACAAAATTATCACCTTTTCAATTTCTTTGACACATATGGGTCCTCACCTTGGCTGTTTATGCTCTTGAACTGCAGACGAGCAAATGGCTCTGGGTGAGCCTGCTTCTTCCAGGTCCTTCCAGGGATTTTTCTTCTTTGAGGGAACAGGGATCTGTGACAGCTCCTGATGTGCCCCATACATGCATTCTTTTGCTTCATTTCCACCGAATGTCTTGACACCCTTGTTATTCAAGCACCATCAGCCACTTACGGTTAATTGCGAACTTTTTTTTTCTTTTTTCACTGGCTTCGCTGTTTTGAAGGTGAACTACCCTTGGGCATCTTGGCTCTGGCTTTCTCGCTCTCTGATAGGTGGCTTTGGCAGTCTTGGGAGATTCCGAGCTCCTGGCATCCCCTGCTGGAGATCTATGATACCCCTTTAGAGCGAGAATGAAGCAGCCTTCTTCTGCGTTGAGCGCGCAGTTGGCTGCCTTCCTTAGCAAGAGGGTTGCCTCTTCCTTGCTTTTCTGCTGCGCCATCCTTGGAGGGCATGACTGGCAGTCAGCTGGCAACTGTGCCAGCCTTGGCGGTCTTCATAAGAAAGAATAAGAGATCTGTTCCGCTCAGATAACCACACACATTGCACGGCTGCATCTTTTCTTTACATTTTCAAAAAGGCTAAGGTGTTTTCCTAGCGCCCAAGTCATAAGAAAGCAAGGGAAGGGCTACGCTTCTGGTCCCGCCGTGGCACGGATTCCAGCTCTAGCAGCTTCGGCCCCTCTCGGAAGACTGGCATCTTGTGAAGGAAGCCTGCTTTGTTTCCTGCCACCTGGGTTTTCCTTTGTGTGACACTGAAGAAGTGCTATCAGCCGGGGAGCAGTGACATTATTTAGAAGCAGGGGTGGCCTCACATTTTGTCTTGAAAATCTCAAACGTGTTAAACACCCGAAGGGAAGAAACAGAAGAGCAACACAGAGGGTTGCTCAGGAGCCTCCCCCCTGGGAAAACGTGTTGCTTCATGCCAGGCCCTCCTGAATGAGGCTGGGGGAGAAGCCAGGCCAGGGCAAGGGTCTTGGAAGAGAGTGTGGGGCCGGTGATCCCGGGGGGACCTGGTTTCAGGGATGCCCTCCGATTACTCTGCTGAGGGCTCAGCACGAAGCTCTTGTCCTTTGAAGATGAGGCTTTGAGAAAGTGGCCAGAAAGCCAGTGTGAATATGTTCAATTTATGTCCGCCCTCACCAGACCCGTGTGCATGTGGATTAGTAATCTCTGTGATGGCGGCCTTTTGCCAATCGCTTATTTTCTGCAGGGGGGTCCTCTAGCTCCCCGACCATCTCCGAGGGAGGGAGGTCCATGTGCAGTAGCTAGTGTCTGACTCAGAGCAGACTTGTTTCTGATGTAGAACGGTCGCCCTAGAGCAGTGGTTCTCAACCTTCTGGCCCATTAAATACAGTTCCTCATGTTGTGACCCAACCATAGAATTACGTTCGTGGCTACTTCATCACTGTCATGTTGCTACTGTGATGAATCGTCATGTAAATATCTGCTATGCAGGATGGTCTTAGGCGACCCCCGTGAAAGGGTCGTTCGACCGCCAAAGGGGTCGCGACCCACAGGTTGAGAACCACTGCCCTAGAGTTTGCATTTGTGACTCATGATGTAGGGCACAAATGAACACTGCTCCCCCAGAGCAATCGTATGATTGATGGGGAAAGCTTCCATTGTTTTTACCCCCATTAAACTCTTTCCCTTGTTTTGAGTTCACATGAAGTTATAATAGAGACGTTCTATGTACCTTTTACTCATTTTCTTCTGTGGTAACATCTTCCAAAACTATAGCACAATATCACCACCAGGATGCTGACACTCGTACAATGCCCTGATCACACTCAGATTCCCCCGTTGTTCGCAATTGTGTGAGTATTTAGTTCTACGTGGTTTTACCACGTGGACGTGTCTCTGTCCCCCACCACAGTCAAGACCCTGAACAGTTCTAACCCCATAAAGACCCCTCGCCCTTTCCTAACCATATTCAGCTCCTTCCTGCCCCCTCCCTCCCCTACCTCCCTCCACCCCAACCCCTGGTAACCATTGATGTACTCTCCGTTTCTATAAGTTTGTCATTTTCAGATGTTACATAAGCAAAATTATACAGCATATAGACTTAGAATAGGCTTTTTTTTTTTTTTTTCACAGCATAATTTCTTTGAAATTCACCCAGGTTGTTGTGTATCAATAGTTGATCCTGTTCTGTTGCTAAATCGCAGCCATGGGATGGACATAGCAGTTTGTTTAACCATTTGCCTACTGAAGGACACCTGGGTTGTTCCAGTTTGGGGCTGTTTAAGAATAAAGCTGTTAGTAACACTTGTGCACAGATTATGTGAATATCATAACCTCTGGGGTTGGGGGGGTGGGGTGGGGGGACACGATTTCCTCCTTTCCTGCAGATATTTTTGCTTTTCTAAATACTACCTATCTCCACAATCATAGCTCATGGACACAGCACACACATCATCCCAGGTTATGTATGATGCATTAGCATGGAGCCTTCACCACTTTCCCATAGTAATGACCATGAGCAAGGTCATGAGCAGGGAACTGAAGCAGGAAGTGCATTGAGTTCCAAGCCTCTCCCCGGATGCAGTGTCCTCTCTTCCCTCCTGAGTCCATCCTCCTCAGGAGCCCGGCCCCTCCCTTCAGGCTTCCCTCCTCTCATTTCCCTGCCCAGAGAGAGAGCGCAGCGGGAATGCGGTTCTCATGTCCTCGGGGTGCCTTTGCCCCTCTTGCGGACGATTTGCATGATGCCCTCATTGGTTCTGATTTTAATTAAATTGACACTGAGCAGGGACGTGGGGCAGTGAGAGGGAGAGAGGTTCCGGGAAGAAGCCAGAGCAGTGCTCTGATTGCGGTGCATCTGTAATCAGCTTCTGAGGCCACGTGCTCACCTTCACATGAAGGGAACTGTCATTTTTCTCACTCACACTAGCTGCCAAAGAGCCCTTCACTCGCTCCCTAATGAGAGCCCAGGGGCCGGGCAGATCTGAACAAACTCCATGAAACCCACCTGGGCAGGGGGAACAATGACCCTGGCATGGGCTCCCTCATTCATCTGACCCCTTCTCACTACAGGTGGAGAGAAGGCAAGGCAATTGTGTGTGGAAGGCCACGCTTAGAACACTTCTTTGCCCTGACCGGTTTGGCTCAGTGGATAGAGCATCGCCCTGCGGACTGAAGGGTCCCAGATTCGATTCCGGTCAAGGGCATGTACCTTGGTTGCGGGCACATCCCCAATGGGGGTGTGCAGGAGGCAGCTGATTGATGTTTCTCTCTCATCAATGTTTCTAACTTTCTATCCCTCTCCCTTCCTCTCTGTAAAATTTCAATAAAATTAAAAAAAAGAACACTTCTTTGATGGACATGGAGTTAGGTTGCTCCTCACTGCTGACCTTGTCTTCTAGTCCCTTCCCATTCTTGCTGCCATTCCTAAGCAGGCACGCAGATCACGTTGTGGTCCTCTGGTTACTTCCTGTGGGCTTCTAGTTGCTACAAAAAATGTTGTCTCCCTCCAGGCCCTCCAGCCCCTTCACCTTCCACCCCTTCTCACTGGCTCCACTCTGCTGCTACCATCGGACACCCATTCTCCTGCGGCCAAACTACCCACAGTTACTTCATACATTTTGCTCTTCCTCTACCTGGAATGCCCTTTCCTCTGCTTTTCTTAGCAAATGTCTAGTTAAGGCAGAGTCCTCACGTCTGATTTCCTGACTTGCTTACACCCTTTGCTTGACTCTCAGGGGTCAAGTCTCTCTGCGGGTCTAGATCCCCACGGGCTCTGGGATCTTTCACAACAGAAGATACTCTCCCTTGACTGGGTGGTAACCAGTGTTGTGTAGCCACCTAGGACATGTCTGCTGCATGAAGGACCTTCTCCATGGATCCCTTTGCTCACCATTTCCCCTCCTCTACATAGCAGTAGGCAGTCCCCTTCCCCAAAAGTCACATCTGGTGGCCACAGGCATCTGTATGGAGAAGAAGAGGCCTTGGTCCTACCTACGGGGCTCACGTCATAGGCCCCTTGAAATGCCAATCAAACCCTGGGGTGTTTGTTATCATTATTATCATTAGTGCAGTAATTTCCCTTCCTAAGAATGCCCTTATGGAGAGTTACCCTGCCTCCTTCTCCTTTATTAATTAGTAAGTTATCTGTTTATCTATCTTAACTTCGATTTGTACCTTTCAGCTGCCTGTGTATTTCCCAAACACATTTCCAAGCCAACATCACATGAACAAAAATGAGACCTTTCCCCCAAGGTTTCTGGTTTATGTGAGGGACAGGGCCAGCTTAGGCCTGACCACCCACAGGCTGCCACAGGAGATGGCTGTGCCTGGAGGAAGGAAGGCAGGACTAGCCTGGACAGCCATTGAGAAAGAAACGTTTTCTGACTTTCTCCTCCTCTCTTCAGAGATCATTTGAAAATCTGAAGTAGAACTACGTCTTCTTTGAAACATCTGTGCACCGTACATGTGTTTGCGCCAGCCCTGCATGCTTAAATTAGTCTCCTTGTCTCAGAATCTGAGGAATAATTATGTCAATTATGCTTATTAAGCTCCCCCAAACTATTAATTAAAGCCTCCATGGAAAACCCGTGGTTGAATATTCTTACTTGGCCTCTTTTTGAAACACTGGCCTCTTCACATCTGTCTGCTCATTTGTAGGCTCAGACTTGTGCTCAGAGTTCATTCACCCTGGTTCATGTTTGGAAAATTGTACTGCCTAGTGGTTGTCTGCATTCCAAAATACGGTTTCTTTCTATCCTTTTCCTCGGTTATCTCCCTTTTCTGGCATATAGTCTCTGGGAGATAGAAAACATGATTCGACTGTGGACTTTGCACCTAACAAGTAGCTAATAAATATATTCACATTAAAAACAAACAAACAGCCTTCTGGGTTGTGACAGGTCCCAGAGGCTGGGTCAGGTCCTTTGGGAAGGTCGCTAAGCCCAGGGGACTTGCCCTCGGGTAGAAGCAAAGACAGGAGAGCATCCCTGTTGGGCAGAGAGCTCTGTTCAGGCTGCAGGGTGTTGTCGAAAGGTGGCCAAAGGGGTTGTGGGACAACTGGGGAGGCTTTTGTGGGAGGAGCAATTTATCTTCACACCATAGTAGAGATTACGTGGTGATGATTGCTGTTTTGAAGACTTTGTGTGTAAATTGTGGCATGAATGCAAAATAATTCAGGACCACTGCATTGATTGCTACCTCTTCCTGATGGGATCTCATTACTCATAAGCAGTTCGTTTCAGTTCTGCACAGCTTCGGTTTTGTTCACCCTATATTGAAAATACTTGCAATACCAACCTAAAATGTGTCTCTCTATGACTTCTGCCCAAGAGTTTGTGCTTTGTTTTTGAAATAATAACACATGCATCAAACTTGGCGTTTATGGAAACTGGCCATCATGTGGGGACTCACTTTGAAGTGTGAACTCAGAGACCGCCCCCACGGGAGGTCTGTTTAATAGTCGCCCAGGAGACCAGTAATTTTATGAGGCCTCATAGCTACTGCTGATGGACAGCCAAGTTTAAGAAATACTGCTCTCTTATAATCTTCAACAGATTGCTGCCTCTCTTAGTTTAATTAAACATTTTTTAATAACCTAAACACCAGGCTCCCAATATACAGATCTCATTTATTGTACATTCTCACTTGCCTTTCACATAGGTTCACAGCTCGCATCTATAAAAGAAGACATTTAAATTCTGAGCATGTCCATTCACGCTGTGCATCCTGTCCTGAGTGGGTTGACCACACCTAATGCTGATCATCCAGGAACACTTTAAATCCAGACTCTCTTAAAACATTCCCCCCTCCCCTCCCAACCCCCGCCACACACACACACACACACACACACACACACACACACACACACACACAGAGTCAGTGAATTACAGAATTTTCTTTCAGGGCTCATCATCCTTTCTTGTCCTTTCAATTCCAAGCTTTCAATTCCAAGCTTCTTAATTAAATGTGTGAGCAGAGAAACTGTGTTCTTGATAGATGTTACCTGTCATGGGTTGTGGTTCATAATAGAAAACCTGGTTGTTATGGTCCTTTTCTCTTTTCTTCCTTTATACGTGTAAACCTGTACCCAAGTAAGTAAGGTCTGAATATTTTAATAACAAGAACAAATAGGCAATAGAGGAGATGACTCGCCGGCTTTCGGAGAGCTTGGTCACCATCAGCCTGAAACTAGAGTGCACCGTCTTTGCTCAGGACTCCAGTGGGTGCTTAGTAGGCACGTGTCCTGCGTCCCAGCCACATCCTCCTCCATTTGAATCGAGCTGTGGTCTTCTCTGTCTGCCCACATAGATCAGGCTCCTCTCAAATACAACAGAGTCTCCCTTTTACCTGGCACATCTGCCTACACTGGTCCTATAACACCAAGTACATCCTTTGTAATGTTAGCAAGCTCAAGACAAACAGATTGAATTCAACTCCCAGGATTTTGGAAGCCTACACTCTGGTCTTTGTTAAGACTATTTCTAAAGTCCTTTTTTTCTAGTGCACAAGAAACAGATATTCATCACAGATAATAAGAATATTGAGTTTAATAGACTAAAATAATAGGGTAATAAAAATATAGATAGGCATGAATATATTCTGTTCCCAGAAAACAACAGAAACACACTATGTATTCAGGTGTTCATTTTCTCACTAAGCAGCAATCCATGAGTATATATATATATATATATATATATATATATATATATATTTGATTTTTTACGGAGAGGAAGGGAGAGGGATAGAGAGCTAGAAACATCGATGAGAGAGAAATATCGATCAGCTGCCTCCTGCACACTCCCCACCAGGGATGTGCCTGCAACCAAGGTACATGCCCTTGATCGGAATCGAACCTGGGACCCATGAGTCTGCAGGCAGATGCTCTATCCACTGAGCCAAACAGGTCAGGGCATTTCATGAGTATTTTTTCCATATAAATAAATTCCCATACAAGTAAATACTTACACTTACTATAAATATAGCACAGTTAACTTTACTATTGTTGGGCATCTACGTAGTTTCTAGTTCTTCACTATTTTAAATGGTAATGTTCGTGATGATTGTCTTTGCATCTTGAGAATTAAAGATTGATAGAGACCAGCCAGTTTGAGCGTCAGTGGTTGAGCGTTGACCTATGAACCAGGAGATCACGGTTCAATTTCCAATTCAGGACACATGCCTGGGTTATGGGCTCCATCCCCAGTAGGGGGCGTGCAGGAGGCAGTCAATCAAGTATTCTTTTATCATTGATGTTTCTATCTCTCTCTCCCTCTCCCTTCCTCTCTGAAATCAATAGAAATATATTAAAAAATAAAAAAAATATTGATATATTTTTCTAACTCTGCTAATAGAACTGTTCTATCTCCTGCAGTTGGGAGGTGAGGGTTTGGTTATCTCCTTTCACTATCAAGTACAGGGAATGGTGCTTGTGGGAAACCAGAAGGTGGTTACTCCTCCCCGCTTGTAGCCTGGGTTCACTAAGGCCTGTCTTCTTTCTTCATCTCTCTGTTTGGGAGGAAATGGTGTCCATCGTCCTCAGCCTTCTAGAACAGGGGTGGGCAAACTTTTTGACTCGAGGGCCACAATGGGTTCTTAAACTGGACCGGAGGGCCGGAACAAAAGCATGGATGGAGTGTTTGTGTGAACTAATATAAATTCAAAGTAAACATCATTACATAAAAGGGTACGGTCTTTTTTTTTCAATAGTTTTATTTATTTCAAACGGGCCAGATCCGGCCCATGGGCCGTAGTTTGCCCACGGCTGTTCTAGAATCTGCTCTGATGTTTCATTTCCTTCTTTCTTTGGTGGTGGTGGGCAGGGGCACTTTTTGGCCTAGAGAAGGTGGAGAATGAGGGTAAGGGATGACCAAGGGGCCGAGCCTGACAGCACAGAAAATGCTGACATAAATTAATCAGAGGAAGCATCTCCTAGGATTAAATTAGTTCCTGATTTATGGTGGCAGCGCGTGCTACCGGGCCGTTTCTTCATGCTCATTCATTGTTGCCTCTGATTTATGTCGGAGCCTCAGCGTATTGGCTGACTAGGGATCCTTGCAGAATGGAGGGACGGGAGAGGGTCCAATCTCCAATCCAGCCCTCAGAGTGCACACCCATCCATCACTGTCATTATCTGCCTCATAAACTCAATGTCTGCATCTTTAGGTTCTTGTTATGTTGCTATGAAAGCTGGGACAGTGACAAAGGGAAATATATATCTATATAGCTTACATATTCTTAGAGAATCTTAAACCTGGAATGGATTAACACTAACTCATTGCTGATGTTTCATACTATTCCCTGCAGCGAGTGGTCTGCCTTTGTATTAATCTCCTCAAGTTACTGCTAGTTTTTGTAATGAGAGGCACCTGGGGTTGGGGGGTGGTTTGTACTGGTAATATCATGAGGTTTAAATGCTGGTGGCTTCATCCTTCAAGGAAACTATTCATTCACTACTGCGACATTTCTTCACAGGAAAAAGATTGTTGGGAACACCTTGCTGCTCATTCTAGAAATCAGGCTGTGGCTCCTGGGTGTTCATTCATTCATTTGCTCATCCATTTTCTTTGTCTCCCAAGTTCTTACTATGTACCACATACCGATTCCTGGACTTCTGTCTAAATTCTCTAAGTCCTAGCCTTTAAGGATTTTATGGGTATATTGGGGAAGATAGACATACCAGTAAAACATTATCAAGTAAATAATCATACTCTTATAGATGTATAATTACAAATGATAATAATTATAAGTGAATTCAAAGTTATATAGAGCAATTCTAATTTTGAAGCAAACATGGAAGTAGTTAACACCTTTGGAATTAATACAAAAGATCATTTAAATGTATTAAGTGTAGGTATTTCTTCTTTATTTTTAAGCATAGCTTTGGTGTTGAAAATGGTTAATGTTACTTGGAAAGCCTTATGGTAAGATGAAAAATCAAGTTCACGAAAAGTAATTTTCATTTAGGATTATCTAAATAATGTTTAATTATCAAGGCATAAAACCTTTTTTTTATGAGCCTTTAAAGTCATGATTATAATTTCCTAATCTTTATCACAGGCAGGCAGCCAACATCTCTAAGACTCATTTTTTTTCTAATTTCTAAGTAGTACCTACCCCATAAAGTTGTTATTAAAATGAAATGAGATGTATTTAATATATTTAGCACAATACCTGGCATTCAGTAGGTATTTGGCAAATGTCTGTTATGATTCTATTGGTTTATTTATTTCTAGCACAAATATTTCTCCTCTGTTTTAGAATCACATATTGTTTATTAACATCACCAATTGGATATCCTATAGAAATTTCAAAATCAGAATATAAACAAAAATTGCACTGATTATCTTCTCACTCAAAGCTCTGCTGCTACTGCTTGCCCTAGATTAATAAGCAGCCATCACATATATGATGCTATGTCAGAAATCTGGTACAACCTTCCACCCACTCCCTCTCTTGTATGTTAGCTCTAACCACACTGAGCTCTTCTTCTGTCTCCACCCTGCCATACTCTTCCTCTTTGGAGCCTTTACCCACGTGGTTCCCTCTGCCTGAAATGCTCTGTCTTTCTTCAACTACTTATCACCATGCGTCCTTCAGGTCTCAAGTAGAAGTTGTTTCTTCTAAGAAAGTTTTCTTTACCCTCCATATCTCACTGATCGGCTCTAAGAAATCCATAGTTCTTATACTCTTCCTAATATAGCCTTTATAAAGATTCGTTATTTAGAATATGATATAGCAAACAACTATTTTTGTTCTGATCTGTGATGTCTATGATTAACTGTCATATGCATCACACTTTATCCCCACTGCCTTTCATAGATTGAGGAGTAGGGGTTTGGTACTACCGTACTGAATGAATGAGTCTATCTTCAAAGTCAATTCCAATAGTGAGGGCTTTCAAAAACTAATTTAAAGGATATTTTAAACTAAAGGAAGTAATCTTCCAATTGAGTTCAAAGCATCTGTATAGGCACGTTGTTTCCGTACAAGGGGCTTACGTTATGCATTCGAATAAGTACCATCATTCACACTTTACAGAAGGAGCAGGTAACATTAAATCTATTTCCATGATTTTTCCCCCCAATAATGATAGAATAAGCCAATTACATGTGTAGTAACTAGCTTCTTGCCTTCTCCTCAGCATTACCCCTCCTTCACCTCTTCTCTCCCCTGGAAAAGAGCAAAGACTTTTCCAGTCTCCGTGCTTTGCTGGCTCTTTGACTTCTTTTAAGAACTTCAGTGCTAAATAGCACTTTTCAGAGTTTTGACCTCTCTCCTCAAGGGCCCGCACTTCAGAAGGCTGCTTCACTGAACCTGTGCGAAAAGGTAAGCAGGCCGAGACTTTGCGAAACTTCCTCTCCACAACCTGACATCAGACACAAGAGAAAGAAGGGTTTTTGGTTTCCTGTGGGATATTGATCTTCCCTCTCTCTCCAGCATTTTCCTCTTCCTCTCGGCATCCTCTGCAAAAATGAAACATGAGACTTGAAAAACGAAAACTACCGAAAGTGACAGGTTATTCTGGCGTGATGGGTGATGGGGGAATTGCAGTTGAGAGGGGGCTGATGTAACACACCAGTGCCCTTCAGGGGTCACCGAGTGGACTTTCAGACCGCAGAGAAGATTGAGGTTAAATAATAGGTATTAGGAACCACAAGATAAAAGGCTTTTGGAAAAGTGGGCTAGAAGAGCATCAAGAAACAAATCTGGTGAGATAATGGAAGACAGAGCAAAAAGCCCACAAAACAAACAGGAAATTCCTTCCTGAGTTTCTCCTGCAGCAACAGAGTGGGTAACTGTAGACAGCTAGAAAATGCGAGTTTGGAGGATGGATTCTTAAGTAAAAAAATGAAATAGATGAAATTGTTCACTGAAGAATCTCCTTATCAGTTTAGCTTACTTCCGAGGTGACTTTCAGCTCTCCTACAGGTGACCTCTCCAGCATGCTGTGTCCAGAGGTCTGCCCCATGTCCATGGTCTACATCAAATCTTACTGTACAGAAGTGAGAAGGGAAGATTCGAGGCACTCTCGCCTGATACCCAGGAGCTCTATTTTCAGTCTTGTTTTCTGGCCGACTGGCTTTCATTTAGCACCCATTAAATTAACAAAGAACACTCTTATGTCCTGCTTCTCTCCTTGTACTTCAGGACTAACTGGGTGTTTGTCAGCCGAATGTATCCGTTTCCTTCAGGTCTGAGGACTGAATCAGGTTCTTACTTTGACAACTGAATCCCTACTTGACAACTTTCCTAATACTTCATTGCCTCCTCGATTTTACATTCCGTCTGTATTGGGCATTCTCACACTGGTGGGAATTTGTGTATTACTTCTTGTGGTGTGATTCCCCCCCAGTCACATTGCCTACAACTTACCTAAAACACCTCTCCGCTGTTTTATTGTTTGGATACTTTATATTTAGGTTGTACCAGACTTCCAACCTGCACATAGTCACTTCCGTGGAAGGATTTAGTCCTGGATTTCATTCTCCATCTCACTGTAATTACATAGTTCATGCCCTGTGCCTCCTGATTGCGCCCTAACCGGGGATCGAACCCACAACAGAAGTACACACCCTTTGCTGGGATTCAAACCCACAACCCTTCAGTCTGTGGGCTGATGTTCTAAACACTGAGCCAAACCCTTCAGGGTTACCATTTTGATTAGAAGTCTACTTCATGTTCAAAGTAGGTGTTTATCAACATATTATAACTCTTTCTCTCCTTTATAAATGGAAAATACAGAAAATGTTTCTTGATCTTCTTTATATTCCATAAGCAAAAGTGATTGTAGTTTTAATGTTTTGTGTTAATACAGAAATAATGTATTTTTCTTTCCAAATACAAAATTATGATGAGACATATTTTTCTTCAAAGTAGATATTTTATATTTTTTAAAATATTGTTTTATTGATTTCAGAGAGGAAGGAAGAGAGAGAAACATCAATGATGAGAGGGAATCATTGATCGGCTGCCTCCCCATGCCCCCTACTGGAGATCGAGCCCGCAACAAGGGCATGTGACCTTGATGGGAATGGAACCTGGAAGCCGTCAGTCCACAGGCCGAAGCTCTATCCACTGAGCCAAATCAGCTAGGGTTACATATCTTATATTTTAAAAACATGAGTCCCAACCCTTTTCTTGAAGATGAATCTTAACTGCATTTTCTCTAAGAAACCTTCCTGGGCCCCACAGAGAGAGTTCATTGCTCCCTGCTCTGGGCCACAGTATACTTTCTGATCCACATCTCAATTCCCACTGAGATACTTTGCCTTTGTATTTGTGACCCAATTGAATACTGAGATGCTAATGTCAGAATTACTATTTTTTTATTTCACTTCTATATCCCCAGTCCTTTGCAGGTCTGATAACCATGTGTGTTCAGTTGCCTTACTAATAAGTGATTCCAAGAGCAAAGAGAGGCGATATCACAGCAGCAAAACCTGCATCCAGAGCAAGAAACAACGGGCTCTCCAAAGGTAGATTTTTGACTGAAAATTGGCAGAAATTCACCCCAAATAGTTTTGTGTCTCCCATCGGTGCTTGTTATATATTTTTTCCTTGGATTTTTAAACTCGGGAAAGGAACATTTACTCTCCTTCCTCATTTAGTTTTTGGGAATAAATGTGACAAAATGACTAAGAAATGAGCCTCTAGACCTAGCCCACTTAGCTTCAAATCTAGCCTCTATCATATGCCAGTTGAATGACTTGGGAAAGCTGCTTGATCCCTCTGTGCCTTGGTTTTTCTGTAACGCTGAAGTAGCAATAAGCACTTTCTCATTGGGTTCTGGTAATAAGTAAATGAGTTAATATGTATAAGAAATTTACCACAATTCCTAGAGTATAATAATGAACATGATGCACATGATTGGGGCAACTACTCATGGTCCAACTGTCTTTGTAGCATTATTTTTACGTTTGGAAGGGCTGTTGGTTTCCAAAGGCCTCTGGAAAGATGTGGCACATACCATCTTGTGCAAGACAGAATGAACCAAAACTTGCTATCAAGTGATTCACCATCATTTCCTAAATTGTACTGTATTTTACATTTCCTTATTTTATTAGCTAAGTCCTCTGTCATCTTGACCTCAGTTTTGTTCCTCCGACCTTTAGCTTTCTCTGTTCTCAAGATACCATTTTTTTTCTCACTCATTGTTGACCACTGCTTCCCCATAAACACAATTTCCTTGCACAGTCAACCACATTAAAATCTTCCTGCCTGGCTCTTTCTCATCATCTAGTCAGAAAAAGAACAGTACCATGCTGCCAGGATCATCCTCTCTAGTTTCCCTTTCACTCGATGTCTCTCTTCCTATTTGTAATTTCCCTGCGTCTGACCTTTCGGAGGCTGTTTTGCTAACAGCTCTTTCTCCAGCGGCAAAGCGTTCTCCTTCTGGGAGGACAGATGTTTCTGGCATTTCTCCCTGATTCATAGAATGAATGTTCTAGTTCTCACCCATAGTCAAGTGAAGTCACTCTTTTTTTTTTTTTTTTTTTGAACTGAGGCAAGCAACACAACTGAATCACTTCTCACCTTTTTTTTTTCTTCTTGGAAATGTGTTGATATGCCTTCTAGTTGTCAGATATTCTTTTAAAAGCACAGAAAAAGATAAGTGAATCTAATACGCTGAAGGGAAAACTGTTTTCTGCAGTTTTCTTGAGAAAAGGAACAAGAGTGAAATTAACCAATGGATGAATTAACAGATGGACGGGTGTGAAGGAAAGGGATGGATCAAAAAAGACAGGCCAGTTTCTGGTGGAGGTGACTGGGTGGATGATGTAGGTCCCAACTGAGATAGAGAAGTCTGCAAACGAAGTCAGTGTGAGAAGCTAAATGACAGGTGGTTGTAGACAGGTCCGCACTGAAACTGGTCTGCGTGCCTCCAGCGTGTGGATGACCTTTGCTCACCCTAAGAGTGGATGCCACGGTCCTAGAGGGAGATAGGCAGAGGGAGATAGAGAACGCAAAGGAGAAACCGAGGAAAACGCTCACACTGAACTGGAATTTCGTTAGGAATGGAAACATGTGGGCATATGTATAACCAGAGGCAGAAAAAGAGAGTTGTTGCAGGAAATGCTCAAAGACATTGGTAGCTGGTGGGATAGGCCTTCCACGAAGTCAACTATGGTCGGATCTTTTGATCCAAACTAGAAGGTCACTAGCTTTTACAATCTACGTGGAATTCAACTTGGTTAGGCGAGGTTGTGTTTACCCACAATACCTGGCACAGGTCCAGTGGTTTCACTTACATTACTTAATTTGTGTTTTTGTACAGTCCTACAATTTAGGTGTTATTGACACATATTGAAGGGGAAGAAAGCCAATAGGTATATAAAGACCCAATGCGTGAGGACATGAGCCAGTGACACACCTACCGAGCTAACGCCAGAGCAGGCTCTAGCCCTGGCCACTCTACATTTTATTTTTTTAAATATATATTTTATTAATTTTAGAGAGAATGGGAGAAGGAGGGAGAGAGATAGGAACATCAATGATGAGAGAGAATCATCGATAGGCTGCTTCCTGCATGCCCTCTATTGGGTATTAAGCCTGCAACCTGGGCATGTGCCCTTGACCGGAATTGAACCTGGGACCCTTCAGTCCGCAGGCCGACGCTCTATCCACTGAGCCAAACTGGCTAGGGCATCCTTTCAATTTTAAATAAACACTGTACACTTTCATCTTTTTTTTTTAAGCACTGCTCTCCTAAATCATTTTGTGGCTGTTTAGTCTCTTTACCTCTTGCTTTTATGTGCTGATATTTTACTATTTTGATGAGAACCCTAGACCAATACTGAGGGGACAAGGGCAATAATACACTGGAGAGGAAAGGCAAGCCTCTTTGCCATTAATCACACACTTCTCTTTTAGATAACACGCAGGCCGATGCAAAGGCAGTGATCCAAAACAATGCCAATTTCCCTGAATGGAACTGCTAAGGGATATGCATGCCTCCCACCCCTACAAGGGCAGGTCTGGTCATTACAAATGAGTTTAATCTGTTTCACGTCGGGATTATCCTGGGCTTAGTATCCGAATTGGCTTGTTTCTGGAGTTTGTCAGGTCAGCCCCCTGCACACCCTCCCTTGTCGGGGGAGGAGAAGGTCTGATGAAGAGCGAGGCATGGTTTCGAGTCAGATTGCTCATCAAACCAGTGTGGACTGCACACCTATCCACGTAACGGAAATGTGGTTTTCCTCAGCAAATATCCCCATCTCTACTTTCCGCAGAGTAACTTCTCTTTCTGCTGCATTTCCACTTCATATGCCAATATACTAACACTAACTATAACACATGTAAATGACCTGGGTAGGCCACTTAATCTCTATGTCCCAACTCCATTATTTATAAAATGGGATATTAATAGTGCCTACCTCATAGGGTTATTGTGTGGATTGAATGAATCAATGCATATAAACTATATATAGCAGCTCCTAGCTCCCTGGGATGACTACATAAATGTTAGTTGTTATTTAGTAAAAGTCTGACTATTGCACTGATCTGTGAGGATCTTATAGGCAGTGGTCATTCCTTAATTATTTTATATTTTCCCTGATAGCACTATCTGATATAGAGGAGTTGTTCAGTTACTGTGGATTGAAAGAAGAGAGCAAATATTACATTAAAGTGGCTGATGCAGTGGCTGACAACAGAGGGAGAGAGTGAGTGAGTGAGGAGTGAGTGAGTGAGGAATGAGTGAGAGAGTGAGAGAGTGACTGGATAATGCAGAGTGGGTATTCTACACACTTTCCCAGGTGCCTCATCTCCATCATGGAGGCATCTACTGGTTTTTACATGGCTTCCATTAAGTCTTCCATTGCTTTGGTCTAGATCAGCGGTTCTCAACCTGTGGGTTGCGACCCCTTTGGCGGTCGAACGACCCTTTCACAGGGGTCGCCTAAGACCATCCTGCATATCAGATATTTACATGACGATTCATAACAGTAGCAACATTACAGTTATGAAGTAGCAACGAAAATAATTTTATGGTTGGGTCACAACATGAGGCACTGTATTTAAAGGGCCAGAAGGTTGAGAACCACTGGTCTAGATAATGGAAAATCAGTTGGGTTATACTGGGTCAGAGAGTCTAGTGTTGGATTTCAAAGACTGAGGACCAGTGTGGTGATAGCTGTCAAGGAGGCATCCTGGAGCCCAGCCAGTGTGGCTCAGTGGTTGAGCATCAATCTATAAACCATGAGGTCAGGGTTCGATTCTTAATCAGGGCACATGCCCAGGTTGTAGGCTTGATCCTCAGCCCGGGGGGCATGCAGGAGGCAGCCAATCAATAATTCTCTCTCATCATTGATATTTCTATCTCTCCCTCTTCCTTCCTCTATGAAATCAATAAAAATATTTTTTTTAAAAGAATCATCCTGGAGAAAACTCTGAAGGTGAGCCTGGAAGGATAGACAAGTATTAGAGAACATACCAGGAGGGGGGACCTGCCAGAACATGCAGCATCCGTGTCTTTGCTGGGTACCATGTGGTAAACAAGCACAAATACCAAGAACAAAACCCTAGGGACACACCTCCACCCTGGGGAAAAGATCATTGTGTGCATTAGAGGAGAACTTAGAGGAAACTTATTTCAAGTGACTCTCAAAAATGTTTGAAGACTTGGGAGGTATGAAGCTCTAGCTTCAGAGACAGAATGGGTGCTTCTCAAAGCTCAAGGTAAGCAGGAGGAGCTGTGTACCCACGTTTGGTGAAACAAGACTCCCCACGCAAGGAGTGGTTTCCCCAGGCTCCTGGCCACCGCAGTGCATGTCGGGGCTCCTGGGTGAAAGGTAAGGGCCTCCCCTGAGCCCAGTACAGTTGGACCCACCCTTGTGGTTCAAACAAACAGAATACTCGACCCGACCTCAGTGCCATGGCCTTGGGATAAGCAAGCCATTGACCTGCAGCAATGGCGAACAAACTTTTAGTGGCCACAGCTTCTGCGAGCTTAGTGGAGAGCTGAGCCACGTGGCTGCCTGTGGACTGTGGACTGTGGCTGGGCTCACTCTATGAGTGTCATGCCTGTGACAAAATCACAACTATGTTTTGCTCAGAGTACGTCCCCCTTAAGTTTTCAATGTATATGCATTTCAAGGGAAATTAAATCCATAGGTTTCTAGCTCACTTACGCTTCAATTATGAAAATGTCGCTTAAGAACATTAGGCACCCGGGGAGCTTTGGGAGCCATTCTAATAAGCATTTGGAGGACTTTTCCTTTTGTAGCAGTGATTTCATCTGGAGCAAGTGGACGTGCAGTTCCACGGGAGGCGAGTTTGGTTTGGAACTCATAGACACTGTGTCCTGTTAGGCAAGGGACCCTAAATGTGGTGACATACACTCCCCTCCCCAACACAGGAAGGGTATAAAATAATCCTACCAACTGTGAGTCTAGGAGAGCATTATTCACTTACTCCCTGGCATTCTCGAGGTATGAAAATAGGAGGTGACATTTACAGAACACTGAGTACACCCCAGCCCCTGGCCCTGGGCCTTAATTGTCCCTCTCCCCTACAGCACTGCAAGGAGGAAAGTGTCCCCATTATTTGATGAGGCTTAAAAAAATAGACCCCCGTTCCCTAAGATCTCAAGTGGTGGCACTGGGATCTACTTTTCCAAAAGCACTTACGATGTGCCCAGAACTTTACCAAACAATCCACTCCATTTTTATTCCTCCATTTGAGAAATGTTTGTTACAGGCACAAAATTATTACATTAAATAACTCTGCAAGGTAGACATTATGGTGTTCATTTTACAAACAGAGCCGGGATCCTAGGCATGGGAAACGAGGCTGGGAGGTTTAGCTACTTGCCCAGAGCCACCCGCCTGACCTGACAATCCTTGATTACTTCGAGCCGCTGTCTTTCTAAGGAAGATGTGTCTCCGGCAAATGGCCCACTGTGGCTGCTTCAATATGGGCAACTTCTTTCCAGTAGCAAGTTGGTATGAAGTCTTATTAGGGGAGCACGCTGGCCCACACATTTGGGCATCTTCAACGCCCTGCCCTTTGTGGATCTGGCAGAAGGTTGCTGGGTTTTAATAGAAATGTTGGGGAGCAGGCATCAACCCCTGATTTGTAGAAGAGGAGGGTGACCTTATGCGGGGTGTTCTAATAGGAGAGAGTTTGTCTAGATTACACAAACACTCAGATGAAAGCCCGGTGATAGGCTTTTACCATTATAGAGTCTGGCTGGGGTGGCGCTGACCCATTTGAACTGGAGCTGTGATTGCTGTAAAAAAAATTATAGCAGAGCTCAAGGACACAGGGGCACTTCTCTGGACAACTAAGGATCAAACATGGGCTGGAGGGAGAGCACCCAAATTAAATTGAGTCTTCAACGCCCGTGCCAAAATGTGTGGAGAAAAAGCAGCCACTAGGGGGTGCTGTCCAAACAGCCAACGAGTTTCTTAATTTGATATGGAGTACAATTTAGGTGAAAAGCTGTTCCCGTGATAGGGTGACCCCTCAATATTAGGCTTAGAAAACTTTGAAAGAGCCTCTATTTTTCCCGAGCTGTCTTACCAGCCTAAATTCTCACTCTATCATAGCGCTGACCAGAGAGCACTAACCAGTTAGTTCCCCTCTGCACCACCATCACTCCGCCCTCGGAGTGCCTTCCTCCCTCTTCCCGTTATCCACTGGGATTCTCATCTTCTAGAACCTACTTGTACCTTCTCTGTGAAATGCTTTTCAGCATCATTTCAATTCAAAAACCCTGTCCCTCCTCCAAATCCCAGTAACATGCATGCCAGTTGGCAATCTTCTCCTGAATTCTTGAACTTTTGCTTTAGTACTCACTGTTTTAATTTATTGTGTTCTATATCTTGTCTCTGCCATTGGCCAGGGTTTCTGCTTCCACCTTTCCCTCTGTCCCGAGACCCCCGAGACCATGAGAAAGCAGCAGAAAGAGAGCCCTGGCTTGCCTGCACTTCCCTCTGTGGATTCCCTTTAGTTAAACTAAAAATGAGGGGAAAGGGAAGGCAGGGGCTGTGATGTCTCCATTAGGCCCACTGCCTGCTCTTCACTCGGCCTGCTGCCTAATTTTCATCCGCTCTGCGTACCTGGTACCTGGCTGGGCCCGGCTGTTTCCAGGAGGCCCCGTGCCACGAGGAACATGGCAACCTACTTGCTTAGTGAGGGGAGCAGGTGGCACTCAGCCCTCCGTATGCTCACCAGACTCGCCTCCTTCCTGGCTTCATCAGACCCCCAGACCTCTTCCAGGAATGAACGCGATGTCTACTTCTCTTGCCCTCAGCACATCCTGCCAAGAGGAGAACAAGTCCCATTGAGGTCACTTAGGCTTGTGGGGCCCCAGCCAAATCTGAGAGGGGCCTCTTACCGGGTTAGGTCCATGGGGACACAGCCAGCCCAGGAAGCTGGAGGCTTGGGATTCCGGGGAGAAGATCAGGAGGCACGAGAGAAGGTAAATCTGCCACCAAGTTCATGAGCCAAGGTAGCGTGAAGCTTGCATCCAAATGAGGATCAGGATAGGATGGAGACTGATGAGCCAGGCATGCTGTGCTCCAAGGGAGGTTCAGGCTTAAGGTGGCCAGGGCGCCGTTCATGGCAGAATCATTCTAATGGCTGGACTCCGTCTACACCTGGGGTAGGAATCGGGAGCACACGGCCAGTGCTTGCTTACTGTACTCTCTTTCTTCTCATCCTGCCCGAGAGCCTTCCAGGCTGTGCTTACTAGGGGCCAATTCACTTAGCTCCCTCCACTGGAGTGGGCTGGGCAGGCTCAGTGTATCATAAATCCATGATTTGGGGTAGGAGACCTGGGGACAAGGTATACAGCTGATACGCACAAATCTGTGATGTGGGGAGCATGACAATCACTGACAGGAAATGCAATGGGGATGGCATTCCTGGCTCTCACAGGCCCTAAAGGCCCACCTCTGGGGGGCAGTCACCAGGGCCCTGTCCTGGCTGGCTTCTAGGACTCCCCTTACCCCTTTCTCATTAGGGGCTCTCACACCCCTTGGAGCTTATTTTAGAAAGGAATCTTAGACACATTAGCAATGCAGCATTTGTCTTCTCCATACTTTCCTTATAATGATCACTTGTTGATGAGGCTTGGGTTTTTGGTGTCCCATCTAAGCCTCTCATTTACATTTTGTTCTGAAACATACATCATCTTCAGGTATCAGGGGAGGCCTTGATTTCAGGAGTGGAGAAGCTGAGCCTTCCCCTCCCCTGCCCCTTTATTTTTATTGATTTCAGAGAGGAAGGGAGAGGGAGAGAGAGATAGAAACATCAGTTATCATTGACTGGCTGCCTCCTGCATGCCCCGCACTGGGGATCGAGCCCACAACCCGGGCATGTGCCCCTGCCTGGAATTGAACCCAGGACTATTTATTCAGTCCACAGGCCAATGCTCTATCCACTGAGCCAAACTGGCTGGGGCCCTGCCCCCTTTCTGAACTGAGTGTGGAGGACACAGGAGTCTAACCAGCATCTCCCCTAGCTGAGCCCCAGCTAGGGCCCAGCCCCTGCCCCTGCTCACACAAGTGTGTCTCTACCAACATCCCTCTCCAGAAGCAAGTTCCAAAAGCACATTTACATCAAAGCTGAAATGTTTCTTTGGCCTTTTCCTATTACTAATATTTTTAAACTAGAGGCCCAACGCACAAAATTCATGCAAGAGTAGGCCTTTCTTCCCCCGACTGCTGGCACTGGCTTCCCTCTGGCTGCCAGCAGGCACCCGGGACCCCAGCATTCCTCGAAGACCAGCTTCATCTGGAAGGTTGTCCGGAAGGATGTCCGTTGTCCAGTCTAATTAGCATATTATGCTTTTATTATTATAGATTTTCTGTGGCTCCGCCCATCCTCTGCCTCAGTGGAGACCTGACTACAGATTCCCAGAGGCCGCCTCCTGCACCACCCGTGCCCCTGGGGCTGGCGGGATGATTTGTTTTGGGAGATGCGCTGTTTTCTTTTCTCATTTTCCTGGATGGTCTCAGAGGAGGAGAGGGTACTGGGTCTAGGGATTTGGGAAAGTAAAATTAAATTAGCAAGCTAGGTGGACACACCAAAATTGGACAATTTGGGTCCCATTTCCATTTGTCTGTTTAGACAGATTGGTACAATTTCAGTTTGCAGTTTGATTCGAAAGAGGGTGTTGATTGCTGGCTCTGGAATGAGCTTCCTTCGTTCCCTGCATGAGCTGGCTGAGAAGAGGTGTCTAGCAGCAGCCCGAGGAAGCCTGCTGCCTGGAAAGGGGGGGACAGAGGAGCAGGAAGAGGAGCCAGCAAGAAAAAGTGGGAAGGCTGGAGTATGTCTTACGACTGCTCAGGTACCTATATCTGCTGGTGAGTAGCCTAGTTATAAATTCAGCTCTGTGAGGCTTGCCTGGAAATGAAAAGGGCTCCCAAAGTGGATATGAAACCATCTCCCTTGGCTTAGAAACTGACAGCCAATGCCTAGTACCGTCTGGGAGCCTGCGGGAAGCGGCTGCCCTTGGCCTTCAAGGAGGTCCTTTTGCAGCCCCTGGTCCTTGCGAACTGCAAGGTGCTCCCCTACAAACTCCGCAGTGCAGAAGTGTTCGCTACAGCCTTTCATTTGTAAGGTCTTGTGATGGTTTTTCTATAATTGTGACAGCCTGCCGTGGTGCCTGCGGTACACCGTGCTCTCTTCGACTTCTCTCGTCCTTGTCTTTCGGTGAGAGCAGTTTTGCTCATTAGCTCCAGGAGGAGGGAGAGATTGCTGGCTCCCTCTGAAGATTTTGCCGAGGGGCGACCTGATCAGCAGAATGCAAATGCGCCCCTGTACCTGGAGGCCCGCATCTGGTACCTCTGTGGCCCAGAGGATGCTTCTGGTGGCTGCACAGGCTGAGGGGTTTAAGGGTGAGAGGGGACAGGCTGGCTGGGAAGCATGGAGTTTCTCTGGTTTTTATTTTATTTTATTTTTTTTTCTTCTTTAGTCTGGGCTCTGGCATGATATGTGATTTAGCGTGTCCTACTCTTTATTTATTTATTTATTTTAGCAAAATGTTTATAACCACAAAAATCAAAAATCATTCTAGTAAATGAGAAGATAGATTTTTCTTTTTCCTGCTTTGGGGATTAAAATAACCTTTTAGCTGGGTCGCGGTGGCTCAGTGGTTGAGGGACAACCTATGAACCAGGAGGTCACGGTTTTGATTCCTGGTCAGGGAACATGCCTGGGTTGCCAGCTCGAACCCTAGTGGGGGGTGTGCAGGAGGCAGCCGATCAATGATTGCCTCTCATTATTGATGTTTCTATCTCTCTCTCCCTCTTCCTTCCTCTCTGAAATCAATAAAAATACGCAAAAATAAATAAATAAAAGCCGCTTACCCAAAGGACCTCATTTAGAAGATAGCTTTTGACATAAACATTGTTTTCTCTTCACCAGTTCTTTGTAGGTAGTTCTGTGTGAATTATTATATATTGTTTATTGTTTTATAAACAAGTCAACACACTTCTTGTTAGCTCCCATTATGTGAAACTCTCTCCTGAGATGAAACAGAAATGTGTTTCTTGCTCCTAAGAAGCTCTCAGCCCAGTGAGGCCATCCAGTGAGCACAGAGAGATGCCCAAGTGCATATGGCAAGGGCTCACCTAGAGGTCGGTGCTGGGAGTTCCAGGGGGACGAGGGAGGAGCCCTGAGGGGATCCCTTCAGGTCCAGGCTGAAGACAGTCAGCTACCTAGACAACGGAGCTCTCATGGGAATCCATGCTCCCGGTAGATGGGCTGGTGGCAGAAGGGCCCGCCTCTAGGGAGAAAGCGACCTCTCAAGTCAGCAGGCCTGGCTGTAGAGAGCTTTTCAGCAAACCAGCAGGGACCGATGCCACAGTGGTTCAGAATTCTAAGCACCAAGGGACTCTGGCTTACTGTGGGAAGGAAGGTTAAATGCCCCCGGGATCCCCAACCCTCGCTTCAAGTGTAATTGCAAAGAGCTTGGCTACGCTGGAGCCTGCATTTAGGCAGCTGGGTTCCCATTGCTCACTCTGGAGATGAGCTCCCCTGTGGGAACCTCCTTCCAGCCATTAGCCCCCTCTGTGGCTCTGGAGCTGACAGACATGGCCCTTCAACTCCCCCCACCCTTACCCCCACCCCCTGTTCTCAGAAACTGGCTCCAGGTACCTGGCTGCAGGGCTGGCTTCCTCTCTGCCAGAAACTCCAGAAATTTCTAGTGCTCTCTCCAAATTGCAGCAGGAATGTGGGAGGCTTGACTCAATCCTGATTCAAATGCCACAGCCCCACCCACGTAGCCCTCCCAGAGGCCCTCCCAGGCCCAGCAGCCCCACCGGGCAAGGTCACCCCAGGGATGTCCTGGCCTGCGGGGACTGCTCCCTCGGCAGTCATTGCTGAGGTTTGCAGGCTGTGAAATGAATATTATATCACCGTGTGAAGGGGGAAGATTAAATTAGCAAAATGACGATGAAAAAGGATAACCTGACTTCAACCCTCTCATTACGCCTCACGCAACGAGACGGCAAATTGCGTTCGGGGGCTTCTGCGCCGATGGCTGTAAAGAATCTAACTTTTGCTTTCAAATTAACCTGTCAAATCACATATTTATAAAGGGATGAAGGGAGGAAAATGAGGGGCCTAGGTGATCCCACGCATCAGAGAGAAATTAATTGCGATATACTGGCATGAGCAGGTGAGCACTCCCAGATTTCTGAAGAAATGTCTCTGTAACAGAAAAGGAGTCAAAACAGACCACATGGTCGGGGTATTGGGACCGAAGAGGTTACCTGGAGTCCATGGGAGTGGAGAGGGTCGGGGGGGGGGTGGTATGCTGGGAAGAGTACAGGGCATTGTTGATGCAGAAGCTTCCAGTGAGTGACATATCTTGGTGAAGCGGCATCTGAAAGAACCATCCTCTGAAATAATGAGGTGGGCACTCACACGTAGGAGCCACAAAGCTTCAGACAACGGTAGAGTCTCTCTTACTATCAAGAAGAATCCCGAAAGCAGTGGTTCTCAACCTTCTGGCCCTTTAAATACAGTTCCTCATGTTGTGACCCAACCATAAAACTATTTTTGCTGCTACTTCATCACTATCATGTTGCTACTGTGATGAATCGTCATGTAAATATCTGATATGCAGGATGGTCTTAGGCGACCCCTGTGAAAGGGTCGTTTGACCGCCAAAGGGGTTGCGACCCACAGGTTGAGAACCGCTGCCCTAAAGGAAAGGCCAACATCCTTCCTCTCTTGGTTTGGGGCACTGACGGGAGGAAAGGGGACCATGCTGGGAGCAGAGAAGGTAAGGAAGGCTATTAGAAGGGGTGCCAGGCCCTTTTTTCAGGTCGTTCCTCCATTGTGTGGAACAACCCTGGATTCCGAAGGCTGTTTGAAAAGGTCAGATCGAGCTTCTGGTCCCTGAATACCAAGGTAGAAACAGCTCATCCAAAAAATCAGCTGGTGAGCAGATTGCACTTGAAACCTTGGCCTGTGTTTCTCTGAGCCATGACCAAGGATGCCTTCTTATTCATACAAGAATTGCTGACGCTCCCTGGAAGGTTACGGCCAAGAAGCAAGCTGTTCTCTGGGGGCCTCGCCAAGAAAGGCCCCGCTCCCCGCAAACCGTGGAGGATTCTGTGGCTCTGGGGTCCTTTCCCACCTCTGGGAATCTCAGTGAGATTTTTACTGAAATCCCGAGAATTCTGGACCAGGATTCCCACCCCGGCCTCTCTCCTGGCTGTTCTCTCTAGAAGCCCTGACAGCCCCTGGGATGAAACAAAGGCCAGCACCCCAGGGGCATCTGGTAACCTCTGTGCGTGTGGGCTTCCTCCTCTGTAAACCGAAGAGCATGATGGGACCTCTGGGTGTTGTGGGAAGACCGAGTGACATCATCCTCGGGGGTCAGCAGAGTGCCAGGCAGGCAGGAGGGCCCAGGCCACGGCGACTGTTGTTTCAGCTGACATGTGCCTCCAGTGTATTACTCCACAGATCTGCTAGGTGGTGTTTCCATGTTTGTACAGTGGGAAGGGCCGGGGTGGGGGGGGGGGGGCGGTGGTAAAAGTAGCTAAGAGCCCAGGGAGGAAGGGACACTTACTTCCTGGTGGGACTGGCTCTGGCTCCACAGGCTGAGGTCCGTCTGTGGGCAGGGAGGGAGTTCTCTTGGAAAACAGGTTCTCGACGGTTCTTTTTCCCAGTGCTGAGTAGGAATGCCGGGAAATGGTCCCCTTAGCATTACAGATGCACTTCCTCGGTGGTGGTTCTCTCTCCAGGCCTACCCACCCTCACTGCCCACAGTGGTTCTACTTGTCTCCCCAGGCAAGCCTCCTCTGAGCAGCCAGGTTTGTCATCCACATGAGACGTTTGCCATTCAGGATGTAGGATTACGAAGCGGGCGGGGTGTGCCCTTGACAGCCTCAAAGGTGCCCTGTACCTTTGAGAAGCAGGTAGGGGCTTCAGTGAGCAAATATCACCACTCACACCTGCAAGACGCTCTGATAACTACATGAATAAGGTACCCACCGCTGAGCATTGAACGGAAAGCTGGTATTTTTTCCCTCAGTGACAGCAACAAATGTCGGGAGGGGGTCTCGGGGAATTTGGAAGGGCAGGCGGCAGATCAGTAATAAACTGAATCAAAAGTGGAGGGGATGAAAGAGAGGAGACCAGTTTGATGTCTCTTTTGCAAGTAAATTAGCATTGCTGCACTTGAAGTGGGAACCATGGAGTAGCCTCGGGCCTGTCTTCACCTTGGCTCAAGGAGGCAGGCTGCTGAGAGCAGAGAATGGAATTTGTAGGGGAAGTATGAGTCCTATGCTGCATTGTCAAAGGGGGAGATTTTTCCATATCCACAGACCAGGGTTCAGCGGAGTTTCCTGCTCCAATTCACCACTGATTCCTAATTCATGCGCCCCGTCTGCAAGTACCAGGGTGCCCAGCGAAGTCAGGGCGAACCAACCAACAAACCCACACAGACCTTCAGAGGAGAAGGGCCATCCATTTATATATCTTTAAAATGCTAAATAGAGCCCAGCAGGCATGGCTCAGTGGTTGAGCATCGACCTATGAACCAGGAGGTCATGGTTGGATTCCCAGTCAGGGCACAAGCACGGGCTTCAGGCTCAATCCCCAGTAGGGGGCATGCAGGAGGCAGCCGATCAATGATCATCTCTCATCATTGATGTTCTATCTCTCTCTCTCTGAAATCAATACAAATATATTTTAAAAAATGAATTCTCACTTGACCTCACCTTCATTTCCTGTTTATTTGTTCTTGCCTGGATACTCAAGGTATAGCTGTTTCCTGCTTCCCAGAAACTTGAATGCATCCACTACTCTGTTTTGCTAACTTCCCTTTGCCTCTCACCTAGATGTCTGAGTAACGTGTTTAATGAATTGCTTGAATTTGGACTCAGAGTTCCTGTTACTTTTACTAGAAAATGATAGAGGCTTCCCTTACCTGCCTATTAACAAATGACATGTAAAATGTAGCTGCTGTCCTCAGACTATAGATACTTGATTATTTGTCTCCATCCGTTTGAAACAAAATGTATATGTACATATACATTTATCAAAATTACGACCACAGTCAAGTCATCCCATCACTTTGCCCTCCATGGACATGTATTAAGCTGGAGCCGTGGGCCAGCCGCTGTGTTGACTGCTGCGGGTATGTAGGGAGGCATAGCTGAGAGCTGCCCGGAGCTCACAGGGAGGGCATGCTGGGTAGGTCCATTCCCAATGCCATCACTTCAGAATTTGGAGCTATCTGCTACTCCAGCCTCCTGCAAGAATACAACTCACAGTTGCTGGGAAAGGTAAAAGAGCCCGTGTTGCTTGGTGGCATTGCCGGGTTGCTCCCTTTGGGCATGCGCCAGGTTCTACATGGGATGTGTGGCAGGCAGGTGGGAGGGAGGGGGATGGGCAGGGGTGGGGAGAGCGGCCTATTAATCCCTGGCAATCAGATACCAGAGGACCAGAGCACCGCGAGGCAGAGATGGGTTGCTGCTGCTGCCCTTTGCTTCCAGCCACTGAAATAGCCATCCTTCAAGGGGAGGGAAGTTAAGTCCTTTTTACTTTCTCATCTTGAAACTCCTCTCCTAGTCCTCCCATCAGAAGAGAAAGCAAGACAGGACAGGAGGAGTTAAGCAGCCCCCGACGAAGTGGCATCCCTTCACTCCAGATAAAAACAAGAATCAGACAAAACAGCGTGCGCTCAAGGGCCGACGCGAGCTCTCCTCCGCGTCCATGTAGCAGAGTCTCAAGAGCCCTCTGCCTCCCTCTCTCCTCCCTCTTCCTGCCTCTCAAAGACAGCGATGTGGTTCATAATCCCTTTGCTGTTGGAACCACAGAAACGGAATGCGTAGGTCTGTGGCGTTCTGCAGCTGCTGCGGAGGGCCACTTCCCAGCTTGGCAAATGACAGGCTGCCTACCTACCTCGAATTCTCCCGTGGTTTGGAGATAACTTATTCTTCATGTCCTGCCCTAAGTAAAACAAAGGAGCCGATTGTGCACTGCTGTTTGCAGAGGCAGCGGGAGTGGCGTGAGGGGGCAGAGCAGATGAGAGCACTGCTTTAGGAGTCTAAGAGGGAGGACAGTGGCCTTGCCTTGCACGCCAGCTGGCCCTTAACCCAGCAGAGCCTCAGTCTTTGCATCTGCATTTGCGAAACACCATTCTCTGCCCTGACTTGTTGCAGGGAAATGCAGGGGATCAACCCCATGGAAAATCTGTGAGGGTAGGGACCAGTTTATCAGCATTTCCTACAAGATAGGGAATCCTCCTTCCGTCTGAACGCTGAGCCCAGTCCACACTTGTGCAGGGCAGAAGCGAGCACACCTGCCCGCCTCCTGCTTAAAGAGTAGCTGGCACTGTGAAGGGAACCAGCTTACCACTCCTTAAGCGCCAGGCCTGCATGCCCATCCTAAATGCCTCAGGACAAGCTGGGATAAACAACACCTCAGCTGTGATTTATTATGATGAACGTTGGTGTGAAGGTCAGAAGAGAATACATAGGGTGTGAATAACTATCAGATATGAGCGCCCCCCCCCCCCCCGCCCCCCGTGTTATTTATCCAGAGAAGAATACCAGCCACAGCACGGTAGGCTATTCAGTAAGCATGGTCCTTTTCAGAGCATTCCTTCCAGAAGTTTCCTTTCAGTGACTGTATCATCCTGTGCACCAAGGCTGCAACTCAGTAAAGAAAGGGAATCAGTAAACGTGGGTAAAATGAGGGGCTCTCTGCCCCGCCCGGCCTGAGAGACAGGGTTTTAGGGAGAAGACCACTACCTGATGCTGGGGGGATGGGTGGACGCCTCTCATCTCCCTCTTCTTGGGGCTCAGCCCCTTGACCTTGGTGAGATCCACACAAGAGCTCTCAGCGGAGCAAAGGGTGCAGAGGCCCAGGGCACATGGCAGAGGAGGTGTCTGGAGAGGAGCTCATGAGTCCAGGGAATAGAGCAGGATGAGAAGTCTGAGGGCGGGCCCCAGGAGTGACTTCAGCATGCTTCTCCTCTGGCCCCCGCTGCCCTGAGAAACCAGAGCACCTGAGGCCAGAGATTGCCACCGCCCCACCCCCCCACCAGATCTGCAGGGCATCCTCTCCCCGCGCCCCTCCCCAGATCTTCAGGGTAACCTCTTACCCCCCTAGATCTGCAGGGCAGCCTCTCTCACCCCCACCCCACCCCCAAGACCTGCAGGGGGGCCTCTGTCACCCATCCACACCAGGCTGGAAGGGGTGGAGTGGGGCAGGGAGGACTGGCACTCACCAGTCAAAAGCCTCCTTATTTTATGGGAATTTGATTTTCTGGACACTTGAACCTGGCACCTTTCCCCAGGTAAGTCTGCAATCAGGGACGTTTCCTAGGCTTTGAGGTGCCAGCTGTGTGAGTGGGAGAAGGGAGTGAGGATGCTGCAGGGGGGAGTGAAAGATCTGGGGGACCCTTATTAATACTGGAGTGGACAAGGCTGATAATGGGCTATCTCTTTATTGGCCCCACAGATCAGTCACAAGACACAAGCTGAGGCAGCTCCCATGATTTGCATCCATACGGTCAGGCGGAGGGTTTATTATAGAGCAGGGATGATACAGGAGCCTGTATTATCAGAGGCCGCTGAAAGGGGCCGGGAGAGAATCTCCGATTCCGTGCGCGCCTATTCATTAAGGGCGCGTAAGGTGCTTTGTCCCGGTGGTATTGGATGCTTCACGGTGAAACATTAACAACTTGAACAGCTTTATACATGTGTCTCATTGATGTGGAAAGTCTTGCAACCCCTACTTTTCTTTTTTTTTTTTTTTATTTTTTTCAAGAGTGAGCTTTGCTTTTCCGGGGATTCTGCTGGGAACCTAGTGACATTCCAGGGGATTCAGGGACCTGCGGGCCAGAGAAAGCCACTGTGGGCAGGCCTGCAGGCAGCTAGCAGTCTGCTTTAAGAGACAGCAGGATAACAGAGCTTTAGAGAAAGAGCAGGAGGGGGAAATGGGGGTGTCACTGCATTGCCCAGGGGCTGTAGGAAGGGAGTGGGTGTTTCCAAGGTTGACCAGTAGCCCTTCTGTGATGATACGCTGTCCTTGGTCAGACAGGGGCCGGGTGGGAAACGGAAGGTAACCTCCCTAAAGGTGAGCCAAGGACTAAGAAGTGGGGAGAGGACGTGCGAGAGGATGGAAGAGAGAGACCCACTGTTTAGTAGCTGACAGTGAAAATAATGTGGCGGCTAAAAGCAAAGCTGCCTCAGCAGCGTTTCCGGCTGGGATGGGAGAGGCATGGGAGCAGAGATAGAAACCGGTTATTCTGATTGTGCAAGCAGGACCCTTTGCCAGCCAGGCTCCAGCCCCACAGGGCCACTAGGGTATGAGATCTCACCCGAGGACCTGGCGCATTCCATTCTGCTTAAGCCCCCGATTACCAGAGGCATAATTTGGGGGCCATGCTTTCTGAGTTGCAACAAAGCTGAAAATTTCCCATCATTTTGGACCTACTTTGCTGGCAAAGTTTAAATTTCTGAGTCGTTAGCAAGCCAACAAACCTGGTTCATAGGTCGACACTCAACCGCTGAGCCACACCGGCCGGGCTTGTTCCACTTCTTTTACTTTCAACCTTTATGTGTCTTTGTCCCCAGCATATAGTTGGGTGTTTCGTTTTGCCCGATCTGATATCTGCCTTTTGAGTTATTTAGACCAAATGCATTTCATGTGATTTTTGATATCCACTTTAAAATTGTCCTCTTGCTATTTGCTTTCTATGTGTTCCTTTGTGTTCCCCTTTTCCCTTTTTTTCTGCCCACTTTTGGAGCAATTGAATCTTTTTGGGATTCCCTGGCTCCCTTCCCCTATTGCAGTGGCTCTCAACCTTCTGGCCCTTTAAATACAGTTCCTCATGTTGTGACCCAACCATAAAATTATTTTCGTTGCTACTTCATAACTGTAATGTTGCTACTGTTATGAATCGTCATGTAAATATCTGATATGCAGGATGGTCTTAGGCGACCCCGGTGAAAGGGTCTTTTGACTGCCAAAGGGGTCTCGACCCACAGGTTGAGAACCGCTGTCCTATTGGCTTATTAGCTATAGCTCTTTTTGCTGCTGCCATACCCATGCCTTTACATGTTATAACGCCCTCCTAGATTGCTATTAGAAGTTCTGTTTAAACAGTTAGTTATCAAAAGATTTACAGTCTAAGAAAAAGATATATTGCCCTGACCGGTTTGGCTCAGTGGATAGAGCATCGGCCTGTGGACTGAAAGGTCCCAGGTTTGATTCCGGCTAAGGGCATGTACCTTGGTTGTGGGCACATCCCCAGTAGGAGGAGTGCAAGAGGCAGCTGATCAATGTTTCTCTCTCATCGATGTTTCTAACTTTCTATCCCTCTCTCTTCCTCTCTGTGAAAAATCAATAAAATATATTTAAAAAAAAAGAAAAAGATATATTTATCCATGTAGTTACCACTTCCTGCATTGGTCCTTCTTTTTGGAGGATCGATATTTCCTTGCGACATCCTTAGCCTTTTGCCTGAAAAACTTTTTTTTTGTGATGAATATTTCTATTTTTTTGGTGTGTAAAAAGTCTTTATTTTGCCTTTAATAAAAGTCTTTATTTTATTTTATTTATTTTTCATTGTATTTATTTATTTATTTATTTGCTGCACAAAGCTTTATTGTGTCATTTGGTCCAATGCATGGGAGAGGGCTTCAGGGTGGTCAAAAGAATGGCTAGTAGTTTGGGGAAGAGGTTCAGGTAAAAGCCAGACACCAGGGGACACAGAGGGGCCCCTCAAAGGCCTCTGGGCTCCAAAGGCTCCTAGTCCTGCTTGAGGGTGAGCCTTTCGCCAGGGGGCCGGCCAGCCTGCGCATGTGAGTCACATGGTCACCATCTTCTTGATGAGTTTCACCTGCTCATCCAGGAAGTGGTTCTGCCGGAAGTCACGGAGCTGAGGGTCTGCGACTGCGCAGGTAGAACCCAGGGCCCGCAGCTCCGAAAGGGCCTGGTTCAGGGTCCTCTCCGAGGCCAGGGCGGCTTCCATGGCGCCCTGAGTTTTGCCCACTCACCTTGGGGAGGCCTCAGCACGTCCTGGAGGAGAATGCGGCCACCGCTCTGGGTTTGCATCTTTAAGAGACACTCGGCGCCCTCGCGCTTCTTCTCCGCCAACTTGCAGAAGCAGTCCAGACCTGAGAGCCACATTTTCAAGGTCAAACTAGAAGCCCAGAGAGAGGTAGGTGTGGGGGGCCTGCAGAGGCAGCTTGGCCAGGCGGTTGACCGCAGCCTCCACTTCGGTGGAATAATTCTGATGAATTTGGGAGCTCATGGTTGTTTGGCAATAAGGAGTTAAGGTAGAAAAAAAACCCAGACCTGTGTGTTGGCTGGTCCCGGAGGTGGTTCTGAAGGTGGTGACTGGATAAGACACAGGAGAGTGAGTGGTCTGAGGCTGGAAAGAGGGGGCGTCCCTGGGTCTGTTCCGGCCACACACTGTTGAAGCAAGAGACAGATCTGGGACTCCCGAGGGCACTGCCTTGCCTTCATTTTCTAAGAAGACTTCATTATTTAGAGCAGTTTTACGTTTATAAGAGGAACGTTGTGAAAAAAGTTCCCTCCCCCCAGTTTCCGTATGATTAACATCTTGCATTAGTATGGTGCCTTTGTTGCAATTGATGAGTCAATATTGGTATGGTATTATTAACTAAGTTATATAGTTTACCTCAGGACTTGCTCTTTGTGCTGTGCTTCTGTGGATTTTGACACATGCATAATGTTATATAGCACCTTTACAGTACCATACAGAATTGTTTCACTGTTCTAAAAGTTCTCTGTGCTTTACCTATTCACCTCTTTTATCCTCCCTGCCCCTATCCCCTGCAATCCACAGATCTTTTCACTGTCTCTAAAGTTTTTGCCCTTTTATGATGCCATGTAGTTGTAAGCCTTCACTTAGCAATATGCATTTAAGGTTCCTCCATGTCTTTTCTTGGCTTGCTGGCTCAGGCGTTCTTGCTGAATAGTATTTCATCCCTGTGATTGTGCAGTTTGGTTATTCATCGACTTACTGGAGGGCATCTTGTTTGCTTCAGATTTGGGGCAATTATAAATAAACCTGTTGTGTTCTGATCACCACCCTAAATAGTACGAAACAGGTAAGCTCACAGCATCTGGAGAGCTGAGATTGGCAGCAGGTGGCTAGTCACAGGCATTCACCTTCTGGTGGAGGAGGACACTGCACATCAGGCAGGGAACAGGGAGGTGGCCCTTGGGGGCAGTGGGAACCATCAGAAACTGCCGGAAGCAGGTGTAGTCACGAGAGTAAGATGACACTTGGTTCCCTCAGAGCCTGTGCTTGACTTTGATAACTTTTGCAGGCTCTCAGGGAGGTGAAATGGATTAGGTCTCAGATGCAGAGGAGTTCAGCTGATCTGGCTGACAAGGGAGGCAGCCAGGTGAGGAGCCTTTGGCCCTGAGTAGGCTGGGGAGAGCAGGCCAGGTGAAAGTAGAGAAACTCAGGAATAGGCCTTAGGGCCCTGTGAGGTTCAAGGATGTCCAGACAGTACCTGAAGTTTTAGTTCTTACCACGCAGGCTAAAGCCGTGGTCAGCAAACTGTGGCTCTGCGAGCCACATGCGGCTCTTTGGCCCCTTGAGTGTGGCTCTTCCTAAGCCTTAGGAGTACCCTAATTAAGTTAATAACACTGTACCTACCTATATAGTTTAAGTTTAAAAAATTTGGCTCTCAAAAGAAATTTCAATCGTTGTACTGTTGATATTTGGCTCTGTTGACTAATGAGTTTGCCGATCACTGGGCTAAAGCATTCTTTTTAAAAAAAAAAAAATTATTGATTTCAGAGAGGAAAGGGAGAGGGAGAGAAAGATAGAAACATCAATGATGAGAGAGAATCATTGATTGGCTGCCTCCTGCACGCCCCCTACTGGGGCAGCTGCTTTGAAGCCAGAGCCTTGGTGAGGCTCCTCCTGACCCACTGTTCTCCCTAGACACCCCCGGGGGCTTCCCACCACCAGGAATTGTGCCCTCGGAGAGTCTGAGCCAACTGCTCCGAGCGACGGAGACGCTCACTGTGTGAAGCAGACAGCTTAGTTTGGAGAGCGATCCAGAAAAACAGACTTCAAAGGGAGCAAAATCAACTGTTCTCTGGGGGTTCCGTCCCTTCCTTTTCCTCTCTTCCACTTCTGTGATTTGAAAGGGATGGAGACGCTGAGATAAATAATCTGCCAGATCCTCCAGGCTGATTCTGCAAGGCCCGGATTAGAAGGACTGAGAGCGGCAATGAATTTGGACTCCACCTCCATGGGGGTGTCTGATGAATCCCTCAGGGGCAAGGCAGGAGGGGAGAGGGGATGGCCTTCTGGCATGGCTCCTTAATCCCTTCATTCCACCAGTCTTTTCCACTGTGCCTTCCCCTCCTACAGTCACAGTGAGATGCTGGACATAAATGAATGGGCAAACATGGTGTAAAAGAGGATATCAGGAGTCAGGGTGTGAAAGAGAAGAAGAGTTAAAGGGGTTTCTGGACGAATTCAAAGGGATGAGATGTGTCGTTACAGCGGTTCTCAACCTGTGGGTCACGACCCCTTAGGAGGTCGAACGACCCTTTCACAGGGGTCACCTAAGACCATCCTGCATATCAGATATTTACATGATGATTCATAACAGTAGCAACATGACAGTTATGAAGTAGCAACGAAAATAATTTGATGGTTGGGTCACAACATGAGGGACTGTATTTAAAGGGCCAGAAGGTTGAGAACCACTGTGCTAACAGGACTGAGGGTTACATGCAGAGCTGCATGCACTAAAATTCCCATCGTCTCCTGTGCAGCACTGAGCACACAGTCCTCCCCTCAGTCTCCTGGCCAACTCCCCTCCCTCCAGGGCTCAGTTGGAAGCCTCTCCTATCTCTTCTATCCAATTAGATGCTTCTCTTTGGTGCTTCCATAGACCCATACATTTCCCCTTAGTGAATTACATTTTTTTAAAAATGTTTTTGTTGATTTCAGAGAGGAAGGGAGAGGAGAGAGCGAAACATCAATGATGGGAGAGAATCATTGATTGGCTGCCTCCTGCACGCCCCACACTCGGAACCTAGCCTGCCATCCCAAGCATGTGCCCTGACCGGGAATTGAACCCCTCTTAGTTCCTGGGTCAAGGATCAACCACTGAGCCACACCCGCCTGGGGAGCAAATTACATTTTAATGTTTTGCTACTCTTTGTTTCTTCTCACGGGGACTATAAGCATTACAAGGGCGTCACTTTGTCTTCTTCATGGTTGTATTCCAGTGACTAGCACAAGTAGGTGCACATTGCAGGTATTTGGTAAATATTCATTAAACAAATTAAATTTGGCTCGTTCATTATTCCCTCAAATGACTCTACGGGACGGGCAGAAGACCTGTAATTTTCACCACTTGACAGGTGTACCATGGATTTTAAAAACGTTGACATAAAACCTTGTGCAGGGTGAGCCCTGCAACTCCCTCTATCCACACCCTGTGCGTTAAGAAGGGAGCGGCTCCCCTTACTGCGCGTCAGGAAGCCAGGCATAGACTCAGTTAGTGTATCCTGAGTGGCCACAACCTTCTGATTCTGAGGTTCCTTAGGACTCAGACCTTCCCAGCCCACAGGGGTGAGCCAGGGCACACGGCTAGCATGTCAGGTGTGCACAGGTGTGGAATGGCTGTCACCGGGCGTCCGCAGGGAAGACCTTGCTTGCTCTGGTGTCTCCTGTCTTGGGACGGAGGCCAGATGGAGAGGAATGGAGTGGGAGGAAATGCAAGGCTCCATGCTGGCTTTCAACAGACCGCAGGCAGTCACTGTCCTACAAGGTGACAGGCAAGAGGCGAAGGTGGTGGAGAGGACGGCGGGGGAGAGCATGTCCAGGCTCCCCCATGGGAATACGCCGGGGCTGCAGGAGGAGGCGGGCGCCCGTGGGGATGGTACAGATGACAGCTCAGTCTCACCGCCACCACACTGCCCGCTGGGCCCGGTGGGGCTCTGTGATTGGAACGGCGACCTTTGCCCTCTGGGGATGCTCAGCAAATGTCAGGCTGTAATGAGATTTCCCACTGTGTCCAGGGATCTTGTGAAGCGTGGGCCACACACGGGAAGTCACCAGCTGGATGTCACATGGGCCTGCCGCTCCGGGAAGGTGCACTGAACGTTCGATAACACAGAGAACCCTGGAGACGGTCCAGGGTCCCAGCAGAGGCGTTAAGCACTGGAGACTCCACGTGGGGCTGCCCCACAGCTTCTCTGAGTGCTTCGCAGGGGGCCCAGCGACGGGGGAAGGCTGGGGCTGCGAGGGAACGTAAATGCCAGGCTGCTTAGCCTCTACCTTCAGGAAAAGCTGCACTTAAATAGAATCAGAGACTAAATGCACTTCCATCAAATGTCTCCCTTAGCCCCTGAGGGCATGACTTAAGTATTGGGGCGAGTTGGGCTACTGTCTTCCTCTCATCCACAGTCTTCCTCTGCATTTCCTCCCCTCTGCGTCCTTAGGCCTCTGGGTTGGCCTTAGCCGCCTGCAGAGCCGAGATAAGACACTCTCTGTGTCTGGAGATGTGCAGCCGCGGCTGACCTTACTGCTGAGGGCCAGTGACTGCAGGAGACACACGACCTGAGCGGGTGAGCTCGCTGCAGGAGCTGCTCTGCTTTCCCCTGGCCGGGAGCCCACTCAGCAGACACCCCATCCTCCTCCCAGCTCTCCTTCCTTCAGAGGCCATCACAAGGGTGATGTCAAGGCTTTAGTGCGTAAAACAATTACAGTCATGCATTCATTCAAACCCCAGCCCCCTGAAGGCACCAAATAAAGAGCCAGGGAAGCTGAGTGACCTTTTGGCAAATGGTGGCTCAGAGGCTGGGTGCCTGGGCTTTGAAAGAGCTCCCCAAGAGCCCCTCTGTCTGGACCCCAGTGTTGCCCTTCTGAGTAGGCTGCGGCGACCAGACGGCCCTGGAAAGGCAGGGACCCCACAGAACAGCCTGTCCTCCAAAGCATGCTGCCCTCGGTGTGGGTACAACTTGTTTAAATCTGAAAAGCAAAGGCTTTGTGCTGTGTTTCTGTAATTCTGCCTGTATGGGTTGCCACTTCCAACAGGGAAAATAAGGCCATCAAATGCGTGTCCGAGTGGAACACAAGCAGACCTTAATGGACAGGGATCTGGTCTCCAGCTTGAGAATGTCTACACCCAGGGCCCATCTGTTCCATATTCATGGTCTTTCCAAAATCATGGAAAGCCCCCAAAATACGAGGGTAATGCAAGGGCAAGAGTCATCTGTCACCCAGATGAGCTGGCTGACCTGAAACCATGGAATCAATAGAGTGTCTGGAATGAAGGGGATTTCTTACTGAATGACATCATCGGAGAAGGTTCAAACATGTGTCCTTGGGGTCGCCATGACGAACACACCGGTCTGCGAGGAAATTGATGCTAGGAATGGAAATACCGTCTACAGGTCGCTTCTTAGGCAGACGTCATAGAGAAATGCAATATCTGCCTGAAAAAGCCTCTAAGAAAATCGTAGCCCATCTTCAGGGCACTGCAGATACTATATGCAGAGACTTCCGAGGGAAAAGACAATGTAAATACCTTATAGGAACTAAGCAGATTGCAAATACAGAAGTTAACTTTCTGGTCATTGGATAAAATGCCGTAGCCAATGAGCCTTTTGCCGAGTCATTATTGAGAAAGACATTCGATTTCCAGTTTACCTTAGGAAGCAGGTATGTTGGATGTTCTAGTTGGGCTTCTCAGAGGCATGATTGAGAGATGCAGGCAGAAGTATCTAAAAGTTAATAGGTGATTAGCTAGGAAAATCGAGACTGAGCCATGATATGCTGGAGAGGAGAGGAGAGGAAAGGAAAGGTAGGAGGAGGTCAGACATGTTTTCACTAAATGATCCCCAGGTGATTCTGTTATGCTGTCCGCTGCTCGCCACCTCCAATCCATGAAGAGCCACCACCAAATTATGCTAAATGCACAGGAATGTGATAAACCTAATAAGCCAAAAAAATAAAAAGAAGCTCCCTGGCCAGGAGTATAGGATGAACTCAATACTAACGTTTTTAAGCCAGAGAACTAAATCCTAAGTCAGGACACCGGTCCTCTGTCATCGAATTGTTACCAACAACAGGATGGCACCTCAAACACAATTTTACATATAGATGAGGCCCCCCTGCCACTCCTACTATGAGCAAGCAAACTAGAATCCCAGGAGGATTGAAACCCCTCCACTCTGTTCCTCTCCCCTCCCCTCCTCCCTTCTCCTCCTCTTCACTCACCTTCCCTCACCTCTCCTCCACCTCCTCCCTCCCCTCCCCTCTTCTCCCTTCTCCTCCTCTTCACTCCCCTCCCCTCCCTCCCCTCCCCTCCCCTCCCCTCCCCTCCCCTCCCCGCCCCTCCCCTCAAGGGCAGGCAGCCCAGCTGGCCACTCAGCTGGAACTGGAATGCAGGTTTCTCCAGCTCCTTCATGCTTATGTAATTACCACCCTGCATGCTCTTCTCAGAAACACACTGCAATGAACAAGGACAGCTCCCTCTGATCCGCCAGGACAGCGATTTTCCACCCATGTGCCTCAAGAATTTTCAAAACATGCAATACCTGACTATTTAGGCAGGGGCACTGACCTCTTTTCCCTTAGCATGTCAAATAAAAAAGTGACAACAGCCAACACAACAATAGCCATTTGGTGTGAATGAATCGAAAGTATACGTATTTTTTGACAGACCGGCAGGAAAATGTCATATATTTTTTGGTGTGCTGCAGAATTTCAGTAATTAGTTTATGTGCGCCATGAGATGAAAAGGGTTGGAAATCGCTGTGCTGGGATTATCTGTATTATCACCAGGAATAATAGCTATGTTATTTCCAAAGCTTTCACAAATATTACCTGGGTAAATAGGAGGATATGGGGAGCCTTGAAAATATGGATTTTCAAACAAACATTTGGACAGGCCCTACATCAAGAAATACAGCCTTAAAATAATCACAAGGAAATGGCACAAGTATTTTTTTTTTAATTTCTAAAGGCCAAAAAAAAAAAAAAATGCAATTACCCATGATTACTTTCCTGGGACCATAATGTTAACATTTGAAGTTCCTTGGGTACTTTCCTGAGACCATTTTTATTAAATAGGATTTGTGTTCACATATGTTTTCTTATCCTGAACATTTTAAGGATTGTCAAAATATGAAATGGTACTTATAGCTGAAAAATACTCTGGCAAATTTCAAGAGCCTTTAATGGATAGGCAAGAAACACACTTTCGTGTGATTAAACGTAAATTAATAAATTTAAGGGAATGCAATCTATATATGTAAACTGTGTCCCCAGCTCTAACCAGTGAGAGGATGAAATGGGATTGTGTGAATGGGATGAACACAATAGTCTTTAACTACTTCTTGCTGATCCTTGGCCCAGGACCACTCTCACACCCTTCTCTTCACCCGGCTGTCTCAGGGCGACCTCCCAGCTATTCGTCCCTGCCAGGGACTCACCAAAAGAGGAGATGAGTAAATATCCCAGGTTTTGATCATTTTGTTGTCAAAACAAAACTTTCTGGAAAGTTTCTGCCATCCAGAGACAGTGAGTCTTGTGTGGTTACGGGCTAATTGAAATGCTATGGTTTTGTCCATAAATTCTATACATAAATTAACAGGATGAGGTGTTTGGTGAATCGTAGTCGTTAAGTAGATTTGTGGGCAGTTATCAGGGTAAATGATGGCTCAGCACCTTTCTTGTGGCTGGGGGCGCTGCTGCCTAGACTAGATTGCCTCTCAGCACTGGGAAAGCGAGGGTGTGTGTGATTGTGCCAAGTGGCCAGGGCTCGGCTTCTGAGATGGATCTGACGATGATGTTCACGGATTATCTAACCTTGCTGAACTTCAATTTCATCCTCAGAGAGGCAGAATCTCTTCCTGCTCCAAGTTTCCTAGGTTGGGGAGCCTGGGGTGACTTTCTTAGCCATTTGCACTTCCATATCTTGGCTATCCTATGTAATAAAAGCCTAATATGCCAAGTGTCCAAACGTTCCTTGAACCTTTCAACCAGTCGCTATAACATGCACTGACCACCAGGGGGCAGATGCTCCGACCAGTAGGTTACCTTGCTGTTGGGGTCAAGCAGATTGGGACTGGGTGAGATGGGCCGTACATGTCCTGGAGCTCTTCCGCAGTCCCTCCCCAGTGCTGATCATTCACCAGTGGGGTCCCTCGGCCTGGCCTGCACCCTCTCACAATCTGGGACCACTTGGGGGATGCCGGAGAGCCGGTTTTGGCCGATCCTTGCAGGCTAGGCTGAGGGACCCCACCGATGCATGAATTCATGCACCGGGCCTCTAGTTATAAATAATGCTGCAGTGAACATAGGGGTGCATATATATGTTTTTCAAATAAGTGTTTCTGGGTTTCTTTTGAATATATACTCAGAAGTGGATCACTGGGTCATAAGGCACATTTTTTTTTTTTTAATATTCTGAGGAAACACTGTTTTCCACAGTGGCTGAACCCATTTGCATTCCATCAACAGTGCACAAAGGTTCCCTTTTCTCTACATCCTCTCCAGCACTTCTTGTTTGAGGATTTATTGATGGCAGTCATTCTGACACGTGTGAGGTGATTCCTTATTGTGGTTTTAATTTGCATCACTCTGATGATTAGTGATGTTAAGCATCTTTTCATATGTCTCTTGGCCATCTGTATGTCCTTGTTGGAGAAGTGTCTATTCAGGTCCTCTGCCCATTTTTTAATTGAGTTTTTTGTTTATTTTGGTGTTGAGTTGTAGGAGTTCTTTATAAATTTTGGATATTAACCCCTTCTCAGATGTATCATTGCCAAATATGTTCTACCATTTAGTAGGTTGTTTCTTTGGTTTGTTGATGGTTTCCTTTGCTGCACAAAAACATTTTAGTTCGATATAATCCCATTTGCTTATTTTTTTCTTTTGTTTCCTTTGCCCAAAGAGATAGACCAGAAAAAATACTGCTATGACAAATGTCAGATATTTTATTGCCCATGTTTTCTTCTAGGATTTTTATGGGTTTAAGTTTTACATTTAAGTTTTTAGTGCATTTGGAGTTTATTCTTGGATATGGTATAAGAAGGTGGTCTAGTTTAATTTTTTTTTTCAAGTATCTGTCCAATTTTCCAAGAATCATTTGTTGAATGGACTGACTTTACCCCATTGTATGTTTTTGCCTCCTTTGTCAAATACTAGTTGACCATATTGGTGTGGGTTTGTTTCTGGGCTCTTCCTTCTGTTCTGATCTGCACGTCTGTTTTTATGCCAGTGTCCTGCTGTTGTGATCTGAGACTGTAAGTTTGAACATGGTCTGGATTACACCTGGAAAACATTGCTCTGGATATGGGTTAATACTAGAGTTGGAGGCCATATAGGAACACAGCTGGGAGGCTGTGGTTGGGTCCAGGATGTGAACCGTTCAGGCAATGAGTGAGGATAAGATTTTGGATATACCTTGAAGACAGAGGTATGAGCTGGCAGAATTTGCTATGGATAGGGCATGGAATGTGAAGAAGAAGAAGAAGAAAAAGACATCAGACAACCCCAACATTTTGGCAGGGGCAACTGGAAAGATTATATTGCCATTTACTGAAGTTTGGAAGATAATAGAAAGAGTGCACCTGGGGAGGCTAGGACTCCAGCTTGGGCACCAATAACTAGACAAGCAAGTAGAGTGAGTAGTTCAGGGGAGTGGGCCATGCTGGCAAAGTCACGGCACGTACTTGGTGTAAGTCTGTCAAGCATATGTTCTGTGAATGAGATGATAGTGTATGTGGAAATTCTTCAACAACGATAAATGTCAGGAATTATTTTTTTGTCTTATGGTTATGCCCCCTTTCTGATAAGAGCAGAGTGGTTTGTATAGACCAGTGGCTCTCAACCTTCTGGCCCTTTAAATAAGCTCCTCATGTTGTGACCCAACCATAAAATTATTTTCATTGCTACTTCATAACTGTAATGTTGCTACTGTTATGAATCGTAATGCAAATATCTGATATGCAGGATGGTCTTAGGCGACCCCTGTGAAAGGGTTGTTCGACTGCCAAAGGGGTCGCGACCCACAGGTTGAGAACCGCTGGTATAGACAATAGTGTGTATCATGGTCTCTTCCAAATTCCACAAAGATCACAACGTGGTCTAAAATGCCCACACTGACCCGGCCAGCATGGCTCTGTGGTTGACAGTTGACCTGTGAACCAGAAGGTTGCAGTTCGATTCACAGTCTGGGAACATGCCTGGATTGCCATCTGGATGCCCAGTAGGGGGCGTGCAGGAGGCAGCCGATCAATTATGTTTCTACATCCCTCTCCCTCTCCCTTCCTCTCTGAAATCAATAAAAATATATTAAAATATAAAAATTAAAATCAATAAATTGCCCACTGGTTTTTATAAAAAAAATAGATAATTCAGAAGGGACCATGCATTTTACTCTACACTAATTAAGAAAGACTTCAACATGTGCCTGAAGGTCAAAAGTCAGATCCCTGGGCTTATTCATAAAAATGAGCACCTCATTCACACCTCAGGGGAGAGTCACACTTTCCTATCTGTGGTGGAGCCACTAAGGAAAATCTGGAAAGTTTCAGTAGAACTGGTTTACGCTTTGGCCCTTAGTCATTCCTGAAATTGCCTTATCCTTTAACAGAACAGAAATCAGTTATTGTCAGTGTTTGGTGTCAGTGTTGGTTCAAGTTTCTGGTTTTATTCCCGAGTTACATTTCTATACTGTTGTACAAGTAGCAATGAATTAGAAGTCGGAAAACCTAGGTGTGTGTCCTGGTTCTGTGTGGCCTTTTAGTGCCAGTGGTCTGCGTCAGGTAAAATCTGGTGTACCTAGCCCTTAGTGCAGTGGTTCTCAACCTTCCTAATGCTGCGACCCTTTAATACAGTTCCTCATGTTGTGGTGACCCCCAATTTCATTGTGACAAATTGAACATAATTAAAGCATAGTGATTAATCACAAAAACAATATGTAATTATATATGTGTTTTCCAATGGTCTTAGGCAACACCTATGAAAGGGTCATTCGACCCCCAAAGGGTCACGACCCACAGGTTGAGAACTGCTGCCTTAGTGGTTTTGCAAGAATTAAATAGTGAAATACATGCATAGAACCCTCCTAAAAACAAAAGTTGTCCTATTATTTTTCTCCCCTTCTTCCTTGTTCCTCTCTCTCCTGCTCAAGTAAAATCCTGCACTAGGTAAATAAAAGAGAGAGTGGTCAATTAACTGAATTAAAAAATATTAATGAATGGCATTTTCTGAAAAATCTCCATTTCACTTAAAGAGCAATTCCAAGAAAACAAACAAACCTGGCATTATGGCAAAAACAAATCCAAAAATAAGACAGAGGGACAGCGCTAGAAAAAAACAAGAATGTTCTAGCTCTGGGCAGAGCGACTGAAGAGGCCTTTTCTACATGGTGACTAGGATCAAAATGTAGCATTGTCATTGCCCTTTAAATAAGGCATTTAAAGATACATTTGGGGTCGTTTCAGTTTTGCCTGGAGATCTGGAAAATGAAAGGGGCACATATATTCTATCATTGCAGATAAATTGCAGTTGGGAATTCTAAACACCAGGACTGGTCCAGGTCTGGCATGGAGCAAGGGAAGACATATGTCATGCATCTTTCCTCGGGGGCTGCTGGCTGAGGCAGACACTGCCAATCCCCCACAGAGCCGAGCCGGAGGCTGACAGCTCTTTGTCCTTGAGCACTGTGTAATTAAAGAGTTCCTAGTGTCCTCTCCCTGGCTGGCCCTGGGCTCTCCTAGATCCTGGCATGCCACCTGAAGTGCCAGCGACAGGACAGTGAGCTCTACAGCAGGGGCAAGAGGTGTCATTGAACTGCAGCCAGGATAAAAATGCTGACTTTCCTTAGCGAGGACTCACTAAACTAGAGGACAAGGATGTATCCAACAAATAGAGGGCGCTCACCCCTTATCTCAGGTCTGCTATTGGGAGGAAGTTTATTCTAAAACATCTAATTTCATTTTCCCTCTGAAAAAAATAAAATATCTGAAAGGCAGCTCTTTTTGTCCATGTCTAGAAAATTAAAGATTTTTTTGATTTGGGGGAAATATAAGACTGATTCTTTGTATTTTTAATCATTTTTCCCCCCAATTTAACTATTTTTGAACTCCTTATCTGTTATTTAATCAGCATTCCAGGAACTGATTTTTAAGGTCAACATTCACTTTTATGTATTTCCATTCAGCTGGGTTGTCCAGGTGACATGAGATACTTTATTTCTTTTAGCTTTTTTTTTGGCCAAGAGTCAATGAACTTGAACTTCAAAAGGTCTTATTCTTATTCAGAATTGTTTAAAAGTACAAAGTCTAATAATAATAAAAAAGAGACCTGGCTAAAACCATACTTGCAGGATTAATAGAAGGAATAATTAGCTTTGTCACCAAGCTGCTTATTACCATATCAACACTAGGGTGATGAAAGTGTATAAGTGCATTATCTGAGTGCTACATGCAATCTTGGGGAATATATTTCCAAAGAACCAGCACGGAGGTGGGTGTACAGAGCAATTTCCCCAGTCCAGGGTCTGTGGGTCTAGAACAACATCTTAAGAAAAAAAAATAATTTCCTTCCCTGCTGCCCTTGAGCGACAATGCTGATAAAAAATAAAGTCATAGATAATTCTGGCTGACAATGGAAGCCTCCTCTACCCATCATGCCGGTTATTAACAGGTGTCAATCACAGGTGCAAATCTAATCAAATATCAATGTAATTCCCAGGGAAATGATAGGTCTGATATCATCTATGAAGGATCAGCCCTTCCCCGCCAAAAAAAAGCAGAAATGAAAACGAAAGCCTTCTCTGGCACTGTGTTATGGGGGCCCTGTCTGCCTAGGAAAGAAAAGCCACCTACCTGCGTTCATTGGTTCATTGTTTCCCTGGGCAGGTGGTGCTGCCTGCTTTTAAAGGCAGAGGGGATGAAAGCATCATCCCAGTGAAACACTTCCCTCCCGGGTGTGAAATGGGCACTGACTGTGTCAGGGGACTGTTGGAACCAATTGGATGAATGAGAGTGGTATCCCAGGAAGGAAGCCTCCCATTGACTAGCATTGGGGGAACTGGCCAGGTGACCTCTTGGAGGTGGGGACACAGAGTATCATCTTGGGAAGCCTCTCTCCCCCGCAACCATGAGCAAATAAAAGGAGCCCTATTTGCTCAGGGACATTGAGTTTTCCTCTAAATCACAGTGAAGGCACACATGGAGCTAGAGTAGGCAGAGAAACCAGCTACAGTGCCAGCAGGTGAATGATTTGAGCTTTACTATTATATTGTAAAGGGCACAAGAATATTCTGCTGGGGTATAGCATTTTTGTGCTTTTTTTTTCTCTCAATCAAATTGAATTAAATATATTATCCAGCCCTGACCGGTTTGGCTCAGTGGATAGAGCGTCGGCCTGCGGACTGAAGGGTCCCAGGTTCGATTCCAGTCAAGGGCATGTACCTTGGTTGTGGGCACATCCCTAGTGAGGTGTGTGCAGGAGGCAGCTGGTTGATGTTTCTCTCTCATCGATGTTTCTAACTCTCTATCGCTCTCCCTTCCTCTCTGTAAAAAAAAAAAATCAATAAAATATATAGAAAAAATAAAAAAATAAATATATTATCCAAAACAAAGGGCAACATTAGCCAGTTCTAAGCCAGTAAAGATCAGACTGGCTTAGAGGATGAACATAATATTCCTAACCTTTGACTCAGAAACCAAATCATCTTGGCTGGTCCCATTTATTTAGTTCCTTACTTTGGGGCTGTCTTAAACACGTTTGCATACGACCTCAGTTTTTCCTGCCAACAATCACACGGTAGATACTATGATTCCCATGTCACAGAGGAGAATACTGAGGACTAGAATGGTTAAATAAACTGCCCCAAAGCATGGAGTTAACAAGTGGCAAGAGTCAAGATTCCACACCGGTATGACTTGGGAGTCCGTGACTTCACCACTGCACCAGGCTCCCCCCAAATGCCTGTCTTCCACACCACCCCTGCCCTTCGTGCTTAGCATCCCTGGCACCCAAGTGCGTAAAGGAAATACCGTTACGCAGCTTGTTTCCCACCTGACTTTTGTTAGGTGACAAGTGGCAGGGAAGAAAAATAAATGTTATAGATGATCAGAGCTGGAAGCTACGACCTTTGAGCTTAAAGGTCACCATCACATTTAATTGATGAAGAGCAATCTGAGCCCCAGAATGGAGACGACATGGGTTGCTCCAGGTCATGTATGAACCTGTAGCTGAGCTGGAGGTAAGAGTCGGACCTCTTTGACTTTTTGGCCAATCATTTTCTCAGAACGTTACACTTCCTTCACTAATATGACAACCCAGTTTATGGTCCCAAAATAAATGCAGGAACAGCCCTCCCCCCGCCCCTCCCTCCACCCCCCAACCAGGGCCTGTCACTTCTGCTACAATCTCAAAACCTCAGTGACCTAACGATGCACAAAGCTCATGCTGAGGGCATATCCGGCTGAGGCAAGACACAGGAGGTCACGTTTGTTTCTGTACCTGAAGAATGTAAGGTTTCCTTGGTATCGCATTTGCTTATTAGCATTTAAACCTAGTGACATAATATTCACGATTAAGAATGCCCATCCTCCTAAGGTTTCAGCTCTGTAGAAACGAGATAATACTGGTACATACTCCAGATGCAAAAGTTGCCTTTTTTATTCCATCCCTGACTGTTGGCTTTACGTTGTCTTAATGGACTAGAACAAGGTTTTTCAGCTTTAGCATCATTGACTTTTTGGATTGAATAAATCCTTAGAGCAGCGGTTCTCAACCTTCCTAATGCCTCGACCCTTTAATACAGCTCCTCATGTTGTGGTGACCCCCAACCATAAAATTATTTTGGTTGCTACTTCATAACTGTAATTTTGCTACTGTTATGAATCATAATGTAAATATCTGATATGCAGGATGTATTTTCATTGTTACACATTGAACGTAATTAAAACATAGTGATTAATCACAAAACAATATGTAATTATATATGTGTTTTCCGATGGTCTTTGGCAACCCCTGTGAAAGGGTCGTTCGACCCCCAAAGGGGTCGCGACCCACAGGTTGAGAACCGCTGGACTAGAACAAGGTTTTTCAGCTTTAACATCATTGACTTTTTGGATTGAATAACTCCTTAGAGATATGGGTTATCGTGTGAATTTTAGGATGATTAGCTGCCCTGGCCTCTACTCACTAGAAGCCAGTAGCACCCGCCACCCACCAGGGCGCTGTCAATCAAAACTGTGTTGAGACATTTCCAAAGGGTCCATGGAGAGCAAAACTGACCTTCACTGAAAACTGCTGGGCTAGAGGATTCCTGTTAAGTCACATGCATTCTGCTTGCTTTCTGTTCCCGCCTCACTTTCCTTAGTTATCAAATACGAGGGTTGGATGACATCGATTCCAATTTACCTTCCCACTCTCAAATCCAGGCCCCCTCTACTTTCCCCTTGCTGGGTCTGACTTGCCAGCCCTTAGCAGTGCTTCCTGGTGGGGCAAACTCACGGGCATGTCTGGAGTGGTGCCCAAGAGGTCAGTTTACCAGATACACTAAACACAAAACACTCTTTGGGAACTAAGAGTTGACTGGCGAACACAGAAGGGAAATTTCGTGAGCTCCAGAGACAAGTTAACCCAGGCAAGGGCAGGAGTGGCAGCCAGGAGGTCAGGGAAAAGAGCGAGCAAGTCATAGGCTGGTCACACAGCAGTCTGCCCAGGTGGGAGTCTTCATGAGGCCTCAAGGCTGGCGGAGGCCAACAACAGTAAAAGCACCCGACATCTCCCCTACAGAGACACGCTTGCCAGAAGCACTTGGTGAAATATACCCTCCTCCCACCGGTGCAAGCGATAGGATAGGTTTCGCTGTGTATTAAACAGATATTTTTGATCTATAGCTTGCAGAGTGCTCTCTTTGATAACATGGGAGATATGCAGGTTAATTAAACACGGTCTTTATCTCAAAGGGACTTACAATCTAGCAAAGGCAATATACTTGTGTTCCGTCCATAGAAGAGAGCAATAGTGGCCTGAGAAGGGCTGAGGGAGGCTTGTGAGGGGTGGGGGGAGCTCCGTATGGAAGAGGGGGCACATGTGTGAAGGGCCCTCGATGCCTCACACTGATGTCTCCACTGTATCCCAGTGGGACGCTCCGATGCAGAACATTCTCACGTTGGCCAGCGGCGACCACGGCGTTCGTTTCATGATGAATTCTTAGGCTAACAATCTGACAACAGCCCACCACATGAATGTGTAGCCAGGAAATGCGTTTAATTCAGTGTGTTTCATTCCATAACTTCATAATGGACGGCCACCTCGAAGAATCACAACTTTCTAAGGATCAGCCCTGCAAACAGAGTTAAATAATAATTCGCAGGAAAACGTACCTCTTGGCTCATGTTGAAAATATTGTTTTTGACACTGACCGGCAAATATAGGGCAGCTTTTTTTCTGAAATTAAAATAAAAAAAATAAAGTTTTTCTGGAGTCTTACTTCTTTGTGAATACACTTCTGTCTTGATCGGAAATGTACCCTACGCTACCATAAACAAGAATGATCCAGCTGCTGGGCTTTTGTGCATCCTGAACCTTCCCTTTAACAGTCTTGATGAGCAAGCGGTGTGTGCTGCATACCAATAGCCACTCCACGCCTGAGAAAGAGGCAGGCAACCCGCCCCACGCCATCTGTGGGCTCGGTGAGATTTGTGGCATGTCTCCCCGTGCCGAGGCAAGCCTCCCTCTGTCTCGCATACGATGAGAATCAGAATAAAAAATAAATTAGGACAAGTAGGCAAACATTAAAATGAGTTGTTACAGAACATTTTGTGTAGATTCCAATCTCCAGTGTCAAGAGAGCATCATTCTGCTATAACGGCATTTTTTTTTTTTCCTTTCTTGAAAGCACTTCCTGGCAGTCGGTCATAAATAAGCAACTAGCGAAAGAAATGATAAGATGAAAATGGAAACCGAGTCACCAAGAATCTTTATTATCCTCTAGACAGAGTGCCGGTGACTAGGAAGAGGGAAGGGGAAGGATGACAATGAAGGAAAGTTCCCATATCGGACTGCTGTCTTGCCCATGTCACAGAAAGCCTGGCTCTGCGGGGCTGACAGGCTGTCTGTATGAATGCGTTAGGGCCAGAAATGTTTATTTGCGACGAGACGTCCCTTTTTGCAGCCTGTGTCAGAAGTTCCTGGAGCTCTGACAAAGACAGCGACAGCAACGGCTCCATAAATCAGTGGAGGGCATTTGGTCCGTTTGAAAAGCATCCTCTCAGGTTTGTCCAGGAATTTTTAAAGGGCTTTCTTCCTCCCTTTTATCAGAGAGCAGCAGCTTTCAATGCACATGGATCCCCGCTAGGAGACATGCAAGCACAAGTCTTCAATCCTTGTGAGCGCTGGTTCCTGATTTACCTGTGGGCACCTTGGCATTGCTGTCGAAACAGAGAGCCGTTTACATACTACTGGCATTCCAAAGTGGTCACAGTTCTGCCAGGGGGCAGGTGGGCAAGCTTCCTCCTGATGGAGAAAAGAAGGCTGGCCTGAAGCCAGTGAGTGTTCTCCATCTTTTTTTTTTTTTTAAATATATTGTATTGATTTTTTACACAGAGGAAGGGAGGGGGATAGAAAGTTAGAAACATCGATGAGAGAGAAACATCGATCAGCTGCCTCCTGCACACTCCCTACTGGGGATGTGCCCGCAACCAAGGTACATGCCCTTGACCGGAATCGAACCTGGGACCCTTCAGTCCACAGACCAACGCTCTATCCACTGAGCCAAACTGGTTAGGGCCAGTGTTCTCCATCTTGATCCAGGTACCATTCATCCAGAGGCACTGGGCCTTGTCTTCCGCCATTTCCAAAGGACGATGCCTAAGACTCACATATTACCAGGGAGCTGATTACCTACTGTGCTTTCTCTTTGGGGCTATCCATGGAGAGCCCATCTCTTCCCCTAGTGCCATGGGTGGTCTGTGGTCTCTTTCGTGGTGAGCGAGGTTAAGGGAGGCTCGGGGGCAAGAGAGGGCAAGGATAACGGATCTGGAAGGCACAGAGCGCTTCCGAAGCAGTGTCACACATTTGTATTTGTTTTCGTCGTGCATATTTACTTGATATTTCTGTCGCCTCCTTCCCCATCCCAAGCAGCTGACTTTGACATGTGCCCCATTGTCTGATTTCGGAGATGTCATTTGTGCTTACATTTGGCTTTGCGGGTTGCTATTTGAAGTCTCATTAGTTGCTTCCGCATCCTGGCTTTATCATCATCTTGTTTGCCATCTGGAGGGAGCACATTTCTGTAAGCACTGCAGCCCCATCCCCACGATTATGCCATTCCCTACACTGCTGGGGGGTGGTGGGGGGGAGGTTCGTTACTTCTTTAGAAAACTAGGATGTGATGTGCATAAGAGCTTTCGCTCTGACGGGACCGTCTACGCCTTAGACGCTTTGAGGCTATTTCCAGTGGTCCTCACCCTTTCCTGCAGAAAGCCTGTCTTCTGGACCTGCATGGCATTTTACGGGCTGGGCCAGAGTTTTCTGGGTGGGCGCAAAGCTTGCTTCTAGAAACCAGATGAGCACATGTGGCAGTAATGCCCAACTGCACAATCCACAGAGCCGCTTTTTCTGCAGTGATCTCTTCTTGTCTAAAGTACATTGGTAAAAATCATTGTTATATTGGTTTAAGTGTGTGTGTGTGTGTGTGTGTGTGTGTATGTGTGTGTGTGTGTGTGTGTGTGTGTGTGTATAATGCTATTTAGCAATTAGAAATTGGAACAACTGTTAGAATGGGAATGAAGAATTAAGAACATTAAAAATATTTCAGTAGGCCCTAACTGGTTTGGTTCAGTGGATAGAGCGTTGGCCTGTGGGCTGAAGGGTCCCAGGTTCGATTCCAGTCAAGGGCATGTACCTTGGTTGCAGGCACATCCCCAGTAGGAGGTGTGCAGGAGGCAGCTGGTCAATGTTTCTCTCCCATCAATGTTTCTAACTCTCTATCCCTCTCTTCCTCTCTGTAAAAAAATCAATAAAATATAATTAAAAATGATAGTTCAGTAGGCCTGACCCACAGGGGAGCTAGATAAAATATGTTATTTAAAAATCCTACTTTTTCTATAAAACTATTTATTTTCTATTGATGGCCCAATATTCCAATTGTCCTGGAAAAGAAACAAAACAACAGCAGAAAAACCTTCAAATCCTCTCTGGTTCTTTCTTCTTTTGGGTCTACAAAATCACATCTGTCATCAAGTCTTAATATTTTCATTCCGACTATGTCTTGGCGTTCATATGTTTTCCAATTTAGACCAGCTTCTGAATGTTGACAGCCATCTCTTAGGAGATCTCTTTACCTTTGGTTTCTGTTTACTTCAATCCATCTGCCTCCTGACAGTCTACGATATCTCTGACATGCATGTATCATCGACGATTATGTGTATTCTTACACTTTTTACATTTCCTGCACTCGGAAATCCCTTCTGTGTACTGTTCAATTTAATAAATCTTATTTACAGTCCCAGACCTCTTCAATAAAGCCCTCAAAAACCACACGTAATCTGAATAAAACTCTTTCTGCCTTGAATGTTGTGCTTCTAGTCAGCACCACAGTTACATAATTTTTTATTATTATTTAAGATATGTATTTTCCCTATATTTTACCTCTGGGTATTTTTTAAATTATTATTTCACCAAGCAGCAAGTTGATTAACACGCATGTAGCAGGTGGACATCAAACCTTTGATTGTTTTTCCAGGAATACCTCTAAACCATGCTGTTTAAGCATACATAGAACATTCTGAATGTGCCTAATGACCATAATTTGTTCAAAATTGTTTTTGGACAATTAATATTTAGCTTTATATTGCATCTCAGGTTAGCTGGCATTGATGGTTGAATTCTGACTGAGAGTAACCTATATAGAGAAATTATGCCCACAGTTCCTGATTTGATTTGGGCTTTTAATATATATATATATATATATATATATATATATATATATATATATTTGCCTATAGTTTGGTTGTGAACCATGATCCATTTAATTAAAATCCACTTTTACATAAAAAGAATTCAACAATATAAAGAAAAGTGAAATGCCACATTCTCCCACCCTCTCCCTTGAGCTCTGATTTCTTCTTGAAACATTTGATAAAGGCATTTATGGGTGCTTTTCACTAGAAATAAAATTTAGCACCCGCTGAGTCAGAATCAAGATTAGTTCAGATCTTGGACATATTTTAATTTAAATGTTTTTTTTTTTTTAATCTTAGCAGAACTAGAAGTGCATGTTTGAATTACCATATGCATCTAGAGTAGTGGTTCTCAACCTTCCTAATGCCGCGACCCTTTAATACGGTTCCTCATGTGGTGGTGACCCCCAACCATAAAATTGTTTTCGTTGCTACTTCATAACTGTAATTTTGCTACTGTTATGAATCGTCATGTAAATATCTGATATGCAGGATGTATTTTCATTGTTATAAGTTGAACATAATTAAAGCATAGTGATTAATCACAAAAACAATATGTAATTATATATGTGTTTTCCGATGGTCTTTGGCGACCCCTGTGAAAGGGTCGTTTGACCCCCAAAGGGGGTCGCAACCCACAGGTTGAGAACCGCTGATTTAGAGTGTATACTATCCAAAGCATAGAGACAGAATGCCAAACCACGACCAAATGGACAAATGCCCAAGAAACTGAAAAGTGTTGCTAAAGGACTTGTTTTATGAAAATGTCCTATTGCCAGGATCCTGTAAGGTTAGGGTAAGTTTACATTAAGTATCAACGCATTTGGAGGCTTAAGTGAACCAGACCATGAGCTCCTTGAGGTTTGTGGCTCTCAGGCTGCCCTGGCTCTAGGTCTCCCAAAGGAAAAGGGAAGAAATTGAGGATGTTTTTCAGTACCGTGGACAGCTCCCGCGGCCTGCCTGCCCTTGCAAAAGCTTCATCCACACCTTGCTAATTTCTCTTCTCTCTCCCTGAATAGCATTGCGCCTTCTGGCAAGAGGCTGTGTGTTGCTTTCATCCGCAGGGTCTCACCTGTGGACATGGGAAGCTGTCCGATGGGCTCCTGGTTTTGGCCGCACTGGGCTGTGACTGATCCGGAGACAGAGCGGCACAAGTTGCTAATTGTCTCAGCCTGTAACTCTTGAATGGTGTAAACGATTCCAAGGGAAGGAAAACAGCTATTATATCTCTTTCTTGGAAAAAAAACCTTGCACTGCAAAAGGCTCATTAGCATCATTAGTGTTCCATTAACCTCCAGCTAGACAAATATGCTGGAGGTGATTTTATAACAGGGGGAAAGAGAAACATTTTTTAAAAATAATCCCGGCCTAGGTAACATTTTCCAGTTACCTCAAGTGAACATTTGGACGGACACCAGCAACGGTGCTTACGTTAATGCCAGCCTGGTGCTGGAGTGTAGCCAGAGCCCTGGCTGTTTCGAAGGGCTGTAAGTAATAGAAAGCAAGGAGATTCATTGATTGCGACAAAATGTAATTCATTTGAACACAACAACACCTGAAACCTTGCAAAGGAGCACTGTGTGATACAATACAAGCTTGAAAAATTATGTTCCATTGTATGAACGAAAGGCCTTTTCACCTGAAATTTTTTTTTCTCCGTCACATTTTGGTTTATTTGAAACCACACCTCCCCACCTGGCTCTCCCTTTTTTGATCTCCACTCTAACAAAAGACTGCTGCAAATTTAGAAGTTGAGTGTAAAGTATTGTTAAAGCTATTAGACTTTTAGGTTTACTGGTATACAGAGGTCAAGTTTTTAGTTAGAGACACATCTTAGATTTTGTTCTTAACTCAACCTTGAAATAGAGTGTGGATTTTGGTGACTCTGTTTTTCCTTAAATAAAAAGAGAACACTTGCCCTAACCAGTTTGGCTCAGTGGATAGAGTGTCAGCCTGCAGACTGAAAGTCCCAGGTTCTATTCTGGTCAAGGGCATGTACCTTGCTTTCGGCCACATCCCCTGTAGGGGGTGTGCAGGAGGCAGCTGATCGATGTTTCTGACTATCTCTCTCCCTTCCTCTCTGTAAGAAATCAATAAAATATATAAAAAAATAAAGTAATACTGTTGTTTAATATTAATGTTAGATATAGCAATGGTTTACATTGTAGCCTTGTTTTGTACCCAAGTATGAGCAGTTTATGACAACAATTAAGGCACCTTCCCAGGGACACATTCCCCAGTAGCCACTGATCATTCTCTCTTCTACTCCCCAGAGAGGAGATGATGATTCTGTTGACTGCTTGATAAGGTACTTAGGGATTCAATCCAGTTCTACAGCCCATGGGTGATAAACCTACCTCATTTAAGGAGATTCCATCTGTGCACACACACAGCCTTGAATAGTCAAAATCAAAGTTGACTTAGTCGTAGAACATGCATCTCTCAACATAGTGCACATTTAAGAATCTTTCTCATGCTCCAAACAATGCTCTTAGCTTTGATAGAGTGGTGTAGCCTTTTTTAAATTATAATTTAAGGCCACCACATCTGTAGTCACAAGTTAAATATTTATTATTCATATGCCAGATACATTTTTTTCTCCTCCCTTGGATCTGGGAAGTAAATTTTGAACCTGTCTGTATCTTAGGAGACTCCGAGTAAGGTCTCATCCAAACATAGATAAACTTTCTGATTTCTCCTTTGAAGCTATTGGGTCCTTCCTTTCCCCACACAAGTGTCACTTATTTACTTCTTCCCTAAAAATATATATACTAATTATTAGGTATTTGAATGACACTGATTATCTAAATACTTTGAGTTTTCCCTAATTCCTTTCCATAACCAAATTCTGAGACAATATCCCTCCTTCTCTTTGCCATCTTAGATCCCAGAGTCTTTCTTCTATTCTGGTTCCTCTGGACAGAAACATGTGCAGCATCAAGAAGCATTTACATAAACATCATCCTAACCTCAGTGCGTGGGGCTGTTTTATTGGAGTATGTGCCTAGAAAACCTCTCATTAAATAAGGAAATGCATACAGCTCATTCTATATCGATTCAGTGGGATACCGTCTGGCACCAGTAGAACCGCGAGGTGAACAGTGTGCCAGTGTTGAACCTTGAAACAACCCTGTAGAGTTCCAGTAGTTAATGACACCATTTCCCCTGGGGAATATAATGCATTATATGATGGAATACTTTGGTAACTGCATGCAGAATTGAGATTTGTACTAAATACCAGCAACCAGATGAAGAAATATTTGCCCAAACCAGCATCACTAAGGTAAAAACGTTAATGATATCTCCCAGCACTCTCTTTATGTTCATGTTTTCATAAAGTTTTCTTCCCAGACTCAAACATCTGCTAGATCCATGCTTCAAGACCCTGCTGTTGCTAACTCATTTCCAGAATCTCAAGAGAACCTTAAGGCAGGTGTTGGACATGTAAGTGTATAGTTCATTCCAGACATTGATTCCCTAATAAGTTGTCTTTTGGTACTCTCTTGCTCTCTCCTGCTATTTGAGTAAACAGGAAATCAGCTTTAGTTCTGGTGATTTGAGCATTCATCCAGACTCTTGCTTCACGATGGAAGCAGAAGAACATTGACTACTAACAAGATGAACAGCTCAGAAAAGGCTTCTGAGAAACTTGCATTTGTAGAAGCATCAACCATGCCATGTGGCTAACCAATGGGAGTGGTTTGCAAAGGGACTGGAAAGGTGGCCTTGGACTCTTTGGGGAATTATCATGGCTTGTAGAGTTGAAAATGATATCTGGGCATTTGCCCCCAGTTTTGTGCATTTTTATTCTGGAGTTTTCAGCATCCTAAACCTTGTCTGGTAAATTTGGCCTGTGAGCAAACCAACTTTAGCCAAATGCATCCATTGTTGTCTGGGTGTTTTGCGCTAACTGCTTCCCTGTGACCTGCCTTCTTGACGGAAAGAAGTATTGCTCCTCTGTTTAAAGAAACTGTGATCTGAAAGCCTGAAAGGCAAAAACAATTAGCAGCTCTCCTCACTCCCAGGACAGGCAGGTAATTATAGCTACACCTGTATTTATTCAGAAACAGTCTCAGACCCAGAAAGGTAGAATAATGTTATTAAAATAATGCAAATATTTAGACACACCAAGGCTCTTGATTTTTGCTAGCAGAAATGAAGACCACATGGCCAGGCAGGTACTAAATTCATCTACCCTTATTCTTGACTTGGATTAACTTTTGTATTTCCTGTAAGAGAAACATTAGTATGTATTTGTCTCCTTGTTGTTTTTGTTTTTTTGCTTTTAAGTGAATTAAATTGACTGGAGTTAATGCAGAGATGACGTTTGCGATATTAATCCTTCTTTTACCACCACATTCAAGAACATAAATGTCTGGCCCAGTCAGTGTGGCTCAGTGCTTGAGTGTTAACCTATGAACCAAGATGAACCAGGAGGTCACAGTTCAATTCCCAGCCAGGGTCTGTGGCAGGATTGCAGGCTCGATCCCTAGTGTGGGACATGCAGGAAGCAGCCAATCAATGATTTTCTCTCATCATTGATGTTTCTATCTCTCCCCCTCCCTTCCTCTCTGAAATCAATAAGAATATTATTTTTTGTTTCTCCTTATCCTATGGTGTTATGGCCCCAGGGACCTCTCCTTTTCACGATTATCACAATTCACTTATAATTTTAGATTTTGTTAAAGAGAAAAATTATACCAAATGCTTATTTTAAAAAAGGAAGGAAAGAAGACTTGATTCAAGTTGATTGCAATGGGGTCAGGACTTCTGCGGTAAGAGAATGAGACTTAACCCCACTTTGTACACAATGGGGCCAAGTGGGGACTCATGGCCAATGAGCAGGTGAGGGAGTGAAAAGAGTTCTAAGAGGCACTCGGTTGGGTGTCAAGGTTAGAGGAGGAGGAGATATCAAGATGGGGGTGGCGGGGTTCTCCACAAACCAGCTTAGCAGGGAGCTTCGCTAAACTGGCTTCAGTGGGACCAGGAGAAGGGCCATCCCTGAGACATTGTCAAAATGAGGGCTGGGAGGAGCCTGGCCAAAGATGGATGATCTTTGAGAACTCTTGCATCCGCCTCTAGAACGGAAGCTCAGTGAGGACAGAGGCCTGTCCACTCTCTCTTGTTATTGTATTCCCCTCACCCAGAACAGTGCCCGGAAGAGAACACAGGCTCAATAAACGTCTGTTCATTAAATCCTCGAAAGTGATGTCGGACATGAGGCCTCAGGGAAAACTTTCTAGCACACGATTTTCCCTTCCTTGGTGCCTCTCTCCATCTCAAGTGGCAGGGATTTTATGGGGCTGACTGAAGTCTCCTTGCCCCCCAAAGCCTCCGGTGCATGCTTTCCTTGCATTCGTATCCCCCCCCTGAACTGCACTACGTCGTTCTTGTCTGTTTCATGTATTAGGCAACCAGTGGCATTTTCCCCTCATCTCTTGATAAACGCAGCCGTGTCACTCCCACGCAGCTAGATTATGCGCCTTTAGAGACTTAGACACCATTCAGGGATTTTCCTTTTGCCTTCAGCACAGAGAATGCTGCCATCACCTGGCGGAGCTTTGTCAGTGTCTCCAAACCAGTGAGCAAATCCATGAATTCATATCATTCCTGCTTAGTCTCGAAGGAGTTTATAATTATTAAGAAGCACCGAGTAAATACTTACCATTTCACTTACAAAAATAACATAACGAACTGCCCTGGCCAGCGCGTTCAGTGGTTAGAGCATCAGCCCATCCACTGAAAGGTTTTTCCAGGTTTGATTCCAGGTTAAGGGCACCGACCTTGGCTGCAAGTTCTGTTCCCCAGCCCCTGTCAGGGCATGGGCGGGAGGCAACCAATTGATATGTCTCTCTCACATCTACATATCCATATTTCTCTCTCTCTCTCCCCTCCCCCCTCCCTTCTACTCTATGTAAAAGCAATGAAAAAAAAGTCCTCAGGTGAGGATTAACAAAAACATTAAATATAATAATGTAATGACAATAGCCAAAATCTGGAAATAGACCAAGTGCCCATCAGTAGATGAGTGGGTAAAAAAGCTGTGGTACATTTACACAGTGAAATACTACGCAATCATAGAAAAGAAGCTCTTCCCCTTTGTGACAGCATGGATGGACCTGGAGAGTATTATGCTAAGTGAAATAAGCCAGACAGAGAAAGACATGCCATCTGATCTCACTTATATGTGGAATCTAATGAACAAAATTAAACTGAGGAACAAAATAGAACCAGAGGCATGGATACATGGAACAGACTGACGGGTATCAAAGTGGGAAGGTATGGGGGAGGACTGAATAAAAAAAGGTGAAGAGATTAGCCAAAGAACATGTATGCATACCATACCTCATAGCATAGACAATAGTGTGAAGGCTTGAGGTGGGGGGCAGGGACCAGGTAGAGGTGGGCAAAGTGTGTGTGGGGGAATGGAGGACATCTGTAATAGTGTCAATATGTGAAAAAAACTAATATAACTTATCTATCTAGGTAAGTTAAAATTCCTTCAAAAAAATTACCTTGGGAGAGATAATACCACTGTTGTCAAAATATATTCAGCGCTCAGGATGTACCCAGAATTCCTCTTGTGGCATAATTTGTGCCTGTTTGACCTGTTTCCAGATGCTCTCTATGATTCTGTACTGGCCACATAGTAGCAATGACCTCAATACACAATTGGTCCTGTGGACTTACATTTAGCAGAAAACAGGTCTCCTGATCATCTGTTGTGTTTTTTTGTTTGTTTTTGTTTGGCACTTGTCCTTCAAAATTTAATTAGCTTAGATCCAACAATTCTTTATAGTGGGTCAAATCATCCCATTACATCGCGATACATTTGGCAACCAGTGAATATCAGCAAGTTCCCCCAGAAACCATATTACTTAATATGAGCCTTCCTGTGGGAGCTCCTAGAGATAGTTCTATTGCTGTGATGGATGATTGATAGCACTTGCTTTGAAATTTTTCTGCTATAAAATTATAGTAGCTCTGCTCTGTACTGTAGAACACGGGGACTTGATCGGCCATTATCCCTGCTTTTTATGAGAGTTGCCGACTGCACCCTTCACTCATATGATGGCCCAAGTTCTGGATCATCCTGGGTTGGCAACACAGACCACTTGCATCCCAGGCATTTGCCAGACACAGATATTGTGGGTTCTTTTTTCTATTGTTCCACTTGCATTAAAAGTTCAATTGCAGGGAGTTATTTATCCAGGTTATAGAGTTAATCTATCACTTGAGTTAAACGAAGACAATGCATGTATTAGCTTGTAATCAAATTGTTTTTATTGTAATTCCCTTGGTATTATTACCTAAATCATTATAGGCCATCAACAAAAGAAACAATAAAAGTTGTTCTCTATTGAGGTAGAAACTATAGCTGCTTGACCGGGAGCTCCCTGTTTTCAAGGTCATTGGGGTACATTCTCCCACCTCGTGGGCACATCTTTCCATTCAGGCGCACTGTTATCTTGCCCACTGGATGGAAGAGGAGGGTGTGGCTTATGGAAATTAGGTAGTTAGCTCAAGTAGTCAAGTAAGAAGCAAAGGTGGATCTCCATGGCAGGTCTACCTGACTTCAGCGTCTGTGCTCTTAGGAGCTGAGGAAAAACCACGGAATTTTCCTATAGGCTTCCCTTCTGAGAAAAGCTGTGTGTTGTTTCTGAGAAATGGGCTCCCTTTTACTTACCAACTCCTTGCTGACAGTAAGAGCACTTCCCTTTTTCCTTCGGTTGATGGCACAGAGTCAAATTTGCCTCCGCTGTTCACATTCATATAACATTCTATGGAGTTGTATTTTATTCCTCACCCTTATCTTCTCTGCACACACATCTTCTCATGTACTACTTTTATTATGCGGTATAGTATATTCTTTCACATACCGTCCAAATCCAATTTGGTAATTATAGTGCACGCTTTGCTCTCCTATACCGTCTTCTATTTTGCAGACTAGAAGTCAGGTGCATAGTTGTAACCTGAATATGCAGGGTTACCCAGCCAGTGAGTTTGAGGAAAAGCCCCTGACATCAGCTGTTGCCTGGCAGACCCCGTCCTACTCCTTGGAATTCTAGAGATAGCATTTCCCAAACACTGTTAACTATTACACTAGTGCAGTGATGGCGAACCTTTTGAGCTGGGCGTGTCAGCATTTTGAAAAACCCTAACTTCACTCTGGTGCCGTGTCACATATAGAATTTTTTTGATATTTGCAACCACAGTAAAACAGAGACTTATATTTTTGATATTTATTTTATATATTTAAATGCCATTTAACAAAGAAAAATCAACCAAAAAAATGAGTTCGCGTGTCACCTCTGACACGCGTGCCATAGGTTCGCCATCACTGCACTAGGGCCTGCAATGGAGTAATAGATGCTCATAAAAAGCAAACAATTTAAATGGTCTGTAGTCAAATATGTTGGCCAAATTGTGTACAACATATCCTTCTTGGGGAGTCACAAACAAACATTTTCAACTCTGTGAAGCCCACCACACAACAAACCTATTAAAAAAATTTACAAAACACCAAGTTATACTGGCATTTTATAGTTTATTTGGCCAGAACACATTTTTTCTCTTTTCATTTGCAATACCTATTAACATCTTCCTGGAAATTGCCATTTAATAAAAGCACGGCTTGGAAAATGTTGGTAAGCAGAATAACAATGTCAAAACAGACGTAAGCCTCAACCTGATGCTCGTCTGAGCTCTCTGCTGACAGGCACATGAAATGCAGCCAGTCACTTAACCTCGTTGGGTCATAAGTTCATCCTGTGTTAAATTACAGGTGTGAACTCGGGGCTCTTGAGTGCTCTGCTCAGTGATAACATTTTTGATGCCTGACTCTTAAGTGCAATCTCATTTGAGGCAAGTTCAAGTGCACACTTAGGTTTGAGGGTTAAGGCAGCCTCCAGAAGAATTTTTATCTGGGAGTAAGCTCACAAACACTGGAGATTTCAGTTTCTCGAGATCTATTAGGATAGCACTTCAGCAGCATAAAAACAGGAAGAATATCATCGTGTAATTACAGGGACAGGAGTGGGTACAGAAGGAACATAAGCGGCAGCATAGAATCCTCCTTTCAAATGCAAAGGCAGGCACAGCTTCTACAGCATTTTCAGCTGCAAGAAGGAGATGGAGTAAAGAGGGGGATATTTATTAGACAGTAAATTGACTTTTATTGCGAACTGGGAGTTTAACTTATCTGTATTTCTTTTCCTATTTATAATATTCTCCCAAGTTGTAGAAAGCTCAGAGAGAAGAAGAAGAAGAAGAAAAAAACACGCAGAAGACATAAAAAAGTTGATGTCCATTGTAAAGTTAAGAAAAATCACATCACATTTTATGTTAGGCTTTTAAAATGGGAGGGAAATAATTACACCTCGAACTGAGAACATTGTTTGACTGTAATATCTCTTTTCAAGTAGATTCTACTGAGTCTAGATTTAGAAAATGAAAATGTGTTCATAGAAATCATCAGAGCAGGGCAGATGGAATAAGGTTTTTGAAAAATCTTACAGCTACACTTGAGTTGTCACCGTCGGTTCTGCATATTTGACATGTGTTATTAAAAGCCTTTCTCTAGCACTGTTTTACACCATCTTCTGAAATGTACACAGGGGATCGTTAACTGCCCTCTATTTTCTCTGAGGAATGAATAAAGAACAGAGAGATGTCAGCAGCAGGAAGGAGCTGAGTTAGATATTAAATGAACTGACATGTTAATTAAATAATGCAACTAGTTTCCAAGGATGCCTTGCTACTGCAAATTTAATATGTACATGATCTCCTAGATTGCCTTCTATTTCAATAATTCATTCTGAGACTGGGTTTCCAATAGGACTAGGAGGGTCTCTTTTTCCTTCTATTCCCTTCTCAACCTGAAATGCCTATTTAGGTCTTTCCCCAAATCCCAACAATGCTTTGAGGTGCACTGGATCTTTATACATGTATACAATTCATGCACTCTGGGGGGGGGGGGGGCATGGGGTTTCCCTCAGCCCGGCCTGTACCTTCTTGCAGTCCAGTCCGGGAGCCCTCAGGGGATGTCCCACTGACGGCTTAGGCCCGCTCCCCAGACATCCTTAGCCCTGCTGCGGAGGCAGGCTCCTGCCATCGCCACTGCGCTCACCAGCCTTGAGCCCGGCTCCTGCATTGAGCGTTTGCCCCCTGGTGGTTAGTGCACATCATAGCGACCGGTCGTTCCGCTGTTTGGTCAATTTGCCTTTTATTATTTAAGATATATGTTTCTTTGCTTCATATAGCACTTTATTACATATTTCACTTTCTTCTACTCATCAATAGCATATGCTTTGGTGCATTATTAAAGGAGTATGTAAATGCTGTGGTATAGATTACAGCACTGCCCTATTAGTTAATTGCTAGGTATGGTCTGTCTTGCCAAATGTATGACAGCTCCTTCAAATTAATTCAACAAAGAGTGCATCTTTCTTTATTCTAAACATAAAGAAAGTGCCACCATTGATCTCAAGGAGCTTACATCACATGGCGACTGACATGTGTGCACAATGAGAACACGAAGCAGCCTGGAGCATAGGTGGAGACGAGAGGAAGGAAGGCGATTTCTGTGGGAGGTTATGAGGGGAAGCCTCATGCAGACAGATCAATAGCCCTACTCTGCAACACAGGCCTAGAACATAGTGGGCACTCGTGACATACATGTGGTTGCCTGAACAAATAAAGAGATACGTATATCTTGATAAAGACATAAGGGAAAAGAATTTAAAAGGAAGAATGAGCTTGGACATTAAATAACAAGGAGTCCATTTAATTCGCTTTTATGTGAATGGAAGATAAAGGAACTAAACTTGGAAACGTAGGTAGGAACAAGATATTTGGGTCCTTGAGTAACGTAAGATGTGGTTTATTTTGTCTTTATTTTGTAGACAGTGAAAACCGAGGTAAATGCTGTTTACTTTAATCAGAGGAACAATATAATCGAGGTTCTTAATGTCAGTATTTTTATATCATGAGTCTGATATAAATGTATATTGTATAGTAGCTGGCTCACTGATGCCTGAATTACCATTTGAGTTCTAATAAAAATAAATGGCAGTGTTTCCAATAGAAAATATAGAAAATATAAAACACTGACATAAGAGGCGATCTCAAACTGCATGGATGGCTATGAGGCCCAGGGAGGCTCAGCCACAGCTGGGACCAGAACCCAGGTGTCCAGCTCTGGCCCGCCCAGCACTGCCTCCACCCGCCCTAGGCCCCCCACCTAGGCTGCCAAGAAAGCTGACCTCTTGTGATTTCATTTGAAAGGATGGGATGCTTCCAGTTTTCAAACTCAGATGCCTGGGTCAATATTTGTCTCCCAGGTATAAAGTTCTCTGTGTCTAAGCTGAATTTCTCAGGTGAAGCTTAAAACCGTTTGATGAGAACTAAAACTTGAAAATTGACCTTCATCCAATTTTAATTATATATCTTAAAACATTGATGGTTCCGAAGGCTGCGAGTCGAAGGGTGTGTATTGCGTGCCAAGCATATGCATGGCAGGGCACCCGGGCTGTGGAGCGAGCTTTGAAGAAGAGCCACCCAGGTAGGAACCTGGTTCTGCCACTTAGTAACCATTTGTTCTTAAAGGAGCTGGTGCCCTCCCCTTATTGCTTTCCTTGTCTATACAATGAGAATAATAAACCTACTCTCCAGGTCTCTTCTGTGGTCAGACGCAGTGTAGGATCTGGTGTTTCTGGCGAGTTGGAAACAGTCAAGACAGCTCTCTGCTCTCCAATAGTTTGCCATGCAGCGGTTCTCAACCTGTGGGTCGCGACCCCTTTGGCAGTCGAATGACCCTTTCACAGGGCTCGCCTAAGACCATCCTGCATATCAGATATTTACATGACGATTCATCACAGTAGCAACATGATAGTGATGAAGTAGCAACAAAAATAGTTTTATGGTTGGGTCACAACATGAGGAACTGTATTTAAAGGGCCAGAAGGTTGAGAACCACTGTGTTAGGGGGATGTGGCTGAGCATGTAAGTAGGTAATTAGTAACCAAAGATTCAAGTAGGGATCTCAGAGAACAATAGAAAAGATGTCACAAGTCTGTATGAGATTAATTGCCTAATGAATTCTTTACACAATAAGACTTCAAAGAGAAGAGAAATCATTTAAGATCCGGAAGTCTACCAAATTCATCAACCCCTCCTTTGACACCCTTGCCCGAGGGGAACCCCTCCTGACTCCAGGTACCACTGTGTGCGCCTGTGCACACGGGTCAGGTGACCACATCAGGAGTGTGCCCATCCCTGTGACCTGTTCTCCTCCCAGTGGTGGAGGTGTGCCCCTCAGGCAGGCTGTCCCCACAAGGCCTAGCACACCCACTTCCTGTCATCAGAGTAGCCGGAAACCCCAGAGAACACAGCACCGGCATTTCCCAGCCTCAGGACCAGTCCCTTCCAGGACGGTGTGGCCCGTGAGTGGGCACCTGTGACTGACCTTTCCTTCTGAATCGTGGGAAAAGGCATTTCCCAAAGGAAGAGATTCAGGACTGAGAAGACTGCAGAACATGCCCACTTCATGGTAAATTCTAAGCACATGAATAGTCTCTGTACCAATGGAGGTAGAGGCAAACCTACAAAGAAAGATGAGCTTCAGTGACTGGAAGCCAATGCATCTGTGCCTGTGTGTGGATGTGTGTGAGCCTGTGGACATCTGTGTGAGACTAGGTGAGAGAGAGACTAGGTGAGACTAGGTGAGAGAGACTAGGTGAGGGAGACAAGATGAGACTAGGTGAGAGAGACTAGGTGAGGGAGACAAGATGAGACTAGGTGAGAGAGACAAGATGAGACTAGGTGAGGGAGACAAGATGAGACTAGGTGAGGGAGACAAGATGAGACTAGGTGAGAGAGACTAGGTGAGGGAGACAAGATGAGACTAGGTGAGGGAGACAAGATGAGACTAGGTGAGGGAACAAGATGAGACTAGGTGAGGGAGACAAGATGAGACTAGGTGAGAGAGACTAGGTGAGGGAGACAAGATGAGACTAGGTGAGGGAACAAGATGAGACTAGGTGAGAGAGACTAGGTGAGAGAGACAAGATGAGACTAGGTGAGAGAGACAAGATGAGACTAGGTGAGGGAACAAGATGAGACTAGGTGAGGGAGACAAGATGAGACTAGGTGAGAGAGACTAGGTGAGAGAGACTAGGTGAGGGAGACAAGATGAGACTAGGTGAGGGAGACAAGATGAGACTAGGTGAGGGAGACAAGATGAGACTAGGTGAGGGAGACTAGGTGAGAGAGACAAGATGAGACTAGGTGAGGGAGACTAGGTGAGAGAGACAAGATGAGACTAGGTGAGGGAGACTAGGTGAGGGAGACAAGATGAGACTAGGTGAGGGAGACTAGGTGAGGGAGACAAGATGAGACTAGGTGAGGGAGACAAGATGAGACTAGGTGAGAGAGACAAGATGAGACTAGGTGAGGGAGACTAGGTGAGGGAGACAAGATGAGACTAGGTGAGAGAGACAAGATGAGACTAGGTGAGGGAGACTAGGTGAGGGAGACAAGATGAGACTAGGTGAGGGAGACAAGATGAGACTAGGTGAGGGAACAAGATGAGACTAGGTGAGGGAGACAAGATGAGACTAGGTGAGAGAGACTAGGTGAGGGAGACAAGATGAGACTAGGTGAGGGAACAAGATGAGACTAGGTGAGAGAGACTAGGTGAGAGAGACAAGATGAGACTAGGTGAGAGAGACAAGATGAGACTAGGTGAGGGAACAAGATGAGACTAGGTGAGGGAGACAAGATGAGACTAGGTGAGAGAGACTAGGTGAGAGAGACTAGGTGAGGGAGACAAGATGAGACTAGGTGAGGGAGACAAGATGAGACTAGGTGAGGGAGACAAGATGAGACTAGGTGAGGGAGACTAGGTGAGAGAGACAAGATGAGACTAGGTGAGGGAGACTAGGTGAGAGAGACAAGATGAGACTAGGTGAGGGAACAAGATGAGACTAGGTGAGGGAGACAAGATGAGACTAGGTGAGGGAGACAAGATGAGACTAGGTGAGGGAGACAAGATGAGACTAGGTGAGGGAGACTAGGTGAGAGAGACAAGATGAGACTAGGTGAGGGAGACAAGATGAGACTAGGTGAGAGAGACTAGGAGAGACTAGGTGAGAGAGACAAGATGAGACTAGGTGAGAGAGACTAGGTGAGAGAGACAAGATGAGACTAGGTGAGGGAGACAAGATGAGACTAGGTGAGAGAGACTAGGAGAGACTAGGTGAGAGAGACAAGATGAGACTAGGTGAGAGGATAGATGAGACTAGGTGAGAGAGACTAGGTGAGAGAGACAAGATGAGACTAGGTGAGAGAGACTAGGTGAGAGAGACTAGGTGAGGGAGACTAGGTGAGAGAGACGAGGTGAGAGGTTAGATGAGACTAGGTGAGGGAGACTAGGTGAGAGAGACGAGGTGAGAGGTTAGATGAGACTAGGTGAGGGAGACTAGGTGAGAGAGACTAGGTGAGAGAGACTAGATGAGACTAGGTGAGGGAGACTAGGTGAGAGAGACTAGGTGAGAGAGACTAGGTGAGAGAGACTAGGTGAGAGAGACTAGGTGAGAGAGACTAGATGAGACTAGGTGAGGGAGACTAGGTGAGAGAGACTAGGTGAGAGAGACTAGATGAGGTAGACTAGGTGACAGAGACTAGGTGAGCCAGGAGGAACTGGATGGAGTACCAGCAGGTATCCTGGGGGAATGTAAGGAGACCAAGCCACCAGGAGAGGCGTTGTTTGGCTCAGGACTTGTCTAAAATCTATACCTCAGCTCTGGGAGAAGTGTGTGCTTTGTACTTCTCCGGCAGTGGAAGAATAGCATAGAATAAAGAGGATGTGTGCAGTTTTGGTGGGAGTCACCTTCCAGTGAGATATTTCTTGTTTTGTGCATTAAGTTTAGAGTCAGGTTTATTACAATCCATGGGCACGAGCGCCCTCTTGTGTCTCACTGGGGCAAACACAGCTCCGCAAAAGAATTGCTCTGGAAAACACGCACTTGATGAATCATGGATGTTAGATTGGAGGTGATTTCAAGGGTTACCTATTTCCTTCACCGCATAGACAAGGAACAAGGGGCCTGGACAAGAGGAATGGAGAGCAAGGTAAAACCTAGGTCTCTAAATGTCTAAATCCTGTTAGCCTTTCATTTTATTGCTCAATTTACTCAGGCACAGGCCAGCTGGTGAATCATATGCCTTTCTTATTGGTAGGTCATCATTGCTGGCTTGTACCAGGACCATCTCATTCCTTCATCCCTTTGTTCATTTCTTTTGATCCTCCTCCTCATATCAGTCACTGGACATAGGCAATGGGCTCTGCGTACTGCTCTGTTTGCATGTCTAGTATGAAAGGCACACAGACGTTTCCCTGTTGGTAAGTGATACTGTTTGAGATTTGAGTGTTCCTGTGTCTGCCACCCAGCACCATGTTGCTAAGATCATGCCCTGTGTGCATTTCGTTCATTGCTTTTCAAGCTGCCTTCTGTCTACAACCTGTCGCCTTTTAAAAATATATGCATTTTTTTATTGAATTCAGAGAGGAAGGGAGAGGGAGAGAGAGATCAAAACATCAATGATGAGAGAGAATCATTGATTGGCTGCCTCCTGCACGCCCCACACTGGGGATCGAGCCTGCAACCCTGGCATGTGTCCTTGACCTGAATTGAACCCGGGCCCCTTCAGTCCCCAGGCCGATGCTCTATCCATTGAGCCAAACCGGCTAGGGCTACAACCCGTCGCCTTTCAACCACCTAGTCGGCTGTACCGTGAAGGTTTCCAGCTGCTTCCTAATACAGCACTGAGGTAGACATCCTTGCACACGCCCACTTAAGGACACATGGAATCAGGGGCTCATATAACCAGACGTGAAATTGCTGGGTCATAGGAATATTATTTACTTGATCTAACTGCTACCGGATTCCACTCCAAAATAACTGCTTCTGTAATTTTCTCACGTTTCCTGCATCCCCTACAACACTTGGTATTATCAGCTTTCCAGCATTTGCTGGTGTAAAGTGGTTTCATTTCCTTTTCTTATCATTTAATATGCATTTACCTGATCGCCGTTGCACTGAGGGTCTCTTCTTGTGACTATAGTCATCCGAGTTCCACTTTTAAATTGCCTGTTCATATATTTTGCCTAATTCCGTTATGATTATTTTCTTTTTCTCAATGATCTGGAGCATTCATTTGTAAAAACAAAGTATTCATTCATTGTTGTTTTTTTATGCATTGCAAATATCTTATACCAATAAGTTGACTGGTTTTAAAGCATTTCCTTGTTTTCTTCCTGGAAAAGAAATTCTTAATTCTGACAACCTACAAGTCATCATTTTTTCCTAGGACTTTTTGCTTTTGAACTAATTTATAGAAACTCCGAAAACCCTTCTCCAGTTTTAGTTTATAAAGACATGCTCTGACATTTCCCTCTATTATTCACATAATTTCACTTTTTGCATTTCGTTTTCTAAATCATAGGGAGTCCAGCTTTTCGAGTGATGTTAGGTAGGCGCTTCCTTGTTTTAAGGTTGATTTCAGACTTTCCTACTTTTCCTCACTGACGCAAGCTCTCTCCTCAGGGAAACAGGGCAGATATGTGAGGCTTGGACTTGATTCCATGTGCCCACTCCCTGAGTGGTGTGAGTAACCTGGAAGTGACCAGTTACAGAATCTCTTCCAGGGACTCTCAGCCTCCCTGACATCCAGGCAGGGGACAGCCTCAAAAGACCCGTGGAGCTGTATGGGAGGCCGGGAATTGACCTTGACCCATTTCCTTAGTGTCCACGTTGGGAATCTAGGACCCGGACAGAGCCTGGCTCTGGGTGTCCAGAACCCATTGGCTTTGCAGGGTTCTCTTAGGGAAAGGTCAGAAGTCCCCTGTTGGAGGTAGTGCAATAGGGGAGAGCGGAACAAGTCGCCTTGGGCCCCTGGCCGCCATCTCTATTTGATCACAAAGGCTTTCCTTCACTGTCTTTTAAGTATGGGGCCACTATTGATCCATCAGAGCTGACAGAAGAGTTGAGATCCACTTTGTTGAGGTTTCACCTCCTTGAAGAAGGAGAACCAGGTGAAATCCATGGGTCACGATGCAAAAGACTAGTAGTGGGAGTCAGGAGGCAGTTTTTCATCCATTTCGACCACCAGCCTGAGGACTGACTTGGAGAGACATTTAGTTTTTCTGAGATGCAGTGTCTTCATGGTGACAATGAGGATGATGGTTACTCGGTATCTTCATGGTGACAGTGACCATGACAATAGTGATGCCTCAGTGTCTTTGCGGTGATAATGATGATGGTGATGACTTGGTGTCTTCATGGTGACAATGGTGATGATGACGATGATGATGATGATAGTTGACATTCACACCTGGTATTAGAAGGGTGAGCCAATGAACACAGTAGCTTTGGAGGTCTCCATAGCACAGAGAAGTAGAGAGATACTATAATTTATCCCAGAAATGACCCTTCCCTCAAAAATCCAAGTTAATAAGATAGAAGGATTTTTAGTATAAGGAAAGGGGTGCAAATTATTGGGAAAAATAAATGAATAATTAGGCAACGGTGGACAATTTGTTCACCAAAGATATACATATATCGACTTGAAAGGTTGTTAATAAAATATTAAGCACATAAAGTAGAAAATACTATATATTCCATTACTCTGTCAATAAAGAAAATAAAACAAAAAATGTGCACAGATTTTATATACGTTTATACAAGCAAATAAAAAAATTGTGGAAGAATCCACACTATATTTCTAAAATTATAAATAATAGTTATGTCCATGTAGATGGGAGAAGCAGACTATAGATTTTACATTAGATTCTTAAATATTTTTCAAGATATTTCAATGGACATGAATTAGGTTTGTAACTCAAATAACTGAAGAAACAGAAGAAGAAATGGCAGGATGATGGGGATTTGGGGGCAGATTTGATTGTTGTAGTTCTTTCCGGCTCCCAGGAAAGATTTAGGAATCCCAGGGGATTCCTTGCTTCTCGGAGCCCAGTTCCCCTGGCCTTGGTTTCCTGCCCTCCTTTGTTCTTCAGGGTAAGAGGGCCACAGGAAATGGGAGGGTCCAGGTGTCCTGGACTTGCCCTAAAGCAGTGGTGTCACCTGAGGTCTGAAAGGTTAGTGACCGCTGCCCTAAAGGACCCCCTCCTCTTCAGGAAGTGCTTAGAGTCCCAGAGCAGGTGGCCCCGGTTTTCTGGGCCTCAGGTGTGAGAGACTGCACTGCCAATAAAGCAGTGGGTGTGAGCCGAGGGGTCCAACTTCAGAGCAGGCCCTCCTGCCCCACTGGCAGCAAAGCAAGGCCTCCCTGTGGCTTTGCAGCCCTGCACGACCCTACAGGACACCATTCCCTTCTCTCCATCCCCCAGGGCCTTTAGAACTGCCTCCTGTTCCTTAGAGAGGAGGAGAAAGAATGAAGGGATCCACCGGTTGCACAACTTTGCCCGCGTCCATGTCTCTATTCAGGCAAAGGCCCTGAGACCCAGGGAGCCTCTGCTCAGGCCCCATCTTTGAAGGAGAGTGGCTTCCGCATGACCTGGGGTTGAAGGCTGCTGAGCATATAGCAGACTGCCAAGCAGATCCTGACAGTGTCACAGAAATATCGATCTTACAGTCACTGCTCATAGCTGTCAGTGTCAGCATTCTTCCTCTTTGCAGCTCCAGGAAGAGAGAGAGAGAGAGAGAGAGAGAGAGAGAGAGAGAGAGAGAGAGAGAGAGAGGTATTGAGATTATGTCTGGAGGCTGACAGTGAGGGGCAGGAGCACTTGTGTTGTTTCCACACACTGTTTTCTTCCTCTGTGCTCTCAGCACCCCTGTGCTGTAGTATGCGCCGTGGGTACCATTTGGATATGAGCTGAGGATGCCTGAGAGAAAGGACGGTGGGTGGGTGGTGTGCGGGAATGGGCGGGTTCTGGTTCCTCACCTCTATTGACAGTTTTTGAAATGGGACTCAATGATGGGACTGCTGATGGCTCTCTTTCTAACTAAACCAGCAGTGGAAATGCTTAAAAACTTGTGTTGCAAATAGGTGGGGGTATGATAAAGGACCGTGAAGGGGCTGGGTTTTTTGCGGTTCAGAGTTTTTGCAGGAGTAAATACACAAGTTAGAGAAAGTGCAGAAAGTGTCTCCTACCACTCACCACCTGTGGACCATGCTAATCTTGCTGCTCCACCAGGGGTCCTGGGGTCAGGAGTCCTGCCCAGCTGTCGGGTGTTGTTCCTGTCCCCCAGGTCTTTGTGGGAGCTGCACTGCGGGATCTCTGCTCAAGTGGTGAGGGTCTGCATACCCTCCACCCAGGCTCAGGGCACACACTTCCTTCTCCAGCCCTGGGGACTATGTACTAAGGAACTAATGCCAGAGATGTGGTTAAAGGTAGAGGCACTGGAACTGTGAGTCTCCTAGCAGCCATGGCAAAGAGAGAGGCCCACTCCACTGACATCTGCAGACTGAGGTCTCGGAAGAGGAAAGGGCGCCATGGATCACTAGTCGAGCTCACGTGACGCACACATCCCTCCTGGAGCATCTGCGGCCAGATGTCAGGGAAGCAACGCAGCTCTTTGAAAAATGGGAGCTCGTCATTTGAAATGAGTTCTGGAAAGATATAGATGTTTCGAGCAGATTTGCATATTGAGAGAAAGGAGTGTGGGCTGACTTATTCTGCATGGCCCCAAGGGCTCTCTGAAGATTGAACAAGCTATCTTGGCAAATAATGAATGAGATTCCCATTACCGGAGTTATTCGTGTGGAGAATAGATGGCACGGCATGGAAGACAGATGGATATTTAAGAATAAGGGTTTGGAATAAGTCAAGCTGGTTTTGGATTCTGGCTGTGCTGTATATACCGTGTGGCCTTGGGTCACCATTCTAAGCCTGGTCCCCCCCCCCTTTTTTTTTTAGCTTATTAGGGTGACAAAGGTTAACAAAACCAAACAGGTTTTGAATGTGGCACTCAACAAAACACCCTCTACACACTCCATTGTGTGCCCGTTGCCCAAAGAAGTCTCTTTCCATCCCATTTATCCACCCGCTCCCCGGCCCACCTCTACTCAACCCACCGCCTTTCCCTCTGGCTAGCACCATACTGTTGTCTATGTCTCTGTTGTATAGCATGACATATACACATATGTTATTTCTTGCTTAATCCTTCACCCTATTTTCACCCAGCCTCCACAAGCTACCTCCCCTCTGATAGCTGTCAGTCTGTTCTATGTATTTATGCTTCTGTTTCTATTTTGTTTCTTAAATTATTTTTTTTTTTTATAGTTCACATATAAGTGAGATCATATGGTATTTGTCTTTCTCTGACTGGCTTATTTCACTTAGCAAACTATCCTCCAGACTATCCATGCTGTCACAAAAGGTAAGATTTCCTTTTTTTTTTTTTTTTAATGTCCAAGTAGTACTATTCCATTATGTAAACATACCTCAACTTTTTTATCCACTCATCTACTGATGGGCTGTTTCCAGATCTTAGCTATTGTGAATAACACTGCAATGAACATAGGGCTGCATATATTCTTTCGAATCAGTGGTTCGGGTTTCTTCGGATATATTCCCAGAAGTGGAATCGCTGGGTCCTAAAGCAGTTCCATTTTTTAATTTTTTGAGGAAACTCCGTACTGTTTTCCACAGTGGCTGCACCAGTCTGCATTCCCACCAGCCACACATGAGGATTCCCTTTTCTCCACATCCTCGCCAGCACTTGCTGTTTGTTGATTTATTGACAATAGCCATTCTGACAGCAAGCCTGGTTCCTTATTCACAACACAGTGAAGGCCACTCATTGCTCTTCTTTTAGAGGATTTTGCAAATTTTCAGTGAGACGATGTATCTAAAATACACAGGTGTGTGCTTGGTCAGTAAGTGGTAACGTTGTTCTCTAAGAGGTCCAATCAGCCTGAGTGCTCTGAGCGTTCTCCCGGCCACAGTGCTGCCCTTGGACTCTCAGCCTCCTGCCATGACCACGGAGACAGAATGAGCCCAGGCAGTGGGAGCTAATTGCAATATTATCTTAGACGCAACATAATTAGGAAAACAAAAAGCTGCCCATAAACAACATGGGTTTATGCATTCCAAAAACCAACTGAATATGACTTTGGGTTGTATCCTCTTTAGAAATGAACCACAATGCTATTCCCATCAATGGTGTCTGTGTGAGAGTGGAACATGTGTGTCATAACCACGTTCCTTTGGCCACATGCAGTGGAAGTTTGGGCTGGGCTTCTGGTCACCCATGTCCCCAGTTGGAAACCTGCATTCATTCCCAGCCCCGCCCCAGGGGGAATTCACTAGAAATGTTGAAGTCTTGAAACTAAATGGACCGGAAGAGAATTTAGCAACTCGCAGAAGCAGGGCCAGCGTTCCAGGAGCTTTAGACTGAACAGGGACAAGCATCCAAACACAGAAAATTGACATTGAAAGTTGCCTGTTTGAAAGACAGGACAGCCTTTGCTTGCTGCAGAGCTAATTATTATGCAAATTTATGCTAATAAACTCTGCCTTGAATGTTGTTGAGAAGCTGCCTTTCCCTGTTAACATAGCTGTAATGAGAGGTAAATTTGTAATGCAGATGCCCGAGGTAATATATCCTAAATCATTTTATGGTGCAACAGACTCTCACCCCACCCCACACAAATGTCAATTTAAATTAGGTTTTGCTTTGCATATTTATTGAAGCTTTATTTATTGTTAATCTGTACTAAGGACACCCAACTAAACAGCTCCCACTACTTGTTAGAAGTGGAATTTAGCAGAGAGCTGGGGATTGGCATTAGTTCATCAGATGGTAGAATTCTTTTTTCTTCTCCCAAACTAAAGCCAAAACTTCAGCGTGGAGGTGCCAGCGCTGCTCAGGAGTCTCCCTCCTGCTCTGAGCTTGCTGTCAGATCGGCTCTCCTAGGGGAGAGCCCCTCTATTAAGCTAATTGTCATAGGCGCGCCTAGGAGTGAATATCCTTGTAGCCTCTGCCTTTGTGTTTGTGATACCACCCAGAGCTTCTTAAACTCCCTCTTGCCCACAGAAGGGAGTACAGTTGAGACAATGTATTTGTCCCCTTCAGAGGCTTGCACACGGGTGTGCACGTGTGCCAAGCCCATGCACTTAAGCATGCATGCTCACACATGCTCCTGTCTGCATATCAGGGCTCACACACAGCCTCACGTCCTCTATGCATGCTCACTCACACCTGTGTGGACTCAGGCACACCTCTCTTCATGTAGCCTTTAGTCGGAGAGTCTTGCAGGCTTCCCTTCTTGGTGTTTTCACTTGGGTTCAAACACACATGTACCATCACTTGCTGCGCATCCCAGCCATGGTCTTGCGCGTACCCCTCCAGCGCTGTTATGAGCAGAAGGTGAGGGCATATCTGTGGAAGCTCCTCGCAGTAATTCTGATGCATACCTTCCACTGCGGAGTGAGGGACAGCTCTAGGCCATGGGGGATCCGCTAGTTCCGGCTCTGTCACTTAAAGAAAATCAAGTGTCCACTGTTTCAGGCGTCATGTTCAGAGTTTTGATTGCATTTCCTTTACAATAACTTTTAATTTAGGTGTGATTATGCCTGTTTTGGGAATGGAATGACTGAGCTCTTGTGGGTTTCCATAACCTGCCTCAGGTTATCCATTTATTATACATGGTAAATAAAATTCAAATATATGTTTATCATGTTTCCTTTGTTTTTTATCACCGCACCATTTTGTTTCCTAGCAAAGATCTTAGTAAACTTGAGTTTTCATTTCTTCTGTCATTTGGTGATCTCAAAAATTCTTTGATCCCTCTAGCTGCGAATTATATGATTCTATGATAACGTAGGTAAATTAGCTTCGGCTTCTGATCACCTCTTCCCATCTTTCATTCGGAACTGAGTTCAAGCTGGTCATTTGCTTGAAGATGCTTGACTGATGCTACTTCCCTCGTTTAGTTACCTGTGGGTTTCTTGGAGGGCACCTTGACCCTCAATTGTTCTGCCTGACTCCAGCGTGGAAAAGTGAGTCTATAAAGAATCCGGGCTCACCTAACACAGTAAGATGTCAGCCAGATGTGCTAACTCATGTATGCATATATTCGAGAAATGCCAAAGTGCCCATCTGCTGAAAAATGGCTCCCGCATTGACTTGTCAGGTACCTAAATTTTTTTCATTAGCATAACTACTTTGAATCAAGTTATCCTGACAAGCCCTTCTGTGAACATGTAAATTCACATGACACCAGGCAACATATCAACTGTTTGTGCCAGTTGATTCACTCGGATGTATTTATCAGATATCAGAACTTAAATCAGGAAGCACTGAAAGCTCAAGACATGAATTTTGATAAAGAAATGAGCTGGGAAACTGGCTTTTTTTTTTTTTGCCATTTGAAGACAGAACAAAAGTGCTACTGCTATAAATCTCCCACATGTGAATGAAAATCCAACTGAGAGGGATGTCTTCAGTCAGATCTATCCAGGAAAAGAATTATTTTGTGGGTATTGAGCTAATTGTCCAAGCAGAGTTGAAGGGCTTATTCACCCCTCCCCATCCTGATGCCCACCCAGCCCCCCAATTCCAAGTTTTGTTCTCCATAAACCGAATGCCTCAATTCTGCTTTTGAGTAGCAAGAACTCTGGCTTAAGGAACTACACTAGGTTACAGTTCTGGGTCTGGGATCAAAACAGTCTGTCAGCATCAGTCTCGGATACTTTAATGTAAATGAGTTTACCTGGTCAATAGTGGTTGTGACAGTGTGCTGAGAAGAGGCATAAAAATAGGCTTATTAGTTCATGCTTAGAAAGGAAATGAATTTTCTGTATTAACATTTTTAAAAGAGATGGGAAAATACTAAACAATATAAAGAAGAGAATAAGAATAACTAACCCTGCCTTAGCTGGTTTGGCTCAGTGGATAAAGTGTCGGCCTGCAGACTGAAGGGTCTCGGGTTTGATTCTGGTCAAGGGCACATGCCTGGGTTGCTGGTTCTATCCCCAGCAGGAGGTGTGCAGGAGGCATTCAATCAATGATTCTCTCTCATCATTGATGTTTCTATCTCTCCCTCTTCCTTCCTCTCTGAAATCAATTAAAAATATATAAAAAATAACTAACTCACCCTCAAAGATATCGTCCTTCAAATCTCTGTACTACAGGACAGAGTTGAGTAGATTTTGTTCAAATCTAACAGGAGCATTTTCTAAAAGGAGAGCAGACTTTGAAAGGCAGGGTGGACAGTGCATCCCTCTGGGAAGGAACATGAACTGGACAGGGGCCCGGGGTGACCATGCTGATCCCCAGAGGAAGAGGTCACAGGACAGCCAGAAGGAGCGTGAAAGAGGCAGCGGGTGGCTACAAAAGACACCCTTTTCCCTCCTCGCCCTTTGGGGAAGGCCACTTGGGCACAGGACAGTGTTACATATGACCATTTCGAAGCCCTTCACCCCTCAAGGTCTTGGTTCACTTCTTGGTAAAATTAAAAGGTCAGGCTAGTACATCTTTACATTTCCCTTCAAGTCCTTGGGTTTGTTCCACTTGAAAAAGAATTGCAATTCTTCTGGCCCTGAGTTCTTTCCCGGGTTCAGGAAGAGCCAGACATGAGAGCACACAGACTCAAAGCTTCCTCATTCCACCCCAGGGCTCCCCCAAGGTAGATTAGCATTCATGGTGGTTTGAGAAGCATTGACCCGTGTGTTGCAGTAGAAGGAGCCTGGAATTGATTCAGACGACCCTATTCAAGCTCAAGCTACATACCCTCTTTAGTGGCTGTCTATCTCTGAGCAAAGGACAATGACAACCTCTCTGAGCCTCAGTTTCCTAATCTGGTGAATGACACCAATGGCACATACTCCAGCAGACTTGTGTGTTCTGAAATTTCTAAAGCACTTTGTACAGTAAGTGAGCAAGGTAAGGTTCAGATCCTGCTCACAGCACCAGTAGTTTGCACAGGTGGTGTTGCTCAGTGGTTGAGCGTTGACCTATGAACCAAGAGGTCACCACCAGCTGGATTCCCAGTCAGGGCACATACCCTGTTGTGAGATTGAGCCCTAGTAGGGGGCATGCAGGAGGCAGTCAATGGATGATGTTTCTCTCTCATTGATGTTTCCATCTCTCTATCCCTCTAAACATCAATAAAAACGTATTTTTTTTAAAAAAATACAAAGTGGGGGACTTCTTTAGAACCAAATGTATAGCTTATTATTAATAAATTTTCTATTTTATTGGTTTAGTGGTTTTACTTTTCAGATACTTTCACCTGTGTATCTCAATACACCTTTACGAGGACAGGGGAGATGCACAGAGCATGAGGTGGCAGCCTCAGCGGAGGGACCAGTGGAGCCCCAGGGTCACCCAGTGGTTTGCACAGAGAAACACAGCCACTTCCCTATATCTGGAATCCATAGTCAGAACCCGACATTGGTTTTAGACCAGTGGTTCTCAACCTTCTGGCCCTTTAAATACAGTTCCTCATGTGGTGACCCAACCATAAAATTACTTTCGTTGCTACTTCATAACTGTCATGTTGCTACTGTTATGAATCATAATGTAAATATCTGATATGCAGGATGGTCTTAGGCGACCCCTGTGAAAGGGTCATTCGACCGCCAAAGGGGTCGCGACCCACAGGTTGAGAACCACTGTTTTAGATGGATATAATGAAAATATTGCAAGGTTCAAGCCAGGCACTCTGAATTGCCTTCTTTGAATTAGCAAGGGCCCCCAGTCAAGTCTCATGCCCCGCCCGGGCCTCAGTGACCTGCTGGGCACAGGACATGTGCGACCATTTCGTGTCGTACAAAGATGCCGTGGGGCTGAGATGGACATTTAATTCCAAACTTACGTGCCTTACAAAGTGGCCACCACCTGTCTGGCACCCACCTGTCACCATGCAGTCGTCGCAAGGCCATTAACTCTAAGAGACCAGCATTCTGTGCAGGCTCTTGGCACTGTTATTCCACGATTCTGAGTGTCTACAGAACCTCCCTATAATGGGCAGACTGGCTGTGGTTCATAGTCCCTGTCTGTTCTCTGGCCACAGCATTGGGTTTCCCTCCAAGGGGAATGACCCCTAGCATGACCCGAGGTGAGAGATCAGCCGGGGCCGCACTCTCCTTCTCCTTCGCGCTGCGGGGCCCCTCCCTGGTAGGCGGTGTACAGACAGGAGGCTGCAGGCACTGCGCTCCGATAGGAAGCTCTCTTCCCAGCACAACGAGGAAGAGAGGGGGGTGTTGTGCCTCTCTCATCCATAAGCCCAGAGAGGCTGTCTTTCTCAGGTCAGTAGGTAAAACACACATAAAGCTGCACACACTGTGTCTGGGGAGAGAGGATGCAGCCACAAAGAAAGTGTGTGAGACCAGCTCGAGTGCCAGGCTGCTGGGATTCAGCCCGTGAGCATGAGTGTTACGGAGAAGGTCAGGGAAGGCTTCACCTGGGGTTTGAGGGAAGAGGAGCTCAGATGGTGGAGGGAGAGAGGAGGGCACTCAGACATGGGGGCATGACCCTGGCCTCCAAGACCAAGGCAGGGAACTTGAACTCTGTAACCATCCACATCTCACCCTGTGAGCGCGCTCGAAGCATCCTGTCCATGCTGGGGAGACTTTCGGGGAGAGGCTGCAGTCTGTGTGCAGCTGCACAGGGAAGGGGACCCCTGCCTCCTGCGTGGGGAGCCCACCCTCCCAGGTTTGGCCAATGGTAGTGATTTCTTTCTGGTCCTGGGAGGGAGGCCAGCTCTACCATCTAGAGCTGGGCCTCGGCCTGGGAGCCAGGAGGGTGGCATGCAGTGCTCCTGACTGCCCAGCAAGTGGAGACAAACCTCCAGGAATGAGGTGAGAAATGGGGCTGACAAGGCCTATTTCCTCAGCTCTCCAGCCTTCTAGTCAGAGCCCCAGCTTTCCCTGCCCCTGCCCCTGCCCCTGTCCCAGGACTTTACACCGTGCTTACAGGTACCCCCTTTTGCTTCAGGTCTTTCCTCTCCTTTGCCTCAGGTCCCCTCCCTACCATGAGCCAAGTGTGAGGGAGTAGACAGCAGGGTTTGTTTTCAAGGTGGTAAAAGAGTGTCTTCCCGCCCTAACCGGTTTGGCTCAGTGGATAGAGCGTCGGCCTGCGGACTGAAAGGTCCCAGGTTCAAGGGCATGTACCTTGGTTGCGGGCACATCCCCGGTGGGAAGTGTGCAGGAGGCAGCTGATCAATGTTTCTCTCTCATCGATGTTTCTGGCTCTCTATCCCTCTCCCTTCCTCTCTGTAAAAAATCAATAAAATATATTAAAAAAAAAAAAGAGTGTCTTCCCAGCCCTGCCTATGGGTTCTCAGGTCCCGCTCACGGTTAGCCAATTTGACAAGCGCATGAGGAAATTTTTTCTCAGCCCAGAAACTGCGCTGAAGACCTGCCACGTAGTCAGGATAGCAGGCAGCTCTGTAAATGACCTTTTATGCGAATGAGGCTGATGGAAACCTTGCAGCATATGAATCAGACTGAGTCACCCTTGGAATTCTGGTGATGGGCCGGCGGATGCACACGCCCTTCTCTGTCTGAACGGCGTGGACATCACAGAAAACCCTGCAGAGCCCACACATGGTCTCTGTAGGACCTTTAGGGAGCAATGTGTCCCTTCCCTCCTCCTGTCACTATGGGAAGCCATCCGGTCTCTCGGGCTTAACAAAGCGAGTGAGGGCGGCAGGGGCAGTCTGGTGCGGAGGCCGGGCTGCCCCCTCTTCTGACATGTGCTCCAGGTGGCGTGGGCTTGAGCATCATTGAGATTAGTAAGGGTACACACCCTGAACTTGACACTGAGCACAGGCCAGACTGAAGGACCCTCTGAAAGGTGTCTTCACACCCATTTAGAAGGCATTTTGTCCAAAATGATAATTAATGTCCCTTCTTACACACACTTTAAGGGAGTTCAACCACGCAAAAGATGAGCGGCCAAATAGACTCCGTGCCCCTCCCTCTTGGGCTTCCTCCAAGTTTTCCTTAAAATTCTCCAAATTTTTAATGGCCACCTCCCCTCTTTTTTTTTTTTTAATATATCTTTATTGATTTCAGAGAGAAAGGAAAAGGGAGAGAGATAGAAACATCAATGATGAGAGAATCATTGATTCGCTGCCTCTTGCACATCCCCCATTGGGGATCAAGCCCACAACCCAGGCATGTGCCCTTGACTGGAATTGAACCTGGGACCCTTCAGTCTGCAGGCTGACGCTCTATCCACTGAGGCAAACCAGCGAACCTCCCCTGTTGACGTTGCTGTTTTGTGCCATTGGTGAGTGTGAGGGAATGCCGCATGGTCAGACGAAAGGAAAGCAGGAAACTCCAGGGCCCTAAGAATACACGCAGGAGAGTTTTGGGGGAAGAGGCGAGGAGATCCCTTTTGCGCGGCACATTAAAATGATGTATGGAGAACCTCTCCCTTCCAGCTGAGGAGGTGGTCAAGATGAGAGGATAAATCTCGAAAAGAATAATGTTTTCAGAATCAGGTTCCTTGTCCTCAGATCCTTTGATGTATGAGTGTAATAGTAGGTAGGACACATAGTGAAATATACATGAGATCGCCCAAGAAGAGAATCGCAGAGCGGAGGGAATATTAGTGTTTACATCAAAACTCAATTGGAACACTCATTTCAAGATGATAGTTTGTTATGTTGAATGCAATTTAGTCCCAGGGGGATGTTTCCTTTCTGCCTCTAGGACTCTTCCCATCCCCGCCCCCACCCATCCCCACACCCCTTCCTCTCCCATGTCTAGATAGAAGGAGGCACCACACACCAAGCCTGTGACATGTGCTGTGTGGCTGCCGGTTTTGCAGAGGACAGAGGGCAGGGGGAAGGGGTGGTAGCACCCTTTGGGCACTGCCCACAATTCCCTAGCTTTTTGGAGACTTAGATAATTTTACTTTATTTTTAAAAAATATATATTTTTATTGATTTCAGAGAGGAAGGGAGAGGGAGAGAGAGATAGAAACATCAATGATGAGAGAGAAAATCATTGATTGGCAGCCTTCTGCACACATCCCCCCCCTCTCCCCCCAACTGGGAATCAAGCTGGCAATCCAGGCATGTGTCCTGACCGGGAATCGAACCCTGACCTCCTGGTTCATAGATTGACGCTCAACCCCTGAGCCACGCCAGCTGGACAAGACTTAGGCAATTTTAAACAGAGGAGAATTTAATTCAGAGGATGATTTCCTTGTAGCAAATCAACCAAAGGAGCTAGCAAGCTGCAAGTGAGAATGTTTCCCTCCTCTGTGTCCTTAGCCTCCTCACACACACTTGGAGGGAGTTCAATCACAAAAGAAAAGTGGCAGCAAAACGGACCCTGGTGGGAGGGCCAGCTTGGTAAAAGCAGCTTCTGCGGCCCTGGCGGCTCGTGCAAGCTTAGATGCCCACAGTGTGGCGTGACCATCGCTTGTGCAAGCAGCTGGTCCGCAGTCAAGAGCATTTCCCGATGGGCTGCCTGCTGGGTGTAGATTTGTAGGCCTCCAGGTGGGGCCTTTTAAATGGTGCTTTTAAAACGTCGCCAGCCTTCATCAGCGCCCTTCAGGTAGACTCTGCTCTTGAATAGGGAGGCTTCCTCCCACCAGGATGTCTGTTTTTCTCACCTGGCAGATTCTGTCCAGCTGGGCCATGGGCTGGCCGCAGGCACCCTGGCAGAGAGGAACTGGCACAGCCAAGGCACGATGCTGCATCCTCCTCTGAACACCTGGCTCTCACCTCGCCTCTCCCTCCATCTTTCAGGGTGACTGTGAGTAAAGGCACAGTCCGGTCTGAGCACCAACCTGCACACAGGTGCTGAGTAATATTTCAAGGGTGGAGGAGAACAGCCGTTCTGCATGTGGGCACACGTGGCTATCGTGTGACCACATGTGGCTATTGTGGAACCACACCTGGATATTGTGATATGTCCTGTTGATGCAGTGCCCAGTGATAATGAAGGAGAGAGGCGATTTCCTTCTAACAGCTTTGTGGCCTCTCTGTACCTCAGTCGTATGGATTCTTTCTCTTTGCTTAGTAGCTGAGAAGGAGAGAAGAAAGACGGAAGGACAGGAGAGAGGAGGGGAGGGGGTGAGAAGAAGGGAGGGAAAGAGAAAGGTAGGGAGAATATAAATATCAGAATTGGAAGTGACCTCAGAAATCTTTTATTCTAATTTGTTCTTTTTTCAAGTTTAAAATATGAGATTCAGAGAGAGAAATGGCTTAACAGAGAGGTTTTATAGAGTTGGTGGCAAATCTAGGATTCAGAATTCTTCCGTGTGACGGTATCACCATAGATCTCATCACAAAAGCCCGAGTCTTAGAAGCTGTCAAGGCAATGGTGACTGATAAAATTTCCCCAAATTCCAATGTTACCTGGAAGCTCAAAGTTGAGCTCTGACAACAGATACTGGCAGTTTTCCATGAAGTGATGAGCTAACTTGCTCACTGTTGAGAACAGGACTGTCAGCTGCCCAAGTCTGAACTGTCTGTCTGTCTGTCTGTCATTCTCCCAGTGAACACCAGGCTCCATGAAAACATGGAGTGGTTAGTCGAGCTCCCGACTCACACACGAGTGCCCGTCCCTGAGATGCACGGAGTACATCGCTTTCCATCCCATCACGCAAAACACTACACACAGAAGGTGGGGTTTTAAGAAATGAAATGTTTAAGGAGAAACAGTCCTAAGTGAGACTGGCTTTGGGGGGGTCTTGCTCCAAGTGTGTGGTGGGAAGCACATGGCCACTCGGGCAGCCTGCTGCCAACACTGTGATGGGTGCAGAGGCTTTTGTGCAAATAGCAACACAACACAAAGGTAAATCATGTCTTAATATTGTTGGGGAAGTAGTTCTGACCTCCCAGACCCCCTGAAAGGCCTCAGAGACCCTCTGCAAGGTATGGGTCACACTTGGAGAACATTAACTTAAAGAAGGAGTAAAGCCTTTGAGTACCAGGCTCTGGGCCCAGAAACTCTTCAGGTGTCTTTTACCTGTAAGATCAGAGGTGTCAGTGCAACAATACAAACTCCAGACCAGCCCATACAATTGATCTATATTACTGCATTGATATGAAATTAAAACATAGAATCAATACTTCCCACCTTTGAGTCCTTGGTCTAGAAATTCGCAAGTTAGTTATGGAGTAAAATTTGGTTAATTTCAATGACAGATAAAAGCTTACATCAGATACGCTCTCCCTGGCACTCCCATTCCTGGCTTAGCTGTGGCCCCAGTGGAGTTGATCTGGGTCAGTGAGGCTGTAACCAATGGGGAACCCACCCTGTTGGTATCTTTAAAAACCCGGCCTTTCTTTGTCTCCCAAAGTGCAATTGTCCCTTCTGTTTATTAAATGTAAAGACATTCTGCCATTTTATTTTTATTTTCAAAATGCTTAGGTTACAGGTAGACTCTCAGCAGTCAATGTAAACTTAGGCAAAAAGTGGAAGTAAGCATTATACTGCCCCCTAGTGGGATACCATGGGAAGCACAAAGGAGATAGAGATGGATGGGGTGTTCCCATTGCCACTGACCTCCTGGTGCCAGAGTTTACATGAAGGGCATTCCCTTGGGCTCTGCAGCCAAGAACTTGACATACACTCTTAGCCACCTATACAGGACACAGAACCCTGGTCAAGTAAAATTAAAAAGGGAGCATCAAAGAGTGAGAGACCAAATGCCGCTCCCCTAGAGAAATTGTGAATCTGTTTAATGAAGAAAACCATGTCCATGAGTGAGATTTCACACTTACAAAGCCATTGATAACAATTAAAAATTAATACAGACCCATCTGAATGCTTCACATGCTTGAGGGCTTGGGGGAGATTAGGTGTGAGCAGAATCATGGTGAATTGATCAGGAAATAACGTCATCGATGTATGATAAAGCCCAGTTAAACTGAGTTTAAAGAAATGTTGCCCCACTGACAGAATGCTCCCCAGACATTTAATATTTGGGGTTATTAAATTTACTAAAGTCTAGTTACATTTCTAATATTTGTATTGATTTCATATAGGAAAGGAGAGGGAAGGAGGGAGAGGGAAAGGGAGAGGGGAAGGGAGAGAGAGAGGGAGAGGGAGAGGGAGAGAGATAGAGAGAGATAGAGAGAGAGAGAGAGAGAGAGAGAGAGAGAAAGAGAGAGAGAGAGAGAAATATCAATGGAGAGAGAATCATTGATCAGCTGCCTCCTGCACACACCCCCTACTGGGCCTTGAGCCTGCAATCCTGGCATGTGCCTTGACTGGGAATTGAACTGTGACCTTCTGGTTCATAGGTCGACACTCAACCACTGAGCCATACCAGTTGAACGTTACTTGTTAATTTTATAGCAGTTTTATTCTTTAATTTGTCTTGGTTTATTTCCATGCTCATTCTCCCTACTATCAGAGGTTTTCTAAATCTTGAGAGAGATTTTGCATTGATCTGGCTTTACTCTATTGATTTCCAATTCCCCAGAGACTCTGAACAGGGATCAATTTCGATGTTTATACACCTAATCATTTTGTACTCAGGTTCACTGTGCCTGCCTTTCTTCTACTAGAGCACGAGGTAGTTTATAGAATTACAATCAATTTTACATCAGATGTTCCGACATGACCACAGATGACTTTTTCGTAGATATCAAACATAGCATGAAAATTATTTATAACTCGTTCTCTGTTTCCTCTCACCTCCCAACATTTCCCTGCCTAATCTATGATAGTTGGGATTATTGATTAGTTTGAATGTCAAGTTTTTAAAAAAGATCATTTCCTTTACAATAAAGGCAGTTCATCAGATAGTAAGTCACTTGGAACTATCCTTCTCACCTCAAAGTTTCTGGAGTAGATTGAAAGGAGACAGTTGGATTCTCCAAGGTACCATGGTAAAGAGAAGACTCAGGTGTCCCCTGTCGCAAGATAGTCCTTACCTGTTTCTCCTCCTCCTCCTCCTCCTCCTCCTCCTCCTCCTCCTCCTCCTCCTCCTCCTCCTCCTTCTCCTTCTTCTAGAATAGTTTGTTGATTTTTAAAGAGAGAAGAAGGAAGAGGGAGAGAGAGTGAAACTTCCATTGATGTGAGAGCACAACATCAATTGGCTCCCTCCTGCATGTCCCCTACAGGGGATTGGGCCCCCACCCAGGCATGTGCCCTTGACTAGGAGTCCAACCGGCCACCTCCTGTTGTATGGGATGAGGTCCAAACAAAGGAGCCACACTGGCCAGGACCTTATCTGTTGCTTTTCAATCCATGTCCATCTTTCCCCTGTTTACATGAAAGTACTTATAGTAAATAAGGAATCTGAAGAAAACGAGGCAGAATGCAGGAGAGGGTGTGATTGGGATGGGAAAGAGACTGCTTCCAGTGGCAGAGTCAGGTAAGGCTTCTCTGTGGAGGGGACATTTGAGCAAAGAACTAAACAATGAGAAGGCAGCTATGAGAAGACCTGGGGAGCAGCATTTCAAGCAGAGGAACAGCAGCGATGCAGGCTGTGAGGCCCCAGCGTGGTGCACCTGGAACATGTCCAGTGTGACCGGGACATGGCCAGGAAGGGGCAGATGGAGAGGTATGCAGGGGCCATCCCAGCAGCATGTAAATGCCACATACAACAGGGTCTCACGGGACGTTCTTAAGAAGCTTAGACTCTATAGTAGGCATAATGGGAAGCCCCTGGAGCAAGCATGTCAAACTCGGGGCCGGCGCACTGCATGGCTCACTGGGCCCACCGGCTATGAGTTTGACATGCTTGCCCTGGAGGTTCTGAGGCCACAGAGGCACGATCTGATCTATCAGTGCTGAGGGGTGAACCTGAGATACGGGATTAGTAGGCGCTGCCACAGTGGTCCTGTGCGGGCACCCATGTGGAAAGGGTGGAGCAGAGGAGGCAGAACCAGATTTCAGAATAAATTTAAGTCAGAGCCTGAGCCTGCTGATGGATTGCATGTGGTAATGAGGAAGAAAGGAACCAAAGATGGACTTTAAGGTTTTAGCCAGAGAGAGCAGGAAAGGCAATGCCATTTCCCAAGATGGAGACCCTGTAAAAAGGAGCAGATTGGGGGAAAGAGAAGAATGGGGAAATAAGAGGTTAGTTTTATTCATATTGTGTTTATTGAAGAGCCTTGTTAGACATCGGAGTGGCATCGTATGGATGGTTGAGATTGAGGAAGAGACCTCAGGGGCGAGTCTGGGAGAGGCATACATGGCCAAGTCATCAGTAGAAGGAAGCTTTCCTGAGCTATGGACCACATGAGAAGACCCAGGTGTGAGTGTAGGGAGACCTGACCACAGACAGGAGAGAGAGCCGCCAGGAGTGAGCGAGGATGTGGGGAGAAAGGAAGAGGAGACGCCCAGTGAGCAGCTTCCCAGGAGCCACGTGAGGAAAACGCTTCCGGAGAGAGAATGTGTCCAGGGTGATAAATGCTGCTGAAAGGAACGAAATTTTAATCGCTGTTTTTGGCAAGATGGAGTTCATAGGTGACCTTGACAATAGCAATTTCAGTAGCATAATGGGAACAAAGCCTGTTTGGAGTGAATGGAAATCAGGGGATAGAAAGGGAAAAGTGCAAAACGAAGAGCATACGTAATTTTGTAAAAAGATTTTTATTGTAAAGGAGAGCAGGGAAATGGGGCCATTGCTGGAGGGAGGGCGTGGAGCCAAGGAAAGGATTTTAACATTTATGATGATGATTATGATAATAACCATTATCATTATCATCATAATGACTGCCATTTATTGAGTGCTTACCATGTGCCAGGCACTGTGCCAACCGTTTTCCATACATGATCTCATTGGATCTTTTCAGCAAACCTATAAAGAAGGCGCTGATGGGACTGTCGGTGCAGAGGTGTGAAAACAGAGGGACCAGCATCCCCGATCTGCAAAGTGATAGAACCAGGATCCCTACCTACATGTGTCTGATGCTACATCCATGTCTCTTAACACAGCAGACTGACCTGCTCCCTTTACAAGACCAGCTGAAAATGAACAGTACTTAGTCAACACTTGGGTTGCCAGGGATAGAATTCCAACTCACATTGGCTTAAGAAATTAAAAAAAAAAAAGTGTATCTCAAAAATCCAGAAGTGGATCTGAGCTCAGATATAACAGGATTTGAAGGCTCACACCGGGCCATAGGGATTCAGTTTCTCTCTCTGCTGCTGGGCTCTGATTTCCACTCTGCTGCCTTTATTCCTGCAGATTTCCGCAGGTGCGATCTCCAGCAGCTCATGGCTCACTTTCAACCGTTTGGGAAATCCAGGGGTCAAAGAGGCAGATGGGGGTGGCTCTCCTTTCGGGAGTTGTGTCACCAGCTCATCTTGGAAACAGTTGATATCCCAGGGGCATGAGATTATCTCATGAACTGGGCTTGGGCCACATGCTGATGGGACCCAGAGCTTGCTCTCTAGAGCAGCGGTCACCAACAGGTGGTCCCTGAGGTCCGAAAGGTTGGCGGCCATGCTCTAGAGGTAATATCCAGGTGCTATCAGCAGAAAACTTACGCTGGACAGGCAAAGAGGGCAGGTACCCACTAAACCAGGAATGCATTCAGATGTTTACTATCTTGCGGACAATGGCAAGGTTTGCTTCCTAGGAGTGCACTGGCATAGAAGTTCAACGAGTCCAAGGCCTTTCCAGTCTTGTTCATCAAATACAGTTCCCAGCGTAGTGCTCGGGTTTTAAGTGTGTATTTATTGAATGAATGAGTGACCTCAGTGATTCTTCTATCATGCTGCCCTGATCCACTTGAGTTATTTACTGTATTTTAATTTTAGGTGAAGAGCTCTTCATGTGTTTGAAACCCGTGATTATTTTTCCTACGTGTACTTTTGCAACTTTCTGAAACTCTTTATTTGGAAATAGTGTTTTCGATGAATGTGCTGCTCTTCAGAACAGTGCTTTTGATGTTATTTTATTCAAAGGAGAAAAACTGCCTCAGTACAAAACCCCCAGTTCTCTCTGTGACATCCCCCGAGGGGAAGAACCTGAAGGTCTCGCCAGAACTGAAATCCCAGCAAATCCTATCGCAGCTCAGCTTTCCCCCTGGGGTTTTTTCCCTCCCCTGCTGACTGGAGGTGAGGCTGAGCTCTGGGGAAAGACAGGCTCAGGATGAAGAGCTGTTTGGATGCATTTGTTCTGCCACTGGAGTGCCTGTGGCAGCACCACCATCACGAAGCTCCCAGGTGGGCGGGGTGGAGAGAGAAACAAGGCACCAGCCTTACGGATGAGCTGAAACTTCGCATTGTGTAGCATGTTCACAAGAGGATGCTGAGGGGCCTTTAACTGCATAAAAAATAAATTTCAGTCTGGTGCAGTGATTGTGTGAGGAGGCTTATTATAAAGTCAGGAAGGTAGATCTTGTCCTACATAAACATAATGCCTTCTCCCCAGGCACTTAGAGACTTCAAAACAGCAACAACATGTGCTGGTTTATGGTTGGGCATATGGAAGAGAAGCACCCATAGTGAGGTGTCCTGGGTAGAGAGAGCAGCATTTTACCTTAAAGGTCAAGTGCGAGGGCTCCAGAGCGGGGCTGGCTGGTTCAAATCCACTCTCCCCTTCTCTCATTAGGTGGCCGCAGGCAGGATGCTAATGGCCTGGCCTCAGTTTCCTTGCTGGTGATATATGGATAATGGAACAGCATTATCTCATAGAGGCTGAGCATCCGCTGGTGTACTTAAGCATTTAAAACAGTGCTTGCTACAGAAATCAACGGATTTGGGTTTGTTTCCGTTGCCATTATTTGTAATGGGAACAAGAGGCTGAGTTGCATGGAAGAAATTTCGTGCTTTATTCTGAATATCCAGAGGATTAAGCTGCAGTGTGAGTGTGTGCACGTGTTTGTCTGTGTGTGTGTGTGTGTGTGTGTGTGTGTGTGTGTGTGTAGAGGATGAGGAGGAGGAGGAGGAGAGAGGCTGCTCTGAGATTGAGCTCTCTCTCTGGCTGTGTACAACATATTTTCACATTCTGAGAATTGAGAGCACCTGTTGGGTGTCCTGCAAGTTTGAGAAGAGCAATGGCTCTGAAGTCAGGAGTGGAATTAATGTCATGGAAAGTATCGGAGGCTGATGTGCATAATTAAGCCTCCTAATGAGAGCATTAATATTTCCCCCATGGATTGATTTAGCGTTTCTGTTGCTAGGATTGTTGCACAAACTTACCTGAGCTGGCCATCTATCTTGATTGCTCAGGACACACTGCTCTGGGGGAAAAAAAAAGCTGGTAGAACACACCTAATCTCATATTGAAAACCCTGAGAAATAGAAAGGGAGCTCTTTACCCAGGAAGTCACATGCCCAGGGAATGATCCTGAGCGGCCCTTGCATTCTAAGCAAGTCATCACTGAGCTTGGCCTTGCTATGATTTATTGATTTCTATTTAATTTCTATTTGAAGATGGGTGTGGTTGCCAATCCCATTTCTCCAGCATATGATAAGCTATAGGCTTGTGCCTCCCAAGTTCATGAATACCAACTTTCCTTTATGCATAAGAATAGCAGTGGCTGGGAATAATGTTACCCCTCCAGGCAAACACTGGACAAGCAGGCAAGGGCGTGTCTCAGTCAGGATCCACCAGAGCAGCAGGAGCAGGAGAATATATATATAATTTTTGCAAGAAATGGTTTACCCAACGGGGTGGGTGCTGGCCAAGGAGACCCAAAGTTCTTAGGGTGGGCAGCTGCGAAGGGAAAGTCATGGGTAGGCTAGAGCCCCACTGGCACGAGCTAAAGCTTGTTGTCCACAGATGGCAATGGGGAAGGGAGGTCTAGGGCTGTGGTCGGCAAACTGCAGCTCGCGAGCCACATGCGGCTCTTTGGCCCCTTGAGTGTGGCTCTTCCTAAGCCTTAGGAGTACCCTAATTAAGTTAATAACAATGTACCTACCTATATAGTTTAAGTTTAAAAAATTTGGCTCTCAAAAGAAATTTCAATCGTTGTACTGTTGATATTTGGCTCTGTTGACTAATGAGTTTGCCGATCACTGGTCTGGGGGAGGGGAGAGCAGGTGCTGACCCAGGTGTGCAGTCTCCCTCAGGGAAAGCCGGGCCTTCTCTTAAAGCCTCTGACTCATTAGGTCAGGCCCACAGAGGCCACCTCCTCTTAGATGAGCTTAAAGTTGCTGAGTTGGGACTTCGAATGCATCTGTAAAACCCCCAGCAGCACCTCGGTTAGTGAGTGATGGTGACTGTGAGAGAAGAAGTCTGTGTGCTGCAAAACACAGCCACCTCCCTCTGTCCTCCAGCTCTCCCAATAGAATCTCCCCGAAGCCCAGATAACCAACAACACACCAAGCGGCCCACATGGATAGAGTGCAAAGGGCAGGAGAGGAACCAGCCCTGGGAGGGCGTCCCCCTGCACATGGTGGGGAAAGCAGGTCCGGTGACACGACCACGTGTGCTTTCTCAGTTCACACAACATTGTTTATTGCTGTCAACCTCACATTCGCATGCCAGTTCATGGGCTCTAAAGCACATGCACCGTCGTCTGCACTTGCTTTTGTTTTGCTTTGAGCTTCTACATCTTTTTCAAACAGATGCCGCAGGGATTAATCCCCCTCATTTTAGAGGCAAGGACTAAGGGCCATGGACACTAAGGCGCTGGCTGACGGTCCGTCCCGCTGTCCGTGTGATGGGCCAGACATGTCCAGATCTTCCGACCCCGAGGCCAGGGCTCATGCCACCTCCCCGGGCTGCGGCCCAGCTTGCTCCGTGCCTGCTACCTGTCTCCCCTGGTAACATTTTCAGTGACTGCCCCGTCTTCTAAAGCAATAGAAGGTGATCTGGGCGGTTGTGTCCAAATTTATGGCTGTGGGCTATCCTTGCCTGTGGGTAAGTTATGCTCTGTGTAACGGATAGTCTGGGAGACTTGGGAATCACATAGGACCCGATGTCATGTGTGTGGGAAGGTCCCTTTTCAAAGGACAGCCCCTGCTCTGTAAGCCGTGAGGGCCGCAGTGTGTCCTGAGTTGCTCACAGGAGTGAGCCACATCGCAAGCTTCCAAGAAAAAATTTTTGACTAAAGATTAATGTTTAATGAAGCTACGAATCCTGAACCGATGGGGAGCATTTATCTGTTAATGAGTTTTTGTGAAGTATCATCCAGACCTTTAAACACACCGGGTTATTAACAGTACCAGCTGACTCGCCACTTCACGGTCCACACCCGCACTCTGCACCTTCAGCATCCCGGGAAACACGTGGTAGGCCAGGGGTGGGGAACCTTTTCTCTGCCAGGGGCCATTTGGGTATTTATAACACCATTCTTGGGCCATGCAAAATGATCAACTTAAAAATTAGCCTGCTTTATTTGGTCAAACATTTAATTAACTCATCCCTCATGCCGTGGCAGGTCCAGATCAAATGATTTTGTGGGCCTTATATGGCCTCAGGCCAGACGTTCACCACCCCTTGTCAATTTCCAAAAGCCTGGGTCTGGGTCACCCAGGAACACAGAGTCTTCATGGGGAGCCACCTTATCCCTTTGGCCTAACAGCAAAGCTTCTCTTGGTAGCACCTGTATCTCCTCATTTTGTAAAATTTTCTATTCTGGGGTATCCTGTTGGTAGGACCCATGAGCCCATAGAAAAATGGTATTTTTTCCCAAATAAGTAAATGCCACTGACAAAGAGGGCTTCTCTCTTTGTCTGAATGCAACGCAGTCAACAGATAAATTCCCAGCACTAGGTGAGGACTAATCCCACCCAGCAGGCACTCGTCCATCTGGAGTGTTTGGCTGCGGCCTGACTGGCGTGTGTTGGCTGCTTTCCTTTCTAAGGTTTTAGAAATCTCTCCAAAGCATTAAATCATCCTGGATGGCCTGCGGAGTGAAGTGGTTAATAAGGGCGGAGCCAGTGGTAAATGGGGGCGGAGCCAGTGGTTAATAACAGCTCTGCCATAGCTCTGCTTGGGTTTGAGACTTCATTCCATCTTTATTAGCTGATGACATTTTACTACTCTTGTCTGTACTTCGTTTCCTCTCGGATGAGATGCGGGTAATAAGAGTGTTTGCTTCACAGGATTTAATTGCGGGAATTAAAATGAGTTAGGTATGTAAAGCAGCCAGAACAGCGCAGGGCCTGGGATATCTCCTCAGTACTATTATTAGTGTTCGTACAGTAGCTGGTATTTGCTTTCCCTTATTGAAATGGCGGGGCATTATTTTGGGGGAAGATGTGAGTCTTCTTCCAGAAGCCTGGACCTCAAGTCTTGTAAGACACTCTGGGGAGGGTCGGGGGGGGGGGAAGTGACCCGTGGCCGTGGTCCATCAGGTGTTCAGGTTTCTGAATAAGGACAAAACGGGCAGGAACCTCCCACAGTCTCCGGCTGTACGTGTTACAACTTGGAAATGGAGCACGTTCAGATCTCCTAGGGAGCCTGGCTAATACCTCCCAAGGGGTTCTTCACATTGCGAATTCAGACAAATTGCTGCTTTTTAATTAACAGAGCCCAACAACTCTGTTATCTGTCTTCTCATGAATCTATTTTCTCTCTGATCCCTGCTTGTTCTCACACCCTGTCTGCTTCTGAGCTGTAGTCCCCCACGGTGCCCTGAGGGGTGGATGCCTCAGTGGGGAGCAGAGCCAGGGCTGGGAGCTTTAGCACCGAGATGGGTGGCTTGTCATCAAAGGCCAGCCGTCGCCCAACTCTGCTTCCAGCCACAAAGGACTCAGGACGGAGGCCCCGGGTCCCTCGCGGCTGCAGTGCCAGCCCCGAGCTGGGCTTATTGAAGAGCTGGCAGAATTCCCTGGACAGAAACCAGTGGAAGCAGCATCCAGGGGTGTCTCCCCAAGACCCCATTTATTTAAGTTTAATAAGACAGTTATTGACTCATAAATAACAACCAACTCAAGGAAGCGTGTTTATCAAGGACGTAGGCCCAGATAATGTAACTGTGGCTACACCAGGGCACAATAGCTGCGTCTCCGCACAGAGCCCCAGTGAGGATGGGAACAGACTCGGAGGAGCACACAGGCTCTATCCTGTCCTGCCCTCCCTCCGCGGTTCTCTGAAAAGTGCAGGCCTCGCTCAGGCTCAGGCAGGTGGGCACACACCTTCACCTGGGCCACCGAAGGCTGGGGTCAGTTTATTGTCCTGAGCACCGGCCAGGACACCTGAGTTCAGAATGTGAGATATGATCTCGTGTCTGTCACCATTCAGAGCTGACCCATGACGACACTGTCTGCAGCATTCTCCCTTTCTAGAAAACGGCTTCCTTCTAGCTCCATTCCCAGCAGGACACTTCAAAACGGCTTTGGAAAAAAACAAATTCTAAAGTTAAAAATATCCCCCTCCACTCCCTTGCTCCTACTTATTAGAACAATGCCTAAGGCAGCAGGGGTGTCGTTGGCAGTTCTGTTTGTGATGGGACTAAAAGAGTTGATGTGTTTATGAATATTTACATCTCCGAGAGGAGACTGCTGTTAAGTAGAATTTATTTTTTAATTCTTTAAATCTTCTCTCGTGGCATGAAAATGCGAGGGCCCACAGATAGAGGAGAGAATGAGAAGCAAAAGAAAAAATGGTCACCCCAAAGCCTGCTCTGCACAGACCCCTTGTTGCCAAAGGGTGAGAGGGAGAAGGATGTGAGCGAGGTGTTAGTGAGTGGACCCCTGGAGTTGGTCGCGTTCCCTCAACTTTCTTTCCATATGTTGCACCGGGTGTTCTCTGATGTTAGGTAACAGGTTCCCAGCACTGATGCCTGCCAGCAGAGGCCGAGGTGGGAATGGCCATGGCTCACTCATGCAAGAGGCAGGAAGGTCGCCATCTGAGTGCCAGGTTGCAAGGGCACTAGGATTCCATGTTCCCCAGTTGACTGGCTACCTTGACATTGAATGGTCAGTCATTCCCGGGCTGTCTTGCCTCCACATAGGCTGTCTCCTTCCAAGGAACTTGGACATTTGCATTCTGGTACAATTTCAAAGGTGCTGACCAGAGAATTGGAGTTAAGTCACTGGAGAACACACAGCAAGTCAAGAACCAAAGGGCTTACAGATCCCACAGCATCTTCAAGTCAGCCCTGGGGCTGGCATCTCTGCAGTGTGACAAGGACAAAACCTTGGCTCTGGGCACTGCGCCCTAGGAGAGCGGAGGCTCTCTTCCCTCACATAACTCCTTTCAGGCGAGCATCTTCACGCCCTGCGTGAGAGGAGTGCCTCCCACTGACTGCGGGCACTTGGCTCACCTCCTGCTTGGCTACAGAGGGCTCTGAAGCAGGTGACTGTTGAGCCATTGCTGTGCCCTAATTTGCAAGTTACTTTGCAAAGAAGCCTTCCCCTTGGCAGGCTGTCGAACTATTATGAAGCTGTCTTACCAGTAGGCAGTCCTGGGCACAGCTCGCAGCTAATTTAGCAAAGTCCGGAGTAGACATGTCTGACACTCTGGAGGGTGCAGGCACCACTGGAGGGACTTTACGCAGTACATGTGGGGCCGGTGAGGGGCGAGGATTCTGACGGGGAGAGGGAGGAAGTGGCGGAGACCCACAGGGCACAGCTCTTGGGCCACAGGCTTTGCCGTGCCTTGGCTGAGCAACGTGACCCTGACCCTGACCCTGACCTCCCACTGTAGATTTTACAGACTGAATCCCCATTTCTCCGCCACAGTCATGAGGGCGCTGCTTCACTGAGCGGCTGCCACTCCATTTCAGGGATCCAGTCCAGTGGCCCCTGCATCCTGGGAGGGAGGGAGGTGAAGGCATCGGGGACGGTCCCACTGAGGTGGGTAGTCCGGTGTTGATTCAACAAGTATCATTGAGTGCCTACCGGAAGCAGAGATCCCCTCTGAGCCTGCCTCCCTGGCATAGAAGAACCATGGTCGATGCAGCATACAGCATGCACATGTGGGGATGTTGAGAAATGAATCAGAATCCAACCTGTAAGCAGATGCAAAATAACAGAGGGCAGAATCGACAGTGTAGCTTCTTTGAGGGACCTCAGTCTACCCCCGACAAATGAGGGGGAAGCTCCAGGGACAAGGCTCAGATCTGTTGTCGGGCTTCCAGAACTCGAGGGGTAGCAATTTTTTTTTCCTCAAGGATAATTTATGTGAATTCTTATACACTTGATTAGTCCTTTTTTTTTAAAAAAATATATTTTATTGGTTTTTTACAGAGAGGAAGGGAGAGGGACAGAGAGCCAGAAACATCGATGAGAGAGAAACATCGATCAGCCGCCTCCTGCACATCTCTCACTGGGGATGTGCCCGCAACCAAGGTACATGCCCCTGACCGGAATCGAACCTGGGACCCTTCAGTCCGCAGGCCGACGCTCCATCCACTGAGCCAAACCGGTTTCGGCATGATTAGTCCTTTTTAAAAAAAAAATAAATTTTTATTGATTTCAGAGAGAAAGGGACAGGGAGAGAGATATAGAAACGTCAATGATGAGAGAGAATCACCGATCGGCTGCCTCCTGCACACCCCCACTGGGGATCAAGCCTGCAACCCGGGCATGTGCCCCCAACCAGAATCAAACCCAGGACCCTTCAGTCCGCAGGCGGTCGCTCTAACCACAGCCAGGGCTCAATTAGTATCTTGTTTGCAACAGCAGTTGGGAAGCGCTGAGAGGGGAGTAAAATTCCTTCTCAGATCATCTGCGATTCAGGTCTGGCCTTTGGTTTCCTCCTTGTGCATTAAGAGTTGTTCTAAGGCCTTCCTTTCCCCAGTGCTTTGTGACTTTGTGACCTTCCATCCCTTTGAACTTTTAAGTTGCATCCCATCCTCCCCTGGTATAAAAGGGACCTACCGCTGCAGGGGGAGCCCCTCTGAGCCCTGCAGGTGCTGGCGGAAACCGTGGGCTCCTCCAGCACAGCATGGGACACCCTACTGTCCATGTCTATCCCCCATAGGAGTGCGAGCTCAATGGGGACAGTCACTGTTGTACCCCCACCCGGCACAGTGCCTGGCATCTGAAGGGCGACCCAGGTGTTTATTTATGAATCAAATGCCTGGATGAATGAGTGAAGATATCAGCAGATGCATTTGCTCTTAGATACACGCCTTGTGTTGGAAATGTTACTGACTTGCAATTACTGGAGATCTCTCTGCTGTGAACCCTTTGTCTGGATTTCCCCCATCACTTCTCCATTCCTTCTCCCTCCGTCCCTTTCATGGGGCACAGTGCAAACCACCACACACAGTCCCTCGCCATCGGAGCATCAGTGGCTGGACAAGAATGAGCGAGCGGAAGAGGCTCCGTGTGGCCGAGGCTGATGCCGTCCCTCAGACACGCATTGTCAAATCGCTCACACACTTCCCACGCTGACCTGTGGGCTGAGCTCAGATCCCCCTCCGGCAAGATCACAGGAAGCCAGAAATCCATTTTCCTGGGTGTGCACAGCTGTCACCTACCACGTTGGGGAGCAGCAGGGGGGTCATGGAGAAGGCAGAGAGGGAAGGCTGGGTAATTTAAGGAGCTGAGGCCTGGCGAGGTGCCGGCCCTGGGCCAGGCAGCTTCCTCAACGGAGGAGGTAATGAGAATAATGGCTCTTATGGCGGCTTGGTGGGAGTTCAGATGTCTTCTCTCACGATCAATTCCAGGCGAAATTTAGGCAGGTTTCAAGTCAAAATAGATTTCTCTTACAGCCAGAGCAGAAAACTGCACCTGGCCCCTCAGCCCCAGCGGGGCTCTCTCCACCGTGTATTCTCTCTGGTCATAAATATTCTCAAATGAGAAGGGAGTTGATGATGTGAAAGAGAAAAGAGACTCTTGTTTGGGGTGTGCATGAGGGATCTTGGCTAGGCGGGGCCTGAACTTGCATGTGCTGAGCAAGCCAGCGGAGAGGCCGAGGGAGTGGGGCGTGTCCTCCAGAGAGAAGGCAGGCGTGTGCTGTGTATGTGCTGTGTGTGTGCTGTGTATGTGCTGTGCGTGGGCTGTGCTCATGGCACGCAGGAGGCCTTTTCTGCGTGAAACAGCAAACTCGAGGCACTTTCTTTTCTCTCTGAATCTCATCCCCTAATTTTCTCCCTTGATAATTAAATTACAGGAACAGGTTGACGCCAAAAATAGAGGGGGCGGCTTGAATGTGTTCAAAATTAAATTCATTTGGTGACAGAAATATGATTTGGCGGCACGAAGTTTTCTGCCTCAGCGAGTAGAGTTGCTAAGGGCTCGGGGCTCACCCCACAAAGAAAGGGGCCCTCCGCTCACCTGGAAGCCAGCCAGAGTCGGGCATTTGGTTCCCCTGAAGAGCTCGCTGAACAGCAGAGCGGGCCGTGGGCAAACACTGGGGACAGGCAGCGCCATGCCCAGGGCCTGTGTTCTTTAGTGCTCCCTGGAGCCAATGTGGCACAGTGTGTGGGGACAGACCCCTGGCAGGACCAGGAGGGTGGAGGTACGGGGAAACAGTGGTAGGTTTCTTGCTTGGGCCACTGATGCTTGCATTCCCTGATCTGTGCTTTTGCTCCCTCCTGCTCGAGTGCCCCCTCTGGAAAGGGGCAAACACGATGCGCAGGATGCACATTGTTGGAAAGACCCACCCTGTGCCAAGGGTTCACCAGCTGGCCCGCACTTGGCACAAGAGGGCAGCATCTTATGTACTTTTTCTCTACTCTGCACGCATGGGGCCGTTTCTACCCACTGGGCTCCCTCCAGTGGGCCTTTCTGATCGATGCCAGGAAAGGTTACTTTGTGGCAGGAGCAGTGAGGGGAGAGGGGACGGCTGCGTTGGTGCAGCCCTGGCATTCCTCAGCATGGCCACCCTTCGGGCCCAGGAGCCTTCTCCATCAGCAGGAGTCCGGCCTTTCTGGTTGCCCTGTCAAGTGTGAATGTGGCCTAATGGTGGTGATTAGTCAGTGTCCAGCAAGGAAATGAGTGGCCCCCGCCCCCCAGGTCTGCACGGAATGCTGAGTGATGCATCCGATGAGGGGGCGGAAAGGTCCTTAGCCAACAGGCCTGGGTATTGATCCAGGGAGCGAGGTCCTGCCGTTTGGAGGCAAGTCACAGCTCCTTCCTGTGCAGTATGAGCATGTGCCGTCTTGGAGGGCTCTGAGCACCAGAGGGCCGGGAAATTACTGCAGAAATTACTGAATAGAACTCCATTGTCAACCCCCAAACAGCCTGATTGTACCGAGTGATGTTGCAGATGCCTTGAATTCCAGAGTGTGTTGCCCTTTTAACATATTTTTTCCATTCTTAATCCATTTAGCTTTATTCCCAGGAGATGCTGTCCCCATGTGCTGGGAGGAGGGCATGTTTATGGAGCGATCCAAGGGGTGTACTACCTTTCCTGTGATTGACGCTAGAGTGTCGTCCTAGAGTTGAGAGCAGAGAGCCCATGTGAGCCTGTGGCTGGAAGAGGGCATGCTGGAGGCTTAAAGGCACAGAGCGTGATACATTCTCCTTCCCTGGCAGTGGTTCGTGGGAGAGAAGGGTGGAACCCTGAGAGACAGCAGCAAGCAGGGAGGAAAAGAAAGGATACCATCAAGAGGCGGATCCAAAGCAGAGCTTTTACTTGTCTTTGAAAGTTTGTTCAGTCCATGACAATCACACGCCAGTGCCCAGAGGTTATGGACACTAGTATGTGGAACATGTAACTAAGTTATTTCCCCTCACAGATTTTAAAAAATGAAACACACAGGAATAAGTGACTGAAATGTAAGAAAGTCTAAGTAACTCTCCCAAGGTCACCAGCTGGAATATGTCCGGGCTTTAAGTAAGAAGCTGGGATTTGAACTCAAACTGTCCCAGTAGTTACAGTGGTTAATCCTTTCATCTGGCTTCTTCCCCCTCACTAACTGGCAGCACCTCTCAGCCTTTTGTAATGCAGCCTCCACCCCCTGGCCAACCCCCCACCCCCCACATACACACACCCGCAAAGCTTTCGGTTTTCTTCCCTGCTGATCTCTACCAGTGAGAAGATACTCCATCTGGCTGTCCATTCTGCGCTTTGTATGATGAAGTCTACCGGCATTGTGCTGTAGACTGCACACACCTCCTTATCTCACCCCTTCTCCTTCCCCTCTCCCGGTAGTATTTCTTCAAAGACGCATATGAGAGCCCCTCTAGGGAGAGACAATCACTCAAGCGACACTCTGAATGACTTCCTGTCCCCCAGGCAAGCCAGGGCCCCTCTCATGCAGCAGGACCGTGCTCCTGGTGGGGACAGTTTGCATGTCCACCTACCACTCAGATGGATGCCACTCATCTTTCCAAGTTCATTTCAAAGTCAGCTCCTCTGGGAAGCCTCGTGCAAACACCCCATCCCGCCTCTCCCCACAAACTCGCAGGGATTAAAGCAACACATTCCTGCAGGGAAGTAGTAGAAAACCAAATTGAAGAGAGGTGGGGCCAACAGTGAAGGGACTCAACTGATAGGCCAAAGAGTTTGGTCTTAGAACAACAGGCCATGGAAGGACTGGGGGCCTTGGGGGATGAGAGCAGCACTGCGGGGAGTAGGGTTCAGGTTGCAGGTTCTGGAGCAGGTTGGGTGACTGTTACGAATGAGTTTCAGAAGAACAAGACCAAATCAGGGGGTGCCGTGTGAGGAGGACGTGTTGGGGGGCATCCTCAGAGAGGAGAATATTCTTATTGAGGGGCAACAAATAGCCCGGTTATGAAAACGCAGGCAAACTCAACACCTGTGAATACATTGTGGGTGGCGGCAGGGGCACCAGGTGTCTGACTAGTGGGTCAGACCAAACCTGGGGCAGCAGCCTTGGTTTTTGGGTTCTGGCTAGGAAAGAATTCAGAGCAAGACCCAAACTGTAAGAGAACATGGATTGGGTAAGTTACAGAAGTAGAAAAAGTAACTCCTAGAAGAAATGGGCTTAGCAAACACGTTCTGGAGCAGTGATGGCGAACCTTTTGAGCTCGGCGTGTCAGCATTTTGAAAAACCCTAACTTCACTCTGGTGCCGTGTCACATATAGAACTTTTTTGATATTTGCAACCATAGTAAAACAAAGATTTATAATTTTGATATTTATTTTATATATTTAAATGCCATTTAACAAAGAAAGATCAACCAAAAAAAGGAGTTCGCGTGTCACCTCTGACACGTGTGTCATAGGTTCGCCATCACCGTTCTACAGGTAAAGGAAGGGCCCCTGGAGCGTGGGGGTGAGGAAACTAAAGGTCATGTGCCTGACGGCGAGGGGGGGGTTTGGGGGGGAAGCCAGGGGGAAGGGAAAGGCACAGGGGTGCTCCCTGGAGGGAGAGCACACTGGGTCCTCCATCCTAAGGCCTTAAGGGTGGAGATTTTAGGGGGGGTGTCCCAGGGAAAGATCTCAATAGAATACTGAGCAGCTTTCCAGGGTTGTGGTCTCCTCTGATGGAGTGGCCGGCACCGGGACAGGGGGTCAGTATTCCCTGCAGCTGGCCCTGACGTCAGCCTTGGCTGGTTTTTGTTGCTTCTCTGGGCCTGGAGCTGAAATGCAACCGAGGCCTAGATGTTATCTCTAGGGAGGAAAGGTCGGGCTCCAAACCTGATTACCAGGAGATGCTAGGGGAGGAACGGTCACCCTGGGGCGAGGTCCCACCCTACCATTGATTGTAACTGTCTGGACACCTGGGGCTTTCCATCCTGGTGACCTCCTGGCCCTGGCCCATCGTCCTTGCTCTGCTCACATCTGTCTAACGGCCTACAGCACATCGCCATTTAGGATTAGGAAACTGACGTGAGATGCCAGGGATTTTGGTCGTTTCACTTGGTGGTGAAGGCAGTGAGGGAAAGGAGGCTCCTCCAGACCAGATCCTCGGGAATGAGGGGCCTCCTCCAGAACATGGCATTGGCCCTCTGATGGGCAGTTCACACTCCTCCCTCCAGACGGCCTAGGGTGGGTGGCTTCTGCACTGGGCAGTGCCAGCCGGAGCTTGTGGCTCCACACGAGGCCCTTCCCGAGAGCCGGTGCTCCCAGCTGCTAGGTGCCAAGGTCCCCACCACTCACCGCCCATGCTCCTGGCCGGCCACCCCGGCACAGAGTCCCACTTTTAAAATGATTCCCATGATGGGGCGGTGAGTGTAAACGTCTCTGACGTTCAGAATCCACCTAACCGCAGCCTCTGGGAGGGCTGCAGGGCTTTGTTAGGTCTGAGGAGGAGAGAGAGGCACAAGGAGACACAGTGGACATAGAGACCAACCCTCCCAAGACCCGCTGACCTTGTCTTGACTGCAGTGGTCCCAAAGGGCAGGCGGCTGGCACCCCTGGCCGGTGCAGATGTTGCTTTCACCTCTCTGCTTACCGTTCAGGGACATGGGTATTAGCCTGAAGCTGTGGCGAGAACAGGCTGTTCTCCTCTGTCTCTCCCTGGCCTCTCGTGTCTCATTCCCCACCCATGACCTTGTTCTGAAGGCACTGAAAGGCTTTGGCGCTCTACAGTCTCTAACCAGGTGGGTGAGAAGCCGAGGCCCTCCAGCGGGAGAAGTGGGATGGGGCATGGCCGCTTCCCTGCTAACTGCTTTGAAAGGAAGAGACAGGTGTGGGCTCTGCTGAGGCCTGAGCTGTCACAGGAGAAAGGCAGCACGAGGTGGCAGGACCGCTTTGTAGATCCCAGGCTGGCACCCTTGCCAAGATCACAGAGACTTGGGGAGGAGCTGTTGCCATCAAATCAGCAGCGTTTTAACTATATATTTTGGTAACTTAGAGGCAATAATGAGTCAGAAGAATAAGAAGGGAACCAACCCTGAATATTACGACTGGTGTTTTTTTTTGTTTTTTTTTTTCGTTTGTTTTGTTTTTTAACCTGGCCTGTTCTCACTTCCTTAAGACAATGGAGGGTTGTCGAATCCTATCCCAGCTCTGCCACTTGCTGGCTGTGTGACCTTGGGAGCATGCTTACCCTCTCTGGGCTGCATTTGCCTCATCCATACCGGGGGATATATGATCACACCTTCCCCACAGGGATTTTTGAGAAAGTGAAGTTAGATGTCATGTTATACCTTTAGCGTAGGGCCTGGCAATATAGAATAGATCAAGTTTAAAATCATAAACCCTTTCGTTCAGGTAAAATTTATATGTTGATAACCACGGTGTACGGATAATAACCCATGTTGGTTAAACAACAACCTTGAGAAAGAGAAGCTGCATTTTCCCACACTTTATAGATAAAGAAGCAACGCCTCAAAGGGGAGGCTGAGAGGTGGCCACTGCCCCTGTTTAAAGGGACAATAGCAAAAATGTCTCTAAAAATCTTTCTGCTGAGACATGAAATACACATGGACAAAGATTTTCCATCCTCATCCTAGTAGTTTGCATTCCTTTGGTGCTGAAGGGAACCAGCACACTGCACTTTAAGTGGAGACTGTTCTCAGGGCTTTGCACCAAACAGCTAAAATGATGCCCTTGCCTATGTGGCTCAGTGGTTAGAGTGTCAGCCCGCACATGGAAGGGTCGTGGGTTCAATTCCAGGTCAAGGGCACAGGTTTGATCCCTGGCCCTGGGTCAGGGTGCATGTGAGAGGCAGCTGATCTATGTGAGAGACACATTTCCCTCTCTCTTTGTCAGTTCTCTCTCTCTGTCCTCCTCCCCCACTTACTCCCTCCCTTCCACTCTCTCTAAAAATCAGTGGAAAAAATATCCTCGGGCGAGGGTTAACAAAAAGTAAAAAAATAAAATGAGCATGAGCATGACAGACACTCAGACTCCCCATTAAGATCAAAGGTTATCTTAATTCACACAAATTCCAACCATTTCAAAGGCTTGGCTCTTTTTCTGGCCACTGAGAGTTCTAGGCAGCATAGCACAGATGAGAGCTCGCTGTTCTTTGAAGGTCAGTGCTAATTGCAAGGTGACAGGCCCAGGCAACACTGGAGGATGATGAGTCAAACACAGCTGGGTGCCTTTCTTCTTCAGCGGGATCTGCGTTTCCTACCCAGCAGCTGTGGGTGCCTAAAACTGACATTTGAGCTAAGTATCAATTTCACTTGCTCTCTAAAAAGGTGACAAAATGAGCCCATATATAGATGCTTGCACTTTCCACTCTAGCCTAGCGCTGAATAGAATAGAGCCCAACTAGGTTAGAAGAGAACCCAAAATTGAGGAGCAACATTAGAGGTCTTTCCAGCTCCCCTCCCACCCCAGGCAAGCATCCACTTTGCAAGGCCCTGCTGGTGGTCCTCCATCCTTAAGCCGTGTACTTCCAAAAGGAGAGCGCTGAGTCCTTGGCAGGCGAATCCAGTCCGATGGTTGACATCTTTTGTCCATTTAAATAGCATCTCCTCTTTGGTTTTCTCTAAACCTTACCTGAGAGGCCCCTTCCCTGGTTGTGTTCTTTCCCTGAATATGATAGTCCTTTCCCTGAATATGAATATGCATCCTCACAGAGGTGCTCTGAGTTATTTCAAAGTTAGGGCCTTTGACCCAACCAAGTCTTGTCTTTTCAGTGTTCCCATTTTTCATTCATTGAGCCATTCCTAATGATTGTTAGCCTCTCGCTGTGCCCAATGCCCTCTCTGACGGTGCTGGCTAAACCGTGTATGAATGCTTTCCATCGGAGCCATGCAGAAACCAGGACTGTGGCTACGAAGATCGCTCAGAGCATGCGCACCATAGCGTGGGCTACAGAGGAAAGACGTAGGAAGGAGAAAGTGCTGCAAATGGACAGAAAGAGAAGGCAGAGTCGATGCAAGACAAGGGAAAGATTTAGGTTACTTCTCACGCTGATAAACGAGGCCCCCTTCTCTGCACAGGATTAAGCTGCTGGCTCTTGGTCTAAATACAACATGTTGTCCTGAATCAATTCCCCGCAAATGAATCTTGGACCATTTTTCTCAGAGATCAAGATCATTTTGAATCCTGATCTGTCTCCCTGGTTGCTAACAACTTTTCTCAGCCGGGTGTGGTCCATAGAGACATTCGGTTGCATTGCAAGTCTTGTATCAGGTCAAAGCTTAAATATGTAGTAAGACAGGGCCATGCACAGAACCCTGAAACACATCCCTGTATTTGGCATGTGTTACCCATGCTGAAATATACCTATTGTAATGTTCGGTGATTGAATATGGGTTAAGGAGACGATAACAGTATAAAAGAAATTCCAAATCATCTAATTACAACAAGGGGGCATGTAAACAAATGGGCACAATAAAATTTAACATTTCTCTCACTAGACCACAGAGAATAGTTTATTGATCGTTGCAATCTTGGCAGCTATGCAGTGCCTGGCACATAAAAATAATATACTCCATGTTTATTTTTTAAAAATGAGCACATACGCTTTCACATCATCCTGGAAAAGAAAGGGAATTGGGGGAGCTCTCACTCTGATTCCCTGCACTGGGGCAGGGAGCCCGGAAAGCAACCAAAACTCCTCCTCCTCCTCCTCCCATTCTTGGTGATTGGCCTCTCCTCTTTCCCACTCTCACCTTGTAAATAGATTTGAACTTGTAGTTTATCAACCTTTCAACTACCCTGAAAAAAAATCCGTTCTCCATGATAGATGTCTTAGTCTGTTCAGACTTCCATAGCACAGTGAAAATGGGTGGTTTACTAGTAAATGACAGACATTTATTTTCTTACTGTTCTGAAGGCTGCAAGTTCAAGACCAATGTGTGGAAGGTTTGGGCTCTCCCAAGGCTGCTCTCCCTGGCTTGCAGGCAGCCGGATTCTCTGTGTCCTCACAGGGCCGTTCCTCTGTGCGTGTGCCCCCTGGTGTCTCTCCGTGTATCCTAATCTGCTCTTCTTATAAGGACACCAGTCAGATTCCATTAGAACAGCGGTTCTCAACCTGTGGGTCGCGAACCCTTTGGCGGTCGAACGACCCTTTCACAGGGGTCGCCTAAGACCATCCTGCACATCAGATATTTACATTACGATTCATAACAGTAGCAACATTACAGTTATGAAGTAGCAACGAAAATAATTTTATGGTTGGGTCACAACATGAGGAACTGTGTTTAAAGGGCCAGAAGGTTGAGAACCACTGCATTAGAACCTACCCTAAGGAACTCATTTGAACTTAACCACCTCTTAAAAGACCTTATCTCCAAATACAGTCACATTCTGAGATACCGAGGGCTGACTTCAACATATAAGTTTGGGGCTGGGGGCAGTATTCAGACAGTAACAGTAGGTCCTCTAAGAGAAATAGCCTGCTTGGGCTGAGAGGTCAGAGATGGCGCTGAGTCTGTGAAGGAGAAATGACAGGGCGTAGCTGCAGGGTCTCGTCTAGGCCGGCTCTGGCCCACTTCCTGACTCCTCAGCTCTGGCCTTGTTTTGTATGAGAGGCCCTGGTTCTCCTTTTCCTCTCAGTGTGATCCGGGAAGTGCTGCCTGTGTGTTCAGGTCCCATTTCCTTTTATTTTCTGTACACGGGACCCAGGGACTGAGCCTGAAAATGGGGTTTGCATGGGCCTTGCTGGGGAGACCCATGGACATGCACCTGCAAAATTGTTTGTGGTTTATGGAGTAGAAAGTTTCTACCAAGAGGAAGTTTTGCTGCCAGACCAGTGGTGTAAGAGGTAGCGTGCCAAGCCACCCTGCTCACCCCCCTCCTGGGGGGCGGCCTTCAGCCAGGATACAGAGAATTCATGAGTAGGAGTGCCTGTCCACAGCCATCCCTCCATGAAAGTCAGAAGGGACATAAGACTTATGGAAGCTACTAGTATACTCCCAACCAATGCCTGCTTCCCATCTGGGCACCATGCATCTGGTGTTGAAGGTCACATCCACCCGACAGGGGTGGGAGTGGGGGTTTGCAGGAGGGAATGGGAAGGATGTAGCCATTGCAAAGTGATTCTCTGCATCATATCAGGTTGAGATCCTGCCTTTGATGGTGCCTGTAGGAACAGGCGCTGTCTGGGTCTGGGTGATGGGTGCAAGAAAAAAGAAGATCCTGGGTCCAGCATGGAGAGTTTTTCCAAGTTGACATGCAGGCTATCCCTCTTTTATAGGCTCTGTTCTTATGTCTCAATAACAATAAAAACAACCGCTTTTATTAAGTCCTTATTGTATCATAGTCACAGTTTTAAAAGCTCTCTACATCTCACTTAATTCTCACAACCCTTGATGTGGCAGCATTCTTCATCGGGGAATATTAAGGGAAAGGAAGGTTAAGCAATTTGCTCGAGATCACAGAGTTAGAAGGAGATAAAGCTGGCAATCAACCCCAGGCAATCTAACTGCAGATCCTATGCACTTAACATGTGAGATTCCAAATGAATAAAATCTTACATCAAGGGTCGCGAGTTTGACATGCTTGCCTTACATTTATTAAACATTGGGTGTGTGTCAGGCACTGGTCTGAGGTCATACAACTAGTAATTGGCTTTTCAATGTCTTACACACCTCTCTCTCCTCCTCCTCTTTCCTCTCTTGCCCTCACTCCCTCGCTGTCTTACACAAAAACACAACTCCTCTCATCTTGGGACAGTTGCTCCAAAGAGAACCTCAGACGGTGTTAGTGAGGATAGAGATATTCTAGGCCCTCAGGACTGACCTAAGTAGGCTTACCTCTTAGAAGAACATCCATCCCCTTTCTTAAGGTAGCATTGTTGCCATCATACATTGGCAAGCATGGCTTTTATGCTTATTAGATGGGATCTGTGCCTAAATTGATTGCTATACTTGTCTAAATCACAACTAAGTCTTTAATTATTTTTTATCAAAGAAGCAATAAAAGATGTCTGTTAAGATTGTTGTTTTTGGGTCCAGCCAGTGTGGCTCAGTGGTTGAGCATCGACCTATAAACCAGGAAGTCATGGTTCAATTCCTGGTCAGGGCACATGCCCGGGCTGCAGGCTCCATCCCCAGTGTGTGTCGTGCAGGAGGCAGCCAGTCAATGTTTCTCTCCCATTGATGTTTCTCTCTCTCTCTCTCCCTATCCCTTCCTCATTCTGAAATTAATAAAAACATATTAAAAAGAAAAAGATGGTTGTTTTTGGTGACAAGCAGATTAAGCCATCCTGCATCTTGCATGTGTTAGTGAATTGGTCCTATGCAAAATAGATAATTCCAGTATTTTCTGACCTATAGTTTTTAATCTTAAAGTGGGGCTATCATATCTACCTCAGCATTGCTGTGAGGCTGATGCCCATTGCTACAGAGCTGGTAAGTTGCAGAAACAGGATTCAAATCCAGGGGTGTCTGAGTCCATATCAGTAACCACCAGCTGAATATGTTATTTTCTTAACTTTTCTTAGACTCAGTGTCCCCACTTATAAAATGGGCATACTTATTCCCACCTCACTGATTTGTGATTATGAAATGAAGTGACATGTATAAAGAATAGTATAGTGCTGGTCACGCAGGGATAAACTTGGGGGCTATTACAGAAAGGACAGTATTAGCTACAAGAAAAGTGTTATTACTTGCAAGTTGCGAATAAGAATCTATTTCTGTAGAATTGCCTTCTAACATCTCCTTTTGTGTTTTATTTTGATACGGGTATACATCTACTTTTTTGGTTTCAGAATGTATGGATATGAATCGCATGTGTATTTTTTGGAGTATCTGAGATTTCAAAGTAGCCAAGGGAGCTAGACTAGTAGAGACCACATAGTGAATGCTCTGAGTGGGTATTCATTTCCTCTCTAAGATGGCCCACCCTGGTACAGAAGGAGGGGTGCCCAGGTGCTGCTCTGGGAATGGGGTTGTTGGCTTGGGAACAGCCAAAGTACTTTGTCTGATCAGCTTGCTGGTAATTCATCAAAGAGAATAAATGGGCAGAGTGCCTTGTGCGAATCTAATCTCCCCCCAATTCCCAAGAAGGCAGGCGATGAACCCGGACTGGAACAATGCGTTGGGGAAGATGAAAGGGACCTGTTTGAGGTAATATCTCTGCAGTCTCTTTTTTATGAATTCATTTTTAGCCCTTGAACAAATGGACATAAATAATTCCCACCATTAGCAGCTAAAATGGGCAACCATTTCGGAATCAGGAGAGAGACAGGCTAATTATATTAATGTAGAGCAATTATATATATTTATGTTCAGTATCCTCACTGCAGTTCCGAGATAAAATTCTCTTCAGGAGGGAGTGGGTGAGGTCAGACAAGCAGTAGGGGCTGGGCAGGCATTTGGGAAAATTCCTGGTGACTTTCAAGTTGAAGAAATGGCTGCATTTGAGCCTCTGACTGGTACCAAAGGCCAACCCGAGTCCTGTGCTGGTTGCTAAGGAGGCTGCACCAGGTGATACCTGCTAGATACCAGTTGCTAGGAGAGCCCAAAGGGAGCTGCTTTTTAATTCATATCTTGCATTAATTTCTTCGTGTAAAAACAGAGTCCAGTTCTATAGTTCTATACCCACCTTGTACATGAGAGGGATTATTGCTGGAAGAAGATGCTCAGGTAAACTCTTGACCATTCATTGCTATAAGTTCTGGACCTCTCGCCCCAGATGCTCATGCAGATTGAGGATTCAGCCACCAAGTGCTGTCCCCAAGCTTTTGCTACCAGGGCCAATGGGGTGGGGGCTGTTGATTTGCAAGGGGAAGGCTTGTGCTGAGCAGGGCTCAGCTGCACATCGGGCATGATAACTGAGTCACCAATGAAGGCAGTGTCCCAGTTCAGGGCCCTGATTTAGACCCCGCCTTCCCATGCAGCTGGAGCTAACAGGCTGGGGCATTCAGTCAGGAGAAGAGTGAGGGGGTTTGTCTGATCTGTGACTTGGGTCATAATGTCAACTATGTTGTTTTTTGTTTGTTTTTTAAATATATATTTTTATTGATTTTTTTTGCAGAGAGGAAGGGAGAGGGATAGAGAGTTAGAAACATCGATGAGAGAGAAACATTGATCAGCTGCCTCCTGCACCTCCCCCCCACTGGGGATGTGCCCGCAACCAAGGTACATGCCCTTGACTGGAATTGAACCTGGGACCCTTCAGTCCGCAGGCCGGCGCTCCATCCACTGAGCCAAACCGGCTAGGGCATGATGTCAACTTTGGGTAGACCACTTGGGCCAGAGAGACTGGCAGTGCTATTAACTAGGTCTAGGTCACATGCCCTCCGTCATGTCCAGAGGACTCTAACCCCACCAGAGTCCAAGGAGCGGAAAAGGACAGGAGAAAGTCTCCATTTCTGGAGCAGATTGAAAGAGGGAATATTGGGCAAATAAAACTCCTAGATCTCCATTCTGGCTGCTTTCCCTGTGTGATCTGGGACACAGAGTGTAATCTCTTTTAGCTCCAGATAAACGACAGCCTTCCTCATAAGGTTGAAAATGAAATGAGTTAACATACATATGAACAACATTCTGTGTTTGGCATGAGTAGGCACTCAATAAATGTTCATTCATTTGGTACTAAGTAGATACCTGTATTTTAATTCTTTTCCAGAGCTCTTGGAGTGCTAGTTTGAAAGTTTGGTTCTGATTTTTCTGACTAGGTTGTGCTTCAGGGAGGCAGTAAATAAGACAAAAAATGTTTTCCTGCCATACTGCCCTATATCAGCCCCAATCACTCCAGAAATTCTCTCTTCGCCTCAGAAGCCATTCTTGAAGCAAAAGCTATAGATGTCCCCCATTACCTACCTTCTCATCCATCCCTCCATCTATCCACCCACCCACCCATCCATCCACCCATCCATCCATCCATCCATCCATCCATCCATCCATCCACCTACCCATCCATCCATCCATCCATCCATCCATCCATCCATCCATCCACCCACCCATCCATCCATCCATCCATCCATCCATCCATCCATCCATCCATCCATCCATCCATCTATCTCCCAGTCATTCCATCATGAGGTTTTTTGAACACCTATTAAATGTCAGGCACTGTGCTAGGTACTGACTATACAGTCATACTTGAAACAAAGTCCAAGTCTTATGGAGCAAGACTGTAAGGTCGCCTTTCAGAATTTATATTCTACTCAAGCAATCTTGTAGATTGGGGGGCAGGGAGGGGTAGAAGCAAAAGAAGCAAAGTACTTTCCCAAATATAAGTTAGTAAAACGTTTACGTATATAGTTATTATGATGCCTCCAATGTTGCAACCGAACAATGTTGCCTTGACTGGTTTGGCTCAGTGGATAGAAGTTCGGCCCGTGGACTGAAGGGTCCCAGTTCGATTCCGGTCAAGGGCATGTGCTTTGGTTGAGGGCACATCCCAGTGGGGAGTGTGTAGAAGGCAGCTGAATTGATGTTTCTCTCTCATCAATGTTTCTAACTCTCTATCCCTCTCCATTCCTCTCTGTAAAAAATCAATAAAATATATTAAAAAAGAAAAAAAAGACAACGCCAAACTTTGAGGATAGTTAAAGGTGAGTGGAATGATTTTGATGACCTCTTCCTAATAGAGAGAATCCATGGGAGAAAAAAGGCAGGAGTTCAGGCTATCCTGGGTAGCTTTGTGAGAGGTCTGGAGGGTATGCACATCTCCAAACAACCCTCTACCAGAACAAAGAGCAGTCTTGTTAATTAAATGTTTAATGCCTATCATAGCTAGCATCAATGTAAGGTAAAAGGCAGTGGACTGCCTTTTAAATGCTGCATAACTTTATGACTCTTCTCAATATTATTCATGCCTTAAACTTGACTGTTGTGGTCTCTGTGGGTTCTTTCTCCATAGCTTCATGATGATTCTGTTCAGTAGACAGAGCAGGGCGACCTACTCTTTGGTTACAAATTAGGAAACGAGGCCCCGAAACCTCATCTATCTAGTTCAGGTATACAACCAGGAGCCGCAGAGCCAGAATGTGACTCACCCCTTTGAGCTTAAATTCCACACTATTTCCAATCAACCACTGCACTTGGGAGTCTGAGGCATGGTGGCAAGAGGAGATGTGAGGCATGCATTTTCACACTTTGCAGACCTTTGCCTCTAACCCAGTGGTTCAAGTTCCTTTGCCTTTATAGCACATGGTTGGCTGTGTCTAAGACTTCTTTAGAGTGAGACCTTGGTGAGGGCATGGCCTGGTACTGCATTGTCATCATAACCAGGAAGTCCATCCACCTGGGAGGCCTTGAGAAGCATCGCTCTCCAAATCTGCCACTTGTGGTGAGAGGGTGGTGCAGCCGATGGCAGGGACTGGCCTCTGGAGCTAGTCAGCGGGGGCCAAATTCTCGTACTTGCTCTAAAGATTACACAGAACTTGACCAAGTCATTTCACCTCTGTGCATGTCATCTCCCTCCTCTGTAATAGGAAGATAATAGACTTACCTACTTAGATTGCTATGGATATGAAATCAGCTTTATCAGCTATAGGAGGAACTAGGTACTCAAAGTAGTCATTCTAGGATTTCAGTCTCTCTCTCTCTCCCCCTAACCAAATAACTCACATTTGTGTGCATGTCACAAATAGGTTATACACTATGCCCCTCACAGGGAATGATGCGCGCACTTGTCAGAATGAATGAGATGATGGGATCGGGATGGGATCATTATCTCAGAGAGGTTCACGGGAGCAGATGAGACAAAAGCTAGCTTTTGGTACCTAACGTGAGGAGAGAGTGATATGGAAATGCATCCTTTCCCAGTGTCTCTCCCAGCCTGTCAGTGCCTGAGGTCCCACCATTAGTAAGTTATTCCTTGGGTCTTAGAGAGTTTCTTTCTCTAAAGGACACTTGAAGTACAACACTTCTAAGAAACCAGATTCCCCAGAAGTATGACAAGTGGTGCCTACATTTGAAGCGACACCAGCAGCAAGAAATCACTGGTTGAGGAGCAATGTGGGAGGTTGTATGGCTCAGAGATAAATTCTTCAAACTTCACTTGGTCCCTGAAGGAAGGGCTAAATACTCAAGTGACTAGAAAGTTGCTTTTCCTTCCTTCCTCCCTCCCTCCCTCCCTCCCTCCCTCCTCCCTCCCTCCCTCCCTCCTCCCTCCTTCCCTTCCTTCCTTCCTTCCTTCTTTCCTTCCTTCCTTCTTTCCTTCCTTCCCTTTTCTTTTTCTTTCTTTTTTAAAAAATAATTCACTATATGCAGGATTTGTAAAAGCCTATTAATGCATTATTGAGTGCTGATTCAGGCTTTATCAATCTCCCATCAGCCTTTCTTCACACAGGAAAGGATTTTATAGGCATGGAGATAAAACACACACACACAAATACACTCACAGCAACACACCATAGACCACACATATACACACCACACACATATACACACCACATACACACAAACCACACACCACACACACACACATGCACTGATCACACTCACATCAGTATATCACATAATACACACCACATCCACCACACATGCACAGACCTACACACCACATACACATATACAAAATCACTATAGAGCACGTACACATATGCACGCACATATATACACATGCACATACATACTATTTGGGTCTCTCCAAAACACTGATACAATGTTTTACCCCTTGAATAAGCCCAAACTCCAAATCCATTCTCATTCTCTTGTACATGAATGTCTTTGAGTGTGTGTGTGTGTGTGGGGGGGTGTTGTCTGTTAAAATGTAGATCCGCAGTCAGGCCCTGCGCAGAGTATAGGTTCAGGAATTCACATGCAGACAATCTGTTTTCTGGGTGACCTTTGCACACTTTGGTTTAGAGAATCTCCGGCTTAAAAGGTAAATGAAAGGAGGTCTCTTTCTCACCAAGTTGCCCGTGGCAGTAGCAGAGCTAAGTCCCAGAAGAGTAATTTCACATTCCAGCTCTGTCAAAATGGTCTTACTAACTCAGGTCCGAATGCATGAGGGCTGGCAATAGTGCACAGTAAACCGAATTTTCCCCAAATCTTTGATTGAAGGAAAATATTCACTGCTGTCAGAATTGTCTGGGGGGAAGAACGAGACTTGCTTGACACATTTTGCAAGTTGCAATTAAATATTCATAGAACAAAAATTCATCTGTAGTTCTTTGTTGTACATGAATTACGTGCAGAGGGTGTATTAATAGCAGGCAAATCTTTTCTTAATCTGTACATCTTGTTGACCATGAAATCCAGCCCCTTCAGCCTTGGGTCTGCTCCTCTCCTTTCCCTGCCATTCCTCCATCCTTATGCCTCTCTGGAAGTCTTGCTTTCTAATGGTTAAGGCCAATGGATATGTCCACTCTTTCATGTACTGTACTAAGAACACATTTCAGCCCTAGCTGGTTTGGCGCAATGGTTAGAGCGTCAGCCTCTGGACTGAAGGGTCCCCGGTTTGATTCCAGTCAAGGGCGCATGCCTGGGATTGCAGGCTTGATCCTCAGTAGGGGGAGTGCAGGAGGCAGCCGATCAGTGGTTTCCTCTCATCATTGATGTTTCTCTTTCTCTCTCCCTCTTCCTTCCTCTCTGAAGTCAATAAAAAATAGACTTAAAAGAAGAACACATTTCTCTCCCCAAACACTCTCCTAACTTCTATTCAAATTCCTCAACACTCTTGTTCCAGTAGCTTTCTCTGTCTACTCCTCCCCACCAATATGGACGAAGTGGCCGGTAAAATTTTTCATCCGTCCCACTTTCTTTCCCCTGTAAATGAGCATGGGGTGTTCCTTGCTTATATAGAGCGGTTTCTAGAACACATCCTCACGGCAATTGGTATTTGTCTAGTTTCCCTTTGGACCATAATGATCCCCGGGGAGGGAGGCATCTATTACTTCCTTTAGCATCAGACCCAGTAGTACCCAGTCAACACCGCACAGCCAGCTCCGGGCATCTGCACAGGTGGGCGCTCTGTCAGTGACTCTGTGACTCTTTCTTCCCCTTGTGATGCATAGACCGGAAATGCTTCCTGCCACCTGCAGAATGCAGCTTGATGCCCCCAACCGTTAATTTTATGAAACCAGGAGAGCCAAGCTAATGTGGGTCCATCACTACGAGTTAGCCTCACAGCTCAGGCCAAGGAGACTCATGCCGGCTTTGCTTCTTCTTCTTCCTTTTTCTTTTCTTCTCACAGCCTATTTTTCAAATCCCTCAGTAAATACATTTAATAATCAGACCGGGAGATTAGCATACAGAGCCAGTCTTAACTAAATTTGAATTCAACCTTTATTTGAGGCTGTGATGGCTAATATTGACTGCCGCCTAGAATTATGAGAAACCCCTGCCTGGTCCGCTCCAGTGGAGCCCAGCTCTATTTTTTAAACCAGTTATTGATTTCTGCAAATAGGCTTTCCTTGAGGCTCCCGCGGATCATGGTCTTTAGGTGAAGTGCGGCAAGGTGATGGATAGTGAGGGCAAGTACATTTTCCCTTTGTTCATCTACATTCTTATTAATAATAATATCTTTCATTTATAACTCCTTTCATCCCCGGGCATCGTGAGTGCTTTGCAGACATAATAATGCTGTCTGGAGAGATCCATCACCTGGGGCGAAGGCAGCACTTGTCTAGCTGCCCGCCGAGCTGAGCCGCAGCCGGACACCGGGGAGAGCCCGGGCAGCAGCACGGCTAGTGTCAGAAGACAGTCACAGGAGCCTGGATCAGAGTGGGGCTGAGCCTTTGACCTAACAGGCACTGGTGTGGTGACGGGCTCAGCCCCTGGCAATACCACTGAAACCCCAACCACTGTGCCTGGTCAGGGTGGCAGGGGTCAGGTTATTAAAGAGATAACCATACCCGGTTGGCATGGCTCAGTGGTTGAACGTTGATCTATGAACCAGGAAATCACAGTTCGATTCCTGGTCAGGGCACATGCCCGGGTTGTGGGCTCGATTCCTAGTGTGGGGTGTGCAGGACGCAGCCGATCAATGATTCTCTCCCATCACTGATGTTTCTCTCTCTCTCCCTCTCCTTTTCTCTCTGAAATCAATAAAAAAAGAGAGAGATAACCAGGTTTAGTTTCCCCACTTCTACAGGAAAAAACAAAAAGGACAAGATAAACTAGATAGGTCTGATGGGATGTAATATGTGTACAGATGTGGCCCCATCCTCCACGGGCAGGGGGAGCGCTGTAGCATTCTGGGTAGTGCTGTGATGATCCCGGCCCTGCTTCTTGTGAGCATGTCCTCTTGAATGCTCTTGTTTCTGCCTCTGTTTATTGTAGACAGGCAAACATGGCAGAATGATTGACTGGATGTAGCGGGTAACCCCCAAAGAGGAGGGTTAGGGTTAGATTAGGCCACTTTGTCACTAAACTACTGTGGAACTTTGGACACGCAGCTTAACCTCTGTGTCTCACTGTCCTCATCTGTAACAAGAGCAGCAATAGAATCCATGGGTTAGGGCTATCGGAAGACAGAACGTATATGCAGAACTTATCCTCGTTCCTGCCACACAGTAGGCACAGCTGTCAGTAAGCAGGCATCACTGCTACTATTCCACAGATAAAGTCAAACCCAAGTCCACAACTTGGAGATTCATCTTGGAACCCCTTATGATTCATTTTTACCCAGATCTGTTCCTCCATCACGGTGGGTAGCACGTTATAAATATTAACATTACCTTGGTTGTTAAAGAGTGTTAAAGAGCAAAATAAGAAAACAAAGGAAAGGCACGAGCAGGAAAGAATGATAAGTTGGTCCATTAAGGTTCCCTTCACAAGACTTTGCCATCAGGATTTATAGGTGATTTCTGTCAGGTGTTTACTGCACGGAGTCATTTTTCTCATCATCTGGACATCTCCGGAAACCCCTGTTCTCCAGGGAAACTGGCCATCTGGGTGGGCAGGAAATGGCAGGCCCCTCCCAGGCTTGTCCCGGGGTCGCAGGATGAGTACCTCAGGTCCTTCTGCTCATTAGCAACCCAGATGCTCCCCGCCCCCCGAGGAATCCATCCACGGAAATCCTGCGAGGGTTGTCCGTACCTTTCCCTCATGTACATCTTAGTTTAATGGTTTTGCTTCACTGCGGTGTGGCCTGTCTGTGTATTCAGATCACTGCATGTGCTTAGAAAGCAGATTCTTCAAGAGCCAGCACTCCCTCCGCTTTGTTCTCCAGCACGGGGCCCAGCACGCTGCTGTGTCGTGGGCAGGTGGACGCTTAAATGTGTCTGATGCCAGTGGTCTGGGTGCTAGTTTTCTGTATGCACTGGGTGCACATTATTTTTCACCAGCTCAGTAGCGGTGAGCAAGACCCTGGTTTAATTACCTTTTTAATGGCTGGTGAGAATCAAAGGATGGGTGAGCCGGAACGTGGAGTGGCACCAGCTGCCATTCCCATTCCCTTACTGTCCTGAGCCTTGTCCAGCAGAGGCAAGATTAGAAATGACATATACTTATTACCGCTCTTTCTCTAGTGAAAGAGCTCACACCTTTCCACGAGCAGGAATCTCTCCCTCCTGCAGGCGGCAAAGGGAGAGAGCTATGCACTCTCCGCTCATGTGATTAGCTCAGCGGTTCTCAACCTGTGGGTCGCGACCCCTTTGGCGGTTGAATGACCCTTTCACAGGGGTCGCCTAAGACCATCCTGCATATCAGATATTTACATTATGATTCATAACAGTAGCAACATTACAGTTATGAAGTAGCAACGAACATAATTTTATGGTTGGGTCACAACATGAGGAAGTGTATTTAAAGGGCCAGAAGGTTGAGAACCACTGGATTAGCTGCTCTCCGGCTGAGATGCAGAAACCTAATGGCTGTTGAGTACATCTTACCTAGGACTGCGCTGACCACCTAAGACAACTGAGTCCCCAGCTTGTAAAACAGGTTGCATCACAGAAAGGCTGGACCAGGCAACAGGACCTCTTGAATAAAGGCTTATCCGTTTGAAGTCTTCATTTGCCTTTTCAGGTGCTGTTCTCTCTGGAGTTATATCTCAGAGAGTGTTCTTGCCTAAACATGTTGGGGGAAAAAATTTCAGCATCAGAGTTCAGTGACCTCTACACGATTGTGTTCATTAATTTACATGCCTGTGTCCTCTCACTAGACCAGTGGTCGGCAAACTGCGGCTCGTGAGCCACATGCGGCTCTTTGGCCCCTTGAGTGTGGGTCTTCCACAAAATACCGACTTCTGCGCATGGGCCACGAAGTTTCAATCGCACTGTCTGTGCGCGCCCGCACGTGGTATTTTGTGGAAGAGCCACACTCAAGGGGCCAAAGAGCCACATGTGGCTCACGAGCCGCAGTTTGCTGACCACTGCACTAGACTGTAAGCCCCGGGAAGGTACCATGACAGCTGCTTGCTGTCAGTTCCCACTGTCTGGTCCATGGCAGGGGCCTGATGGGTGTGATTGGCTGGAGGGATGAAGAGGTGAGCGCTAAGGTAGACACGGAATGAATAAATGACAAGGGTGTATTTGCATTTCAAGGCTAAGTGCCCTGTGATGTCATATGCATCAATTAGTTAGGACAATCCATACACAGGGCATGCATGCTAAGGTAGGGAGGAGGGGATTGGGGAGAAAAAGATTACAATCTCTTCCTTGTTCAGGTCACTGATGGCAAGATTTTCCTAAAGACATGGGGGGGATTAATATTTATGGAGTTTGTTGTAATTGCTGTCCATGGACCCAAATCTTAAAAGAAAAGCCTTGCTATCCCTTACCATTAAGTCATTTTTTTTTAAGCCTGGAAGTTGTTTGGTCTCATCCTCTTAATTGAGAAAAATCGCCCTCTAACGTTCCCAGGTGCCAGCCAAGGACTTCAGAAGTCGGTTTACTTTTTATCGGTCTTGAAATCCAGCCTTTCCCACTCCTCTAACCCTGAGTTCCCAGAACAGGAAAGGGTGCGATGGAATCCAGCTGTTTGCTCTGTAGTGCAGACAGCTCCCAGGGCCACGGACACCTGGCTGCCCTTAGAACACACTCAGCTCTGTCTCAGAAACCGCCTTTCCCTGGGGTTCCTCTTGAACTAGACACCGGACAACAGCAATATGTTGAAGCAGAGGCAGTCCAGGGGTTCTACATCGGCTTTACAGACAGCCATGCACAGAGTGTCTGTGGGGAAGGGGTGAGGTGACACATGGGGGAGGAAGGGCCATGTGTGAGACCCTACACCGAGGCGACTGGCGTCATATCCTCACGTGGGCTGCCACACCTGGGGCCTGGCTCCTTGGCATGGGCAGGCCGTTTTCCAAGCCGTCTTTCCAGATTGATGTGGAACACCAGCTCCCCTGCAAGGAGCTTCTGCTTGTTATTTTGACTGATGGCAGGCAAGTGACTGTTGCAGTGGCAGCAGCCACTCATTAGCCCGGGCGAGCCAGACAGAAACCATCACCGCATTCTGACCACATCGGCCCCGGGAGGGGAATATTCAACAGGAATTGATCTTTGTAATGAGAGCACAGCCCGTGCCGCTTCGATTAGCAGCAGTGGAATCTTAAATAGTTAATCATGACAGAGAGGCCGGTGTGAGCACATGCGGGGCGCCGGCATGTGTGGGAGAGGGTGACGTGGGGGTGGAGAGCGGGGCCGGGGCCTGGGCCATCCAGGGAGGGCTATGCGGGCAAGCCCAGAGCCAGGGCCAGTGGAGCAGAGTGGCCGCCAGCAGGGAAATCCCTCCAGGGAAGCGGTTGAAGACACGGCCTTCTCTCTGTGCTCACAGGACCCCTCAGGGCTCCTCTCCAGAACAATCTGTCCAGTGCCCAGTCACTGCCTCTTTCCCCTCACAGACGGCCATGGGGCCCACAGGGGAAGGAAGATGAATGCTTGGTCTGGGTCCTAGCCTCTAGGGCAGCGGTTCTCAACCTGTGGGTCGCCAACCTGTGGGTCGCGACCCCTTTGGGGGTCGAACAACCCTTTCACAGGGGTCGCCTAAGACCATCGGAAAACACATCTATAATGACATATTGTTTTTGTGATTACTCACTATGCTTTAATGATGTTCAATTTGTAACAATGAAAATACATCCTGCATATCAGATATTTACATGACGATTCATAACAGTAGCAAAATTACAGTTATGAAGTAGCAACAAAAATAATTTCATGTTTGGGGTCACCAGAACGTGAGGAACTGTATTAAAGGGTCGCGGCATTAGGAAGGTTGAGAACCGCTGCTCTAGGGGGTCAGATTTGCCTGTTCAAAACAGAGTGACTCCCCTTTTCTAGCTCTTGGCTGAAAGACCTCCTTCCCAAACCCGATGTGCATAATTAAGAATAGGCGGAAACGGACAAGAAGACAAGATAATTGATTGTGGCCTTTTGCCTGGCAGCTGCACTTAATTAACCTTTAGATTCAAATATCAAGTGGTGTCTGCACGAGAGGCCTGGGGAAGGAGCCTTCTGACCAGCTTATCTCTGCTCGGAGGGCCGGTTCAAAGGTCACCGCAGAGCTGGGCCGGACCTTACCTGTCTATCCCCGTCCTCACCCACCATCATTCCGAGACCCAGCGTTTCTTCTCCAGTCCTCAAGGGCCCAGTGACGTCTGACTTGTGCTGCACTTCCAGTCTGGTCTGCAGCCTGGGAGCCATCCCACCTACAAATGGGAGTCCGTGACTTGGTAGCTACTGGGCTGGGCCTTTGCAAAAGACAGACAAAGGCACTGTCCACAGGCCAGACAGATCCTTTCTTTTTTTTTTTTTTTAAATGTTTTTTGTTGTTTGTTTGTTTTTTAAATATATTTTATTGATTTTTTACAGCGAGGAAGGGAGAGGGATAGAGAGTTAGCAACATCGGTGAGAGAGAAACATCCATCAGCTGCCTCCAGCACACCTCCTACTGGAGATGTGCCCGCAACCAAGGTACATGCCCTTGACCGGAATCGAACCTGGGACCTTTCAGTCCGCAGGCCGATGCTCTATCCACTGAGCCAAACCAGTTAGGGCCAAACCAATCCTTGTGTCCAGGAAACAACAGTGTGAAGTCCCGCTCGGCTAGTTTCATCTCGCCAGCTTGTGGAGACCGTAATCACTCACAGTGCCTCTCCCGTGAGAACAAAGCCCAGCGAGTGTGGGAACCGCAGGGAACTCGGGACTGGGGACTCTGTTCACACTCACTCCACCGACTGAAAAGGCAGGAGTTGCCCGTCTCTCAGGGTCATCGTGTGGCTCCTGGGAACTGGACCCCGTGTTTGATATTGTCAGTCCTCGTAGAGAGCTGAGCCTGGTGGAGCCACATTGGCTGCATTTGTCTTTGAGGCGTGTTGCTAGGGTGACTCAAAGTGCGCCTCGGGGTGTACGGGCCCAGGTGATGCACCGTATCCAGACACATCTGCCCTCGGGTCAGGCGAAGGCTGTTTGCCAGCCAAGCACAGCTGGAGCTCTTTACCGTGTGGCTTCTCAGGGGCAGTGTGAGCCCAGCCATAGCACAGTGGGCTGTCTGACCTCCAAGTGCAGCTCAGAGCACAATCTGTGTCTCTTTCCCTCTATCTCCCTGGTAACCTGGCTTCAAAAGAGAGTCAGACTTTTTTGACCTGCAAGAGGGCATGTCTGGATTGACACACATTTTTGGAGGTGGGTGGGTGGTAGTGTTTCTGGCTGTGCGTTGCCTGTTCTGGCTGGCCACATTTCAAGAAGAAAAGAAAAAAAAATGAGAGAGAAAGAGGAAAAAAGGGAGGAAAGAAAAGGCAAGAAAAGAAGAATGACAAGAAAAGAGAAAGAATATATGCACTTTTTTCCTATTATTTCCTGCACCCGTATTTGATCCCAGATGTTTCTCTGTTTGGTCCACATCTTCACAGTGAATCTGTTCTCCCCTCCAGAGCAAGTGAGTTTTCTATTCCTTTAAGGATTTTTTTCTTGCAAAAGCAAAAATAACAACTGCAGCTACTAGACTCTTGAATAACAGGAGTAACTACTTTTAAGCAACGGACAGTTACAGCAGGAATATTGTCTGTCACAACGGAGAGAGGGTCCAGCTCTATAGCAGACAGCCAGCTTCCCGCCAGGCTCTGCCCTTTGTCATGGCTATGTGGTCCAGGGCTTGGTGCCCTTCTCTCCTTTTCTTTGGGTCAGCTTTATAGCTTCTGCAAAACAGAAGACTGTCATTCACAAACACTCCTGGTCGATTATTCATTGATCACTCTTAGAATGTGTATATTGTTATTCCCCCAACTGCTAGCAAGGGGCGAGACTGTTACAGAGTCATTTATTGGCCAAAATCCAGGTATAAAGTTAAGTTGGGCATCGAGTGCCCAGCTGAACATGGACCAGTATGAATAAGCATTAGCCCAGATGGTGTGGCTCAGTGGTTGAGCGTTGACCTATGAATCAGGAGATCTCGGTTCGATTCCTGAGCTACGTTTTCACAGAGACGGTGATATGTGGGCCGGGTCTTGGAGAATGGACAGGCTTTTGTTAGGTGGAGACCTGGGGGAGGACTCAGATGGAGGGAACAGCCAGACCAAGGCAGAGGGGTCTGAAGGTACTTGTCAGGAGCGGGAAGGAGGATCCGAGTCCATTGCAGCTGGAGGTTGTAAAGCGTAAACAGCGACCGCACATGGTGCTGGAAGTTTGGCAGCAGGAGTGGGAGGGGTTTTCGTGTCATGCCAGAGAGATTGCACAGTACCCTACGATTGTGATGGGGAGCCCCAGGAGTTGGTATGCCAAAGAGGGACTGGTCAGATCTCTGTTTCTATCTGGAACTCAGACACACAGAATTAGATTAATTGTAATTATGGGTTCATGCCACACTCTCCGTTTTTATGCACATGACCGTTTTTTCTCATTCTTGCTTCTTCCCACCCTCCCTCCTTCCTTCCAAATGCAATGCATACATTTAAACACCCCAGCAGACACAATAGCCAGAACATTGACAACTTCTGTCTACTAATGTGTATCCTCCCCTATCTTATCTACTGATTGGTTAATTGATCTCTCTATCAACCTATCAGTAGATCTATCATTCAAGCTACTTATCTATCTGGTTTGTCATATCTCTGCACATTTCTTAGCTGGATATTGTTTAGTGTGTGTGTGTGTGTTTTTTTTTTCAATTTAGAAGAGGGTGTCATGCTGTTTGTAATCTTTTGTATCTGTAATTGCATTCTTAAGTTTCATTCTATATGTTGCCTGTAGCTACACTTCATTCATTTTGATTGCTGTATATATTCCATTGAGTGCATATACTGAGATGAATTGATCCATTTTTCTATTCTTCTAGCTTTGGGAATTTGGGAGGTTTATGGCAGAGTTTTCTTAATAGATACTATGGCACCAGAACTGGGGCAATAGATGTAGGATGGAGAAGAGAATCTTATAAACTGGTCATAATCAATGAGCAAAATATTCAGAGGCAGATAAATATCCAAGCCAACCAGAAGAAGCCATCTGGGAGGTCTCATCGAATCTGTAAAAATATCCTACCCTACTGGAAAAGTCCAAACACAAACCTCTTCTTTTCAGTATTAGAGGGTCCCTCAATTCTATATTTGTTTTAACTCTAATGAATTTAAACTCTCAGTTGAGTTTCTGCTCTGTGCGACATACACCATTAGCAACGAAGAGGAAATGTATTGAGGAATGTTCATATTAAGTTCTTTTAAGTTGACTTGAACTAACCCTAAAGATATCTAGTTCCCCTCTGTTTTCCAAGTGCTTCCAAACCAAATCTTCTAGGGTTCCGTAGTAATCTGGGCCCCAGAAGTGAAGCAGGAGGTTGAGTTTGATGCTGAGGATCTTGGATACACACAGAGAATGATATCTTTTGTCTAGACCAGCATTTCCCAACACTGACACTATTGACATTTTGATCTGGATATTTTTTGTTGTTGTTGTGGAGGGCTGTCCTGTGTATGATGGGATGTTTAATAGCACCCCTATTCTCTATACCCTCGATGCTAGGAAAATGACACCATCACTCCGGTTGTGATAACCAAAAATGTCTCCAGACATTGCCCAGTGCCCCCTGTGGGGCACAATTGCCCCAGTAGAAAGCCATTTGTCTAGTTTGGTTAGCAAACTATATAGCCTGAGGCCCAAATCTGGCCACCCACCTGTTTTTTAAATAAAGCTACATTGAAATATAGTTGTGCTCACGTGCTTACATATTATTTATGACTTTTTTTTGGAATGGTACAACAGCAGAGTTGAGTAGTTGTAATAAAGACCTTATCACCCACACTGCCTAAAATATCTACTGTGTAGCCTTTACCAGAAAAGTTTGCCAGCTCTTTCTCTAGACCAGTACAGGGAGGCAACAGCTTTCCCCACTTGGCAGGATAAATTACAGTTCTTCGGAGGAGAGTGAGTACTGCAGGGGAGGGGATGTAGGTGAATGAAGGAGCACGAAGATCTTAATAACAGTAGCACGAACAATGACACCAAGAACACACTGATCTCATACTACACTTAATCAGCCTTTCTGGAAGCTTTCAGTGCGCGCTATTTTATTTGACTTTTTAACAACCTTGTAAGATATGCAGAAGGAATGCTGGTCCCATTCTGCAGAGGAGCACTGGGGGCCTAAGAGTGACAAAGTGACTTGCCACTTGTCAGCACTAGGGCTGTAATCCAACGTCTTCTTAGTGTACAAAGTCTTTCTACTTTACCTCAGAGCCCTGCATGTTGAAGGGATTTTAACGATCTCCCATTCCTTGAAAAATGTGAAGGGATTAAGCAATCCACCCCTACCCCAGAAAAAATCCTCATATACACAGACTACAGAATGGTGATCGAAAGAGGGAAAGGGGGGTGGCAGGAGATAGAAGAGGGCATAGGAGGGATAAATCGTGATGGAAGTGTTGCTGGTAGAAATGGGGTCCTTTCACAGAGTTGCCAGAAACACATTTCTGGGGACCCACACGGGAGGCTGAGGTTTAGGGGTGAGATTTCTTGGGATTGAATGAAAGGGCTGTGCCCAGGTTTCTAACGTTTCATTTCCATCTGACCCACTGTGGCAAAAGTCCAACCTTGCCTTCCTCAGGCCAGAACAAGGACCAGTGTCCCAAAATTCTATTCTGCACCGTTGGTTCCATCCATAGCAAAGCTCAGTCCAGTCTAGACTCTGTCCCAAGGGTGGAGAATGCAGAGGTCCCCTGGGGAGCCAATGAATGCTGCAGTTTTCCAGTGCAGCAGGCTTATAATCAGACTCAGTTTATTCTGCTTAATCATATCTGATTCCCTTTGCTCCTCTTTCTTTGTTAACATGTAGCTGCCTATGCTAACAGAGATTTGACTTTGGGTGGTGAACACACAATACAATATACAGATGATGTAGTATAGAATTGTACACCTAAAACCTACATAGTTTTATTAACCAGTGTCACCTATGCTTGCATTAACCTTTTAAAAAAAAAAACTTAATTTATGATGTGAACTCATTATGAACATCCACGCAGCTAAACTCCCTGGGGCTTTATACAAACACGGCACTTTGCTGCATGCTTCTCACCCTCTATTGCACGGGCGTTTCAGATGGCATGCTCTTCCATTCTCCCTCTTCATGTCACCTCAGTAAACTCAGCTCTTAATTCTAGTTTCTTGAGCTATTTTTGGATCCAGGTTCGTCTTCCAGTTTATTTACTCGTCCATTCACCTTCATGTCATCCATTAATTTTGATGGGCTTACTGTTTGTATCTTTGTTCAAGACCTTGATAAACATGTTGAATAGGACAAAACCTCTTAGAGACAGTCATCATGAGAGACCTCCTTCCAGAAATACTAGTCATTCATTCATCAGACACTTTTGGTCCCAGTTATTGAATTAATTACAGATGCCCTCCATTTAATTATGATCTAGTTCATACTCCTTTATTGTATCTTTTATAAGGATACTTTAATAACTTTTTTAAGTATTTGAAAATATCTGCTTCTTACAAGTCTCCTTACTCCCAAGCTGCCCCCTCTTGTATTGAGAATTGGCTCTTTATTTGTTCATCTATTTATTCACATGTCTAATTCACTTATCCAATATCGACGAGTACTTTCCATGCATCCCACACATCCCCAGATGCTGAACCAAGGTGACATGGATCACCTGCAGCCCTCACGTAGGTTTCCATAACGAACGCTATGGCAGACTGTGGACCTACTGTTCCTCAGCTGCCTGGAGAAGGTGTGGAGGAGTTGATTCCACCAACGGGGTAACTTTCAAACTGATTCTTGTAGAGTGAAAAGGACTGTTCCAGTGGGAAAGCCTGGAGGGACAGTGGGGAGGGAACCCAGAGGCACCCAACCAGGAACAGGGCTGGGAAATGGGTTCAAGTTGCAGGATGCAAAAGGGGACTAAGACCTCAGATGACTGAATTACCAAACTTCTGGAATCTGGCATCTTCATCTCATGGCCTCGAATGCTGGCCTCACATGAACTCAGCACTCAGTACCACCTCGCTGGAGCAGAAATGAGCCCATGTCCACCTCCCCTGAGCTGGGTACACTGGGCTGATTTTCAATCACCTGGGGTTTTTGCACTTTGTTAGGCCAGATTCAACAATCTTGTATTGACACAGCTGATTTTGAAATGAAAGTACCAGACTTCTTAATATGCTGCTAGTAATATCACCTTGTTATATTTGGACAAACTGTGACCATTTTTTTAAAAATATATTTTATTGATTTTTTACAGAGAGGAAGGGAGAGAGATAGAGAGTTAGAAACATCGATGAGAGAGAAACATTGATCAGCTGCCTCCTGCACACTCCCTACTGGGGATGTGCCCGCAACCCAGGTACATGCCCTTGACCGGAATCGAACCTGGGACCTTTCAGTCCGCAAGCCGACACTCTATCCACTGAGCCAAACCGGTTTCGGCGACCATTTTTTTTTTAATCCTGGTCCATTGTTTTTCACATTAGCAAGCTCTGCCAAAAGTGCACCACTATTACATTTTTGACAAGCATGTCTTTTATGTTTGTTTACTTACAAAATTTGAAGTTTCATGAGATCAGGAATTGTGTATTCAATTGGCATTTTCCATGAAAAGGTAAAAATAGAATAAATGTTGACCCAAGTTATTGTTCTATGTTAAATTGGACAGCTCCAAAGAATGCTTTTAATTCCTCTGGAAACTTCCCTATGTGCAGACTTTGATTGAATAATCAAAATTGTGGATATAGATGCCCAAGTAGTAATCATTGCATGTGAGAATGTAACCCATTGAATGTCCTTAGCAATATGGAATATTCAGCTTTTCTTCTTGACATGACTCCTTCATCAGGCCTGTGTATGAGGAAGTCAAACAGGTCATTCATATTATCAGAGACTTTAGGATGGGTTTGGTGAAACTAGACTGTCAGCTGGAGAATTTTGTGCAGAAAATATCCTTGAGAACACTCTTGGAAACAATACCTGAAACCAGGGAGGGAATCAGGATGGGTCACAGAATGGATAGGTTTTCTTGGTGTCATACCAGCATCCTTAATCAACCCTACGGGAAACTCTGGCATTGAAATGGCTCTTTAAGTTGCTTCTGAATCAGGGAAAGGTGACAAATCTTGATCCTTCCACACAACCCAGTACCTTGCAATGAGGTGACCTCAGATGAGACAGCGTGACTCAGATAAAGCGAGGTGACTGTGAGGTGACCTCATAAGAGGCAGCTCCCTTCCTCTGAGGGCAGTTCCCAGAAAGGGGGTCAGCTGATGGGAACTTTCTATAGCCAATGCGTCTGGCATCTGGGGAAATAAGTGCCTCGGTCTGGAAGGGGGACCTGATAATCCACCAGAAAAAAATAAATCAGAGAAGGAATATCCTCAGCACAGTCTTGGATTTCTTCTGAACCTTTGTTCTGATTTTGATGGCGATCTTTTGTTTTGTTTTGTTTTTACTGCCTACTTGCCTTTTTCATTGTTTACCCATCAGCAGGGATATCTAGTGATCAATTGTCAATTCCTTATGAGGCACCCACACTCTCTTACCATAAGTCACAAATGAGTAACCCATGAACTGACCTTAATCTGTAGAAAGTAGGGTGGGTGAGGGGTCCCTTGGCCACCGATGTTATCTTTAAGCCATCTTCCTGCCAGAGAGACTTGGAAAATGAAGGAGCTGATGGACTCCCTGGAGACCAGAGCATGGAGCCTTGCACAATCCCAGGGATGGTCACCATTGACACGGTGCCCTGTGAACCAAAAGCAATTGCAGACACGTGTTGCTCTCATGGAATTTGCTGTATTTGCAGGAAGATAAAGAACAAACCAGTGCAAGAGATCCCAAGTACAAGACAATATAACAATATAAACCATTTTCCTCAGAATCCTTTGTTCTTAGCTAGAATCGCCATCCATGTACCAACTGAAAAAAGCTGAGAGATCTGTCGCCAAGAGGACCTGATACATCTGATAAAAAACTCTTCAAAACATGCACACCTGGCCTTTGTCCCGTTCTGCATGGGCTGTTTGGATCAGGCACTGAATTTTCCCCCAGTCTAATGTCATTGTGGCTCTCTGTGCCTGCTATTTCAATAAAAGATTAGAAGAATGGAGACACAAAATGAAATTCAGCACGTGTCTCTCAGTTTCCACAAGCATGTCCAAAGTTTTAAGCCTGAGCTCTCAGCACTCAAACCCCTTTAAAGCTTAGTTTCCCACCCTGCCTTCCCAAGGAAGAGAGAATCCGGCTCCTGGACGGGTTCATTAAGAAATTAATAGAATGATCAGCTGGGCTTTGTGTGAATTTTAGAGATAAACAACTGATAAAGACACTCTTTGACTCTTTAATGGGCCTGTAAGCACCGCGTATCTGTTCTGTGGCTGAGCGAATCACACAGGTACCAGGCAAAAATCAATGCCCAGCTCTGCTGAGGTGGTTTGGAGGCGGAGCTGTGCTCTACATGGCAACCAGAGGAGCCAGACCTTTAAAAGGAAGGGCGAATCCAACTCTAAAAGAAGTTATACTGTGCTGTGCAGGGCAGAGTTTCCGAGGCCGCAATGTGGACTGCGCCTGTACAGGTACTTGGTAAATTGGGGGGCTGGGTGACTTTGGGGTTACACCTGCTCTTGAACTGGTTTGACATCTGATCTGAAAGTTGGGAAAGAGAAGTGCTTTTCTTCCCTGGAATTTGCCCCCTCCTTTTAAAAATTAGGTTAATGTGATTGCGTGATTGCTCTGGGCGTGAAGGATTCATGGCTCAGGTATTTTACAAACAATCCTCAGGCAGTTCTCCCGCACAGGCCGACAGCATCACCCCATCTCAGCCCCTGACAGGTCCATGTGCTGCCTGGGGTCCTCCCTCTCCGGCCAGGTACCTTCACTGCGTTCTGAAGGAGTTGTCTCACCCCCCACTTTGTGCTCAGCCACCTCCAGGGAGAGTCCATTCCCAGGTGGAAGGAAGGCCTGGGAGCCTGTATGGGGCCCGTGCTGTCAGGCCAGTGCATAGGAGTTCATACCTCACTGTGCACGCAGAAAGGTGTGGGGACAATTCTAGTAGAAGAAGTGAAAGCAGCAGACTCAAGGGACTGGGCAAGGACCCTGACCACCTTGCGCAAAGTGTGTGTTTGCTGTAGTTCTGTCCAGCAGGGTGCAGCAATTCGCCAGAAGTTTCCAATGGCACTCTGCGCCAAAACTTGTGCCAATTTCAGAGTTTAATTCATATAAGGTTAATCGGTGACAAAAGAGTTATGATGGCTTAGCAAGACAGATCTTTCTGGCTTGTTTAAAAGTAAAGACATCGCTCCTTCACATTCTGCGGTGCACTCTCCGTGCCGGGGTAGCTGGAGAACTGCAAATGGTCAATATCGCCCTGCCCATGAAGTCCACGTTCCAGACATTGGAAGGGAGGAGCTCAAGGAAAAGGGTGCTCTGGCTTTAAGATCTTGCCCTGGAAGCTACACACATCCCATTAGCCAGAATTTAATCATAGGGCCATAGCTAACCCAGTGGATGCCTAGAAATTCCAGGGTGCCATGGTTAAGGCAAAGACAAATGTGCAGACTGAGTAACAATGAGAGGTCTTTGCCCTCAGGGCCACACACAGCTCTGTCAGTGTCAATGCCCATCTCCTGAAAGAGAGGAGTTTATGAAATCATAGGATTTTTTTTGTGTGGTTTTGTTTTGTTTTAAAGATGGGATTCACAGAAGAAATCCATAAAAAAAATCTGGTTAAGATATGCTTTATACATTGTTAAGCATGACTAAAACTTTCTTCTTGGATCACTGAACCACCAGAATTGTATGATGTGAAGGTTTAGAAAACACCTGTAATTCCTGAGAAATGGGTCACACTAAAAATATTCTTTAAAAAGTATGTCTTATCCCTGGAAATGCAGAGGAGAGCAGATGCACTGGTCTCACCCAATAGTGTTTGTCAGGTGTTCTTACAGAAAGAGCCAAAGAGGGGAAGAAATGGAGATGGGGTGGAAAGCATTAATTTAGGCAGAAACCTCAGCTGGATGTATCCACATCACATTGCTGTCATGTTACTTCCAGGCAAGCTGCAGGAAAGACTTCATTCATTCATTCATTCATTCATTCATTCATTCCACAATTAATCTTTGAGAATCTGCTCTTTCCCAGGAACTGGTTGGCAATGGAGCTATGGTAGGAAACAAGACCCAGGTATATTGGTTGGGGAGGTAGGCGGCAGAGCGGGCAGGGGTTAGATTTGGATTTCATTCTAAGCTTCATGGGAAAACATTGAGGATTTTAAGCAAAGGAGAGGTATATGTGAAAGGTGACTCTGACTGCGCACAGAATGGATTGGGGAGGAGGAAGGCTAGAAGGAGGGAAGGACAAGAAGAAGCAGGCAGCAACCCAGCTGGTATTAGATGAGCCAAATGCAGTGGAGGTGACTGGGAGGGGCAGGCATTGCAGAGTCCGGAGAAGGCTATGATGGTTAAAGATGACAAAAACATCACAAGCCATCCGTTTCTGTCTGGGGGAGGGGCATTTGATCAGCTGCCCTCAGATACAGGGGAGAAGCGGAGGTCTGGGGTAGACTAAATGCATACAAGGCCAATGTCAACTAACATCCAGGGGACCCTGAGGCAGAGCGGGAATGCAGGCCCCCTCACCTGCTGATGGATAGAACGCAGCCGAGTAGAGCAATTCCTTGGAAATGGGCTATGTCTGTAGGCTTTCAAAGGAAGGGATTAGAAGAACAACGAGGTAAAGGCAGAATGACAAGGTGAGGCCTCCATGGCCTGTGGAGGGCGTTTTCAGACTGCTCGCCGCCTCTCCCAACAGAGCACCCACAGCTCTCCTCGCTCTACCTGCTGGAGCTCAGCTGTCAATTGCAGATGACAGACAGGATTCCAGCTGCCTCCGAGGAGAGCACAGGACCATTAATAAAACATCAACACCACAGGAATCCAAAGCAGCCAGAAAATAAAATAAAAATTAGATAATAAGTTGAGCCGCAGCAAACCACACTTTCTTTCCTCCCTGGAATCTCTAAGGAGACAGTTATGTCCCAAGGGGTGTTGATGGCAGGAAATGACTCCCAGGCAAGCAGGGAAAGCAGCCTCAGATTAGGTGGCAGAGGAAGAGCGAGACCCACTCTCTGGGGTGCCTGCTTCCTCTGCAAAATGTGTTGGTGCCCAGCTTCCTTACAAACATCTTCATCTCTGGAACTAAGATAATAGCACCTACTTCATCAGGCCCAGTGAATATCCAAATATTCTGTGGACTAAGTTAAGGGGAAATCTTGTGCTCCATTCCTGATCTCAAGAATCCCGCACACCCCCCCCCCCCCTTTTTAAACTCCTGTGTAGATCTCACGCGTTTCAAGCCCAGTTTTAGTGTCTGATCCATTTATTTTACCCCTCTGAAACTGTGTTCAAGTTTTCTCTCTGCGCGAAGTTCCAATCCTAGCTACTTGTCACTGAAAAGATAAAAGATAACATTTATCACTGATAACTAACAAGGCTCCTATTGCAATAATTATTCCAGAATGAAGCACGGGTTCTAGAAACACCCTTACTGACTGTGGGCATCTCTTTGAACAAGAGGCCCACAGCTCCACAGGGGTCCCCCTGCGACTCCATACATTAGTGCCGTGAGGCTGAAGCAACCTAGATGTGCAGGATCCCACCCCAGTGCCCGCAGTGTCTCTACTCTGGGCAACGTTTGATCAAAATGCACCTGGAAGGCTGACGCTCAGTATGGCCCCAACCACGTATAATCCATTCATCACGCTAAGCCTGTCGTAAGACCACTCTCCCACCCTCCAAGCAGGGAGTAGTGACACGGTCAGCTAGTGGCCAGCGGGGAAAGTGGGTGTGGACTGAGGCTACTTACTGCTCCATGACCACTACTGACTAATGTGTTAGGGAAAGACAGATGTCTAATCCACACACCCAGAGAGTCTAGGTGCAAAACACAGCCTTCTTCTCTACCTTCTGTTCAGACTCATCCTATCAATTCAGCCTAAAAATCAGGCACTGCTTTTCTTGTTATAAAGGTCTACACTTGGGAAGGAAAGGAGATGGGCCAATTCAGGAGCGCGCGCGCGCGCGTGTGTGTGTGTGTGTGTGTGTGTGTGTGTGTGTGTGTGAGAGAGAGAGAGAGAGAGAGAGAGAGAGAGAGAGAGAGAGAGAGAATATGTAGGCAATGCTGTGCTAAATATTAAAATAAGGATTTTCACTCTGTTGAATATAGTCATTAGTCATTTTTTTTCCTTTTAAAGACCCTGTCTAAACATTTCATCTTTTCCCCCGCAATCATATTATATATATAATATATATTATATATATCTTTAAATTGGGAGCCATTTATTTTTTGTTGAATGAAATAGGTTGTGTTGTTTTTATATATCTTTTATCACTTCTGCTCCTCATTCTGCGTTTCATATCTTTTCTGAAGGATTCTGTAGTATGAGGAATAATAAAGCCAGCTCTAAGAATAGATTGAGGACACCTCCCCGTAGAGCTCTTGAGAGATGGTGTTGTTAAACCGGGGTTGTTGTCTATTAAGTACTTGGTGTGGTCATGGGTCTTTTATAACAACGATATAGCTCCGGGTTTGTATTCTGAAGTTCTAGCACACCGTTCCCTCCGGTCTGCTTCAGTTTTCATTCATTTGGCTCAGTGAAGTGTCTATACAGGGAAGCTGACTCCCCGAGGCTGGTAGGCTGGGAACAGTCGGCCACCTGAAATAGCTGCATTTGAGGTTTCTGGTGCAGGAGGTAGGGATACTTTGAAAGAAGGAGGGAGGCGCCTAGACTTTCTGTCCTGAGATAGACGCCTATCTCCTTTCCACTGCGTTGCCAAGGGAACCACCCTAAAACTTCATTTCTGCTACCTGGTGGCTCTTTCTTTTGGGGAGACTCAGGCTGTTTCGAGTCAGCTTGGCAGCCTCCTTGGCTCCTGGGTTCCTGACATTTCCAGCGCCCGCCTCTGGCTGCACCACACGGGCACGTGCAGGGCAGCCTGCAGAGCTCCCAGAAAAACCTAAATTTAAATGTTAAAAAGCTTTTGTTCATTACCAGTGGCATTTCTCCCCCCACCCCCCTCCATTTGTCACTTGGAGCGGAGCTGTGACTCTTTTAATATCAAACAAATAATAAGCTCCCTCTAAAGTGATTTTTCTGACAAGGAGCTCAATATATTAAACTTTATCTATATTTTAATAGCCAATTTCACACCAAACTGCCTTCTTAATAATGTATTTACCACCTGGGGATATTATTCCAGCCCATCTGGAAAGAATTGGAAATTAACTGTCCCTAAACTGCGTCTCTGTGTGCTTTACACTTGCTGCAGAAACCAGCAGTATCACTTCCAGGGAGGGGGACGCGGGTGGGGGTGGGGGTGGGGGGGAGGGTGCGATCTGGAAGAGAAGGTTTAGAGGCAGGAATCCCTTCTTCAAAGCAAAGCTTACCCCATAACAGGCTGAGAGGAGCTACTGTGGGGAAGGGCCGGGCTTCGGGAAGCAAGGAGCTCTCTCAATTGTGTTTTAAGGGAAGATGGGCTTCCTTTGCAGAGTACCTGGCAGTGAGTTGACTTGCAATAAGTTTCTTATCATGTGACCTTTAGTTGGGGGCGTGACTTCAGAGGTCTTTGTGCATATGAAACCTGCATGTACATGTGGGGTTTGGTACGCTTTCCTGAAAGTGCTTGGTTCATGTCTAATCATCATGCGAACTGTTTTGAGGACTGATGTTTCACCCTCTTGGGTATGAACACCTCCAAACATTTAAGTGGATGATGGGCCATTGGAGGAGGCAGAAACGCCGGTCCATAGGACGCTGTAGTCAGGCCCACAGGAGCCTCCTAACAAAGACCAGAGGGCCCGGCCGGTGTAGCTCAGTGGTTAAGCATCGACCTATGAACCAGGAGGTCATGGTTCGATTCCTGGTCAGGGCACATGCCCAGGTTGTGGGCTCAGTCCACAGTGTGGGGTGTGCAGGAGGCAGCTGGTCAATGATTCTTTCTCATCATTGATGTTTTATTTTTTTTTCTCTCTCCCATTCCCTTCCTCTCTGAAATCAATAAAAATATATTTTAAAAAACACACATAAAAAAACCCCACAAAAAACAAACAAACAAAAAAAGAGAGGTTTTTTTCCCAGTGATGAGATGGACAAAATGGCCAGCCTTGTCTGACAGAGCCATTGGGTGAGTGCCCTCACATCACTCAGCTAAATTGGGCAAACACTACCACACTCACGCGCACAGGTGAAGACACACACACAGATTCTTGCACAAGGACGGGGCGGTTCAGGAGGAAAGGAATGTGACAGCACAGATGTGCTTCCTGGGAAACTCAGGAGGATCACAAAAGGGAAGGAATATTTTATCTGGGTCCTGAAGGATGAACAAGTGGCCTGGGGCGTTCAAATCAGAGATGGAAGGATGCTGGAAGCCATCAGGTGGCCTCTGACAGGAAAGAGGAAGGAAGGGGCTCCCTAGGGGTCAGGCAAGCTCTTGGTCCTCAAGCGAACCTGTGGTGTGGGGCTGAAACCAGCCAGGTTCCCCAGGGGCCATGCAGAGAAGAGCTGGCCTTTGTGACTCTGAAGACACAAAATGTGTGTCCAGGAACACGCGTGAGAAAGTATCAGCTCTAAGATGTGGCTGGTCTAGACCATGATTTCAATAGAGAGAAACAGGTGCCTTAGTGAGAAACAAATTGAAATTTGTGGGAAACAAATAGGCCCTTGGAAGCAAACAAAACAAGAAAAAAATGATGGTGAGATGATGATGGTGAGTGTCCCGATCAGATCCCTGCCGTCTGAGGAGCCAGATCTGGAACACCGTGTATGCTATGCACACAAACACAGCATTGAGTCCCCGGGCACGTCTGGGCCGGGCAGAGCCGAGGCTGATGGAAAGAACGGCACTCCCAGGAGAAACAATGGCAGGACAGCAGCTCACTGTTCTCATCAGAGGGAAATGGGTTTGAGTCACTGAGATGGAACAAAAGGTTGGCATGGGAAGGGAAGACCTGAGGGGTGATTGGTGCCCTGGGCTGGTCGCAGAGCCCCCGAAAGACCAGAAGGCAGTGGACCAGGAAGACTGGCCCCTCTGATCTGGAGTCTCTGCCTCCTTCTCAAGGCCTTGGGAATATCCGTGCGAGGATACGTGTGAGGGTGAGGGGGACAGGAGCGATCGCTCTCTCTCAGGTCCCGGGGACCCCGAGTCCCAATGTAATCAGCAAGCAGGGAGACGAACTGTGACAGACAGGTCAAGGAGGAGAGGGGTGAAAGGCGCCTTTAATCCTGCCGTCGGAGGATGCTCGACGCTGACAGTTACCTGGGGACCCTGAGATACCGGATTCCCCGACTTAATCAGACAGATAGGGAAGCAGCTGTGGTTGGGGCTCCAGCAGGGCACTCGGAACAATAGGAGGCAGCCCCTCAGGGCCCCATGCTGCTGCGGAGATAATAAACTATATGAAAACCTGTCACCCAGAGATAAGTGATGAATTAGAATCAATTATATGTTTAAAATAATAGACATTCTGGCTTCCCTACTGGAGAGGTGATGGTTTTGACTGGCCTCCGAGGAAGGCGCTGAAGGATGACTCCGGATGCTGCCTGTACGGGTGGATTACTTAGACAGTCTTTCCTGGCCAGGCTGTCGGTGTTGGAGTTAAAGGAAAGAAAAATGCACAGGAAGCTGTGAGCCGAGTTTTCGTCTCTACCCCCGACCCTGCCGGTGTATTTTCCTTCATCTCCTGTGGGCTGGGACCCGACCATTATTGCATGAGCGATTGGAGGAAGGAGGTCTCAAGCGGGGTATTTTCTCTGAGCTTTCATTTTCCCAGGTGTACGACATGCTTAATAAATGAATCTGTGATGAGGATTAACCTCTGTTACAAATGGGCTAGCCCGGCCAGTGTGGTTCAGTGGTTGAGCATCGACCTATGAACCAGGAGGTCACAGTTGGATTCCTGGTCAAGGCACAAGCCTGGGTTGCGGGCTCGATCCCCAGGGTGGGGCGTGCAGGAGGCAGCTGATCAATGATTCCCTCTCATCATTGATGTTTCTATCTCTCTCTGCCTCTCTGAAGTGAATAAAAATAGTATTTTTAAAAATATGCTAAAGACTATGTAGAATCCTCATCCGGGGGTGAACTCTGTATAGTGAAGGTAAACTTGCGGTGTTTTGAAGGTCTAATTCTGTTCCTCAGTATCCTGCACTCTATGGCCTAATCCCTTGATGAACTATATGAGCACAGCCAACATTAAAAAGAAATAAAAATTAAAAAAAAATAAAATAAAATGAGTTTATAGCTTCTTTAGCATTCTGGATTCCAACCCCAGCTTTCCCTATATGATGGTTATTATTATCTGCTACTCTATTGTTATTACTATTATGAGTACTTAGCAAGAGCCTAAGTCTCTAGATCAGTGACTCTCAACCTTCTGGCCCTTTAAATACAGTTCCTCATGTTGTGACCCAACCATAAAATTATTTTCGTCGCTACTTCATAACTGTAATGTTGCTACTGTTATGAATCGTCATGTAAATATCTGATATGCAGGATGGTCTTAGGCGACCCATGTGAAAGGGTCATTCGACCGCCAAAGGGGTCGCGACCCACAGGTTGAGAACCGCTGCTCTAGATCCAAGTTCTCTCCTTATAACTAGAAAGTTATAGCTCATCCAGGTTGTCCTTCAGTCTGATGGTAATGCCCTCCCTCTCCCTCCTGTCCGTCTACTACTAACTTCCTACTCCCTCTTTCCATCCTATTCCCCTTGGAAAAGCTCTCTCTCACCACCATTTCCCTGCATAATAGGAAATGCTCTCTTTTATGCTGGGGTTCTGATGCCCTTCCCGCCATGCATTCCTAGAGAGTGCAGCGATGATTACTTGGGAACTGGGGTTTCATAGTCTGCTATTTACTGAGTGTCTGGTCTACCAGGAGTCATTTGTCTTTTTTAAACCCTTAGTTTCCTCAGCTGGAAAATGGGTATTCCAGCAATCGCATCCCACTCCCAGGTTTGCGCATCCCACATGAAACAGGCGTGTAGTGTGTCCGTGTCTGTGAAGCGCTCAGAAAATAGTGGCTGTTGATGTTGTAATTCTCTCTTAGTGTTTCCATTAGTTCAGTTACATGTCTGTACCCTTTAGAATCAAGTGTCTTGAGCACAGGGGCGAGGTTCCACTCTGCGCGTATAACTCCAGCACCAAGCACAGAAGTGGACACAAGGTTTCCCTCTAGCCCTCTGGGCTTCAGGGATTGCCGAGGCCAATTGATAGGAGATCCCTGCCCTGAGCTTTACCAAACTGGGGACTACTTCGCACCGCCCCACCTCCATTTGCCTGACTCCTTTTCCCACCCCCTACCATGGCTCTGCCCCATCTCACACCTGTCCCTGCACCCTCTCACCTCCCCACCCCTCCCACTCCTTCCCACCTCTGTCCCCATCCCCTCTCCCCTCTCTACCCTATCTCCTCTCCTGCCCCTTCCCCCTTCTACCAGGTGGGTGCTCTACCCATCCCATCTTCTCCCCAGCCCTCCCGTCCTCTCCTTTGCTCCTCCTCCTGGCACTCACTCTGACCTGGTAGATTTAATCTTCTGTGTGGTTCTGTATCAAAAGTTTAATTAGAAAATCGCGCCTGGGCTTTTTAATAGCCCGAGTCCTGGCCATGGAGGCCTGGACTTCGTCCCTTGAATGCGGCCACCGCTTAATGGCCAGCACGCCAGCCAGGCCCGCGCTGGGACTCAGCGCTGAATCTTATTTACATTGGCACTAACAATAGCTTGGGAGCCGTGCTATAAATAATTTCTGGGGAAGAGTTGTCTAATTAAACGTGCAGCAGTAAGCAAAGTGCTTTCACCACGAGGCTGGTGTCCTAATGAACGTAATCGCCGGATGGGGACAGCTTAGGAAGCTCATCCAGATGTCTCCCCATGGAGGCCCGGAGAAGGAGGGAAAAGACTCAGGAAGAATTTCCAATCAATATTTAATTGTGGAGCATGTTCAACTCCTCAGAGGACCCCCCCTCCTTTTTCCCCCTTCCCATACCCAGAGGTAAAAAGGGTTTCAAAATGCAGCTTTGTGGGGTGGCCTCAGCCTCAGATGCCAGTGGGAACATGGTCTGTGGGTTGTGAATATTGAATAAAAATTTATCTGAACACATAAAAAGTATGAATTAATAAGGAGAGGCATGTAATATTGATGGGAGCTTCATTGAGAGGTAAAGATGGGTTAAAGGTTCAATTTCAGCATCTTTTCTGCCAGGTCTTGTCTGTTTCTAAACTGGGGTCCTGGAGGGCAGGGCCCTGCATGTGTCTGCCGCCCTTGCTAAGGGGCATGCTCCCCAGTGAATGAGGAAAGGAGAAGGGCAGCGCCCCACTGGTGTCGTCATGGGGGCAGCAGGCTCCGCTGGTACCTAAGCTGTGCCAGCCACCAGCGAGGAAGGAAGCCCAAGGCAGCCTCGCTTCTTTCTGCTGCGTAGACAATAGTAATTTCAGGCAGATGGAAAAACAGACACAATCAGAATGCAGGGTCCTTCCCTTCCCTCATTCCCCTTAACATGCTCCTGAGGACAGCAAGTGTGCCACATACCCTAGCCGATTTGGCTCAGTGGTTAGAGCGTCGGCTTGCAGACTGAAGGGTCCCAGGTTTGATTCCAGTCAAGGGCACATGCCCAGGTTGCAGGCTTGATCCCCAGTAGGGGGCGTGCAGGAGGCAGCCGATCAATGTTTCTCTCTCATCAGTGATGTTTCTTTCTCTCCCTCTCCCTTCCTCTCTGAAATTAATAAAAATATATTTTTTAAAAAATGAAGTTTACCACACAAGGAAGAAGAGCACACCATCAGATGCATCATTTGTAGGTAATATAGGAAATACATGAGATATACACAGAGATTCACATAGATGCCTCCTGAACACACAGATGGGTACTGAGCATCAGCTGAGTAGATGCATAGCTACACATAAGTGCTGTAACATGCATGCTGCTGAAACCTCGTCAACCCAGGGCACTGACAGCGTAGCGGGTGAAGAAGCAGGAGGTGGGGCAGGGGTGGGTCTGAACTGTGGTTAACAAGCGATTGACCAGTACTCAGCCCTGCCGCCCCATCCCTGGACTGTGGGAGATCATAAAGCAAGAGTGTGGGCTCCTGTGATTAATCTCATTCACCACTGGATGTCAACGTTGCTCCAGCCAATTAGAGAACAAATAGAAATCCCAATACCATGTCTCCTAAACGGAAAAAGGGAAGTATGAGCTGTAGGCAGCCCTGTGTTGAGGGCCTGAGTGTACCTACAGGGCCGGGGGTGGGGGCTCAACAACCAACCCCAAAGGGAAAATGCTCAGATGTTAAATCTCTCATGTTTCCTGTTCATCGCAGCCACCACACTTCCTCCAGCTATTCCCGTTCGTTCCCTTTCCCCACACCTGCCCCCCCTTCAGTGAGCACTTCTGAATATGCCACATGTACACATTGCTTTTGCTTGCTGCCTGCCTCCCCCGCCAGAACAGAAACCCCATGAGGACAGGGAGCTTTTATCTTCGTTCTGCTCTGTATCCCTGATGCTTAAAACACTGCTGGGCATAAGTAGGTGTTTGATAAATGTTCCTCTGGAATAAATAAGTGAAGGGATAAGTGAGTTAATGAGATTTGGCCAATAAATACAGATGGAGACAGAGGCATTGTTCCCATAGTTACAGAAGTTCCCTTTCCTTCTCAGAAAGGCGAGTAGATGACTAGAGAAAGGGACACAGCAGCAGGTGCCTGAACCCTGGAGATATCAGGTTTGGAAGCAATCTCAAGGCAAGCCTCTGAGGTTGACAGTTAAATCACAGCTCTTCTCTAACTTGTTTAGTCAACTTGGGAACATCGCATAGCTTCCCCGAGCTTTACTTTTATTTTTTTTTAAATATATTTTTACTGATTTCAGAGAGGAAGGGAGAGGGAGAGATAGAAATATCAATGATGAGAGAGAATCATCAATGGGCTGCCTCCTGCATGCCCCCTACTGAGGACAGAGCCTGCAATCCAGTCATGTGCCCCTGACCAGAATTGAACCTGGGACCCTTCAGTCCTTAGGCCGACACTCTATCCACTGAGCAAAACCAGCTAGGGTGAGCCTTGCTTTTCTTGTCAATGCAATGGGATAACTATGATAATATTGACCTCACCTACCCTTAGTAGTTCTCAACCTTCCTAATGCTGTGACCCTTTAATACAGTTCCTCATGTTGTGATGACCCCCAACCATAAAATGATTTTCGTTGCTACTTCATAACTGTAATGTTGCTACTGTTATGAATCATAATGTAAATATCTGATAGGCAGGATGTATTTTCATTGTTCACGACCCACAGGTTGAGAACCGCAAGGGTTTTATGACATCAGTTGTCACAGTATAGTTCAAAATGTGTTGTCTCTGATTAATCTATGTCAGGTTCTCCCCAAACTCCCACATGAAGACTGTAAACACTAAAGCCCTGTATATACATGTGGTACTGCCAATATAAATATTACAATCCTTGTCCAAATATGAATATGAAATTTATGATCGTTTTCCAAATAATTCTCTTAACGCAGAGGTCTTAACTCTCAAGGTAAACTACAAAGAAGAGAGTCATCAGAAATCAATTGTGGGTAGACGCAGGTTTCTACACCAAGATAGGGAGAGATTTTAACAGAGCCTCTTCTTTAGACGCAAGAGTCTCAGGTTGGCTGCTGTTTCTGGATCTCCTACTTCAGGCAAATATCGAAAGATTGGGCTGCCATGGCAGCCGAGCCAGCATCCTTCCAAATCCATATGCTTAATTTTTAATAAATGAGTTAAATTAAGAAAAAAAATAGGTCTACAGTGTAGAGCCCTTTCAAATTATTTACTATGCTGTCACTTTGGACTCATTGATGCTTGTTAATGCTTCAGATTTAATGATAAGCATCCTTCATGAGCTAAATTAGACATTATTAGCGCTATTCTGGCAGAAACGCACAAGGACACCGCTAAGCTAAGGTGAAGAATGCATTATTGAATGAAATTTAATTAGTAGATTTTGTTCTATTAGTGGCTTGTATATTGCATTTATGGAAATGAATATAAATATGATCCAGGCAATCTTTCCACTGAGAAAATGTCACTGATAATCTAACTTCACTCCTAGGCTTGAAAGCAAGAGGCAGAATAGCATAGTGACGTGCCGGTCTCTTGCCAGTGAAAAGATGCTCTAGTTTGAGGTTCTAGGTCTAGCCATGGAGCGGAGAGATGCCTTGATGTGGAACCCCGGCAGGTGTGAGGAAGGGCAGCTGGTGAAAATGTATTGTGGGCTTCTTCCTATGGCACCCTCCCAGGTGGTGGGGCTCAGCATCGGGGTGCTTTGCTAAGCTGGCCAAGTCTAACTTGTCTGCCTCATCTGTTTGAATTCCTTCTCCAGCGACAGGTCTTTAGTGGGAAGGGAAGGGCAGGACTTGGGGCCCTACACCTGTGGGTTCAGTCCCATGTCCACCCTTTAGAAGCTTTGTGCAATTTATTTTTTAAGTAAACACATCCGCTGCCTTATCTCATTAATCCTCTCAATAGCTCCGTGAGGCTACTATTGTAATCTTTATTTTTTTGATAAGGACATGGAGCTTTAGAGTGCTTGAGCTACTTGCTCTAGGTCACACTTGCTGATAACTTGAATTCTCTGAATTTTTCCATTTTCTTATCCTCACCAGAGAGATAAAGACAGTTCCTGCCTCCTGGGGGTATTGTAAACATTCAATGAGATAAAGATTGCCATGCAGGGACATGGACATTCAATAAATATTAGCCTAAACTCTCTCTTCCCGCCCAGCCCCTTCCTCTCTGGATGCCACCGAAAAGCACACAGCAGGACAGGACCAGAATTCCCATTTCTAGGTGGCCTGTGTAAAGTCCCTCCAGACCTCAGCTCGTTCCTTTGGCCATGAGAAAAGAGAACGCGGCCCTTCCACTCAGGGTGCTGTGAGAATTAACTAGACTGCATGCAGGAGGGGCTATGCAGAGGTCAAGGTTCTTAGTGTAGGTGATCATTCATTCACTGGGTCCCATGCAAGGGGCCCTGACAGAAATGCTGGGAGAGGATGTGCCCGAGGTAGATGCCACAGGAGCGTTTCTTGGCAGTGTCTTAGGGCTTTAAAGTAAAGGAAGGCCCCCTGCACCCCTTTAACCAGCCACCCCAGCAAGCTGTGCCTGAGATTCTGTCCCTCCAGACACTGTCTTTTGGGAATGACCTAACCCGTCAATAACCACCGCTAGGACTGTAGCTGGCATGGACCTCAATCTGACCTAGGCTTTCCTCTTCACCAGCACCTGTGCCACCACCCAGGAGTGCCAGGCTCTCTGCCCATAGCTCAAGGCTCAGCTAGCCTCAGCAATTCCGCTCCACGCATACCCTTTCCCTCAGTGCTCTTCCCACCATTCTTTTCTTGCTGCAGCCTTGGTACATGAGGGAAATGATCCAAGAATGATAAGGAAATGCTTTGGATAGAGAACCACAAAAATTAATGATAGGGTGGGAGGCTTTTTTTCCCTTCTTAAAAACCAATCATATCAGGATAAAAAACATTTGATGATTGTAGTTTCATATATTTATTTATTTTTTTCTAAATTAACACATTAAGCGCCCAGCCTTTTTTGTCTTCCGGACAGAAAGTATAGTGTTAGTCACCAGGGACTGGGCACTTACGGTGTTAATAACCTCAGAAGCACAGACTCATATTATTTAGAACCACTGGTCCAGGATATATACTAATCGGTATTTCATGTGTTACCTACCTCTTATTTTATTATTTTAAGTGAACAGATACACAAAACCTCCAAAAAAAAAAACCCCCAAACAAAACAAAACACAAAAGCAAAGACTTGGCATCAGCCCATATCCTGACCATATGGTCCCTCCACCAACACCTCTTCCTGCCTCCTTCCCGCCCCAAGGCAACCATCATCCAGAATTCTATGTTCATGTCAAGCTTTCATTTTTGTACAATTTCATCACATATATAGGAGTCTTTAAAGTTACTTTTTAATTTTGTTAATTAAAAAAAGGGCATGCATTCTGATGTATGTAATTTTAGGGACTTTTCTACTTACTCTTTCTAAGATGACTCATATTTTTATGTTTCATTGTAGTTTATTTGCTTGAATGCTGTCTATTATTCCAATTTGTGAATATACCTCAATCGATTTGCCCATTTTTATGCTGATGGGTGTTCAAATAGAATCCATTTTGTTGTTGTTGTTATGAACAAGGTTGCTAAAAGCATAGATACTGAGGAGTGAAATTCCTGGGTCGCAGAGTTTGGGAATGTTTCCATATAGAAGGTAATGCCAAGCTGCTTAGCAAAGCTTCAGTATAGGCTCCCCCAGCAGTGTCTGATGATCTTGAGGGTCAGAGCTTTTCCGTATTTAGTCATATCAGACATTTTAACTTTTGCCTTTTGACTCTGTGTAAAATGCTAGGCAATTGTGGTCTTGACTTCGGATCTGTAGAACCTCTCTTTCTACGTGTTTTCTACCCCCTGGTGTTCCTGTTCATTTATTTTGCCCACTTTTCTATTTGTTTGCTATGCTCTTCTCACTGACTTATTGTTAGGAGTTCTTTAAATATTTTTGACATTAATTTCTGTCAGTTTTCTGAATAGTCCTGTCTTTAATACAATTGAGATAACTAGTCCAGAGAATAAAAGAAGCATGCATTTGTTTTAATCTTTGATCAAATAAAGCTACCATTCTTGACCTCACCTCATGACCTTTAATCTTCTCTCCTGTGACACTAGCAGATGGAATGAAACTGTGTCAAACAAGAGAGAAGCCTGTATCATTAGTACATTCCAAGAGGAAGTGGCAGAGTTCATAAAACCTAAAGCAAAAGCTTCATTTTATTTATTCTAAAAGAAAGAGGGGATAATCCTTCCAACTTCTGCCCAGGTTTAATCAATAGATATTTTTGTTATTGCTGTTGTTAATTCTTACCCGAGGATATTTTTTCCATTGCTTTTTAGAGAGAGTGGAAGTGAGGAGGGAAGGAGAGAGAGAAAAACATGAATGTGAAAGAGACACATGGATTGATTGCCTCCTGCATGCATCCCGACCAGGGACTGGGATTGAACTTGCAACTGAAGTATGTGCCCTTGACCAGGAATTGAACCCACAACCCCTCAGTGAGCAGGCCAATGCTCTAACCATTTAACGCACCGGCCAGACCTCAATGGACCTTCTTGCTGCCTGTACCATATTCTCAGAAAGTGACCTGTCTTTCCCCAAGTTGAACAAAGAATTATAGATGAGTATCTCTTCTTTTCTGTACTACTCTTGGCAGAGATGAGACAGACTTTGGAAAAGGCATATAGAGTTTCATTATTCATGCAGATGAGTCTCACGATTCAATAGAGCTAATTAGGAAAATGATGGAGTAAATTAGCACTTTATGCAAGTGTATTAATATTAATAACATTGCCATTTTACCCTGAGGTTAAAATAGAAGAGGAGGAGAACACAGACCAACCAGCAAGGGGATTCTGAACATGGTTGCTTGCTGGCCACTGACCACCCTCTTTCACCCTGGAGATTCTTGTTGCTTTTCTCTCATCAAAATTTTCCTAATAGGAAATTTTTTGAAAGGTATGGGTGAATTATCTTTGCTTTAGTATTTGGGCTGCTTGAAAGAAAAATTACATTTCCCACTTTGTTGACAATGATAACTAGCAGCACATTATTATTCATCTGGCAGTTTCAAATCCTTACCTTAAGTTTTACAACAAACTCATAAAGTAAATTGTTAGTATCTTCCCAGTCTTAATTTAATAATAATTTAATAAATGTCTTCAAATCATTTAACATTCTACATACCCATTCCAGGACCACTGCCTTAACTCGAGCTCCCATCCTGGTCTCTACGCTTATCCCTGAAAATTCATCCTCTGAACTGAGGCTAGCACAATCATTTGAAATCACAAATCTGATTGTGTGACCCCCACACCAGCTCTAAACCTTGTTTTCAGAACTGAACCAAATTCACTAGTGAATGCGATTCCTTCCCAAACCCAGCCCTGTGTGTCTCTGCATCCCAATCTCGGGCCAGCCGCAGGCTCGCCTCCTATCACTCTATGTTCCAGCCACATGGGCCTGCTTGCTATTCCAGGGGCATGCAAGGACCTCTGGGCCATCGTTTAAGTTTTCATCTCTTCCTTGAAAGCTGTCTTCCCTCACGCCCCATCACCTGGCTCCTCAGGGTGTCAGGGTAGAGGTCATTCTTTCCTGAATGCCTGCCCTCACCCCTCTCCCCAACAAAAACTGTGTTTTCAAAGAACTCTCTAATTTTATTCTCATGGACCTCTTGGTATACTATCATTTCTTACTTACTAACCAGTCTTCGGTACAGGAGGGTAAATCCTAGAGGACAGGGTCAGTTCTAGTTCATCATGATGTGTGGCCTGTGGCCTAGCCCAGTGGTCGGCAAACTCATTAGTTAACAGAGACAAATATCAACAGTGCAACGATTGAAATTTCTTTTGAGAGCCAAATTTTTTAAACTTAAACTATATAGGTAGGTACATTGTTATTAACTTAATTAGGGTACTCCTAAGGCTTAGGAAGAGCCACACTCAAGGGGCCAAAAAGCCTCATGTGGCTCGCAAGCCGCAGTTTGCTGACCAGGGGCCTAGAACATTAGTTGGCTAAAGTGTTAAAAAAAATACACGCATAAGTCAGATAATGGATACATGTGGAGGAACCACACAATCACTTAGCAAAGGAAGATTTGGAAACCTTTCTTGAAATCCTCTGCTCTTTCTAATATTCACATGGTTTTCTTGACTCATTTTCGGTCCATTACTATTAGCATTCTGGTTTGGATAACCTGCAAGGTTATTCATTAGATGGAGCTTAAGAGCTTCAAATTTTACAAGACTCATTATTGGAATTCTTTCTACATCTTCAGTAGATTTGCTTAATTTGCCTCCAGGGGTTCCTAGAATCCATAGGGAACTTCCTATTTTAGTTTACTGGACTTTTATTTTTCCCTGATCATAATTAACTCCCTACAACCCATTCTTGTTTCAAGATTCCAAATCTTAAACCAAGATTTAATTTCCGTTAAATAGTAGAAAGTCTTCCTAAATCTACACAGATACATAACCATGATAAGCTTAATTCTACCCATGACTTCCCAATTCTATTATTTATTTGTTTGAACAGCACTTACATATGGTCATTAGGGCACTTAATCAGATGATTTTGACTTAACCAAATGGGCGATGATCCTGGATGGCCTAACCTACTCAAGTGAGCCCTTTCAAAGAAGATTCTAAAGAGAGATTTCGCCTGCTTTCCTTAAAGAAGCAAGGGCCATGCAGAGTTTTCTTCCATAGTCAACTTCCACATGGCAAGGACCTAAGCGTGACCTCTATCTAGTAGCTGAGAACGGTGCCTTGCTAACAGCCAGCAGCAAAATGGGAACTGCAATCCCACAGCCGCAAGGAACTGATCTTTCCCACAACCAGTGAGCTTGTAAAAAACAGTCTAAGACACAGATAATACTACAGCACCAGCCAATCTCTACTTTGGTTTCAGTCTGGTGTGACCTTCTTAGGTTCCAACCAAAGGCCACCAATTATTGATTAGACCCCAAACAGGGAACAATAGCCAGCTGAGGAGGCAGTCAAGGGTAAAGTGGGTCAAATATATGGTGATGAAGGGTGATTTGACTTTGAGTGGGAAACACAACACAATATACTGATGATGTATTATAGAATTTTGCACTTAAAACTTACATAATTTTATTAACCAATGCCACACCAAGAAATGTAATAAAAATATATGTGGGTAATTTATAGTGCTTTGTGGACTGTGATAGAAATATAGAACTTCGCCTGGTTATGTGGAAGACCAGGAAGAAGAAATACGAGGCACAAACCTTGCTTTCAAAGTGCTTGAGCTATTGAGCTATTGCTCGGGGATGAGGTGATAGAAAAAGAAGATGTGATCTCTGCTCTCCAGGAGTTCACACAATCAGTAAGACGGGATATTAAAGAATCGCAGTACAGGCAGCAGGAGGAGCAAGGATAACCCCCATTACAGAGCTCGTCCTCCTCGCGCCCCACACTGCACGGCGTGGGTCCCATTGTGCCTTCTGCACCTCAGGCGGGCCGGTGCATGGAGCAATGCTGGGCAGAGTAACAGCTTAAAATGTATTTCTTAAGTAACTAAGTGACTTCTGTTAAAATAAAAACCTGGTCAAGCTGTACCCCGCCTGGCTCGACCCCAGAAGGCAGCTACCCAGCAGTGCTCCTGAGTGCCAGCTTGGCTGTTTTATTCTTTAGAACCTGCGGCGGGGGCGGGGGGGCGGGGGGCTGTGCTAGGCTTGCAGCCCTGCTTGGGAAAGGTCACTTGGCAGTAACTGAATGGCGAGCCTGATGTAGAGGAAGGCTGGGATGTCTCTGTTTGTGGAGCAGGAAGTCTCAAAGTTGGAGGGGAGTGGGCGCCAAGTCCCCTGTGGTGGTGGGAGTCTGAGCAATACCACCAGCAGCTGAGACCACAAGAAGGGCAGCTTCATTTAAAAAGTTAGCATAATTTGGCAAAGGGTGCTCCGATTGGTAGCTTTCCAAATGTATGGAATAGTTATGCAAATAAGCCACAGCACATTACCCAGTTTGGGAAGAGGATTTGCAAAGGGTCAGGGGCCCAAGCAAACTCGGGCACGTGGCCCACCCTAGGGTGCTGGCTGAGGTGTCTAGATTCTGGGCTTGCAGTGAACGGGTTTATTAAAGTTCACCTTTGGGGAGAAGCAGATTCTTTAAAAAGTGAAAATATTTGAGTTTAATAAGGTGATCAAAGCCTGGGTTTTTACTCTCAGCCTGCAAATACCTGAAAGAGATTATTAAAATTGGGCAGAGTTTAAGGGATTGCCAGGTGTCCAAACTCCTTATATTTTGGAGGAGGAATTGAATCCAAAGTGCTGAAATGACCTGTCCAAAAAACCCACCTTTCTTGCCTCCAAGTTCAGGGTAACTTTGCACTCTACCCCATTGTCTCTATATGTGAGGAGCTAGAAGACATTTTTTTTTTTTAAAGTCCTATGCCTTTTCTTCTCACCTATTTTACTCTTTTTTTTTTTTAAATTAAAGTACAGTTGATATACAATATTTTATTAGTTTCAGGTATACAACCTAGTGACTTTTATATACCTTAGGAAGTGATTACCATGATGAGTCTAGTAGCCATCTGTCCCTATACAAAATCATTGCGATATCATTGACTATATCCACTGAGCCTTGTTTACTATATTACATTACATTCCCAGGATTGATTTATCTTAAATTGGAAGTTTGTACTTTTTAATCCCCTTCAACTCTTTCTCCCATTCTCCTACCCCTCCTGCCCTCTGGCCACCACCCATTTTCTGTATCTATGCCTCTGTTTCTGTTTTATTTGTTCATTTGTTTTGCTGTTTAGATTGTACATATAAGTGAGATCATGTGATATTTGTCTTTCTCTGTCTGACTTATTTCATTTAGTATACTTCCCTCTGGGTCCATGAACATTATTGCAAATGGCAAGATTTAAATCTTTTTATGGCCAATTAATATTCCTGTGTATGTGTGCACCTGTATGTGTGTGTGTGTGTGTGTGTGTGTGTATCACAACTTCTTTACCCATTCATCCATTGACGATCACCTAGGTGGCTTCTACATTTGGCTGTAGATAATGCTGCCATGAACATAGGAGTTCATATTAGTGTTTTCGATTTCCTCAGGTAAATACCTCAAGTGGAAATGCTGTGTTGACTGATAGGACTATTTTTTATTTTGTGAGGAACCTCCATACTGTTTTCTATAGTGACTGCACCAATTTATAATCCCCCCACGGTGCATGAGGACACAAGGTCTCCCTTTTTTCTCTACATCCTCACCAATACTTGTTATTTGCTGTCTTTTCGATAAGAGCCATTTTGATGGGTGAGAGTGATATCTCAGTGAGGGTTTGATTAGCATTTCCCTGGTGATGAGTGATGAGCATCTAATTGTCTGATGGCCATCTGTATGTCTTCTTTGGAGAAATGTTTATTCAGGTGAGATTTGACTTTGATGTTGAGTTGCATGAATTCTTTATATATTTTGGATATTATTGGATAATCAATTGTAAATATCTTCTCTCATTCAGTAGGCTACCTTTTTTTTTGTTTTATCCATGGTTTCCTATGTTGTGTAAAAGATTTTTTTTGTTTAATGTAGTCAAATGTAAATAAAATTTTGTTTATTTTTGCTCTTGTTGCCCTTGCCTGAGGAGACATATTTTAAAAGATATGGGTAATAGTGATGTTAAAGAGTTTATTGCTTATGTCTTCTTCTAGGAGTTTTATGGCTTCAAGTCTTACATTTAAGTCTTTAATCAATTTTGAGGTTTTCTTTTTATAAGGCATGGAGAAAGTGGTTCAGTTTCAGTTCACTACATATGTATTTTAACCTTTATGCTAGCTTTATAATTGATTGATCCATTACCTTTACTGTATGTCTACCATTACCAGTGAGAAAGAAGTTCCTGTAATATTTCTTATAAAGTTGGTATAGCAGTGATAAGCTCCTTTAGCTTTTGCTTTTCTTGGAAACTCTTTATCTCTCCTTCAATTATCAATTATAGCCTTGCCAGATAAACTATCCTAGGTGGTAGGTTTTGTGTCCCCCCTCCCCCCCCCATTCATCATTTTAACTATACCATGCCATTTCCTTCTGGTCTGCAAAGTGCTGAAAATCACTTTGATTCAAAGTCTTATGAATTCCCTTGCATGTGACTAGTTGTTTTCCTCTCGATGCTTTAAGATTATGTCTTTATCTTTAACCTTTGACATTTTTTTTGCAATGTGCCTTAAATTAGGACTTCAAGACAGAACATAAAGAACAAAGATTCACGGCCTGACTCCCTTGTTCCTCACTCCAATATCTCCTAGTTACAAAGCCTTAACAACTGAATCCCAGAAATAATGTTTATTAATAACTCCTTTAGAGCTATAAGCCACCCACCTCCAGGGGGCACTACTCATTTTATAACTTGCTCAAAGGGAACCTCTCTGGAACACAACCACAATGTGACAAGCGTCTATTTTGCAACAGTGCTGCCCCTGCTTTACAGCTGGTTTATTCTAAGCTCTTGTCATTTTAAACCTTCTCATTGGTCTCCTTGCTACCAACCTACTCTCTCCACTGTAACTATTTGAATGAAAATTTGGTCAGTTGTTGCTTATTGGTGGTTAAAGTTCACATTCTTTTGAAGCCTTTCCAAGCTTGGACCAAACCCTTCCCCTTCCTTTATCTCCTACCTGACCACACACTGTTGTCAACTACCGACATTTCTCTGTATCAACCCTGCTCAGAGTGTGATGCCCCTACCTGCCAACGCCAGGCAGGGTCCTAGCTCTCTCTCCTGCATCCAGCATTCATTTCTGTTTCCACTAGTCGGCCAATGCCATTTCTGCATTCCTGCTGTTTCCTCTGAATCTTCCCAGGTCCATAGAACATTCTTAGCTCAGCTCCTCACATTTTGCACGAGGACCTCCATGTGTGCTCTGGCCCATTTTAGCTCCTAATCAATCAGGTATCATCTTCTGAAGCCCTCCAGGGATTGCCTGTGTGCACGTCTTATCTCCCCAGTGAGATGATAAGCTCCTGTAGGGCAGGAACCTGCATCATGTTTATTGCTATTCATTGTAGCCCTGAGAAGTCGAGAGGCATTTTTCATACATGCTCTTTTTGAATTGAATGAAAAATATTGAACTTGCTTCCTCTTTTAACGAGTTCATAGATTAGGTGGGTCACAAAAGACTCTTATCCACGCTCTGTATAATTCTGTCTGCCAGCTGTTGCTGGGTACAGCAGCTCCGCTGCTCCTAAATATCTCCTTTTTATAATTTAAAATTCAAGGACTAGATGGCATAGGTTCTGCCAAAGTGTATTTATAAGAATTTTAAAAATGGCCGCATGAGCACGAAAGTGTGACTGCACATGCAGTGGGTGTGCGACATTGTTTCTTGTGATTTGGTGAAATGCAGTATAAATAGCCAGCTATCTCTGAGCTAAATCCAGAAGGAAGTTGGCCTCGTTCCAGATTCTGGGTATTCGGGGTATTGTTTAGTTGTTATTGACACAGTTGAGAATTTGGCTCAGAGATCCAGCAGAGAGTGATAGATCTTCCTTAGGAGCCCAGGGCAGGGGGAGCACAGCAGCTGTAAATAGTTTAGCAATCAGTACTTCCCATTTTCAATAAGTGTTTCCAACCAGGAATGAAAGCAAGCCCTCATAAACAAAAATAACTAACACCCATGGAGCCTGACAATTTATGAAACACTTCCCCATTTATTACTTTATTAGACACCCCAACGGCCTTGAAAATACACACTGATGAGAGACGCTAATCCCACTTCTATAAATAAGAGAATTAAAGCCCTGAGATCCGGAGAGATGGTGCCATGTCAGCCGGGCAGGGAGGAGAAGAGCATGTGAAGGGAGAAGGGTCTTCAGAGTCCATATCCAGTGCTTTCTGCAAGGAACTGCATTGCTCCCCAATCCAGGGACCTTTCAGAAAGCTCAGATGGCTGCATCTGCAGATGCCGCCTCTTCCTACTCCCTTTTGAAATGAGGAATTCCACGGCGACAATACTACTTATTAATATAATTGGCAGCAAAATGAGAGCATTGCTTTTTTCCCCTTGAACTTTAAAAGGTGATTTAATAAATAAATAAGTAAGTAAGTAAGTAAAAAACACCTGAGAAAAGTAGCTGCACCAGGTCCTATGTTTCTAACAGAATCATAAATGCCAGAAAGTGCTGGAGATGATTTATTATCTTGTTATTATAAGTGACTGGGAAGCTTTCAATGGATCCTTGATAATTTCTAGCAGCTGCATTAAATCAGAAACTCTATTAGCTATTACAAAACCATCATCCCATATTTCTGCAAATCAACTTGGACACTTGATGGGAATTTGGAGCTGTTTGTTGCTCTGTGTGCTAACCTCATGTCTGGCCTCCAAAGAGAAAATAAACACAAGTCAGGTGGCATGATATTGGGCACATCAACTCTTAGGAATTAATAGATGACTTATTCTGGGCTATATTCCTGCTGGAAGAAATAGGTTCCTTCAGCAAACGCCACTTCATTAAAAGGCCAGGAACTGAGACAGAATCAAATCCTGTGTGCCAAGTTTAGGCCACTCCACCAACTTCATTCTACGTGGCCTGATCTCCGAATCCAGCAGTTGTTCACCCCCCATAAGAACAGAACAAATAACCAATGACACATAAATCAGCTGTAAATTGCTGGCACCTCTTCTGTTTATTCTAATTTCCGCAGTAGAAGGTAACTTCGGGGACTCACTATCTTATGACCAGGTAACACCTTATGTTGAGCAAGTTGTAGGAGTCAAAAGCAGACATCACTAAATCTTTGACTACAGCTTTGGTTTTATATTTCAGGAGAGAGCCAGGCAGGTATGAGTTCAGTGCAATCTGATGGAGGCAACTAGGAGAGATGACTACCGAGAAGATATGACTTCTATATCTGGGCGCCTCCTGGAGTAGGAGAAGCACAATGAGAAGAGGGGCAGTTGTTGGCCACAGGAAATGTCTAACTAGGTGCAATAAAGCAGGATTTTCAGAGAAATACTTTTTATAGGATTTAGTAATGAATTGAATACAGGTAGTGTGGTTTCTTTCTTTAAAACCTGGATGGGCATCCTGTCTGGAGGAGTTGGATAAATCAAGGGAATATTAAAAGTTGTATTTTTATGATGAGTTTATATACTTATATACTTACCTTATATGTTCCCACCCGATTGTCTTTATACTTGTTATTATCTTTGCCTGAAATATTTTCCTCTAAAACCTCATGTGGTTTATTCCTTTACTTCAATTATTTGATAACATTCCACCACACAATTTAAAATAGAACTTCCATCTCTTGTTATTTTCTTAGCCTGCTTTATTTTTCTTCAATGCACTCATCACTTACTATATTTTTATTATTATATTTCATTGTTATATTTTATTTGTTTATTGTTTATCATCCCACTGCTGCCACATTGTTTGATGTGGCAATGACATGGTGTATTTTTTCACATCTGTATTTCCAATGCCTAGCAGAGTACTGACTTGTGGTAGGTCTCCATAACTGCTGAGGAAATGAGCAAGCAAATCCCAGAAATTATGTTAAAATGGCAGTTGGCCAGTCCAATGTGGCTCAATGATTGACCATCAACCTATGAATCATGAGGTCACAGTTCGATTCCCAGTCAGGGCACATGCCCAGGTTGTGAGCTCGATCCCCAGTATGGGGCATGCAGAAGGCAGCCGATCAATGATTCTCTCTCCATCACTGATGTTTCTATCTCTTTCTCCCTCTCCCTTTAAAAAGATAATGGCAGTTGTAAACAGATATGTGTAGACGGCTCTAGGCTTAAGAGACATATTAGTGATTATTATCATGTCAGTAATAATTGAAGCCATAGGCTCTGGAGAATGCATACAGTAAAAAGATAAGAGGGCCTTGGACAAAAGCCTGGAAGGGTCCCAACATTCAAAAGCCAGGTGGGAGAAGATAAGCTTGCGATGAGAGCAGAGAAGAAGCAGGCTTAAAGGTAGGAGGAAATCAAGTGAGGGCTGTGCATGTAGGAGAAGAAGGTGCTGAAAGATACAGAGAGGTCGAGAAGATAAAGATTTAAGAGCACCCAGTGGAACTGGTGTTATTGAGGTCACTGGTGACCACAGGAAAACTGCTGGGGGGGGGGTGACATGTTAGAGGATATATTGGTGTGTGTGGACATGTGATGGGGGGATGAAAAATAGGAAAGAGCATGTTTGTGCAACTCTTTGCGATTCTTGGCTGAAATGAAGACAAGAGTAATACAGAAAATGACAGGTCTAGGTACACTTTTAAACTTTAGTTTAATTTCTTTTATATTTATAAAAGCCAATGGGAAGGAGAAACTTGAGGTGTGGCGAGCATAAATATACATTAGATAAAGTAGTTATTAGAATAATTCTCCTGAGAAACCAAAAAATGGCAAAATTTAAAGCAAAAATGAATAAATCTAAAGGTAGAGTTATTAGTCAAATATGAGAGAGACAGTCTGTCTGTATTAACCAGAGAGAAGGAGAACCCTAATGTGGATAGGTCTGCATGCTTGGTAAGAAAAGATTAGGGTGTTTTCATTTAGTGCAGTGGTTCTCAACCTTCTGGCCCTTTAAGTACAGTTCCTCATGTTGTGACCCAACCATAAAATTATTTTCGTTGCTACTTCATAACTGTAATGTTGCTACTGTTATGAATCGTAATGTAAATATCTGATATGCAGGATGGTCTTAGGCGACCCCTGTGAAAGTGTCGTTCGACCGCCAAAGGGGTCGCGACCCACAGGTTGAGAACCGCTGATTTCATGGCTTCTCTTTTTCTCTAAAGTAAAATAAAGTATCTGTGGAGAGAAAAATGATTTAAGTGGGAATTGAAAGGATAGAGATGAATGGAGAAGGAGAAAAAGCCATTGTGGCAAGTGGTGGTATGAGTTGACCAACGAAGAGTAGAAAAATTGTAGGACAGGGTGGAGGGGCCACTTGACTTTGGGGAACATGAGCTTATAAAGAAATCATTCTTCCCTGTTACGCCATGAGCTGTGCCCAACTCCTCAGCGACAGCTCAGAGCAGAAAACTGGATTCACCCAGGATTAGAATTTGGTGAAAAGGTTGTGACAAAAAGAGCAATGAGCAAGGGAGTTGAAGGTGCTGGACCAAATGGAATAATGGACCACGAAGTCCAAGCTGATTTAGGCAGAAAGTAAAGAGAGCAGAGGTCTCAGGAATTAATAGAAAACAGAGGAGCCAATGGCCACACAGTTCCAATGTGGTCAGCCATACGTACAGTGGGAGTAGCTGGATAGACACATGGAAAGGCAGATTGTTTCATATGTGTGGGATTTTGAATTCGCCATGGGTGGGGAAGTGGGCAATTCTATTTTCCAACAAAGCCGGCTTGCTCAGGGCCAGGCTGGGCATCGTGCCTTGGAATGAGGACATTTGTCTTAAAATCTAGGCCAAGACTGAGCCTGAAGTGGGGACGAAGAGGCTTCATCCATGAGTAGGAAAGGGTTGCCAAGGTCGGCTTTGGCACAGGTGGACAAGTTGATTAAAAGGGAACAAGCATCAAACATAAAAGTGTCATGCATGCTGGCACTGCTTGGGGGAGAGTGGGAGGTTGAGTGCCAGGTGTGGGTCAGGGGAGCCTCTTCTTAGCCTTGGGTACACCCAAGCTTCCTAACCCAGGTTCCAGGTGGCAGGCAGCCCCAAGCGTGTGAGTCCCATTTCTTTCCCATCCACAAAGTCATGTGCCAAAGGTATTAAACCTCAGGTCTCTTATATGGGTACTTGGTGCCTCAGCCAGAGAGCGTAGGGCCAGTTTTTCATAAGGATTGCAACTCATTCAGAGCAAGGAATGGCCTGTTCCAACCTGTTTCCGATCAACAGAAAATGGAGCCACTTGTCAGGCCGATGGTCCATGCCCATAGCCACCCCAGCGATAGGCGGTTTGAAAGAGGGTGGAAGGAAATGGAGGACAAAGCCTTTACAAGGAAAATGTCACCATTTCCAAAAGCCATATTATTTGACAGTTTCCCTTTGTGTTGCAGCAGCTGCTTAACATGACAAAAAATGGCTTTAATAAAAGGCACCTCAGGAGATGCAGCAGCAGAAAATACACCCTCCTCCCTCTGCCACGCTGGGGAGCGCTTTCACGCAGCAGTGGGTGGGCTTTGGGGTCTGCTGGTTGCCAGTGCCTTCCAGACAGCCCCTGGGGCGGGGTGGCCCTTGCTTCGGCCAGGTTCCAGGTACAGAAAGCAGGGCACACTGCTGCTGGTTTTAGTCACTCATTTATTTATTATTATTATTTTTAAATCCTCACCCGAGGATATTTTTTCTATTGATTTTTAGAGAGAGACTGGAAGAGAAATGGAAAGACAGAAATATCAATGTGAGGAAGTGAAAACCTGGCTCTGATAGAACAAAAAAAGGATAATATTTCTCTAGCCAGTTTGGCTCAGTGGATAGAGCATCAGCCTGCGGACCAAAGGCTCCCAGGTTCAATTCTGGTCAAGGGCATGTACCTTGGTTGCAGGTTCCTCCTCAGCCCAAGCTCTGGTCGGGGCTCGTGCAGGGGGCACCAATGGATGTGTTTCTCCCACATCCATGTTTCTCTCTGTCTTTCCCTCCCTTTTCCATCCTCCCTAATAAAAAAAAAAAATCAAAAAAAAATCAAAATCAATGGAAAAATATTCTCGGGTTAGGATTAACAACACCACCAACAACAAAAGAATAATATTAACCTGAATATGGGAAACAATAAAGAGAAAAACATATATGGGAGGGTGTGTGTCATGTTTGAATAGGATACTCATGGGAAAATGATTTATTAAAAATAAAACATTTAATAGCTGGAAAAGTAGGGATCTTATTATAAAGAGCCATGAATGCCAAGAGAAATAATTTGAAATATGTTCTGGGAATATTGACATTTCAAATGAGATCAGTTTAATATTGTCTAGCATCAAGTGTCTATAATTATAGACTTTTCAGAACCTTGGTACCAGATTGATCTCTTTTTAAAGTGAAGTAAGACCTAGATCTTAAAAACTTTTCTCCCTTTTGTATTTTTATCTTTATAATTCCCTATATTAAAACACACCCTCCCCAAAAGAACGCTTACGTTAAAACATCTGAAGGCAAAACATCGACAAATTTGACTGAAATATTTTCGATGTGGCTGTATAAATATCTCTTGATGATTTTCAAAGATAAAATAAATGTGAAAGGGAAGAATGTGTTTTGAAACCATAAAAATGGATGTGTGAAGAGAGAGTGCCTTGATGCATCTGGCCCTTAAGATGGAAGGTGAAGGGACATGAGAACTGGAAACCACAAAGAGAGAAAAGCCCAACTCATTAAACAAATAAACAAGACAACAAAACATGTCTCAGAGAAGAGGCGGAGGCAGCAGAATCTAGAGTTGCCACAATATATTATCGAAAATATCCAGTTTTGAACAAAAAAAAATAATATGAAACATGGAACGAATCAATGAAGTGCAGTCCATATAAGGAAAAAACGCAGGCAACAAGAACTGCTTGTGAGAGAGCCCAGATATTATATTTAAACAAACAAAAAACTGTGCTAAACAAAGTAAAAGGGGGTTTTATGACAATGTCTCCATAAATAAAGAATGTAAATAAATATATAAAAGTTGTAAAAAAATAAGAGATCCAAATGGTGGTACTATAATTAAAAACTATAACTAAAAAATGAAAAAAATCACTAACGGGGCTCAACAGCAGATTCTAGCACTGCCAGCGACTGGGCCAATAAGTGTTTCCTTGAAAAGGATCCCAAGTAGCTCATCTCTGTGTCCACCTTCACCATGAGGATGGACGTGTACTAAGTACTTAACCAGAATGAACTGATGTAATCCTAACAGCAACCCTGTAAAGTGGGGCTGCCGCTTTTTATTTTCAAGTGAGGAAAATGAGGCCATGAAGATAAGTAATTTGCTCAAAGTTGTGCACCTTAGAGGTAGTAGGATCCAACTCATCCTCTGGCTATCTAACTTATTTTCCTATGTGTATCACCTATGCAGTGAGCAGTGAGAGATACAGAGAGGTAGAGATGGTTGAGATCCTGAAAAAACAAACAGACATCTAATTAGACAGATAAAAATAGCATTTATGAAAAACAAGAATGCAAAATACAGCATATTTAATAGAAAGCGAGCAGGGATTGGAAATCAAATGGCCCAAGTTTGAATCCACCACATTTTGTCTGGCTGTAAGGTTTTGAGCAAGTCACACTAACTTACTGAGTCTCAGTATTTTTTTTTGTTTTCAAATGGTTATAAGAATACCTTCCTGTCTGGCCTTCAATCAGGGACACTAGATCTGCACAACAGATGTAATGTTACACAGTGTTATGTTACATTACCTGCTGAGGGCTTCGGAGAAACCCAGTGTGGACTGCAAGAAGGGAAGTTAGGCTGAGCTTTGGAAAGTGATGGGGAAAAGTCGGAGGAGAACGCATGCCAGGACAGGCTGGTGAGAAGGATGTGATTGAAATGGGCCAATGATACTCTTAACAGAGGTCCTACACATCCCAGATTCTATCTCCTGAAATCACCTCACAGCCAAATACGGAGGTGCTATTATTACTCTCAGTTTTCAGATGAGAAGCCCAAGGCTCTGAGAGGCTATGAAATAGGCCTTCAGTTGATATACTCAGTGGTGGAACCAGGATTTGAACCCAAAGCTAAATGATTCCAAAGTCTCTTACCGTAATGTCACCATATCTGTTGCCTGTCTGTCCATCATATGTTCCTTAAGAAAAGCAAGACTGTTGAAGGAGAGAGTGAGTCCAGCTTTTAGCTAGTGATTCTCTCTTCTTCAAATGCTCAGTGGACCAGGAAGTTCATGAACTGCTGGATGCTGAAAGTCAAGCCAGGGCAACACCCATAAGAACATTCCTGCCTCCTTTCCCTCCTGCTCCACCCCAATGAGCTCTCTCCTCTTATTCAAGTGTTTGGAGTCAGCCTTATTCAGACAAGGCCGGCGCAGAAAGAACTCTTTCCTTTATCCATGTTTTCTTTTTCTCCAACTTCACTTGTCATCTGCTTCTCCACCTTCTGGGTTTGCCCTCCGGGTTTAGCACAAGATTTCCCGCCAGCCTCCGACGGCTTCCCTCGCCACCACAGCTGCTCTCCCAGACTGGCACAGGCTGATTCCGCCTGCACAATTTCTGACCTGGACTGACACGTGTGGGGAAGCAGCCAATTGCAAGGCCAAGTATGTCCAGAAGGGAGTTAAGACACAACTGGTGGCTCTAGATCCTCAGGCGCCTCGTTCTATCAGTGGTTCTCAACCTTCCTAATGCTGCGACCCTTTAATAAAGTTCCTCATGTGTGGTTACCCCCAACCATAAAATTATTTTCATTGCTACTTCATAACTGTAATTTTGCTACTGTTGTGAATCGTCATGTAAATATCTGATATGCAGGATGTATTTTCAGGGATTGTGACCCACGGGTTGAGAACCGCTGCAAGTGTAGTTAGGGCAGGAACAATGTTCAAATGTAAAATAATAGTAATGAGTACTAATATAACAAGCACAGCCACCATTGGTAATAATACTATTCTTATTATAATAGAAAGAGGAGTTACTACTTGTTGGCAACCTAGACCTTGGCTTCCTTGCCTGCCTTGTGTTTCTCTTCTAGGTCAGAACAGTGAGTAAATGGAAACAGGAAGAACATCAGCAGGTGACCTTCTTGTCAACATTGTAAGACCCCCTGTGGCGCAGGGGTCCCCATGTCAATGAAATTTTCCAAACAAAACCACATGACCATGAGTCAGATGTAGATGCAGGAGCTTTTAGCCTTATTGTCAGGTTAGCAAAGCTGATAGCTAATCGAAAGTGTATGACACAGCGATTACCTGGTAACTAGAAGCCACCTTGCCCTACCTTTGAGGCCCTAAATGTGGAGTGGAAATGTCATGTCGGTGTCCCATGTCTTGGGCACAGGGACAGTGTCTGGCGTCACAGCTGTGGTCCCACATCTGCAGATCCCTATGTGCTCTGTCAAGCAGGCTGCTATTCTGCCTGGCAGATGAGACCATCTCTGCCTGTCTCTCACCCACCGGGGAAGGCAGACTGGTCGGTGTGTGCTGCTCCCAAGGGCAGAAGTGCTAAAGCAGATGACTAAGCTAGCAGCTCTTGAGTTAAATATTGTACAAAATAAGGGAAGGGATTTCTGAAAATGGGGATGCAATTACAAACCTGCTGGTGACTAGACTCAAAGTCTGGTAGAGCCTTGTCCAGAAGGTGGGCTGCCTTGATGGTTTGAACAATAAGGAGCAACAACAAAGGGGTGGATGTGGACAGCAGTTCTAAAGATGGATTTGCACATGGAAGAAAGATCTCTAAAGAGTAAATGACTGTGGCTTTAGGTTGGTGCCCCCTCAAGGTCAAATCTAAGAATAACAGCCAGGCTTTTCCTTTGGACCACAATTTTCCATTCTCTCCCTATTGGCTAGACTTAAAACCTTTTCTTCAAGCTCTGAGTGGAAACCACTGATTAGGCAAGCTGCTGATGTCGGAGCAAAATGAGTCTGTTTATCATGTGCGAGCTTGCTAATTGCAAAGAAACGTGAGTGCCAGGGCACACAGTCCTTTGTCTGTGAAATGCCGCCTTCCCTATGATGGGGGAGGGTGTACGGGCAGGGAGAGCCCAGCCCCAAAGGGTGTGATCATGGGGCTCCTTTCTGAGCTTTCCTTTCCTCTTGCTCCGGCTTCCTCCTGAGATGACTCATCATGTATTGCACAGTTTCTTTCAGTTAAAACAAAGGCCACTATGAAAAAGGCCTTCAACTGAAAAGTGCCACACTGACTCACGGAGCAACCTTTACTGAGAAGGCCCTGAGCATTGTGCTCGGTGCTGAGAATAGAAAGAGGCCCAGTTCTCAATAAATTAGCAAAGACAACAGGTCCGGTGCTCACCTGGGCCAGATGTGCTCTAGTAAGCTAACAGGAGGGAAGGATCCATTCTGAGGAGGTGCCCGACGGGGCGGGCATACTTGTGTCTAGGAAACAGGGACCACCCAGGAAGGGCCTTGGTGAAGAGGTTTGGGGTCTGACCTGCAGACGAGGGCAGTTCAGATGGGATGAGCGGCCCAGACAATAGCAGAGGACACAGACGTGCCAACACTTTCCTGCAACGGCCAGTGAGCCAGTGCCGATCAGGGATTTATGGGCTATTACATCTGAAAGGGGATTTGCAAAACATCTAGTCCAGTGACTTGTTTTACAGTTGAGGGAACCCAAAGTAGGAGAGGCAAACCGACTTTTCAAAAGTCTTAGTTAAGGTCTGATCGGCTCTGTCCCTTGACACCAGCTCTCTGTGTATGTGTAGCCATCATTCTTTGGCTGTGATCACATGATCGAGGTACCTACATCTCACATCAGAGTGCTTGGCACTGGCTTTATCCTCCTGCCAGGTCTGCACACATCATTCTATTGGCTCTTCCACCTTAAACGTATCCACCAATCCACCAAGCAGATGTTCTCCTATCAAACATGTATGTAGAAACTCCCACGTCCAGCCCTCTCTACACCATTTGCTGATTTCTTTGGCTCTTTAGAGCTACCCATTTCTTTGTGTTGCCCGCCCTTAAAATGCCCGTATTCTTGGTTGATTTAAGATGTGAAAATCGCAGCCGCTATTCTTCAGTTGTTTCAACATGCCTAGAACCGTAGTATATGTTTTCAAGAAAACTATTTTTAGAGCCCCCGGCCCAGCACCATTAGTCTGCGTTCATTGAGATGAGAAGGGTGAGGATTCGTTTCTGACAAACCCTTGCCACTTGCAGAAGAAAGTTGCACCTGCCCTACTTTGGAATCTGGGGACCTTGGCTGCTGGCAGCCAGCAGCACCCCAGGGTGTATCCCCCCGCTTCTGCTCCCACAGGCCTGCGTCCACAGCCTCGTCCCTCCCTCAGCCCACCCACGGCTGCTGACGGGGTTGCCCGTCTCCAACCTGGTCTCCCTGCTCCGCAGACCCTCGGGAACACGGGCCAACTGCACACCCAGAGATGTTAGAGCAAATAACTGCGTCTGCGAGTTGTCAGGAGAACGGTCTGTGGGATGGAATGCACACATTGCCAGCGGGTGGGGACGCTAGAAAGCGGGCTCTCTTGACAGAGAGAGAAGTGTTGGAATTAATTCATAAACGTGTTGGGTGGAAATTAGCAGATGAAGATCTGCAAGGGGAGAAGAGATGGAGGGAGAGAGAGGAGGGAGGAGGCGGACAGATGGAGGGGGGAGGGAGACGGTGGGAAATAGAGCAGAAGACACAGCTCTTTCACAGTCTTGCTTATTCTCAGCGGCAGCCTGTGGTTTGACAGGGATTCCGTCTGGCCCTGTTCGTTCCTTCTCTGCTCTTCCTGGGACCTCTGCCATCGCATCGCCTGCTCCAGCCCTCACCCCACCTCCCACTTCACCATAACCTGTGCTTCTCACACACGTGGGGTGTCCAGTGTATTCATGAAGGGGCTTCCTCTATGCAAAATGCACTGAACTTCTGATATTCTCATGGTAAGGAGGGAAGGAATGGGGCCTTATGGGGAGCTCTTGCCTCCTGACACTGATGTTGTCCAGGTCACTCTCCCTGAACCTCAGTTTTCTCGCTATAAAGTTAGGATTCGTGGGCAAGCTAAGAGAGGGATGCGTAGAAGTCAGTTATCTCAGAATCTAGTATGCTGTATGCTTTCAGTAAGTTCTATTGTTATTGGCAGCAGTAGAAGTAGCGGAATCTAAATCTTTTCTCTGGTGTTCTACACCTAATGGCTCAACATTTCTGAAGGAAGGTCAAGAGGTCCAAACGGTGTGTTCAAGCTCAGTTTCAGAGCCATCAGACCCGTGTGCCTACTTGCACTGCTTAATTGATGGTTGGAGATTTGCCATGTAACAGTCTGTTGGATGATGTTCCATTTTGGGACCCAAAACAGACAGTCACCTGATATCATTTTGAAAGAACCATTGAGACCACTACGTGTGAGATGAGACATGGCTGGGTTCATTTCCCGTCTCTGACAAGGGTTTCTCCCAATTTCCTTTTGACCTCCCCAGATTCCAGGGGTCTCTTCCACATCTGTGCCTAAATACAATCTCATTGTATTTAGATTCTGATTTTTTTGCCCAAAGTAGAGCCAGACAAACTGAAGCCGTGTGCACACTTACGACTCTAACAAAAATATTTTGGCCTCGCTGAACTCCATTTCCCCCTCGTTCTCAAAGGCCTGCTCCCCCACCACTGCAAGGGAACAGCTTGCACTTCCCAAAAATCCATTTACACTAAAGGGCTAGCTCAGTGGTTCTCAACCTTCCTAATGCCGCGACCCTTTAATACAGTTCCTCATGTTGTGGCGGCCACCAATTTCATTGTTACAAATTGAACATAATACAAGCATAGTGATTAATCACAAAAACAATATATAATTATATACGTGTTTTCCAGTGGTCTTAGGCGACCCCTGTGAAAGGGTCCTTCAAGCCCCAAAGGGGTCGCGGCCCACAGGTTGAAAACTGCTGGCTAGCTCTTCCCAAGTGTTTTGCAATTTTAACTTTTCAAACCCTAATTGGGCTTTGTCTTTAGACATTGACTTGCCTAACATAAAACTATTAGGGGAGGGGTTAGAGGGGCTTTTCCCTCCCTTTCCTTTTCTATGAGGTTCCTGAAGGAATACTTGTTTGAATCATTTTAGGAGGGTTTTTGCAAAGGGAAGCTGAGATATGTGATCATTAATTGAGCGTGTGAACTTGGCCAGGCCAACTTACTCAGGAATTTGGTCAAACATTATTCTAGATGTTTCTGTGAAGTCATTATTCTAGATGTTTCTGTGAAGTGTTTTGTTTGTTTGTGTTTTTTTAAAGAAGAGATTAACATTTAAATTAGTAGACTGAGTAGAGCAGATGGCCTGCTATGTGGGTGGGCCTTTTCAATCAGTTGATGGCCTTAATAGACAATACTGACCTCCCCTGAACAGAGAATTATGGCAAAAGACAGCCCTCAGGTTTGAACTGCAGCATTAATTCTTCTCTGGGTCTCCAACCTACTGGCCTCCCTGCAAATTCTGATCTTGCCAGCCTCCACTATCCTTCAGCCAGTTCCTTAAAATCTTTCTCTCTCTCTCTCCATACACACACACACACACACACACACACACACACAGACAGACATTGGAACCTTGGTTTGCAAAATTAATTCCTTTCATAAGCCTGTTTGTGAAACAATTTATTTGAAAATGGAATCATTTTTTCCATTAGAAATAATTTAAATTGAATTAATCCATTCCAGACCCCCATTGATTCCCTGTTTAACTTTTCTTATGTACAGTACATGTCTAAACTCTATGGTTGTTCTCAAAACTTTTCTGTTCACTTTGCTATCGTTAACCTTCTTAGGACCCATGGTGACCTACTGTATGTATTTAATAATAATTCGCAACAACGAAAGCAAAACAATACAAACTTATGCACAGTACAATTCCCTGAGATATTAACATTGTGAGGTTGCGTGGTAAACTGACTCATTCATACTCGCACATTCTCTCCTTTGTCCCCTGAGAGATGTGTGACTGATCATATCAGCATGAAAGGGTTATTGGGACAAGAATCAAAATTTTGTTCGACAACTGAGACATTTCTCTGCGAACAACTTGGTCGAGAGCTGAACTGTTTGAGATGGGAGACATCAGAACTGAAGTTTGTATATATGTATGTGTGTATTATATAATTATATATCTGTAAATATATATATATGATATATACATAGAATATATCTCTCTATAAAATATATAGATGATATAGATATAGAATATATCTCTAGAGAGAGAGAGAGAGGAGAGGAGAGGAGAGGAGAGGAGAGGAGAGGAGAGGAGAGGAGAGGGGAGGAGAGGAGAGGAGAGGATGTAAAGTCCCATTGGTTCAATTTCTCTGGAGAACTCTGACTAATAGTACCAAATGCTTGGAGGCATCCTCCATCTCTCTGCTATGATGGTCCCTTTCATTTTCTTCTGCTTTCTCTTTCCCATATCCATTCCCTTTCTCATTCCCAAGGCTTCCTAATGCCTATAGGAAAGACAGTCAAGAGTAGGTCCTGTTTTCTTCCTTTCCAGTTCTCTGGACTGCATGTCTAGCCACCACACGCAGTTTAGTCTTGTGACCCAGTGAGGTGGTGGTTTTTGTTATTGTGCTTTTGTTTTTTGTTTTTCCATTTGAGCCTTTAATACTGAATCCATCCATCAAGGTGATCAGGAGCTAGAGCAGCTGGGAGGAGGGGAGAGAAATGTGGGATCACAGAGAAAAATTTTGGTGCTAAGTTAAAAGGTGGGAGGGGGCATTCGCGGTGATTAAGAGAGCTGTTCAGAGGCCTCTGTGTGGTGGTTGTGACACTGTTTTACAGGCTAGCAGGATTTTAGAGATTATCCAATCCAACGTACCCCGAAACATTTGAGCAAAAGACACAACAAATGTATTTTTTAAAAACTTCGACCAGAACACAAGTGCCGGCGAGAGTTGAGACTATGTACAAATAAATGGATACGCCTGGACTCTGTGGTGGACTGCTTTCTGAGAGGCGTACTCTTCCTGCTGGGTTCCCATGCACCCCGGTGAGGACGTCAGTCAGAAGCGATGTTCTGAGCAACGTGCTTATGTTTATTACTTAGAGCACTAATATCTGAGGCCCGTCTACATCACCTGTTGGTCATGTGGCACCGCCACCTGCTTTCCTCCCACAATGAATCTCTTGTATAAATAACAGTGTGGTCCAGCATCAGTCAGACATGGACACGGAGTTCTTAGTATACAAACTGGACCATTCCAATTCGTCCTCTTCACCCCCGGCTGAATTTGGATCAACAAAACCGTAACCAATGCCCACATGAGGACAAATATCTTCGATTATCTAATACTCGGTATGTGAATTTTGGACAGCTATAATATCTGTGAAATGGCAGAGTATGGGTAAGAGATACAGAAATATTTTTATTATTAATTAAATAAATAGGTATTGAAGCTATTATGGATGCTATTATGGCTGCTGGTCATACAGCCGTTAATTGAGAGGGAGACAGGGAAAGGTTTATTTAGCATTTTCTATGTTGAATTTCTAGAAATCAGTAGGAATGTTTCTTCTTATGCATTGGTTTCTTAATCTCATAGAAATGTCAAAAGGATGACACTGGATAGTATCCATGAGGTGTGTGCCCTAGTGTTGGTCCCACAGTAGTCTGATAATGAACATGAGGGTCACTGCTATTCTTTTTTAAATGTTGACTGATTGGTCCATCCCTGAGTGGGGATGCCCAGCCGGTGTTGCTCAGTGGTTGAGTATTGACCTATGGTACTAGTGATTTATTTTCCCTAGACTATTAACTCATTGTGGACAGGCAACAATTCATCCTACACATATTTGGTAATACAGTGGGGCCTTGACTTACGAGTGTCCCGACTAACGAGTTTTTCGAGATATGAGCCGTCTCTCGGCCGATTTTTTGCTTTGAGTTGCGAGCTAAAATTCGGGTTACGAGCCAGATTCAGATACCCCACTGCTAGTTGGCGCAGCGAACGTCACAGTGAACGCCACAACATCAGCCCAGCATCACGTGTCTCACTCGTTCACTGTTGATTTGACATACGAGTAATTTGAGTTACGAGCTCCGTCACAGAACGAATTAAACTCGTAAGTCAAGGCCCCACTGTAAACAGCCATGTATAAAATATTGTGATTAGAGGAGGCAGGTCTATGATTCCTCCAGAGAACTCTCATTTTCAGTGACCGGATATCAGTATGCAAGTCTTTCAGACTGCAGATGAAATGAAACAAAACACAGCACTAGCCTCCTCACACTCAGATCTTGTCCAGTTAGAGCCTGCACCTTCTCCTTTCTCATTATGTCCAAGCCACGCTGGAAATTCTGGGCCACACTCACTTTCTCCCTCCTCAGAGTCCATCATCTCTCAGCTCAGCTTACTGCCACCTAAGTGGCACTGCTGCCCGCCTGCCAGAGTTCCCGGTGTCGCCCACTGTGCCAGACCAAGAGCCCGATTGGCCCTCGTTCACTTACCTGAATCCCCTAGTGTTTGATGCTATTAACCATTTTTCTTAGGCTCCTCCCTGGTTTCTCTGAGGCTATTGGTCCCTGATCTTCCTTCTGGCCACTCCCCAGGACCCTCTGTGAGCTCCTCCACTCACCCCTAAATGTTGGTGTTGCCCAGAATTCACACTTAGCACTTAATTCCTTCTCACGCCACCCCTGCTGAGTGACTTCATTAGGACCCAGGCTTCAGCTCCCACTGACACAGAAATGATTCCCACACCTGTAAATCTGAACATTGTCTCTTTCTCAAAAACTAACCAAACCAATGTCAACAGAAATCGATACTTGGATTTTTCACTATCACCTTATGTTCAACATTTTTCATTTAGTCAAGTAATGTCCTCCGCTCAATATCAGTTATTCTTACTATTTCTCTGTGATTGGTAATATCATCTACTGAGTTGCCAACATCAGAAACCAAATAACGTGATTCTGTCTAGTCTTTAAAGTGAATTTAGGAGTCACAACCTTTGAGCAGCTTTTTAAGAACCCCAATCTACTGTAGATGGCCCAGCTCTGAGATATTTCATAACCTTGCACATTTTTATTTTAAATTTTGTCATATGGTACTACTGATCTATTTCCCCTGCTAGACTATTCACTCCTTGTGGGCAGGCGATATATCATATCCTTTGCATCCCCAGAACTAGAAAACTGTGAAGATGTTCAAAGAATCTTTCTTTACAAAAAGAAAAAAAGATGCCCTAACTGGTTTGGCTCAGTAAATAGAGTCCTGAAGGGTCCCAGGTTCGATTCTGGTCAAGGGCATGTACCTTGGTTGCAGGCATATCCCCGGTAGGGGTTATGCTGGAGGCAGCTGATTGATGTTTCTCTCTCATCGATGTTTCTAACTCTCTATCCCTCTCCCTTCCTCTCTGTAAAAAACCAATAAAAAATATTTTTTAAAAAAGAAAAAAGAATGATTGAAGTAGTTAACAAGATAAATGTACAATAGAAAAAAGCGTTTGGCAAATGAAATAAGATTTTAAGTAACCAACACAAAACACAAATCCCAGTTCCTCTCTGACACCGAGAGAGCAGGTTCATTTTAGCAGGCAGGGGAGAGGGTAGGGCCCAGGTAAAGCAGCATCTGAGCAGTTACTTATTGAGCATTTACTGTGTGCCAAGCTCTCTGCAATGGGTCTGACATCCAACTTGTTTAATTCTTCCAAGAGAGGAAAAGTATAGTGTTGCCCAACCAACCACTGAGGACATTTGGGCTCAGAAAAGTCTGGTGCATTTTCTGAAGTCCCTGCTCCTGAGTGGCAGGTCCAGATTTAGAGCCGGGTCACCTGACCCTGCCGGGCCCTCTCTCAGCCACACCCTGGCTATCTGGGTGGACTGGTCCATTTTCCACCTGTCAGGAGGGGCGGGTCTGTCATAACTGCCATCGAGCATTTAAAAAACACATTTTATGGCTTGTAGGTCTCAATATAATGTTTTTTGTTATTTGATTTGTAGAAGTATATGGAGTGTGACTGTGAAGTAATGAGGCTGGTTTTATTGTGTGGTTTGTGGAACTGGTTCCCTTGACAGGAGTCTCCTGCCTTGCTGGAAGGCGATGCCTGAACACAGTTGATGCCTTGTGATGTCACACCGCCGTGGAGCGTGGGGGCCAGCGAGGAAATGAGATGTAGTCCGCAGAGCCCCCAGTGGGATGGAGCTGGAGCCTCTGCCGTCTGCGTCACGGGCTAAGGGGGACAGGCCCGAGTTTCTCTGTACCAGGCTCCAGTCCGCAGGACAGGAATCGGGGTGCGCAAAGCAAACACCTGCTCTCGGGGACCTTGCAGTTCTAATGGGAGAGAGGCAGTCACACGCATGCACACACACTTCGAAGAGTCCGATGAGGGCCTGAAATCATATCCAGTGAATTCTATAGCTACCAGTAGATCCCTCTATGAGTATTGGGAAATACCTCATACAGATCTTATTTTAATGCAAATCTTATGTGCCTTATTCTTGTTGGTGTTTTTATTTTTAGTTTTGTGTGTGTGTGTGTTTTGTCCACTGGATTATTTTTTTCACTTTTTATTTTAATATACATTATTTTGTTGTTAATAGTATTACAGATATGTCCCATTTACACCCTGCTCCTTACTCCCCCCTTCTCCCAGCCCCTCACTGGGTTATTTTTATTGCTTTGTTTGGTGTGGTAAATTTCAGTTATTTCAGCAGAGAGAAAGGGGAAGAAACCAACAGTGAGCACTGCCATTCTGTCAGGCACTGCGAGAGGAGTTTCCGTATGTATCGTCCGTCCACATGTATCGTCCACTTTAATTCTCACAGCAACCCTGTGCAGAAGCTCTTATTAACCCTGTTTACCGATGGGAAGATACAAACTCAGAGAGGATCAGTGATGTGTCCAAGCTGGCAGATCTCATAAGGCAGAGCTGGGACCTGAAGCATGAATTTTAATTCACGCCCAACATCACTTCTTTCCACTAGCCCACGGAGTAGAGTCCTGTGTTAGGAAGGATGCGATGTGGTCGGGGACAGAAAGAGGAACAGGTCAAGACTAAACTGCCTCAAAGTCTGGCCTCATGCCAGCAGCGGACTAGGAAAACGGTTTACTAAATATTTGCCTCAGTTTGCAAGAGTGCAGAAAGACAACAGCGAGACGTGATGGCCCTCATTCTTACCTAGCGCTGATCATGTGAGCAGCTATTCTATTGGGATGGCCTGGGGTTTTAAAGAGGACACTACTTGTGTCTCATCCCAAGTATTGTGTCCGGGCATGTGCTGCCATTCTTGGAAAGTTCTTGAGCCTAAAGACTGAGCCAAGTCGAGCCTTGCTTCTCTCTTCACTAGCAAACCTTTAGTTTACTACATCCCCCCGTCCTGAGGGCCCCGCAGAGAGGATTCGCAGGCTAAGCCACAGTGCTCCCTGAGCCACTTCACCCGCTGGGTGCCGACTGAGGGAGGGAGGGAGGCTTCTGTCATCTACATATGCATCACACAGGATTTTCACTTTATGATTCTGCCTCATGCACATGCCGAACAGCTGGGTACAGCCTTCTCTCAGATAAACACAAGCTGTAAGTTTTCCTTGTTTATGAATAACACACAGTTTGAAATTGCTTTTACAAGTGGATACAAATTTCATTAGATAAATGCAGATCCTTCTGTTGGATCCAGAATTCTCGGTCGCCACCCTCGTCTGGGCAGCCCCTCCAGGGTACAATGAAACCTCATTAGTAACCACTTTTGAGTCTTGGGTGGTTTCTAATTCTGAAGTTGGGTCACCTCTAGATTCAGAGAAAGGCCCGCCCTGTTTCTCGTAACACACACACACACACACACACACACACACACACACACACACACACACACACCCCTTTCAGACAGCCTGCGAATTCGCTCTTGCAACCCCTGCCTCTATAAGCATACCCCTTCTGGAGTCATCCCTATCACAGGAAATTCTGCCACCCAGTTACCAATTCAACTTAGGAATCATCCTCAATTCCTTCCTTTTCCTCAACCCCCACATCCAAACTCTCAGGAAGTCCTAAACATGATGGTATTTTCAAACCACACACCTCACCTCTCCACTTTTCTCCATCACCATTGCTACCATCATTTATTCCCTCTTCTACTTCCTGCTTCCAGTCTGTACACCCATGATACATTCTTTATACAACAACGAAAATGAAATTTCAAAACTGTACCAGTTAGATTCTGTCACCTCTCTGCTTGAAGTTTTCCAACGTGATTGCACTGGATGCAACTCTGCATTTTGTATTACAAATCGCTCTAAATAACAAGATGTCTATGGGTTTGAATCAAAGCTCTAGTTTAAACATAGAGCAACGACATCGTTTTACTGATATTATTGTACATGTCACCATTTGTTATCGAAAGAAAGTGGGAGTTATGCCATATAATCATAATTTATGATTACTAAAAACATCCACTGTGTTAAGTGTGTACCTCATGAATTGTCACCTGCGATTAACCATGTTTTTTTATTTTTTTATTTTCTGCATTTTGTGATGCTTGGTTGGGCAGATTTTGGAGAAACTGCCACGCTCAGATAGCAAACAACTTGCCTTCAGCACCTCTTTCATATTCAAACCAACCAATATCCCCACGTCTTTTATCCAGCTGTCACACACCACACCAATATGTCCCCTGCCTTAACTCCCCCAGGGCCAGGTACTGGACACCTAGAGACCATTCCTACAGCCCCAAGCAAGCCACAGTTATTCCAGCAGTCCAGTTGATAAGCTTGATCCAGCTTATCAACCTTCTCCCCCAGCTCCTTCCTGTGGAAAGCACAGTAAGGCTCTGAGCCTCGCTTCCCCTGTCCTTCTGTGTCCACACTCACCTGGTGCTTCCCCACATGGCTCTTCATGGCATGAAGTGCTCCCGCCCCTTGGGAGGGCAAAGTCACAAACTATTTTGCCAAGACATTGTCTCAGGGTCTGTCATCTTACCGGACCTTAAAAATGCAATCTTCCCTGTTTGGGATCGGCGTCCGGGAGGCGGTGGGAAGACATGAGAGCCACCTACATGGGCAGTGGGTGTGGGGTTCAGTCCTCGACGGGTCTCCCAACCATGGCCACGAGGTCACCCTCACGGGGTCCCTGGGGCAGCCCCTCCCGGGAATGGTTTGCTGTGCAGCCTCACCTTCCAGGTCCTGCCTCTGGAGCCCTGGGCACAGCCCGGCAGGACTCAGTGATTGTGGAAACAGTGCAATAAAATGTGAAATGTGGGCCCTGCAAAAAAAAAAAAAAAAAAAAAATGCAATCTTGGGAACATGTCAAGATACCCTCCAACCCTGTGAGATAGGGGAGATGGGCATTCTAATGTACCCCCCACACAGCTGAAGGGTTGAGGAGTCGGTCAGAAGAGACGATCCAACCTCAGAGCCAGATTCTTAGGACTTGAATTAGTCCTTATCTGATTTGTCTTCACGAATGTTGTCATATGTCCAAGAGGGGTTTAACGGGGGCCTCCCTATTGTGGTACTCAGCTAAGCATTTCATAAAAAACTCCTGACATAAACTACTTTGTTCATTGAGAACCTCACCCCTTTGTCTCTTTTCCATTCCAATTTGTTTGGCTTTCCAGTCTACAAATGAATGCACTGGTCCCTTACAATGCCTTCAAAAGGCACACAATCTCCCCCCACAAAACTGTAGAATACATAGATGAACATAAACACGAGACCTCTGCAGTTATTTCTCTAATTTACTAGCCCTTGAGTTCAGCCCATGTGTTCACTCGAAAATGTTGAATTAGGAAACCAACTTACCAGAGAGGGGAGATATAGACTTCCAGATATCTCTAGTTGGGAGGAGCCGGCCCTGAAAACAAAAAAGGATCGGTGGTTCATCCTTTCCTCAAGAGCAGGGATTATTACATATCATTAGGTCTAGTCCAGTGATGGCGAACCTTTTGAGTTCAGCGTGTCAGCATTTTGAAAAACCCTAACTTAACCCTGGTGCTGTGTCACATATAGAATTTTTTTGATATTTGCAACCATAGTAAACCAAGACATATTTTTGATATTTATTTTTTATATTTAAATGCCATTTAACAAAGAAAAATCAACCAAAAAAATGAGTTCGCGTGTCACCCCTGACACGCGTGTCAGAGGTTCGCCATCACTGGTCTAGTCAATGCCTCCTATACCGGGTCTCTGCCTCTCATCTTTTCCTGCCCGGCTCTTCTCGCCCCACCTGGAATCTCGTGTTCTGTCTGTCTTTGGTCTCTTCCCCAATAAATCTTTCCATCTCAAACAATCCTTTATGAGCTGACTTGGTATTTAGCAGCTGCCCCGTTTGCCTCTCCTGAGAAACACTAGAGCCGACAGGTGCATGAGTAGAGAATGTCCAAGGAGACCCCTGTGAGCGAGTGGCAGGAGCCCTGTGACTTGGATGGCAGCCAGACCCCACCCCCCTGCTATCACGCCCCGCCCCCAATGGTCAGGATGCAGACTCTGTAATGGCAGAAAACCTTAAGCACAGCCTTGCGTTCCCAGCTTTACACAGGTTAAAGCAGCAGTCACCAACCTTTCGGACCTCACGGGCCACTGGGTAAAAGCACCAAAAAAGCCTTTCCAGCCTGGTGATAATGGACAAATGCATCTCAGAATTTAGAGGATTCGATGCAATGTGTGTACAGAAAACTCAGGGCCACTCAACTCTTAAGGAAAGATGGGTGTCATTAAAATCCCAAATAAGCGGTTCGGCTGCCGTCTGAGAGCCAGCCTCCCCTCTCGGCCTCATGACTCCTATCAGGAGCTGTGGCTGCGTGCCCTGCCCCATCGCCTGTATTAGTATCTGCTTTCTGGAAAGACCTGAGATGTTTTGATGTTTTCCCTATAATAAACATATAAAACGTATATGGCACGGCTAGTGGCAAGTATTCTTCTGGAGGTACGACCCTCTAATTAAAAACTGGAGACCTACAGCTGTATGTGGGCTACCATTTTACAAGGGGTGATGGGCAGCATTTATTTGTCATGGAGTCATCCAAGTGAAGTCATAAATGATAAAAGTTTAAACGGATGTTTCATTTACACTTCATCGTAACAATTATTCAGTGCCTCGTCTAATTTAACAAAGGGATTTGAGAAGGCATACAGCAACGCAAATGCATCATTGCCATTAAATTATGATGAAGCCACTAAGTGATGATACAACCACGGGATTACCATATGAAATAAGAGGTGGCTTCTGATAGAAGGAGCAGCAAAAAAACCTCCTGGCAGGCCCAAGGGAAGCCTGGGTCTCCTGCGTAAAAAGGGAAAGAAATTAATCTGAGCCCCAAACAAAGTAATAGTCTGGCCTCTGAGAATGCTGTTGCCAGGCCCCCTCCCAAAGCCATCACGTACCATATCCTGTTATGGTCGTGATGCCATAGAAAGTCGGAAATCAGCCTAATACTTTTTGGGACCCGTCTTTCCCCCAGCTCTTGCTCTTTTCTTATAAGATACTCAAATAATAAGCATGGAATAGGATGAGGATTATTTGTATTGTGTGGTAAGGAGATTCAGATTTATCAGTTTGGGAGACAGAGCAAGTCAAGGGCCATGGGCACTTCCATAGCGAGCCATCAAGGCAGAAAGAGTCTCCCAGCTCCTGGTACAGGCCCAGGGGGCTCTGCTGTGATCTTTGGCTCAACCAGGCAGAGAAGGGTCCCACCCAGCACTGGACTTGCACACGGACCTGTGCAGCCACCTGTCCTGGGAAACTTAGCTCTTCTCCTTGGAGTTTGGTAACTTCTGCTAAGGCATCCAGGGAGGGAAGGTGCTAGCATTCATTCCCAGTTTGCAGCTTCCCCATCTTCCTCTCTGCTCCCCCTCCTCTCCCCTCCCCAGCAGCCCTGCTCCACCTGCCTGCCAGCAGCTGAGCCGCCTGGAGTGCGCCCCTTTCTCTCCCTGGCTCTAGGGGTCCGGGATGTTGAGCCCCGCCAAGTGAACTCCTCATCCCTGTGGGGTTCCCTGCCAGTGTGGATGTGATGCCGCGGGGGTTAAGGTGGACGCCTGCTCCCAGCCCCGCGCCCCCACCCAGCACCCGCCAGCCAGCAGCGCGGACACCTGAGAAAGTGGTGGTCAGTGATGGAGCTGCTGCCATGACAACCTGGTGGTAGGGCCCTGGGCTTCGGGGCTGCTCCCGGGAGGAAGGCGGTGTGGAGGCTGGGGGTGGTTCCTGAACGTGGCATCTCGCGCCGTCCCCTGGAGGAGGCGGGGGCGCCGCCCCGCCCAGCTCCCCTGCGCCCCGAGTCTGCGCCCGGCGTGCTCATCCGGCTGGCAGCGCGGCCCCTGGCCGCCAGTTCGCGCCGGGCTGTGGGGAGAAAGTCCAGGGTCCAGGGCTAGGAGGATCCCGCCGGAGCCCGCCTCCTGCCCCCGCGTGGAACTTTGTCCCGCCTGTGGGTTCCAGATCGGAGACTTGGGCTGCTGATCAATACGGCTCCCCACATGTGTGATCTAATCAAGCATTTTCTCCTCTCTCCAAGGCAGCAGCGTTTTATGGCATCTCCTCTCTGCCAGGCTCGCCCGGCTTCTCTGGGTTATAAACTTTTGATGCCAGACCTCTGCAGAACCTGCCCAACCGCATTGTAAAGTAGCATCTCGGAGAGAGAGGCAGAGGCAGAGCCATCCGTGACCTTCATCCCGCACCTTCCTTCCTGCTCTCCCTTCCAGGCTGTCTCCCGCCTCCCCGGGGAGCGTCAAGAAAGCGCTTTTTAGATGCAGGAGGGGCATCTGGTTCTGCCAGGTTGGAGAGCTGAGGCAGAAGAACCACTAGACTCCGGAGAGCCTGGACTCGCTTCTCCTGCTCCCTCCCGGCGCCCGGCTTGCTCATCCCTGCCTCTCCCCACGCCGCTGCCTGAGCCCCGCTGGCGTGTGGGGCGGGGCACCAGGACCCTGCTGCGGCCGGCCTTCGGGGAAGTTGTGGCTGTCGAGGATGGGGGTCTGTGGGTACCTGTTCCTGCCCTGGAAGTGCCTCGTGGTCGTGTCTCTCAGGCTGCTGTTCCTTGTACCCACAGGAGTGCCCGTGCGCAGCGGAGATGCCACCTTCCCCAAAGCTATGGACAACGTGACGGTCCGGCAGGGCGAGAGCGCCACCCTCAGGTAGGGAGCTGCACTTCGGCGGGGTCTGAGCCTCTGGGCTGTGATTATATGAAGGGGGAGCCAGGGAGAGGAAAGCTTGGGAGGAGCAGGCAAGAGGACCTCTGGAGGCTCAAGAGGCGCCCTCTTGCACACTGCGTCACCTGACACTCCTCCTGGACAGGTGTGTCGTTTGCTCTAGCTTCTCTGGTCCAGGATCTTAGACGTGAACACAGAGGTCCTTGCTTGGAACTCCATTGTGGCTAGGAGTCTGTGACATGGCTAGATTCGCTTTTGCCTTGGTGCCAAGGTGAGGATGGAGAGCCCTGCGATGGCCACCCTGGGGGGTAGTCTAGAAGGCTGCTGGCTGTCTCACCTGCCAGCAGGTGTGTAATGAGGCAGGACATGATCAGGATGGGCTGATGGCCCCTCTCAGTGAGACACCTAAAATCTCAGGCTCTGGAACTGCTCGTGCTGGGCCATGGCCCCTTGGGAGGCCGCTCAAGACTCAGCCATCCATGTCAGCCTGTGTGGTGCCCCAATTATAAATGAGGAGGGCAGTTTTATCTTTGCCGGCTCAGGACCAGGAGAGGAAACATGGTAGCTTTTATGCAAGGACATCACTCCTGCGCAAACGCACAATCGGAACGCTTTTTGTTTTACCTTAATGAGTTACAGAGAATCACTTGCATGCCCCAGGCAGAGGGATGGAGATGCTCGGAATATGAACCTTTGGGGACTGGACCTGCTGCGGCAGAGACTTTAATAAAAACGCAGCCACAACTTTCCACCAGCTCAGCAGATATCTTTTATCCCTTTAATGAGGCAGCCCTGGTCCTAGGAGACAGATTCAGGGACGTCCCAGCTTAACTCGGGCTCGCAGTGTACACAGGGTGAATGTGTTTGCCCTGCCTAGGACTTTGATGGTTCGAGTGAGAAATAAAACATCCTGTCCCAGACTCTGCAGCCAAAAGGCCTGGCTTCTCCGAGGAACGGAGGAGGGTGGGGCGTCCTTTCTGTTCTTCCCTTGGCTCCCCTGGTTGAACTCTCGCTACATCTGGACAAGCCTCTCCCAGGGGAAGGAACGAAAGGCCTTTTGGAGTGACAGCTATTTTTTCCCCCCTAAGCCCAAGGGCCAAGGTTGGATTCTTTGGGTGGTTCTCAGCTACATTTTCTTCTGAGTTAGAGAATAGGTCCAGGAACCCTCCCTGCTGGAGTTCAGGGGCCTCAGGTTGAGAGAGAAAAGAAAAGGCTGGAGCCAGACCTCCTGGTCCCTGGGCATCCTTCAGTCTGTCTCAGAGTAGAGTGCCATCTGCCTACTTCACTGCCCCCCCAAAAAGTGTTGGGAGTCCGCTCCCTGCGAGATGGCTTTCGGGGTGCTCATTTGCAGTTGGCTCAAAGGTATGAGTAGTTCCTGGGCTCAGAGCAGCACCAGTGTACGCACCTTCACCAAGGGAATGCTGGTAACTGTTACCAGGTGCAGAGGGATATAGACGCTGCCACGCATCTCTTCTTATCTTCTCATCTACTACTGGGAGCAAAGAGGGCCAGCATTCCCCCGGCCTCAGTGCTGACTTCCAAAATCCCCTGCCCTCTTGCTTCCCCTAAAAGTTACACTTGAACTTTCTGCTGGCCAGGATGCAATAAGACTTCTCCACCAGCAGAGGGCCAGCTTCCATCTATCTTTATTTATTTTATTTTATTTTATTAGCTACTGGCCTGTTTTCATGATCTTCAATTCTGATGTTTAGCAGCTGGGCTTGGTAATGGGAATGGGAGTGAAAAAAAAGGAAGAGCTGAATAGTTGTTTTTGTGTGGTTTTTTTAGAAGGAAAAAAAAACACACACAAAAAAACCTTCCATGCTCAAGTATAACTGCTGTTACCTGGTTGCATGCTTTGTTTTTTAAAAAGTGAGCACATGTCTTCTGTTGGTTTTGCTTCTCCTCTCTGTATAATTTGCCCTGAGGTGCAGAAATCCAGGACATTGTCCACATTTTAATCTCTTTCTATCCATTTACTTTTCCTTTTTACCTTGGGTTCTTTTCTGTTATTGCCTTCTTCCTTCATTTTTATGAGATGGCTCTATTTTAAAAGTTTGCTTTTTTCCCCCAAAAAGGCAAAATAATAATGAATCATAATTTACTTTCTTCTTTTTTGCCTTCATCACTTTATTTTTTATCATTCCCTGATATCTTAAGTTTTGATTTCACTACTAGCACAATGCTTCTTAAAGCAACATAAATATCTCCTGCAGATTTCTGGGGGTCTCCACCTCTCTCCTTTTGTTCTCTCTGCTCTGCTGGTTTGCTGGTGAGTAGCTGTGTTTCCATCTCGAAGAAGCACTTATTTGTCAGAACTCAGAGGGAAAGGCCCTGCTCCCAGTCTCTGGAAGTCCATGGCTTCAACCCCAGATAAAGGCCATGTTTTATTCGGTATCAGGCAGTGCTTTTAAAGCAACGACATTCTTGAGTATGGCCACTCTCTAGTCTCCTTACAGATATTCCACGGGGAGGCACGTGTTTGGGAATTTAGTGTTCCCAATACATTAGAAGCTCAGAATGTATTGAAAACACATTGAATGATTCCCACCCAGTCAGCCACAGCAAGTCTTTTCAAATGTGGCTGCGGTGGATCAAAGTATCCGAACCTGTGTGTCCGTCTTGAACAGTCACATTGGAGGCCAAAGACAGAGTAGGAAAAGCAAAGTGATGGAGAGTGCTGGGTCCTTCATTGGATTTCCCTGTGAGAAATTGCCTGGCTTAGAGAAGGATGATTTTCTTCCTTGGAGATATCGGTTTTCATGCAATAGGTCTTTGCTTGCATTGAAGGATGTTAGAATGTGTTGTGTCCAAGACGACACCGAAGTTTTGCACGTGGGTGGAACTCATTTGCTATAAGTGAGGCAATATTTTCTTTCCATAATTACTTCAAAGGGCTACTTGGGAAGTAAAAATAATTATTTGAATATTGAGTTAGCTTGCCTCCTTGGAAGAGAAAGGGTATGGAAATGGTGGTATTCACTATGTCTGAGTTATGGCTCCTATGAATCCGATTTGAATTCATTATTACAAATGGGCCCTTTCGGCCGGAATCATTTCATTGCAATTATCTGCTGTTGGGTTGAAATGGTCTGTGCCTTCCCATGAGATTGGCTATGACGAGTCCATGGAGTCCTGTGTCTGAATCAGCGCCACGTTGAAAAGGAGCCCGGATGCTCAGGGTGGCCCGCCAGTGTCTACCTCAGTTGCACAGATGATGGTCAGATGTGCCTTCCTCGTGGGCCTTGGTCTCCTCTCATTGGCTTTCGTTCCTCCCTGGGATCACATCATGAACATTTTGAGGGGTGTGAGGTCGGACAGAGATAGCAGTTGTTGTCCCAATAAATGGAACATACTGTTGTTGTTTTAATTTTTCATATGGCGGGATAATCAGTTTTGCTGATCCAGCTTTGCTGATCTGGGATTATGCTTTCATATCTCTAGAATGCCCCCGAATTTTCATTAGGAGCCGGAGCTAATCCCTTCAGAACCAAGTATCTGAGGGTTGCCTACCACCGGGGACTAATCTGACCAGCAGGATCTTGCTGTCGAGCTTTCTGTGCTCTGCCTGCGTTGTTTCTCTGTATGTCGCACTCCCCAGCAGCAGCTTCTGTTTTGGGAGAAATTCGAAAATTCAGACTAGACAACAGGTTAGTCAAAAGCAGAACGGGACTTTGCATTTCAGTGTTTAAGTTGCCGAAGTCCAGTGAGGACTCGGGGAAGTGCAAAGGCCTTGATCTTGGCGCCGCTGGCCTGGCTGCATATGTCGCTGCTGGGCTCCCTGCCAATGGAATGAAAGCTCTGGAGTGGGCACCGGTGCGGGCATCTAACAACTCCTTCCTGTGTGTTTCATGTGGAGCCAGAGTCGAGACCCACTGCCGTAAAGCCCTTTCCTGCCCCAGAGCACCTGAGCAAGGTGGTCTCCAGGGGACCTCCCCCACATACGTGTCTCCTCCGTGCCAGTATGTACCTACCATTCACGGGCTGCCTTGGCATTCTAGGAGGGGCACTGGGCCCGGGGCCTGAACACCTGGGTTCGATTCTTATTCTACCACTAAATAACCGCATGGTTTTGAGTGCTTCGGTTCAATTGCAAACATGTGGGAGCAATATCTTCCCAGACTGTGACATCAGGTGAGATGAAGTATATGGCAGTTTTCTGTGAGCGATAAGGCATGATATAGGTGCAAGATGTCACCGTGCTCCATGGCACTCCTCAGTCACGACCTGTGGCATTTCATCTGCTCTGCCTCTTGCTCCTTCTAACGCCCCTACTTCCTCCGACCCCCACGCACATACACATACGCACCTGTCTCTTCCCCATTTCACTCAGCATCCTGCTTCCTGCCCGTGGTCAAGAATTACCCCCACCTGAATTCCAGTAACTCTTGCTGCAGATCTCACTTCCAACAGACGCACCCTGTGGACCTGCCACTCATGTGTGGCTATGGTAGACGGTGAGCTCCTGGCCTTAGGAGCCATGTCTTATGTGCTGAGTACAGACACCGTGGTGGCTACTAAGGATTAAGATAATCGGTGGAATGTTTTCGTCCATCTTAACCCGACTGAGTCTCTTCTAATGTATGGCTGCCTCTGCAGCAATGAAGTGCTCATATCTGAAGGGTTTCATGCTCTTCAAAATACGATGCTGGGACATTCAAGCACAGTGGTTGGTTCGAGATCTTGGAGGCCTGAGGGGTTTTTGGATTCTGCTTAAATCATTTGTCAGAGGGGGCAGTTGACTCCCCCACTGGTTGCAATCAGCCCAGGAACCATGCAAAAGTCTTCGCTATCCCCCAGGGCAAGGCACGAAATAGGGCAGCACAGTTGAGAGGAACCCTGTTGGCAACAATAGAGTCAGATATTTGCAAGTGAGGCTGTCAAATATTGGGAGGATTGCCTTGCTCCAGATTCGAGAAGATACACAAGGCAAGGAGGCAGCAGGGCAGACAGGCTGCCCAGCATTGCCGCCTGGTGTGTCAGGGTTGGGCATGGCTGAGGACCCAGGGGGCCTGGAAGACTCTCTCAGGTGACTGATGGCTAGAGATGCATCTGCTCCCCCAATGCATTTGACCATGCCACACACCCTGGCCCAAGCAGGGGATGGGAGGTGAAGTTTTAAAGCATCTGAGATACGTGCTTCCTGGCTTTCTAATTGCTCTGGGAAACTCAGCAGCTCTTATCTAAGCCTTTTTGTTCATTTTGGGGCCTTTCACTAAATTTGGCCCTTGGGTTCAGTTTAGTTGTCGTTCTCATTTCCTTTCCTTTCAGCATCTAAAAAGGGATTGTGCCCTTGGCCCACTTCCTGCGCTCCCCGTGTGATTGGCTCAGAGGGAGTCAGAGAGGGGAGCAGCCCTGGCCAGCGTGGGGTCCAGGTCTGGTGGGGTCCAGGCTGAGGTGCAGAGAGGAGGAGCCAAATCCATCTTATTTGATCTTCCCAAGGGAGGGCTTTTAAAAATTCCTTATTAACAGGAAGCAGTGTTCACAGTCATGCGATAAGAGGAATTATGGTCTGAGACATTTTTAGGGCTGGCAGAAATGGCACTGCCTTTTAGTTAGGAATTATGTGCTAACCTCTTTTGATTAAAAAAGAAAATCTAGACAAGACAGCAGTGCAGGATTTGAGGCTGGTTCATTTGTTGAGACTTTCCCTGCAGGATCTGCTTGTGCTGGGGTGGGGCTTGGTTGAATGAGAGAGAGTTTGCAGGGAGTGGTGTTGGGAGGGGAGTGGGCATTCTCTGTCCCCTTCCACCTCCCAGGCAAGGACACCTTCCTGGAGCTGCTGGTACCCTGGTGTGTCTTTTGTTAACAAGTGAAAATGGAAGCTGTGATGCCTCTGCAGCCCAGCACCAGACCCCCCTAGATCTGCATGCATTTCCTGAATAGAGAAGGTTAGAGGAGGGAAGGGGTGGAGCCAATGTCACCCTCCCTACAGCATCTCAGCACAGACCCTTTCACAAAATGTGCCATGGTGGGGACCTTTGAAAGCAAACCAAGTCTATTATGTATGGTTTCCCATGTGTCAGATGACAGACTGATTACTTACTGTTTCAAGTGATTTTCAGAATATTATGACCCCAAATAACAGCCCAGGAGATTGAGGTTTAGGAGGGTTAAATCACCCGCCTCTGGTCACAGGTTTGTTATGTGTCATAGTCTGGGTTCACTCTTGGAAGACCTTGTCCCTTCTTTTCTGTTTCATGGTCCCCTCCCAGGTGTGGAGAACAGAGAGAGCTTCCATGTGCTACAGCAGAAAAGTCCAAACCCTCCCTCCCACCCCCACCCCTGCTTCCCAGGACGTATATTTGACCAAAGGTCAGGAAATCCACAGATTGGTTGAGGGCTTAGCTGTGTACTGTCCCATCTTAGGCAATCTCCTTTGTTTCCTGGTGCTCATTCTCCTCACCTACTCAGGAGTAGAGGCTGCTCCTCTTCTGGGCCGGGAAGCATGCATTCTGCTAGCAGTGCCCAGAGTGACAGCTGCTGGGGGTCCCATGTGCTCCAACATAATCCTCAGTGCTCTTAGCTTTGAACCTGTCGGAAAGGCTGTCCTCTCCCATCACTTGACCTCCCACAGCACACACAGCGCCTCCAAGGGCCACGCAAACCATGACCGAGCAAGCAAGCAATTTGTTGACAAGAACACCAATGAATGCCGCAGTATTTCCAAGAGAACTGCAAGAAAATGAGTGATCACTAGGGCCATATGGAATGAAGAGAGAAGTACTTTGTTTAATTCTAAAATACTATATGTCATTGTATAACCTGCTCTCCTCATCCTTATATTCAGATTTTAATTTAAACCACTGAGGCTGTGAAAACAGAACCAAAGACCTTCTGCTCACCTTACTATTGAGTCATGCCTTAGGAAACCATGTGACCCCTTTTGGTCTCCTCTTCCCTGAAGATGGTACATTTTGCTTTAATCAAAGAGATGCTGAAGAACTTGACCTGGCTTCCCATAAAAGTGCTGATCAATTAGATGTTTAAAAATTAGTTTTGAATATTAAACATTTTCAGTGAATCTGAAGATTTATGGTATCTAGATTAACTAAGTTTCCATTGCATAGTAAGAACAAAGAATCTTTTAAGTGGTTGTTAAGTTTTCTGGCTAGCTTACAGAAGATAATTTAACTCATAATTACCCAAGATGCTATACACTAGCAATGAAGAATAATAGAAAACAGCATTGTTGTAGAAGAAGTAATTACGCAAAAGAGAGAAAAAATGAATATGATAATTTTCTATTTAGCGTGAATGCTGAAGAAAAGTAGGCATAATTAGAGGAAGGTGATATGGAAACATTTTCTCATATATTTCTGAACATTTTAAAAGTTCTAGAATTCGTATTGTTTTTGTTGTGCCAAATTTAATTTTATGATGCGTAGCTCTCATTTCACTTGATTCAAGTACATTTTCCACTTCTCAGATGATTGGGGATACTTTCCTAAATATTAATGAAGAAAGAAAGGTAGATAAAGGGAATGAAAGACAAAAATGGAAAGATCTGTAGGAGAGAAATTTTCCCAACATGTCAGCTAAGAGTTGAAGGAAGGCAAAGGGACGAAAGAGATGGGGAAAGCTTGTATGTATGAGAAAAAAAAATAGACTAAAATGGAATTGCTAAATAGTCAGAGGAAGGAAATAAAGAAGGAAGAAGGTGGTGGACAAGAATTACCTTGCTGAGTGGTGTGTGAATGTCTTCATCCCCGACTATCCAGGTTTCAGGATCCCCCATGCACAGGTGCCCAGTGCCCATCTTAAGTCAAAGCAAAGAGCGATTTAAGGCGCAGGGTCTCACTTGCTGCTGGAATCTGGCCCTTTCTGACCCTTGGCTCCCACCTGTCCCGCAACTAGAAACCCCCTCCCTGTCACTGAGTGCTAGTACCATCCTTCATGCTCTCTGGTGGATCTACCACAGGCCCGGGGTGACTGGGAGTACTGCTTTGTCCTGACAAGACCTTTTCTCCGAGAGACCTCATCCACTCTTGATTCCACTCTTCCCAGCCTACTGGTTCATTGACTTCCCAGTGCTTACTGTTTGCCTGCTCACCTGGAGGTCCTTTCTGGAGACCACCTCTCCTGAGGTCTAGACAAGGCACCCTTGCTCCTCTGCAATGAAACTGTTTACTCTCAGTCATTCTCAGATACATGACTTGCCATGTCACATATTTGTCCACCTTGACTGTTTTGTTGTTTTTTTTTTTTTTTTTTTACAATTGATGTCATCCCTTACAAAAGGCCTCTGCTTGCTGTTTGGAACTCCCCATGATGGATAAAAGGAGGAGACAGCCTCTGTTGCCCAGGGAATTGGTTTAGTCAGGTATTTTATTGGAGTGGCCATGCTCACATTGAGACACTTGACTAAAAGGTGCCATAGGGCAAGAGGAAATAATAGTGTTTAACTTTCTATTGTTCTGTGCTTTCCATGCCATCTCTGCAACTTTTCCTCTTCCCATTGTTGTTTCCATTTCCTGCCTGTCTTTTGCTAACTATGGCAATGTCCTCTCTTCATGTGTGTGTCGCCAGTGTCCAATACAGTACCTAACATGCAGCAGGTGCTCTGAGTTTGCTGAAAAGATGCATGCCTACCCCTTATCTCTATCTCTCTGTCCGCCCGCCCCACATGCATGTATATTTTCTAATGAAGATATTCTCACCCATTTGGAAGCAACTGGGTATTCTCTGCAATTACAACCAGCGATTCTGGCATTTAAATCCTGGCTGAGATAATGATCTTTCCCTAGATAGTTGGTATTTAACTTGTCCTGTCTTCTCTTGCTTATTATAATTGCAGTATTTGCGAATTTTACAATAGTCTTGAAGCCAGGAGATTCTGAGCAGTTGCAAGGGAGCTATGCCTACCTCTCCCCTTTGTATCAAGGTTACAAAGTGGAGGATGGTATATTCTGTTAGTATATCTGCAAACTTTGGAGGATGAGAAAAGTCCATGTGATAACTCCTGACATTGGTAGAGGGCATCTCAGAATGAAGGGATTTATGGACTCATTTCACTGGTCATCTCCATTGCAGCTGACTCTGTGCTAAGCTCTCACTGTGATGGCCCTGAGTATGTCTCAGCAGCATGTATCCTGATGTCCTGGGCAATGGGAATAGTTTATAGGATATTCTTGATTACGTGCTACATTTTATAATTGCCTAATCAATAGGTGCTTAGTGATATATGAGATAAAATATAACCTCCATAAAAAGGCTAACAGGCTAAGACTTTGTAGTAAAAAAAGCTCACTTCAAATCCCAGCTCTAGCACTTATTGGCAGCATGAGGTTGGACAAGTGACTAAGTTTCTCTGTCTCAGTTTTCTGATTTAAAAACATAGGGACTGTATAGCCACCCCACTGGGTTGTTGGGGAGGAATACAGAGCATTGAGTTTCTAAGAGTTTATATTACACTAGGGGCCTGGTGCAAAAAATTTGTGCACGGGTAGGGTCCTAGACCTGGCCAGCGATCAGAGCTGATCTGTGGGGTGACCGGCGGGGTGATCATGGGGTCCCCTGCTGGCACCTGCCTTGGCTGGCCTGGGATCTGAGGGTTGGGGCAGTTCCTGTGTTGAGCGTTTTCCCCCTGGTGGTCAGTGCATGTCATAGCAACTGGTCATTCCACTGGTCATTCTGCTGTTGGGTCGACTTGCATATTAGGTTTTTATTATATAGGATTCTCACATGTAGCGAGCTCACAATGAGCAGTAGCATTATTTGTTTTAAATATGTTATTGGATTCACTATTTAAATAAGCAGTTTAGACTGCCCACTATATGCCAAGAACTGTTCTAGGCAGTGAAAGTTATAAAGTCCAGTTAATCTTAGACTATCATCCTCTTTACACAATCACATATAGTGAATGTGTTAGAAGAATAAATGGCCCAGAGATCAGGAAGCAGAGGAGGAAAGGAGAGAGCGAGTGAGAATAAGGGAGGAAGGGGGAGAACATTAACTTAAATTAAAATGTATCATAGTAAGTGTTCATTTTGACAAACTTGGACATTTGTATTCATCCATGTAACCGCCACCTGACAAGGTACAGAACATACTAGTATTTATCATGCTCAAAGAGTTTCTCTATGCCCTTTTATTTAAATTGTGGAAAAATATACATAACACTAAATTTATCATTTTAGCCATTTTAAGTGTATAGTTCTGTGGCATTAAATTTATTCCCATTATGTGAAGCAACCGCCACCATTCATCTGCAGAACTCTTTCATCTTTCCAAACAGAAACTCTGTCTTCATTAAACACTAACTCCCATCTCTACTCACAGCCTCTGGCAAATAGCGTTCTCTCTTTCTCTATGAATGTGACTACCCTCAGAACCTCATATAAATGGTATCAGACAGTATTTGTCCTTTTGTTACTGGCTTATTTCACTTAGAAAAAGTGTCTTCAAAGTTCACCTTCCTTGTTAAGTTTATTCCTAGACATTTTTTTTTTGTAATTCCAAATTGAATTGTTTTTCTTTATTTTTTCTGATATTTTATTATTAGTATATAAGAATTCAACAGATTTTTGTACATTAATTTTATATCCTGCAACTTTACAGTATTTGTTTATTGTTTCTAATAGTTTTTCTGTGTGGACTCTTTAGGGTTTTCTGTATATAGAATCATGTCATCTGCAAACAGTGACCGTTTCATTTTATTCCCAACTGGGATGCCTTTTATGTCTTTCTCTTGCCTGATTACTCTGGCTAGGACTTCCAGCACTTTGTTGAATAACAGTGGAGTGTCTTGCTCCTAATCTTAGAGGAAAAGCTTTCAGCTTCTTACCATTGAGTATAATATTAGCTGAGGGTTTATCATATATGGACATTGTTATGTTGAGGTACTTTCTATACCCATTTTGTTGAATGTTTGGTCACAAAGGGATGTTGTATCTTGTCAAATGCTTTTTCTACATATATTGATATGATCATATAAGTTTTACCCTGGAATTTTGTGTTTTGGGAGATTGTTAATGACTCCTTAAAATACCTATGATTACCCTGGCCAACAGGCTTAGTTGGAACATTGTCCCATACACCAAAAGGTCACCAGTTTGATTCCTGGTCAGGGCACACACCTAGGTTGCAGGTTAGATCCCCAGTCAGAGTACATAGAAAAGGTAACCAACTGCTGTTTCTTTCTCCCCTCCCCCTCTCTAAAAAAATCAATAAAAAACACATCCTTGGATAATAATAAAATCAAATCACTATTATGAGTATGCTAAGTGTTCTAATAAAAAAAATGGATAACACGAGGAACACAAGTGTATTGTAAGAAGACAAATGAAAATTCTAAGAGAGAATAAAAAAGAAAATGCTGTAAAATTATTGCAGAAATGAAGAATGCTTTTGATGGATGGGTTTATTAGCAGACTGGACATTGCAAATGGAAGAATCAGTGAGCTTGATGATATGTCAATAGAAACTTCCCAAACTGAAAAAGAAAAGGACTGGAAAAAAAAAAAACACAGAAAGAGAATATTGAATAACTGTGGAGCATTACGAAAGGTGTGATATTGCATGTAATAGAAAGTCAGAAGTTAAAAAAAGGAGTAGAAGAAATATTTGAAACAAAACTGACTGAGAATTTCTCAAGATTAATGTCAGGCACCAAACCACAAGTCCAAGAAGCTCATGTATACTAGGAAGGTAAACACTAAAAACAAACAAAAAACAAACAACCCCCCCCACCCCCCACACACATATATACACAAACACAACACCTAGGCCTATAATATTGAAAAAATTCAAATGCAAAGAAAAAAATTCCTGGAAGAAGCCAGAGCTGGGCAAAGATTACCTACAGAGGAGCAAGTATAAGAAGGATAGCAGACTTCTCTTCAGATACTATCTTAGAAAAAAAAAAGTGGAATGGAATATTTAAAGTGTTAAAAGAAAAGAATCACCAACCTAGATTAAGAGTTTGTCAAACAAATACTGTGGGTATTTGTCTCCAGTCGATCCGGTGTACAAAACAAAATTTTAAAAGGTCTTTAGAGAGTAGAATCATGGACCAGGACTCATGGAAAGCGTTGTGTAATTCAAGCTGGTTTTGATCAACCTGCATCTCACTCCATTTGTCTGTATTTACAGGTACAGCTTGCTCTTTGGTAATTGAATTATTTGCTTACTTGAGGCCCGATGCACGAAATTCGGTCAAGAGTAGGCCTTCCTTCCCCCAGCTGCTGCACCAGCTTCCCTCTGGCACCCGGGACCCAGGCTTCATCTGGAAGTTTGTCCGGTCTAATTAGCATATTACACTTTTATTATTATAGATTGTGTATTTCTCTCTCGCTGTCTCTCTCACACATGTGCACACATTTTCTTTTTTTACTCTTCAATGGGATGTTGGTTTCTTGAGGGCAGGGACAGGATTTCAGTTTAATTGTCTCAAGTACCTCCTAAGATGCTGTGCTAACAGTGCCTCTTATCAGTAGTCTCCTTGACAAGTACCAGGTAGATTGCATCTATCTCTCTGTCCTTATCTCTTCCCTGATTGTGTAAGTAGGTATAATCAGACATTTATACTAGTATATGTATGATCACAACAAAGGCAGTGATAATAAAGAATATAAAGAACTTTTATTTGTGTAGAGATTTGCTCTTTCTCTCCCTGGGAAGTTCTTTTCCAAACGCTATGTATACATGGCAGGGCTGACTCATCTTCCTCTGTTACTTCCTCTCAAATGTTACTTCCTCTGTTCATGTTTTCTGAATTTATTGGTCTCCTTTATCTTATTGTTTTCCAAGCCGAACGGGCAATCATAGCGACCCAGGAAGAATTTTCTTTTGCAATATAAATTTCTATCCAGCCACAAACATACAGAAATAGGACTGCTGAGACATATACCCAACAATCTAATTTTCATGCAACCAAAACTAGTTCTCTGTACCATTGTTTGGAAATATTGTATCTGTCTTTCCTGCAGAGCATGCCGAGGGAATAAACCCATCACTTGTATGCTACTAACTATAACATAGTCTGTCAATTTCTCTAAGAGCATTTATAGGACTTGAGTTCCTGGGAGGCAGCGAAAATACCTCATTCATCTCTGTATCTCTATGTCTGAGTACAACATAATTCTTTGCCTTGGTCTTTTGTTAAGTCTTACAAAAACCCATTCAAACTATTTACAGACACAAGTAAGGACCGTGGAACTCAAGAGGAGTAGAGAACTTTGGCTTCTGAAAGACGAGGGAGTAGGCAGTCACATGGTCTCTTATTCCTACTTATCCCGAGTGTCTGCTTTCTCTGTCCCTTTACCTGTCTGCTTTCCATTTCCACGAGGAATCAGGTGGCCATTCTGCATATTCTGAGTTCACAGTTTCTCAACTCAGGTTAAGCGTGTCTCCACAGAGTGTCTAGCACAGCGGTTCTCAACCTGGGGGTTGCCAACCTGTGGGGTCACCTAAGACCATCAGAAAACACATATATAATTACATATTGTTTTTGTGATTAATCACTATGGTTCTCAGCCTTCCTAATGCCGTGACCCTTTAATACAGTTCCTCATGTTGTGGTGACCCCCAACCATAAAATTATTTTCGTCGCTACTTCGTAACTGTAATTTTGCTACTGTTACGAATCGTCATGTAAATATCTGATATGCAGGATGTATTTTCATTGTTACCAACTGAACATAATTAAAGCATAGTGATTAAGCACAAAAACAATATGTAATTATATATGTGTTTTCAGATGGTCTTAGGCGACCCCTGTGAAAGGGTCATTTGACCCTCAAAGGGATTGTGACCCAGAGGTTGTCGACCCACAGGTTGAGAACCGCTGGTCTAGCATCTCTTGTTTCCCATTTCCAAAGTTGCAGGAGATAGAATCTAACTGTCCCAGCTTGGGTTGAATGTCTACTCCTACTGCAACCAAGCCAGAGTTGGAGGGGGAGGGGATCTTGTTTCAAGATGCTCTCAGCTCTAAGTGATAAAACATAATTCCCAAAGCAATGTAAATGTGCTAATATTTATCATCTCACTTAATAAGGGTGCTGAAGGGAGGCAATTGCAGGGTTGATTTCCATGAGCTAAGTGCTGAGATCATTGTCTCGCATGGCTACAGCGCGGCTGCCGCAGCTCCAGGCATCACACTCACACAGCACAAAGTCCTAAGAGTAGTCATTCCGGGCTTGTGGGTGTCTCCTTTGAAAATGTTTTCCAGAAGTTCACTCTCAGTAGATTCCCTTGTGGTGTCGTGGGCCAGGATTGCCTTTACATATTCAGGTCCTAGCTGGAAAAGTGGGATGGGAAAATGGGTTTCCTGGTATTTTTAGCCTTTGTCGTGGGAGGCAGTCTCTATTACAAGGTACTGGTGGGCAGTTGCTGTTGTGCCGGCCAATCTACTGTACACAGGCCCCATGACATAAAGGCAGTTCACTGCTGTGGATGGAAGACAGTGGAGTGGAGATGGTCAGATTTATTAGAGAACTAGAGGCCCGATGCATGAAAATTCGTGCAAGAGTAGGCCTACCTTCCCCTGCCCCCACGCCCCCGCTGCCAGCACCAGCTTCCCTCCATCCACAGGCAGGCACCTGGGACTCGAGCTTCACTCTGGCCCCGGATTCGTCTGGAAGGATGTCCAGAAGGACATCCGGAAGGGCATCCGGTCTAATTAGCATATTACCCTTTTATTATTATAGATGGCAGGTTTAGGCTGAGCAGGTCCCCAGGGGATTTAGCACATAGGGTTGAAGGAATAAAGCAAACACAGTGTGTCTAATGTGCTCACCATGGTAGCCTGACCCTGACACAGAAGAACACACTGAGGGCAGCTCCCTTTATATGGCCATCCATGCTTTCTGAATCAACACACGTTGAAAAGACACAAGCTGAAGAGAAAGGGGCATGAGAAACAGGACGCTTGGAGGCCAATGAAGTTTTAAGCAGCCCCGCATGCTGAAATGAGGAAAGACAACAGTCCTGGTAGCGGGAGATGAGAGGAAGAAACCAGGTGATGGAGAGAGACAGCCACGTCGCGGGGAGAAGGAACCTCCGGGAAAACCATACTCCGTGAGCCCAGAGGGTCAGAGTGGAAACAATTCTTAAATTAGGCCCTGGTGAAGGGTGAACTGAAGTCTCCTGGAGAGCAGCGGGGAGACAGGAGGGAGAAGGTGCAGCGAGAAGATAGCCAAGATGAATGAGGCGGCCCTGCCAGGCTCCTGCGGGCACAGGCCGCGTCCTGACAGCACAGGGTCCAGAAGGCTCTCCTGGCTTTTGAGGTCAGTTATTTATTTATTTTGCCACGGAACCTAACAAATTCTCAAACCAGATAAATCCAATTACCTGTGTTTTGCCTTCAGGGAGTGCAAAAGATTAATGGCGGTGTTTTGGAAGTGGCATAAAAAGAAATAGGTGGTAATAACAGGGAGGGCTCGTAAAAAGCAGCTCGGATCCCAGACAGGCCCGGAAAGCTGGCTGCGGCTCTGCCCCGGGCACTGGCTGCCCGTCTGCCCTCGGAACGCTGTTTGCACACCGGCTGTGGGAGGGGCTGGGAGGGGACCTAGCGAGACCCTCACCCCTCCTTCTCCAGTCCTGTGACTCCAGGGAGCTGAGCCAGGACACATCGGCTTTTTCAGGTGATGCTCCCTTTCGGGCTTTCTCTCCACCTACAAACAACAACTTCGATTTCTTACATTTTTATTTTTTTAAATATATTTTTTATTGATTTCAGAGAGGAAGGGAGAGGGAGAGAGCGAGAGAAACATCAATGATGAGGGAGAATTATTGATTGGCTTCCTCCTGCACACCCCCCACTGGGGATCGAACCCACAGTCCTGGCATGTGCCCTTGACCAGAATGGAACCCTTCAGTCCACAGGCCGACACTCTGTCCACTGAGCCAAACTGGCTAGGGCAGCGGTTCTCAACCTGTGGGTCGCAACCCCTTTGGCGGTCGAACGACCCTTTCACAGGAGTCGCCTAAGACCATCCTGCGTATCAGATATTTACATGACGATTCATAACAGTAGCAACATTACAGTTATGAAGTAGTAACGGAAATAATTTTATGGTTGGGTCACAACATGGGGAAGTGTATTTAAAGGGCCAGAAGGTTGAGAACCACTGGGCTAGGGCATGATTTCTTACATTTTAGAATTAACAGAGCATTTTCCCAGGAGGTACCTCCATTAATCTTCACCAAACTCCAGGGGGAAGGGTTTGACAGTTATTATTTTCTTCAGTTTATAGGTAAGGAGCTGAGTGAGCCTAGAACCTACCTCTCCTAATACTGACTGTGGTCTTATATTCTTTCCTTTGCTGCTGGGAGCGTAACCATTTTTGGAAACATTAACTTAGAAACAATAATACATCTGGATCCATTGCTGCATTGGTACAGTGAAACCTGTGTAAGGGGGCAGGGAGACTGGCTGCTCCAGTCTTATTTGGTCTTGTTAAGTTTCATTGTTTGAGACTCCCGGCTTCCCAGAATGGCTTTTGGTTTGTGAAATGTTTATTCCAAAGTGCCTTGCTTGATATTCACACATTCAGCTTTTTTAAAATGTAATTATTTTTATTGAGATATAATTCACATACCATAAAATTCACCCTTTAAAAGTGTACAATTCAGTAGTTTTCAGCACATTCCCAAGGTTGTGCAGCCATTACCACAGTCTAATTCCAGAACATTTTGTCTCCCCACAAAGGAACCTTGTGTCCATGAGCTGTCACTCCCTATCTCCGCCTTGCCCCTGGCAACTACCAATCTCCATTCTGTCTCAGTGACTTTGCCCACTCCAGACATTTCATAGGCATGGATTTTTACAATTATGCTCTGCCTCTAACTTCTCCTTTACTTATCCAGTCTTCCACTCCTTCCCGTTCTCATCCATTCCAGAAACACTTTTTAAAAAATATATTTCTATTGATTTCAGAGAGGAAGAAAGAGGGAGCGAGAGAGAAACAGCAATGATGAGAGAGAATCTTTCAGCAGCTGCCTCCTGCACCGCCCCTACTGGGGTTCGAGCCCAAGCATGTACCCTGATAGGGAATCAAACCTTGACCTCCTGGTTCATAGGTCAACACTCAACCCCTGAGCCCCACTGGCTGGGCCACAAGTACTTTTTGAGTTCCTGTTATGATGCAAACATTGTGTCAGTCTCTATAGGTGGAGAGGAACAAGCTTTCAAGCTCATGATGGTAAGGCAGGGAGGCAGGGGAGGTTAGAAGCAAGCACTTTAATACATTCAGTTGAGTCTCATGTCCTCTGACAAGGTGCACGTGCACTTTCAGGCTCTGCTTGGTTCCCGCGGCTCCATCTGAGCAGGGTCTTCATGCCCAGGACCAGCCCTTGCACGGGAGAGACTGAGGCCCCTGCAGCCTATTGCCCAGGACTCAGCTGGTTTTCACAATCATAGCCCAGCTCTGACGTTGCTCCCTAACTCCCAAGGAGCAGGCTGTTCATAGCACCCTGTTCTCACTGCCTGGCTCTCATGTTCCTAACTTTAGCCAGTATTGGAACCATCTGGAGGGTTTGTTAGCACACAGTTCTAGGCCTTCACTAAGAGTTTCTGATTCAGGGGGTCACGGGAGAGGAATTTCTTACAAGTTTCCTGGTGATGCTAATGTTGCTTGTGGGACCACACTTTGAGAACCACTGTCTCAGCATATACCCTTTTCTTGCCAGTCTCTGTCCTGAAACCCTGCCTGGTAAGTTAATCCTTCCGAAACAGAGCCCCTCCTTTTCTCTTCTAGTCTCTGTTCAATGACCCAAGCCTTGCAGTTAAGTCCAGGCCCTTCTGCCTACTGTCCCCAATGTTGCCTATTTCTGGCTTCGATGGTCTTCTCTGATCCCACTAGACTGACCGATGTATTGAAAATTCCCACTTTTCCTGTATATCTAGTTTTGTCTAGTATACATCTTACCAAAACCTGCAGTTAGCTCTTAGGACTAATCCAGCTTGATTTTTTGCCCCTGTGGTAAAATGAGCCAGACACAGCAATGCCCCAAGACAAGACACCAGTCAAGGTGCCTTCATCACAGTTCCTCCTCCCAACTTTCCTATTTAATGAGATTGACAAAAATGACTTTATTTCTTGACCTCTAACATTTTGTTGGCGTGTCTAAGTTGAGAAGGAGGATGTGCAATAAATACTTCTTTGTAGTCTAAATGTTCTCACCTTCTAACATATGTAAGATCGAAGGCGATTGTAGAGTCACAGTAAAGAATGTCTAGGTTCTTAGGAATTTCAGAAAGACCCATATTCAGCTAAACATGTCAGGAAACAGGAGTTGATCACTGGAGATGTTGTCAAGTGGAGTTAACTGACTTAAAAAAATAAATAAAAGACCCACTACTTTGATATAACCATTTTTACGTTTATAAAGAAATGGTTTTCAGACACCACTGTATCCACACTGTATGACTTCAATTTATGAAACTCAAAAACAGGCAAAATAAATCAATGATGGTAGAAGTTAGTATAGGAACTTCAGGTGGTTATGGGAAGAGTTTGAGGATCAAGGGCTGAGTATTGGCGTGAGGAAGACTTATAGCAGAGTGGGAGTGCTCTCTATTTTGGTTTGGGTGTCATTGCCCACGTGTGTATATTAAAATTCATTGGGCTGTACTCTCAGTAGCAGTGCCATTTAGGAACTTTACTTTTGAATGTATACCTTATCTATAATAATAAAAGCGTAATATGCTAATTAGACCAGATGGCCATCTGGACGTCCTTCCAGATGAAGCCAAGGCTGTGAGGGAAGCCCGGGTCCCGGGTGCTAGAGGGAAGCCAGTGCTGGCAGCCAGGGGAAGAGAGGCCTACTCTTGCACGAATTTTGTGCATTGTGCCTCTAATTAAACATCAAACAAAAAAAGGTGATGCAAAAACAGTTTAAACAGTGAATGTTAAAATGACATTATAAGAAAGGTAAAATGAAACTTTATTTACTTAATTAAATTATCAAGCTTATATTGTAGCCTGGCCAGCAGTGCTCAGAGTTTGATTCCTGGTCAGGGCACATGCCTGGGTTGCAGCTCAATCCCAGTGTGGGGCAATGCAGGAGGCAGCCGATCAATGATTCTCTCTCATCATTGCTGTTTCTATCTCTCTCTCCCTCTCCTTTCCTCTCTGAAATCAATAAAAATATATTTTAAAAAAGGTTATACTGTAATCCCTTACCTTTTTCCAGTTTAGTTTTAAGACCGATGATATAGGACTAACCTACATAAAACAGGAAAGTGTATTGAAACAATAACAACAAAAGTGTCCCCTTCACTTCGGGACGGATGTGAAGCAGAGGAGCTAGTCTTGGACATCAGGGTGGACCGCAGATTAAGGGCTTGCTTTATCTATCAAGCCACATGTCATCCATTGCAGTGTAGAGGCAGAGGAGTTTGGAGAGACATGAGCAGCCTTTGAGTGGCACTAACCACTGCGCCCACCACCAAAACCTTGCCCACCGTGGCCGAGATGATGAGGGCAGCTGCTGTTCTACTGCACAGTGAGGGAACTAGACCCATTCCAGGACACAGGAGTATCTCTTCATTCAGACCCCAGGGATGATGGCTGACCTAGTCCTAGGTACCCTGGCAACTTGAAAATCCACAGCTTCTAGACTTAGAGTATCTTTAGAGGAAACCAGGTGCCTCAGAACACTGCTTTGTGATTTTCTTCTCTCCCACATTCCCAGGAGGTAGCCCCTCGCTCTGCACTCCCTTGGGTGTGAGGCCGATGCTCTCAGTCCGGCTCTTCCTCGGGCACAGAATGCCTCTCCTTCCAGCCCAAGGAAGGAAGAGCGAGTCCACTCACAGGAAACATGCTCACTAACCCTGTAGTTAGCTCAGAGCATATACGCCTGATGCCCAGCCTTTAACTCTAATCAATAGATATTAACAGAGAGAACAATAACTGTCTTATTAAGTCAGCAGTGATAAAAATAGGCCATAGGTGCTCCTGAATGCTAATTGTCTTGTTGATGACTCCACAGGGTCTGCGAGGGTGAGCAGGCACATTCAAGGTATAACACAGCGTTTCCAGTGCACGCCGTGATGTTTAATCCTCTTTATGGTGTCTTCATAATCAATTGGACTTTAGCATACGATGTTTGTCCAATTAACTTCACATCGATGCTTAGGAGCCAGCCTTGCTGGCCACAGATGATGGATTAGTTATAGTAGCTTGGAGCTGATTACAGGGGGTGGGTAAGTACATTCTCTATGCACTGGGGGTTAATCTCCCGAGTCTAGGGAAACCATCTCAGGGCCAATGTGAAGTTCAACTCACATTTTACAATAAAATATGAATGGGAAGAAGAATGCAGTCATAGATCCAGTTTGATTCCCCACTTACTGGAAGGATTCTAGCTTCTTGTCTGCCTAACTAACCACCTTACCCTGTCCACCAGAATGAGCTCTTAAAACCCCTACATTAAGAGGCAAATGGATAGGAGCCTCTCGCTTCTCTTTCTACTTCCATGGTCTTGGACAGTTGTCCGTGGCATTCTCATCACTGATCCTCTCATAGCATATTTCCCCGCTCCTCCACCAATTCCTACCTGAAGCCTAAGTCTACTCCTTGCTTTGGGCATATATTCATGTCCTCGTGATGCATCTTTCCCCTGCTCTTTTGGGGGGTTCATTGTCTTGGATATTTAGATTGCGTGTTTAAGATTAGAAATGATGAATTTGACTTACCTTTCTCTGTCTTGGCAACTATGTGTGGGGATTCAATGAATGATGACCAGGACTGTCCAGAATGCTAGTGCAGAAACAGTGGAAGCATGGCCAGGTGACTCTGGTTTACCTTTCACAGGGGTGCGGCTTGGCGAGGCTGGGGGAACCCAAAGTCATGGACAAAAGGGACCTTGACGGGACTGTGAGCACAAACCCGTTCAGAGGCTGTCTCTCTTGGTAGTGGTAACATTGTAAAGGTGATTTTTATTTATTTGTTTGTTTTTATTTTTTATTTATTTTATTTTTTTTAAATCTTTATTGTTGAGAGTATTACAGATGTCCCTCTTTTTCCCCCATCACCCCCCTCCACCAGGTTCCCACTCCCCACCCAGTAACAAAGATCTTATATGCATCTATGCATTACCTATGGTCACAGACAATAGGGTGATGAAGGCTTGGGTGGGGTGTAGAGGTGATGTTTTACTACCTATTTATAATGTCCTTTTCCGAAGGAGTATAAAAAGTCTTATGAAGATACAAAAATATCCTATATTATCATAAATAAAAAGTTGGTCGACCATACCTCATAGGACAATAAAAAACAAATGGCAGATGGATCAGAGAGCTGAGCATTAATAGAAAGATAAAAGTTCTGACAACATCAAGAAAATAAAGAATTTTATACATACAGGTACACATAATCTTGGGAGTGGGAGATGCATTTTGTAATGGAAGGGAAACACAAGAACAATGAAGGAAACGATTGATATATCGATAGCCTGGCCTCATTAAATACAAAAGATCTAAAAGGAGAAAGATAACATAAGCAGTTGCAAGGCAAGTGGTAGACTAAGAAAAAAAAGATTAACAATATTTATAGCATTACTATCTAGATTATATAAAGAACAACTACAAATCGCCCACAAAAATGATAACCAACACAATAGAAAATCCACAGTGACATGAATCAGCAGCTCCTTGAAATAAAACCATGCCTATACATGCGAGAAGATTCATGAGTAATTAGGGAAATACAAATTAAAACACAAAATACCTCCCAGAAACTAATAAAAAAGACCAGTTTGTGTCAATGAAGACTCAAGGAAAAGGTAATTCTTCAACATTATTGGTGAGACTATAGATTTGTGAATCTTTTTAAAAAAAAGCCATTTGTGAAATCTATACAAATGAGGGGGAGCTTTTAGACAAACCTTCTGGATGTACTTCTGATGACTCAAGCCCCTGTGGAGCGGTGACTGGGCAAGAACTCGGACACAAACTAAAGGGCAAAGTGGCCTGAGCCTTGCCAACCTTTCTGCGAGGTGCCCGGCAACTGCCACCAAGAACGAGGCATTGCAGCCTGTGTGGACGGGGGAAATGGTCACATCTCACTGGGAAGTAAAAAGCAGATCTCATCACAATACACAGAACATGTTGATAAAACAGATGCACGTGTACACACATTCACATAAGTGATGTTTGCAATGGATGATGCGGGACCTTCGTGGAGGTGACTGGGGATGGGGTGGGGAAGGAAAGGTGGGCCCGCATGTTCTGTGTACCCCTTTTTTATAGGAATCTCCTAGATGTATTGAATTGATGTCATTTTATTTTATCTTTATTTTATGTATTTTTATTGATTTCAGAGAGGAAGGGAGAGGGAGAGAGAGATAGAAACATCAGTGATGAGAGAGAATCATTGATCTGCTGCCTCTAGCACGCTTCTCACGGGGATCGAGTTTGCAACCCGGGCGTGTGCTCTGACTGGAATCAAACCATGACCTTCCAGTTCATAGGTGGATGTTCAACCACTGAACCATGCCGGCTGGGCAAATTGATGTCACTTTAAGATGTTTTTTTTTTTAGAAAGAAAGGAAAACGGGTAGTAACATGAAGAGAAATTAAGAACAAAGCTGGTGCAAGGACCACCTGGCTGGCCAAGTGCAGAGGGTGATGGGAACGGTTATATCATTCACAGTGTCTGTCTCGTGGAGATCAATCCGTAGCTAGAAAGCAGCATTACTGTGTCTCAGGCTGAACTTGCAGCGAAGCCCCTCTGAGAGTCACACAGACCTTGAGCCCTGTACCAAGGTCTCCATTGCTGCCATGGCTAGGGCTCCTCGGGGGGCTGCTGTCATGTTCCAGGAGATCCCATCCCCTCTGCCCACTTTGTTCACAGTGGCTGCTCTGGGCTCACACAGGAATCATCAGCCAAACCACACACGGCGGATGCCTTGGTCTTGAAGGAGCTGAGCGAGGTACAACCGGGCGGGCTGCCTCCTGGAGACTGAGTTTGGGTAGGCAGCCTGCCTCTCTTCTGGAACAGCACCCCCTCTCCCCTTGGGGCCCTTCTGTTTCTCCGCCTGCTCCCAACTTCAAAGGACAAAGGGATAAAGACATTGAAGCCACAGCAGCAACCAAGTTCATTTTCAGTTCATTCTTCCACACGGGAGGAAGAAATTACATAGCATTAGGTAAATTTAAACAATTACATGAACATTATACTGGAACAGGAAATGGTCACAACGGATTAACCATATTACATAGTAAGATAAACAACCACTTTTTTCTCCCCCCGAAGAGTTGCAAAAATAATGAGGATGTGCAATCAGACGTGCAAACATTGAGGTGTTACCACGTTCCTCCCTGGGACAATGATGTTTCCTTGTACCTGGGAGGACAGCGGCATCGTGGAGGTATGGGGGTCCTCCGTGTAGGCCTGGAGCAAGGATGGGGGTGCAGGGCATTGCCCAGGGTTGTCCCTCAGCCTCTCTGCAGCAGGCAATTGGGCACTTGCTTTGTGCGAACAGTGAGATGGATGAGATGGCCTCTGGCTCTTTGAGACAATCAAGTTGTCCTTCACACTCCAAGCGGAGGTAATTAACTGCACTGATAGGATGTTATGCCAATAGCAATGCAGAAAACACCGGAAAATGAGTCAAAAGGATACCTAGTGAAATGAAGAAGGGGCGGGCTGGGGGGGATGAGGGGGAGGAGTTAGCCAGGCGTACCAGTGACTCACCCTCCCTTGAGTGGCTTCGAGAAAGACTCGAGTCCCATGACTTTCTAAAGCAGTTATGAATTCTTCTTCTCTGCATAAAAGGGAAAGGAAAGCAGTGTTCACCTTTTAGTCCTCTGAGCTGTGAGGGTACCATGGACAGAGAAGGGACTTCCCGGAAACCAGGATTTGGGGATTCTCATCCCAGGGATACTGCCCGGTTGGTTTGGGAAAATAAAATGTCCTGTGAGCATATATTCCAGGGGTAGCTGGGGCTTCCCGATGAGCACTTGCAGATGCCACTGAAGAAGCCAGAAAAGACCCAGCTCAAACCGGTTCCGCACCCATTATGAATGTCAGGGGACCAAGAGCTCCTCATAATAGGGAAGCCCCCTCCTCTGGGAGGAATGTGGATGCTGTTTTCTGAACATGCAACGCATGAGGAAGCATGACCTGCTGCCGTGCCTGTGCCCGCCGACACTGCCTCTCGCATACTATTGTTATCCTCAGACCTAGCTGGTTACTAATATTAATAATAGCAAGAAAGCAAAGGGGAAGCCGGGCAGTATAAGCATGGTCATCTGAGCAGCGTCATGTATTCCCTGAAGATCGCTGGAGAAAGGGATCAAAGCAAGAGGGGGGTGGGCATGGGACTAGTGAAGTCAGGTGACTTAGGGAAGGTGTTTGCTGGTCAGTCTCACTTGTGGAAAAGATAATTGTGTAAAGGGGGTGGAGCCACTGCAAGCATGCAAAGCCCTGAAGGGTTCATTGGTTAAGCCCCTGCTTATCACCTGGGGACAAAGAGTTCTTGCTCTCTTGCCAACTTGTTCCTCTTGCACCCCTGTTTCTCTCTTGCTCCGTGAGCCACACTCACCACCCACCCTGTGGCCTTAGAGTCTGCGTGGCCCATGGCCATGTGGATCCCACACCAATGGACTGCAGCTGAGAGCATGAGCTAAATTAGCAGGATGCTGGGCTGCACTAGGCTTTAATATGGAGCAGAGACTCTGGGAAGTGGCCTAATTCTGGAACTGCTGAAGGCAAGCTTGGACTTCTTCTATGGCAAGATGGAGGGAGATGGGACCTTGGAGAGGAACCCCTTAAATCTTGCATCATCAATGAAGCTTTTCACAAAACCCCATCCTCCCGACAGGGCCTCAGGAAATTCTTTTCCCTGAGGCACCCTAAGAGCTCCCCTTTCACTGGTGATAGGTGGGGACACAGCAGGCACCCTACCAATAACACCATGACAAAAAATTCCATCACGAATATGCCTTAATTTGACAGGGTGAAAGCACAGAGGCTCCCCAGTTTGGAAATTATTCCCATGGGCTCCTTATTTGCTGTGAATAAATCCGGCTTTGTGAGGTGATCATTCTTGGTGTGTCATCTGTGCTTTTGTTCTCCAAGAATCAAACCCAAGTTGGGTTCAGTAACACCAGTGCCACCTGCAGTTTGCTATGCAGCCTTAGGCAGCCCACTTGACCACACTGGACCTGAAAGTCTACGTGGGGAAAGCACATCAACTCCCCTCATCTTTGGAACTATGAGCCACTGGTTCTTGACAGCAGTGATTCTCAGAGATAGAGAGTAAATGGAAATGGGAAATAAATCAAATTATTTTCAATGACGTAACTTAGTCATTTTGTTTCCTGATGAGCCATAATCAGATGTGATATTTGTAAGCAAAGTGTACTAATGTTTACTAAGAGATCATAATTTTAAGTAATTAAATACTAGTTAATTGATTTCCTGAATAATAAATTTACTTTCCAGTAATTGTCATCCATTAATGGAAGCGTTCCTTTAAGTGCTTTTGCTATAATAACTCATTAAGATTTCCTGAATAATTTCTCTCTAAATCATTGATTTTAAGTTACTTTTGGTAACACAAATGCATAAAATCTCATAAGGTTGCCATGGTTCAATTTTAATCAACATAGCTGGGATAACTTGTTACTTGTATATGTTTTACTTTTAAGTAATAAAAGAAGAAATTTAAAAAAAAACATTATGGTAATAGGTAAAATAGTTTCCAAATCACTTACTACATTTCCCAAAGTACATCTTTAGGCATCTCTAACTGCATCAATACCTCTTTTAAAGGATTATTTTAAGAATCAGTTAAAGTTAGAAAGAGGAAAATACCAAATAGTCTCTGACATGTATTAGGTATATGGTGAAAAATTGTTTCCAGAAGGCCCTGGGGGGCATGGATTTTATCCTATGGGAATTCACTTATCCTATGGGAAAGCTTGTGTGCAAAGCCATGATGTTAATAGATCCTTCTGGCAACAGTAGGTAGAAGATGGAGTGATGTGGGCTGAGCTGAGAGTCAAAACCAAAAGCAAACATCCCCAGCTAGGATGTTATTCCAGATAGCTGATGCAAGAACTAAAGGCCTAGGTCCTCAAAACTTTTTAAACAAGGGGCCAGTTCACTGTCCCTCAGACCGTTGGAGGGCCAGACTATAGTTTAAAAAACAACTATGAACAAATTCCTATGCACACTGCACATATCTTATTTTGAAGTAAAAAAACAAAACGGGAGCAAATACAATATTTGTATTTGCATGTGGCCCGCGGGCCGTAGTTTGAGGACCCCTGGCCTAGGTTATAAATTTGTTAGTGTCCATAAGTAAAAGATGAAGGCTTTGAAAGCTATGCTAGGGGTTGATTCACCAGGCCTGGGTATCAGATTGGACTTAACTGCCAGAGTAAAGCCAGCCCATCTCCTGGCCAGCAACTGGTCTGATAGTGGTGCTGATATTTAACCACAATGGGACCTCTTCTGTTGATTTTTCTTCTCTCCATCTCTGTCACCATTTCCAGAAATGTCTTCCTATATTTCAGCTTTAGGAATGATATACACGATTGAAGTTATTAAAATAAATAAACAGGGGTGGAGGGAAGGCGAGGAGGCAAGAGGGAAAGAGGAAGAAAAGGAGGTTGTGGAGACAAATTAGCATCCTGGACACAATTGTGATGAAGGAATATTGGCTTCACTGAATTTTGGATGATTTAACATATTTAAAGAGTGATGAAAGAGATCATTTGTGTGTGTTTTTCTTAGCAGTACCTGGAAATACTGATCTTGCCAACCCTTTGTCTTTGATATGACGTTTTAAAATCAATTTTTAAATTTTTATAAGCATATTAATGACTGATTTCCAAAGATTTGCTTAATGTATTTTGTGTGCTTTATTAGAATGTACAGTTTTATAATCATGGCATTGATGACACTATTGAAGATGAAGTTAATTACGAATTGTTTCTCACGGGTCTCCTAACCCAGAGGTAGACAGGAGCTCATCGCATCCTGGTGATGGATGACATGGGTCCAATACAACTCTTTAATTATTACTCAAAACTATCTGGCTCACCTACTGAGTATGTAGCTTACTATGTTATATAACCATTCTCCTTATGATATTTTACCATTGTAATTTCCGGTTTTGTGAAATATAAGGTCAGCATTTTAATATTACAGCTGAGATCCCTGCAGTCTCGCCATGTATGTGTCATTCCTTTTTATTTGAGTTTTGGGAGACTTCATTTCCTCTACATGTGGGAAAGATTCCATGTTATCTCATGACTTTGTATGGGATGGTGAAGATTGCAAATGTTCTAATGGTCCCCTGAGCCTGATCCACAGTATCTAACTGGTGAGTCTCAATTCGTTCCAATTTTTTAAGCTGGTCAAGCTCTACCTGCCCCCTGGACTCTGTCCTGAAGAAATCAGATACATTTAGCTCTGTACATTCTGAACGGAAGGACCTGTGCTGAAAGAAACTGTTTGCTTTCTTAACACATATAGAAATAATAGAAATGCTTCATATTTCATAAACAGAGAAGACTGCTAACTTTATCATTTTCAGACCCTACATAGAGAAAGGGAAGGACAATCTGTGAACAGTCTTTAAGCCAGATTTCTGCCCTTGGAATGTGCTTGCGGTTAAAGAGCCAACGGGGTGTAAAGACACAAGTGAAGGGTTCCACGGCCATGCAAGTTACCCCAAGGCTCTTGGCATGTTGACCTGCTGTCTTTGCTCTCCGGTGGTGCCCGTGGCTCTCTGGGCTTGACTTTCTTGCATGCCATGCCAGTCTGCTCACGCTTCCAAACTTCAAGGATAACTCATCTTGGGATGTGGTGTTGACGGTGTGAAAAGTCAGGATGTTTTGCCAGCTGTGCTTTGATTAGGAGGTCATGCATTTTGACATCCCTATGTTGTGTCTACTTTTGCACTCTGGAATGATTTCTGGGGTTCATTCTGGCTTCACAGAATTGGTACCTCCTCCACTGGCTATTTGGTAGGCAAAGAGACTGGGATACATACACACACACACACACACACACACACACACACACACACACACACACTTTTTTGCGCAAGTGACTGATTTCCAGCTGTTGGGGTGGTCAGAATTTCCTTCTAATTTTTCCCCCAGGTTAATCCTGCTCATTATCAATGGTAGTGGTTGGGAACGAGGGTAGAAGTGAGGATATTGTTTACCTGCAGACTTTTGTAAGATGCGGTGGGATAGTATTTGGAGGAAATATAGGACTTCTGAAGTCAAAGTTGCGGGTGCCTGTTGAAGGACTGATATCCATATGTATAATCTCTATGGATGGTTAACATTATTGGTTTCAATCTCATCTTTAAAATAAGGTTGACTTTTCCTTTCTTTAAAAAAAATCTTTATTGTCAAGAGTATTACGGAGGTCTCCCTTTTTTCCCCCATTACTCCCTCCACCCCGCTCCCACCCTGCCCCAGGCTTTTACCACCCTATTGTTTATGTCCTTAGGTAATGCATACATGCATGCAAGTTTTTTTATTGTTTAACGTATTACAAATAGTAGTACATATGTCTCCTCCCCCCCCCATAGGTCTCCCCCCCACCTCTCCTCCCCCCAGCACTTGCCCCCCGCCCCTGTGTCTTGAGTCTGTTGGTTGTGCTTATATGCATGCATACAAGTCCTTCGGTTGATCTCTTACCTGCCCCCCCCCCAAAAAAAAAAAACAAAAACAACAAAAAAAAACAAACAAAAAAACTCCCCTACCTTCCCGCTGTAGTTTGACGGTCTATTCAATGGTTTGCCTTAGATGATCTCATCTTATGTTCGCATTTACATTACTTTCTATTTTTCTTTAATTTAGCCTGTGTTTTTGTTGTTGTTCATTTGTACCATTATCTAGCTACTGGCATGCAGCTGCAATAGTTCTGAAGGTGTCTGAAGATAGAGGGTGATAGAATATGTAGTAGAATAACAGTGAACTGCAAGTAGAAATGTTTTGGTTCTCCATTAAGTTCCATCATAGTGAAATGAACTTTATGTTCTCTGGGTCTGCATATTTTTAATATTTAAAGCTATCATCACAATAATACACAATTCCTACTTCATAGAAATGCTTGTATGAGGCAAGTATATGATGAAGAGATAACCTTTCACTCACATAGTAAGAGTTAGTCCCTTATAAATATGCCTGAGGAGTAGTGATAGAAGAAATTTGAGAAAAAGGAAAAAAGTGGCGTCATCCCCACAAAACCAGGGGCGCGTTCAGGGCCACCCAGGCTTTGTACTCTCCCAATGTGGAGATTTTGGAATTTCCACATTTTATTCTGCCATTTCCCTGCCTCCCAGTCTGCCCCTGGCCGTAGGAAATTCCGAGACTCTTGGTTGGCCGAGTAATTGACTTCACATCTCAAAACCTCTGCTCTGCAGATCTCCAGCTCCCTGTCATCGCCACAGGCTGCTGGGGCCAGACCTGCCCACATGGGGCATAGTGGCCAGGGGGCCTGTGCCAGGCCCTGCTGGCTCCTTGGGCCATTGCCAGGCCCTGCGCCCACAGGCTGCATTGGGGACCGTGGCTGAGACATACCTGTGCCTGTGGCTGCTTTAATTGCAGTGGAAAGAGCTTATTGAAAGCAGTGCCGTGAGGAGGAGGGCCTTTTCTGCCAGCATTCCCCAGGCAGGAATGATTTCTGCTTTCAGGGCTGCCTCTGTCACGGAGATCTCTTTCTCTCTCGCTCACTCCCTGTCTGCTAAATACAAAATCCCCCCCACACAGTGCCGGTTAAAAACATCAATTAACTCTAAAACAATTATTATTTTTTGAAACGCCATTTTATAAGGGTAATAACAGGACACGATCATCCAGGGTTATTTAACAGCGCATTTACCCTGAAAACAGTCATTGCTCTTTAAAGGCAGTCGACTCCAGAAGCCTCTCCGCATTAAATGGCAAGTGGGGCAGAAGCAATATTGTCAGAAATGCCACATGCGCTGCATACATTAGCGAGGAAGGGCTGGCCACTGCCCTGCCCACTGGCTGCCTTTTCCTTGGCATTTCTTGGGCCCCAAAGCTTCCCTGCTCCCAGTGACAACGGTCGACGCTGATGTGACAGGCGGACGGCTGAAGCATTTCGCTGTGTGTGGTCACCCCTCACGCTTCCCCAGGGCCTGAAATCTGACTGATGGTCAGCAGGGAGGCACTTCTTGCACAAGCCCGGGAACAGCCTGCTGATGCGGCCGTGGGAGGGCTGCCCACCACGCATTTATACCCCGTGGGGCTGCAGGTGTGCTGGCATCTCCCAGCAGCCTTTGCACCCAGGGCACAGAGCCTTCCTGGCCTAATGCATGTCTTTCCTGAGAAATGCCGCCTCCTAGGTTTTTCACTAAACCTGAACTTCACTTCTATTTTGGGACCTAAAGAACACATTCAAAAAGTGCTTTGACCTACATGAAATTTCTGTGACACTCAACACTTGAGGTCCAGGGTTACATCTGCAATCGTTAACAACCTATTAGACCGGCGATTTTTTTTAAGGCCTACGTGGGAGGTCTAGACAGCTGTGCCCTGGCACAGACCTCCCTGCCGGTGACTGTACACACCGGGCACGGAAGGTGGCAGGTGGAGGTGCCCCGGCGGGCGTCCTGCACTGACATTTCTGTTTTGGAGGAGACTTCACCCTTCGGAACAGGAGCTATGGAGCCGTGACAGCATCGTGACACTCTAACTGGGGAGCCTGTGGTTCATGCGGCAGGAACCGGTGTGGGGGACCTCCTCCCGCCGCCCCATAGTGCTTCAGGCATCTTGTCTTTTACATTCTGAGGCTGAGCGTTTCAGCCGTGACCCCCAAATGCAATATCCTGGGTGATCAAATAGATTCAGCTCTAAGAGACTCCTCTATCTTCATTTAGTAATACAAACATGCAAACTTAGACGCAATTTTCTTATATCTATACATTGATTAGTTAAGTCTTTCAAAGCAAGTAGCGTCTTGCCTCTGTGTTGATAGCGAAGGAAACAGACCCGCTGGTGAGAATTGATGGGACTGAGGTCAGCCAAGGTCAGTGAGCATGCTCTGGGCGTGGGGCTCCTCAGGCTGCGCCCCCTGAGCAAGCACAGGAGCTCCTACTGAGAAGCCCGGATGCCAGGTGGGATACCTTGCTGCAGGGGGCTTGTGAGCATCCATTTCTAGAGCAAGAATGACACAAAGTTCATGTGCACTAAGTCTTTTCATTTTTAAGATAATACAGTTAAACGGTTCATTAGGGGCATGGGGACCCAGATGTGGGGTCTCTTTAAGGAGTGTGTGTGTGTGTACCGTTATTTTTCTTGGGAGAGGAACAATTGTTTAAATTTTTTTTTAATGACATCATGGCCCTAGTGTCCATCTCTCAGTTAGTAGGCAGATTACCCTTGACAGAGGTCAATCCTCTGCCTAGATTAACCCAGACTAGCCTGCTGCTTCCTGTGAGCAGTTTCACACGCTAAATGGGCCTAATGGAATATAGTGTATCTCTCCCCTGAGGGTGCTGGGGGGCGTTCTGTGCTCCTACCACACAAGGCGTCCACAGCATCCGGAAAGCATGACCCCCCAGCACAGACCCCCCAGCAAGCCAGCGCAGAGGCAGGCTGCTGCAGCAACACGTCAGGGGCTGTACTTAGGGTAGCCAGGTCCCTCAGGGCTGGCTGTTCACAGAGCCCTGAAGATAAAACAAAATAGATTTAGTTAAAGATTTATTTAAGATGTTTCAAAAATGGAGCAGAACATACATTTTTAATACTGATTGATATTATTGTAAAGCATGCTAATGAGAACCTGCCCCGCGGGCCTCGGCTGGCTCCACAGACGGAATATTCCCTTTTTTCCTCCCATGAGTCATCTTCCAGCCGCGGACCAATGCAGGGATGAAAGGTGCCTGCGCTGGCTGGGCAGAGGCGAAGGGAGTGCAGAGAGGCACCGGGGAGAGAAAGCGAGGATCGAGGCGCCTAAAAGTCACGATTCAGGCTGCATTTCAGCAAACCCTTCCAACCAGAGGCCTCATGCTCCAATCCTTAAATGTTTCTTGTAGTTTTGGAAATGTGCGTATTTGAGTTGTGAAGGCGATGAAAGCTAAAGCAGGCGTCGTTAGCCAAGTTATGGTTCCCATTTATTGAACCTTGGCTGTGGACCAGGCAACGACTCCCTGCTTTTACATACATTAGTCCATTTAATTCTCAAAATAACCACGATATTATTCTCATTATAGTGATACAGAAAACAAGTCTCACATTTGATAAGCTTATCCAAGCGTACATTGTTGGGGCTAGGATTTATAAAGTCGGTTTGACCCAAGTGGCCACTTCAAAAACACAAATAAAACCTCTAGGCATGGCTCAGTGATTGAGTGTGCACCTATGAGCCAGGAGGTCACAGTTCCATTCCCGGGCAGGGCACACGCCTGGGTTGCTGGCTCGGTCCCCAGTGGGGGTCGAGCAAAAGGCAGCGGATCAATGATTCTCTCTCACCATTGATGCTTCTCTCTCTCTCTCCCTCTCCCTTTCTCTCTGAAATCAATGAAAAAATGCTTTAAAAAAATCCTCTAGGTCAGTGGTCGGCAAACTGTGGCTCGCGAACCACATGCGGCTCTTTGGCCCCTTCAGTGTGGCTCTTCCACAAAATACCGGCTCTTCCACAAAATACCGACTTCTGCGCATGGGCCATGAAGTTCCGATCGCACTGTGCATGCGCGCCCGCACGTGGTGTTTTGTGGAAGAGCCACACTGAAGGGGCCAAAGAGCCGCATGTGGCTCGCGAGCCGCGGTTTGCAGACCACGGCTCTAGGTTATCTTGCCTCTATTAAAGCCTTCCTAGAGCAAAGTCAGTCCCGTAGTTTTGCAGTACGAAGGTCAGTGTGTGTCATGAATCCGCAGTTCTCCATCCTCAGAAATTAACACATGGCCTGCTGCTCAGACTCTGGGCTCTGGAGCCAGGTCTGCCCTCTGGCCTCTGAGACCTGGGCAAGTTCCATCATGGGAGCTGGTTCATCTTGGACTCACCCAGTTCCAGGGCCCACCAGTTAGTAAATGCACAGCTAGGAAGTAGCTGGGGCTCCCAAGAGGAAGGAAACCCGCTTTATAAAGTACAATTGCTGTGTTTCTGATGTACCTGAAACTCTGGGCTCTTCAATAAGTTTTGTCTTATTGTTGTGCATCTTGGCAAACCAGATCTAGAGTTTTCGGGCCAGTGAAAATTCCTCATGCAAGCACATTTGCCAGCTCTGAGGGAGCTTCACTGTGCAAGTCTCCCAGGCTCTGTAATTACCACCACGCGGACTGCCCAGGGGATCAGCTGCTAAGTGGGTCACGATCCCAGGCGTCGGCCAGCTGTGTGCGGGCAGCAGCCTCCAGGATGTCTCCTGCCTCTGAGTGCAGGGCCTTGGTCAGGCTTCTGTGGTATTGCTTGTGTTTGGATGGATAGAACCATTACCCTGGAATCCAAACCAGAACACCTACTTTTAATAGCTTAGTCAGTAGGTAGTTCACCAACAATTTCAAAAACTAGAAGCAATAGTAAGTTTCCAGAGGAGTAGCAGTTGCTGTTTTGGAAATAATTCTCCAAATTGCATTAATTTCACAGAGGTCTGAGGTCACAACTTCAAGAGCCATGAGCACTCAATTCAATTAGACACCTCGATCAAAAGAGATCTCTCAAGATGACATTCCAGCTCAAGAATCAATGGGAAGGGAGAAATAATTTAGCTGCTGCTGCTGTTACTTAGGTTTTTTATTATTGCTTTACAATTTGTTGGAGTCAGGGAGCTGGCCCTGATGAGTGCTTGGCAGTTCAAGGCATTTGTCACTCGATCAGATAGAAATGCATCCTCCTCGGTGTGATGTCTGTGCGGTGCTAATGGACACATGGGTGAAAAGTGTTTCCTGAACAGGTACGTACATAACTGCTGAGCTCTAAGTGGGTGTCCGAGACTTTCTCCAGCTGTGTATTGGCTCACCTTCTCTCTCCTCCCTCCCACACTGTACACGAGGGCCAATCTGTGTTTGCCAGCCCAAGGTCAAAGTCAAACCGCTAAGACTCACCAGGCAATACTAGCCCCTGATCCAGTCACTGAAGAGTATATGTTGACCTTAACATGTCATAAGGTAATATGTGTCTTGAAGCCACATAGCCAATTTCTGACTTCAGGTAGAGAATGCCATCTACCAAAGATGAATCTTTGAGCTGCAATTTAACACAATTTCCATCAAGCACTACCAATGGAAACCACGTGCGGGTGTGCACGCACGCGCAGACACACACACACACACACACACACACACACACACCCCTACCTACCTACACGCACACACTCTGGTGACAGAAGGAGGAACTGGAATAGCAGTGAGTGGAGAGGTTAGGGAAGAGTGTTACCTAAGGTGTTTTCTGCTTGGCTGTTGTAGTGTTTCATCTTGGCTGGGAGAACAGTGGTGGGATGACCTCTAAGCCCCAGATCGTCCCTTACCTCCTCTCTTGCTTTTGTCAGTAGTGAGAAAGCATAACTCATTTTAGAGGAATGTCCATGGTGCCCGGCGCTGTGTCTGGTGCCAGACATCCCTAAGTTCCTCGGAGCTGGAAGATGTATTACTGGTAAAGCTCATTCCTTTGCACTGCTCTGTGTTGGAGCTCATCCAATTGGAGAGAACTATGGTTCTGAGAGGCTAGGGGTTTGCGGAGGGCACTCTGATGTTGGTGGCAGGTTACACCTAGGACCCAGCGTCTGTTGCCCAGCCTCTTCCTCTTTCCACCACTGACAGTGCCTTTTAGGAGCCACATGTCATTTGGCCTCAATGTCAGGCTTCTGACATTGGAATTAAATAGGAACAGGAAAATCATCACTACAGTATAGTTGTAGCATCCTATAGTTTGTAGCCTAAATACTATCTAAAGATCTCCTATTCTCTGATCCCATGTGGGCAGCCTTTGATAACACTGGCTTTCTCTTGGTAGCCCAATCAAATTTCTATCATCTCTTTCTGAATTTCTCCTGCCTTCTGCTTGCCACAGATGAGAGCCTTTGGCAGGTTCTCTAGTCTCTGTCCCTTGTTTCTGGGTAAACTTCAGCACAGACAGCTGAGCAACTGAGTCACAGAAATAGCCTGGATGCCTACCCACCACAGCCAGACCTCTGCTAAGCACATCTCACTGAGCCTCTTGCTCAGACAAACTCTCATCAAGAAGTCCTTTATTTGATTTACTCCAACCTAAGTGAGCTGTTTACCAACTCATCCTAAGCCCTGACTTCTTGAACCTGATCCTTGCTAGGATAAGACCTTCTTGTATGACTCCAGAGCAAGTCCCTCAGCTCAGTGGGTCGCAGTTTGCAGGTGAATGTTCAATAAGCAGGTCTCTAAGGAAGGTCAGAGAAACCCCTCGTGCTATACTCCGCAGAAGCTTGGGCCTACAGCTTTGAGTTATGAAATGCTTCCTCTGAGCTGGCCTCCCAGTTGATGGCTTTCCATCACACGTTAACATTTCAAAGTATCTTCATTTGCATAAGCCACACATAGTTACCCCAGACTGGAATAAAATAGGATTACATAATGCCCATGATACATTCCCAAGGGGGGAGGGGAGGGCGGTGAGTTATCCTGCTGATGGTTCTTTTTCCAAAAGGATTCAGTGGAAGATTCCTTTAAATACCAAGAGTCCCTGTAGAATTCAAAGTCTGCTTCAGTTTACATATATTTTTCAGGAACCCATCTGTCATGTGTAAATCAAGATGCAGTTGAATAATCTGCTTGCCATCCTGAAAGCTGTCATTTCCTTTTCTCTGATGCCTCTTCATCTTTTCTCTCTGCTTCTGTTGTCACAGAGAAATAGAAAGGGGGAGGTCAAACCCAGGACACAGTGCCCATCACTGGGAAAGGCCTCCCTCCCTGACAGGCAGCTGCCAACGGAGACCTGTACAGTGCCGGGGAGTCTGCATCCCTAATTTGTTGCCCGTATTTTAAGTCATGGCTAGGGTCCTTCCCCACCTGGTTCCATGTTATTACGTGTGTATAGTTTTCAGAGAAATAAAGAATGCTAACCTGTATTGAGAGTAGGTCACATGACAGTTACTATGCTGGGCTACTTAAACATATTTTTTTTAGTCCTTAAAACAGTTCTATGAAATGTTCTCATTGTATACTTTAGGAAACTGAGGCTCAGAGAAGCAAGAATATAATTTTCAGTCATTTAGTGTAAAAGGCACTGTGTCCACTGATTTTATTGAGGCTTTAATGCTTTCACTGATGTTTATTTAGCTGCCCCCCTGTGTGTCAAAACACTGTGTTGCCACTGGGACTGCAATAAGGAACAAAAGACGGGGATGGACTTCAACCACACACTAAGGTGAAATAGCAATGGCGTGGGTGTATTTCATGGAGAGGTGCCTGGTTCCAGGGGAGAGGGATTTGAGAGGAGGATTTGTCCTAGTTAGGAATGCCTGACAAGCTTCTCTCAATGCGGAGCCAAATGAGTCAGAGCTAATTTGGTTAGGGAGGATTGCATACAGAAGGAATGGAAGGTACCAAGGCCTGAAGGCAAGAGGGCATAAGGCAGACCCATACAGCTGGAGCAGAGGCGTGGAGACAATGCCAAGTCTGGGAAGGCACATTTTGGAGCTTCATTTTTTACTAAACTAGTGGAAAATATGAGCAGCGGTGAAGAAGGGAGATAGTGATGATGTGAATGATGGTGTCTGTTTGTTTAAAGACCATTCTGGCTCTGGCTTGTTTGGCTCAGTGGATAGAACGTCGGCCTTTGGACCAAAGGGTCCCAGGTTCGATTCTGGTCAAGGGCCTGTACCTTGATTGCAGGCACATCCCCAGTAGGGGGTGTGCAGGAGGCAACTGATCGATGTTTCTCTCTCATCGATGTTTCTAACTCTCCATTCCTCTCCCTTCTTCTCTGTAAAAAATCAATAAAATACATTTTTTAAAAAATAAAGACCATTCTGGCTGCAGTGTGGGGAATGAATGTGAGGAGGCCTGAGTGCACTTAGGGACACCTTTGGAATGCAATGCCATTACACCAGTTGAGAGATGGTGGTGGCATAGACTAGAGCAGGGGTCCCCAAACTACGGCCCGCGGGCCACATACAAATACAAATATTTTATTTGCTCCCATTTTGTTTTTTTCCTTCAAAATAAGATATGTGCAGTGTGCATAGGAATTTGTTCATAGGTTTTTTAAAACTATAGTCCGGCCCTCCAACGGTCTGAGGGACAATGAACTGGCCCCCTGTTTAAAAAGTTTGAGGACCCCTGGACTAGAGTGATGGGTGGAGCTAGAGAAAAGTACGCAGATTTGAGTAGTTTGGAGATAAAATCACTAAGACTTGGTGGTAGATTGGACATCGGAGAGAAAGAAAAGAGATATTAAGGACGATACCCAGTTATTAAACTTGCCTAAATAAGTGGTGAGTGGGCCATTCACTGAATAAGACCCATTTGGGGGAGTCCATCATGAGCTTCTTTGGATATGAATATTTTCATTATTGCCCAAAAGAACGCAGTTCTTATGATCTGCTGCTCAGAAGAGAGCTGAGAGGTGTGGGCATGGAGTAGCTTGTTGGAGAAAGAGCTTAAGAATGGGAGTTCCTTGGATAGAGCCCTGAAATGCTCCGGTATGTAGTGGATTGAGGCTGGATAAAGGAAAGACAAAAATCAGCCAGAAAGTTAACAGGAAAGCAAGACTTTTTAAATATGAGAAGCCTAAGGAAGACTTTCAGGGAAGAGAGATTGTTCAAAGAACCAAATGCTTGCTAATAAGTAGAGTACAAAAACCTATTGCATTTAAGAACATGGTAATTGGTGACATTAATGAAAATTGTTGCAGTCAAAGATGGCACCAGAACTTAGATTTGAGGAAAGTGAGTAAATCATTGGTTGGTAAAGAAATGGAGAGCCCTAACTGGTTTGGCTCAGTGGATGGAGCGTCGGCCTGCGGACTGAAGGGTCCCAGGTTCGATTCCGGTCAAGGGCATGAACCTTGGTTGCGGGCACATCCCCAGTGGGGAGTGCGCAGGAGGCAGCTGATCGGTGTTTTTCTCTCATCAATGTTTCTAACTCTCTATCCCTCTCCCTTCCTCTCTGTAAAAAATCAATAAAATATATTTTTAAAAAAAGAAAAGAAAAGAAATGGAGAGAATAAACAGTCCATTCTTGTGAAACTTGGACTAAATAAGAGCACAGGGATCAAACTGGCAGAGTGCCCCAAAGCAACAGAGAACAGAGCTCCGTTTGGGGGGCAACAGCACTCCTACCGTCGGTGGTCCAAAGGCCGGTGTTTCCTAAGGATGAGATGCTAGGCAGCTTAGGTCTGGGGGTTTTACAGATCCTGACCAAGGGAATGGCCCAGGACTATCCTACCCTATATAATAAAAGCCTAATATGCTAAGTGACTGTTCCTTCGACCTTTTTTTTTTTTTTTTTTTTTAATATATTTTATTGAATTTTTACAGAGAAGAAGGGAGAGGGACAGAGAGCCAGAAACATCGATAAGAGAGAAACATCGATCAGCTGCCTCCTGCACGCCCCCCACAGGGGACGTGCCCGCAACCAAGGTACATGCCCTTGACCGGAATCGAACCCGGGACCCTTGAGTCCGCAGGCCGACGCTCTATCCACTGAGCCAAACCGGTTCGGCCCTTCGACCTTTTGATCAGTCGCTATGTTGTGCACTGACCACCAGGGGGCAGATGCTCCAGCCGATAGGTTAGCTTGCTGCTGGGGTCTGACTGATGGGGACTGGGAAAGATGGGTTGGACACACTCTGGAGCCAACCTTCCGTGGTCCCTCCCCAGCCTCTAAAATATTTCTTCTAATTAATTTCCTTTCAATGTGCACAAATCCGTGCACTGGGCCTCTAGTACAATAATAATGGTCGAAAAGCATCCAGTTGAGTTAGCCAAGATACTTGGTGATCCTTAGAGTGGATTAGTGGGGGTGGTTTGGTGATGGCAGAAGGGTAAAATAGAAGTATAAATTGAGGAACTGTATTCAGTGAATATAATTTGGGGAAAGGAGAGAGATATATGATGTAAGCCACAGAAAGGTTTTGGCTTTTTATTTGTTCGTTTGTTTATAAGAATTATGGCACTGCTGTCTTGCCCAGGTAAAGGTGGGCTCTCTTGCTTCCAGCCTATGCCTTGCACCTATATAATGTCCTATTCAAATAAACAGCGGTCCTGCATCTACTATAACAAACAATATTGTAAAGAAAATTAATCTTGACTTTTAAAAATCCCAAGGGTCTCTGTCTTTATGACATACATCAAAGTATCTTAAAATTCTTTTTATACCATATTTCCCTTAATATCTTACATGCCAGCATCTGTTCTCCACCCCAAACAGCTTTCTATTGCCTCTCACCCACCCCAAACTCACTTCTTAAACCAGCCAGAATATGGTCTTCATTCTCCACTCTCCTCAGAATACTTTAGGCTATTTTATTCTTCTACAAGGGGGAACTCTGTCTTTTCACTGTAAAGGTAGCTATTGTTGGCCTCTCCATCTCCTCAACTCCTGTTGATCTCAGTCCTACTGAACAGAATGATAGCCCTTTTCTGTATGATCCTGGGACAAACTCCTACCTCTTAGAAGAGATGGAGAGAAGCCCCTGGACATCTGTGTTTTAATATTTTTAAAGTTGCTTTGACAGGCATATTCTTAGGGTTGCTGGGAAGGAGCCAGGGGGACTGGAGCTGGTAGAATTGATAAAGCAGGTCCTTGAGACAAAAGGAGAGTGGGAACAGAACATAGGTGAGGGAGGCATCTCAGACTGGAGGAGAATGCTTCCTTTATTGCAGCAAGAATGGGGTCTCAGGAAGATGGAAAGGGAGAGAAAAAAGAATTGTAGGTGAAACTTGAAGTTGAAATATCTTTTCCCTGCAGCTGACTTACTCATTCAGCTCCCAAAAGTTGTGAAGAGAGTATCTGAACCAAATTAGTGGAGACAAGAGTCTTCCCTACATGTCATTCATTCAGCAAACTTTTATTGAGCACCTATTCTATTCCAGGCCCTGTTAGTAGACACTGCTGTCATATGTGTAAATAAGAGAGAAAAACTCTCTGCTTTCCTAGACTTCATGTTCTACTGAGAGTAGGGCAAGAGGGGACCATTCACCCATACACAAACTCAATTTTTATATTGGTACACGTTTTAAGGAAAATAATACAACGTAATGGGAAGAAAGAGGTCAAGATGGGAGTGAAAGAAGTTACTTTAGCTACACTATCAGGTAATATCTCCCTGAGATGATGCATGAGCTCAGGTCTGAGGTAGAAGAGGAGGATGCTCAAGGGCTGTGCTCCTAAAATGTAAAGATAATTGTCAGTTAAGTTGACAAGTGAACCAATACTTTTAAGAAACTAAAATAATTTTTGTAACATAGACTTCCAAAAAAGTAACCAACCAACACCTAGAAGTAACTGACTTATTTAAATAGTCTAAATTATGTATGCTGATTTCTCTTTAAGGCAAATAACTTTAGATGTTGCTTATAAATTGCACAATTCTACTAATTTGGGATAAAAACAAGGTACAATTATGCTGACATACCTTAGGGGAGAAGGTAAGGAAGAGGTGGAGGTGTAAAGAATGTTAATGTTGGGATTGCCAAGTTCTGACTCTGATTTTCCTATGTCTTACCCTATGGTCATTGCTATTTCTTATTTATTTATTTTATCTTGGTTTTTTGTATGCATCTTTGCTGGTAAGCCCCTGAAATTCCTTATGGTAGAAAGTCCTGTGTATAAATAAATAAATAGCATCCTCCAGAAACTCAATTGTTTTTTTTCTCTTTTGCTTTTCATTTCTCTGATCTCCAAATACTGATGTGGATAATTCTGCATCCATTTCACTGAATTAAAATGAAAGGAGGGCTCTTTTGTGACTTCCTCCCCCAGAAGCTGAGCATCAGATTTGAAGGGTGGAGAAAGGTATTGTCACTAGATGGGTCTCCTGTTATAGGACTTCTTTGAAGTGCAAAATACGATATTTGAATAAAAACTCAGATGCCTCCAAGAATACTCCTGACAACAGAATTTCCTAAAAAACCAGACATTTGGGCATTAAAACACATTTAGATCATAAAAAGAAGAGGGGGTGGGAAATGGAAAGGAAATTACAGAAGCAGCTCCAAAATAAAATGTTGCCTTGTTAACGAAGGTGGAAGATTTATCCAGAACCCCTTGCCTAAAGCATAAAGTTTCAGGTTTGGGCACAATCCAATTAGGAAAAAAAAATAGTAGCCCATTGTTGCCTCTGAGAGTTGTGCAGAGCTAAAGATTCCACTCCCATTCTGCACTAATGACATTAGACTCTTGACGTATGTCTGCCATTTCTAACCAGCACTGTATTAGGCCACCATGGGCTGTATTTATTCAGGTGAACCCCAACCCCCGCCTAACTGAGGTGTGACATCTTCACGAGTTCTCCTACAAGACTGCCACCCACAGAGCTCTAGCAGAGCCACAAAGAAATGGAGTTGGAGGACAAACGTATGGACGACAAAATGCCTTCATGCAATAACTCTGGGCACTGACAGGAAGGAAACATCTTTGGTGTAGGAAACATCTGGAAGGAAAGCCGACTAGTTCTGCTCTTCCCTCTGCTGTAGATCACTTTACTATCCCGTGGCCATGTTTTCTAATGAGATGGCAAGTACTTGCAACGATTCCAAGGTCCTGGGCTGGAAGGTGACTGCATTGGCGGTGCGTTGTTACCCTCCTATGTACAGATTTAAGAGTCCCTCCTACTTAGGGTGCTGTACCTCATCCCATGGAGTCAGGAGCACCCGCTTGCTAAGCATCCAAAGGTTTTGCCTGAAGGACATTTGAACAGGATGTAACTCTCAGTTCTGAGCGGTACTTGGGAGGAGGACGTAAGGGCTGTTTGAACTCCAGAGCAAGGTGAGCCTGTATCATTGTAGTTCCTCCTTTGCCCAGAACTTAACCTGAGCTTTCTTGAGCAAATCAGCTTTCTTCATTTCTCTCATCCTAAGGATTTCCTTACCAAGGCATATAAAGCTAGAGTCCTCAGGCAAACGGGGAGATGTTCTCTCTAGACCAGCGGTTCTCAACCTGTGGGTCGCGACCCATTTGGGGGTTTAACGACCCTTTCACAGGGGTTGCCTAAGACCATCGGAAAACACATATATAATTACATATTGTTTTTGTGATTAAGCATTATGCTTTAATTATGTTCAATTTGTAACAATGAAATTGGGGGTCACCACAACATGAGGAACTGTATTAAAGGGTCGCGGCATTAGGAAGGTTGAGAACCACTGCTCTAGACCCTAGTTCATGCTCACTGCCATCCTCCCTTCGTGCCTGGCCCTCTCTCCTGAAAGCCCATCTCCCGGCTGCCAGATGCCTGCAGACCATGGCTCTCCCTGCTCTCAGATGAAGGACTAACATGTCTGATTTTTAAGACTTTAGGCCTGGTTTGTCCTTTTCATCTATTCTGACATGATTTAATGTTCCAGAACTTGTAAAGGGAACAGATTTTTTTTTTCTTTCCTTTTTTTTATTGTAAAATTTGTGAATAATTTATCAAGTGACTGAAAGAGCTTCTTCAGCTCTCAATTATTAACATGCGTTTGGGTTTGGAAGGAAGACATTCGTGACGTTCGCCGTGGCCCATCCCGATGCCTTTGTGCAGCAGCAAGAAACCCCACACATCCAGGGAGAGGTGAGGTGATGTGCAGTGATTTATGGGGTGGCTAGGAAGGAGCCAAGAAACGGGAGCACCACGCAAACAAAGCACAAAACACAGACAACTTTCATTTATTTAAGACAGAGCCTTTTCCAAAGCAAATAACCTTTTGTCGCATCTCCAGAGAAATGACATTTCCTTTCCCGGCTCCCGCTTGGCAAGGACAGCAGATGGGTGGGGGCAGGGGTGAGTGAGATAAATAAAGGGAAAGGCATTCCTAGGCTCCTCATTCCTTCTCACCGTCCATCCTTCAGCGAGCACGTGGGAGGCACGGCTGTGCTCCCTTCTTTGGTCACATGTCCAAGACTGTGCGTAGCCTGTGATATGGAGAGAATATTATCCATTTCAGTTAGCCTGGCCCCCGAAATAACTGCGTACTGGGCTAGGGAAGTGAGGAGAAGCCTGGAGTACCTTTCCCTGGTCTGACCTGCTGCTTCCCATTAGCGGTGAGGCCTTTACAGTGTAGGGCTGGTCGCCTTCCCTCCATGACAGCAGGAGAGACACTCTGCCCGCCCTTATCTCATCGGTCCCCACACCTTGCTTTTCCTGGCTTTCCCATTTTCTTCCATCTTTGCCACTCATTTTTTTTCTTCAGTAGTGAAAGAAGGGTGCATTTTCCTCTAGACCAGCGGTTCTCAACCTGTGGGTCGCGACCCCTTTGGGGGTAGAACGACCCTTTCACAGGGGTCGCCTAAGACCATCGGAAAACACATATATAATGACATATTGCTTTTGTGATGAATCACTATGCTTTCATTATGTTCCATTTGTAACAATGAAATTGGGGGTCACCACAACATGAGGAACTGTATTAAAGGGTCACGGCATTAGGAGGGTTGAGAACCACTGCTCTAGACCCACCACATCCTACCCTACCTGGGAAAAAGATTTTGCACCTTTGACTTAGGAGCGACAAGACCTGGCCCCTGGCCTGGCCTTGACCTTCCACACAATAAATACGAATCCTCCAGAGAACTTGTTTCTGGGATTGGAAGTACATCTTAGGCGACACAGTCAGGCAGAGTAAGCACAAAGCTAAGGTGCAGAAAATATGGCCGAGGTGCTGAAGTGCGGGCTGGGGCCTTTGAAACAGCAGTCCCTCATGTTCCTGACACTCTCTCTTAGGACGAAAGCGTTTATCTCACACCAACCCTACCCATTTCTCTCATATTTCAATCCTTTTCCCTGAAGTAGGGCGGAGGGAGGGGGGAGTTAGGACTCCCTACAATAAAATGATAGCACCCACAATACCTCTTTTGGCTAGTCTCAGCGTGGGCATGGCAATTCTCATGTACAGGTTTAGAAATCTTGCAGTCTGTTTTCAGCCCACATGGCTGATGGGTTGCACGTGGGAGTCATGCTCGGGTTCTGTGGTGCGCATTGCAGTTCATTCTGCTCAGTTAGTCCTTGAGGCTCCTCGGGATGATGGCAACAAAGATGGGAAGCGGAGCTGCCTTCTATTCCTCCTCTCCTTTGTTGCTCCTTCTGAAAATCAGGAACTAGAGATGAAATATATGGGCAGGGTCTTAGAGCCGCAGACTTTGGTAAAGGGTGGGGGCTTGAACCTAATTCACGTCAACACCTTCCTTTTAACGATGAAACTGGAGCTTTGGGAGCCACAGGGATGGGATCCCACGTCTGCCCTCCAAGAGGCAAGCGCTCTTTCCACCCCTGGCACCGCTGTGCTCCCTGCGCAGAGAGGAGGGGTTCTCCAGGGCACACCTGCAGAGTCAGGGCGCATCTCAGAGAGAGCTTATTGGTGACGGCAGGGAGGGTTTTGCAAAGGACAGAGGCCAAGGGACATGCTTCTAAGGCAGTTGTGGAAGATGGTGTTTCCAAGATGCTCCATGACATCCTCCATCTCATTTCTGCTATTTCAAAGGCCCCAGCCCACACTTCAGCACCTCGGCCATATTTTCTGCACCTTAGCTTTGTGCTTACTCTGCCTGACTGTGTCGCCTAAGATGTCTTTCCAATCCCAGAAACAAGTTCTCTGGAGTATTCATATTTATTGTGTGGAAGGTCAAGGTACAACCCAGCCTGGCTGCTCTTCCCCGGCCTCCCCTTTCATGGACATGGTCTGGCCCGAAGACTCGCTCATAATTAATAGAATGTGCAGAAGTGACGCTGAGGCCTCCCAGGCCAGGCCAGCCCACGTGGTTTGGGCTGTTGCCTGGAGGAGCCTCCAGAGCCCATGCAGGAGTCTCCCTGATGGAGTGTGTCCTTCCAGCCCTTCCTGCCGGGGTGTCTGAGAAGCAAACGGAGAAGTCTTCCTGGATACTGCAGGGCCATTTGCTTTAGGCGCCTCCATTCCCAGTCATTGGAGGCTCCTGGAGGTCATGGGAGCAGAGACAAGACATTCCCATTCGCATTCTCTCCAGGGTCCCTACCCACAATGCCCCGGGGCATATGGCATGTTTGTTGTTTAAGTTTCCTGAATGGAGGTGGTGTGTTATGTAGCAATAGATAGAACAGAACAGTAATACCTGTTTATAGTAAAACCATTAAAATAAGTGTTTGCAAATAAAAGTAATTTTAAAATGTTCCTTCAATATGGGATTGACTGGTTATGGAAAGTATGGTAATCCATACAATGGATTACTCTGAAGGAATGTGAAAGGTGTATACCTGTTATGAAAAGATGCCAAAAACACATTGCCAGGTGAAAAAAAAACAACAAAAAAAATGGGTTGCAGAGCATTGTGTATGCTATGAATTGTTAGCATAAAGGAAGGAAAGGAAAATGTATTGTGTGTGTTGTGTGTGTGTGTGTGTGTGTGTGTTTCTGTGTGAGGCTTATATGTGCATAAGAAAATTCTGGAAGGATAAACAAAGAACTCTTAAGAGTGAGGAGAGAAGTGTTTAGTGCCAAGATACAATTTCTTTTCATTTTACCCCCTTCTCTACTGTTTGATTTTCTATCATGTTTGTACTATTCTGAAGTTAACACTTCCAAAAATTTTAAGGCAATGAAAATTCTACATACTACCTCCAAAAGAAAAAAAAAAAACTTTCCTTTGTTGCATATGCCAACTAAAATTATGTTTTCAACTATAGCAAAAAGACAATTCAAAATAGCGTATTGCTATTATTTCTGAGGAAACCCTTTTATCCCTAATACTGTTGTCCTTCTCTGTATATCTCAGTCCTAGGTGTCATGCACAAAATAATAGAAAGCATGATGCCACATGAAACAGATCTTATTAAAGAATTCACTGTGTTTTCTTTCTGCACCTCCTGACCCCCAACCAAAGCGATATAACCAGCATGTTGAACCACAGGCAGAAATCAACTCAGTCACCCAAAGAGAACAGTAATTAGCAAGATGTGGTTTCAGGTTATTGGATATACCGAGTCTTTTCCAGCAGGTGTCCACAGTGTGTTTTGTAGCCATGGAAATGCAGACCGTACCAGTTCCCTACCTTTTAGGCATTTTTTTTCCCAGGGGCATCCATGGCAGTGCTCTGCAAATAAGGTCACAGTCCACTTCAGAAGTGAGCTTATGCCATGCCCTTGGCAGTGGGCACATCTGTGGCTCATTGATAAGGTGATTCATAGGATGGAAGGGGGCAGTGGAGGAGAAAGGACTAGGATATGATCCTCCTCAGAGTCACCCTCTACTGCCCATGACCGTCGTCCTAGCTGGAGTTGCACAGCTCAAACTAGGCTCAGACTCTGGTGACCTTTCACCAATGTTTAGCTGGGCACCCTTTATGTAACTAAGCCTTTTCCCTTGGGCAACAATATCCCATTAGAAACCATAGTTTTTAAACTGATGCGACACCAATCTGAGCAACCATTTATTCTGTGAAAAAAGCACCATTGGGCATATCTACCTACATATTTAGTAGGAACCACTTTGTAATGTTCTTCACTCCTTTGTGTGTGTGTCTGTATGTATGTGGCAAATATTGTAGATCTTTTGTAGCCACTGTTGAAATCTTGCACAAAAATATGAAGATTGCTCTAAATTTGTATGTGACTGTCAACAGTTTTCATCTCAACAAATCAAAACCCTGTGAAATTTTGTAACGTGTGATATGCTCTCTACAAACCACAGCAAACCAAGATATAGCTTCACAGACTTCCCACTATGTGTCTCCACGTACATTTTCTTTTCTGTTCCAAGATCCAGTCAAATGAAGATACCCCAGACCATCTTTCTCACCCCTGTTATGTATCTCATAGTATCTCCCAAGCTTCTTTTACAACTTCTAAGGCAATCGGCAGTCTACTAACAGCTACAGAAAATCACCTCATTTTTTGGGATTTCTCAAAGCCATTCACCATTTCTGATTATCCACTTCTCAACAATTTGCCTGTTCTAACTTGAGAGCTTTCTCAATACCTCCTCCTTTTTTCAAGAAGCCTATCTTATTAGTGAGCTTCATGTCCCCCCTGCCACCCCTCTCCCAAAAAGGTGGGCACACACAAAGGACAACCATTAGGCCTCTGATATATATTTGATCTCATATGGTGATTTCATTCATGTCCCAGTGTGTTAATTTTTCCAATTGGATAACCTCAGCTATAATCTCTTTTTGGAACTTTGGTTCGATGATTATATAATTTTTAAGATTCCTTCCAGCCCTATAAATCTAGGATCCTATTATGTCTAACTGCTCACTTAGATAGTCCCTCTTGGATTTCCACTACCATCTCAAACTCACCATGTCGAAGTCTACACTCATCATGTTTCTTTTCAGAGCCTACGCGGCACACTGAAAAGAGCCGAGACAGAATGTGCAGGACACACAGTGGGACCCATTATTCAGTTTGCAGGGTCCCATTTACTTGGGAAATTTGCACAACCTCCCTGATTTGCAATTTGTTCATCTGGGAGAATGATTTTTACATTATAGCAGTTTTATAATGTCTAAATGAGCCAAGGGCTGTAAAATTGGTAGGTAAATACTAAAAATGCAAGTTGGTGCATCATAAATGTTAGTTCCCGTCCCCTAGCCGTATGCCGTCTTGCTGATCTCCCTCTTCTTGTCTGTCTCCTAGTCACCTGGACTCTAAACTTTAGCAGCATTCTGGTATATCACCCCAACTTAAATCAAATCGTGTCTATGTAAATGCCTCTTAAAGATGCTATTTATACCTGCCTTTGTCTTTATTGCCATTGAGATCAGCCTAGTTGAGTGCTTCATCCCTTCACACCTGGAAGAAAGCATCAGCTCCCCAATAGCCAGCCACATCAGCCTTCTAGTTTGCAGGCTTCTAGATTAATCCTGCACTCGCTTCAGGCATCATCTTGATTCACCTGCCGTTGGCTTTTCCCATAAAGAACCACCAAATATGGGTGCCAAGCATAGTGCATGACCTGAAAAAAAAAAAAAAGAACCTTAAACCGTGTCTATCATGTATGAAATATTTTTCTCAGGCACCTTGATCTATGTTTTACTTCTGCCTCTCCCTGGCTCCAGTTAAAGCAGTACATTCATTCCCTGCATATGGCGTATACAGTCTATTGTCGTGCCTCTGTTTGTGTTGGATGTTTCTGCTGTGCTGGCTGTACCTGTCCTCAAATCTGACTTTCCAGGCTTTAACAGGGACTTCTTGCCTCCTTTGTGAATTCTTTCCCAAGGTGGTCCTTTCTCTCATCTCCATAAACACATTCATTGATCACTCACACTCATGGATGTCAATGCTTTTCTATCCATAATTCCCACTAGAAAGTCTTTCCCCCATTTACAGAGCTAGTGAATTTCTTACTCTTTTAGCTTGAGAAAAATAAAACATTCCTTTCAAGAAACTCTGATGGCCCAGTCACCCCTGCTTTTCCCTCCTCAAGCAGATCTGGGCGTTGGTTGTGTGTGCACTCATTACATTTTCACGTGCCCCTCTATGGGACTGACATTGTCATCTCTTTCTCTATGAGTCTTGCACATGACTCCTTAGCAATCCGGGCCTATGTTTCCTGTCCATCGTCACACACTCAACCCCATGGGCTTCCTAGCACATAGAAAGTGCTTCAGAAATATATGTCATGTGAGGTGAAGGAGAGGGGTGGAGGGAGTTAGTGAAGCATGGAGGGCAAAAGCATGCTAATGAACAGTCAAGATTCCAGAATGAGCTAGACCAGTGGTTCTCAACCTATGGGTCGTGACCATCAGAAAACACATATAGCATATCTGATATTTACATTACAATTCATAACAGTAGCAAAATTACAGTTATGAAGTAGGAACAAAAATAATTTTATGGTTGGAGCTCACCACAACATGAGGAACTGTATTAAAGGGTCGCGGCATTAGGAAGGTTGAGAACCACTGAGTAGACTATCAAATATCTCTCTAGAGCAGGGGTGGGCAAAGTTTTTGACTCGAGGGCCACAATGGGTTCTTAAACTGGACCGGAGGGCCGGAACAAAAGCATGGATGGAGTGTTTGTGTGAACTAATATAAATTCAAAGTAAACATCATGACATAAAAGGGTACGGTCTTTTTTTTTTTTTTTTTTAGTTTTATTCATTTCATGCGGGCCGTAGTTTGCCCATGGCTGCTCTAGAGGGATATGAAGTCCACTCAAAATAAGAGAGCATAGCAGGCCTGTTTCCGGTCTGCAAACCTATCCATTTCCATCCCGATAGGAATCTGTATGTTACTAAAAACAAAATGCACTGATGTTGGTTTTGTACCACTTTTTTTGTTTGTTTAAAGATGATTTGCCTTATATGTACTTATAAAAATATTTACATGGTTCATTTTTATTTACTAGTTTATCAAGTTGGCATTTTAAATTTACTTGTTCGATTAGTAAATACACAGCCCTATTCCACTATCATTGCTCATTCCTTTTTCTTGCCCTCTCCCTCCATGGTTGGGGATTTTCCTTGAAATGTCTCCAGCCTGAACATCAAGTAACTTCTAGGCCCGAAGGGAATGAGCCAGAAGGAGGAGGAAAAAGTCGGGTTAAGTCTTCCTAGCCCCTAACCACGGGGCTAGAATAAAATGACAGTAAAATGCACTAATTTATCTTATTTTACATAATTAGAGTTAGGGGCTATTGAACACAGAATGCAAATGTATTCTAAATATGCAAATCAGCCACATTTCCCAGATTTGGAGATGGGAAATGTGGTAGCCTTCTGTTAGATGGCTCCCTCCTATCTGTGCACAAAACTTCCCCGCACTCCCGAATGCACGCAATGCAGTCACAGTCGGGCTGCTAATTTAAAAACCCAGTTCAGGTTGATTGGAAAAGACAACATTTCTGCAATCACTGGCGGATCCTTTATGATGGAGCTTGTCTTGCCAGTTCTTGTTTTCTGAAGATAGCTTTTTTATTTTATTTTTATTTTATTTTTAAGTTGGGTTCTTGCCCAGCTCTCCAGTGCAAGGTCTGTGCCTCACTGAAATGGCAGAGTGAGGTTTCCTCAGCATACCCTTGACCTGACTGGGGCTCAGGCAGCAATGACCCCTTGCCCGGGGTCCTGAACTGCTGCAGGAATGGTGGCCAGAACACAGCCGGCAGCTGTCACCTCCAGCAGGGTCCTCTCAGCCACAGTAGAGCTGCTGTTTTGTCTCTTCCTGCCCACTTCCTAGGGCAGCTCCCATCCTATGACCAAGCTAGGGGAGGGGGTGAGCCTCAGGCCATTTGAGCACAGGGCCAGGCAACTCTGATGGTCATGATCTCTTCAGAGCTCCCCCAGGGTGGGTCTGAGGGCTGTTTGACTTCTGTCTCTCCCATCCTGCTTCCTTCATCCTTTCCCAGGTGTGGATTCCTAAGGAATGTCTCCAATCCCAGATTTCAAGCCGGCACCTGTTTCCAGAAACCAACTCCCTTCCACAGACCTTTATTCCCCTACCCCAAATTTTGGAAAAATTTTACTAGGGCTAGAGACCTCCTCCTCTCCCCAGAAACCTTGAAAATGGATTTAGTATATGACCTCCCACGACTGCATCCTGACTAAAGTTAAAATGTGGCATTTCAGCCCTGACCGGTTTGGCTCAGTGGATAGAGCGTCGGCCTGTGGACTGAAAGTTCCCAGGTTCGATTCCGGTCAAGGGCATGTACCTTGGCTGTGGGCACATCCCTAATAGGAGGTGTGCAGGAGGCAGCTGATCGATGTTTCTCTCTCATTGATGTTTCTAGCTCTCTATCCCCCTACCATTCTCTCTGTAAAAAGTCAATAAAATATATATATATATTTTAAAAATGTGGCATTTTTGTCAGTCCTGACCCTGGAGTAACAGGGACAATTCATCTAAGCCCCTTTCAAATCATGTCATCTGAATGAGCACACGATTGGAAGATCAGACTTATAACAACAGCACTTCTACCCATGTATTCTACTCCATGTTATTCTGACCAAAAGTGGCAAGAAGGTGGGAATGGAGAATGGGGGCGGGTGGTTGCCTGCAGGTTAAAGTCATGTCATTGCAGAGGTAGGGGAGGAAACTGAATGGGTATCAGTTTCAAACTGCTATCTACATTCTTCAAGGAAATTATGTATAATTACTTGAAATTGGTATGCAACGTTATTATAAGGAGTAGAAAAATATGACCATTCTACCAGTAATTTGGTTAGTAATTTGGTAGTAATATCTAGTAATTACTGTAAATGCTAACCAGTTCATTTCCTGAATCATATTTTCTTTTGGGTCTTCACTTTCTTTCGTACATTTTAATTGACTTTTTGTAAAATGTGCGAACAGTGTTTTACATTCCATCGTCCTATTACCTAGGGCAGAGAGTCACAAAAAGGCAAGCCGGTGTTCTTTGTTTTATTTTGAGCATCTGTGTAGTTGCTGCTTGATTCAAAGTAATCCCTGTGTGTCTCAATCATGGTTGTAATCAATTAAAAAAAATTTTTTTTTGGAACACCGAATATCTTTGTGATAGTATAATGGGGGAAATAAGACACCAAGTGAATCAAATGATAAGGCCTACTGAGCTTGCAATCAGAAGAGATATAGAGGCACAGCCGCACTTAGATGTGCAAGAGTTTTAACAATAGTTTGTAGACACTCTAAAGAGAGGCGATGTGCTGTCTGTCTGTGTATGTGCATGCATGGGTTTCAGTTATTTAATTTCACATTTTTAGTGACTACATATTGAGTAGAGAAAGCCTGGGGACCTGAAAGAGAGAAGTTAAGAAACAATGAAAAAATGAAGGGAGGTAATGAAATGAGGAGGCATAGGACTTGGGAGTAAAGGGAATGAGGAAAAGTAGAAAGTATTTATTGTCCATCTAGGAATGAGCTGGATTATAACACTGCAGACTTGGGTGCAGGTTAATTCTAGAGAGAAGAAAATGTAATTAGCATGCATCTGAAATCTTACTTTATCCTTCTATGAAATAGGATTTAGAATACCCCAAAGGTGAGTTACCTTAAAGAAGGTGTCATGGGACAATGCGTGCTTTCGTTTGTTTGTTTTTCCCAAAATGACCCATATATGAAACTGGCTCTTAGAATATGTCCCATTGTTATTATAAATACAAAAAGGAGAAAAAAATCTATTTATCAACCCTGACCTACTCATTGTCCATTCTTTATTGCTTTTTCTAGGGTTAGCTCTGACCTGGGAGGCACTTAGAAGCTCCCCAGGTTGACCGTCTCAGGGTAACTTCACACGGAAGTTTGTTATTCTCACCCATCCTATTTTCATCACAGAATGGCACCCCGAAGGCAGAACACCACTTTCCCATGTGAATTCTTGCAAAATGTAATTTGGTTCATGGGCTGCTACTAATGACTTGCAAAGTGGGGCTTCTATTTTCAACCTCCCTTTCTAATAACACCTCATTTTGGTTTTGAAACAGGACGGAAGTTTTCTGATTCTCGCCTGTCTTTAACTTGGTGCAAAACCTGTGAGATAGAGGACGGTAGAGTGGCCTTTACTGGTTTCACCCTCTGCCTTATTTGTCGTTAGGCTCATCCTGGGCTTTTCTGGCATTGGCTGTGCTCTTGGTACTCTTACTACCGATATTCCATCTCTCTTTTCTAGCTGCCTGGTACCAATGTCTGATGTACAGTAGAAGCTCCATAAATATCTTTAGAGCGATAATAAAATCAGAATACTGATTTCCATTTCGCTTTGTTTTAGACTCCTGGCTCCAATAAGAATAGTTTACTTATGCTAATTTCATGTATATAAAGTTTCTACCACTGCGCCATGTGAAGTGAGGTGTGTTGAAAAATGTTATTCTGCAAACGCTCATATATGATTCATGAAAAGAAAGAAAGAAAGAAAGAAAGAAAGAAAGAAAGAAAGAAAGAGAAATGCTATTCTGATACCTCTTGTCTCCTACATTAAGCGATGATTTCAGCGCAGCGCATGAGCCACTCATTCACCTCTGAGCATTTGATGAGCTGACCTTTAACCAGAGTTTGCAAAATGGAATGGGAAGCACTTAGCACTCGGGCCCTTGAATTTTAATCATGCTCTATGCTGTGCTCATGGAAATACCTGTAGAGAATGCTTGAGCATTCCAGATCTGAAGGTTACAGTCAACATTTTCTATGCCAGGCGTCATCAGAGAAATGCCACCAGCCAATTAAAAAAAATCTATCAGTGTAAAAAATCCCACCAACATGATGCATAAGTTAGTGTCATTATTTACATTTTGAGAGAAAAAAAAGAAGAAGAAGAAGAAAAGAAAATGTAAACAATTAGCAACAGAAGCTTCTAGGTCAGTGGTTCTCAACCTGTGGGTCGCGCCCCCTTTGGGGGTCAAATGACCCTTTCACAGGGGTCGCCCAAGACCATTGGAAAACACATATATCATTACATATTGTTTTTGTGATTAATCACTATGCTTTAATTATGTTCAATTTGTAACAATGAAAATATATCCTGCATATCAGATATTTACATGATTATTCATAACAGTAGCAAAATTACAGTTATAAAGTAGCAACGAAAATAATTTTATGGTTGGGGTCACCACAACATGAGCAACTGTATTAAAGGGTCCTGGCATTAGGAAGATTGAGAACCACTGCTCTAGGTGATGTTCCTGTGACCACATGTCTACACTTGATAACGGTTCACATTCCAGTCAATAGTGTTTGCATCCTCGGTCTTTTGGAAGGAAAGCTGCTTTCCATGACCCTGGATTGAAGGTTGGGCTGGGGTAGAGTATCATCCACGATGCTGGTAAGACTTGCTCTGGGCGCAGTGAAGGAAAAGGCTACATCCCTACTCGAGCCACATCCCAGGACCAGATCTCCAGTGAGGACACCATCTAGCAGCTTTGAGCACTGAGGGTCCTTGCTTTTAATTTTTAAAAACTATTTTTATTGATTTCAGAGAGGAAGGGAGAGGGAGAGAGAGATAGACACATCAATGATGAGAGAGAATCATTGATTGGCTGCTTCCTGCACACCCCACACTGGAGACCCCGAGCCCACAACCCGGGCATGTGCCCTGAACGGGAATCGAACTGTGACCTCCTGGTTCATAGGTCGATGCTCAACCACTGAGCCACGCTGGCTGAGCCTTGGCTTTTAATTTTTTTACATATTCTCTATTAAGACTCTTGAACAAATGCATGAGGTAATAGGACAACTATAGATGCTTTTTTCTAGAAATAAGAAGGAGATAAGAACTAAGCAGTCTAATGAACTCCTGAGGTTAATATAAATTGGTAGCCTTGCTGGGTCCAGACTTGAAGTGCCGGGTGCCAGGGTGGTTCTATGCTAGGGTCATTATTTGATACCAATGCTCCAATTCTTCCTTACCTGAAGTCCTCAACAGTGAAGAAAACCACCTTTTCAGTGAAGGCTTTCTGTGATAACAAAAAGGCTTTTTTTTCTTTCTTTGTACTGATCAGCTTAGTTCTCATCAATAGATCTCATCAAAAATGCTGGCCATGAATTTCAGAACCGAATGGTTCAAACCTGCTCTGCAGGTAGAAAAGGCAGATTTCACATTTTGCACATCCGTCTCTGCAGACCGTGGCTGCTGCCTCTCACCTTGTGGGACTTCCATCACGTTTACTAGTCAAAGGCTACCGCCACCTCTTGGCACACCGAGGCGTGATTGGGTCGCTCAACCAGCTTTCTGTTGTGCGTGATAGAGAAATCCGAGGCAAAACCGTGCTTCTTTTGTCTCCCAAGTCATGTTTCCTATTTAAAATGACTCCCTGGAGCACATTGATCATCTTTTTGTTTTACTTTCTTGAACCTTCTGTGGTTGCAGGCCCCTCCCTCACCTCACCTGTCTTGAAAAGCAAAAACTACATCCTTCCCCTGCTCTCCCCAAGATCCAGATCAGTGGGACCCACACTCCCTTCCCGCAGCCGCTGTGCTCTGAATCTTTAGAAGGCACCGGGAATGTTCACTCTTACTTTTTTCTCGTCCATCTCCACCTTCCGTTCTGGGCAGGGCAAGATAGAACTGGGCCACCAGCTCATTTCCAGCCTTTCCAAATATCCTACCGTCGGCACATTTATATTTGATATTGATTTCTGTTTAATAGAATAAGCCAGGAAAAATCACGCTCCTTGTTGGCGTTCAAAGGATAAACCATAAAAGCCATTAAGAAGTACTGTAAGCATGAGCATGATTAATGGGACTTGAGGTGCCGTCCACCGGCCTATTTCCAGATAATGTCTCAGAGATTCCATTGCTTCTGGCTGCAGTTCAGAGCTATATATTTGCAAGGTGAAATCCTGAGTGATGACGTTCCCGCTGTAGCCCTGACTGACAGTGTTAAAGTGGAAGAACTGGATGGCCTTGAACTCGGATCTTAAAGGGTTTGTGCCAAGGAGCTGCTAGGACACTCCAGAGGGCCTGGTTTGAAAGAGGTTGTGTGTGCCTGCTCAGTGCCCCTCCTTCGGTGAGCCTGGAGTCCCCTCTTCAAAAGGATCTGCTGGGCTTACGCTTGTAAAGAAGAAGTGAATGGCTACAACAGTCGGTTCCCAACTTCTGTGAAGCCATCATCCGTATTTCGTCTTTGCCTTAGACTTTGTTTGAACTGGGGCTGTAGTAAGCATCCTGAGGACAGTGCCCTCCTGGAATCTGCCAGCACCGTGGTTAGCTTTTCTTACAGAATCTTACACAAAGCACTCCACAATCTTCATCATCTCTCCAATTTTCTTTTATTTGTTAGAATGAATCCCCTCTGTGTTCATGAGTGCAAATTCCAGCAATTATTGATTGTCACCTAGGCTGCAGTAATGTGGTATACATGTTGATAGGCTTTTTGGTGCTTGAAAGACTAACCCAATTTCTCCAGTGGAGCCTGGACTGTGTTGATAAATGAAGAATTCCTACCACACAGAATGGTGTTTGTCATGTATATGTCAATAAATATTTATTAGATGAATGACTAAATGGATGGATGGGTAGGTGGATTCATGGATGAATGAATTGAAGCTACCATGTTAGAATATATATATATATATATGATATTATTATTCCCATTGCACAGAAGAGAAAATCAAGACTCAGAGTGACTTGATCAAGGTGGTGGAGATAGGATTTAACTGCAAGACTATTTCACTTTGCTGTCTGGAACAAAGAAATGGGATCATGGATATGTTACATGGGTTCATTTATTTTCCATTTTACATACAGCAAATAACTATATATTTGGTAAAAATGTAAAGTTCTATGGATTTGAAAGTGCATGTCCCTTTTTCTTTAAGGATATTCAAATTATAAGACTCAGTATGCTTAAAAGCTTATGCAGATTATACATCAGACAATCCTAACATTCCATTAGGATCTGAGACTCTTCCTTAAATATTTACTTGGGCTGGTATTTATCTTAAATCTTTTCTGGCAGTTGGGGGTTGGTTGTTCTATGTTGACTAAGAAAGGCATTTTGAGTTGCGCTGACAGATGAACCCAGATTTCTCAACCTTTGTTTACACGTTTACTCACTATTGGGTAAGCATCCTTAGCTTTCTCCCCTATCCCTGCTCTTCAGGCCTGCGTAGCACCAGGTACCTCACCAGGAAACAGATCCTCAAAGCACTAATCCACTTCCGGGCTTCATCGATGAGATACCTTCAGTTCCATGTTTCTTAGCCAACGCCCATCTATGAGCGGTTTTACCTGTCTGTCCTGGTCAGTGGGGACAACGTTGTTTCCTCCTACGACCCAGAGACATGCAAGGTAGAGGCCGTTTCCTAAGCACAGTCTGACCATTGCTCTGGGAGGATTCCCAAACCGCTTGTGATTGCAATACATCGTTCTAAGCAAGAAAGTTTGTCCTTTAGGAAAATTAAAGAAAAAATAAGGTTGTTTCTTAGTTGTTCCTCCTCTGGATTATTTCCATGTGTTTTTTTGTTTGTTTGTTTGTTTTTTCTCAGCATTGCCACGGGTTTCTTCAAAGCAATCAGCAATGCCATGCCAATTTCCAGGGCACGGAGAGATTCTCTATCAACCTGGCCAGACTCTTGGGGTTTAGCAATGAAGATAGTAATGATACTAGCCCTGGCCGCTGTGGCTCACTTGGTTGAGCTTCTTCCCGTGCACTGAGAGGTTGTAGGTTCCATTCCTGGTCAGAACATATGCCTGCTTGCTGATGCGATCCCGTTAGGGGGCATGCAGGAGGCAGCCAATTCATGTTTCCCTCTCCCTCTTCCGAATTCCTGTCTCTCTAAAATCAATAAAAATGTATTTTAAAACTATTTAGAAAAATTATGATACTAACACTAATAGCAAAAATGCCCACCCTGATTATGATTGACAAAATGTCATGGGGAGAAAAGAAGGATGTACTTGACTGTAGTCTGGAGGGGGGACCTGGACCCTGAAAGGTCGCATCCCTCCTTTAATGGAGCAGAACAGGAAACCTGACCCTGGGCGGCTGTGAGAGTGCAGGCCTGCTTCCCAGAGTGACAGGGTAATTACTTATTTCTTCAGCTACCGATTTTTAAATGCCGCAGGGGCATTTGAAAGAAGAGAGGTAAAGCAGTTCTATCGGAGACGCATTTTATTTTATTAAACAGAAATACAAAACTAAGTTAGTATTGCTTTGATTACATGTTAATCTCTTTATCCTCTCCCCCAGACACCTAAGAAAGTCTTGACTTGCTTTAGTCACTTTTCTTTTTAAATTTCTTTTTTACTTTTCACAGGCTTTGAATATATATATAATGTTATGCATAACATTTTTTTTTCCCTGTAACTGGTCACCTGAGCTCCAGGTTAATTTCCTATCGTCCTTCTTTAATCTTTACTGCTCTTTATTCCTCTTTTTTCTTTCTTCTTCCCCTTAGCCTTGGCCTTTTCCAGTGCCATACCCTCTGTCAGCCACTGGGTGCTAAGGATGCCTTTGTCTCAGGATGTTCATCCCAAGAATTAAGCATGAACTTGGACACCTTTGCTCTCTTCCAGGCGGCCCTAGACGTGTTTACAACTCCACCTGCAGGGAAGCTGGGGCTAGGAAAGAAGTGAAAACGGTCCACTCCCACAAAAGGATACCCTCTAACTTGGCTCCAAATACATCATCAAAGTATGATTTAAATCTAGTAGGATGTTAACTTTTAATCTGAATGTACAGAAACAGTTACCAAAACAAAGAGAAGAAACAGACACTAATGCGTAGAATCACAAAGAGGTTTCAGTGAAATTTTCATGAAATTTAAATTCAGCCCAGATTGCGCAGTGGCCACGGGACCTACTGATTGGACTTTTGACCCCTCCTGCAAGGAAAAGTGCATCTTTCTTGTAAGGGAAGAGCACCCCCTGCCTGAAGGGGAGTCTGCGTGTTGAGAGGACAATGAGGCAGAGGGTTGGAGAGTGGATCCCTGGGCACTGCGGGCTTTGGTTTTGAGGGTGGCCAGCAGAGCTCGCATCCTTGCAGGAAGATGTGCGTGAGTGTTAATTGGCTCTGCACTGTGGGCCACAGGACTTTATGGACATCAAAGCTCTTTCTAGAAGGAGGGAGCTCTCCCTTTATAGTGGAACGAATAATACTGAGCACACAGCCAGGGAGCAAGGTGGCGGGGCAGGAAGATAAACTGAGCAAGGGCGTGTGGTAGCCAAATCAGGAATGCGGAGTCCTCTTTACATTCCTTTGGGCCAGTGGTTCTCAACCTTCCTAATGCTGCGACCCTTTCATACAGTTCCTCATGCTGTGGTGACCCTTAACCATAAACTTATTTTCATTGCTACTTCATAACTGTAATGTTGCTACTGTTATGAATCATCATGTAAATATCTGATATGCAGGGTGTTTTTTCATTGTTACAAATTGAACATAATGAAAGCATAGTGATTAATCGCAAAAACAATATGTAATTATAGATGTGTTTTCCGATGGTCTTAGGCGACCCCTGTGAAAGGGTCGTTCGACCCCCAAAAGGGTGGCGACCCACAGGTTGAGAACCGCTGCTTTAGTCGCTCATGATAATATGTTAGCAGGTAAGAGGAGGAACAGCAGTTTAGATACGTTTCTGGTGCCAGACACACCCTGGATCTCACAACGTTTGCATCTGATCAGCAGTAAATTGCCTACAGGTCTGGACCTCAGATTCCTGTCTGTGAACCGGGAATGTACAAGGGTCCCCCCACCCCCCCCCACTTTGGGTTTATTAAGGGATTGCGTGGTCAGAATGCATGTCTCCACCCTGTTACCAGCTCTGAAGACTAAGCCAGATGTGCCTGCCCAGGGTAAGGTTCCTCACCTTTAGAGTGAGGCGATTTTATGCCCTGCCCTGCTCTGTGCAGCTCACCAGGAGGGGGTCATAAGATGATGATGTGCTTGTCAGCCTTTAGACCCGTGATTAGTTTACCAACATGCCAGATCCGAAGCAGCCTGCTGCGTCTAGTCTTCCAGAACACAGTCACATTCGGGAGGCTGAGTTACTGGCATAGCAGAATATTAAAAGAACAAAACAAAACGATAACAAATCCACTCTTAAAATGCTTGGGAGTAAAGGTTATATTTGTTTGGATATCTTTAAAGATGAAAGAATTTTTCACTTTGCTGGACAGTCTTCTGGAAGCTCAGAAATGGAGAGCAAACACACCAATAAAACCCGGCCTCGAAGGAAACTGACACACAAGTTAAAACCATGTATGATGTTAGCAAGTAAACAATGCTAATGAACAGAAATGCAGGGTTGAAGGGGGCAGGAAGTTCTGGAAAGATGACCTTTTGGTCTGGATGAGCATAAATTTGAAAACAACAATAAGTCAGCCAGAACCAGGTTTGGCAAAGAGGTGATCATCACCCTGTGTGAGGCAGGTTTGGTTGAACAATGAATAGCAAAACAAAACAAAGACACACACACACACATTAATGAGACGACGTAGCCACCAAGCAGGAAGAGTCGTTGCTTTCCTGGCTTGTCCTGCAGAGCTCAAGGCGACGGCGTCCAGCAGCAGCAGCTGGAAAGAAAATACAGCTGTTGAGTGTGCACTGTGAGTGGGCACTGTTGAGGAGACGGTCAGAACAGCAAGCAGCCCACACTCATGGTGCTAATTCCCGAGGAAGGAAGCAGACATTTAACAGTGGACAATAAACAACAGACACATACCTGCACATGCACACACCTGATATTCCACTCTCAAAATCAAACAATAATTCTTAAACACCTTGCAGCCAACATCCATACAGTAACAGAAACCTATTCAACTACCGGTGCCTCAGTCTCTCCATTTGTGAAACGGAGGAAATAACACTTCGCACTTGCCTGCTGCCCACAGAAGTAGAGAGGCTTGATAAGTTAATGCCAGCACAGCACTTTGCACTCCCAACATACCTTTTACTAAAGAATATCAAAGCATTTCTGGGCCTATTAGTAATAAATGGGCTTGGCCCCAGCCCAGAGCGCCAGAGAACGCTTTGTCACTTCCCGGCATGCGGATTGGTGTCATTCTCTATGACCCTCTTCACTTTGCCTGCCTGCCACCCGCTCGTTAACCTGGGTAATAACACTATCTGGTACTTTTCCACTGCCTTTCATTCAGGGAACTCCAAATGCCTGGCTAGCACTATTAAATCAAGCATCCTTATGCATTGGTAAGGTGTTCCAAGGACCATTAAACATAGCAGGTGGGAGGGGAGAGGGATCAGAGAAATGGAAAAGGAAAGGCAGGAAGCAGTTCTGATTTCTTGAGCCCGCCCCACTAACTGAGTTACCCCTCTACCTGAGTTTCTGTGACACCCCGGAAACTAACACCCCCTCAGCAAGGCGGGTCTCCCCCTCCCTTCTCAAAACATCACCCAAATGCTTTCTTTTCGGCTACTTCCACATAGAAACCAATTAAATTTGCCTGACAGTCTACTTTTCCCGAAGCTCTGCTGGCGGAGGGTATGACTTTCTATCATCTTCCACAGCCCCAAAACAAAACCGTTTCATTTCATCCTCGATGAAAGTAACTTCTATTTATCTTGCCAAGGTTCCCAGGCTAGCTAATCGGCAGTCACCAGTTGGGCTGCCTTTGTTCTCAGCACTTTGTGGCCATTGTGTCTTAGCGTGAGGGACCGCTGAGTCCGTGACAGAGGAAGCGTGCTGTCGTGTTAATGAATGGGGTTCTCGTCCAGGGCCATCCTTCCCAACAGTCCATTTCCATAACCATCAAGATGTCAGATGCAAAACAAAACCAGCTGCAGCGCAGCGCTTTGCAAAAGGCAGTTCTGATTGTTATTGGATTGTGTGGCTGAAAAGACTAGGAAACATCACTTTGCTCATCTCTAATCTTTGAAGATTTCCCTGTAATTGGAACAAAATTACCACCAATTACAACAGAGCTTTTAAACCTCGGAGGACCTAAACAAGTGGAAGCACAGGGGATGTGCGAGGCATTGTGAAGAAAAGATCTAATCCGGGGCTTGGTTCTCTCCACACCCAGCTTTGGGATCTATGTCACACCTTTAGAATCTGGTCAGGAAGACCAATGCGCAGGGGCAGAATATGGCAGTAGGAACAAGGGGGTGGACGCCAAAATGCATAGATTCGGGTTCAGAGTTGTATGATCTGAAGAAAGTTGCTTCAGGTACCCAAAATTTGTTTCACTCATCTTTGAATTGAGGATAATGAAATTGACTCCACTGGTCTCCCAATGTGGAAGTGATAACTTGAAAAAGAATATTGAAAAGTCCTCTGTCTAGTCTCAGATATGGTGTAAATAGTCAGTAACATTGTTAGCCCAATCGCTTCTCGGCCTTTTGGCTAAGATCAAGTGTAGTAACATTGTTAGCCAAAACTAAACTTAATTACAAATAAAAATCTATAGTGAAAAATGTGTAATGCATCCAAAACACAAGCACAAAAGACATTTTGCAGCCCACAGTCACCCCTTGTCTACTATGACGGCGCCCTTCATTTAGTACAATTTGAGATGAAAAGAGTCAAAATTGGCAAGAAAAGTAATGAGAGCTCTAGGTGACCAATCGGGCTTCCTTTCTGGCATAGAACTTTAGAAACGATGCCTGTCGCACTTCAAAAGCACTGCTTGAATAACGGTACAGGTAACTCCATACTGAATAGCATCATAATTAACATTGGACAATTTACTGATGAACTGTAGAGCATCCCTTGGGCTTTGCAGGATTCCTGCTTTCCCAAAGACTTTTCTTGGACAAACAACTTAACCTTTTTAACCTATTTCTGCCTCAGTTTCTTCATGAATAAAACAATGCATACCCTTTGTATCTTTACCACAAATGTCGTAGAATCAATTATATGTGCGAGCATGCAGAAATGCTCACTATAATTTAGGACCTCATTAAGGTTGCTTCTTGCTTTTTTATGGGCCATCATTTTTAGGCCACTTCTTCTTCCTGCAAGGCAGAGAGAGGGATGGCTAGGGCTGGACTACAGAGTGCTCCAAGGAGACAACATTTCTAAGAGTAACGGGATGAAGTGAAATATGACAAACGTCAGCTGACCACCAGGAATAAACAGATTCCTGGCAATAGCCATTATGAGATCGTGGAATTGCCTCTCTCAGGAAGTGGCAGAAACATTTACTGCACAACTGGATAAAGCACTCTCAGGGGCCAGATGACCTGCCATTTCCTTCTACATTATCTATGAGTTTTTTCTAATAATAATAAAACGACTGAAATTGGCAGCAGCGCTATAATCACTCACGTATGGGCTTCTAGCTGCATCATAATCATGGCTGCCCATGCTCTGAGAGCATTTTCTGCGTTTTCCTGGATCTTGACTACTCCTCCAGTCTGTTCGCTGCTAGGTCTGCATCCACAGAGAGCTCTGCTGGTGTCTATACTAGCACTGCGTGCATCTGACGATGCCGAGTTACTGTGCCTTCCAAGCAGGGAGCTGGGTCCAGGCACCTTCAGACACACCATGGGGGTGTTATGCCGCTTAAATGTCAGTGCTGAGGCTGAGAGGGGACGGTACTAGGCCGGGAGCCACGTTTCCTCTGCTGAGCTGAACATATGATTCCGTTTCTCCTGTTTGTTCAGTTGTAGTAAACATTTTTCACGGACTTTTTGCAGTGTTTGCCAAAATGCCCTGTAAGCAAAAACAGAAAAATACACTTTCTTCTTTGTATAGTTTTCAAAAATATACTGTTTCACTGAAAAAAAAAATGCTTGCAGAGGAATGATGAACTTTTCATAAAACAAACCATGTTTGATACTTACAAATGTGTTATTTACTATATATATATATATATATATATATATATATATATATATATATATATATTCTAAAACAAAATTTTGAGGCTGGGCTCTGGAAGATATTAGAAATTCCCTCAAAGATATTTTTATAGATATACCATGTTTATTTATTTTTAAATCATTTTTTTTTTCAGAGAGGAAGGGAGAGAGAGACAGAGAGAAACGTCAATGATAAGAAAGAATCATTGATTGGCTGCCTCCTGCATGCCCTCCACTGGGGATCGAGCCTGCAACTCCGGCATGTGCCCTGGACAAAAATCGAACCCATGACCTCCTGGTTCATAGGTCGACACTCAACCACTGAGCCATTGGGCGAGACGTACCATGTTTAGAAATCTCCTTCCTGCATTTACTTGCCAAACAATCTAATTTTCAGAATTACAAATAATATTAATTTTTTTAAAGAAGAGTAACTATTGCTGTTTTAGTAAAGCCAAAGCTCAAATGATGCCTCGTGTGAGGACGAGGCAGGGCCTGGCTGGGTGATGCTCCTTTGCTGCTTCGGCATCATCTTAAAGGTAGTAAGACGGATGCTTTCTCTAGACAAAAATGTGTCCTTAACCTCAAAGAAATATTTCAGTGTAACCATGCCAGATAAGGCTTTGCATAAAGGGTTAGCTTTATGATTTATAATCTCCTTTGATGAAAGAATAGCCTGGAAACTTTAGGTCACACTTGCATCTAAGGACTTGAAATATTTAATCCAAAGAGAAAGCTTTCAGGAAGAGTGACTTTAGCTGGCCAGGGGATTTGTGTGTGTGTGTGTGTGTGTGTGTGTGTGTGTGTATGTGTGTGTGTGTGTGTGCACGCTAGGGATGAGGCGATGGAAGGTTTGCATCGTCCAGGAGATGGGCCCCATTAAAGTATTAGTGACATGCTTTGAAGTTGCAGCATGGCAGGTTTGACATATTCTCCGAGCCCACAGTCTTCTTTAGCCACCTCCGCCCTGGCCAGATGCTTGGCCACAAGCAACGAGAAGAGCCCTGAACTTGTCCCAATTAGCAACTTGGCTTATGAGAAGCCATTGTGTCCTTCTTGCTCTCAGTGTCTTTGTGTGTAAATGAAGGAGTTAGATGGGGTGGGCTTTCAGATCCTCTCCAGCTGTGCCCTCTGTGAATCTATGAGGAAGTTGCTACACTCCTTTCAATTGATAGGAAACCCAGATACCTTGGGATAATCAAAGCCGACTTGGAAAGAGATGAGGAGCCTTGGATTAGCCAAACCTCAGTTTCCATCTGAGGTGCAAATGTAAACAAACCACTTCAATGAATAGGTGCGAAATATAGTTCGGTGCTTTGGATTAGTAATTAGTACATGGGCAACGTTATCCCTGAGATGTATGGCATTCTCTGAAATCACAATGCCCGCTTGCCAGCTCCTTAACAAGTGGATTGCCTGGTTACCTTGCTGCCTTTGCTGTTCATTCTAAGTTGGGAAGTTGCTGAGCATATGAATTGGAAATGATTACTAACCCACGTTTACGGTGTATTCAGATTCATATAATTTAACTTGAAGAAATGATTTAAAGAAAAACATAAAGGGTAACCCATGTCTGCATCTAGTAGGAGCAAACTCATTTTCAAAGCTAGTTTAGCTAGCTTAGGGCGAGAGTCAAATTACCGAAGCAGTTTAATTAGTGGACCTCCTATTCTGTGTCAGGTTCTGCGATACACTTATATAACATACAGACATGTATATGTTATGCGTGTGTGTGGGTGTATATATTTGTGTTTATGTGCATTTGTGTATGTATAGCAATACATAGTGATCTTGAAGACTTAATACAACCTTAACACACAGGGTTTATTATCTTGTTTTTCTGTTAAGGAAACTGAGATTCAGAAGTGACCTTCAGCTAGTCAATGAAGAAGCCCAGAATGCAAGGCCAATGCCTGGCTCTAAAGATACCTTACACTGTACCCTGTTTTTTTCAAGTAAGGGCTTTGTTGTACAACATCCTGGGTCCTGCTGTTTATAAACTGTGACATTTAACTTAAATAAGTGACCACAGTTATTTAACATTTTGAGCTTTGATTTCTTTATCTGTAAAAGGGGGAACACAGCTATCTAACTCAGGATTAAATGAGATACAGTGGGCAAAACTGTCTGCCAAGTTCTAGCAAATCATCAGCTTGCACAGTGTATTAGTTAGACTTTCTCCAACTCCCTCTGGTCCTTGGTCTTTGTTAGAAAAAAAATGCACTTACTACCTCAGACAACTAAGAAAATACTCATTGGGTGCCTTCTATTAGGTTATGACTTTTTAACACATCAAATTTCAAAGTTGGTTGAGGCAATGATGAAGACTTCTTGTGCGTAGACAATGACAGTCAACTGCTTAAGTGCACTTATATGAATCTCAGGTCTTTCAATGTCCCTAAGAGTTCAAAATTTTTTTTTTTTTTGGTTAAAATTAACTCTAGGATATTAAAAATATTCCTAAATGCTGCCTTTCCTACTGCCTCAATCTCACTAGTTCAAGAATCCGTTCTCCTCCGGGGCTTTGAAAGGGAGTGTTTCCTTTTGTCAGACTCACCTTGAAGCCAGCACAATAGATGGCAGCAGCTTTGCCCATGCATCTTGTCTCCATGCAGGCCTTCGGGGGACAGGCCTGTACATTACCCCTTCTGCAAGGGCAGGTGATTTAATAAGGTTATCATATTTTGCCTCTATCAAATGACTCAAGAACACCCTTTTTTCAAAAGTCATGTCAAATGCTGTTTCCTTTAAAAATCGGTTACTAAGGCGCGCGGGATACGGATCCATGGACATTTAGTGTGACCCCAGTTTTGAGATGAAAGCAGGTCCTATGGGCCTTTGTTCTGCCTCCCGTTCAGGAACGTGAGCAATCCTGAGGCTGTCTGCAAGTGATTAGGGTCTTAGAGATAGAATGACATCAATGGACAATCTCAGCAAAGCACCTCCAACTCTCACACCCTCAGCTTTAAAAAGACAATTATATAATTATGCCCTGACTCTCCTAACCTGCTATGCATATGCCCAGTGCAGGCTTTTCTGAATTAATGCATCTGATGAATTAACCTTTCAAGGATCTTATGAAGTATTGTCTCTAGGGGCTAATGGTCTACTCTCAGCAGCCTTCCCATCGTTAGACAGTAGTGTTTGCAGGTGCAATTATTTGACTGTTCTACTGTACCCCCCCCCTTATTTTTTAAATGAATGGAAAGCAGGAAATAAAAGGGTTAGTATTTGTGCTAGGGAGCTGAGCTCATTTGGATAGCCAAGAGAATGGGGGAAAGGGGTAGGCATGGCAGAAACAGCAAGCATTTCCAAAACTCAGAACCTGTGAAAGACTGGAAATAAAATGTTGAAACTTGTCCCCGAAATGTCAAGTGTATAGAGGAATATGATAATATATTTGTGGTTTTCTCTCATAATCGTCTCTTACAAAAAGTAAGTTTGGAATTTTATGTGGGCAGTCAAGAAAGCTCTGGTGAAGTAGGGTGTGGTCTGCAATTGTCAAACTCCTGGCTTCTTCCTGTCTCTTTCCCAGAACACAGATGCTACACCAGAGCTTCTTTGGACAGAGAAGATTCCATGTATTTTCAAAGTCCAAACAAGCTTTCTCATGACTGGAGAATGCATTTCAAAACAGCTGCATGTGGTTTGGGACCCAGTTAACTTAGAAATTGATTCTCTCCCACTGCACAGTCCAGGCAATTGAAATAACTTGACTGTTTTCTTTCAATACAGTCACCCACATTTAAGGCCTGGGGACCTAATGTGTTCCCTAGAGAAGGCATAGCTCTAAAAGTCTGTTACCTTTAGTCCTTAATGCTTGCTCGAGGGGCATGTGAGGAAACTCAGCGCAGCATGCAAGGTATGCGTATTGTTTTGGGGCCTCATTTGGGCATTTCTCCCTTCCTTTGCTTTCTTCAGTTTGCTTTTCCCTAAAAGTGATGAGTTTTCATTCTTCTTTATCATCCTCATTCATTCATTTATTCATCATCACTATCATTTTAAGTCACAATAATTATAGCTGGTTTATTTGGTTTATTTTTTTCTGTTGTGGTTCTCAGCAAATTATACAATGAAATAAAGTAAATATTCATATGTCAACCATGAGAGGAAAAAATCCAATCCATGGTTGGAATTCAAATCCAACCATGAGAGGAAAAAAACATATTTAATATGGAAACTAATCATAGTCAAGCATTGTTAACTCCTAAAATGAAGAGGATTTGGAATGCTGTTTCTTGAGTTCCAAGTATAGATATTAAAATTGCTACTTAGAATCTTTTGCATTTCTGTGCTGTGTTACCCTGCATTTAAGTTGGTTTATGAAATACAATGACTCATGGAGTTAGGTATAAAAAATGTTGATAACAGCATTATTCACAATAGTCCCAAAGTGGTAACAACACAACTGACCATTAACTAGTGAAGGGATAAAAAAATGTGGTGTATCCATATAATGGAATATCTTTGGCAATACAAAAAAACAATGGAGTACTGACACATGCTACAATAAGAATAAATGTTGAAAACCTTATAATAAGTGAAAGAAATGAGTCACAAAAGAACACATACTTTATAATTCTGTTTATATGAGATATTCAGAGAAGGCAATTCTATAGATCAGAAAGTAGATTACTGGCTGCTTAGCACTGGGGGTGCGTGTGGGAAGTCACTGTAAATGGAGAGGGGGTCTTATAAAGGGGTGACAGAAATGTTCTAAAATCAGTTTCTTGTGATAATTGCATATGTCTGCATATATGCTTAAAATGCATTGAATCGTAAACTTAAAAAGGATATTTTTTGAACGTAAATTTTATCTCAGTACCATCCACTGGTCGATCTTGCACTTGGATATTTTACCATTCCCAATTTTGTAAAATCACACAGTGGACATTTGGAAAATATTGGTTTAAAGAGTTATGCAGATCTTCCAAGTATTGACATATTTCATTATACAATTTAAAATATAACATTCATTACTAACACCACCAATCTCATCTGCAAAGTCTTTAAATAATCGGAGGCTGTTGAGTTCATGGTGATAAATTCAAGTTTTTCAAAACTCCTTATTTTCCCCATGAAAGCTCAAACTATATCACTGGCAATAAATACTACCAATTGTTTTCCTTGAAGTGACACTTCATTCCTCTCGGAGAAAGTGTCTGTGAGATGCCAATTCTGAATAACCATAGTCTGCCTGTAGTTCATTCAAGGAAAAATAGTGTGTCTTAAAAAAAAAAACGTACCGGTTCAGCTCACAATTCAAGCGGTCACACAATTGCTTTTCTCTGCTGGCCATTTTTTGGGGTTAGAAGCCAGAGAGGACACCGTTTAAGGCTTTATGCAGAAATGCTGTATTATGCTTTTTATATTGTCATACAGAATATTGAACATATGTACAGTTGAGGGTCAAGAAACAAGATGTATCAGATCATTCACACTCACTGCTTCATCAGGGACATTCTTCAGTGAAAAGGGCATGTCTGGGTTGGAGTGTGCAGTGACAACCAATACACTCGGGGCCACTGCTTCGATTCAGGCTGAGGCACGAAAAATTTTACCCACTATTGCTCACATGCTCATAGTGAGAAGGCACATCATGGCATAGAATTATCTTGAGAAGAGCCTTTGACCTCACAGACCCCCTGAAAAAGTCTCAGGGACCTCCGGGTTCTGTAGTCCACACTCAGACAAGCACTGATCTGAAAGCCTTCCCCATCCACCCTTCCCTTCCTTCTACCCCATGAAAGAATAGCCCATGGAAATCATCCCCAGCATCCAGCCGACTTCAGCTTAGGAAGAATGTAGTTAAGTGTTCTGGGGCTAGGTACTTAACCTTCCTGAATCGCAGCTCCTCTTCCATCAAATGGGGAACATAGTGCTCTCTTATGGTGTATGTGTGCGTTTAAGAGTGAGATTTTTAAGTAAAATGCATAGCAGAGTGCTGGGAATAGTAACTACTTCATTGAAAATCATATTCTTTTTATATTATGAATTAATGTCCTCTGTGCTGTTAATTATGTGCATAAAAGAAATGTCAGACTCAGCCCTTGCCTGTTTGGCTCAGTGAATAGAGCATCAGCCTGCGGACTGAAGGGTCCCGGGTTCAATTCTGATCATGGGCATGTACCTCAGTTGCAGGTTCCTCCCCGGCCTGGGGCCCTCGTCAGGGCGCATGCAGGAGGCAACCAATCTATGTGTTTCTCTCACATTGATATTTCTCTCTGTCTTTCCCTCTCTCCTCCACTGTCTCTGGAAATCAATGGAAAAATATTCTTGGGTGAGGATTTTTAATAATAATAACAATTTAAAAAGGAAATATCACACTCAAAGTGAACTCTCCTAGATTTTCAGGTGTGGGAAGAGGGTGCAGGGGAAGTCTGTGGGACACTCCACCAGGTCTCTTAGGAAAGGCAGCCCCAGGTCTTCAGCGTTTCTAAGCCCTAGAAAACCTTTGACACACACCTAGAATTACAAAGCAAACCAATGTATTTGCAGGCAGTTATTAAAGTATTTAAAATGTGGTGGAGCTGGTGGAGCATGTGCTTCATGATTATTGCATTAAATAAAGTCTAGCCATGCGTCCAACAACTAACATAACTTTGAAGAAGTGTTGAGTGAAAAAACATGTTTCAAGATATTGGCAACAAGTGTAGTGTGATATGAAAACACGGTGGTTTCTCTCCGCGGTAAAGCCACAGGAACTGCTGACACTCCTGTGATCGGATCCCATCATTCATAAGTAAAGGCTATGCCACCTTGCAGTTAAAGTGCAGGGGAAATCAGGACGTACACTTCCTCCCCATTGAAGTTGATGCACCTCCCTAAATTCTACTCACAGGCCCCTTGGAGGGGCCCATGGACCATAGGTTAATAGCCTGTATTCTGTATTCTCTTCTTTGGCATTTTATTTCTTGCCTATAGTTCACAAAGAATGTTAAAAGAAAAACAAAAAAACAAAAGAAAGACAAAGAACAACAACAAAAAGCAAGTGAAGAATTGTTAACTGTCTGATGAATTTGGGAGGAGAGGCATCTAGCCAGGTCTGGTGTTTTTACCTGGAGTACAGTTATTGGGATGCACAGTCTATTTCCTGAATAATTACTCATCTCCCACATAAGTTTAAAGTCAGATGACAGAGCTGTAGGAGGTAGGAAAACCACAACATGCTTCCTTACGAGTTTCAAAGTTACAAGTACGTACAAGCCTTTTCTGAGTCTTCAAACAATAACCTCTCACTCTGTGGGTAGATCTTGCCCCAATCATGCATTGGTTTATACAAACTATACACATGAGTGATTTTAAATCTGAACTGAAATGTAAACACACACACACACACACACACACACACACACACACTCACACACTCACTCACTCACCCCACAGTGTAGAATCGTAAGATAGACAAATTGTCTAACTTCCAACACCCTATCTGGCCCAAACTGATTCCCTTACCCAACTGAGCATTTTAACATGTTAACAGTTGGAGAAATCTACCCGCACTAATTTGATGCTGCAAATGTGTATAAGCCTTTTAATGGGTAAAGGGGGGATTGATCTAATTTCTCAGGATGGCTGGGGAATATGTTAAGTGGCACCTGATTGGTGTACTGGGATGAGGTAAGGACAGCCATCATACCTCTTGGAGTAAGAGGCTTATTTTCATTCCAATGAGAAGCAACTCTTGCTGGATCTGGGAGTTTTCCTGTATCGGGACTTCTGACTTTCTGTCTGAATTAGGATGCCTCTTCGGAGGATTATTTCACCAACAGGGAGAACTAACAATTAGACTACAGGTGAAAGGCACACGATTCAGATTGAACTTCCTAGTTGAGACAGGAATTTTTTTTGTCTCCATCCTCACTTTAAAATTAAAGAAGAAAGTATTTAAGGAAATTATTGATATACTCAGGTTGAAGTTGCTAACATGGAGGAGAATTGACATCTCACCTGCCCAAGTGACAACAGAAAGTAACCCTAGAGACCCATGAAGCAGGGACTCATTCAGAATAAAATTGTAGGTCAGCAAGGGGCCCTGCAGTGCATCTGCCCACTCTGTGAGCAACTTCATTTGTACCTATGATCCTCTTGTTTGGTCAGTTGATCTATCTTCCCCCCGCCTCGGCCCCCCTTCTTGCTGGTCCTGGAGCAGGCTGCTTGGTCCCACGTAAGGGCTGTGCATTTGCTTTGTACTTGTGGGTTCCTCTGCTGAGAACACCCTTCCCTACGACACTAGCATGGCTCAATCCCTGACCTCATTCAGGTATCTTCACACCAGCCATCTCCTAACATCAGACTCCCCTGATGTATAGAATCATAGCATCTTATCCCATCCTGACTCTCTCCATCCCCCTTACCCTGCTCGGTGTTTCTCCACAGCACTCACCGATGTGGGATGCATTACATAGCAATATGTTTATTTGTTTATGGTCAACCGCCCTTCTCTAGAAGATGAGCTTCATTAAGGCAAAAGCATTGCCTGTTTTGGTCATTGGTGTATCTTCTTTGTTCTTGTTAATGCTCACCCGAGGGTATTTTTCCATTGATTTTTTTTTTTTTTAAGAGAGAGTGGAAGAGAAAGGGAGGGAGAGAAACATCAATGTGAGCGAAACACATGATCGGTTGCCTCCTGCATGAGGGCCCGGGCTGGGGAGGAGCCTGCAACCAAGGTACATGCCCTTGACCAGATTCTAACCTGGGACCCTTTGGTCTGCAGGGTGATGCTCTATCCACTGAGCCAAACCAGCTAGGTGGTGTATCTTTAGCCTAGAAGTGGGTTCTCAATAGATATATGTTCAATATATCGGTGAACTGAATAGACAGCAGATATCTTTGTATGATAGTGCTAGATCTCGTTCTTCTAATAACCAGCAGTGTCATGGAGCAGGTTAGTTGACCTGTCTCAGCATCAGCTTCCTTGCTTATAAAATGGGGCGACTAGTACTTATGCCTTGAGATGAAAAGACAAAACATGCTGATTAAAGAACATTGCAAACTTAGCAACATGCAAACTATTTTAGCAGATGAGAACCAAAGCCCAAGAAATTCCGATTCTATTGTGTGTTTTTTGTCATTGAGCTGTGATCCCCTGGATCAGTTTTAGCTGCTCAATGCTGTGATTGTGTGTGAGGACAAGGCAAGGTTAGAAGGGGAGCTTATCATTATCTTTCACCAACTTTGCCAAGTAGCAGTCCTGCCTTATAGTTATAGAAGGCATTGAAAAGTGTATTATTGGCATTATCTAATTTGGTTTACAATCCTTCTCAGCTCATGGCACACATAAACTACCAAAATTCTGCAACACACCAAAAATATAGTTTTTGCTGATGTGACAAAAATAGATATAATTTTGATAGATTTACAAGAAAAATAATAGTAATTGCCCACCCTCTTTGCTCCTCAATGACTTTTTTAAAAAAAAGCAGGTGCCTATACTTGTATATAAGGATTTCTGGTACCAATCAGACACAACCGTATTATGCAACGTTACCAATAAGTTGTAATTCTATTATATGATCTATATGTTTGTGGTTCAAGACAAGGGCATTCACACAGGATGGCTATTGTCGTGTTGGCTGTTTTCATGCTTTAATTTGATAATCTAAAGGAAAAGATGTCAGTGCTCCTGACTAAATAATCAGGTACTACATGTTTTAAAAATTCTTGTGGGCCACTGGTTAAAAATCGCTGGTTTACGCAATTACTCTGCACAAAAAGTATCATTATTACCATTTTATAGAAAACGGAAGATAAAGTAAGTGATGTTCTGATCACATTGTTGACAAGGACAAGCATTTGGATCCTCTCTGTTGATTCCAATATTGTATTTACTATATCTTATTCCCTTGAATCAGGAAGAGTCTTGTGTTGGGGTTATTAGTGTATCCTACTCACAGGACTCAATGCCCCATCCAATTCTGCTCCAGTCATAATGTCCTTCTCCTCCGGTTTTCATAAAAATGACAGGCCGGTGGGGAAATGCTTGCAGCTCTGGCCTCTTCTCGTTGGAGAAGCTGCTGTCAGAGCACAAATATACTCTGTGATCTCAGGACAAGGGAAATGCCAAGTACACACATACACACACACACACACACACACACACACACACACACACAGCAGAGAGTCTCGAATGATATGCTTGCTTGGAATGTCTTAAGGGACTTTGCTATTTTGCAAGGTGAGCGGAAAGGCGTGTGAATATATAATATGCCACAGTGGAAACCATCATCCATCACCTTTGCAGCATTGTATAAAACCTGTTCATGACAGGGAGGGTATTCCTTGAAGGTGGTATCATACCTGTAAAACAGCAGCAGAACTTGTTACAGAAATAAGTACACGCTCTTGAGGAAGAACTGGAGTGGGTGTTTTTCGTTGAAAGGCAGCCTCACATAGGAACCTTTACAAACATTTAAAAAATTTCCTACTGCCAACTTAGAAAATTTTATTGATCCTTCTGATTCCCACAGACACTAGTATCGATGACTTAGTGCTATACACTTATACCATTTTACTTCCTAAGACAAGTGCGTAGGGCAGCCTGACCTGTTGTCTGTGCACCTGTGTTGGCACTAGTAGCGGTGGGGGGACTCACCATTCTACCCGAGTGATAGTCCTGGCTGTTGAGTTTTTTGACTGATTGGTGGGCAAAGTCGAAGCATCTGGCGCTTATGTACAAAACAAACATAAGTAGGAAATCACATACAGATGTGGCTCTAACAAATCCTCAGCAACAAGAAAAGCAGCATCAACAAATGAATGGAGAAAAATCAATACTAAAAGAAAAGAAATCGAATCCTCCAAAGACTCTCCTTCAAAAGTTTCATGTCAGACTCCCAATACCTGACCCAAATCCATATTTTTGGTGGTCTCTGAGATTCCTGAAAATAGGGAAAAAGAGTTATGAGGACTAAATTATGAATTATCCACTTTACTCTTCCATCTCCTTCTAGGAATTAAGAGAGATACTTACCCAGAACGAAGGTACATATAGGAAAGAAAACAAGTATTACAAACCACTGACACTAACATTCATTATAATCTAAGGAATATAGGGCCCATGTATTCTATCGTTTCCAAGTGAGCTGGGTCAGATCATTTCTGCTGTTTTTAATTCTAATAATAATGTACAAATTAGCACAACACTGGATGCCTCTACCCTGGGGCCAAGAGAGCCCCCGAGGCTATAGAAGGCCATCCCTGCCCAAGTCTACTTGGCAGGAGACCAGTCAGGGCAGCAACACTGTGCATAGCTTCCACAACCTTGTAAAGACTATTTAACTTTGAAATATGATGCTCTGCTCCACATTTTCCCTAAATATGCCTTTTTAAAGTTGTTGTTAAAAGGAGTTTGCCTTTGTCAGTTATTAATAACTGAGGTGGCCCAAGCCCACGGTAAGTGTCAGTGAAGGGCTATTGGACTTGCAGAAACTGAAGTGTTTATTAGAGAAAAACACACACAAATAAATCTAGCATGAGTGTGAGGTGCTGATGACTAAAAGAACACCACTAGGAATCAGGCCAAGTAATGATTTCGAGTCAAATATGATGACCTACTTAGTGGTATCTCAGCGATGGTCTTTGTCAAGCTCTCTGCATGCCCCAGTCTTATACCTTCCAGCAAAGGAATTCAGGGGGTGTGTGTGTGGGGGGGGGGGTGGGGCAGGGGAGCATGCAGCCGTGAGCTCAGGTTTGCTATCTATATGGGTATAAGTCTTTTTGATTTCTTTACAAAACAATAGTGGACTTTTTAAAAACATTTTTTTATCCACATATGTTCATTATATCTCTTAATGTGCATAGCAATTAATCAGATTTACAGGCCTGTTTGTGAGGAATGTAGTAAGAACACTCAGAAGAGATGATCCCACTGGTCTAGCCAGTGGTCGGCAAACTCATTAGTCAACAGAGCCAAATATCAACAGTACAACAATTGAAATTTCTTTTGAGAGCCAACTTTTTAAAAGTTAAACTATATAGGTAGGTACATTGTTATTAACTTAATTAGGGTACTCCTAAGGCTTAGGAAGAGCCACACTCAAGGGGCCAAAGAGCCGCATGTGGCTCACGAGCCGCAGTTTGCCAACCACGGAGCTAGACCACAGGTGCAAAACCAAGGCCACAGCACAACAGCAAAGGTTCATAGTTGCACTGAGACAGTCTTGCAAAGCCCAAAACGTTTACTTCCTGGCTCTTCATGGAACCATTTTTCAATACCCGATGCAGACTATAGACTCTAGATTATCATCATGTCTCCCCTGGATCAATTCCAGACATTCCAAAATTGGCCTTGTCTATCATCTTTTTGACGGACAATAATTTTTTTTCGCAGAATCTTCTTAAAACTTAAGAAGGTGATTATGCCACTGCCCTTCCCCTCATTTCCATAACAAAAATTTAGCCCCTCCCCATGGTGGCTTTTCCAAGGTCCTCTCTCCTTGCTTCTGGTCGGGTCAACGCTCTACCCTCCCCAGATGGACTCTGTTCCCTTTCCTCAAAGCTGTGTTGGCAGCAACACTGACAAGACTGTTTCGAGTGATTGCTTCTTTCTTTTCTTGGATCACCCACTAGGGTCACTTTCTAACTTCCCCTTTTCACTCTCTCCATCCCCACTGCATCTGTGCGTGTCTCCGTGACAACTTTCATCGCTTATGACACTAGCTTGTAATTCGTCTGTCTTCTTACTTCTTTGTCCATCAGTAGATGATAAGTTCCTGAAGGCTGGATCCTTGCATATTTGGTTGCCAGTGTTTCTGCCACAGGCTGGAGAAATATGTATGAAATGAATCGGTTAACGACTGCTCTTTCCTATATGCCAGTTGTGTGCACCAGGAGACCTCTGCCAGCTGGTTAAGTAATGCATTCGATTTTCATACAAGGTTAAGTTTTAAGATACCCGAGCAGCCTCCTTTAATCCTGCCATATATACATTCTCCTAAAACTGTCACCCAAAGTCCACAAAACCTAAAGGTGGGCTCAGGTATCTTTCCTAAATGTAAGCCTGAAAGTGTGGTCAGGGACACCAGAATCTAGAGCAAGACCTTTGTCCTTCACATACCTGATAGACTTTTCTGACACAAGGTGACATTCCATTACAATCTAAACAGCTGCTCAAAGATTTTATAAATGGAAGTATTTTTCTGAAGTCATTACTCATTCTGTTTTTAACCATGTCAGTTGAGTACCTGTTTTTGTTCCTTTCTTTCTTTGTCTTGCATGGCTTGGATCTGAGTACAAAGGATATACGTGGTCTTACATGCACACATACACACACATGCATTGAAAATAATTTCTGCTATATTTTAAACAGAGGTTCCCCTTCTGGGGTGTATATCAAAATATCCTGTAACAGCCCTAGCCAGTTTTGCTCAGTGGATAGAGCATTGGCCAGTGGACTGATAGGTCCCAGGTTTGATTGCAGTCAAGGGCACACGCCTGGGTCGCAGGCTCGATCCCCAGTAGGCGGCATGCAGGAGGCAGTCAATCAATGATTCTTTTTAATCATTGATGTTTCTATCTCTCCCTCTCCCTTTCTCTCTGAAATCAATAAAAATATATATTTTTTAAAAATCCTGTAATAGTTCTGTTGCATCAGAATCTTGATGGTAGAACTTATTTATTGCAGGTGAATTTGATGTCCACCTCTGATTTAATACCATGGTTTAGCCCCACCCTCATCAGATCCTTTGAGTTCCACATTTCTTTACACTCCTGGTCCCAGAATCCTCCCTTTCCTTTCTCTTTAGGGAAGAGGATAATTCATAGTGCATTGGGGAGGGCCAGTGGGTTGGTAGGTGCTGGGTAAGTGAATTCTAAGCTTCCGTATTATATTTAAAAAGGGACAAGAATGGGACACTTTGGCTTGCAAACAAACAAGAAAAAACCTGTTCTAGCACAGTGTGAAGTCTTGGATAATTACATGCAGCATTCGTTAATGGTGAATTTAATGGCTAATGCTTATGAAGCCCTTTCTTATGACAGACAATTTATAGGCATTTTTCTCCCTCATTTTCAAACAGCCCAATGGACTAGGTATGACATCCCCCACTTTAAAGACTAAGGGGCTGAGGTAGGAGAGTAGGAGAAGTTGGAGGATGTGCCTAAGATCACACCTCTGGGCGCTGTCTCTAGTGGACCACAAGGCCCCGTCCACCTGGGCCCTGCCCTCTTCTTTCAGGCCGAGTATCCATCCTTCCCTCCTCCATCCCCTCCTTTCCTCTCTGCTGCTGTGTTAGGTGCTTTCACAGCCCTTATCAGCATTTCTCTAATCAGATTTCTCAAGTCCCTTGTTCTTCAGACATTCAACCGTCCTTCTCGAAAAGACATGTAACAGTTTATTAGGCAAGAAGATAAAATTATAAAGTATGTGAATACATTTTACAATCTTCTGAGCCTTTAAAAACAGATTAGTACTTTTGTGCCACTGCATATAATGATTTCATCTCATTCTTTTTTAAAGACTAGGGAAGTGAGATTTAGGGACATTTAAGCACTTGTTCCAAAGGCTGCCATCATCGGTAAGACAGGCCAAGTTCAAATTTGTATCTTGGGACAGTGAGGGCCTTTCCACTCCCTGGCAACATTTCAAACTCAGATTCCTTCGGTGCCAACATTAATGACAATGAGCAGAAGGGGCCCAATGGGAGCTGGGAAATTTGGGGACATGCACCTTTCCCCTCGGCCCTGTCTCCTGTTGCCACATGGGAAAGAGGACACAGAGTTGCTGGATTTTTCAATATTTCAAGGGAGACCAGAAATCTGAATATTTAGGTAAAATGCCTCGATCATTAAATGTCAGTTACTGCTTTGTGTATGTGAACAAGGCCCCAGGCAAGACTAGTGTGACGACTGTGCAAGCTGAATACTGTCTAACTCTCCAGACCCTGTGACTTCCCCTCCTCTGTCCCTTTCCTTCCTGAATTAGCCGGTTAGTGCTCTGAGCACCATCTTCCTTTCCCTTTCCTTCCCCATCCTCATTCCTCTTTGAGCTGACTGTCTTCATGGTAACCATCTCCCTTCCTTCTTAGGTGCTTTCTCTCCCCTGCCTGGGCCTCCTCTCATCAGCCGAGGTGCCCTGTGATCAAAGCCCAGGTGGCTATTTACCCAGCAGGAGGAAGTAATAGGATGGAAAAGGATTTGTCCACAAAGCAAGAATCCCTCTACTCAGGCAGTTGATGAGGGGAAACCGAATTGGAAATGATTTTATTTCAATTAGATTTTAATTAGCTTCTGTCTTGGAACCATTGGATCGGTTGCCGAATAATTGAAAAAGCAAGCATATTTGCATCTGTTGCTCCCAAGAATAGTCATTGTGTAGCATCTGATCCATATTTTATTCAGAGGGCGAGAGGGAGGAGGGATGCTTGGTGGAGGAAGGATTTCAGATGAAATAATCAGTGTCATCAAAAGCAGCGTAGTGGGTCAGCCCAGGAGACAACTGCCTTGCGCTAATTTCACATGGAATAATAATATACAATGGTGGCAAGAAGCAATTAATTATCAACCTGCACAAACTTATGATAGTGCTCTAGCAACTCTCATTCGGGCATGCTGGGAAATTAGGGAGCACAGCCACTGCAGCCAAGGACATAGTATATGGGAGGGCCAAGCAGGGTGTCTCAGGGCGGAGTCAGGACTGTGTCACTGGGTCCTGGGCTCAGCATGGAGAGCCCCAGGTTCCAGCTTCCCAGTTCCTAGTGTGTGGCATCCCTCTGTGGTCTCTGTCCTATGATCTGCTGCTGAGATGAAATGTCATGCAGACAGTGAGTAGGGCACAGTCCTGAGTCCCACCTGATTTCCAAGGCCATTCAAAGATTCTAATCATAATTTTGCAAGGTCTCTATATTTTTTTTTTTTGACAAGACAAACAGCTTTTCCAAGGCCATGAAGTTGATGAAAATGCCTTCCCCGTGGACAATGCCGGTGGGCGTCTGCGTGAATTTCCTCTGGGGGAAAATGTGGTGTTTGGGAGGCTAAGCAGCCCCTGCCCTCTGTTTCCCCCAGAGACCACTTTTCCTGTTCACGGAATAGTGTGTTGCAGGAAAGTCTCTCAGCCACATCTTCCTCCGCTGGTGTGTGGTTGGTAATGACTTTGAATAAATCCTGAAGAGTCCTCTTCCTGCCACAAATGAGCAACAGTGTGCTTGAGCAGACGTCTTCCCCTTCTCGGAGGACGCTGAGAGCTGATGGCTCAGTCCCGGCGCTGAGTCAGCTCTTCAGCCACTCTTGACAGGTGTGCAGCCTCCTCAGGCCCATCCAGGGAGCTCCTGCAGCTCATGGCCCCCGTCTCTGAACTCCTCCTCGCCTGCTCTGTGGACTTCTATGGCGCCTGGAGCTTTGGAGGGGGGATGCGTTCATGCAGCCCTTGCAGAACACAAAAATAAGCATTGGGAAGTCTGCTGTCTGAAAGTAAATTGAACAGAGCAGGCTGTGATTGTGTTATGTGCAATCAGAAATTTAAAATGATGCTAAGAATAACTCCAAGAGTCTTAGAGAATGCACTTTTGGGTCCATTATCACAACAGTGGCTCTGTCTCCAGCATTGCCATGACACAGGTGGTTCTTCCATGATACTGTATAGTACGGGCAAGCAGGATCTGTGCCATTTACGCAGGACAACTGTCAACACGATAAATCTTCTTTTAGAGCTGTTTGCCTTAACTACCTTCTGCAATTTAGGAGTCCCCACCACCCCTGTCCCCTTTCCGCCCAGTGGTCGGCTAACTGCGGCTTGTGAGCCACAGGCGGCTCTTTGGCCCCTTGAATGTGGCTCTTCCACAAAACACCGACTTCTGTGCATGGGCCACGAAGTTTCAATCGCACTGTACGCGCGCCCACACATGGTATTTTGTGGAAGAGCCACACTCAAGGGGCCAAAGAGCCGCATGTGGCTTGTGAGCCGTGGTTTGCCAACCACTGCTCTATCCCAATAGTTTTTCTTTTTCATAGAATTTATCACTGTTTAAAATAATCATGAATGCCCTGGCTGGTGTGGCTCCACTGGTTGAGCGTCATCCTGCACACAGAAAGGTCATCAATTTGATTCCAGGTCAGGGCACATACCCAGGTGGCAAGTTCAATCCCTGGTCTGAGTGGGTGTGGGAGGCAACTGATCAATGTTTCTCTCTCACAGCAATGTCTCTCTCTCTCTCTCTCTCTCTCTCCCTCCCTCCCTTCTTCCTCCTCTCCCTTCCTGTCTCTCTAAAAAAAAAAATCAATAAAATATCTTTTAAATAAATAAATAAAATAATCATGTATTTTGTTTGTTTATTAACTGTCTGCTCCTCTTAACTATTAATACCCTGAGGGCATTCATTTCTGTTTCCCCAGCTCACCAAGTCTTCTGCCAAAACCATTACCTTTATTGTCTTATGGCTCCTTTTGCTTGTATGTATGATGACTGGTCCACAGATGTTGTCATCAGATGAATTAAGTTACCTAGTTCTGCCTTCTGTTACCGCAATGCTTCCTCACCTCCTAATCCCCACCCATATGCGACACTCTGCTCTTTAAAATGGTCTACATTTTTCCTTTTTCATTGATTTCCCTGCTAGGACTTACATAAAGCGCAGGTCTCATTCAGTCGTGTCATGCACGTTCTTGCTTCCAGCTCTCACTGGTTGTCTTTTGATGTCTGTATTACTACAGAACAAATATTAGCAGATAATATATGGGCGGCCACAAAATGCACAGAGGACTCATGCTAGTGTAATCTTCATAAAACTCTTGATTTGAACTGTCATAATCCAATGAGGTGAAATTTATCCTCAAACAGATGAAATAACACCCGGGGTTGCCCCAGAAGTTATAATATCATAATTACCGCCATTAAAATCTCATATGAATACATCATATACATCTTGAACTTAGGAGTCTTGAAACGGATATGTTATTTCTCAGAGAATCCTAAGGGGACAGAAGTCACAGGTGCTATTAAAGCTTGCGCACACTGCACAAATGATTCTTGGCAGAACACTCAATCTAGCCTAATAGATGATGCTGATCGTTATTAATTCTTCTAACACTATGACATTTTGTACAGTGTCTTCCTTTGTGTAATTTTCATTATTTGGGAAAGGCCAACATAATATTTATCTGTGGATTAGACACCATGGAGTTAAGCCTTTTAGAGATGTCTGCCTAAGTTCCCTATTAATAAAACGTAGGCAGTGAGTGTACTCATTGCTTAATTTTGTATTTTGAAATAGATACCTCACCACGGTGGGTGGTGAGCCAGCATATAGACTTCTATGTGGTCATGTTAAGACCGAATTGTAGAGAATGAATTCCTCTGACCTTCCACCTTCCCACCAAACAGGGCAGAGACCATGGAACAGAAGGATGGGCATTTGTGTTGTCAGCCAGTGATTGTTGGCACCAACTCAATGCCAACAGGAATCCCCAATTTGGGGTGTGTTGAAGAAGGAAACTTTTTTTTTTTTTAGTGTATAACATCTTAATTATGATACAGCACGGCTGTGAAAACAGCACGATGAGGCGGCCCTGGGGGGAGATGGCCCTGGAGCCAGGCCCCTCTCGGCTAGCCAGCTCTGCTCTGCTTCATGCTCGTCTGCTTAGCTCCGTGCTGCTCTGCTCCACTCTGTGCCTGGGAGACTTCTTTGGTGGTTCAGCTCCAAACAGAAAAACACAGTCTTCCCTGGACAGGGAAAGTGCACTTCTAGAGCCAGAGGGGAGCTAACTTACATAGACAGAAGTCCCTGGCCCTGGTCCCTGATTGGTCTGTCCTCATGCAAATGAGGACTCCAAATTCTGGCAGTTTGAGCAATCCAAAAGGCACTGTTCTAATTAGAATGAAGCCACTCTGATTGGTTGGTAAAGAAGCTGAAGGTGGGGGGGATATAGCTGTGCCGCTCTGATTGGATGGGGAAAGAAAGCCTAGTTCTATTGGTTGAAATAGGAACTCCTTTATAAGGGCCGGCTGACATGGCAGCAACGGTGCAGGCAGGCAGGTCAATGCAGACTTCTCCCTGAGAGAATTTGTAGAAATGGCTGCTAGGCTTTGTTTTTGTTTTTGTTTGTGTTTTTTGTTTTTAATTTGAGTCCAGCTAGTCACCAGGATCCTCTTTCTCAGAGTCCACAGTATGTAGCCAGTGCATGTCAAAGCCCATCTCATTTAAACACTAGAGTTTGGATTTTTTAGGGTGGGTGTTTTATTTTATTATTAGTTTTAAATATATATTTTTATTGATTTCAGAGAGGAAGAGAGAGCTAGAAACATCAATGATGAGAGAGAATAATTGACCGGCTGCCTCCTGCATGCCCTTTACTGGGAATCAAGCCTGCAACCTGGGCATGTACCCTTGACAGGAATCGAACCTGGGACCCTTTCGTCAGCAGGCCACCACTCTATCCACTGAGCCAAACCGGCCAGGGCTAGGGTGGGTGTTTTAGTCTATAAATGGTATTCCCATCTAAGAGAGTGAATGCAGAGAAAGAAGTATAAGTGGGACAATAATTCACTCGAGTCTTGACACATTACATTTGAGTTGTAACTGGCCATCAATGGCAAAACTGCAAAAGATGTTTTCTGTGTGTCTGATCTCTTCTAGGGCCTGGGATTGACAATGAGTATAACACATGGAGATCTTACAGGAGAAGGGTTTCTAATCTCTCAGGGGACATCTATAATAACAAAAGTGTAATATGCTAATTAGACCGACATCATTCCAGACCACCTTCCAGATGAAGCTGGGGCTGCGAGGGATGCCCAGGTCCAAGGTGCCAGAGGGAAGCTGGTGCTGGCAGCCGGGGGAAGGAAGGCCTACTCTTCCATGAATTTCGTGCATCAGGCCTCTAGTAGATAGATATATAAATATCCAGCTATCTTGGGAACAGAAAGTGATGCCTGGAATCTAGAAAAAGTAAACTCAGAATAGAAAGCTGCCACCAAGTCCCTGGTACTGTTCAGAGAGAAATAGACCCTGGTTTTAAATCGTGGGTCTCACTCCATTGATCTGATCATTTAGTAGGCGTTATTAAGCACATCTCCTGTACACGGTACTCAACTCCTTAGCTATTCAGTTAGAGCACCCTTGAAATGGAGAACGGCAACTCATGAGTCTTAATCACTCAATTGTATTCTTTAAGGACATTTCCACCTCCTTTTGTATCAATCCCACACTTCTCCCAGATGGATTTGCCCAGGAGAAGAGCATGGGCAGTGCCAGTGAACTCCTTACCTCTCCTGCTAGGAACGGTGACCAGTATACAATCATGCAGGTAGATAAATCAGTCCTCTGTCAGGTAGCAGGGCATGAATCAATTCTTCACAGCCCAAGCACCTTTGGTAGAGCTGGTGAAATTGATTGTATGGCCTCGCAGCGTGGAGCCCCTGGCTCTGTAAAGGTGGTGCCCCCTGGTTACCCCTTGTCCAAGGGCTGCCACCCTAGGGGACTCTGCCTAAAATGCAACATTGACCTCTAATAATACAAACATCCCAGCAGACCATTTCAAACCCCAAATTTTCTTTTTAATATGAACGCCTTTGCACTGGTAAAATTTCAAACAAATAACGCATTACAGGTTGAATTTACCCTCCCAGTCCCCTCCAGCTGCAAACATGTTGAAGTCCTGAAACTGTTGACTGTGAATGTGACTTCATTTGGAAATAGGGTCTTTGCAGAAGTAATCAAGTTACATGAGGGCACTAGGGTGCATGCTAATCCAAAATGATGTATGCCTGTATAAGAAGAGAAATGTGAGCACCGTCGCACAGAAAGGGAGCAACATGCGAAGATGCCACCACAGAGGGAAGACAGCTCTGTGAAGGTGAAGAAATTGGCAGTCTACTGCCACAAGCCAAAGGATGCCTGGGGCCACCAGAAGTTGGGAGAGGCGAGGAAGGACCCTCCTCTCCATGGATACCCCCTCCCACGCCCCCTCCCCGCCCCCCTGCCCCTTGGTTTATGGTACTTGCTTGCAGCAGCCTTAGGAAACAAATCCAAAAAGTCATGGTGAGCTTTCAAATTGAACTTAGAGTTCATTTAGAGTTCAGATTGGACTTGGCAGGGGTTTTGTTTTGTTTTGTTTTTCTCCACGTGTCTTCCCAGGAAGGAAAAGTTTAAAGTTGAATTCCCAACATGATCTCCCGTGACTTTGATTATATTCTTCTCTTTCTTTGCCTATTTAAGAAGAAGGCCTATTCCTTATGGAGTGGAATGTAACCCAATATCAGACAACTCAGAAGAGGGAGCTAGACCTGGGACTTGATGATGTAGAAATGTAAATGAACCATTGATTAAATCTCAGAAGATTTACTCAAAAAATTCTCTGGAAGCAGAGCACCAATCAGTCACGAGTTATCCACTCTGTTGTTGTTGTTCTAAATTGTTGATTGTGCCAGGATAAACAGGCAGTTTTTCCTTTACATACTTTATTTCTTTTTCGATTAGATCTACCTTCCAGGAAGTATAGTTCATTCTAAATACTCTTACAAGGCAGCCTTCAAATATTTGAAAAGCTCTGCTCACTACAAATTGTTAAAACCATACATGATAAGAATGGGTATGAATCTCACTGATTTTTCAGGTTTTTGTTTAAGATTTTAAAAAATAACTTATTCCTTTGATGACCCTTAATGCTGATATACATACGTATGGTTTTGTGTTGCGGGGGGGTGGGGGGGTGGGGGGGATGGCTTTCTGTATGTGAGTCTAATTTGCACACCATTTTGGGAGGCCACCGAATATTATCTGAGCCTGTCCATGGTCTATGTGGGCTGAATAGTTGTCCATAAAAGGAGAGTATCCTTTGTCTGGGATAAAGAATTTAACAAGAAATCCTACATTAAACTTTAACATAGGCTGTGTCTCTTTCAGCTATGGTTTGAAGTTCAGGCTTCTAGTTTTAAAGAATGTGCGTTTGATCTTCCCTTCTTTTATTTTGGAATCTTCATTCTTGAACTTTAAGCATCACCTATATGTATTTTATTACAAGCAAAAAAAAAAAAAGACGTTAGGAATGAACATTCAAGTGAGGCTTAATTGCCTTTGGACGAGGTGAGGGTTGTAGAGTTGGGCCATGTGACTGGGGACTCTTAGAAAGCCTTGCAGAAGGCTGGGGTTCGGCAGAACCACCCGATCCCTGGTCCTCTCTGATCCAGAGCTGCCATGCTGGGAGGTCGCACAGCAGAGGTAAGCAGTGTGGGCAGGACCCGAAGCCTGCTTATTTCTCCAACCGCAGTAAGAGGGTACTGGAGGTGGACAGGTGGCAGGCGTGAGAAAGGAAAATGAAGGGGGCAGACAGGAGGAGCACTTGGGAAGACAAATGACTGCTACTTAATGCCCATCTTTTGTAGAAGAGAACAAAAACCACACACCTTCAAATGGCAATAAAGGTTTTCATGGCCACCAGGTTTGCCCAGGGCTCCCGTGCCCACACGGATTTGACAGCCTCACTTTGAAGTGTTTAAAACTCCAAGGGAGGAAGGCAGAGAGGGAGCAGCTGCGTGGGGGTGCTGCCTGGGCAGGAGGGGGCATCGGAGGAGAGGGTCAAGAGAAAATGACTGCAGTGGTCATCCGGGCCCTATTACCAGTGATGATGGATGGTTGGGAGAGGCAGGAGGAGCGGCGTCTATTTAAAGACGGCAATTAAGCAAATATGTCTAAGTAGAGGGAAGATGGCAGTTCCGATTCTGGCTGTTGATGTGTCTGATGAAGCAGGACTGATTCACCTACACACTGACACAGCTGCATTAATGTGGCTGAAAATAGCAGTTCTCATCGGCTGATGGAGCGTGCCTCCTCACCTGTGGGCTTGCGCATAGAGATTACTTCCTTTGACTGAAAAATCACTCTATCCGGTTCCTTCCAGGGCGGCCGAATCCCTGCTTTCCATTGTCTGCTAAATGAACATTTAAACACCCATTTGTTGTTTTTGGAGTTTGGACCCGTGTTCATGGGGTGATAGTGAGGTATATTAACCTTATGATTTTTAAAATGCCCTCTTGTATTTGGTGAGGATTTTTTTTTAATAACAAGTGTAATTGCTGTGATTTGCCCAATTGCTTTCATGCCCATGTAGTGAGACAGGTTTATGATACCGGGAAACATGAGTCAGTGAGCAAAATTAAGCCTTCATTATCTGAGTCTGCGACTGTGGCTCAGTGATGAAAAAGAAATTGCAGGTGGGAAAAAAACTTGATTCTGAACTTAAAGAGACCTTGCAGCACACAGACACATGCTAAATATATCCCATTGCATCAAAACTATTGGATTTAGTTATGCTTCCTCTGCACTTTCTTTCACCAATCCTGCTGAATATCAAGATTGCTGGGTGTAAAGAAATGCATTCCCTTGTAGTTTTACATTAAAACACATTTCCTTTTTTTTTTTTTCTTTTTTTTTTTTTTTTTTTTTTTTTTTTTTTTTTACAGATAGCACCCCTGTAGGTTTCTTGTCCTGAGAAAGGTAAGACATGTGTTCAACGTAAGGCCAAAAGTAGAGAGGCAGGATTCACTAGAGAAAGATCTCATATATAAACCTTCTTAGAAATCCCTCTGGGCCCATTCCATGAGCCAGCGACTCCTGGTGATGTCTGTCGTTGGCAGTAGGACATGGGATTCTGATCGTTTTTGAGGGAAGGACCCAAATAAAGGGGTTGATGATAAGATTGGAGTTGCAGAGGGGACCCTAGTGAACCAACACTGCAGGATCAGGTGCGCAAGTGCAGGGAAAGGCCGGAGCTGTGAGCTGCTCAATCAAGTCAAGGCAACTATTCCGTGTTTCACAGGCTGTTCTGGTCCCAGTCTTACCTGGCAAGGGAGGCGTGACTTCATTTCATAGAGTCCAACACAGATTTATGAATATGATCAGATGAAATTACAAACCACATCCTTAACCATTTGGGGATGTCTGAACGTGCAGAGAGGTTTCCATAGTTCAGCTCTGATCTCTATGGTAATTGGAGGGAACACCAGATGTGCAGTAACCTTATGGACAATTAATGAGAAACGTTGCACCAGCTAAATTGATGAACAGAGAAGAGGAGCCATACATGCTTCAGCATAAATGCAGCATGTGTGTATGAAAATAACACAGATCCGGGAAAAATGTGATTCCATACAGATTCCACTCCACTACTGCAAACCAGAGGCCATAGCCATCCTGGTACCCAGACTCACTGAGCTGCTGTGAACGTTAATGGAGGATGTTTCATTTCTCTGCTTATATTGCCTGGACTAAAATACACAGTTAATATGAGAGTTAATATTAAAAAGCATATCAGCCAGCCGGTGTTGCTCAGTGGCTGAGCATCAACCCATGAACCAGGATATCACGGTAAGATTCCTGGTCAGATCCCCACTGGGGGCCATGCAAGAGGCAGCTGATCAATGATTCTCATCATTGATGTTTCTATTTCTCTCTCCCTCTCCCTGAAATCAATAAAAACATATTACAAATTATGGTATAGGAACCTCATTTAAAAAGGCATATTATCAATATATAGTTAATATTAGCAGGTGTAAACAGACAGTGAGCCAAAATACTGAGAATAGCCCGCTCATGAGAGAGACAGGAGGAAAATACAGGTGTGACCTCTACTGTCAGCAGGCAGACCGGAAGGAGGCTGCCAGGCTGAGTTGAGGCTGGCCAGCGCTGACAGCAGGTGGAGAGGCCTGGTCTTTAGATCTCTGCTCTTTGCTTCTCCTTAGCAGATGAGTCCAGGAGGCCTTTCTCAAGTACTCTCTGCACAGGGCAGCTGTTCGTATGAAAGTTCCCAGTCGTGTGCATTTCCTGGTCCTATCCTGCTTTTCCACCACTGGCTTACTGACTGACTCAGTAATCGTTACTCTCTCATTTATTCATGATAACAACTCTCATTGGCTCCGTGTCCGCCCTGTGTCCTTGGACGTTAAGTGCATTTTTTTCTAACCTTTACTAGAAAATGTTTAAGTTACTCTCTCTTTGTTTCAGTTTCCTAACCTGTCAAATAAAGATAGTAGCATCTGTCTCAGAGGGTTGCAGTGAGGATTAAATGAGCTAATCCATAGGATGCACTTAGCGCATGATAAGCTGTTGTGAATTTAAGATCCAATGTGCATATGAATTGGCTCAGGATCACCATCACTGGGGGCTACTGCTTAGGCTAGCAGGAACAGGTATCGTTTGACCTGATTCTTCTAATACTGGAACAAATAATACCCTCCCTAAAAGCTTCTGATGAAAGTAGGCCGAGTTTTGTAGTTGGATAATCTGTGTTTTTAATGCCAGTTTTCCCAATTTCTCACTATGTTGTTGGCACTTCTATTTACACTCCCTATGCCTATGTCCCTCTCTTTAAAGGAAGGGCACTCTTCATAGGGTTGCTTTATGGAAACAAGGCCACCTACTCTGTCCGGTATTTGGCTTGGTGGCCCAGCACACAGTAGGCCCCTGAAATCAGTTCTCTGCCCAGTGCTGCCTGTCTTCTTAGCGATTTTTTAGGAAATTCACTGAGCAGCCTGTCATTTCTAAATAACAAATAACCAGATCTTCTAGATAACTTCAAAGTGACTACTAGCTTTTTTTTTTGTGGAGCAAAACAGAATTTTTCTAGACAAAATTTTAGGTCCAAAACTTTACTATTTGTATAAGATATGAAGAAAAAAAAAGTAAGTGATAGTAAAAAAAATCACTGTTTCTATTAAACATGTTTTTTATTGAATTTAGAGAGAGAGGAAGGGAGAGGTTTAGAGAGATAGAAACATCAATGAAAGAGATTGATTGGTTGCCTCCTGCACAGCCCCTCCTGGGGATCAAGCCTGCAACCTGGGCATGTGTCCTGACTGGGAATTGAACAGTGACCTCCTGGTTCATGGGTTAATGCTCAACCACTGAGCCACACTGTCCAGGCCACTTTTTCTTTCTATTAATAAACAATAGGATATTTTTATTTTCTTATTAATGGAACATTTTTATTGTTTTTATTTATTCGATTTAATTTTAGAGCAGTTTTGGGCTCACAGAGAAAAAGTAAGGCGGGAGTACAGAGTTCCCATACATCCGCTCCCACCATTCTTGGCCTTTAACACTCTGCATTAGTGCAGTGCATATGTTAGAATCGATAAACCATCAATGATGCATCATCATTAACCAAAGTCCAGAGTTTACATTAGGGTTCACTTTATTCTATGGGTTCTCACCAATGTATAATGACATGTACCCACTGTTATGTATCCTATAGAATAGTTTTGCTGCCCTAAGAATCCCCTATGTTCTGCCAATTTATTTCTGCCCCCCTCCCACCCCTGCCAACCACTGGTTGTTTTACTGTCTCCATAGTTATGCCTTTTCCAGAACATCTTATAGTTGAAATTGCACAGCATGTAACCTTTTCAGATGAGGCTTGATAGCTCATTTCTATTTTCACTGAATAATATTTCATTCTTATGGATATACCAGTTTATCTATCCATTCACCTATTGAAGAACATTTGATTGCTTCCAAGCTTTGGCGATTATGAATAAAGCTGCTACAGACATTTATGTGCTGGTTTTTGTGTGGACATAATTTATCAACTCATTTGGGTAAATACCAAAGGGTGAGATAACTAGATCTTATAATAAGAGTAAGTTTGGTTTTGTAAGAGACTGCCAAACTGTCTTTCAGAATGGCTGTATCATTTTGCATTCTCTCCAGCAATGAATAAGAATAAAAGTTCTTATTGCTCCATATCCTCATCAGAATTTGGTGTTGGCAGTGTTCTGGATTTTAGCCATTGTAATAGGTGTTTAGTGGTATTGAGTTGTCTTTATTGCAACTGCATCGCTAATAAGGATTATGGTTGAATATTTCTCCATATTTTTATTTGCCATCTGTATGCCATACTCATTGAAATGTCTCATCTTTTGCCAGTTTTTAAGTTGGGTTGTTCATTTTTATTGTTGAGTTTTAAGAGCTGTGTCTATATTTTGGGTAGTAATCTTTTATAAGGTATGTTTTTTGAAAATGCCCCCCCCTCCCCCCGCAAACCCGTGGTTTGTCAATTCATTCTCTTGATGGGTCATGAGACTTTAAAAAGTAATTTTGGTCCTGGAAAGTGTTTCTCAGTGGTTAGAGTGTTGACCTGGGCACCAAAGGGTTGTGGGTTTGATTCCCAGGAAAGAGCATGTCCCTGGGTTGCAGGATCAATCCCTGTCTTGTTTGGGGCACGTGGGAGATGGAACCAATCGAAGTGACTCTCTCACATTGATGTTTCTCGCTCTTTCTGCCCATCCCACCCTCCCTTCCACTCTCTCTAAAAATCAATGGAAAAAATATCCTTGGGTGAAGATTAACAAGAAAAACTATTTTTAGCCCTGGCAATGGTTAGGCAGTGGTTCTCAACCTGTGGGTTGCGACCCCTTTGGCGGTCGAATGACCCTTTCACAGGGGTCGCCTAAGACCATCCTGCATATCAGATTTTTACATTACGATTCATAACAGTAGCAACATTACAGTTATGAAGTAGCAACGAAAATAATTTATGGTTGGGTCACAACATGAGGAACTGTATTTAAAGGGCCAGAAGATTGAGAATCAATGAGTTAGAGCATTGTCCCGATATGCCAAGGTTGCCAGTTTGATTTCTGGTCAGAATCAATCAATGGAAGCATAAATAAGTGGACCAACAAATCAGTCTCTCTCTCCCCATTTCATTCTCATATCAACAAATTTTTTTTAAAAAAATTTTATCTTCTAAAATGGAAATAAAAGTGGGAAAAGATAAGTTTTATCTCATTCTAAATCTTATTTTATCTTAAATTACGTTATCTTACATTAAGTGTTAAAAAAAGAAGCCGATGTTGAATGGGCCAATATTTGGAGATTTACTGGCTTATTCCTCCTTTTCTTTTCTTAATTCTTCTGTCTTTTTACCTACATTTCATCCTACAAACTCTGGCTTGAAAAGTGGTAATCCTGGTACAGGCTACTTACAGTCCCTGAAATTTTTCAGATACATTCTCTCTGAGGATTTTCCTAGGAGGAAATCCCGCCCCACCCCACCTCTTATTAGAGAAGAGTCAACAACTGCCACCCTTCCTATGATGCAGACCCTCTTATCTATTGTCAAGGCTGGGAAAGATCAGGACTGAATGAGAGAATTTCTGTGGGAAAATGCGGTAAGAGCTTAAGTTAAAAAATTGTCTTCTTCTCAGGCGAGTGGGCAACTGGTAATGAAAAGGACCGAGATCATTTGGAAGCGCTCTGTCCGTGCTTTCTATCCAGGCTCTTCAGCTCTGTGGCGACATCTTGGATCAAGAGCAAGGGGGAAGGTCAGATCACGTGGCTGGGGGCCTTGATCATGTCTGTAAAGACACAGCTCCCCTTTGCTTCCCCATTCTGCATCTTCTCTTTGCGGTGGCCATTCACTGGGACTCTGTCACTACCTGCCTTCAAAGGCACTTGTCACCGTGGCAGTCAGCCTGCCAGACGGAAAGTCGGGAAGATAAAAAACCCTTCCTGGCATGAAATGCTCTGTGAAATGTGCTTGACAATCAAGTTGTTAATGACAATTGCCATCAAAAACTTGCTCTTTCAAATGCATTTTTTCAGTTTCCAGGCCGGAAATATCTTGTACATTGAAACTCTCGATGGTTGGCTGCCTGTGTGACTGACACGCAGGCATATCTAAGTCTGCGCGAGCCCACGGGAACGTGCACCTGTGCATCTAATTACCTCTCAGGACACTGGATCCACACGCCCTGATCCCAGAGATGGGCTAGTGCTGAATGAGCTGCTACACACGGCAGCCATATCTCTGCGCCTGGATATTTTTGGCGTCTGCTCTCCTGAGAGAGCATTAAAAAAACCCTCAAAAATCAAGAAACAACAAGGAACCCAAGTGCGGTAGTGGGTTCAGAAAGGGACGAAGAGGGGAAGATGACCTAAACAACACAAGGAGATAGAACAGGGAGGTGACCCCCAGGGAGTGACCCCACAGCCTGCAGGCACTGGGCTCCCACTGGCCCCCATCACAGCCAAAGGCCTGTTTCCTTCTTGCCTGAACTTGCTCTCCACTCTGTTAAACTAACAGAAATTCTACCAATTAGTGATGCATTTAGGTTAATCTGCTTCCTCTGGGAGGGCTAAAGGGCTGAGAGTGATTCACACCTCGGTGTCAATTTGCTTAATTAAAGCTGTTTTCTGCAGCCCCCTTTCCGAATGGCAAGCTGAAATCCTCTCCACTGTGGGAGAAGAGAGAAACTGCCATTGGTCGAGAGCCTAATGTATGCCAGGCCTGGTCGCATTATGAACTTCCCTCATTAACCTTCATAATCCTATTTCAAAGTATGTATTATCTCATTTTACTGTTGAGGAAACAGAAGCCTACATTTAACTGCTTGTCCAGTTAAATTGTCAAATGGAGGAGGTGTCCCTCTAGTCATGAGTGGGAGTTTTGATGGAGAGAGATGAAGGGGTAGGTTTTGAAATACTTGGGTGGGCAGAGTTGAGCTCTGGACCTTTGGCATCCTTGGGTTGCTTGGTATATAGACATTAAGTCAGACAAAGTTAGACACTAAGTAATTTATTCATCCATTTTCTACATCGATGTGCTTTAAATGAGACTACATACCAGGTATTTTTAAAATTGTTGGGAATATCGTGATGAATAGAACAGGCAGATCATTACTACTGTCATAGGGCTCATGGTCTAATAAACAGAGGCAGGTAATAATCAAGTATACAAATAATTTAAAAGGTAATATCAGCTAATGGTAAAGGCAGTGAAGAATGGGAAAATTGCTATGTGGTAAAGACCGACGGAGGTCGAATGAACTGCTCCTTCCGATTAAGACTCAAAGGAGCTTCTCTGATCCGAGACATAAAAGACAGGAGCGTATGCCTCTCCTAGACCCACAGGAAGAGTCCTCCTGGCCCAGGGAAGTGCAAGTACACTGGCTTGAGGCTAGTGCGAGGGAGCTCAGTGGGCAAAGTGATGCAGGAGGGAGTCTTTGAGAACATAGAAGGGAGTTTGATATCTTTTATTTCCTAATAGAAGTTTAAAGCCATTGGAAGATTTTTTTGGAAGAGAAATGCACCCTTATATTTAAGTTAGAACGGTGGCTCCTAGGTAGGAAATTTTGCACGGAGGTGAGTGAAAGCCATATGACTGGTTACACCATTGCAGTGTCCAAGTGGGACCTGAGGCGGACATGGCCTGGGAAGGGCAGCACAGGGCATGGGAAGGAGTGGGTGGAATCTAGCTCAGTGTTGAAGCTGGAATGGGCATAGGCATCTGATGGGTTGGAATGGGCATAGGCATCTGATGGGTTGGAATGGGCATAGGCATCGGATGGGTTGGAATGGGCATAGGCATCGGATGGGTTGGAATGGGCATAGGCATCTGATGGGTTGGGTGTGGAAAAAGGAACAGAGAAAATCAAGGGTGATGATTGTGCTTCTCTCTGGACTAGCCGCATGGATGGCAATTATATTCAGGGAGAGACAGAGTGAAAGCCAGAGAAGAAGCACTAGTTCTTTTTGGAGGGGGTGGGTGATGGTGCAGAAAGAAAGATTTTACATTAACTTAGCGATTCCTGTGAGACATCCAAACAAGGAGGTCCAGTAAGCGGTTAGCATGCTGGGCGGAGGTGGAGGTTGGGGAGTCTCCAGCATACAGAATTTTGCTAACAGTACCAAGGAGATCAATGAGGGAAGAATGGAGTAGAGAAGCGCTTCAGGACTTAATTCTAAGACACTCCGATACCTAACTGTCCAACAGAAGGGGTGGGCGGGGTGGGCGGTCAACAGAGGACACAGAGCGGGAGCAGTCAGCAGGGTAGCGGGCCAAACAGAAGCACATGAGCCACAGGAACCACAGGGTGCTTTTCAAAAGGGGGGGGGGTGTGGTTGTCTGCGTGGAAGCTGCTAGCCTGCCGTGGAACAAACAGTTTCAACAATAGGGATGTAGTTGGTGACTTTCAGGAGTAATTTCGGAGGAGTGGTAGAGGAGAAAGCCTGACAGGGTGTGCTCAAGGGGAAACGGACTGAGAGGAAGTGGAGATGAAGAGCGCATCCCATTACTTAGTGATGTTTTGCTGGGAGGCAGAACGAAGAGCTGAGATGGCAATGAGAGAGCTGGGAGTTAAAGGGAAAGCCCAGTTTGTTTTGCTGTTTCTCCAGAGGGTGAGATATCCTGAATAGTGTTTGGATGCTGATGGGAATGATGCAGCAGGAAGCACATGCTAGTGATGCAGGTGAGAGGCAGTGACTGCAGTCGTGCAGCCCCCGAGTAGGCAGGCAGGAGGGTTGGAATCTAGGGCACAGGGATGGGGAGGTGTTGGTCCCTGATAATGGCTCAGACACATCATCTCTTTGAATAGGTGTGGGGAAGAGAGTGGAGGACAAGGTTGGTCCTGTTGTGAGTGAGTCTATGTGACTCTCAGTAGCTTATGAAGTGAGGTTCTGTTGGGAGGGAGGGCTGGCAGGGTGTGTGGAGGTGTGAAGGTTTGAGGAACCCATGAGAAGAAGGGGTGGGAGACGGGGTGAGCGAAGGGGCAAACCTACGAGGGAAGCATAGCAGGATGACCAGGCAGAGGTGGGTGCCCATCAAAGTCCTAAAAATAAGATACCGTATTGTCTTGAAATATTTGGCAGAGCCTATAATTTACAAAGAAATACATCCAGAGATTAAGAACTGACAACTGACATACGTTGATGTATACATAAGAACAATGAATATGTGTTAAGTACACTGGGCATCCCTTATTTCATTTAATCCTTACAACTTCATGAAAGGGATAGTGTTTACAAAGGAAGTGGTTGAGATTTGGAGGGGCGAGTTGAACCACGGAAAGTCCCATAACTAGGAACTTAACAGGCAGGGCAAAACCCGAGTAAGTCAGGACAAACACTGTGTCCTCACACCTCATGTTGAGCTACTCCCCTTAGAACACAGTTGGGTGGGAACATATGCATACACATACACATACACATACACATATACATATACATATACATATACATATACATATACATATACATAGTACCTTTATATTCTTAAAAATCTTAATGGTGTACCACAACTAACACTAGGGAAAGAGGAGTGGGTTTTGGTTTTGGCCGGCTTTCCTCCACCCTCAGTGATCTGGGACTTTGGGGTCCTAGCAAAGGGGAAGAGGTGACTTTTGCATGGGACAGCATGTGTGTACACAACCCTCTCTCTCATCATCTGTTACAGCTGAAAAGCCTTCCTCCTATGTTCCTCCTTATATCATTGCCTCAATACTCCTGAGTCCTCAAGGGCATGTTGCAGATCAGCTGGGAATCTTGGAGAGCAGGGTTTGACATCCATCACTAGAACTTGTCCATGGCATTTACAAATGGTAGGAAGAAATATGGAACCGCTTCCTCAGGTGGGGAGATTTAGGAGTACCATTGAGTCTGGCAGGGGGTGTCAGGGGTGGGGGTGACCCCTGAGATCAGGAGGGCTGAGGGGTTCCCAGTGGCTAGGCAGCTTTCAGCAGGCTCTCCTGATCTCCACGCTGTTCTCTCTGTTAGCTCCAGTGTGGTCTCAGGGACTTGAACAGAATCCTATCACGGGTCTCTAACCACGCCCTGAGCTAGGCATGCTGGCCTGGGGATTGAAAGTAAGCAAAGAAACGTGACTAAGAGACATGTCTCCATTTGTTTACTCTGCATTGTAATAATTGGCTGATTACATTGCATTTTTATTTGGCTTTGCTGGCAATCAGATAGAGAGCTGCAATATCCACTGACACCTTGTAATTACCATTAATTCCTTCCCCTTTTCTGCACAGTCAGGACAAAGTTGGCAGAGAAGCCTTGGGAGGCTGAGTCAGACTGAAGTCCGATGCGTAGGCATGAGACAGGACAGCCAGGCTCTGAGATGTTTGGGGTAGGGTGGGGGTAGGGAGGTGGGAGGAAGAAGGCTGAAAGATGGAAAGAGAGAAAAAAAAATACCTTGAATTGGGGACAAAGGCAAATGGAGGAAACTGTTGAAGTCAGCACAACAGCCTTGCTAGCTTAATTACCATAATGATGTAAAATAGCCCAATCAGCAATCTGGGCCTAATCTTTCATGTATTACAGGTCTCTCCTTCATAGAGCTTCACAGCTTAAATGCATTTTTAATGAAGATATTCGAGGCAAGCAGATAATCTCCCCGTCTTTACAGGAGGGAATCAGAACACATTAAAGGGGCTGTTCCTCTTGCCTGTGGCTGTCCAGAATGCTTGCTCTGTCGGGCCCCCTGGGAGCTGACCAATGGTTCTCTACTCTCGCCCTCTCCTTCTGGAGGAGGATGGGAAGTTCATGGGTAGGACTGACATCCACGGGGTCCTGTGGCTGGTCCCAAGGGGCCTCCCCTCTGTCTTTCCTGGGGCCTAAGGGATGTCTGGTTCCCCTCACTAGCAATGAGACAGAAAGGACTCCGGGGACATCACCAGTCCCCCTGCTGTCTCAGGAGAAGCTCGGCCCATCTTGCTGTCTCCTGCTCACAATCCTTAGACCCTGGGAATCATCTGAGTATGAGGCTTGGACTGAACATGCATCTGAAGCGCTTACCTGTGACCCTGACACCTTGGCATCTCAGCCGTGGCAGAAGAGCAGTCCAGGCTCTGGCCCTGTTTCTCGCCTGGGCAGCTAGGCGGGCCCGACAGTCAGGGACTTGTTTATGATAAATTTAAGCAACGTGCAATTAGAGTGACTTGACAAGCGTAGGCTTTATGTGCAACGCTTTCTGCTGTCTGGTGTCGAAACCTAAGCTGGCTGGGCTGAGGTTTTATGCTAGGAATCTGTAATAGGGCCCCTCAGAAGGTCAGGGTGGGGGGCATGGTGAGAGGGAGACAACATCAGCTGCATATTATGACTGTCCTGAGAAGGCAAAGATAGGCTAGACATGATCTCTTACTTTATTTGCAAAAGCGTGAGTTGTCCTATTGCTAGCATTTCCTCCTGTCACCAAACTGCCTGAGATAGAGACTTTAAGTGTTCAGATGTGTACAGTGAATTCAGGAGAGTTTCCGGAAACCCTCTATCCCCATTTCCCATTTAACTCCCTGGTTTCCAATGGTACTCACCTTCTCAGTGAATTAGTGCTTCTCAGGAATAACACCAGATAATATATTTTCAAAGGCAGACTATCTATGAACCGGATCACAGTTTGATTCCTGGTCAGGGTACATGCCTGCGTTTCAGGCTCAGTCCCCAGTAGGGGGCTTGAAGAAGGCAGCCAATCAATGATTCTCTCTCATCATTGATGTTTCTATCTCTCTCCCCCTCTCTCTTCCTCTCTGAACTCAATAAAAATAATTTTTTTAAAGTTACAATTATAGGGTTTTCAGGACTTACATGTAAAGTTGGGCCCTGCCAACCCACCATTGTTGGTGCCAATTCAAAGCCAACAGTAGTCCCCAAACTGGGGTGCAGTGATGAAGGAAACTTTATTCAGTGCAAACAGCTCAACTGTGATACAACATGGCTGTGGAACAGCTCAATTGTGTACAGCACGACTGTGAAAACAGTATGACTGAAGATGGGCCCTGGCAGCCCTGGGGCCAGGCGCTCTGCTCCCATCTGCTTTGGCAGACACTTCAGTGGTTCAGCTCAGCCAGGGAGATCTGCCTTCAGTCTCCAGTGGAAAGGGAAAGTGTGCTCTCCTAGCCAGAGGGGAGCTGGCTTAGGAGGATAGCTGTCCAGACCCTGGTCCCTGATTGGTTCATTCTCATGCAAATGAAGATTTCAAAACCTCACTGTTTGATTGGTCCAAAGACACTGTTCTGGTTGGTCAAGATAGAGCCATTCTGATTGGCGGTCACTGTGCAGCTCTGATTGGATGGTGAAAACCATGGTCTTATTGGTTGAAATAGGATTCCAGGAACTCCTTTATAAGGGCTGGCTCAGATGGCAGAAACAGTGCAGGCAGGCAGTTCAGCACTGGCTTCTCTGTGAAGTGCAGTCTGTGTAAGAGATTCCTGGGCGGAAATGGCTGCTAAGCTCTGTTGGTTTGTTTTTTTAAAAAAAATTAGAGCCCTGTTAGACACCAGGAACCCTTCTAATTAGGTGGGTTTTTGTTGTTTTGTTTTGTATTTTTCTCAGAGTTCACAGTCCTAAAGATCTAGAGATCCTGCCTATTTTGGCCCTGGTGAATTCAAGATAGCGGGAAGGAAATGCTATTTTATTACATGTCCTTCTTTGTATAATTCATTTCCACATTTTACTATGTGCAGTCCATGTGTAAGACCCTCTAACACAGTGGTTCTCCACCTTCTGGCCCTTTGAATACAGTTCCTCATGTTGTGACCCCAAACATAACATTATTTTCGTTGCTACTTCATAACTGTAATGTTGCTGCTGTTATGAATCGTCATGTAAATACCTGATATGCAGGATGGTCTTAGGCGACCCCTGTGAAAGGGTCGTTCGACCGCCAAAGGGGTCGCGACCCACAGGTTGAGAACCACTGCTCTAACATTTCCGGAAGGAATGTGTTGGAATAAGAGCAGAAATAGAATCATTCAGAACACCCTCCAGACCCTGAAGATTGGGGGTGGACATGTCACTAAAGGAACTTTGATTCTGTTTCCCTCCAGATCACTATGAAAGCAGAACAGCCACCAGTTGCAAACATGCTTTGTTATAGAAGTTGCTTGGGTGGTTATTTGGAAATAAAATACACTTGAGATAACTTACTCATAATATCCATTACTATATTTCTTGAGGAAAGTATAGATACCTAAAAGAAAAATAAAACTCACTAATCTTAGAACTCAAACTAAACGCTGGTATCATAAGTATAAACATACATATTTTGTGTCTTCTTAATGGGAAAATATTACATAATTGTTTATAACCTGCTTTTTCACTTTATAGAGCATATATGTTTTTGTGTCACTTAGATATTCTTCTACCACATGATTTGCAATGGTTGCACAGCAGCTCACTATATGGCTCTGCTATATTTCATTTAATTCCTGAGTAATATTTTTACTGTTATAAATAACAGGAAGTATCCTTATAACATCAAATCACATTTCCCCTGATCAAAAGCTTGCTCAACACATTAATAGCTGAAATGTACACTTATAATGAAAATTTTAGAATTTTTATTCTTGCAGCTCGTATTTGAAGGCTTTCTTATTAATTTCATTATTCTTCAGATATGATTTTGTGCTGCCACCGCCTCATAGTTTTGGGCATAAGATGCAGCAGTAGAGTGGAAAAGTCCCTGTTGTCTCACAGCTTACAGTTCACAATCACTTAATACCTTCATTTTGTCTACATGTAACTTTCCTGTTAGTTTCTCCTTCTTCAAAGAGACGCAACTTTTTCCAGATTAATCCAAGATATATCCTGTGGACCTTCTTTGAATACAAAGAAGCTTCAAGTAACATGTCTTTATGGCTTTATCTCTCCAGAATACACACACAGCTCTCTCCCTCAATAGATGCTCATAATTGCTTTTTTTTTATTTTTTTTTAATATATTTTATTGATTTTTTACAGAGAGGAAGGGAGAGAGATAGAGAGTTAGAAACATCGATGAGAGAGAAACATCGATCAGCTGCCTCCTGCACATCTCCCACTAGGGATGTGCCCGCAACCCAGGTACATGCCCTTGACCGGAATCGAACCTGGGACCTTTCAGTCCGCAGGCCGACGCTCTATCCACTGAGCCAAACCGGTTTCGGCCATAATTGCTTTTAAATAGCTGTTTCCTGACTTGAGATCAGGGACTTGCGTATTTTTTTCACCCCTATCTTCTTAATGCTTCACATAGTGCCTGGCACATTATAGGCACCTAATAAATACTTGTTGAATTAATGGGTGAAAGAATTCCCTCTGGCCTTCAACTGTTTGGGTGAGGCCCACCTATGTGATGTAGAGCAATCTGCTTTACTCAGGGTCCACTGATTTCAATGTTAATCTTATCAAAAAAAAAACCCTCAGAAACATCCAAAATCTTTGACCAAATATGTGGACACTGTGGTCCAGCCAAGTTGACACGTAAATTGACCAATACAACATGTTTGAAAAAATAGAGACGTACATAAACTAGATGAAATGATGGAGAATTTCAATAGAAAAATTAAAATCCATAAAATGAATCAAGGGCCCTGAGGGTTATCTTCTCTTCATTAACACCACAAGACTGCATGCTATTTCAGTTGGCCCTACAGAAGCTTTTGGCCTAGCCCCCCAGCTTCCTGTGCAGCCCTAGGACATAGCAGATATTGCACAGTGAGAAGGAGCCATGCATTTGAGGTGCCGGAAGGTTTCAGGTTGTCACTCAAGTCTTCCACTCCTGCTAAAAACATTGTTGCTTCCCTGTATCCGCATGGAGTTCTTCAGCATGAACTGAGCTGTTTCCTACCCAAGTTCCAAGTGGTGGGTGGTGAAAAGAGAGAAGTTGAAGAGCCTCTAAAATCAGCGGTTCTCAACCTGTGGGTCGCCAACCTGTGGGTCACGACCCCTTTGGGGGTCGAACGACCCTTTCACAGGGGTCGCCTAAGACCATCGGAAAACACATATATAATTACATATTGTTTTTGTGATTAATCACTATGCTTTAATTATGTTCAATTGGTAACAATGAAAATACATCCTGCATATCAGATATTTACATGACGATTCATAACAGTAGCAAAATTACAGTTATGAAGTAGCAACGAAAATAATTTTATGGTTGGGGGTCACCACAACATGAGGAACTGTATTAAAGGGTCGTGGCATTAGGAAGGTTGAGAACCACTGCTCTAAATGGTTCTTTCCTCTCTGGAATTGAGGTTAGCTAGTCTTTATATTTTCAGCTCTCTAGGTATCTTTAAAGATATAATTTAATGCAATTTATATAGCTTTTAAAGTTGTATTAGGGAGAACATTAATCTGTTATGACTATTATATTATACCTAGAAAAATAAGTTTTATGTATTTTATTCATCTAATTCAGTGATTCTTGACTATGACTGCTCATAAAAACTGTGTATATGAAAACCTATAAAAATGCAAAGTCTAGATCACACACCAAATCTACCCAAATTAGAATCCCCAGGTAACTGACCAATGACTATTTCGAACTTATTTTGTCTATCTACATACATTTCCTGTATAAATCTATGTCATATTTTATTTACTCCCTTCTTCCTACATCCACATTCTGTGGGCTATTTTAGCAAAAAAAAAAGGAAGGAGCTGAAATTTATTTATTGATAGAGTTCACCCATTCTATATGTTACTCACAATTTTGATGCACAAATCCATGTTTTCCTATTTCCAACTTGGCTCTGTTTCTTGATCATTTCCTTTCCTTGTCCATTTATCTAACAAGGATTTATAGAATACTTTTTACACATGTTCTTGATAATAGGTTTAAGGTAATACAATAATAGCAAGGCATGTAACTTCGTCTAGCTAAGTAGATGGTTGTTTAAGAAGTGATCATAAGCCTGGCTGGTGGCTCAGTGGTTGAGTGTCGACCCATGAACCAAGAGGTCACCGGTTCGATTCCTGGTCACGGCGTGTGCCCAGGTTGTAGGCTCAATCCCCAGTAAGGGGCATGCAGAAGGCAGCTGATCAGTGATTCTCTCTCATCATTGATGTTTCTATCTCTCTCTTCCTCTCCCTTCCTCTCTCTGAAATAAATAAAAACATATTCAAAAAGAAGTGATCACAAAGTAAAGTGTTAGCGACTATTAGTGGTGTGTATGAGATAGAATAGAGCATGCTAGAGAGCATGATGAGTCTACCACGAGCGGGCACGCACGAACAGTGCGATTGAAACTTCGTGGCCCATGCGCAGAAGTCGGTATTTTGTGGAAGAGCCACACTCAAGGGGCCAAATCGCCGCCTGTGGCTCGCGAGCCGCAGTGTGACGCCGACTGCCCTAGAACAACTTCCACACTTGTCCTGTTTATGGTCATTATTTTAACATGTATTGGTGATAATTAAATTATTTTTGTTTACCTCTTTACACTAAAATTTAGAGTTCATTTTGTGTATTACAAATATGCCTTGCATTGATTAGTCAGGCTTCTGTCACCATAAGTATTATCTCCTGATATTTACTAGACAGTTCCTTCATAACACTTAGTTTTGTTTGATTGTACTTATTGTCTTCTAAAATATAGATTTATGTATCTAATTTCCACCCTCTTGTCCCTGAAATTTAAATTCAAAGTGTTCTTGGTAAAGCTGAGCTGTCTCCTGACAAATTCATTATTCTCTGTCTAGGAACTGTGAGAAGTTTTTTGTTCTTGTCATGGGATCACCTCTGTGATAGCATGGACAACTTTCCAGAGCAGCAAGCCTTATTTCCTTTAGTATCATATACCTAGCCAGTTGTCTGCCCCACAAATCCTATTTTCTTTTCTAAAGGCAAAAAGGAAGAGATGAAAATGCTTCCCTAGGACCACAGGGTCAAAAGAGATGCAAAGCACATTCTTTGGAACTCTATCTTAATAAGATTATATATACTGGCCACTACTGGCTCACTGAGTTTGTTTTAAATAAATATTCTCTTTTCATAATAAGCCTTCTTCAAAAGCAAAGCAATATCCCAGTCCCATCTCTTCACCTGAGTCATTTGAAACTCCCATTGTATGATGACATGATATTTTTTCTTTAAGATTGAATGTGAAAACCTCAACCATCCCATCAAGCCACAGATCAATCACAGGCACCACACAGAGAAAATTACCATTTGGCAGCATCCATCATCTTTGTAAGTGCTCCCCACCTCTTATCCCACCTGAGTCAGCATCTGTGTTGCTGCTCAGTCTTCCCTGAGTCTGAAAGTCATCTAAAGGGTCCTTTTCCATTTATTGGGAAAGGACGGGATCACAGAAATATTTTATAAGGGGAAACTGTTTCTTTCCAATCTTGGAGTCTGCTGATGCCGATTTCATACTCACCTGTGGTTTTAATGAGATCGATAAAGAACTGAATCTCCCCTTGTTTATTTATTGACTCCCTGCGCCTCCCTTTCCCTTGCCCCTCCTGATTTTGAAAAAGGGATATATACCTGTACATAGAGGAGATTTTTATCTGTAGCCTAGGGTGCAGGAAAATGCAGGCTGCATATCTGTGTTATATCTGGCTCATAGAAATACTATCATGTAATCCCACAGTAGACCAACAACTCATTCAAGGCTCTTGAACTTGCTTTGTGATTCCCAGTTTTCTTCATCCCCTATGACTAGTGGTCTTGCTCCCTGAACACCAAGCATCAGGTATCTCTTTCTGCTATAAACAAGAAGTTTTCTCTGCAGTTGGAGGTGAAGGCATGCATATTTTGTTTGAAAATTTAATCAGGAGAACTGAATGAGTAGTGAATAGCATGTGTAGTTACTAACCAGATGTGAAGGTAGAAGCATGTGGACACGTAAGAAAAGCATCTGTGGTGTGCTAGAGAAAGGCCAGCTAACTATGGCCTATGAGATATATCCAGCCACTTCCTGTTTTTGTATCACACGCTGAGTTAACAATGATTTTTACGTTTTTAAAAATATGTTTTTGTTGATTTTAGAAAGAGGGAGAGGGAGAGAGAGATAAACATCCATGTGAGAGAGAAACATTGATTGGTTGCTTCCTATACCCCACCTTGACTAAGGTTTGAACCTGCAATTTGGGCATGTGCCCTGACCAGGAATTGAACCAGCAACCTTTCAGTGCATGGAGTGATGCCCAACCAACTGAGCCAGGGGCCAGGGTGGTTTTTACATTATTAAATGATTTAAAAATAAAAAAAGGAATAATATTTTATAAAACACAAAAATCATATGAAATTTGATTTTATTTCAGTGTCCCTGAATAAAGTTTTATTGGTACATATTCGTTCATTTACATATTGTCTATGGATACTATACAATGACAGGATGGAATATTCCCAACAGAGACCACATGACCCCTAACACCTGAAGATTTGCTATATGGCCTTTTACGTGAACTGTTTACCAAACTCTGTTCTCGATGGGACCTGAGCTGTGATAAACTGCTGGACTGTGATCATGTTACGTCACAATGCCATGCAAATTGGAATAAATACCATCCTCCAGGATTTCCCAGGATGCTTAGGACCTCCCGTGTGCTTAATGCCGTTCCTCTCACTTGACAGAACAGCTATCCCAAACCGACTCACTCTCCTTCATCCCACCTGCCCTGCCACCCTCACAGCTGACCTGTTTTCTACTTTTCATAGAAGAAAAGTGTGTGAACGACCTCAAGCTGCTTCTTTCTCTCATCATTTTATTTGCATGTAGTGCCCATCTTTTCTCTCTTCCGTAGTTCCCAGGTTAGCATTTAAGACATATCCCTCTACCTTCATTTATTTTTTTTCTCCTCTAGAAATTTATTCCATCAAAAATCCTTTTCCTCATCTACATAGCCTCCCTCAACTATTTACTATCTCGTAACATATAAATTCTAATAAGAATTTAAAAAACTATCCCAAATCCCATGACTTCCTATAACCATCATTCTTTCTCTCGTTTTCCTCACAACTAACTTATGAGAGAGTACTCTTTATTCAGTTTTTTTTGAAAAAAAAAATATGTTTTTAGCCGAAACCGGTTTGGCTCAGTGGATAGAGCGTCGGCCTGCGGACTGAGGGGTCCCAGGTTCGATTCCGGTCAAGGGCATGTACCTGGGTTGCGGGCACATCCCCAGTAGGAGATGTGCAGGAGGCAGCTGATCGATGTTTCTCTCTCATCGATGTTTCTAGCTCTCTATCTCTCTCCCTTCCTCTCTGTAAAAAAACAGTAAAAATATATTTTTAAAAAAATGTTTTTACTGATTTTAGAGAGTGATGAAGGCAGAGGGTGAGAGATATAGGAACATTGGTGAGAGAGAAACATTGATTGGCTTCCTCCTGCACATCTCCTACTGGAGATCAAGCCTGCAACCCAGAATGTGCCCTGACCTGGAACCAAACCAGTGACATTTTGTTGTTTCGGACAACGCTCAACCAACTGAGCAACACTGGCTGGGCTATTCACTTTTCTTAATCATCCCTTTCACTTCTCAACCCACAGAAATCTTAGGCATAAAGAAGCATAAAATATTTTGGAGAAATGAATCCAAGGTGGGTCTAAAAGACCTTTAAATTCCCTTCTAAGGACTATGAACTTGACCCTACGACTGAAGGCAGCCATTGAAATATCTCAGCCTTTCTCTCACCTATTATTTTTTTTTCTAATGCAGTACATGTTTGTCTCCCTTCACATCCTTACATACTTCATAAGAAGTCCCTGACATAATGAATTATAATACAGGATTTCACAAATACTCAGTGGATTAATGGGTCAAGATGATGAGCCTTGTATTCTTCTAGAAAGACGTGAAAAATCCTTCTTGGTCATCAAAAGGAACGACATAAACTGATAAATGTTTTCTAAAAATGACTCATAAAAGAATGAGCAGTGAATTTAATTTGATGAGCCTGGAAGTAGAGCGGTAAGTTAGAAAGTTATTACTACATTCCAGGTGGGCAATAATGATAGCTTGGGCCAAAGCTTCTACTTTATAGCAGAGGGTTTCATGAGGGTCACAAAAATCAGGTAAGATATGAAACTGAGCCCTTTGGGGAAAGATGCTTTTCAATTCCCAATAAAGGCTTCCCAAAAAGAGTAACCTTTTCACTTCTAAAGCTGTCACATTCCATTTAGTTCAGAGCATTTACGAGTAACTGTGTACCATTGGAGGCAGTGTTCTTAGGACCTATCTCATCACGCCAATGAGGATTCTTGCTTCCTGTGGAGCTGTTGCCACATGGATGCTCTATTCCGTTGACATTGGAAGTCCAAAATCCTAATTTTCTCAAAGTACTCCATAACAAATTTCCATTACAGTGAACTTCATTAGGGAAGGCAATGAATCCAAATTATCACTCTCCAGTGCCTGGTACATATCACCCCAGTGCCCAGTACATATCACCCCAGTGCTTAATATCACTTAGTATACAGTAAACATTCAAAAATATTTTGAATGAAAAAAGAATGCATGAGGGACCTGTGAACTTGGAAATGACTGCTGTCATCCAGTCAACATTTATTAATTATCTATTAAACAGGTTGCTTTGTTCATCTGTATATATGCTAGAACTATGCTAGAGAACTATGCTAGAGTTCTGGGGTTTGAGTGTGATGACAAACTTGCTTAAGTTTAAGGTCTAGTTTTTGGAGATAAACTACCAAGGAGGTAATGTACAGTGAATATGTTCTTTGAAAGGGTGATGTTGATGTGCTTAACATCTTCAGAGAAGGAAGCGAAATGCTGAATGAGAATGAGGCTATGTTTTAGCTGAGGCTGAGGGCAAATAATAATTAGAAAAGAGAAGGTGCGGTGGGTGATGCAGCAGAGGTGAAAGAGAAGATGGGGGAGTTAGCAAATTGAAGAAGTTCATTGCTGCTGGAAGAAAGAGTTTAAAAGATCAATTGTAAAAGATGAAGTTAAAGACAAAACAGGTGATGAAGAGTTTCTGCATCGGGGAGTTTGGACTGGATATTGAGGATTGAAAGTGGCGAACCTTTAAAGAGGTTCCCTCCAATTAAGATGGGATTCCATAAGAGATTGAAAATAAGAATACAGAAGAGAAGGAGAGCTCCTACTGTAAGCGGTGGCGCTGTGGTTCTGATGAGGTGGGCTTCTGATGGTAATGGTTGGATTTCTGGTGTATATTGTACAATGAAATGATCATACTTTGTGGTTAGCGTCTATAATCATACTGATAACTTTGTAGAATTAAGCTTTTGCAGGTCACCTGTTAAATCAATCAAGACTCTTCATATTCTTTCTATGGGAAAATATTTTTAGAGTAATTAATTGCCACCTTAAAAAATGGATTTCAGAAATGCTACCTAATTGTAATTCAGACATTGTTTCTAGGTATGTTATAGGTTTAAAAAACTTAAAAAATATATACAGATGAACAAGATCTTTGAACTATATAAAGTGAGAACCAAAATGTTCTTCAGACATCATGAAAATGTAAAGCTATCTAAGGAGAAACTTGAACCAAATTCACAGAAATTAAATTTAAAAGCAATCAAATTATAAAAAAGAACCAATATGACTCAACAAAGAAATATATATATATATAGCCCTAACCAGTTTGGCTCAGTGGATAGAGCGTTGGCCTGCGGACTCAAGGGTCCCAGGTTCGATTCTGGTCAAGGGCATGTACTTTGGCTGCAGGCACATCCCCTGTGGGGAGTGTGCAGGAGGCAGCTGATGGATGTTTCTAACTCTCTGTCCCTCTCCCTTCCTCTCTGTAAAACATCAATAAAATATGTTTTTTAAAAAAGAAATATATATATATATATATATATATATATATATATATATACACACATACATATATATATATATATATATATTTGTAAACATTTTATTTTTAATTAACTTGAGAGTTTACATCTTACATAGAACACCTTAGTATTTTCAGAGGGGCAAACCTCAAATTGTAGGACTTCCGTGAAGTTCTAATCTATCCTGCTTTCAACCCATATTTTGGGAATGCATACTATATGCAGATCACTATATTAAGTGCTAGGGAAACATAGAAAAGTACTAATGAAAATAGACTACTACCCACAAGGAAAGTTTAACTTAGCGAGAGAGATATACACAAGAAGATAACTAATAACACAGTCTTTGTAATAAGAGAGTAGGAAATGAATTAGTGATCAGATAGTTAAGATCATTGTGGTTCTGAGGAGTGAGCAATTACATTTATCTAGAAGTGTAATATTAGTTGAGTTCTCAATCTTGGATCCGCTTTTAATAAGTAGAGAAAAGAGAGAAGACCATCTGGTTTTCTACTTATCGTGCTATTGAAACCATACTGTAAAACATTTCTGATAACCTCCTAATTGCTATCTCTAATAGTCTTCCCTTAACTTTCCATTTATATCCTCTGCAGAGTTTGACTTTAAAACATCCTCCTTCCCTAGTTTCTGTAATGTTAATTTTTTGAGTGCCAACAAAATGCTATTTTGGGGGGGCTGAACTTTCTTCCAGCTGTAGTGTGGGTCAGAAACATTTCATACATTTTCTATTAGGCCTATTCCTACCTCATTTTATATTATGCCTATTCTCACTTCCTGTTTTTCCGGTTCCACAGGAAGTAGAATTAAGGAAACTGATAGGCAGTTTGCAAAGACTTGGTATAAGGATTGCTCTGTTACATTGTCGGAGGATGGGCTAGACTAGTAATAGTCTTCAATCTAGGCTGCTCAGAGAAATGGCCTAAATCTGAATATGCTTCTTCCTAATCAATCCCCTTCACTCCTTAAGATTCTGAGTCCCTAGGATTGGGTTAAAGGGGCTACTGGTTAAGGCTGAGGGACAGATAGCAATGATAAATCTTAGGCTAAGTTTTGGGGCCACTCCAGCAGTATTTTATGCTGCACGTAACTGCCTCTAAATTGGGAAAGTGAGCTAAGATATGGAAGACATGGCAAAAATCTCTGCATATAGAATATGAGCACAAGCAACTAATTGTCCTGTGCTTGTGTTCCTTTAGTCCTATGACCAGGTTGATGCTCTTCTCCAACTGCCCGTTGGTGGAGTGTAATTCTCTTAAAAACCCACAGGTCATTGTTATGCTTGTGAAATTGTGCTGTGGTCTCTGCATTCGAACCCTTCATGGGCACTGACCTTTCAGTCTCATTAATTTCCTGTAGGGACGCTGGCACCCAAGGCAGTCGAGTGGCGGGGGTTCATTAACATGTGGGGCTCTAATTAGACAGCAAAGGATTTGTTTCTGTCCTCATTTCGATGTCTAACAAAGCTGCAAATATAAGAAATGTAAGACATAAGAAAAAAAGCATAAAACCATAAGTAAAACAAAGAGGCGTTGGCATATCCAGGGCAGGTCTTCAAACCAAAACAACCACCCCGTTTTCCTCCCTCTCACTCTCCTGGGGCCTAATCAGGCTCTTGCAGAAAACTGCATGTGGACGAGATGACACCCTGTGGGAGAGAATCCGAGGGGGTCTGGATCAGGCCTGCAAATAATTATTGATTGGGTTATATTGTCAAGTCCCTCCTGAGTCTGCGGTTCTATAAACAGCAAGTCCACGGGCAGCTGAAAAGAACTAATGTTCCTTGGTGTTGAAAAGGGAAGAAAGAAAAATGTAATAATAATCTTAACAAAAGAAAAAAAAAATTATAATCTTTATGTCTGGGCAGGATTTTAATGGAATAATGAGTACATTCTCCTTTTCCCAAACAAGAGAGTGAATGAGTTTAGATGGCATCTGGGAGTAGTTGGGTTGGCTAATTAATATGTTGGTGGTCTTTATGGAATTCGTGACCTGTGCACAAATTTGGCAGGTAGTTAGTGAGAAGCTCTCTACCTAAAACTGTGCCATGTAGAATCCCCTCCCACGGGCAGTGAAGCGAGCACTTGAGTTTCCAGGAAGCACCCTGAAGGCTGTTAAATGAATTTCCGGCTATGGTGCATTCCTTCCTGCCCTTGGAGATCTTCACAAACATGAAGGAACTCCACCCAACTGAGGTTAAGGAGCTGCCCTGACTTGAGATGGAAAATTAACTCCATAGACTCAGCCAGTACGATGGGTGGCAGATGACCCTCTCCCACCCTCCACCATCAGGTGCTAGGCAGCTGAGGTATCCAGGGCAGACATGGTGAGGACACAGCCACCCAGTTCCACATTCAGCATGCCCTTTGCTGTTTTCTTCTCATCTGTGTCTAGACATGCTGGTGTTTGGACCTCTCCATCACTAAGCCCTTCCTTTCTTTCCATCCCTGCGAGTGGGAATTCTGAATACCTAAGGAAAGGGTTCCCCAGGCAAATCTTGACTTGAGAGTGGACCTGCAGTTATATGTCCGCGTTTCCTTGACTTGGCTTTGCTGAGGTCTGGCAGCCTACACAAAGAGGTGGCCTTTGGAAACCCATCTGAGATAATGGACAGAGGGAAGCCTGCATCCCTGTGCCCGCATGGGGACATCTCAGCATTCTCAGACCTGACTTGTTGTCCAGCCCCATTCAGAATCAGTGTGTATTAGGTTGGGATGAATAAGTACCATTCAGAAACCAGTCTCACAGAGTTTAACTATAAATCATGAATAGAAACTCAGAGATGGCATTTTTAACTAAAGTTTTTATTTTTTAAGATGGCATGTTAAATAAATGGACTGCCAGTGTATGGCGCATATTGGATAATCCAGTCTCTTATTAACTCTGGGGAACATTTAGAGACATAATATTTAAAATGCTGTTAAGATTTACAGTCTAATAGCAAGAAGCATAAAAAATAAGCTCTGCAAGCTCATGTTAATTTAAATAAAATGGTCCTGGCAGGGCACTCAGCCCAGTGCCTGGCACATTATGGTTTCACCACGAGTTCATGATTACAGGTAGCTGCTCTGTCCACCGGAGGGTCCCAAGTCAGTCAGGCCCGGATCATGGAGTTGGGTGGGGAGCATACGGGTCATCAGTCCCCTTACAATCCTGCTCAGTGCCTTCCTTCCTCTCCCCACCTTATCTGGCTATTGTATTGCCTGTTAACATCATAATCATAGTGGACAAGAGAAATTAGTCTTTAATCGTTATTTTTGCTGATTCTTAGGTTCAGTGAATGGTTTAATAAGGAGGATGGTTAGTATTATAATTATTTTTTAAAAATATATTTGCATTGATTTCAGAGAAGAGAGAGGGAGAGAGAGATAGAAACATCAATGATGAGAGAGCATCATTGATCAGCTGCCTCCTGCACGCCCCACACTGGGGATCCAGCAACATGGGCATGTGCCCTGACCAGGAATTGAATCGAGACCTCCTGATTCATAGGTCAATGCTCAATCAATCAATGACCCACGCCAGCTGGGCTAGATGGTTAGTATTATTGATTGAAATTATTTTGGCATTAATTCTTTGCTGCTTTTGTGTTTCCTTTTAAATCCCAACTGTGAGCGGCACTTCCTCCCTAAGCTCTCTAGACAATTTCTTTCAGTGTGGCCTCCAGAGGCAATCACTTTGGGGGTAGGGTGGCAGCACATGAACAAAGCAAAACTTTCCTGAGCGGCCTTTAGAATAACAAGGTATTGCCATCTGTGTTATATTCAGAACCCAGTGTTTGCGCTTTAGGCAGCTGAGGACAGTGGTTTGTCCAGAGGCCCTAGTTATCACTAAGAGACCTTCTCAGAGCGGGTGCGAAAGCATGTTAACAGGGTAACCAATGCCGTTACTGTGCGTTAGGGGCTCCTTTTCAGTTCTGGGTTTCTCTGTACTTTTCCAAGAGAAAGTCTGTGCAATCCCAGATTGTTTCAGATCTGTATCAATAATTAGTTGGCCGCAAGTACCTTGCAGGAGAAAATAAGGCAAGGAAAGAAAACTGTCACACCTGCTCAGAGTCCTCCTTCGTCCTCACTAACTAGGGGAGTGGATACCTGGGTTATACCCCAGTCAAAGACATGATCAAAAACATACCAAGTTTCTTTGGAAAAACATGTGACGACTTTCAGGATCCTCTCTCCAGCCTTCACCGAATATACCGTGACCCCATCACTGCTCTTGGTCATCTCCATTGTTATTTATTTATTTTTTGAAAGATGCGTCAATCTTTTCAAATTATGCTGACCTGCTGTGCTGTCTTGTGGTTCTGCTCATTTGCTCAATTCTGTTCCCCCTGCCAGGAATTTCTTTCCTGTTGTTTTGCCTGCTGAACTCCTACTCATATTTCACATCAAGATAGAACAGGTAGCGATTTCTTACCCACGCTCTCGTGGTGCCATTATAGTGCCTCAGCCTGTGACAGTCCTGGCATTTATCACGTATTCTTGTAATCATCTCTGTAGAAGTCTGTCTACCCTGAGAGACAGACATCTCTCCTCAGGTGCAGAACTATATTTGGTTCCTTCCCAGCACCTAATATAAAGTCGAATCAAGTGAAATTGCTGATATTTGACAATTTGATAAACCTACAGCTATATGATACAGCAATTAATATGGTTCCAGCTGATCCATTGCTGGCATAAAAATCATTAAAATATTTGAAATGAATGAAAAATCCACATCTCTTCATGTGATATGTAACTTTTAAATTTTAATTGCTTCATCAAGGTTAAGAGTCAGAGTGTTTGCTGGTTTCACAAATGATTCAGGAAGCATGCCCTATTTCTCTATTTTCTGCGTTTGTATAAGACTAGTATTAATTCCTTCGTGGGTTCATGGTAGAATGTACCAGTGAAAATAAGCCTGAAGTTTTCTTTGTAGAAAGTCAATATTTTTTAATTTATGAATTCTATCCCTTTAATTGGCATAGGGTTTTCAGATTTTCTATTAAATATGTTTTTTCCAAGGAATTTGTTGATTTCATCTAACATCAAACTTATGAACATAAAGTTAGTGCTTTCTCTATTATCCTATTAACCTATTATCTGAGGGGTCTACAGTGATATCCTACTCCCTTCCTGATGCTGGTAATTTCTTCTGTCCTTTTTTCTTCATGATTATCCTTGCTAGAAAGGTTTGTGAATTTTATTAATATTTTCAAACAACCGCTATTTAGGTTAATTGTCCATATTGTTTGCGTCCCAGTGCATTGATTTTTGAGCTTACACATATTACTTCATGTCTTTTTATACTCAGGTTTACTGTTGTTCTTATTCTACTTTCTTGAGGGGGAAACATAGATTATTGACTTCATCTTATCTTCTAATAAAGGCATTTCATAAGGTATCAATTTCTTATGAGCATGTTTAGCTGCAACTCTCAAATTTTGACATGTTATGTTTAACTATTATTCAGTTGAAAATATTTTGTATTGTCCCTATGATTTTTATTTGACCCAAGGTTATTTAGAAATATTTATTTTTTAAATTTAATTCCCAAATCAGGCTCTAAAATTTACTCGGGCTTATGGCATGGTCAGGATATGTTTGATCTTGGTAAACATGCCATATACATTTGAAAAGAATGTGTATGTGTATTCTGTCATTGTTGGGTGTAACCTTTTAAAATGTCAGTCAGATCAAGTTGCTTGATAAGGTTTAGATATTCCTTTTCCTCCTCCCCACCCCCCCTTTTTTGACCTCCTTTTTTCTAGAAATTACTGAGTAAGGAAATTAAAATATCCAGCTTTAGTTGTAAATTTGTGTATGTCTCCCTTCAATTATGTCAGTTTTTGCTTCATGGATTTTGATGCTCTTGGATGAACATATAATTTACAATTGCTATGACCTCCAGGCAAACTTCTCTTTTTATCATGTAACAGGTCTCATTATCTCTTGTAATAAACTTTTTCCTGATATCTGTTTGTCTGAACTTAATACAGCTATGTCAACTATTTTAGGCTTAGTCTTTTTCCTTGGTATAGCTTCTTCATCTTTTTTACTTTCAACTTGTCTAGATTTAATATTTAAAATGAGTCCTTTGCCGATAGCTTATAGTTAGGTTTTACTTTTTTTTTTAATTCTGATAATCTTTGCCTTTTAATTGGGATTTTTCTTCTTTTTTTAATCTTTATTGTTGAAAATATTATGGGTTACCCAGTTCTTCCCCCACGCATTGTTTGTCCATGGGCTGTGCATATATGCATGTAAGTAATTTTGTTAATCTCTTCCCTTGCCCTACCTCTTCCTTCTAAAATACGCCATTCTGTTGCACATTTCAATGTCTCTGGATCTTTTCTGTTCATCATTTTAATTTTGTTCATTAGATTCCACATATAAATGAGATCATGTGATGCTTGTCTTTCTTTGACTGCCTTGTTTTACTAGCATAATACTCTCCAGTTCCTTCCATGCTGTCTCAAAAGGTAAGAGATCCTGTTTTTGTTAGTTTGTTTGTTTGTTTTTACAGCTTCATAGAATTCCATTGTGTAAATGTACTATAATTTTTTAAAGCCATTCATCTATTGATGATCTTGGGCTTTTTCCAGATCTTAGCTATTATAAATTGTGCTTCTATGAACATAGGGGTGTATATATTTTTTTTTTTTTCTGATGGGGTGTTTCAGGCCTCTTAGAATGTATCCCTAGAAGTGGGATCACTGGGTCAAGGGCAGTTCCATTTTTAATTTTTTGAAGAAACTCCACACTATTTTCCATAGTGGCTGCACCAGTCTGCTTTCCTACCAGCAGTGCACTAGGGTTCCTTTTTCTCCACATCCTCATCAGCACTTGTTTGTTGATTTACTGATGATAGCCATTCTGGCAGGTGTGAGATAGCACCTCATCATTTTAATTTGTATCTCTCTGATAATTAGTGACATTGAGCATTTTTATATGATTTTGGCCATTTGTATGTCCTCTTTAGAAAAGTGTCTATTTAGGTCCTCTGCTCATTTTTTTAATTGAGTTGTTTGTCTTCCTTTATGTTAGGTTGTATGAGTGCTTTATATATTTTGGAATTTAACTCCTCATCAGATGTACCATTGGCAAATATGTTCCCCCATGCAGTGGGGTCCCTTTTCAATTTGATGCTGGTTTCTTTTGCTGTGCAGAAGCTTTTTAGTTTGATGTAGTCCCACTTGTTTATTTTTTCCTTTGTTTCTCTTGCCATAGGCGATGGATGTATCTGTAAAAATTCTGCTAAGTGAGATGCCTGATATTTTGCTGCCTATGTTTTGTTCTAGGATTTTTATGGTTTCACAAATTACATTTAAGCCTTTTATTCATTTTGAGATTATTCTTGTGTATTGTATAAGTTGATGGTCTAGTTTCAGTTTTTTGCACGTATCTGTCCAATTTCCCCAGCTCCATTTATTGAAGAGATTGCTTTTACTGCATTGTATGCTCTGGCCTCCATTATCAAATATTAATTGAGCTTAATGGCTTGCATCAATTTCTGGGTTCTCTGTTCTGAGCCATTGTGCCTGTTTTTGTGCTAGTACCAGGCTGCTTTGATTACAGTGGCTTTGTAGTATAACTTCATATCTGGTATTGCGATCCCTCCAACTTAGTTCTTCTTTCTCAGGATTGCTGCAGCTATTTGGAGTTTTTTGGTTCCATATTAATTTTTGGAGAATTTGTTCTAGATCTGTGAAACAGGCCATTGGTATTTTAACAGGGATTGCATTGAATCTACAGATTGCCTTAGGTCAGTGATGGCGAACCTTTTGAGCTTGGCGTGTCAGCATTTTGACAAACCCTAACTTAACTCTGGTGCCGTGTCACATATAGAAATTTTTTTATCTTTGCAACCATAGTAAAACAAAGACTTATATTTTTGATATTTATTTTATATATTTACATGTCATTTAACAAAGAAAAATCAACCAAAAAAATGAGTTCGCGTGTCACCTCTGACACGTGTGTCATAGGTTCGCCATCACTGCCTTAGGTAGTATGGCCATTTTAATGATGTTAATTCTACCAATCCATGAACATAGTATATTCTTCCACTTGTTTATATCTTCCTCTATCTCTTTTTCCATGTCCTGTAGTTTTCTGAGTATAAGTCTCTTACCTACTTGGTTAAATTTATTCTAAATTTAGAGAAAAGCTCTCTATTTCACACTTGCTTGGGAAAATTTCACTATTCATGGAATTCTGGGCTGACTTTTTCCTTTTAGCAATTTAGAGAGGTTGTCCTGTTATCTTCCACTAGAGGCCCAGTTCACAAAATTTGTGCATGGGTGCGGTCCCTAGACCTGGCCAGCTATCTAAGTGTGAGTGTCTGGCGTGGAAGGGCAGGTCCCAGCTGACCTCTGGGCCCTGGGCAGCACCAGGGCCTCCGGGCCTCCATGTGCCCCCCTCCACCTGAGTCACGCGCCAGAGTCCCCATGCAGAGATGTGGTGAGCACGGCCAGACGCCGCAGGCCAGGACACAGTGTGGGCCTCTGGGCCACCCAATGGCGCTGCATGGAAGCCAGGTGGGCAGCGAGCTCTATCCTGGCTGGTCTCACAGATTGGCTCTTGTGCAAACACATGGGGAGCCCACCTGGCCCCTGCAGTCCCAGCAGCTGAGGCTCGGCTCACCAGGAAGAGGCCATGTGGGTGCGGGTCAGGCTTCTAGTGAGCACCTGAGCGCGGGGGTCTTCCCCGGCATGTGCAGGCCCTGATGTCCCAGGGAAGGGCAGCAGGGGGAGTGAGAGCGAGCTCCACGACACCCAGCATTCTCACCACACCTCCATCCCTGTCACCCCCGCCGCCAGGTAGCCAGCGAGAGGTTGCAGCATGTTGATGATGCCTGTCATGTTCTGCACCGGCTCCTGGTGGTCAGTGCATGTCATAGCAAATGGTCAAACTCCAGGTCTCCCAGTCAAACTCCAAGTCAAAGGACCGCCCGAGGGGACAATTTGCATATTAGGCTTTTATTATATAAAATACTCTATTGTTTTAATGAGAAGTCAGAGAACTGTTATGATTCTTACTTGTATTCATTGTGCTCTTTTTCTTTGGTATTCAGCAATTTGCCTATGATGTGCCTAGATTTGTTTCTTTGTAGTTATCCTTTTTAATGATTGCTAAAGTTATTGGGTTTATATATTGGTGGTGTTTTAAAAATAAAATTTGGGACATTCACTGTCATCTTATCTTTAAATATTTGTCTTCCCATAATACATCTTTTTTTTTTTAATTTGGGACACCAATTACACATAAATTAGCCAATTTGATAGTGTTCTCTGTGTATCAAAGACTCTATTTACCTTTATTAAGTCTTTTTGTTATACTAATTAGGTAACTCTACTTATTAGGAAAATCTTTTATTCATTAGGTAAATATTTTATTAGATAAATGTATTTATTTGTTAGTGCACTGATTTTTTAATGTCATCTTGAATCTGTTAATGAGTTTGCCTAGTGGAACTTTCATTTCTGTGGTACACTTTTGCATTCTAGAATTCCCATTTGATAATTTTAAAAATAGTTTTCACTTATTTGTTGAGATTCCCTATCTGCTTACTCATTTAGCATATTTTCTGTAACTTTGTGAAGACATTTTTGTTGATTTGTTAATCTATTTATAGTAACTGCTGTAAGTATGTCTGTTAAACTCAGTATTCAGGTATCTTGGATTTAGTTTCTAATTGGTTGCTCTTTTTCTAAGTACAAATCACATTTTTCTCTTTCTTTTTATGATTATTGATTTTTTATTTAATATTGGAATAATGGATTAAAAAATTGTCAGCTCTCTAGAGTCTGTTCCCTTACTCTGAAGACTATTGATTTTTGTTTTAGCAGGCAGTTCAATTACTGGCTCATTGCATTGATCTAATTTACCAAAATTCAGCCTCCAAATTCTGTATCCTCTTTGGATCGTGTTAGGGCTTCTTTTTAGGTTTTACTGAAAGGATCTAGTGTAAGTCCTTCCCTATATGTGGTTCTAACTCCTAAGGACCACCTTTTTGGTGTCTCAGCTGGAGCCCAGTGGGTTAAGAAGTAGAGCTATTCATTCTGGCAGGGTCCAAACTCCCAAATCTCTGGGCATTACTTCTCCCCCCACCCCCCGCCCCCTGCAGTGCCTATGGTACCTATATTCTGTTCTTAATTTCATTAGCAGCTGCCATCTGACTGTCTGGCCCAGTGGGGGACCCCCTCAGTCACAGACTTGTAGGGGACTCCCAGGGAGACTTCTGAGGCTTTCTTTTGTATAAGTTCCTCTTCTCCAATTTCCACCTGTGGACCCCGGCATCTCCAGCTGCCCTGAACTGTGATCTCTGCTGCCTCATCTCAGCAGGAACCCAGTGTTCCACTGTGATACCCAATTTCTACAATGTGGTTGGGAAATTGTTCTGAGATAGAAACCTGGGCAACTGTGAGACTTACCTTCTCTCAACAATTGCAGTCTGTTGTTCATTGTCTGAAAGCAGCTGTGCCATGTATTTGATAGCTGTTCATTGCCAGAGGGCTAGTCTAATATAATTATCCAATATGGCTGGAAGTGGATATGAAGTATGTAATCTGTATCATTATCAGGAAGGGTGATGTCTCTTCTTAGTAGTAGTACTAAATAATAAGACTTAATAGTTACATGGTTTGCAATGCTTTGAATGCCTTACTTATTAAAATAACTGGAGGCCCGATGCACAAAATTTGTGCAGGGGGCTGAGTCATTGTGGCCCCATGGTCCTGCCCCCTGCACACTGGAAGATCGTTCCACAGTCCAGTCTAATTAGCATATTAGGTCTTTATTATATAGGATTCTGTCTTCACAACCATCTGTCTTAGATACTCTTATTGTCTCTCTTTTTCAGTGAAGAAATTGAAGCACAAGTACATCGATAAATTTACCAAGTTATTGAGTCATTCACTGCTTTTAGCCCCTAAACACTGACCAGTGTTACCTTCTGGTAAAAAGGGGCTCACAACTAAATATGTGGAAATGATCAGAATAGGAAGCACATTCAAATTCATTAGTAAATAACTGAGTATTGTAAGCTGAATCATAGCGAATTTGGCTTTAGGGTTTTGGCTTCCTGCTACCAATCCCACTATTTTAACCCCATCCCAACAGGTTGTTCTGTATTCACCATTAAGTACTACACAAATGCAGAGAAAGTGCTTGGAATAATAGTGAGATTCATTCTCATTCTCTTCCATACTCCCACCCATTGCTCTCCTTTTCTTTGTTTGGATATGAGCTCATAAATATGTCACCAAAAGAAGCTAGGTTAAGATGTAAAGCTTTTGCTGGAATAATGTATCTTAGATTGGTCATTTGATCTATCTGTGACAAATACGAAAACACATGTGCATTGATTTTTTTTTTGGAAAAACGTATTTCTAAGTGTAATTTAATAGTAGTATTGAACATAGCTTTCTCTGGTGGGGAGAAGGTGGGGAGAACAGATGAAGAGAGAGAGCTGCTAATGGCGTTTTCCTAATGCAATTGCTCAGGTCAGTGGGAAGCTGCCACAGCTTAATGCACTTGCTGTGTAGTGTGTCATCATGTAGAGAATGAAGCCATTCTAAGACATGGAAGCAACAGCGACTCGTTAGAGCAGGAGCTTATTAAAGACCTGCTATCAAGCAGTTATGATCATTCGAAGAAAGAAGTTATGGTTCTTATTTTTCCATCTTCAATGCTAAGTCAAATATAAGTGCTAGGAAGAAAAAGCATGTAACTATCAAAAGAGAGTGGGAGATGGACAATGAATTGCTTCAAAGACCACTCTCTTCTTTTCCGCATTCACCTATGGAAATTGGTCTTCATTTCTAGAGGGAAGTGAGGAATTCATGCTTTAATATGTTTCTGGAACAAGAAGAAAATTTAATCTCTAAAATGTTTTGCCCTGATATACTCAGGATAGGAAAGTAGTCCCTTCATTGAAACCACACCTTCTGATGTTGAGAATAACCCAATTCTGGGGCATATTCTAAATTCATATTTATTTTCTGCTGTTGATTTTGTTATGTTCAGGGTACACAGTGCAGAAAATCTCTCTAATAGGGAGATAATTTAGACATTGTAACTGGATTATGAAAAATCTTTTAGAAATCATTTCTAATAAATCCTTAAGGATGTTCTTTTTTTTTCATTCATTCCTTGAACACATGTTCACTGTATACTAGAAGTGAGTAAACACAGATCATATTGAATAAGTATGGTGGTGACTCATGATGACGCAGCAAAAAAGTACAGAATAACCACGTTCATATAAAAGACTGTAGATTTAATTTAAAATAGAGTAGGAAGAGATGGGAAAGGCTTTACTAGAGGCTAAGGGGTGGCATGATCTTATGTATATTAACTGGATGAGATAACTCTATATTGTGGGAAGATAATGGATTGTGGGCAAGAGAGGGACAAGGGGAAAGAGCGATGAGGTCAGAGATGGTGACGACTTGGAGTAGTGAAGCTGCAGAAAAGTAGATGTATCCCAGATATAAATTTGAGTCAGGAGCAAGAAAGTTTCCTGATGGTCATGAAGAAAAGGGAGCAACCATGAATAGATTCTAAGATATTTGGGTTGAATTTGATGGTAAAATTTAGGGGGATAGTAAAGGCTAGATTCAGGGCAACAGGGGCGATGGTGGGGAAGTGATAGGTTTGGAGAGAGAAATCAAGAATAGCACTTGAGAAATGATAATTTTGAAATGCCTTAGACATACTGAAGTGGAGTTCCCAAAGTTGGCAGTTTGATTCAGTACAAAATGTAATTGCTTTGCGGGCAGGGGCATCATCTGCCGTGTGTAACAAGCCCATATAAAACTGTGTGGCTCATCACAGTATGCAATAAGTATTCCTGAAATGAAGGAGTCCAGTGCTCAAAGGACAGGCTGTGACTTGAATGTAAGAGGCAACAGCATCTATTTTAAACACACAAAAGAAAAAGCTCAAGATAAGAGAACATTATCTATTTGTCTCAGTTTCTTCCCTTTAAATAGCAGTTTCAAATTAGAATCTCAGAGCTTTCTTAAATGCTCATATTGGATGCAATTTATTTATTTGGATTGGCAAGTTTCTTAGAATTGTAGGAATAGACACAATCAGTGTTCCTATTATTTGATTATACTAGGAGTTGGTTATATCTCTTTCTGGTCTATAGTGAGAGTGAAAGAGAACTGGGCTTCTCATTCTGGAAGGCCTAATATTCTCCGCAAGCATGCATCTTTAAGACTTGTCCCAGTTCTGGTATAAAAGTATCAGGTGGAAGTCTGTGTCAAAAATATTTCTACAGAAGAACTACCAGTTGGTTCTTTGAAAATATCGATAAGATTGACAAACCTTTAGCTCGTCTGATCAAGAGAAAAAGAGAGAGGACTTGAATACTACTAAAATTACAAATGAAGAGGGGCATCACTACAGACCTAACAGTAATTAAAAAAATTGTAAGGAAATCTGATGAACAACTATATGCCTATAAATTTGATACCGTAGATTTAATGGGAGATTTCTCAGAAAGACACACACTGCTAACATTGGCTCAAGAAGAAATGAAAAACGTGAGCAAACCTGTAACCTGTAATAATAATCAAAACACAATCCAGGGAGAAAAGCTCAGGCCCAGAGGGCTTCGCTGGTGAAGTTTACCAAACATTTAAAAAGGAATAGCATCCATTCTTCCCGAAATTTCCCCCCAAAATAGAAGAAAAGATTCAACACAATTTTTAGCAAAATCCCAGCAGACTTCTTTTCTGAATTAGATAAGCTGATGATAAAGTTTATATTGAAATATAGGGGCCCAGAATAGTCAAAACAATCTTTAATAGTAACAAAGCTGCAATAAGCAAGAAAATGCAATTATGGCTTAAGGATAGACACTAGATCAATGGAACAGAATTGAGCCTGCAAATAAATCCTCATATTTACAGTCAATTGATTTTTGACTTGGGTTGCCAAGACTGTTCAATGGGGAAAAGAATAATCTTTACAACAAAGGGGGCTTGCACAACAATATATGGAAATGAAAATAATGTAGTTGGAATCTTTTTTACACTGTAGACAAAATTTAATTCAAAATGGATGAAAACCTATATGGAATGGCCATGAATAATATGTTGCATTGGGTTGGCATCAATCTATACATACCTTTTGTAATTTTTTCTTTTTCTCCCACTCATAATATTTATGATTTAGCCACAGGTAATTGTGGTTCATTTATTTTAAATCCTTCCCCCTAATGATGGGCATTTGGGATATTTCTGATCTTTTGCTCTTGTAAAGCGATTTCCATCTTTGTACAGGCCTGTACATATGCTTTGCGTATGCAGGATATCACTGCATACATGTGATGGATTCTCTAGGGCATATACCAAGATGTGGAATTGTCAGATGTATGAGTATTTTTCGATTTTCTAGCTAGCGACAAATTCTTCTCTAAAGTGACTTTTTTTTTTTTTAAACCGATTAACTCTTTCAACAGGAGCATGTAGGATTTCCTCTTTCTTCATATTTTATGACAATTGGTATTGTCAGACATTTTCTTTCTATCTGTGCCTCTTCCTCTACCTTTTCTTCCTTTCCCCTTTCTTTTTCTCTAGCTTCTCTCTTCCTCCTCCCCCTCCTCCTCCTCCCCCTCCTCCTCCTCCTCCTCCTCCTCCTCCTCCTCCTCCTCCTCCTCCTCCTCCTCCTCCTTCTCTTTATCCTCCTCCTGTAGTATTCTTTACTAATTTCTTAAAGTGAACATTTAGATAATAAAATTTTTAAAAATATACATTTAAGGTTATACATTTCATTTTTTATAGTGCTCAAGTAATTTTATACGTACAATTTATAATGTCATTTGGATCTACATATTTTCTACTTTTCACCATAATTCCTTTGACCCATGGATTATTTAGAAATGTTTTGCAGTACTTAAACATAAGCTTGTGCCTGTTTTTCTCCCCAATTTTTACTTATTGATGAGCAATTTGATTTCATTTTGTTTACACTGTGTGGCCGGCACACAGCGATTCTGTGTTAGATGTTTGAGATTAAGCTCATATCCTAGGATGTGATCATACATTTTAATTGTGTCAGATCTGCCTGGAGAAGGTATGCGGTTTCTAAATTTGGGGAACAGGATTTTATATGTCTATTTAGTCAAATGTGGTTAAATTTTGTATGCCTGCTGTAATGGTTTCTGGGAGAAGTGTATTGAAAACTTACACTGCAATTTGGAACTTTTTCAATTTCACCCTACAATATGCTACGATGTACCTCATAAGGTTGTGTTGAGTTAATGAGTCAGTTATTGGGCTTAGTATGAAGTCTGACATAGGCAACACTCAACAATATTAGTTGCTTGATCTATTTTGTCATATTAGCATTGCTGTAGCGGGTTACCCTTTAAAACTATTGGGCTCTTTTCATACTTTTTTGTAAACATCAAGATCTCTATTTTATGTACTCTCTTGTAAATAGTATATTGCTGGATGTGTGTGTGTGTGTTTATGTGTGTGTGAAATATATTTCTAATGAAGATAGATAAGATATTTTATCCCTAATTTAGAGAATGCATATTCTCTTCAAGTATATCTAATACATATTAAAAATAAAACTAACCACATTTGTAGTCATAAATTGCATATTTATATATGTAATTTATAATACAATATAATATTATATTATTTAAATTAATATTTAATATCAATATCTAATATTTATATTGATGTATCCTTATATTAAACAATTATGTGAATCAACTTAATTTTTAAAGTTAATTGATGCCTCCCTCTTTTCCTAAACCATAGTTTTACCACAGGATATTTTAATTCTTATTATACTTTTTTTATAGTCAATCCTTATTTATAAATATTAGTGTACTTCCAAATTTTTCTTTGAACATTGCTTCCTACATTCTGTCTTCATTCTGGATTTAAATTCCTTTTCGTTGTTGTTCTTGTTTTTGAAGTATAGCCTTTAGTAATGATCTGCAACTAACAAATTCATTTTTCCTTTTTTAAACAGCTTTATTGAGATATAATTTATATATCATACAATTTATTTTAAATGCACACTCCACTTTTTTAGCATATCCACAGATGTGTGCAAACATCACTGAAATCAATTTTAGAACATTTTCAATACCTTTAAAGAAAACCCTGCACCCCTCTCCCCTTGATCTTACCACTCCCACCACCCCTAGCTCTAAACAACCACTAACCTGCATTGGTCCTATAGCTTTTCCTGTTCTTGATTTGAATATAAATGGATCATATTACATAATGTGTAGTCTTCTATATTCTATATTATCATAATCATATAATAGGTCACCCTTTGCAACTGGCTTCTTGGAGCATATATCAATACTTCATTCTGTAGCTACATAATGTTCCGTTTTATAAATTTAAAATTGTGTTTCTCCCGTTATCAGTGTGTGGACATTTGCGCTGTTTCCACATTTTGGCTCTCATGAAAAAGGATGCTATGAACACTCATGCACAAGTTGTTATGTAAAAGTATTTTCTTTTTCTGATTTATAAATAGGAATAGAATTTCTGGGTCATATGGTGACTGTCTATTTAACTTTTTAAGGAACTGACAAAATGTTGACCAAAATATTTGAGTCAGTTTACATTCCCACTGGAATAGTTGAATTAGTTTACATTCCCACTGGCAGTGTCTCTTTGCTTCCTTTCTCCAGGTCCTCACCAACACTTATTATCATTTTTATTACCACCATCCTAGTTCTTTTGAATTGGTCATTGTGGTTTGGATTTCCATTCCCCTGATGAGTAATACTATTTAGCATTTTTCTTCCAATATTGGCAAAATGCATATCTTCTTTGGAGAAATGTCTCTTAAAACCCTATGCCCATTTTTCACTTGTGCTGTCTTTTTATTATTGAGCTTTAAGTGTTCTTTATACATTTCAGATACAAGTGTTTTTATCAGACATCCTTTCTCTCCTGTGAGTTTTTTCAATTTTTATGATGTCTTTAAAAGCACACAATTTTGAAATTTAATAAAGTTTAATTTAGCTTTTTTTTTCTTTTGCTGCTCATACATTGGTATCATGTCTAAAAATTATTTGCCAAATTTATAGTTACAAAAATGTACCCTTATGTTTTATTCTAAGAGTTTTATAATTTTAGCTTTTACATTTGGATCTATAATCCATTTTGAGTTATTTTTTTTTTAAATCCAACTTCATTCTTTTGCATGAAGCTAGCCAGTTTTCTCAGTACAGTTTGTTAAAAAGCCTGTTCTTTTCCCATGTAATCAGTTAACCATATATGTTCATTTTTGTGCTCGGAATTCTATTTCATTTATCTATATGTCTATCATTGTGGCAGTACTATACTCTCTTGATTACGGTTGCTTTGTAGTAAGTTTTGTAATCAGGAATCTGTATCCCACTTTGTTCTTCTATTTCAGTATTGTCTGTATCTCTTAAAATTCTATATGGCTTTTAAAATAAGCTTGTTAATTTCACAAATTCATTCTTTGGGTGATGGGGACTTTATTCAGGCTTCTCTCATGTTTATGATTTATTTTTGTAGAAAAATGTAGATTGACAATTTTTCTTTTTTTCAATTATCTACTAATTTGGCTACATTATACATTACTTGATGTTTTTGCCCTATGATTTTGCTGATAAAAATATGTTACTTGTCTAATTTTTGTTCTTTTAAGATTATATGTTTTCTTTCTTGTTACTTTTAAGGAAAACCCTGGGTCTTTGATGTCATGCAGTTTAATTAGGATATATCTGTTTTTGTTTTTGTTTTTTTCCTGCCTAGGATTGAATATTTTTCACAAGTCTAAGGTTTCATACCTTGCTTCTGAAATCCCTATTGCTAATATGTTGTTGACCTTTTTATTTTATATTTTATGTCTTTCATATCCTCCACCCTTTATTTATATTGCTATTGCTTCATCTCTCCATGATATAGTCTCTATGAATTGCTCAAATATATTTTTCATATTCTTATTATACTCAACTGTATATAATCTACTGCTTAGCCATTGAGTTTTAAATTTAAAAACTATCCTTTTTGTATTCTGGAATGCTATTATTTCCAGCAGTGATTAAAGGAACATGCTAGATCAAGACAGCCTTGGTTCCAGTCCTGACTTCACTGCTTAAGAACTGTATGATCTTGAGCAATATTTAATCTCTCTGTGCCTTAGTTTTCTCATCTCTAAAAATAGAGTACTACATGTGTCTACCTCAAAGGATTGTTTTAAATACTAGATGACTTCGATGAGATAATACATACAAAGCCCCCACAGTGTCTAGCATTTAGTAAAGGCTAAGATTTCTTTTCCTAACAAAGCTGTCTATATTCTTTTTAAAAGAGTCTCCCGTTAGCTCTATTTCTTCCTTTGTTGTTTTAATCCCTTTGAACTTAGTAGCTGTGTTGGCTTTAACCTCTGGTTGTGATGTGCTGGTTGTCCCTTTTGTCTCTTCCACTGACTCAGGGCGGAGTGGTTTGTAACCTCGATGGTTGTAATTTTCTGTGGCATGCTCATTTCTGTGGAAATTGTGTATGTACTGGTTTCTTTGTTTCCTGTGTCCCACGCATGCACCTGGGCCGTGGCCCTTCTCTGTTTGTTTCATGGAAGCCTTAGGTAAAGTTCCTAGATCAGAGTTCATGGTTTAGTACCAGGTGATTTTAGACACTGTACCCACATGTGACGTGGGTTTTTAAAGATCTGGTTTCTCAATTGCTTTTACTCAGAGTTGAGGGCAGACTAAGGCTCTGCTTCTCTGGGTTGATAGATAGAGTTTCTCTATTGTGTTTTGGTTTGGTTTTCTGTGACATTGAGGAGCCTTTGGGAGCAATATGTTCATACTGCCTTCCAATATTGCATGAACTGTTGCCCACATCTACTTCTGTGTGAGCAGTTAAACCTTTTCTGCTAGCTCCAGAATCCATATCTCAGTTTAATGCCCCCTCAATTTCAGCTCACTGCAGGGCTGTAGTTTTACTTTATTTTCATGGCACCAAGGAAATAGTTCCTCCTCTGAAATTAGGCCTGTATTTGATTATGTTTGTCCGACTCTATTATAATGCATCTAACATTCCTGCAGGAGGAGGACCTCGGCCTGTATTACCTCAGTTCCCCATGCTGCTGAACCACGGCCCCCATGTATCTTCTTTATGCTTTAGTTTTAGAGAAGTTCAGCAATGTTGGGCTGCCTACTTGGCTAGCCCTGTAGCCTGTACAACTCATGGAATTGTTCTCTAAGATTCAAACGAATGGGAAACAAAAAAAATCATGTTGACATGACAGGCCCAGTCCTGCATGCTCTCCTTATATTTTCCCAATGTTTAATATTATTAGTATTTCCACCAAGTAGACAGGGAAACTAAGGTTTGTGAAGATTACAGCTGACTTTAGAATCCATGTCTGTCCACACGTCCTCCTGTCCCCTTAATGCAAAAATGAACTCACGGACTAAATAAAATATTTAACTCTCTGACTTAGCAAATAAAGCTTGTGATAATGATGAACTATATATTATTTTCCAAACTCAGAGCTCCATTATCATTATCCTTATATGGTTCAGGTAGGCTTTGCACTATGGGTTGGTATCTAGCAATATACAAATTTATATGTGCTTGTCAATATAGATTTATTCATTCTTTCATTAGTTTGTTCATCTAACAGTTACTGAGGTCCTCTTGGGTACCAGCAGTGGACTAGGACCTAGGGCAGTGTTGGCCTTACCTAGGCAAGAGGGATGCCTGCCCTCGATCTTCCCCTCTACCCGTTTGGTTGTAGCTCTTCCCTTTAAGGGAGAAATATGTCGATCCAGAGGACATGGCCACCTCGATCCTGGGGTCTCCCTTTATAAAATGCTCTGACTATTAAGGTAAATTTATTGCCCAAACTCTTCCAACCCCGTCCCCAAGACTGCGCTTTCTAGACACGTGGCATCGTCCATGGGTACACCTCTAGGCGCTAGGGGTGGGTGTCTGCAAGGATGGTGGACAGAGCTGGAGGAGTGACCAGGGGTGTCCCCGTGCTTTCACATGGGTCCTTCCTGGAGCAGAGCAAGGTGGGCCCAGGGGAAAGGGGAGGTTAGGAGAGGGCTGGGAACCAGGACAGCTCTCCTCGTGCCACACATCCCAGCAAAGAGCTGGGGAATCCAGCGTTTCTAAACCTGGCCCTGGGCTTGGGCTTGCAGGCTATCATGAAGAAATATTTACCAGGGTTAGACCATTGAATATATTTTAATTAACAAATGAATGACTTGCTTTATAACTTTAAAATGTTCAGACCTGACGTGTGGGCCTCCATTTGAACTCTTGCCCTGGGCCCTGCAGCTGTTGGGAGTGTACAGAATTCCGTTCTAGTACCAGAAACAGATTCTTACAGAGAGCATTAGCCTAAACTGTGCAAGTGCCATGCAGAAACATGCTCAGGGTGTTATGGGAATATAGGAGGGCAACACGAATTCAGCCGAAGCTTCCATGGTAAGGAGGAGTTTGCTGGAGCTATAAGGAAACGAGGAAAGCAGATATTTGAATCGGTGCACACAACAGCATGGGGGATTTCAAGAGGAGTTGCACTGCAAAGAATGGACACATAAGCAAGGAAATATCTGTAATTAGTCAGCTGTGAGATGAGGCTGGCTTGACAATTAGTTCCTGAGAGGCTTCGGAGGGCTTTGTCCGGCACCTGACCTCACCCATCGGTGGAGGGAGCCACTGCAGCACTGAGAGCAGGCAGAGACACAGACAGGCCTCGGTGTCACCTGGATGCGAGGGGCTGCAGGGGCCAGAGGTTGGCCGGCAAGATGGGAGGCCAGGAAGGTTTACAGAAAGCTGTTAGAAGCTGAGGAGGCCTGGTCCAGCAGCAGCAGGAGTGAGAGACGGGGACAGAGGGGAGAAATGCTAAGGAGATGACATTGCATCACAAGCACATGCTTCCTGGTCGTGCTGACAACTGCACATGCCTGACAGGCAGTCATGTCCAGGCTGCCTCTAAGTTAGACCAATAGACTTGGCATTGGCCCCAAAGAGCAGTAAACACCCCCCCGCTAATCAGAATGGATTCTGTCCTCTTGGCCGGTGCTAATCCTTCCTCCTTCGCAAATGATGTCGAACAGTTCTCAGACGTGTCAGATACATACCCTTCCGCTCTAAGGACACAGAGACCGAATGAGAGAGGTCCCTGCCCTGGGATGGTCTTTAATATTTGATGAGAAGCTGCATAAATATTTTCTTGTGCATTAGAACATCTGCATATAGAAGACTGTGCATTGGGAGTAGAGGGCCCATGATTTCTCGGCTGGATCCTGACTGTGGGAAAGGCACAGGGGTAGGTGTCTGTTTCCCTGATTCAGGACCAGATTGTCCCTGATGCCTGTGTGGCTGCCTCACCTGTTGGGATGTCAGGTGAAAGGCACAGGGCGGGTCAGGGCAAGCCGTTGATTCCAATGAGTCCCCCATGTACCAACCCTCCCAGCAGCCATGGCCCCTCTGTCTGGGGCAGTGGAGCAATGGGGCTGGAGATGCCCCCAGACTCCGATGGGTAGTCCCCAATGCAGCTGGGCCCTGAGTTTGCCGCCACCCTTGTCTCTTGGATCTAAATTCACAGAACCTGCCTCATGTAAATGGCACTTCATCTGCTGGAAATGTGAATCCTGTCAGGAGCCCTGGGCCCCGTCACGCTTATCAGAAATACATTATCAGCTGGGGATTAGCAGAGGCTGGTGCCCTGTGCAGTCCCTGCCCGGCACATAATGAATAATGAAAACTCCACGCACTAGAGACAAACACAACTGACAGGCAGGGTGTTGCTGCAGCCACCTTTTCACTTGGTTTCCTGTGACACACCAGCTCCTGCAAGGGTTTCCACTTCACTGGGCAGGGCTGGCATCAGGGTGCGGGGTAGGTGGGGCTGTGCCCCCCGCAGCCTCTCTTCCCTTCCCCATCTTCCTTTAGGCTTCCCATGCCCAGCAAAGGTGGCATTTCGGAGGAACCTATAAGAGCAGAAAGAAAAGCTGTATAAATGCCCACAGCCCTTTTCATGGACAGGAGTGCTGCGGGGACAGGGGATCCACCATCTCCTCTGAGGAGAGCAGGCTGTGGATCACTAAAGACCTTCATTCCTGCAAACTTGACATTCATCGCTTTTTCTCAGAAGCGAATAGGCTTTGCAAGAGGTGGTAAAAGTTCTCAGTGTCATGTTCTCAGTTGATAATACATCGGTTAGGGTGTAATTCCTCCTCTCTCCCACCCCTCCCTTTGGGGGCGGGCAGCGAAGACCGAGGCTGTGGAGTGAGGTGTCTTAGCACAGAGCACAGCAGTACTTGCCGGAGCAATAATTGCCTCTCATTTCACCAAAACAATGCCCTTCGTTTTTTTGTTTGTGTTTTACTTCTTAAAATTTAATATAATGTCCAACTTGCCAGATTATTTCATCTCATAAAGGTGGAATAGGCAAGTCGCAAAGCCCTATGGTAAAGAAAATTTAAAAAGAAAATGAAGATGCTTTTCACTACGTAGCTTTGCTAACCTAGTAAAATGGCTCAGAGAGAAGCAGGGTTCTCTTAGAGTGGACTCAGAATCAAATGTCTGCCTTTTATTCACCTTATTTCCTCAATCATTTCTTTTTTAAGCACTAATGAGCAATATTATTTGATAGTTGTGCACTGTGCATACGCGCAGAGCGTGAGGTATACCATCGTCTGCTTTTGGGAACCACTGAGGGGCTTATTTAGGATCACGTAAGAAGAAGTGTCACGCAACGTGGATTTTGTCAGACGGCCTGGATTGGAATCACAGCTCTGCCGCTCAGGCTGTGCAACCTTGGACAAGCTACTCAACCTCTCTGTGCTTTCATTTCTCCATCTCTAAAAAATGAGATGCTAATACTTAAAAGGGTGTAGTTTTGTAAGTTAATTAGATATGATGTTCTTTCTAAAGTGTCTGTCCTGTAGAAAGCGTTGTTAAACGTTCAATGATGATAATGATGGTGATGACAATGACGTTTCAATGTGATCTCAGGGACTGCTGTGTGGAGGTGAGATTGTAAGGGAAGGCTGTGTCAGGGGAAGTAGGGGGTGTGAAGAGACTAATTAAGGAGACGTTTTTTCACTACTCCTGAAGACTGATGATGTTCTCTCACATCAGGGTGGCAGTAATGGGGATGGCGAGAGAAGTGCATAGATTACAAATATATTTGAAAGGCAGCGTCGATAGCTTTGATGATGGATTGGATGTGAGAGTGAGAATGAGGGCGGTGCCAAGGTTGGTTCCCAAGACTCTGGCAAGATGAACTGGGTGGATGGAATCACCGTTAACTGTAGGAAGAGTCGATTTCAGAGAAACAAACAAGAGTTGGTGAGACCAGTCTCCTCAATTTACAGATGTGAACATTGCATCTGGCTGTGAAATTTGCCCTCAGGAAAGACTTGAAGTTTTATTGCAGAAAGTCTTCAAAGAGTGCTTTGTTTGCAATCACAAGGATTCTAATCCTTTGTTTATTGTTCAGAAAGGAAAAGGATTCTGTAGAATGTCCATTCATTAATCAGGTGCATGTTTTTGTTTTTTGTTTTTTTTTAAATATATTTTATTGATTTTTTACAGAGAGGAAGGGAGAGAGAGAGTTAGAAACATCAATGAGAGAGAAGCATTGATCAGCTGCCTCCTGCACACCCCCTACTGGGGATGTGCCCTCAACCCAGGTACATGTCCTTGACTGGAATCGAACCTGGGACCCTTCAGTCCGCAAGCCAACGCTCTATCCACTGAGCCAAACCGGTTTCAGCAAGGTGCATGTTTTTGTTTCAGATGCAGCCATGTAAGCTGGTAGCCATGGCTCACACTCATACAGCCAGTCGAACGTTAGAACGTTCTTGGCTAATGGTCATATTGATTTGGGTCTGATCTCTTGGTAGCATAATGGATGCGAGCGTAATTATTCCTAGTTACCAGATAATATTGGGCGCTTTAGTCTAGATCACTGGTTCTTGAAATCTGGTCCTCAGACCAGCAGCAGCAGCATCACCCTGGAACTTGTTGGAAATGCAAACTCTCAGGACTCAATCCAGACTTACTGTGTCAGAAAGTCTGGGGTAAGGCCTGGCCACCTGCGTGCCACAAGCTGTCCAGGTGATTCTGATGCGAATGGCGGCGGAGACTAGACTCAGCTAGATCAGAAGACACTGCATTCTACATGCTCCATGCTGTCCTCTCCCTCCACTGACCCACCTGGCTGCCTGACAACCCCCTGCACACTCTGAGCAGCAGCTCAGGGTTCAAAGGGCTTTTACAGTTCATCTGTGGGAGTCTAAGTGGTGTGAGGCTACTTCTGAAGACTGATGAATCAGAAGTGTTTCCATGTAAGAAGTGAAATGTGCTCCATTTGGTAGACACTGCTGAGCACCTCCATTATGCATGTCTGGTGACTGGATAAGGAAACACCTACAGGTGACAACTTAAGTCCGCAAAGTACAGCACTGACATCTGAGTTGTAATAATTGCGCGCTCCCTAAAGTAGCTCCCTCACGGTGATCTCAAAGTCCCTCTAATATTTCCGACAGACACAAAAGTAATGTGTTATTATCTTCACTTTCCAGGTGGCTACAAAAAGGAACCTCACTGGGAAAAGCCAGAAGTCAGAATCAAAGTTATTCATTTCTGTAGCAGTGACAGTGAAATCACTTACTTCATTGGAGTTATCCAAAAGATATGCACGGCTTTAATATCATTCCCCGTGTCTTTTCATTTCATTACCTGAGATTTGTACTTTTGTGTGCAATTTTAAATTAATTATTACACTCCAATGCCTAATGTTGGTTAGCACCTTAATTATGAACTTATTTTAGCTTTTAAATGAGTTACAGCTAAAGTTAATGAACAGTATTTACTGCCATTAATGACTATTCTCATTACTCTTCCTTCCGTGATAGCCAGGCAGTGAAAGCTCTCAAAGCCAGAGGAAGACCCAGTAAAGAAAAAAAACTCTGGGCCCCGCTGGTCTCTGAGGAGCACATGGAGATGGGAAGGGACAATGGTGACACTGGGGAGGATGAGCATTTAACTTTGTTGAATGTTGTTTCCAGGATATACCTGCTCTTGCCTGGTTCATATGAGCAGGATTTGCACCCTAATGCCAGAGTCTAGCTCATCTGGAAACTTGCGCATGAGACCCTGTGTCTGTGCAACTCCAAACTCCCTGCACAAAATCATTTTTAAAACTTCTCTCATTTAGCTGTATGCTTTGTTATATGATCATGAACACCTGGCTAGTCTAGTCGGGTTGGCTCAGTGGATAGAGTGTCGGCCCTCGGAATGAAGGGTCCTGGGTTCGATTCTGGTCAAGGGCACGTACCTTGGTTGCAGGTTCCCCAGCCCTAGTTGGGTTGCCTGCAGGAGGTGATCAATCGATGTGATTCTCTCACATCGATGTTTCTCTCTGTCTCTCCCTCTCCCTTCCACTCTCTCTAAAAATCAATGGGAAAATATTGGGTGAGAATTAACAGAAACAAACAAAGAACACCTGGCTAGTTGGAAATTTTAGATCTAGGTCCCCATCCCTAGGTGCATATCAGAATCTTCCATGAAACTTTTCCATAAGCTGTACCTGCCTGCCTCGGACTCCCCAGGAGAACTCCATCTTAGACCTCGGAGGCACGTCCTAGGCAGCAGTGTGGTTCTGCTGCACAGATTCGGTCCTACTAGAATATTGACATACCCTTCCTTTTAATTCTTTTAAAAAATATTTTCTACTCTGTAGATAATTTTGGCTGCATGTTATATGTTTAATAGTGAATATTATTACATTGTATATGGGTTTTGCTTATCTGTATCTTTTAAATTAGAAAAAAAAAAAGTGCTGCTCTGTTGTGGAATCATTTCTGCAAGGTTCCTTTCTCCTCTGACTTAAAGCCAGGATGAGCCTCCTAGATTTGCACCGTGTCTGTGGGGCTATAGACAGGCTGATGCTGGAAGCCTGGGTCTGCCACTCACTAGCTGGAGAGATTGAACATGAGCTTGATCTCTTAGCCAGTGGTCGGCAAACTCATTAGTCAACAGAGCCAAATATCAACAGTACAACGATTGAAATTTCTTTTGAGAGCCAAATTTTTTAAACTTGAACTATATAGGTAGGTACATTGTTATTAACTTAATTAAGGTACTCCTAAGGCTTAGGAAGAGCCACACTCAAGGGGCCAAAAAGCCGCATGTGTCTCGCAAGCCGCAGTTTGCCGAACAAGGTCTTAGGCTGCTCATGCATGAATTGGAGCTAGTCAGACTAGCTCCACTGGACTGGGCTGTGCTGAGAAGTGGCGGATTAACACATGCAAAGTGCTCTGACTGGTTCTTGGCACAAAACTAGGTCCTTTGCTACTGTGTGGTGGTCACCGTCGTGACATCAGCATTATCATTATTTATGGAAATGCTACCTGGAATCAACCTCAGCTTCTTCTGGTGCAGAATAATAATGCATTTTCTAAGCAAAGGGAATAAAAGGAATTATTATTGTGGAAATAAACAAAGGCAAACCAGAGGAGAACAAACAGGCTGTTTATTCAGAGTCCCCGAGAGCAAGGGAGTCGCCACCACCACTTGCATTTGGCAGAGACCCAGAACAGGCAGCGGAGTGCGAAAGCTCTGTAATGGGAAAAAGGAAGGCTGGAGGTGTGCCCTGCTGGGGGGCTGTTGCATGGGGAAGCTGTAGATGGGCTCCCTGGAAGTGGGGCATACTATGCAATGGTTGGGGGTGCAGATTGAGCTTTCTCTGGTTGGTCCAAAGTTGGAAATTGGGGGTAATTGGAGAAGTTATGAGGCATCTGTCCTGTCCTGTCTACCTGAGGCTGATAGTTATAGTGGCAATTTGGCGCCTTGGGATGTGGTGGAGACAGCAGTTTTACTTCCTACAAGTCTGGCATGCAGAGCCCTGGATCCCTGGGCAGGTTGCTGCAGCCCAGGCTGGTGTCCTGGGCAGGTTCCTGCAGGTTGGGGGTCAGAGTTCCATTGTTATGTAAGGTCTGAACATTCATGTTCATTGTTAGTAAGCAAATAATTTTTGCTTTTCTGGCTTCTCTGATCATTAAATCAGAGCAGCTAAAACTTCTGTTTAGAAATCCTGTAAGATAAAAATATCCACTTAAAAGTAATAAAGTTGTATTGATTTAAAAAATATATATATATTCCCATAGCAGTTGCTAAATGAATGAGTATTTCGGATCAGATTGATTTCAGAGCTTATTTTAATGCATGGTGTGGTCTATTTCCCACTGGGTTTAGAGCAAATTTTTACTTAGATTCACTTGGAATTTTCATAATTTTAGCTAACAATTCTAAACTCTTAAAATAGGGGAAGCATAGTAAATTAGATTATTCAAGAGGATATACTATTAGGAAATAATTTACTAATGCTTCTGGGTTGTATTTGGGTAGTATTTATATTTTTACTTAAGATAATTTCAAGGTTGAATTGTGCTCCTGGAAAACTCAGGTAGAAAGAGAACTCCAAGATGTATTTGTTGATGGAGATTAACTTGTTTAGGAGTAAAATGTGGCCAGGAGGAAGCCACTAGGAAAATCAATAGTTAAATATTTTTATCTGATTATCCATTGTGGAATTGTTATAACATGATATTTAAATCTGGTCTCTTGTGTTACCACTTACTACCTTGGGGCACAAGTCTGTTGTGCATATGGCTTACTTCCTCTAAGGCAGAAGGTTTGCTATACAGAAGGAGTGAGGTTTGCCACATGGAGAGTTTATGTTTCTGGTCATTAGGATGACAAACAAGACCAAGTTTATGAACCTGTGTTCATATAAGATCCACTAAGCTTTGGATCCGTCTGACTCTTTTGCTCTAACTTGACTCATCTAAGAAGATAGGGACTTTGAGACATTTAGAAATGAGATTCTAGGGACAAACTCTTTCAAAACTCTGAAGTTGAGGAGGAATAAACTGGGAACCAAAGAGGTGTATTAACCTTGCCAAGTTCACACAGTGAGCTAAAAGAAAATCTAGTCCGGCCAGTGAGCTCAGTGGTTGAGCATCAACCTATGAACCAGGAAGTCAGTTTGATTCCTAATTGGCACATGCCTAGGTTTCGGGCTCAATACCCAATAGGAGCCGTGCAGGAGGCAACTGATCGATGATTCTCTCTCATCATTTTCATTTCTGTCTCTCTCTCCCTCACCCTTCCTCTCTGAAATAGATAAAAATCATATAAAAATGAAAAACCAAAACAAAAGAAATTGAAAAGTAGTATTGAGGTTTCTGCTCTAAGCTGTTACGCTTCCTTGAAGTATGAAAACACCACTGCATAGTGTGTGTGTGTGTGTGTGTGTGTGTGTGTGTGTGTGTGTGTGTGTGATGCATTAGATACATGTAAGCATACATATATTAAACAATGAAATTATCCCCTGGCTCTTGTTTTCCTGCTGCCTACTGTTCTACAGGAAAGGAGAAAAGCGTTTTCCCATCTGTAAAGAAGACTCTCCAGGAGAAAGTGCTTTCATTCTTCTGAGGAGAAGTTAGGGTAAAACTTGGCAAGTCAGTTGAGCTTTATACCTCCTGAATCTCACCAGTAGCAAAACAAAGACCAAAAAGAAGGGCCAAATCCCAAGGCCATGGGTAAATTATACTGAGACGCCACATCTTAGTATAATTAAATGCCTTTCTAGAATTAGCATTTCCCTGGGCAAGGCCGCTCTCATTGATGCCCACTCCCTTCACTAAGAAACATCTATCTTGCAGCAAAGAGAAGAAAGGTTGACCTATGGGAACAGCAGAAGAGTAGGCCCTCATTAGCATAACCCACCTCCATTGGTGAGTATGGAGATGCCATGAGAGGGGCATCAGTGTGCAGAGCGGTCTCCATGGAAACTCAGTTGGCAAGAGTGAATCAGGTTTCACAAGGAGACACACCTGCAGCTCTAAGTCTCACAGCATTTACTTCCTCCCCCTCACTTCATTCACATCTTTTTATTAAATTAGTCAATTTGTCACCACCAACTCTCTCAGACAGCAGCCCAAGGTTCTGATCTAAGGGAAAAATAAAACTTCTATTTCAAACATTTGCAGAACCTCAGAGTAGTACAGAGCTGGCTGCAGCTGCAACCAAGATGTGACAGCCCTTTCTGAACTGAACAACTTAATTATTCTGGCTATTCCTTCTCTGAAAAAAAAATAGAGCAGAAGCAGCAAGCTATCGTGTCTACTTCTGTCACTTGTCACTGATGGAAGAAACCGTGGGACACTTTAGTTGTGTGTCTGTGGTCTCTGGGGTGTGTTAAATTTGTACTGAGGTCTGTATTAAAAGTTAACCTGAAGATTATTTTCCTGCTGGTTTCAAAGAAGTTCCACAAATGCACTCTCTTCTGTAAAGCCTGCCTATAACATCAGGTGTTATAAAGAAATAGCTAACTGCCCATCTTGCCAAGACCCATGTGCCTGTGAGGATCCCATAGTTACTTTTCCTGTTCTTTGGGGGCACTATTTTTTTTATTTAATTAAGGTATTACATATGTGTCCTTATCGCCCCGTTGTGCCCCCCTCCCCACACATGCCCTCACCCCCCTGGTGTCTGTGTCCATTGGTTAGGCTTATATGCATGCATACAAGCCCTTTGGTTGATCTCTCCCTCTCACTATTATTATTATGAATTTGATGTTAATTTCTAAAATTGTTCTAACTAGCAGACGGCACCTGATAAAATGCCTCAAATCCTTTATAGGAAGTAAAAGAACAGAAATAAATAAATGGAAAAATATAACATATATGTTAAATATAATATGCATTTGAAGTTCTTATCCTTTACAATAGTTTTCTTATTCACAGTATTTTTTTTATATGTATACGTAAAATTTCCACTGGCTCTTTGTTTTCAAGTGCCTTAGTCAGGAATTTAAAGCACATAGACTTGGTATATCTTTTCTGGTTCACTAGCTAAGAAAGTGTTATTTGCAATTAGCTAGATAGCAAGAGTTTCCAAAATTAAATAATTGAGGTTGTTCATGCTTTCCTGAATGAGGTAAAAACCAAAATGGGGCTAACCACACACATACTCACAATCCCAATTTCTCTCTTATACGTGAACCTGGACTGCTTAGAGGATTTTCATAAAAATCCTCACCGGCTCACCATCTGGCACCACTCAGACCCATGCAAAGTCCATTCAAATCTGGGACTAATGTGTCTATAGGCTAAGACTAATGACTTTTAATACACATTTTTCTTGTCATTCACTTTTTCAAAAATCCCACGACATCAAGCACAAGGTCACTACCATTTTTCCAGATATCAAGCTTGGGAAGGGAACATTTAGCCAAAAATATGAAAGGGTGGAAAAACAATTTATTATTACTATACTGCAGTTGTTACCATATAGGAGAGGTCCATGTCCATACCTGTTGCTTGTGGGGGTGGATTTCCTGTGCTATCCTAAGAAAAAGAATTTTCTAACACTTTCATGGAGGATGAGATATGGTAGAAAGCTTTATTTCTATGGAATCAAACCCCTGAGTTTCCAAGGTTTCATTCCCCGCAGTCCCCTAAGGAAGACGTCCCATTTTGCCTGTAGCAGGGCTGACATCAGGGTGAGTGTCCAGAATTTGTCCCATATTTGCACTCTCCAGTCCAGCGTCAGGTGAGCTGAGCTCGTGTTCACAGCTGCAGGTCATTCGTCCACTGTATGTGGGGTTCACATGACTGTGGACCACAAGGACAAATACAAGGAAGCCAAGAGTGAGCCACAAGCAACAGTCACAAGAACAACCAGGGATCCAAGAGATCAGAGCAACAAGGAAGAAGATGCCTGTTTAGAGGATCATACATTCCCAAATTTTCATGGGCTTGCAGTGGCCACACCCATTCTGGCCAATGGTCTCTGTTTCCAGGGATGACTGACAGTAGCACCTTCCCTATGTCACCCCAACTTCACTGCACATGTGTCTATCTCCCCTTTTGTTGGACCCCTACTCCCAGTGATTCCGCAGGTTAGTGGTTCCCTGGGGAGTGCTAGGTTGCAGCTTCCTGGTGAAGCTGACCAAATGGCCATGCTTATTGTAGTCTGGCCTCCCTTTTGCTCCTTTTCTATTGTTAAGAACCAGCTAATTACAAAGTTATCACAATGAAGGCCCTCGAATGGCCCATCAAAAAGCTCCTGGGCTTGGTTTTCCTAATTCTGGCACATGCTGATCCTACTTAAACCCCCCTCCATTCGAACCATCAGATGCTCTTAGTATCATGCATACAACATGGGGCAGAGATCTTCACCACTAATACATGTGGCAACTACAGCGAGCCAAGGGGCTCGTGTCCGTAGCACAGAAGGTCAGGAGAAGTGCATGTTCCCTTATGTTCACTGAGCCCCACAGTGTTAATAATGATAATGCTTTTGATGAGTGTTGTGATGATAGGTTGGGACTTTGAAGAAGCATTTGGACCCTTGTCTAGGGACACACACACACACACACACACACACACACACACCCCTCCATTTTTTCTCACACACCATGTGATCTATACAAGATTCAGAGCAGCAGTTCCCGAATATTAAATTAAACTACAAAAATAAATGAAGAAGAAGAAAGAAAAGTCGGCATGCATGAAAACAAGCTGAAAAGGTTAAGAGCAAAAGGAGAATCGTAGAACAGTTTCGGTCTGTTTGGAATGAATTAATCAGACCATTAACCAGATCTTTTAATCTAAAGTATCCCTTTCATTTCTGAACCCTGTAAAACAAAGTGATGGAGAGTGGATGGCAGGCTCTGCCATTGCTTTTTAATTTGTAATACACGGACTGGAGTTCTGGCCTCATTAACATTCCGCTGCAGTCCAAGACCACACATTCAGGGGGAAAGCTGGAGTAGAAAAGTCTGGGAGAGCCTAAAGTCTCTCCCCTTGCTATCACCCACTAAGAGGTTCCTTACTCTTATCTATCTGTCTGTCTGTCTATCTATCTATCTATGTATCTATCTATCTATCTATCTATCTATCTATCATGTATCTATCTATCATCTATCTATCTATTGTCACCCATGACTTGAATAATAAGATAAAATCACTGGAGGGTTTCCCACCTTGCAAAAGTACCTATACATTCAAATTTTTCATTTACCTTCAGGGAATGCAGGGATCCACAGAAGCCTATCCATAGACTTTGAGGTCAAGGGTCAGGGAAAAGCCCATATCATCCCAATATCCTTACTAATATTATGAGGAAACTGTCTTCAGATCCGTTCAGTGAGACACATAAAGTGGCACATTTCAACTTAAAGATATATACAACCTAAGTGCAACTCACAGAGCTACTAATTGTATATCGGAATTAGATAGAAAAATAAAAGGGTTCAACTACAAGTCATTTCTATTTTTTAATCAAAGAGGACATTGACAATGAATGCTTGAAGCCAGGGAGTTGGGAAGACTATATCTAATCCTACTTCTTCAGTAACTGGGACCATGGTCCTTTAATTTCTCTGGCTCTCAATTTTCTCATTTGTGAAATGACTTGGTGGAACTGGATGATCTCAAAGGTCCATTGCAATATTCTTATTTGTTGGTAGTACCATAGAGAAAGAACTGCAGTGATAGTAAAATAGACAAATACATAAAAGGCACATTAAAAATATAATTATCAGAATGAGACATAAAATTCCATAGGAAAACAAGGATGCATGTAAAATGCATCTAATTTTGTTGCTGTACAAATAATTTTCTTATCTAGATAATGGCTGCTGCTCTTTATTTCCTTAAGGCCATGATTTGCATTTGATTGCTTTTATTTTAATCTTCTCTGTCTCTTTGTATGGTGCCTACTGCCAAGTAGATGCTCAAGAAATATTTGTTAGATGCATAAGTGGCTGTGTAGAGTGAAAGATGGGGGAGGTTGTGTGAGTCCCTCTGGAGGTGTGGGTAGCGAGGCCAGCACAGTGAGTGCAGAAAGGCCGGTTCCGTGGAGTTCTTGGAAATTCTAAGTTCTAGGAGCTGTTTGATTAATACAAACAGGCAGCATTTGGCAAGAGGAATGGAAAAAGGCCCTTTATGTGAAGTTATGATGACACCACATGCATTCTCTCCCTGGCTTAGGGAATCACATCTGCATTTCAATGCCTCTGCTGTCCTGTGGATCTCATAAATTAGTGCGTCCAGACTTCCAGGGGGAAACACAGCCCCTCTTCTTTGAGGAAGAAGAGATGGTTGGCATAGGTCTGTCCTGGAAGTTACTGCTGCTCATCCTGATCCAGAGACTAGAAATGCCAGATGCAAAGGCGAGAGCTTTCTGTCCCTTGAGTAAAAAGAAAAAAAAAGAGAGAAAGAGAGAAGGTTTATCTCATTACTTGGGAATAAAAGAACTAAGTTAGCTTCAAACTGCTATGCCTTTAAACACCCATCTGAAACTACAAGTGTGAGACCAGATTTAAATAAAGAAGGCCCTTTCCCCAATTAGCTTGCAACCTCTGCCTCTCCCTCTCCTTCCTGCCTCCTCCTCCTCTCCCACTCTCCTCCCCTTGCCTGAATCTAGCAAGATTAAGTGGCCGATTTATCTCCTCAGCACTGAATTTTAAAGGGAACAGCTAACTGTGTGATCATATTATTAATATTTATGCCCTGTCACCGAATGTTGACAGATTAATTATGCAACATAGTATAAAAATCAGCAGGCAGTGTGGGCGAGCAGTGGCAAGGTTCATATATTAATAACTCGACTGGGTGGCTGGCACGTGCCCCGGGATGCCTGTACGCCCCTGCGCTGCCTGCCCCAGTCCCTCTCAGGTAAACGACCCATTGGCTTTGTGTGACCGTCCTTACAGTTCAGCGTGCCATCCTTTGGACATCAAAAAGTAATGTCCATGAACCCTTCTTGGTATGCGTTCTAGTTAATCCTCCTGGGAGTTGACCACCTGACCCGGACAACCTTGAAACAGACCTTGATAAATGGGGCACGTGCTTGAGCAGGACCAACTGCGGTTCTGTAGTTGGACACTTTCTGGCTGAGCTCTCAATGGATGGAGCTCCTTTTCTTAGGATATAAGTGATCTGTGATTGCTTGGGGGGTATTCCGGGATATAATGATCTGCTAAGTCAGTGGTCGGCAAACTCATTAGTCAACAGAGCCAAATATTAACAGTACTTCTTCAAAATAGACTCGCCCAGGCCGAAAACCAACTTCTGCGCATGGGCCACGAAGTTTCAATCACACTGTACCTGCATGCCTGCACGTGATATTTTGTGGAAAAGCCACACTCAAGGGGCCAAAGAGCCGCATGTGGCTTGCGAGCCGCAGTTTGCCGACCACGGTGCTAGGTGGTTAGAGAATAGATGGAAGTGCATACAGTGGGTTCTAGCCCTCAGGAAATGTTTCACTTCGAAGGGGAAACAAGGCTTCAATTCAGCAAAGGATCATGGGATACGTTCATATGAGAAGTCTTCCCAAGTTTGCAGCTATTGTCGTTCTGTCTTGATAAGTTTCTTTGACTCTCTGGACCTCAGGTGCCTCTGCGATGACGGGGCTCTGTCGGGTTAATGTACAGGCCTCAGGAGAGTGCGGTAAGGACCCGCAATGTTGCTGTCACAGACCTGGGGTCCAGGGCTGGCAAATTACTGTCTGGTCCTGGCCAAATGATGGATCCTCTCCTAGCCACAGAACTTGTGAAAAGGAATGAGAGCAACAGCAGCGTTTTTTATGTAATGGCATCTGTATGTAAAGAGCACCTAAGCCTGCTGGTCACAGCTGTGTCACCACATGTTAACTAACACTATAAGAGATCTTCCTGAAGGAAGCGGGGTGCATAGAGGTCACAGGACAGCCTCCACCGTCTTCCCTTTTGCGGTGTCCTCCTTCTCCCTGGCCTTGACTTAATCTATGTACTTATAGAACAGCATTCTCTGGCTAAACAGGTGGCGGGCAATGTTTCCGCCATGTGGTACAACCAGTGCCCCATCATATCTCTTCGTGGGACCACGTCCTGGCACTATTGAAAGGGGCCCATCATGCCACTCTATTTAGGAGCCTCTGTAGAATACAGGATACATGGATGGGGCCAGCGTCATGGGGCATTTCAGTCAACACCAACTGAGAAGCAGCCGCAGTAACAGTGGCAGAAGCCACAGTGGTGGGGTGCTCTGCATGCAACCACCTAAGAAGCTTCTGCAGCGGCACTTGACTGGCAGCCTGCCCTCCAGAGTGGCCATGCCATCTCACAGTGCCCGAGAAGCTTCGGTGACAGATGTTACATGTGTAAAGTCTGTCATTGTTCCTCTCAGTGAGTTTGTCCGCGGGGGTTGGTGGCTGTTGAGGGGAGATGAGTAGGTAATTCTGCAGAGGAGTTCACTTGACCCAATCAGTTATCAAGTCACACAACAAAAAGCTGTTGCAATCACAACACAGCAAATCAAATCTGGAAGCGATGTACCTTCCAATCATGCAATGCAAATAACCCCCAGTGAGCAAGCCAGCCTCCAGTGTCATCAAGCAAAACTCAGCTACAAGGACCTCTGACAGCCTTAAACCAGCTCTTTAACTTGTAGCCCAGCTACAGGGGTCTTTCCAGGCTGACCTCGTGATTTAGCCTCCCGAGCGATGCTGCTCCGTTAGCAAGTTGGCTGACCAACCATTTCATCATCAGGGAATTAGAGGAAAAACCAGTTGTCTGTGTCAAGAGAATGGCTCTCTTATTAGTTCTGACAATCCTTCCTGGTGCTGATCTGCCAGAAAGCGTGCCAGTGGGGCTGGATTGCGGGAAACATAAGAAATATGTAATGTGGACCCTGCCCTCCAAAGAGAATTGAGATAAATGGCATGCAAAACAGCAAATCAAAATACACTGTGGTAGATGGGGTGCTATATGTATTGACCCATAGGGATCAGTGTACCACCTACTGTGTGTTCACCCCTGACAATGTGCACAGTCGGGAGGCCGGGAAATCAACAATCATTGCCCCGAAGGAACGCCTAGTCTGCTGGAGAAATAGGACGGTGGGGAGCATGGTGTATGTGAAGGAGAGATCATCGAATGAAATCCAGGAAAGGGGAAGCCAATGAATTCTGAGTCCTGGAAATAAATCCCCAGAGAGCTGAAATTTTGTGCCACATGCTTGTGCATCAAATTTCCGTTGATAATCTCCCTGCCCTTCGGAGTTGGAGGGGGCAGACTTTGGCTCCATTTTGCAAGCAGAAAATAAGGACCACTCTGAGTGGTGGGCCTGTGCATGAGTGTCCCCGGTAAAGGAGGGGGCCCGGGGGCGGCTGGGCCTTTCAATTTTCACACGGAGGTTCTGCTATCACCTCTGATGACATTGTCCATTATTACTGGTCAGAGCCTTCAGAATGAATAAGCCACCCTGTCTTTGAGGTAAGGTATTTGGGGGAGGTAATTTGGTGCTTTTAAGCCATTAGAATGCCATTTAGTGTATTAGTAATGAGTTGGGTTAAACAAGAGTGGGGGATTATTTCAGCCTGTGGATCAGAAGGGAAGAATAGGAAAGGCTGCGTATTCCGCACGTACCAGCACCGCATTTATATGTGTCGGGTGACCTTCTAGAAGGCGTCTCATTTAAAATGGACCCTGGTGAAGCTTAACATGGGGAGAGCAGTCTGCTGACGGTGACCTGTGCTGTAGGAAAATTGGACAGCGTGACACGAGATGTATCCAGCCCGGCTGAGTTGTAGGACACGATTTCCGACCGGAAGTCATTGAAAGTCCAGTTCTTACTATTCTGTGACTACAGCCGAGTGGGTGCTAAGAACAAACCGTTCCCTCTTCCTCTTTACCCGGCTCAATTAAAATGTGTGTGTGCAGTAATCTCGAGTGTGGAGCCCCGCGGTGATGGATGGAGTTCTTTCCACGTGTGTTCAGGTTCATGGGCATCACTTAACCCGTTGTGGGCCACGCACACACGGGAAGGAAAGGGCGATCAAACCCACAAAGCCGGAGGCGGCGGATTGCTTCCAGAAGAAAGGGGTGCAGAGCAAACAGCGCACGTGACCCCTGAGAGCCAGAGGGGCTGGGAACCGGGCCTTGGCATGCGCACGTGGTGCCAGGTTTCAAAAGTGAAGGAACTTGGAGCGTCTGGGGGAGGAACTGTCTGCAATGCCAAGCTCGCCACACGGTTACCGATGTGCAGGGTAATTGCGAGGCAGGAACATGCGGCCACGAGGCTGGGGCTTTTCGGCCGCTGCTCGCTGCCAGCAGCACCTGCAGGAACCTGCCACCACCGAGGAGGCCCTTTGATGGCCAGGTTGGCAGCCCGCCGCCGCTCCCTGAGATCCGCAGGTTAATGTAGCGCTGCCAGCCCCGCAGACCGAGGCAATCAGCCGCACTGCTTGAGAGAAATAGGCAGAGTGTGTGGGGAGGGGGGCGCGCCTGCTGTCGGGGTCCCAGCTGCTGGCAAAGCTCTCACAAATCAAGCCCTGGGTGGAGGGTGGGCATCAGCCGGGTGGCGGAGGGGCACCTGCGAGGCCGAGATTAATCCCTTTTTGTTTTCTTTCGGGTCTATCTGGGCCCCGCTGAGTGGAAGAATCGATGTTGGCCTCTTTCCTGGAAGGGAGCTGCAGGCCGACGAAAGGGAACATGTCATCAGATGTCACGCCTCCTCCGGGCCCTGTCGCCATCTGTCTGTCACTGTCCCGTGCGCTAAGTCTCTGCCCCGCCCTGCCAATCGGTTCTACCTGCCTCTGCTTCTCTGTGATTTGTTCTGTCCCCTGAATGCCTGTCTCCCACTGGAGCTAGGCCAAGTCATCTCTGGCAGGAGAGCCATAGTGTTTGTCCCTCTTCCTTCCCCAAGGCCTCCGGCCAGGCTCTTAGGACGGGCACTAGGGACTGAAGGGAACTAAGCTGGGGTTTGACCACAGTTAGGGTTTGAGCACAGATGCTGCCTGGGTGAGGCAAAGTAGCTGATGCCCTGGGGAGTGTCCCTGAGGGAGGCTTGTGAAATGTAGAGCAACCGGGACCTCCCACAGTGGCCTTCAATGTTTTCATTAAAGTAGTGGGGTCATTTTTTAAAATAAAATACTATTTCTAAGCCCGATCAGCATAACTCAGTGGTTGAGCATCAACCTATGAACCAGGAGGTCATGGGATCAATTCCTGGTCAGGGCACATGCCCAGGTTGCTGGTTCAATCCCCATTGTGGGGCATGCAGGAAGCAGTCAATCAATGATTCCCTCCCCTCTCATTGTTGTTGTTTCTCTCCTTCTCTCTCTCTCTCTCTCTCTCTCTCTCTCTCTCTCTCTCTCTCTCTCTCCCCCCACCCCCCCATTCTCTGAACTAAATACAAATATATTAGAAAATAGATAAATTAAATAAAATACTGTTTCTAAAGTCAATGCATAAAATAGATAAAAGTAGATGTGCTCTGATTGTAAAGGGATGGAGGGGTTTAGGGGAGACCTGGAGTTTGTCCTGTTGGCCACCCCACCACCAGGCCCCCTGGGCCACTGCACACATACCATCATGTGGGTGACCAAGACCTGCTCCCAGGGCTATGGCATCCTCAAGCAGCTATTCTCAGACTTTTCATCCCGTGGCACGCATCCATTACATAAATTCTGTGGCACACCGAATATATATATTAGGTTTTTCACCCATCTGACAAAAAAAAAGTATCATTTTGGTTCATTCACACCCAACTTTTGGCTGTTGTCATTTTTTTATTTGACAGTGCAAGCGAAAAGAGGTCAGTGTCCCTGACTAAGTAGTCAGGTATTGCATGTTTTAAAAATTCTGGGGCACACCACTGTGCCTGCCGGGGCACAGTCCTGAGAATCCATGGAAGGGGCGCCTGCCTTACATTCACACACAAGTACCCTAGGAGCCAACAGAGGCCATGCCTGGGCCTTGAAAGGCATGTTGGTCCCACGAGGATCCTTGCAATCCCATAATCCCATGTTTTAAGGCAGATCCTACTAGATTTCACAAAGCTGCTGTTCTCGCTCCCGGAATACATCTATGCGTCACCATGACGTGCCAGTCACCATTTGTTGAGTGTATTTTACATGCATGTTCCAGGCAGGATGCAACTATGGTGCGATGTTAAATCTTAGAGCTTTGATAGCTAAATTCTTACTACGCCAGTTAAAGATTCTGGCAAACTTAGTTGTTCCTAGTTATAAACGACTCCTCTTCTTGCTATGTAAAAGGGTGAGTTTATCTCAGGATCCTACCTTCTCCAGGACCTCCTCTCCGCCTAATGGAAACAGTGGCTTGGTATTTTGGGAAATGGCATTTACCGGGCAATGGCCATGCCCCAGGTAAAATTTTGGGCTTTGGGCTTCGTGGCTCAAATCCAGAGAACAGAGAAAGAACTATTCCTGGCTCACGCGTGAGCTGTTTGAACATCCTGCCTAGCCGAGCAGAGCTATGCTTCATTATGAGAAGAGGCAGAGAGCGCCTGCCTCATGTGGTGTTTACAGAGACACGGGCTGTACCCTTCCTCTCTCACAGCACAGAGCGCCTCCCCGAAAAGTCACCTTGAGGAGCTCTGGTTTCACCGGAGGAATCACTCTCTGCACAGTGAGTCAGAGAACCATGAAAAGAACTCCGAGTTTATAGTCTGTGTATTTTCATTGACTTGCTTCTTCCCTGGCTCTTTGGAAAATTACATTTCCTCTTTGTCACTGTTAATTGATGAAGTCTTGCATACGTACTGGGGAATATGACATGCTCAGAGAGTGCCGTGTGCATGAAAGGTGCGTAGGCGTTTATATAAACATGAATATGTTCATTGGGAATTTGAGTCAGGATTCTAGGGAGCCTATAGATTCAAAAAAAAGGAAAAGAAAATAAATAATAATAATGGAGTTCATGGTTCATCGTGCACTTCTCACTTATTTATTTTTCCACCTTCGGACCCCATAGTAACAACCACTGGTACGGTCACTGTTTTTTTCTGCTGAATAACCGGCTAATTGATTTATTACAGGCGTGGCCTTTCTGCTCTCTGTTCCTGAGCATCCTGCGGTGAATTGTGTTACCTTCTCGGCCCTGTTGATTGCATCCCCATTGTGCAAGTAACTGGCAACTTGGCACGAAGCAGATGGGGAAAATGCCTTCTATAGATATCAAAGCGTAGTGGTTAAATGTGGGTCTCTTCTGAGGTGGATGGCTCCCAAGACCCTGATGCTTTTTGAAATATGCTTTAAATAACCTCTTTTTTTTTTTATTTTTCCCCATGTGAGCACAGGGCTCAGTGGATGAAGGTTATTTCCAAGTAGCCCTCAAGGTTAAAGTTGGTTGCTCTTCCAGATGGTTTCTATCTAATGCTTTGGATTATGATATTGTACCGCCCTGTGATCAGAACTCCTAGTGCCAAGAATAACAAGAAGTGGAAGCCAGCCACAGCAAGGGCTGCTGCTCCCAGGGCATGCAGAGATGCGAGGGTCAAGGCCAGACCATATGGTCTATCAAGGCCCTGCTTCAGTCACCCCAGGAAATACACATCAACTCACAGAACTGCTTATCATCTCTGTTTCCTATCAGGTTCGTCATGGTGCCCTCTGCGTGCCCCCCTTCCCCTACTCCTTCTCCACTAATTTTACCGCAGGCCTCTTTCGGTGGTAGCTGGTTCCATTCCAGCTGCCACAGTGTCTAGCAAGCTCCTCAGAAACGTGTTTGAATGTTGCAAAGAGGGCTTCCGGGGTACAGATCCAAGAGACAGATTTTTATTTAGCCTAACATTAAAGGAGGTGATTTGGACCCTGGCCTCTCCGCTAGCCTGGATGGAAAATCTGGCATGAAATATTCACCAACAAAAAGCTTGCCATTTCTGGCCACTTGACAAACCAGGAAACCTTAGGCCTCAGGCTGTGTTTTCACTGGGCCTAGGGACAAGCTAAGGGGGCGTCCAGCACTTTGACCTTTAACTCTCCAAGTCGATTCTGGGTGTGCATTTCGACTCTTCGGGTGCCTGTGTTCTGTTTCCCCTTTATTGGTTGAGAATTTCTATCGCTCGGTCTTACTAGATTTTTTAACACCCAAAGGCAAAGTCCACTTTGGGCCGAGGGCAGACATTGAGCTGAGATTTCCATCCCGGTGCCAGGGGGTGGGTCCATGCTTTGGCTCTGGGAGGGCGCTGCCGCCTGGTGCTAAGCAGGCTGTTTCCTCTTGTTGAGGCGGTGGTCCCAGCACTCAGCAACCACTCTTGTCACTCCGCTCGCAAACACTGGTATGTGTGGCCACCTGGATGTGTTTCTTCATGAAAGCCACTCAGCGTATTCATCACTTCTCCTTTTCTTTTTTTTTAAGAAAATATAGTTTTACTAGAGGCCCAGTGCACAAAATTCATGCATGGAGGGGAGGGTCCCTCAGCCCGGCCTGTACCCTCTCACAATCTGGGACCCCTCAGGTGTTGTCTGATCGGGCCTAAACCGGCATTTAGACATCCCTCTCATAGTCTGGGACCACTGGCTCCTAACCGCTCTCCTGCCTGCCTGCCTGATCACCCCTAACCACTCACCTGCCTGCCTGATTGCCCCTAATCATCTCTGCTTTTGCACCTGCACCCAGGACCCAGGCTTCCCTCCTTCAGCCTGTTGTAGGCAACTGGGACCTGGGCTCACTTTGGCCGGGCCAGCCGCAGGCACCCAGGACCCCTGGCAGCTTTGCCTGGGCGGGCCCAGCTTTGTTAGGAATGACGTCCAGAAGACGTCTGGTCAATCCAGTCTAATTATCATATTACCCTTTTATTAGTATAGATTAATTTCAGAGAGGAGGGAGAGGGAGAGAGAGATAGAAACATCAATGATGAGAGAGACTCAAGGATTGGATGCCTCCTGCACGCCCTCTACTGGGAATCCACCTGCAACCTGAACATGTGCTCTTGACCGGACTATAACCCAGGACCCTTCAGTTTGCAGGCCCAGACACTCTAGCCACTGAGCCAAACCAGCTAGGGCTTCATCACTTCTTCCAGACCCCGATGAGGCAGTGAGCAGACCCAGTGCACCCTGCACCCCCTTCCAATCCCCAGGAGCTCATCAGCCTCCACAGACCCACTCGCAGAACAGCCTGTGCCCCAGGGAGCACTTACAGAGCTGACCTGAAAGAGCAATTTCAGTCAGGAATAGAGAGGCTCAATTGTTCATAAACCTGACATTTATTACCGGGAGATTCTCTCTCTACAGGACGAGCTGGGCTTTATGATTTTATCAAATAAAGCGCTCCTTTCACCAGGGCCCACTCTCTCCTCTGGGCTTCCCCTCACCCCTGGCTGCTCCCGCCACCCGGGGCTTCGCCTGGGCCAGCCACGCAGACCTCAGGGGACAGCTCCTGGCAGCGTGGAGAGGACCAGGCCGGGTCCCAGAGCGGAGGAGGCGCACTCCACTTCCCTCCTTTCATTTAGGCCGCAATTAGTGAGAGAGTGAGGGATAATGATGCTTTTTGCACTTTGAAGTGCATCAGCTTCTGTCTGCTATTTTCTAGGTTGCCAGGTGAGACCAACATTAACAGCAAATCTGTGATAAGCATTCAGTAGTTAACAAATGGTAGCAACACACATTCGTTCCTCCTCAGGTTGAAAAATTAGAGAAAGCAGCGAGGCTCTGTGTAGCAACATTATTTTAATGAACACATCCCAAATTTTAGCGATCTCAGTACTCCCCATCTTAATCTAATTGAGCTCATCTTATGGACAATAGTTAGGCTAGAGCAGTGGTTCCCAACCTTTTTATGGCCACACCCTGCCTAAGCATCTCTAAAGTCCTGATGCCCCTCTGCCCCCTGTGACATAGAATTCTTATTATTCAAAAAGTGAGCTCCTATTCACATGGAGGAAGCCTAAAAGGTCATTAACTTGGTCTAAACAAGCTTCCAAAGAACATGGCATCCATGAAAGAGAAAAATAAAAGAATGAAAGGACCGTTGAAGTCCTGAGAAAGACATCACTAAGAAATTGTTTTAAAATAATTATATGAAGTGATATGAAAAAATAGCAAAGTTTTAAAACATAATAGAGAACTGAAAATGTATAAATATGTCACAATATATATTTATGTACTATATATGAGGCCCCTAGAACCATAAGAAATGCAAAAAAATCACTGTTAATAACTCATTCTCGAATTGCTCCCCTTAAAAATCAAATTGCCTCCCTGTGTGGTCTGTGCCCCATGTTGGGAACCACTGGGCTAGTGGTATGGAGGCAGGAGGAGTTGAACAGATCTCACCACATACCAGTCCATAGCTTCATATGGACAAAGAGAAAGGGGCAAGGCTTTCCCCAGTTCAGAGTCCTAGATGGTCGGTTATGCCCTCTACATCCCAGGGGAGTGGAGCCATCGAGAACTGGAGAAGTCCAGCCCTTTTATAATCTCAAGTCCGAAGGGCAGCTGGCTTGTCATCAGAAAGAGCTACGCACGCTGGTGACTCATAAACAGTAATACAGAAACATTGTAAATACGCCAAAGCGTGTAAACATACCTTCACTTGACTTTTGACAAAGTCAAGACCCTTTCTTGGAGAATGAATTGGCTGCCTGAAAATAGGTCTCTTCTTGCATCACCAATACTCATAAGTCATCAGTCACGATTTCTAGATTGTATTTCTTGAAAGTCGGGCACAAAGGTGAAGGTTGTTGTTGTGAAGAAATCTGAGTACAAAACACTGCTGGATGTTTATGTCCATCCCCCCCCCCCCCTAATTTATTACAGTTTATCCCCACATCTAATTGAACTGCTGTTTTGTGTGTGTGTGTGTGTTTTTCCATTTGCTGCCACTGAATTTTTCCAAAATATTCTACTTTGTTTTCATGGAAACAGCAGTTGCTTTTCACATTGGTACTGTATCCGTTTCAGAAGATGTAGGTAAATCATGTGACTCTATGAAAAAGTGCATCTGGTAAGAACAGATTTGGGAAAAGACACAGCTGACTCACCTAGTGAGTGCATTAGTGCCAGAGCTTGCATGGGAAGTGCCTAAGCTCTGGGCATGTAGCAATGCTGGAATTTGAAAGTCCCTTACATCCAAATTGTTGCTTTGTGGGTGGTGGTTGTGGTTTTACTTTAACTGTGCAAAGGACGTTGAAAAGTTTGAACAAATCAATTGTACAATATATGTTTGAGGCAATTGGAGGAATAGGAGTATGCATTGCTCATTAGATAATATGGGTATATTAGGCACATACTGTGTTATATAGAAATGTATTTCTTTTTTAGTGATGCACACTAAATATTTATGGAAGAAATGCCATATGTCTGTAATTTTGCTTTAAAATACTTTAGGGAAAATGATGAAGCAAATATAGTAAAATATTAGCAATTTCTAAGTCGACATGATAGGCATAGGAGTGTTTACTGTACTTATGGTGAACCATATAAAACTGCCAATATTAGATCATTATTGATTCAGTTTTTTACTGGTTTCTAATTTCATGTGTATTTGAATTTCTGTTAAAACAACAACAAAACTTACGTGACTATAGGAAGAATTCCAGATACTTTAGTATGGGTCCAGAAGACAATGTAATGAACACAATAAACAGAAAAATTGAAACAGACTCTGGGACACAGAGAGCAGACTGGTAGTTGCCAGACAAAAGAGGGATTGGGTGGGAGAGGTGAAGGGATTAAGAAGTGAAGATAGCCCTAGCTGGTTTGGCTCACTGGATAGAGCATCGGCCTGTGGACTGAAGGGTCCCAGGTTCGATTCTGGTCAAGGGCAAGTACCTTGGTTGCGGGCACATCCCCAGTAGGGGGTGTACAGGATGCAGCTGATCAACGTTTCTCTCTCATCGATGTTTCTAACTCTTTATCCTTCTCCCTTCCTCCCTGTAAAAAATCAATAAAATATATATTTTTTAAAAAAAGCGTTTTAAAAAGAAGTAAAGATTGGTAGTTACAGAATAGTCATGGGATGTAAAGTGCAGCACAAGGAATATAATCATTCACATCTTGACAACTATGCAGGGTGGCAGCTGAGTCCTGAAAATGTTGGGGGAAACACTTTGTCACGGTTATGACTTTATTTAAACTTTTCACGAACTGGCCCCGTGCAGTGAGGGCCAGGAGAGACCAAAGAAAGACAGAGGCAGAGCACACCAGCTCCGTAGGTGACAGCTTCAATAAACAAGGGAACCTCCTGGGCCACTGCAGGGCAAGTAGATTGCATCCACCTTCCAGAACCTTCAAGTGTATGGAGAGGCCTTAACAAGGTTAAACAATGTGTACCATATAGATGGTCTCAATGACACCTTGCCCTCTCAGGGCTGTGTCCTCAGGGCACCTTCTAGGGTGGGAAAGGCCAATGGGACACACATGCCAAGGTCAAGGTAGGGGTGAGGAGCCTCTGGTTTGGTTCACCTGGCCCGTCAACCAGCAACCATGTCCTGTCCATCCTCCTTCAATAATATTCCCAGTAGGGCAGCCATGGGTATTAGCTACATTTTACAAATGAGAATATTAAGAAGGGAGACAAAGTTTAGTAATTTGCTCCAAATTATTATTCACTTAAAAAGAGGTAGAGGTGGGATTAGAAACCAGGCAAATTTATTAAGTGTGTGTGTGTGTGTGTGTGTGTAGTCCCAAAAAAGTGTATTCACACTTTAACAAGCTGATAGCTCCATTGATGTTTCTTTCTTTTCAGGTTTAACCCATTGGAATTAAAAATTATTCAAAGTGTGTATACATTTTTGGGGACACCCAGTATATATCTGAAGAGTACTTGTGTGCAATGGATACTACATTTAGATTGGCCATAGAAGGAAGTGAATAGAGATAATCAGATTTTCAACAGCACTCTCCTGGTATATTGTTCTGCATCTCTCATAATATTCTGGAATACATTATGGAAATGAATGGGAAGGAGGAAGTTAGACTTTAAATTAAATGAATTAAAATTAAGGATTTAATTGCTCACTGTGATGAGTGCTTTGCAATAGAAGTAGAGTGCTAGGAGAGCGTATCAGAATGTCAGTGGCATTCCTGACACAGACTAGAAACCAAAGTAGGAGGATGACCACCCCGTGGGGCCGCGGGATGGTCTGAGAGTGAGGGAGGCAGTGGTAAGTGAAGGACTAGGTGGATCACACAATATAAAAACTTATAACAAGAGTGACCATACAATTTATCATACAAATTGTTTTCCTATGTAAATGAGATTTGGGTGCTAGAAATTATTACACAGGAACCCAAGTCAAGAATGGATGCAGAAGCCAATAAGGCAGCTAATACAATGGTTCTAGAAGGAGAGGATTAGAAGCTATGATTACAGAGGTGGTGATGGAAATGGAGAGAAGTAGACACATTTGATGTAAATGAGAAGGTTGACTCAACAAGGCACAATTGTGCAACCTAAATTAAGTCTCAGGAAATTCTTAGGAAGGAGATCATCTAGCTATCATCTGTCTATCTACCTATTTATCTAATCTCTATTGCCCTGCGAAACCTGCAATTATGACACAGAATATACGAGTACCAGGAGAACAGCACATCTAAACTTACACTGAAATGCATTCAGTATGTTGGGAGCTAAATTCTTTGGCAGGAATTAGAATGCTAATGAACCTCTTACTCAGGGCTCTGGAGGATCAAGTTCTACAGTCTTTATAGTCTCTGGGTTTTAGTGGGGTTTCAGCTCTATGGCAGTGAATTGCATTTGTCTCCAAGGCTCCTCAACAAACAATTTACTGTGTAAATATATTTGTTGGCATGCAAATCACTCTTGCATTATGAGCCTTGATTAATATTATAATGTGTTGATGAAAGCCTGTAAGTGGTTCTTGGAACTAAGGTTTCAGACAAAGATGTGGTGTTTGGGTGCAGAATGTTTGTTGAATATTAGATTAGGTTTTTTGTTCTATCTCTCTCTCTCTCTCTCTCTCTCTCTCTCTCTCTCTCTCTCTCTTTCTCACTCACTCTTTTTTTCTCTCTCTCTTTTAAGGAAATGCTGGGTGTGAAGTGGTAATAAACTTCAATATACACAATTAATTAGCACAACCAATCTATTGCCCAAACTGCACAAAAACACTCCTCCCAGTGCACACATGATGCTGATCACATCGAGGCTGCCTTTGCGGGCTCAGGCCCTTCGGCTCAGCTGCTAGCCTTAGCTCTTGCCAACATCCTTTCTCTGGAGAAGTATTGTTCTGTAGCATCGTGTGCCTTTTAAATACGCTGCGTGGTTGTGGGATGATTAGACCGTGTGCCAATTCCCAACCTGCCCCCTGAAATGCAGAGATAGAGTGACTGCGCTTTGCTTTTGTAAGACTGGATTCTCCGAGTAAATAGCTGAAAGCAGGAATGCTGAGAAACAGAAGCAGTGGGCTCTCTACCTCGAGCAGGTCAAGTGCGGAGGGACACTTCTTTCACACACATAGCTTAAATAAACAACAACTCAATGGAGGACGCATGCACTCGGAAACTACACTGTGATTGAGAGCAGGGGGTTCAAATGCAGACGATACTTGGTCGAGATGCAGCTCTGCCACTTCATAGCTGCCTGGCCTTGACCGAGTGATGGTACTTCCCCAAGTTTCAGCTCCCTCATTTGGAAAACGGGGTTAATCATTTCTATTTCTTGAGTTTGGAGTGAAAATTAAATGAGATCATGGATTTGAAGTGCTTTCCCAGCTAAAAAAATAAAAAATAGAATGAGTGTTCAGTGAATGCAGGTCCTCAGCTTCTGATCCAACAGTACCAAGACAATAAATACATCTTGTATGGAACTGAGCTCTCCCCAAGTTTGTGGATTTTATTATATCCAATCATCTCTAAGCTGAAACCGAGCATTCTGGCACCATCAGCAATGCACTCCTTCTCCAGATGATATTCAAGGTCTTGTGGTCCGAGTGCTTGTGGAGCATGCTGATCCTCCCAGGAGCAGGGTGTCTGTCACTGCTCCATGAATGGGTAGCCAGGCACACAGAAAGGATACTCAAAACGGAGCCAGAGGCCATAACGAATAATATGAGGAGGCAGAGAAGCTGTGCTTGGCAAAGGAAGGTACAATGGAGACTGAGTTTGGCCCAAAGTGGACACATAGGCATGCTCAGGTTGTGTTCCTACCTTGTGGCCCACAATGAAGAGAGCACTTGAGGTCATCTGTGCTCTATTCTCTAAGCAACTGGTGAGTCACTAAAGTCTCTTGGTAGATTATGTTAACACAAAGCAAATTGAATTATCCCATCAAAAGCACAGGAAATGCCGAGTTAACACCCACAGGCCTGGGATGACTTCTGTGGGAGGCAGGAGAAGACCTTCCCTTGCAAAGAACATTCTGTGTTGCCAAAGTAGGTTTTTGGCGGGATTGTTTCAGCAGGTTAACATCGTCTATTTTCATTAAAATATTGTGCATGGATTTGTGCAGCATATTCAAAACAACTTCTAGACAAAGATGTATGTATGTGTAAGTGAAATTCCATAAAATGATCCTCAAGTCTCTAATCTTCCTTTCCCTCCTCATTCTTGGCTTGTTGCTACTTCCCAAGAAAGTGTGTCCACACCCTCACCATCAAATCTACCAGGCAGTTTGGCATGATGGCCACAGGTTCTGTTTCTTGTTTGTTAGTTTTATCATCGGCTCAGCCTTCAGCTGTGCACCTGTGCTCCCTCTCCTTCAGTTACCCCTTCCTGCATCATCGCTATGCCTTCTCTATGGGATTGCTCCTATTGGCAGATACGTAAGTGCCAATATTTTCCATCTTTAAAAACCTTTCCAGACCTTCTGACTACCCTCCAGCTACCACTCCATATCTCAGCGATGAGTTACAGGAAAACTTCCAAAGAGAAGTTTCTGTATTCACTATTTCCAATTTCTTCCATCCAGTTTTTCCCTCTAGTTAGATCAGGCTTTCATACTGTATTAGTCTGCTTAGGCTACTGTAACAAAATAGCACAGAGTGGGCACCTCAAACACAGAAATTTACTTCCTCACAGGTGTGGAGGCTGGGAGTCCCCGATGAAGGTGCTGGCTGACCAGATTCCTGGTGAGGGCTCTCTTTCCGGCTTGTAGATGGCCACCTTCTCGCTGTGTCCTGGCATCACACAGAAAGAGCATGTTCCCTGTTGTTTTGTATTATAAGAGAAGCAATCCCATCATGAGGCCCCCACCCTTGTGACCTCCTCTAACCCTAATTATTTCCCATCTTCAAATGCGGTTACATTGCAGGGTAGGGTTTCAATATAAAAATCAGGGCAGGGGGTACAACCATTAAGACCATCGCATACCTATAATTTTATCAAAATGGCACTTGACAATGACACTAATGACTTCACCTTATCAAATTCCATGGTCCCTATTGACACACATTTCACTACTTTTATTTTAAAATTTTCTTTATTTGGTCTCTGGAACATCAACCACAATCCCCTGGTTTTTCTCTTACTAGCTTTACCTTGCTGAATTATTGTGGACTTTTCAGAGCTCATTTCTGATGTTCTTTACTCCTCTGTCTCTGCTAGGTACCTGGGTGACTTCATCCAGTTTTGTGGTTTGAAATACTATCTGTACACTGAGGATCCACATGTATATATTTAGTCCTGAACTACCTTGTGAAATCCAAATGGAAGCTGCCCGCACTACTTCTCAGTTTAAATGTCTAACAAGTTTTCTAAATCTAACTTGTCAAAAACTCACCTGTTGGGTGTCGTACCTGCACCACCTACTCAAACACCCTGCTCCCTGCTTCTTCTTTGTCTTCCCTCTCTCCTTGAACAGCAATCCTATTCTTCTGTTGCTAAGGCCCCAAAACCTAGTTCTGTCGTTGACTCCTCTTTTATCTCTTATGCCGAATATCCAATTCATCAACAAACTTGACCAGTTCTACCTCCAAAATATATCCATAATTTTTACACTTCTTGACTCCTTCATCCCAAACACCCTGGTACAAGTCCATATTCTGTCCCGACAGTGGCTTCCTGTCCACAATACAGGCTATACATCAGGATGGGTGGGTGCAAAAGGCTTATGTAGACCTGTTTTATATAAAGACCTAGTCCCAACCCCTGGTTGTCTGTCCTTTCAGCAATTTGATAGGCAATGCCAGGGAGGCAGCAGGCCTGATGGGAGCACCAGGACCTTGTGGAGTTAGACAGACCAGACTTTGAGTCCTAGTTCTAAAGCATCGCCAGACCTCTGCTAACAACTTCACCTCTGAGAGTTAGGGAGTGGGTGGGAGGAGTGAATGCAAATGGAAATAAGTAGGCTGTTTGCTCATAGAGTTGTTTGTGAGATTACATGAGGTCACTTGGGATTCCTGACACATCCAGGGTGCTCCATATTTGCCCTTCCTTTCACACAAACAACGGGTCTTTCACAAACAGTTCCAAAATGGGAAACGAAAGCCTCCAGTTCTGACCTTTATTAGCTGCAGCTTTGTTCCCAGTCTGACAGTCCTGTAATCCATCACATCTCCTCTGTCCGCTTCCTGGAGTCAGGAGTCTTGGGGTTGTGAGACAAGGACATTTTCTCTTGGTTAACCGACATCAGCAGCGACAACACACATCACAAATGCGGTGGCAGGCAGCCCCTCAGAACAGGCAGTCCGCAGCAGCCTCCCACCACAGCTCCTCCTTCATCTCTCCGAGCCGGCTCCTGGGAGTGGCAGCTGACAGCCAGCATCATTGCCTTTTACACAGTCTCTTCCTAAGGTGAGAGTTTTGAAGAGAGGACGGGAGCTTGGTTGAAAGCCTCTGTTGTTCTATTTCTGCTTTATGTACTGTTCTCCCCCAGCCACAGGGCCTCTTAGCTGACCCTGAACACCTATCCATCATCTCAAAGGAGCCACAGCCACCGGGCTGGCACCACCTCCTTAATTGCCCCACAGTTGTGCCTTCAAGGTGAGTTGGCTCTGTGGAGGCTGCCAACCTCCAAGAGCTAGGAAAGTGGCTGGGAAGGTGGAGAAAAAGCCCAAAGAGAAAGCAAAAGTTTAAGACCATTTTCCTTTTCTTTTCAAGACAGCAGTGCCTTTTTGCAGCACTTTAAATGGTTGCCAGGGAAACAGAGCAAGGGAGAGCAGAAAGGTTAGATGGATACTGGGTAAAGCTAATGCACTTTTTAAAAACACGAACTGACAAGTGGTGAAGACTCCGGAGCTCCTGGTAACATCTCATTTTCAGAGTTCCCCTTCGAGCCTAAAGGACCTTGATATTATCATTAATAATAGTCTAATCATTTATAAACTATAATTTGCCTCCATCAGAGACGTGTGTTGATGTGTTTCCTGGATCATGGCCTTCTGCATCAACTCTTAAGGGTTCTTGGGATGAAGTGTCTGACATATTGGACCACAGGTCCAGGGGCCTTGCCTTAAAAGAGGCTCCAACCCAGTCAGCCTGGCTCAGTGGTTGAGCACCAACCTATGAACCACGAGGTCAAGGTTCAATTCCTGGTCAGGGCACATATCTGGGTTGTGGGCTCGATCCCCAGTATGGGGCATGCAGGAGGCAGCCAATCAATGATTCTCTCTCATCATTGAAGTTTCTATCTCTCTTTCCCTCTCCCTTCCTCTCTGAAATCAATAAAATAAAATAAACACACACACACACTCCAAATTTCTAGCTCCTTCTCCCTAAAACATAACAAATGCTGTGTTCATTGGTGACCAGGTCAGTGTGAGAGTGTAGAACTATTGAGGAGAAATTGTATGTGAGGACACCAGCCAGTCTACCCAAGAGCACTAATCCTGGGGGTGATTCCTCAGGGAACTGCCTGCTCTCCATGGATGGAATGTTTATCCATTTAATTTCGGGGCTTGTTCACTCCAGTAGACTTGCTTGTGAATTTTAGTCCAAACTTAGCTTCGCCATCGTGGCCTCTAGTGAGCATTTATAACTCCCGATCTCTGGAGTATTGTTCCTCTTTGTATTTTCTGTGTCCCCTCAGCATTTATTTGCTCAATTTGTACCGTATTAATTTGCACATGTTTATTTATTGTCTTCTATTCTCAAACCTCTCCGTATTTCCCAGTGGAGTCTTATGTGTGGCTCTCCACAGCGATGCCTAACGCAGCTTAACTTTTAGTCAATGAGCAGCAGAGACTCAGTGCTTACCATGTGCCGTCTCCATACCTCCAGTGCCTATTGCTTTCTCGGCAATTGGCAAAAGGCAGTCTACTTAACCAGCTGGCACTGGAACCTTCCATACAGCCCCACTGCACCCATGCATGTTGTGGCCTGGATGGCATCACTCAGAGAAGGAGATACAGACCAAATTCTCAGGGGAGGGCGGAGGCCACACACTAGGAAGAACAACCTTAAGAGACTGAGGTAGACACTAGAATGATGTTCTAAGGCAGGGGTCCTCAAACTACAGCCCGCGGGCCACATGCAAATACAAATATTGTATTTGTTCCCGTTTTGTTTTTTTACTTCAAAATAAGATATATGCAGTGTGCACAGGAATTTGTTTATTTTTTTAAAACTATAGTCCGGCCCTCCAACGGTCTGAGGGACAGTGAACTGGCCCCCTGTTTAAAAAGTTTGAGGACCCCTGTTCTAAGAGTTCAAACAGTGAGACTGAAGCATCTAAAGATGTAACTAGGGCCTTCCTAGTGACTGCTGGGAAACTCCAGGTATAATTCATGGATTGTTCTCCTGGACAAGAAAGTTCAAAAGAGATGGGCCAGAAGCACTTTGGACTGGTCCAGAGAGATGAAGATGTCGTGCCCAAAATCAGGAAAAGGGATTCAACACTGGTACAACTCTTTTGCTATTAAATTCTTTCCTGAGCTCTACTACCTCTGCAAACACCAAACTATTTTAAAATGTTGTGAATATTGACAGTGGACAGAATTAGCAAATGAGGCTGCAGTGCCCAGACCAGAGCATATACTACAGTCCGAGGGTGGCTTAGCATGAGGGGATTGGAATGGGCACACACAACACAAGCATTATATATACAGGATATACTATATGCCAGAGACCTTCTGCCCAGAGAACTGTCTTCTCATCTCTTCTCCTAGAACATGAGCTGAGTTTGTGGCCAGATCAAAATGCCATACAAACTATTTTTTTCGGTCACTCTATGTCGTGTAGATGCTACTGTGGCATCACAGGACATTTTAAAGCCACATTTAATGTAAATATGGAGGGCTACCTCTGTGGAAAGAAATTAAGATTTAATTTCTGTCCTGAGGACTATGGAGGGAGATGTAAATCTAGCGTACTAGTACTTGATTGATTCATGTCATGTCCTGTGTTTCAACACAGAAGTTGGAGTTTTCCTTTTGATTCCAGAAAGAGAAGTACCCATATCCTTCCAACCTGATCGAGGGGATGGGAGAGACAATTTCTCTTTGAAAAGAATTTTAAGGAAGGAAAATTCCATTTTCCCACTAATTACTTTGGTTCAATTCTCTTTTTTAAAAAAATATATTTTATTGATTTTTTACAGAGAGGAAGGGAGAGAGATAGAGAGCTAGAAACATCAATGAGAGAGAAACATCGATCAGCTGCCTCCTGCACATCCCCCACTGGGGATGTGTCCGCAATACAGGCACATGCCCTTGACTGGAATCGAACCTGGGACCCCTCAGTCTGCAGACTGACGCTCTATCCACTGAGCCAAACCGGTTTCGGCGGTTCAATTCTCAATATGTTTCAGGCAGAGGGGTCTGGCTAGGATCTTGCAGAGCAGCCTTCACGATAACCCCTCTCTTTCATTGCTGTACAGCAAGTACCCTGTAGGGCCTGGCTTCTTGTGTTAAGCCCAGGTTTGCTCCACTTTTGCTAGGTGAAGGTCAGAACTACAGATAAGATGCACAGTGATGTCATAAGTAAAAGGAAGGCAAAGTGAGACAAGCCCACAAGTGCCCACTTTTGCCCTGATTGTAATCTCTCTTTGGAGGGCTTTTAAGGGAGATGGCAATGGATTGATAGTGGAGGATGGGATGGGAGGTGTCACTTTATTATTGGTTGTTCCAATTCCCAACAAATTCCAAGCAGAAATCTGGCAGAGTTAAGCTGGGATGAGCATGTCCTTAATGGGACCTCCTACCTCCTTTTGATCCTAAATCTTAAGTATTTGCCTGCCATTTGCCATATGGCTCAGCGACTAGAAGTAATAACCAGCATTATCAAGTGGGGAGAAAGAGCCCAAGTCCTTGGCTCAGCTTCCCAATTCCTGAACACTAAATGGAAGGAAGCCCCATGCAAGTGCATGACATTGTAACGCCCGAGAACCCTGCCTATGAGGTACACAGTCTCCTCGGTGTTCTGCAGTCTATCAGGCACAGCCATGAGTCTGTTTGTCCTAGAGGTTCATAAGGAGCTCAGAAGGATCAGTGGGAAGAGGGCAAATTTAGAGAAAATGCTTACTGTCACATATCACTTCAAAATGTGTAATTCTGACCTAAATTGTTTGGATTAATGACTAAAATAGGTTTCTTACTAAATAAGTAGAGACCCAATGCATGAAATTTGTGCCAAGGGCTCGGTCCTCACAGCCATGGTGGCTTGCCTCGGCCCTTGCAGCCCCGGCTTCGTCCAGAAGGATGTCCAGAAGGTCATTTGGCTGCCTGGTCTAATTAGCATATTACACTTTTATTATTATAGATTGTCTTGCACTATTTACTTTACCTCAATATTTGTAAATGCGTGTATATGTATACATGTATATGCAGTAATTACATAAAACATATGACTGAGCATCATGACAGTGATTGCACTACTGGTTAAATTGCCATCATTTCTCTGCAATGATTTTTAGGATCTTCACCTATAGGAGGCACTCCGATAATACCACTGATCAGACATTTATATCCTAGAGAATCACACCATTATCTTTCTCCATTCACTAAAGCAAGTCCTTCTTTTAATTATAATGGCATAATTTTTAAATGAATGATAATCTTAACGTATATTGAGAACAATGCCATTGTTTTCATACTTTCAGTGAATAGAGTCAAAATCATAATCTTATAATGGCACCTTATTATATTAGTGGAGAAAATAAAATGCAGTGAATAACTTCAATGTCTTTGGCTGTGTTAATAACCTTGCATGTGTTCTCATTTAATTCTCATAACATTTCTAAGAGGTTAGAACTATGGTCTTTATTTTTTTTTTTTTTATGAGTGGAGACATCTAGTCATGTGACTCCATGTGTACCAAGAGAAGAGTTGGGACTTGAATCCAACTCTTTAAACTCCAAGGATCATGCTCTTCTAATATCATAAAGCATCTAAGATGCTTCCAGATTTTTGACCTATCGGTGCTTGAAAGAAATGAAAGTGTTTGGGTGAAGAAAGTGGTTTAGTGATGAGGATGTTTAGTTTGACTCTTAGTTGCCTGACGCTAGGGGCATGCACAGTGTCAGAGGCTGGAGATACCACACTGAAGGCTGACCGGCTCTGGTACCTCAGTGTCAGAATCTTGTAACATGAGTGAATCCATGACACATAGTAAGCCTGTCAGACTCAGGGTGCACAGGGTTGCTGGTCAGAGGCTTCCTTAGGTAGTCTTAATTATGAGGAATATGGACATCAGCAAAAGGTAGGAAATATAGGGTAATGCACTCTATAATACTTCTGTGGACACCCAACAAATGTAGGTTTTGAACTTTGGATCTTACATCATATTGCATCCCCATCACACTGCTCTCTAAACAAGTGTCTTTAGAACACACACTACGCCGTTGCATCTCAAGTACATGGTATAATCACACAAAGTAAATGTTTCATAAATATTTGTTTAAAATAAACCAACAGAAGAATCAATAATTGTTTCGGAATGAAGATAGAGCTCTGGTTGCCACTTCCCTGGAAATGGTGTATTTTATAGTTGTGTCCTTGGTGTTTGAAGGGTTCCCTCCCTTCATGGGCCATGTTTATTATTTTAAAAATTTAAGTGGGATGAAAGCTAATTTCATTTTGAGACTATTCTCAGACCCTGTGGCCCCACAGAGATACTCTGGGATATTGTGAAGCAAACGTTGGGAAATCGCTGACCTACATACAGGACCAAGGTGATAGGTGCTACATAAATATAATAAATTATACTGAGAGAGTTCCCTAGGCCTTTTCTCTCCTACTAGTGCAGATGGTATAGAAACAGTCTGAGAAAACCTTGGACGGTGTCTCAGGGCAGAGAACGTTAACGCCTCAGGCTGCTTTTTCTACCCATATTCAAGCTATTTGATGTAATACAAAATTCATTTATGCAACAAGTATATGCTGATGGAGTGCAGATATTTATAATGTGATAGACAGAGGGTGAGGTTTTGGGGAAGTATCAGTGAGCCAAGCTTGTCTGAGCCTCCTCCTCCCATGGAGCCTATAGAGAGAGTCACAGACATAAATAGATGCATAATAAATATGTTATTACTCCTTTTACTTCTTCAGTTAAAATGCAAGTACTTCTTATAAGTCTGTTCTGCTGCTTAGCATCTTTTTTGACTGATTATCCTTTAAAACATTCTCCTCCCTACAGTATCGCACTCTTCTAAAGCACTATTAAAATATAGGCATGAAAGCTTATATTCAAACACTGATCAAGATCAAGTATTTTTTTTTTTTTTTTTTTTTTTTTTAGTTGAGAACAAATAAAAGACTTGAGGAGGATGAATGGGGTCAACTGGGGGAAAAGGGACATCTGTAATACTTTCAACAATAAAGATAAATTTTTAGAAAAATTGAATTCAAAACACTCAACCATGAGCCCCTGCCCCAATATACAAGAATGTGCCACATCTTTATCATGGGCTATAACAGCGGTTCTCAACCTGTGGGTCGCGACCCCTTTGGTGGCCAAACTACCCTTTCACAGGGGTCGCCTAAGACCATCCTGCATATCAAATATTTACATGACGATTCATAACAGTAGCAACATTACAGTTATGAAGTAGCAATGAAAATAAATTTATGGTTGGGTCACAACATGAGGAACTGTATTTAAAGGGCCAGAAGGTTGAGAACCACTGGGCTATAAGCTGGTGGGATGTTCCAGGAGACATTATTAGACTGGTACTAGGTCCCACCCAAAGCATTTTTGGCATCTGCAGTAGCACTTTTCTTGGCTGTGGCTGGAGATGGGTGACTGTGGGTAGGTACTTTCCAGCCCTTTGCAGTTGTTTGAGAAGTTGTTTCCAGAATACTAGTGACCCCTCTCAGCATTTTCACCTTCTGAGAGTTTACAGGAAGAGGTTGACTGCACCACATGCCATAATCATTGTTTATTTTTTTAATTAATATAAAACAGCTGATCTGACTGCAAATTAATTAAGAGACTTAAAAACCGACCACTTAAAATAAAGGACACATCTGGTATTTTGAAAACACTGGAAGCAATAAATAACCACCGCACTGTGACAAGCTAGCCCGCCATCTGTAGACATTTCCCTACCTTGTGCCACAGTGGGCAGCGCAGTGCAAAGGGAGGGTCCTGCGGGCTGCTGGGGGAGGGGCTGTGTGTTCTCTCTGTGGCCCACAACCTCCTTCATGAATTAGGGAGCATCCTCTACAGAATCAATCATTCAGCATACACTTTGGACTCCTCAAATCTGAAGGACAAAATAAGAAGTTTACACCAGTGTGGGGCTGTGCATGTGTGGGGGAGGGAAAGAGAGTGCTTGAACTTCTTAGAACAAAAACTAAAATCTACCCTTTTCACACTCTGACCCTTGGGAACTTTCTTGTCCTAAACATGTAGCAAAGTGGTGCCTTCTATACTTAAAATCATGCTCCTTAGAAAGATGGAAAAATCAACACAACATTTTAAAAAATTTGGCTCTAGAAAGAACCTTGACATAAAACTTGTATCTTTCTCCTTTTAGTAGGAAAAAGAGTTAACAAGTGATGTGGGTTGGTTTTGGTTCTAAGGCATCATTCCCCCCACTGACTTGATGGGCCTGGGTGTTGAGGTTTTGAGGTCCAGTAGCTCTTCATGATTTCAACATAGGTGACCTGCTACACCTCTCAGCCTGTGTCCTGGTCTCTAAAGTGAGAACAATAACACACCATTAGTGCAGCTCATACCTGCCTAATCCTAAGGGCATGCTCTCTCCTTAAGTTTGGCCAGTAAAGTCATCCGGGTATCCTCCAGATTGTCAGCTAAGTGTCTGGTTAATATTGACCAATCAGATGATGGGAGGGGGCAGTGAAAGAGGGAAAACATTATATAGGAGTGAAATATAAGAAAGCTTTCCAACCACATTCTGAACATAGAGATACTATGGCTTCTCTTCAACATTTGCCAGGTGATTTCTACCTTTGAACTGTGGGATATCTGTTTAGTAGATAATAACTTTCTGATGGCAGCGGCTCTCCTTTTCTTCTTTCCCATCATAGTTAATCCCCACAGCATCTCATAGTTGATTCTACATCTAGACTAGAAAAAATGGACTTGCTTTGTTTCTGCTTAAAGTAGCCAAAGGCCTTTGACCCAGTAATTTCACCCCAAGAATAATTTTCATGAAGAAATAACTCAAAAATTGAAGGAAGGTCTTATGCAACATGATTTTTAATTGGAGGAAATATAAAAGTCAGCACTATGAGAATGGTTAAGAAAAATCATTCTATATTCGCTCAAGGAATTATTTTAAAAACTATGAAGAACATATAGTGTTATGTAAAAGATTATAGGAGATTAATCAGTAAAATGAAAATATAATATTTATGCATGCTATATCCACATATCACATATTAACTAAAAATAAATAAATGATGTGTAAAAAAGTGGGGATTGTCTGATTGTTCATCCTTATTATCTTTTTTTTTATTATTATTAGTTAAGGTATTACAAATGTGTCCTCATCCCCCCCATTAACCCCCAACCTCCCCCCCCCACACAAACTCATGCTCCCATCCTTATTATCTTTATTTTATTTGTGAAACAACAGAAACTCCTGGGATAAATATTATAGGACACAAAACTGTATTCTAAAAATGAATCATTTCCAAGAGAAGAACGTAATGGACAATAATATCTATCAGGGGACTATCAGAGCTATTTGCCCATAGCTGCCACACTTCATTTTTTTTAGAGCATTTTATTAATAAAAATATTATTTTTTTGTTTCATTTTGGGTTTTTCCCCCCACCTCTGTTGAGATAATTAGCATAGAACATAGTTCTAAATTATGTATACTCTAGGGATGGATTTGTGTTACTTATCAATATTTACTTGATTAGTCCACTCTACTGGGCCCTGTTATAGGCCCAGATAGATTGCATGGGAGTCTCAATGGCAAATGAAAACTGTCTTGTTCTCACAGTCAGTGTCGTGGTCTTCATGGCAATGACTCAGGACATACTGCTCTGGGAAAGTACCGGGACTGACCAGCAGATCCTGAGTGACGAATGGGTTACTCTGACACACATTTCTGTGAAAGAGAGGCTAAGGGACTGCTTGGCTATAGGAAAAAAGCAGCCCTGTTTGCGGGCCTCCTTAAGCTTTTATTGTAACAACAGCTTGAACTAAAATTGACTATTAGATACTATCAGCAAGGTAAGCATCCTTGAGAAAGCTCATGCATCTGTAGTGTCTTTTAAGCAAGTATATGTCTAAGGAAACAACTGAGGGCTCAGACTCGTTTGGAAAAATCAAAGCAGGGACAGGCACCTTCAGCCAACTCCTGCCCCATCCCTCCCCACAGGAAAGCATCCCTTCAATGCCATGTGGGTGAAGTTCTCCTTGATTCCATAAGAAAATATTTAAAAAGTATTTTCATCTCCTTTGCTGTGAGTTAAGGCCTGGGTTCTTCCTTCACGTGGCTCCTGACAGCTGTCTTCTCTCCTCCACCAACCAGGGTGGCCTTCTGCTTTCTGAGAAACCCATGACTGTTCCCCAGGAACTGGGTTCATGCAAACCACAGGGTCTAATCTCCAGAAGCACTAAGGACCAGCCTGGGTCCTTTCTCAGGCTGGACCCTTTGGATTGAGTAGATGTAAGGGCTTCAAAGTCTCCTCCAACGGGGAAGTGGGGTTGAAGTGTGACTAATGAAACTTAGAAGAATAAAGGAGACATCACCAGAGCATTCTGGAATAGCTATTAGAATACTTTGGCATTCTGTTCCTGACCCAGGTTCTGCCTTGTGGAATCATTTGACTTTTGTATGAGTGTGTGTGTGTGTGTGTGTGTGTGTGTGTGTGTGTATACGCGCGGCTAGTTTGTAAAGTGGGAGTGTTCCGTTTTGGTTTATCACAGCTCCAGGATGTAAGGAGAGACCGCAGTCCAGTGCTCTGTTGCCATTTTTAGATTTCTCAAATGCCAACACATGAGGAATCTGAAAAGAGGTATGCATGCGCTGTGGTTGCTTTTACCTGAACTGTGCGGAAATATTACCATCTAACACACTCTAGGTGCAGTGTTCAGGGACACGAAGTTCAAGTGGGCCAGCAGAGTGCTCACTGATCTCTATTTGTGTTGGCTCTGGGACTGTTCATGCGTCTTTCACCTGAGGCTTTGGAGAAGAATGGCTGCCTTAATTCCCTAATCAGCAGTTCTTTCATGGGGAAATGGTTCACTTTCCTTCTGCCTTTATTTCATCTCCTCCTGTGTCCCTGCCTTCTGCCTCCTCATTGCACAGCCTTCTCAGTCTTGTCATTGAAGAAGCAGGGCGTGGTGGCTGACAACACTAACCTGGAACCCCCACTCTGCTCCATAGTTCCTGCGTGTTTTGGAGAAATGCACGCAGCTTTTCTAACTTGTTTTCAGCCCCAAATGGCATGAATAATATCTGCCTTTCAGGATTCTTATGAGGCTCAAATGCGTGAATGTGGGCTAAATGCATGACCCAGAGGGAATATTTCCTTTAATTAATTCAACAAATATGTATTAGCACCTACCCCATGGCTGGTACCATTCCAGGCACTGGAGAAGCAGCAGAAACCCGTCACCATAGAGGCTGTGCTCCAAAGGGAAGAGAACTTCAAAAACAAACAAATAAAGGCTAAGCTGTCGGGTGATGAAAGATGCCAGCAAAGAGAGGAATTAATAGTCCTCATTTCTATTATTGTCATGTTGTTTTAAGTTACCTCCTTGCTGGCCCTTTCCTCTTTTCCTAGATCAGCCTCTGCTTCCCCCTGCAGCTCTGCACCCCCATACCATGCCTTCACATCGATTCCAGGGCCTGGGGTCCCCGGTGAGTTGGCCTTACTGCTCTCGAAAGAGAGATCAAGTCCAGGGAAGGGCTGATTTATGAGACTTCTGACACCCAGGCAGGACACTCTCAGCATATCCTCAAATAATTCACAACCGCTTTGCTGCGCAGGGTGAAGGAGTCTGGCTGGAGAGGCAGAGATGGGGGCCCGGGCAGGTGGGCAGCTGCCGCTCAACCTTCTGAAGGGGCCGCCTTGGTCAAGGGCAGGTCATGTGCTGAGTCTTTCACCAGTTTTCCCTGTAAATCAAACGTGGATGCTGTTCTTGCAGATGCTGGTTGCCCTGTGGCAGACATGCTCCTTCCTGCTCAGCCCTGTGGGAAGGCTCTGAAGAGCAAACCCCGCTCCTCTTTAGCTCCCACATCCTGTCCTGTCCCCACTGTCACAGAGGGCTGGGGACCTGACTCTGGTTCACCTTTACTCACAGATTCTATTCTGCTCCAGCCTCTGCACTCATGGACTTGAACGCGGTGCCTAGCTCTTTTTCCAAGGGGCATTTTCAAATGCGGAACTAACCCTCCTCAGGAAATAATTTTGCGTGGCTGAGCATTGCATTCTGTGTAGTATTGTCCAGGGTGGATTCTAGTCTAGAGCAGAGGTTTGAACTCTTGGGAGACTTTAAAACCCCCAATGCTAGCCTGGCTAGCGTGGCTCAGTGGTTGAGCATCAGCCTATGAACCAGGAGATCACGGTTCAATTCCAGGTCAAGGGCATATACTGGGTTGTGGGCCATATCCCTAGTAGAGGGCGTGCAGGAGGCAGCCTATCAATGATTCTCTCTCATCATTGATGTTTCTATCTCTCTCTCCCTCTTTCTTCCTCTCTGAAATCAATAAAATTATATTAAAAAGAAAAGAAACCCAACGCTAGAGACAACACCCAGGCCAATGACAGTATCACTCAAAGGTGCCCAGCAGTTCAAGTGTACAGGCAAGGTTGAGGGTGCCTGTCCTGGGCCCTAGGCCTGGGTTGGCCTGGAGAGCAGCTGGGCTCCCATTTCCATGGCTTGTCCTGAGGACCGTGGCACTTTAGGAGTCACAGGTGGAGCCTTTCCTCTCAGCGACAACGGTGTCTGACACTTAAGAGGACTCACTACCTGTTTGCTGAGGGTATGGGCAGATAAAGGAGGGAGCTCACAAGCTCCTGGGAGGAACAGGGGTGCCCGCCTCTGTTGTTGTGATGCTCTAAGCGCAGGTGGGAGGTTGGCAGTGTGGTGAGTATTGGTCTCTGGCACAGGCTGGGGGTTTGCAGTCCATTAACTCGCTGTGTGGCCTGGGAGAGTGACCAGCTCTCTGCCAGTTTCCTTCTCTGTAGAAGGAGCTCATCATAGCACCTTCTTCAAAAGGATGAAGAAACTAGTTGACTGATGTGCATATGTAGTGCTCATGACAGTGACTGGCAAAAAGTCAGTCCCCAGTGAATGTTATGATCAGTGCAGTGAGAAGTGCTGATAAATGCGGGGCTAACTCTGCAAGGGCCCAGGCAGGGCCATGTGTAAGGGAATGAAAGTGAATCTGATAGAGAATTTTTACTGGACAACCAGGGAGGAGAGGGGAGTTGGGTAGGGAGCTGGGCCGATGGAAGGCATTCAGGCATGGGTAGTATGCGCGTCACTCTGAAGGAGCAGAAGCAGGCAGAAGCCCAGGCATCTCCTATCCAAAAGGATTCTGGTGCTTGGGTTCCTGCTTCCTCCACACAGCCCTGCTTCAGGCCCTGGGAGTGGATTTGCTCGCCTTTCCTGCTTATAGCCCACACAGACCTAAGCTACCCAGCCTCCTCCTTAGTTCTACAAGGAGGCCGTTCAATATTTCTTCTGCAACTGGGAAGATTCTCACCAGCCATGATTCTTGGCTAAGGCTGCAAAATGGTAACTTCACTGTTATTTTTAATAACTGAACTTAATGACTCCGTTTTGCTTGGGGCAAGAATAGTGCATTCGGAATCCACTCTGTCTGGTCAGGTTTTCTCCTCATTCTTCAAGGTGACCTGTGACTTTGAAGGCTTACTCAGTGCACTGTGTTGGGGAGGATGGAGGTGGGAAGAGACTTCTGGTCCTGGGCACCCTTTGTCCTGGAATCAAGCCCCGAAATGTGCCCATGTGCTCTTCAGCCGCTGGCTCACCATGTCCGGAAGACACCTCGGGGGACATCCGCAGGCGCTTACAGGTCGGAATAAGGCAGTTCTGGGAAGCACTGTCTGACTATCTCAGGTCCTTTCTGCCTAAACATTGCACATAGACGGCGACTCCAGTGCACACTCCATGGACCCTGCAGGAAACAACTTCTCCCTTCTCAGCATTTTCCCCACTGGCCACTCACCAGCCAACAGAACTTTCCTTTCCTTGGGAGCAGCCCTAATTCCACAAGTAGTCTTACAGATATTCTTTGCAATATGTCCACTGTAGAACCCCCAGCCATAAATCAACTTGTGTCTCTTTGCATTTCTGCTGGGTACAGCCATGCCCTGGAATGCCTTTGCCGCAGGGAAGGACTGGGAGGGAGAAAGAGGAGGGATAAGGGGAGATCGCCTGGCTAAATGGAACAGGCAATGAAATATATAGGTCAATATTCCAAAGCATGATCCTGCCGTGCCTTTTATAATAAAAACATTGCTAAAATTATTGAATGTGAACTACATTGCCAGTCTGTGCCGTTTCTTATAATTGACTCTCCTCTCTTTTACAATCACCATAATAGGCGGGTATACTATTTAGGGCTGCAAGGAGTGATTCCTTTGCCCTCGGTTACACAGTAGTAAGTGGCAGAGCCCAGATCCCACCCCAGATCTGTTTGGCTAAACGCCCATGTTCTTAACCACTTATCTCACCGAATGTGTGACATTATGCAAGAGGAAACCAACTGAAAGTTCTCAAAATATCGTTGACAAATTTGGCATTAATACATAATAAATAAGTGCATATTTTAAATGTGCTAAGGTTATTCTTTATATAATAACATCCTGTTTTGAATTCGTTTGAAGTGCAGAAAACTGTCTTCTAATTGCCTGACTCTTTGTTGGTACAGTAGACTTTGTATACCAGGTTTGCTTTAGACAAGGTACATTTTCAGGCTCTCTCTTCAGTCTAGAGAACAAGCATGTCAAACTCGTGGACCACGGGCTGTATGCCTTGTTTATTTGGCCCATGCTAGCCTTTGAGTTTGACATGCTTGTTCTAAAAGGTTCCATTTTCTGTAATTTAGTGGAGGCAGCTCCAGAACATCATCCCAGTGGGCAGGTCCAATCTGCCTACATTCCTTATGGTTCTCTAGATGCATTTTCATTTAGTTATACGTTATCAAGAGTACGCTGTGCGGTTTAGTTGGTTGAATGTCATCCCAAGCACCTGAAGGTCACTGGTTCAATTCCTGGTCAGGAGGCAGCCAATCAATGTTTCTCTCTCATCAACGTTTTGATCTCTCTCTCCCTCTCCCTTCCTCTCTCTGAAATAAATAAAAAACACACATAAAAAGTAGGCTGTGAAATTTGCATGAAGACACAGGTAGCCAAGAGAGTGACATGACATCTTAGTGGGCCCAAAGTAATAGATCTTCCTGCTGGATTCAAGGGTGAGGTCTGGGAGGTCTGCATGGGATTGTCCTGCTCTTACTCCAGCCCCTGGAGGACTTGCCTGCCTCCCTCTCATCACCAGTGCCTCCTGACAGATAGCAGATGGCATGATGGAGAGCTGCCATAAAAGGCAAGCATGTCAATTAAAGGGATGCTACAATAAATACAATAAACCGGTGGGCTCTTCGCAGGGAACTGGGCATTTCTCTGGGCACCTGGGCTTAGGGAGGACACTTCATCATGTCCTTTCCCAGCTCCGCTGTCTTTTCTGTGCCTCCCCCTACATTTCAGACACATGTTTTTATCTGTTGAGATTGTTTAATACTAGAAGAAACACCAACCATTTTAGATTAGCCATCCTTTCAAAATGCAGGAAGTTTCTTGAATAGTGTGTACCCCTCTGAAAAACTGCTTTATAAAACGGATGTGATGTGAGTTTAGGTACTTGTTAGAAAGAAAGATGAAAGAGAAAACACATTCTCTTTGCTTCTTCACATGTCTCTCACCTTTTAAAAAAAATCCCCAAATAGCTTCAAAGTTATCCTATTTTAGTCACAGATCTCTCGCGCCTTCCCTTTACCTCCAATGTTTTGAAAGCCCAGGCTATTTTGGTTGCCTCCACTTCCTTATTTCCTACCAGCCTCCACTTACTGCAATCCTGACTCCACCCCACCACCACCAGAAACAGGCCTGCTTGCTAAGGACTCCTCATGGGCATCTCTGGCATGGACTTTGCTATTTTATTCCCAGCATTTCCTTGTGTAGCTATTCTCCTTTCTGCCACCAGAGGAATCTCTCCCAAATGCAAGTTGGATCATGTGAATTCTGTACTGAAATGCTGCCCGGGATACCTGGAACCCGGCGATCACATGGTATTTGAGGTCCTGGTGCCCTTTCTGCAAGCATCCTTGTCTCATACACTGCACACCATGCTGGTCCTCGGCTGCAGTAACTTCCCAGGAGGCTGTTCTTTGCATTCTGTCAAGGCTTGGCCCAGTGCACTGATACTGCATGTGATTCACTGTCCTTGTTTGCTGGTACCCTTAGTCATCAGAACTATCACCTTTTCCATGAAGTTTCACAACTGCACAGGTCATGCATACTTTTTATTTTTGAAGCCAAGAGGATCATGCTTACTTTTATTGTAATGTGGGTCACATGATGCCTAGTATCCTGCCAGGCACATACTCTGATCAGCTGTGGCCTCCTGAGAGTTGGGACAGTATTCATGTCTCAGTTATGTGACCCCAGGACTGAACAAAGTTTCTGGTTTTATTGGCTAAACAATGTAATGTTGCCCTAGCCAGTTTGGCTCCATGGATAGATCCTCTGCCTGTGGACTCAAAGGTCCCAGGTTCATTTCCAATCAAGGGCATATGCCTGGGTTGCAGGTTCAATCCCCAATAGGCGGCATGCAGAAGGCAGCCAATCAGTGATTCTCTATCATCTTTGATGTTTCTCTCTCTCCCTCTCCCTTTCTCTCTGAAATCAATAAAAATATTTTTTTAAAAAAACATATAATGTTGAATGTATATAAACAATATAATGGTGAATGAATGTGTGGATAAATGCATGAATTAGCCATAATTTAGATCCTACCTTGTTAATCAATGTGTGATGGTGTCTGAGAGAAGTAATAGGGATTATACATCAGGGATTTGAAATGTAAATCTAAATTTAAATGATTATTGATTAGAGTATCTGTAAAGCTAATTTTAATTGATTTATCCAGAGTCATGTTATAAATTTGCCTAATATTTGCAAACTATACATAAAACTATAAGGGAAAAATATGAGACATCTGTCAAATTGTAGTTATAAAATAGTCCACATACACAAGGTAATATTATCATTGTGTGACATTTTATGATGAACTTTATAAATAGGTTTTCTCTCACTATGCCGTATTTCCAGCTACTTTTCTTGCCAGTTATCTCAATAATTGGATCCTAGGTCAGTCTTTATCTGTATAAAAAAAAATTGACAATAAAATGGACATTTAGAAATGGCATCTCCATAATTCTGTCCAGAATAAATTCCCCAGTAAATAGTGAGCCAATTAGAGGATTTTATGTGTGCTGATAAGGTTGTGAAAGCCCCTCTGGTGAACTAGTGGAGACTTTTAAAGGCCTGAATCCATCAGTAACTTTGAATTGACAGCTCTTCTTGGCAAATTCAGTTTTTAACTCCAAGGAGATCCTTCTAGAGAATTTAAACAGAGTGTTTAGAGAAATCAGTCCAGAATGTAAAATGGGTGATCGTTTATCTTTACCTGACACTAGGTGAAATAGTACCACAGAGGAAGGCTTATTCAGGGTATTAGGATGGCCATCCATTGGAGAAAGGGGTGTGACCAAGGCTTGGCTAACAGTCTGGTTCCCAGGATACAGACCAGGTCATGTATCGTGACCATGGACCTTGGTTCAGAGTCTGATCTTTAGCTCTATCAAGGCCAAAAGTTATCCTGATAGTACGCCCAGAGCTCAGCAGTCTATATAGCATGGGCTAAACTTACAAAGGGTGAATTCATTTATTTATCACAGGTATTTCCAGGGGGAGGACTCTAGTCTGCAGGCACATGTAGCATACAGTAAATTGTGTCCCCTGAAGATCCTTTCTCTTGGCTATGCCTGCTCCTTGGTGGCTGCACACTCAATTGCAGCCCCTTCCAACCATCCCCCACATCAGAGGTCTGTGTGAACTCACTTATGTCTCCTTAGAACTCCATGTGGGAGAACAGACAAGCCCAGACCCACACTCGCACCGGGAGATGGGGCTCATTTTCATAGCTGCTGGAGGAACCCATCCTTGCCTCTTCTGTCTCATCTGGTAAAACGTGATGAGCATTTCCTTGTAGCTTTTGTTAAAAGACACCAATTTTTCTGGCTTTTTATTTCAATATAGAAGGATTTCTGGGGGCATAGTAGTCCTTGCCTTCCCTCTCCCTTTCTTACTTCTTTCCATTGGAAATAGACATATTTATCTCTTGGGTGAGTTTATGAGAAGGAATCTTTCTGAGTGAAAATCAACTACTTCTGGCCACAGTGCACCAACTTGGTGGTCTGCTCTCTGCTGTGTCACAAGAGTCCTGCCTACGGCTGCATTTTATGTATATATAAATTACATCATAAATTAAGCATGATGAGAGAGAGAGAGAGAGAGAGAGAGAGAGAGAGAGAGAGAGAGAGAGAAATCTGGGGTAAAGTGGGGGAAAGGTCCCTTGTAGCTACAGTCAAGCTGCCTCCTCTTACATTAGGAATTCAGCTGACACATTTATCTCTGGCCCTTCTGTCAATCTCTCAATTAATTCCAAACTCAGGCTGGAAGATGTTTTTTAATATCCCCTCTCCCAACACTAACCAAAAACAAACAAACAGAAACCCTCACTACACACAGAATATGACCTATTTCTCTGTCTTGCCAAAAAGGCAGTAGAAGAATGCTGCTCCCTCTCCCCAGAAAATATGCATAATGGAGTGTCTGCCAGAGCTCTCCAGAGCATCGTGCCCATGGCCCCAAGCTGGTCCGTCACTGACCCGCAGCCCAGCTAATTTGGGGTTCTCTGCCTAGAGGAAGCCCGTCCCTCCCACAGGGCATGCCCCTGCCCTTTCAGAGTGGAGAAGGCCCTGGCTCTCCATGGCACCTCTCTCTGTGCTTCAGACAGAGCCCCTCACACTGCCCCTCTTCTGGTCGGAGGGGTCAGAGGGCTGCAGTTCGGGGGGGGGGGGTGGAGTGAGAAAGATGGAGCTTAGGTTAATTAGCAGGTGCTTACCTGGTCCCTACATCCTCCCGCACACAGTGATGTCATCGCTGTCCTGTGATGGGATGACCCTCAGAGTGTTCCTGGTGGGGCTCACCCGTCATCACAGCCCAAAGGCACAGGCCTCATCCAGATGTGACCCCGCCAGCCAGTGCCTCTTGCTGAAACGCACCGGGAAGGTGAGGGTGAAGGAGAAACAACCCAGTCTGTGGGAAACTCACCCAGCCTTCCTGAGTGAAGGCTGCACGTTCACAAGGGGAGGATTCCGTTCTCATCGATGCCTAGTTAGAATGGAATTGCTCTCCTGTTGGGAATATACATAGGGATACAACATGTACAATATGAACACACCTTACGATGTTCTAAAATGCATGACGTGTTGTGATTTATTTTATCATTCCCCATGCTCATTTCATACTTAATTGATGACTCAAAATCTCCCCCTTTATTTTCTTATAAAAGTTCCCCCAAATTTTATAAACTTCAGATATCATCAACTTGAACCCACCCCCAGCACAAGAAATGGTAATTAACATACTCTTGTCCTTGAAGCAAAGGAGAAGCTAATTTTGAGAGAGAGATTCGGCATCAAGCTACACTCAGGCACTAGAGAGGCGGCAGGTCAAATCTGTGTCACCAAATGATAGTGGAGTCGTTAAGCCCTCAAACACTGCTCAGTCTGTGGACTTGAAATGATAGTCCTGTCCCCTTTCTTTGCCTCACAGGTTAGGCTGGAGGCTGAAATTTACTATCACTCCACCTGGTGGGAGGTATGAGAAGGAAGCTTTTCCTCCTCCATGCAATTCCCAAGGCAAGAGGGCTGTGTGATGAGGCTCTGTTGATGACTGCAGGCCATCCCCCTGCTCTTTGTAAACTTGACCATGAAAGATTCTCAGCCAACAGCCCCCTCCCTTGCTCCTCACACCACAGCTCAGGCACGTTGGTTTTTAGTATCTCCCAAACTTCCACAGTTCAACCTTTGTTTCCCAGATGGCAAAGAATCCAACTTATGGAGCTATAGCTTTTAAATAGTTACATTTTCTAAGGGCTCCACATTTCTATATATTTTCTGAGTCTGTTAATTTGTTTGGATTAAGGAGGACTTATATAATTTTAACTTTTTAAAAATATAATGTGATACATGCTAATTTTAGACAATTTAGAAAATATAGAAAGTATGAAGAATAAAACAAAAATGTTAAATAATTTTAGCACCCAGAGATAAGCCACTTAAAAAGTTGATAAGATGTGCCCAGCCGGTATGGCTCAGTGGTTGAGTGCTAACCTATGATCCCAGAGGTCACAGTTCCATTCCAGGTCAGGGCACATGTCTGGGTTGTGGCTCAATCCCTAGTAGGGGGCATTCAGGAGGCAGCTGATCAATGATTCTCTCTCATCATTGATGTTTCTATCTCTCTCTCCCCCTTCTTTCCTCTCCAAAATCAATAAAAAATATTTTTAAACATTTGATAGGATGAAAATTCTTGGGGGCCCCAGGAACCAGAGGCCCCTTGTCCCAGACTTGTTTCTAAGGAGTCTGACTCTACCTATCAGGCAAACCCCAGTCCTTTTTGATGGCTGCCCACACCCCTCAGGTGTCAGAAACTGGGCTTCCACCCACAGGCTGTGCAGGTGCAAATGGCTGATGCCAGGGCCGGTCTTTGTTGAAGTTCTCACTGTGTTCCTCCATCATTCTCCTGATTTCATCCAGCAACTTTATGACCATCACTATGAACTCTTTATCAAGAGAGATCATACCCTCCCGATTCTGCCAGGGGCTCTCTCAGTGACTGAACCCAGCAGGCAGCCAGCAGGTGGAGAGGAGCAGAGGATGACCCTAGAGTGCTTTGGGCCATTTGCGGACCTGCTTCTGACTGGGTCCTGGTAAAAGCTGGCCCTAGCGCACAGCTTGGGCCTTCGCATGTGCAGCCAAACCCAACAGACACAGCCACAAACTTTGGATCGTTAGTAGCTTCAAACAGGTTGCCCAGGGCCAGGCACGGACAGCATCTGACATCAGCCTGCACCTGAGTCCCTGCCAAGAGGCCCAGAACCAACACATCAAGTGGGCAGCTTCAGACAACATCAGAGCAGGACCTAACACACTTCCCACAGAGCGTGTCCAAAGGGAGATCACAACAGGCACTACACTCTGCTGAGGCAAATTCTGCTTTTATTTATTTTTTTATTCTTTCCTTTTCTTTCTTCCTCTCTATTTATTTTCCTCCTTTTTTTTCATTTATTTTCTTTTTTCCCCTCTTTTTCCTTTTCTCTTTTATTTTTCATTAAAACATTTTTTTCTTCTTATCCTTTTCACTTAAAAGAGTTGGGGGAAAAAAACAACAACAACAAACAAAGCTCAAACCAAGTAGAAGGAAGGAAATAATAAAGATCCGAGCAGAAATAAATAGTGTCAAAAACAAAACAAAACTAAAAACAATACAAAAGATCAATGAAACCAAAGCTGCTTCTTTGAAAAGATAAGACTGACAAACCTTTAACAAGATTCACAAAGAAAAAAGAAGAGTGTCCAAATAAATAAAATCAGAATTGAAAGAGGAGAAGTAACAACTTACACCAAAGAAATACAAAGGGAAACATAAACACCTGGGACTACATCAAACTGAAATGCTTCTGCACTGCCCCAGAAACCATCAACAAAATGACAAGGGGACCCATTGTCTGAGAGAACATATTCACTGATGGTACATTTGATGAGGGGTTAATTTCCAAGATATATAAAGATATACAACTCACCACCAGGAAGTCAAACAATTCAATTAAAATTGGGCAAAGGACCCAAATAGACACTTCTCCACAGAGAACATACAGGTGGACAATAGACATGAAAAAAATAATGTCACTAGTCATCAGAGAAATGAAAATTAAAACCACAATGAGATATCACCTCACACCTACCAGAATGGCTACCATCAATAAATTAACAAACAATAGATCTATTTATTGGCTATAATCCTTACGTTTCTTCATGTCATTTATCCATTTTCTATCAGGGTAGTTTAAACATATTTATAGGAGAAAATTATTTTTATCTCATATCTTTGGGGCATTTTAAAGTGTTTATGTAAGGGCCTCCCCTTATAATCCCCAATGTCAAGCCTATATTAGATACTTAAGTAATGATCGTTCAATTTTGGATCTACCAGAAAAATTAAATTAAAGTTATGGAATTAACCTGCAGAATACTGGCTTTAAAAAAATAGAAATTACATCTACCTCTGTGTTGTGAAAACTAGATATTCAATGTCAAGTAGAAAATGTACATATTTGGTAAAGAAATTCTATTAAATTGGATTTCCTAGAGAAGTTATTTAAATTAAAATTTTGTGATACAGTTTTTATCCATATATAACTATTCATAGAGCTTATGTTTTCAGGGACTTTTCAAGTTGGTATTAAGACCATTACAGATAGATGGGTAAATAGAGATCATAGATGGATAAATATCACAGATGTATATGATGGGTAGGTAGATAGGTAGATAGGTGATTGATGTTATCTCCTCAGCCTTCTAGTGTGGAGCACCCTCACCTCAGCACAGGTCTTTTAAGTCTACAGTGCTTGCAAGACCCTGGGGTTTGCTGGTCATTGACACGGGGTCAAGGGTGTAGTTGCAGTGATTAAGGTCTTACTGCTCTGTCATTGTCTGCCTGCACCTGAGGGAGGTGCGGGAGGCAGCGAGGCCTTCAGGAGTTCTAGGCTCAGCTTTCTTACCTGGAAGGCAACCGCACCCCACTTTCTTTCACCTACAGAGCAATGTGCTATTAAAAGCTACATGTGCACTGAATCCCCTAGCAGATCGCTATTTAAAAATTAATTGGCACTGACTTGTCTTTTAAGAAACATAAATTTAAGAAGTCAGATAAGCTTGTCATTTTAAAAAAAATGCCTTCCATGGAGCATCAACCATGTCTCATCATCCACCTGATATATATTTACCCCTGTTCTTTCCAGTAAATTATAGGACAGATTTCATTATCCCAGTTTTATAGATGAGAAAATGGGGGGGGGGGTAGGGGATGATTTTCAATTTTTAAAAAATTGAATTTTTTTTTTCCCCTGAGCCAGCAGCGGTAGATCTGGGAATGAAATTCAAGTCTCCCCAGTTCCAAAGTCTGTGTTCTTGACAGCTGGACCTACTGGCACATTGTGTACAGCCACGGGCAAAAAAAAATGTGTATTATTCCTCTGCATCTCTGCAGCATTGAGTATGGTGCTTGGCACATAGTAGATGCACAGTAAGTGTGTGTTGGTTGAATAGATTAGTGAGTGGGGAGGAGATTGAACTATCCTCTATGAAAAGCCAGTGTGAGCCAGATTCTGTCTTACTGTTTTGTAACCAAGTGAACTTGGGAGAGAGGGAGGGAAGGGGTCCATATGAGTGGGGAGTCGTGGGAGTACAGCTCCTCTTGAGGGCCAGGGTGCCATGGCTGCTGGCTGCCACCCTTCCCTCGCCATGAGCAGGGAGATGGCATGGTCCCCATTAGATGTGGCTGGACTGGAGCCTCCTTCCCTCCCTTCCTTTGCACTCTGAGCTGTTTTCTGCTCCATTTCCTCGCCAAGCCCTGAGATCACCCTCAGAGCTCTGGGCTATCTCCCCCATCATCCCAGCTGGAATAAACTATAACTGCGTCTAAAAAGTACAGAAATCAAAGCTCCCCTTGGGGATTTTTCCCCATATCAACCTGTCGAATTGAAAACCGGTGTGTCCTTGAAAAGATATGTATTTCCAGCCGCAGGGGTGCTCATTTGCAAGGCCCATTACTCAAATAAAACATTAAAACAGTCTTGGATAAGCCAGCGCTCTGGGCCTGTTTCCACTCCAGCCCCACATCCCCAACTATAGGCTTCCTGTCAAGCTTCAGAGCCCAAAGTCAAGATTTATCAACTGATATTGCGACTTTAACTTTTACGCTTTCATTCTGTCACTTGCATTGCGAGCAGGCCCCCAGCTCTGACTTTCTGCAGCTTCCCTCTCCCTGTCCTTGAGGCTGATGCAGGAAAAGAAGGGGTTTTGAAACTTCTTCCCAGGTCTGTAGTGGGAAAAGCGGCTTGTATGGCTGGTACATTATTCATGTGGAGATTTATTTCAGGGAGATGTGTTGCTCGGTGGTTTGCACTGTGTCCAACCTGGAGGAAAGCTTTGCAATGCTTTTAACTCCTTGTTGTCGTTTTTTAAAAAAATTGGAACTGTCCTCCTTAGATATGCAGTAGTGTCTTCAAGAGAGAAGAGCAAAGAATAACATACAAAAAGAGGAGACATCATCATTAGCCATACTCGCTAGAGAGAGGTAGATCACATTTTGCTGGATATTCTTTCAGTCTCATATTGCATTGTTTGAGAGTCTGCATTATAATGTATTTATACCTGTGTGCTACAACTTAAAAATTCACATGCAATGTTTAGTTTTTGTGAACATTTTAAAGTATCTACATAATATTCTGTCCTGAGGATAGAACCTAAGTTAATCTAACCAGTCTCCTACTACTCTTCACTCTAGTTGTTTCCATTGCAGTATATAAAACTCGAATGATCCTTTTTTTTCGTGTGTTTTTTTTTTCTATAAGGAGGATAGGAGAGGGGATTATTTGCCCAAAGTCTTCCCTGCTGAGGAATTACTGGGTCAGCAGACATGAATGTTTTGACCACTGTTGCCACCCAGCTTCCCACAGGTGAATGTAAATCAAATGGCATGTGGACAACTTTCTTTCCTTGCTGATGCTCATATTGGCCGCTTATGGATTCAGCTGTTGCCCCTGAATGCTGAGAGAAATGAGATGGAAACCAGTTTTCTGATGAACTCTAGTTTCCGTCTGAGCCCATCTTGGGTCTGAGGCCTGAGGTCTGAGTACACCCAATACTCTAGGATAGGGGATTTGGGGCAATTGTCCCCCTCTGTGCTTTAAGTTTTCTATAATATATTTTTTAATATTTTTATTGATTTCAGAGAGGAAGGAAGAGGGAGAGAGAGATAGAAGCATCAATGATGAGAGAGAATCACTGATTGGCTGCCTCCTGCATGTCCCCCATTGGGGACTGAGCCCGCAACCCAGGCATGTGCCCTTGACCGGAATCAAACCTGGGACCCTTCAGTCCGCAGGCCGATGCTCTATCCACTGAACCAAACAGGCCAAAGCTTTTCTATAATAATTTAAGATAGTTTTTATAACTTTAAGTATTTTTTTAAAGAAAACACTGCCCTTGATGTTCCAGGAAAGCCATTTCTATTTAGAATGGTAAAACATGCTTATTTTGTAAAGTTCTTAGAGTTTCTCACTACATATTGGTTCAAGACGTGTAAAGATACGTGCCTTATTGATAAACGAGGTGATTTCTTACCAAGCCCTTCCTGGAAATGGGAAAAGGTAATTGTAATTTAGAGTAATTACCGCCAAGTATTGCACCTGGAGAATTAGAGGCCATCATCCCGGAATCTTGGATGGGTTCATTAATGAATCGGCAAATAAAGCCCGTGATAAATTACGACGCACGGTGTCATTATAATTTTATGATAAAGCATCTTGTTCTGGGTGACATTACATTTTCAAAATGAAATAATGCCTGCGCTCTGGAAAGCTTAAAGGGACGCCCCAGCTCTTTCTCTGTTTCAGAGAGAAAACAAAGGGAACAGAAGTGTGGGAAAGAAAGGAGAACCCGTGCACGCCTCTTTACCTGGGAGCAGGCTGGGGTGTCAGGCCCTGGGGAGCAGAGATGAGCTACCCTGCTAGAGAGAGATGCTATCGGCTCCAGCGATAATGAAGAGAGATGCGCCGTAAGCTGATTCGGGCTAGTAGGATTTAATATCACTTTCTGACTTTTTCTGCTGGCCCACTGCATGCTATTTCCCCTCTCATCCCCTGACCACCAGGCTGCCCCGTGCCAGGGCGCCACATCAAAAACTGGACACCCTGAGAGAAGCAGGAGCTGAAATTGCTTTTCGGTGGGCCGATTTCACGCCGAGCGGGAGGCAGCAGCTCAGAGCCGAATTGCAAGGCCACGCTTGTCAGCGGATGAAATGTGATGAACCTCCGAGTTTTATTGACATGCGGCCGCCGAGCTGGGGCGGCAGCTGGCGCGGCGTCTTCCTAATCCCATGTTCTCGGGGTGGGAGTCTGACCCCGGACTTTCCGTTCGAAGTGATACATATGTATTAGACGGTACCGCTTGAAAGAGAGAAGAGAGGGTGCCCAGTGTCAGACACTACCGCAGCCAAACCCTTCTTTTATTAAAATAAATACAAGCAATTTCAGGATGACAGCTCTTCCACCAAACAGAGCTTTATTAAGGGGTGACCTTCATTCTCTCCATGGAGACAGGCGGATCCTGGCCTGACCACTTGTTGGGGAGGAGGGATGTGGGGGCAGGTGGGGGCACCGTGGAACATTTGTGGGTTTTGAGAAAAGCAGCCTGAAGTCCCAAGTAGCCTGCAGCTCCACTCATTATATCCATCCTTCCATCCTCCTCTACCAAAGCAATGGTGGACCTCCTCCCATCTCCTTCCTAGGGCACATTATTTCTGAGACATCGCTGTACCTACTCTCAACCCTTCTCTCCTCTCCAGGAATAGCTCTCCCACCAGCTTATGGGTCAAGAGCTTTTAAGAGAGAGGGAATGCAAAAGTGAGATATATTAAAAGCAATACAGTTCTTCCATCTTTTTTACTCTCTGCCAATTGTGAAGGCTAGAGCAGTTTTGTGTATTGAAGGCGGACTGTTGTTGATATTGGGTAGAATATTCATTCTGTAAGCTGCTCATTACGTGTAGCATTACTGTATGTGTCTGTTGTCACTATATAAGGGAGGGGCATGGGCATGGGAGGGTAGGGAAGAGAAGGGAGGGTCTCTTCACTTGTGACCAGGCACAGTTGACCTTGAACAACATGGGTTTGAACTGGGTGGGTGCACTGAAATATGGCTATTTTCAATAAATACCATAAACATATTTTCTCTTTCATATGGCTTTTCTTAATAACATTTTCTTTAGCTCACTTTATTGTGAGAATACTATATGTAGATGTATAACACATAAAATATGTGTCCATCAACTGTTTCTGTCATCGATAAACTTCTAGTCAACAGTCAGCTATTAGCTTAAGTGTTTGTGGAATGAATAGGGTGTGGAGAGGAACAAATTACAACTTTGTAGTGGAGGAACCTGACAGATACCACTTTACCAAGTGACCAAAGTTGACATCACAAGTAATATCATGTGGATTTTATATTCCCTTTAATATGATACAATGAGAAGGAACGCCAGTTCTTTGGTATCCTCAGTCAATCCAATCATGAGAAAATATCAGACAAACCCCAATTCAATAACATTCTAAAAAACACCCAGCCATTACTGTCAAAGTCAAAGTCAGGAAAAGGAAAGACCAAGGAACTGTCACAGATGGAGGGGCCTGAGAAGACATGGCCATGCAGTGTGGGGTGTTGAATGTGGTCCCAGATGCCATGGAAAAACTGGGGCAAGGTGAATACGATCTGTAGTTCAGTTAATATCGTGTACCAATGTTAATGTCTCACTTTTGATTTTTGTACCAAGGTTACATAAGATGTTCAGTGAAGGGTTTACAAGAGCTCTCTATATTATCCTTGCAACACTTCTATAGGTCTAAATTTATTTCAAAATAAAATGTTTAGAAAAAACATAAAAAAGAATGCATGATTTAAAGGCTTCACCTTTTGTCACAAACCACACTGGATGCCGACCTATTTCCATCACATAAGGGAAAGGTGCTCTGCAAATGCAGGTGGAGACTCCTGGTTATCAGCCATGCAGTATTGGCGAATATCACTGCAGGAGGTTAAAGCGCAGCTTGCCAGAAAGTTCCAGAGCAGGGAAGTGGCAACTGGTGAGGTGCCCTTTATGTTTTTTAATACCTTTTCATTTGAGGGAAAGTAAAACTATATGACCATATGGCTAAAAGTAAGAAACTTGAGTCAAGGGATAGATGGCTATTCATTTAAATATGCTCAGTATGAAATGATCATTCAGGAAAAAGATATGTGTGTTGACGTGTTGTCTTTTAACTTTTTTTATATCGTGTGATATGGGTTATTGTATGGTATGTGTAAAGAAAAGATAGTACCATTGTGTCTAATTTTTAGAGCTAGCTGGAGCTGCTTTATTCTAACTCGCTGAGAAAATTTTGTAGTTTCATTCCATCTTTCTATTAATGGAGCTTCCAATGTTTCCTGAGGAGCAAAATATATATCTGTTTTCTCTGACCTTTTCTATTAATGGAGTCTGGAAAATTGCTTGTACCCCAACGACAGCAATGAGGAAGAGGGATCCAGGTGATTTTAGCTCTGTTACCTCCTGTGCATGATTTCCAGGTCTGTAGTTAGCAATGTCCTTTGATCACAGTTCAGTAGAAGAAAATAACAATGATTATTTTAGCATCCGAAATTATACCCTACATAGAAAGATCTGCACATATGGAAGTAGCTATTGACTATTAATTTTTCCCCATTTTTTCCCACGATTCCCCTGTGCAAATATGATACTCCAACTATATTCGAAGGCGTTGGGACTGCAAAGGAAAGGAAAATGGTGTTCTTGGGAAAAAAAGAAAATATGCTAATTTCCCTAAGTGAAATTGTTAGCCTTATGATCGTGAGGATGGGAGGTCATATACCGTAAGAGTCAGAAGGAACTGGAGAAGCTCTTCAGTCTACCCATTCAGCACAAATGTTCCTTCAGCACCCATTTTAACATTCACAGTGACAGAGGCATGCTATAAATAATCATGACTCAAAATAGGAGGCACATTCCATCATGGCACATTTCAATCGTTAAATTTTGGCTAAATATAAGTTTGCAATTTTTATCATCCTGGAAATTCTACCTATTGGCTCTGCTTATTCCCTCTGAAGAAGTCCTCTTTGTCTTCCACATGACAGCCCTACTTCTATGTGAAGACCTGTTAGAGCTGCCCCAAGTTGAAGTTCAGGCTCACCCTCTCCAGTTTTTTGTGTGTGAATCCTTCTGTAGCATGATTTCTAGAAACATGAATATTTATTAATATTTCTCTTTGAAAGTGTTACCTGGAACTGAGCACAATCTGAGCCATCAATTGGTATACAATATGCTTGCACATAATCAGAACTGAAAAATACATACACATTTATAACATGTGCAAGGAAAAGACCTGTAAAAAAAAAAAGGACCTACAGATGGTTGTATTCAGGCACTTGATCTCACTTTGTTAAATAATTCTGCATGTTGGTTGAATCAATCTACCTTTGAGCCATTTCTCAGCTATATGACAGAATAATGTGAAAATGTAATAATAATAGCTACATAAGAAGTCCTCAGTGGTGTGCCCTGTTTTTGTTCTCATCAGTGTGTGGTGACTAAGGAGAAATTATCTGCGATATTCAAATATGTTGTATGAGATCCTGTGCCTAGCAGAATGCTAGTGGATACCAGATATCCAGTAACAGTCCTCCCCCCACCCCATAGTCTCTCTTTCTTGAGCAATAACATCATTTATTCCTTGGTCTCCCACAGTCTGCTAAAGCTACACTGAAAGGCTAGCATATATGTTTGTTGCCATTTGGTACTGGGACTCCAATGGGCCTTCGCTCCTGGCTTGTTGATACAGCTCCATATACTGTGCTAAGTTCTCTCTCCTGCATCATCTGTTCCATTAGCTCTGTCGACGTCCCAGTCATCTCTCCCTCAAAACCCACTTCATCCTTTCACCTGTGGAAACAGTATCTGACTATTTTATCGTCAAGCTCCTTCAATTAAATTACATTAAAAAAGCATACAGTAAGGTTAAAAATGATCACTATATCATTCCAACTTGCTTCCAGCCTCAGAAGGTTAATTGAAAGGCGGCCATCTTGGCGACGTTTAGACAAATGAGCATAATTAGGTGTTCTCCAGCTCTTTGAGAGGTTAATTGCTCAGATGTACGAAGTCTTGAAGAACAAAGAAGGAATAAATCAGAAGTGGGACTTTGATCTGATCATGTAATTTGATATATTCATGTACAACTCCAACAAATAAACCCCTTATTAGATGGACTCATTCAGTTGCCTGGATACATGGCCAGTTTACCATGGTCAGAACCCCAACCTGCACACCCCACTCAGAGGCCTCTGAGTGGGAGACAGCACTGGAGTTACGCTTAAAGGGGGCTCTCAGAATATGGCTCCAGGGGCGCACAAATGGAATTTTATTATCCTATATAATAAAGAGCTAATATGCTAATTAGACCGGATGACAGAACGACCTTCCAGAATGACCAGTGAATGGGGGTGGGGCTGCGAGGGCCGAGGCAGCAAGAGCTGTGAAGGCCTACTCTTGCATGAATTTCATGCATTGGGCCTCTAGTGTTATATAAATGCCTCTAAGATTTACATGTTTTACCTCATCAGTAGCAAGCTAACTTCTGCTGGCCTTCTCAAGTATATATCTTGTTTTCTTCAGGAAGCATCCTTTTCAACATCTAGGGAGAGTGCAAGGGAGTAGCATGAAAAAAAAATCGCTCTAGCCCTAGCTGGTTTGGCTCTGTGGATAGAGTGTCGGCCTGCAGACTGAAGGTCGCAGGTTCTATTATGGTCAAGGGCACATGCCTGGGTTGCGGGCTCGATCCCCAGAGGATTCTCATCATTGATGTTTCTATCTCTCTCTCCCTCTCCTTTCTTCTCTGAAATCAATAAAAATATAAATTAAAAAAATCACTCTAGCCCTAGCTGGTTTGGCTCAGTGGATAAAGGGCCCTGGGTGTGATTCCTTTCAGGGGCATGTGCCTGTGTTGCAGGCTCAATCCCCACCCCTGGCCCTGGTGGGGGTCCATGTAGGAAGTGGTCAATGGATGTGTCTCTCTCACATCAATGTTCCTCTCTCTGTCTCTCCCCCTCCTTTTCACTCTCTCCAATGGAAAAATATCCTCAGTTGAGGATTAACAACAACAAAATAACAACAAAAATCGCTCTAGAAAGAGGGAAAGGGCACTTGTGCTTGGTAAGGAGGGAGGGAACAGAGAGCCCTGGGACTCTGTTACTCTTACCCTCTACTAGTTCTCATCCACTTTTGTTCACGGTGACAGAAAACTTTAGATGGAGTCAAGTGATTGATTGTAGGAAGATATGCACATTGTATTCAACTTTCTCCCCCATTTATCAAGCAATACATGCACATGGTGAAATAAATGCTGTTTATTCACCACTTATGAGATGGAGCTCACACCTTCACACCTCCACCTCCCAACCTCTGCCAGGGAGCATCAGCCTTCACTGATATTTGCCTTCTGTTTTGTAAGCCCAGGTCACTTTATGTGTTTTGTCTCTTGGTTGATTCTAAATATTTCAAGCAAATCTAGAGCACTGACATTATAGTTTGCTAAATGGTGTTTCCTGAGGAGGACATTCCTTCTCAATGGCATCTGTGTGGGCATCTCTGGCCACTTGGATTGAAATGTTCTTTCATTGTCTTCATCAGTTTCTAAATTTATTCCACATTTTAGTTTTCACATTTGGGCCTTTCTATTATGGTTTTGTCTGTTGGTTTATTTTATAGTTTCTAGATGACTTTCTTTTTTCTAAGAATATAAATGGGTGCATTTTCCACATAGCCTTAATGCTTTAAACTTATTTAAATATTTCATTCAAATCAATTTATTCTTATTTTTACTGAATTTATTTGGGTGATTTTGGTTGCTAAAATTATATAGGTTTCAAGTATACAATTCTATAATACATGATCTGTATATTACGTAGTGTGTTTACTATCCAAAGCCAAGTCTTTTTCTATCGCCATTTATCCCCTCTTTATCCATTTACTCTTCTTTTTTAAAAAATATATATTTTATTGATTTTTTACAGAGAGGAAGGGAGAGGGATAGAGAGTTAGAAACATCGATGAGAGAGAAACATCGATCAGCTTCCTCCTGCATACCCCCTAATGGGGATGTGCCTGCAACCAAGGTACATGCCCTTGACCGGAATCGAACCTGGGACCCTTGAGTCTGCAGACCAATGCTCTATCCACTCTGCCAAACCAGTTAGGGCCCATTTACTCTTCTTTAAGTTATGTCTAGGTGCCCACTAGCTTCTTCTTTGCAATCAGGCTGGAAAGGCCTGTCATACTGCTTTTAATTCAGGACTTATTTCCATTAGTTCCTGGTTTAATCCCATCATTTCTTTTATGCAACATCCTATTTTTTTGTTGTTTGTTTTTCTTCTTATTTACTTTGAGGGGGACTTTCTTTGTTTTAACCCTAATTTGTTTTCTGTACATTCTCAAGTAACTTCCTCACAAAACATATATGGGCAATAAATTTTATGAGTCCTTGAATGTACATCTAATTCCCCCCTTTTGTGGTCTGTAGAAATTTAGATTTAAAATTGTTTTTCCACATTTAGTTTCTTTCATCGAGGATTCCACAGAAGGAAAAAATGGTTCATCTTTGATGATTGATCCTTTAAAGAGGACTTGTGCATGTGAGCAGGCAAACATACTATTTATTTCTCTTCAGAAGCCTTAAGGATGTCGCTTTATTATTGGTGTTTTGACCTTTCACATACGTGATGGATCTATGTATGTCCTTTTTCATTCACCTGTTTGGCAATCAGCCAATTAATTTTAGGCGAGCAATTTTCTTTCACTAGTTCTTTAATAATATCCTCTTCTCTACATTCTCCCTTCTCTAATTCTATAAACTTTATAGGTCAGTGTTGGACTTCTTTAGTTGATTATGTCTGTGTGTGTGTGTGTGCATATGTTTTGTGGTATTTATTAGATGACAGGACCTGTTCTAATCAAACCACTGATAATTAACTTATTCATCTTTATAACAACCTTAAGAGGTAGTTGGTAAGTGAGGCACAAATGGGCAGTGTCCTAGCTGGTCATCTGGCTCCACAGTCCATGCTCTTAACCACTTCAGTGGATACCTCCTCACACACACGTCTCTGCTCTGTGTTCTGAGAGATTCCCTCAACTTCATCTCAGATCCTATACTTTTATTTTAATACAACCATAACATTTTTAATTACCATGGGCTTGCTATTTGTTTCTGATTATTACTTTTTCATAGTATCATATTTTTATTTTATTAGCTCAGTATCTTGAATCTTAAATCACTAAGAATGTAAATTACAGGCATTTAAAAATACTTCTCATCTGTTCCCTGTTTTTTCTTCTGAGGCCAATTCTCTTTGATTTTGTCTTGGCTTATACTTTTCATTGGATTGGTTTTCCTTTTATAAATGTTACATATATTTAACTGGACACACATATTTAAAAAGAACTGAATTCATATTGTTATAAAACTAATGTGAGTTTTCTCTGCTATTGGAAATGTGCATCTCTTTTCACATAGGTTTCTCCCATGGGATTCAAAGTCCTGGGTGCTGTGAGTAAGTTTATCTACCAGCAGGTTGCACACTTGTTAATACAGATATGAACTGACCTTGAGTATTAGGCATTCCCAAATGCGAGAATATGGCAAACTCCTTAGCAGCTTGCTTAAATTTTATAAAAGGGAAACCCTTTACCTGGGTTCATAGTGGGCTGCCTATATTCTATATGTGCAGGGATGTAAAGAAAAGACTAGGGGAGCAAACTAACACAATATTGCTTTGTGGGTAAACAAATCCTTCCTGTTTTCAGCCCCACCTCCTGCCCTCCATATCTTCAATCCCAAGCCACTCAGAAATTCTGCCCAACAATGCTCAGCTCACACCTCTGCTAGGGCGCACTCTCTTGAGTGCAGCTACGTCTATTTTTATGTTCTTTCTCTATACTTTAAGGAATTTGTTGATATTTTTTTATCTTCTTATGTTCCCCTCCTTTTATTTTATTTTTTTTTACTATTATTTTAATGGGGTTTTAGGAAGGAGAAATAGCCCAATGCATGTACTTAGTCCAGTGGTTCTCAACCTGTGGGTCGTGACCCCTTTGGCGGTCGAACGACCCTTTCACAAGGGTTGCCTAAGACCATCCTGCATATCAGATATTTACATGACGATTCATAATAGTAGCAACATTACAGTTATGAAGTAGCAACGAAAGTAATTTTATGGTTGGGTCACAACATGAGGAACTGTATTTAAAGGGCCAGAAAGTCGAGAACCACTGGCTTAGTGAGGCCACCTAGATCCAGCAGCTCTTGGTCAAGTTCTCCTAGCTTGCTTACTCTATGTGTCATTGCTTAAACTTACTGTGTACACAGACCTGTCAAGCACTTTTCCCCATGTATCAATGAAGCCTAGATTCCACTAATGAAGTTATTCAACCCTCTCATGAAAAGCCTTTAGCATTTCACTGTGTCCTTCAATATAAGGCCCTTGTTTCTTAGTGTGTTACACAAGCTCTTGAAGCCACTGACCTCCTTCATTCCCGGCCTTATCATCAATGGAACACTTTGCAATGTGTGGTCTCATATGCTACGCTTGCCTCCACATTTTTTAATGTGGTTTTGTTTTGTTTTGTTGTTGTTGTTTTGTGTGTGTTTTTGTTTGTTTGCGTTTGCCTAGAACACACCACGTCTTCACTCCTCTCTTCTTCACCAGACCATTCATCCTTTATGGATCACACAGCAGATTGTATTTCAAAAAGGATTCCTTGACCACCTAGAAAGGACAGGCAAAGTTCTACAGTGCTGTGCTTTCAAAGAACAGCCTAGACTTCTGTCTCTCTCTCTTTTGATCTCTCTCCATCTCTTTCTTTCTATGTATCTTTCATGGCCTTTATCACATTTCATTTTAGTTGATTTGTGTATGTCCCTGTAATCCCTTCAGCACAACAGGGCATAGACAAATGGCTTCAGTTGAGGTTGGATTTGGCTGCAAGTAGGTAAACCTGAATAACATGGCTGAGCCAAGTAGGAGATGATTCCTCTCAATAAGGAATTCTGAAGGTATGCTTTACAGAGCTGGGAAGAGCCTGTTTTATGTCATAATGCTCCAGATATTACCTTTGTCTTCTCTATCCCACCTGGAGTCTATGGTTTTATCCTAACGCTTTCATTTCCTGGTCTCAAGATTCCTGCTCTCAATCCAACCATTATTTTCAGTATAGACCAGAATAAACATAAGGAAGGAGGGGGAGAGTGGCAGTATTCATATCTGGAAAGTAAAATTTAGATTAAATTCAGTTAAAATGCCAGTATCCCTCGGCCAACTTCTATCTATTTCTCATTGGACAGAATTGAGTCACATACATCTCTGGATGCAAGTACATGTAGGAAGACAGTGCTCTAGCTAAGCACATGGCCACCTGGAGCAACACTGAGATTCCCTTAGTAAGAAAGAAAGGGAACTATTAGGAAACTGTTAGCAGTATGTAGCATGCAGTTTTTTGTTTATTTTTTATATCTTCTTTACTTAACACCGTATCTGGCACATAGCAGGTACTCATTAAATATTTACAGAAAAAAAGTATTGATTTTAAGACATGGAAAGAACCTTATTCTATGTGAGAGGGCGGTTGGACTCCCAGGAGTTTAAATGAGCTCACCAAGATCCGTCACCACATGGGGCAGAGCTGTGAGAAGTTCCAGGAGCAAAATCAAACCTGGGAACACACTCTAGCAACCTTCCTGCAGCGAGTTCAGTTTGTATGCTAATTCATGAAACTAACCTGCTATGATAAGCTGGAATAATGAATCATGCGGACTTCCTTGTTTGAATTTAAGATTCTCATTACTGGGTCTAAACAATCTCCAGACAGACTCAGGACTGCAGTTTCCTGCTGAACCAAATCACTCAGACCTGCTTTTCAGAGGGCCCGTCTCCCTCCCTGCAGGTCCTTAATTATGTCTAGCCCAATAAGAGAACGTGCAATTTCAATTTCTCAAGGAAAATAAAAACCAATTATAGTAAACCTTACCAAGAAGGAGAAGGTGGTGGCCTGTCACCACCCCACTCCCTCGAATGGATTATTTGATTTTGCCTAATTTTTGGTGATGTTTTCTCAAATTGGCAATTATCATCTGGAGTTGATTGCTTACCAAGGTAATTTACAGATTTCTCATTTGGCAAGAATGGTACATAACACTTTTCATGAAGTGTGGCTTCATCATCTTTCAGCAGAATTTTTCTTTTTGGATAGATTCTTTATTTGAGGATGTTATTACTCTTGCCCACAGGAAGTTTAGGTGCTAATTCTGTGAGCTGCCTATTTCTGATGAAATCCAGAGGTTGTTTTTTACAATTTGTTTTAAATCATTTAGGGATCCAGTGGAATCAATTAGTTGTTCCCCAAAGTAAACTAAACTAACTGCATTGAAATACAAATTTATCAAAATTAGTTGTAGAATATTCACACTAAGTTCTACTTTCTTGGTCCTGATGGGGGATTTTACTCTTTAGCTGACTCCCTCTGCCTTCTAATTTTAACATTCTCCTCATCCTTTCCCCTTGTCAGCCTAGTCTGAAATCAAAGTTTAATTATCTTTATTTGCTCTGCACTGTGCATTAAGATAAAGTTTATCCAGTCGTCCAGCTGTTTTGAAGATAATTAGTTGGGAATGCAACCTGCTGTAAGATAATCCTTCTGGGCAAAGAGCCGGGGTGAGGACACACTCCCCAGTGACACCAAATTCTCCAGTTCTTGTGAGAGTCACAGACTTCCTATCTCAAGTCAAACATTGTGAATTGCACTATCCAGCGAAGGGTTTGAATTACAAAGTGCAGATGCCATTGTTAATAAGTGTCTGCTTTAGGAAAAGTATATCATTTCCATTCGGTGGGCCCTTCCTTTAAAGTGAGTGCAAAAAGTTGATCCATGCTCAAATTCAACGCAATAGTTAATGATTTTTTTTTAATTTTTGGTATGCACTTGAGTGAGAGGAGGCACCTTTGCTCCTAAATATCGGTGGTATCTGCTTTGTTTAATTGATCATTCAGTTAACGTAGGGGGCGCCTATGATGAGCCAGCAGTCATTCTCACCATCTGGATTGAAGTTGTGACAGGACTTGTCAGTCCCTGGCTTCAGGAAGCTTCCCATGTAGAAGGGACCACGTCGCTGTGGTTTCCTTCCTGTAGCACTGAACGCATCTCCCTTGGGTGAATGGCTTATTAATTTTCCAGCAAAGAGGCCAGCTGGCTCTAGGTCTGAGCCTGATTAGGGGGTAACATGGTCAGGCCCTTTTTAATGCAGCTCACTAGTCTATCTGTCCGTGCTCTCTGCTATAGCTAAGAGCTGTGGTCGGCAAACCGCGGCTCGTGAGCCACATGCAGCTCTTTGGCCCCTTGAGTGTGGCTCTTCCACAAAATACCACGTGTGGGCGCGCACGTACAGTGCGATTGAAACTTTGTGGCCCATGCGTAGAAGTCGGTATTTTGTGGAAGATCCACACTCAGGGGGCCAAAGAGCTGCATGTGGCTCGTGGGCCGCAGTTTGCCGACCACTGGCTTAGAGGGAAAACCAGCCAAACCCCCAAATGCGGCTGCTCCTATAAACGCAATAACTGAGTAGCAATGGATGCTAATTACCAGTACCTAATTACTGCACTCATTTTATAGGGAGCAGATGTAGTGCTGGACGTGCCCATCTTCTCTACTGTCTTGGTGCATGACAGCTTTCTGTGGCATCTCAATGAGAGAAAGGAGAGCCATAGGCCTACCTGATCTCCCCACTGAACTCAGGTGCCTGAATTTTCAGGTCTGCTAACACTGTTTTCAATAAATGATGCTTTTCTTCTGCTGCTTTTGATTGAAAAACACTAGAAATCAGTCGGGGAGCAGGTGCTGCATTGTGTTAGATTAACGCTGATTGAATTCTTACACAGCCAGCTGATTGAAGCACGTGTTCTGCAAGCATATGATTCTGCAAACACTGGGTTGTAAGCGGGAGGGGATTTTGCCATATCATGTCCCTTAATCAACACCCTCCAATCCATCAATACCATCAACTGGAGGTTAGAGTCCTTGGCCCATTCTGCGAAAAGCACTCTGGGCTGGTCACAAGAACAAAAATGGATCAGTGGGAGAAAGAGGCGAATTGGCTTCAATTTCTTTTTCCTTCTCATGCTGAGTAGATGAACATTTAAATCATGGAAATAATCAGATGTTGATCAGACTTGGTAATGACACTGGATGGGGCACGGGCCTTTATTCTCATTTAATAGCCTCCGACTTGCTAACAGATAAAAAATATGAGTTATTGGCACAAATGCTGGAAAAGCCCCATGGGAGTGTACCAGGTGTTGTCATGGACATGGCCAGGCCAGTGCCGGATGTGTTAGGAGAGACTCAATAACGGTTATCCTACATTTTAAAAATGCACTTTATGTAAGCTCTGTGGCACTTTAGAGGCCATCCTGCTGGGAAAGGAAATGGAGTTAGTTGCTAGGAGCAATAGCACAGAGGTAGACACAATTGCGAAGAGAACTTGGAGAATCCTGTGAAAATCAACAGACCATTTTCACAAGGATGTTCACCCCATTTTAAATTGGCCCAGAGGGCCCCCAGCAGGCTGACTAGCAGTTCTGGCTGGAGAAGGGAAGACAAGGGAAGACAATTATCCATTCTCTGCCAGCAAAATATGTTCTCGCCATTGAATGCACACTGGTCCGTCATTTATCCGTTCATTCATATTTCATATGTTCAAATGTTTTTTATTAAATGTGTTGTCAAGCATATAACATAACCTTAACTGTAAATTTTAAAAATATATATTTGTGCCTCAGTTTCTTTCTATTTGAGTGGGGATTCTGATACCACATTCCTCATAGGGTTGCTATGAGGCTAAATTGACTCATGTGTAGATCAGCATCTGCCTTCTAGTGAGCCTGATATCAATGTTTGATCTTGTCAGGGTTCTGCAGAGAAAATGAGCCAATGTTAAAGGCTCTGCAATGCCCTGTCCCCATGTTCCCATCTGTCTTTATGGAAAAACACTTTTCTCCAGAGAGGTCTCATGTGTCATTTCCCTTTAAACCAGTGGTTCTCAATCTTCCTAATGCCACGACCCTTTAATACAGTTCCTCATGTTGTGGTGACACCCAATTTCATTGTTACAAATTGAACAGAATTAAAGCATAGTGATTAATCACAAAAACAATATATAATTACATATGTGTTTTCCAATGGTCTTAGGCGACCCCTGTGAAAGGGTGGTTCGACCCCAAAAGGGGTCGCGACCCACAGGTTGAGAACCACTGCTAAATTAACAGTTGCTTCCCGGCTAAGTCTTACCTCATAGCTCAGAATCCTTCTGGTAAGACTTGAGGTGAAGCTGGACTATCATCACCCCAACACCATGACCTGGCCTCTAACCTTTTTCTCTAATCTAACCCAGAATCCGGCCCTGTGCCTGTTATACACAAACACAGGTATGCATGCACACACACAATTAAACATGCCATGCACACATAATATTTAAGTGGATGGTTGAGGAGAAGCATGCATTAGCAATAGAAGGGAGAAAGGATGGCTTAGCACACTAACCAGACCATGTCTCCTCCTCTCTGCCCCAAGCACTGGGATTTGGAGGTGAGACAATGAAGTAAGCCAATCATTCCAAGCAATGAGCTTTCTCTTAACTTTCCTTTGACACCTTTCTGTAGTGATGTTATGACACTAGAAGCGCTGGGCGATTGCAATGCATTTGGAAACCACTGGTCCTCAAAATGCGCTTGTCATACCAGCAGCATTCACATTACCTGGGAAATGTTGGAAATGCTCGTTCCCTGGCCCCACTTCAGTCCTACTGATCCCGAAACTCTGGAAGTGGGACTGACCATCTTGCTCCCACAGGCACTCCAGATGACTCTCATGCACCCTGAGGTTTGAGAAGTACTGGCTTCAGCAAAGTTGATCTCTACATTTTCATTGATGTGCTGAGCACTAGGCCAGTGTGATCCAGTGTTATTGCATGTAAAGTCCATGAAATTTGCTTAAAATGCAGCTGCTGTTAATATACCTGCCACGTGTCATAGGACAAGGCATTTTTTTCAGCATTAGATGTGAACAGGCCCATAACTTTTCCCAGCAAATGTTAACTAGAGGCATTCTGCACGTTTTAATTTTCTCTAACTTCTTTAGCAAGTTAGTTTGGCCAAAGGGAAATGTCCCAATCTGCTGATATATTTTACATAGTTTTCCATATATATATATATATATATATATATATATATATATATATATATATGAGAGAGAGAGAGAGAGAGAGAGAGAGAGAGAGAGAGAGAGAGAGAGACAGACAGAGACAGAGAGACAGAGAGAGAGAGACAGAGAGAGAGATTTAGCAACTCCCTCAGGATCTGACAGGTGAGTCATGGCCCAGCTCCTATGGATGCAGGTGTCCTGACTCCGGAGCCTGTGCTCTCAAACTCTGAGCAGGCCAGCTTTTCCTGGCACCGCACACCCCCTCACTGACTTCCAGGGTCTGCTTGTTAAATATCACTTTGTGACATTGAGCCATCTCAGTCAAAATTATAGCTGAGCAATTTTTCTTCCGAGTCATCCCTGACTCTGAATCTAATTTTGAACCAACAAATAGGAAGGTTGCATGTATTTCCCTCTCAATGCCTTAGCTAGGAGACTGGTCTAGAACCACATTCCCCTCAGCTAGGACTGGGTCTAGATAGAACCACATTTCCCTCAGCTAGAACCACATTCCCCTCTCGATATCTTAACTAGGAGTGGGTCCTAGAACCACATTTCCCTCCCCTGATGCCTCAGCTACTAGTAGACCTGTGTCTAGAACCACATTGCCCTCCTGATGCCTCAGCTAGGACTGGGTCTAGAGTCACATTTCCGCATTTATGCCTTAGCTAGGACCTGGTCCTAGAATCACACTTCCCTCTGGATGCCTCAGCTAGGACTGGGTCCTAGAATCAGTTGTATTAGTACACAGTCTTTGCCCTGCTCTTCAGAACAAAACCATTGCTGTCGACTGTGGAATTTGAACTGCCTGTCATCCCAGCTCTGCCCTTTATAAACTCATCTTTTTAAGTCCACGAGGAAACAAGGAGGGGCTTGTTCCAGGTGAGGATTTCCATATACCCAGTACCCAGTGAAAATCCCCACACACCCGTCACAACCTAAATGAGTTTATGGAATGCTTGCTTTGTATGCTCTGGAAATAGGCCTTCGGTTGTATTAAAAACAATGTTGGAGACCTACTTTACAGCCTGGAACAGGGTGTTAGGGCCTATTACATTGGCATATAGTCCAGGGGACAGCTGAGGGCCTCGGAGAACCAGCAGCTCATTTTATTCGCACTTCATTTCTCAAACAGACAAAAAAGAGCTCTTTTTCACAATTCAAATCTATTAGACAATCTGCTTTTTTTTTTTTTCCTGAAAATGCAGCCGGGTTCTACTTAATGAAAAGTTATCCAATACTTCAAAAATAGTGACACCATCTTTCTTTCCAGGCTGCATTAAATACAGTATTGTTTCTGGAAAGAGGTTAAAAAGACAAATTCCAAATCTCAGCCTCTAAATTAAAAGGTCTTGGTGATCCTCACATCTAATACCCGGATGTTTTTCAAGTGGCAATTCTGAGCCCAGAAAAGCTTTTTAATTTCTCAAGGACACGCATCGAGTTTGTGGCCAAGTCAGGACTGGATTTCAGCCACCAGGCCAGAGGTCTTCTCCTCTCATTTCATTTACTACGTAGTCAAAGAGAATGAGAAGCAAAAAAAATATGCTCACCCATTCACTTTTTTTTCTTCATGGAAAAGTTTATGTTGTATCTTTACTATACTGGCGGGTATTTTTAAGTTGAATTTTACAGTAATCATGGGGAAAATCATGTGATTCAAGAGAAAAGCAATAATAATTATTATTATATATGTTCTTTATCCCCAAAGGGTAACAGTTTCAACTTTTTTTTTTTTTTTTTTTTTTTAAGAATCTTCACAAACTTCCCTTCTATTAAAGGAATACATAGTAGAATCATCATTTCCAAGATAGGGAAAGTGCAAACCAGAATGGTTAAGTGACTTTGTGTGAATGGCACAGCACGTTATCTATAGGTTTTTAAAGTCTCTCAGAATGCATTACACATTAAATCACAGAGCTCAATTTGCAAAGCAAATTAGTACAATATCTGTTTTATATCAAACATTTAACTTGAAAAAGTCTAGCCCTCTGTTTTTCAGAGAGAATGGGAGCAGTTACGTGCAACACAAAGTGACTGGTGTAAATTAGATGGGAGATATTACAGGAACCAAATCACTTGCTAAATACTTGGCGCTTAGTACTTCAATTTGGAAGTTGATTTTGTGACAAACAGGAGAGTTGCTTTCAGATGGAAAACACTATGATATGACATAAAATGGTGAGATTAACGTGGGAGAAACTCATTTAAATATGAGTTCAGCTTTTAATCCCCAGAGTATTTGAAAGATTAAAAAGGAAAGAATAGAAAAAAAAAAAAGAAATAGAAAAATTGGTTTTCTGTGCTGAAGAAAGGCTATAGTTTTGTTGTTGTTGTTCTTACATGTATTTTTATTGATTTCAGAGTGGAAAGGAGAGGGAGAGAGAGATAGAAACATCAGTGATGAGAAAGAATCATTGATGGCTGCCTCCTGTACAACCCTGACTGGGGATCAAGCCTGAAACTTGGGCATGTGGCCTGAGTAGAAGTGGAACTGTGACCTCTTGGTTTATAACTCAAAGTGCAACCACCAAGCCATACAAGCCAGGTGACAAGCTGTAGTTTAAATTTTGTAGAAGGAATCTCAAATTAATGTCAGGAATCTCAAATATCAAATCAATGCTACAATGCTTCTTGCTATCTAGATGAAAAAAAAACCTATGTATGTAGCTTACGGCAGAGCAGTTTATAAGGACTACATAGATTGGGAAATGAAGTCTGAGTCTTTAGCTGAACATTCAAGTCAACATAATAGTACAGCAAACCGGGCTTCAGTGAGGTCATGCTAAATCAGGGGAAATTCAGTCTCATAGTGAGGGAGAAACATTCCTAACAGTGATACATATGAGACAGTAAGATGATTGTCTGGATTGCCATTCTTTCTGTTGTTTAGTGTTTATCAAGTGCCTACAACATTTACAGTAGATCCAATTTAAAATAGAATTAGTTACAGTTAATGTCCAAAGAACCTACAATATTTGTATGGCTGTTGAAACTGAAATGTAGGTTTCCACTTGTGAGGAGTATCTTCGGGAACAACTGAGTAGGATTAACAGAAACTGTGACATCAGGATGGCAATCCGTTTCCTGCAGGGCACTCGGCAAGTCTGCTTTGGGGTCTATCCGCACCACAGCCTTTTGACCTTGATCTCTTTCCAGGAGTGTATCTCCCTGAAAATAGGGTTTGAATGGGAAGGGAACGTCATTGGCGGACTTGTGGGCGATATCCAGATTAAGCCATTGAAAACATCACTAGGAGAGAACAGAATGGGTAGTGACGCAAATATGAACTACTAACAGTCTTAGAAACTTGGATAAATGGACTTAAGCTTAAGCAACTTTCCTGGGACACTGGAAAAGAGGGACAAGAATGCTCCCCTGAAGTGTGTCCAGTATCAAGGGAATTGGAATAGTAAGAATTGTCGACACTTGTTCTAGAGAATTCACGTGCTGAAATGTTTGCATCACGAGTTTGGTGTTTTGGAACAACTTTATATTTGGAGGAGGGGTTTGAAGGGTGGAGACCGGTTTATTTAATGAAGTCCATCAGCTTCCATCATTTGCAAGGTAGTCAGTTTCCATGGACCACACGGTGTGTTCTTCTCCATCTCCCTCCATAGCGCTTTCTTTGGGTGAGAACAGATCAGACATCCATTGACTCAGCTGGCCGAGGCTGGGAAGACCTAGAAGATCATTGTTAAAATTCCATTTTTCAATGCAAGGCGTTGTGATTTCCGGCTTGTTGTACGTGGACTTGTCATGGTCCCCAAAGGCAAGTTGCACGGTCTGAGTTAGAATGGATGATCTACATGCATCTGCTTCAGGGAACCTGGGGCCAGCACCTGAAGCACAGCCTGATGCTGATCAACCGGAAATAGACCAGAAGGCCTGGAGAGAGACCACAGATGGACCCGAGTCAAAGAATGGACAGCTCTATAGGTTAGGCAGACAATAAAGTGACAGCAGGCAGAAAGAGGCATTATGGGAACATGCCTCATGCCCATGACTCAAAATAAATAGCAACTAGAACAATGGCAGAGCCCTAAAGAAGTCGCTGTTCCTTTTGGGACCTCTTGTATAAAACCCGGTTCCACACTGCAGATGTCATTGAACCCCGGGCTAATTTAACGATTTACATTGTTGAGAAAGGATTAGTGAAACTTCCCTTTTCAGGGGTCTGTTCCTCATTTGCATCTCTAACGAGGTGGGAGCCCAGCCAGGCTCTGCTCCTTTGTGTTTGTTTTGCAGGAACTGTTTATTTCTGATAATTACAAATAAATCTCTCTCCCTTTTCGCGAACGGGACTGCATAAAAGATGTTGGGAGTGTGTTCACGCTATAGCTAGAATAACTATCCAAGAAAGAGAGAAGTGAAATCCAATTAGAACGCCTTCAAAAATGTAATTAATGTTTTCTTCCCTAGGAGGCTGGTGGCTACATTTCATTTTGAAGCCTGCGTCTTCTTGGTAGCTTCCTGCAGCTTGTCTAAGAGAGGCTTCCACCACAGGGAGCAGTGACTCCAAACCAGGATCTCATGGCCGGGTGTGTCATGAAAAATGATAGAACTGGGGGAAATGTAGGTTAGAAAGAACTAAAGCATACACTTTAAATTCGATAAAGAAGCTTTCTGATTCATCTTCAAAGAACTCAGAAAACCAAACAAATCTCTCAAAGTGGACTAATTTTAAAGGTCTGTCAAAGAGATGAGGCAGCAAGGTGATATGTGTTTCTGAATTCAACCAAGACTGACACCATTCGGAAGCATTTAAGAGCATTTCAATGATGGCAGACAATGAAAGGGAGAATCGGGGTCTCATCTACTGCAATAGACTACGGTGTGGGGTGGTGGGGCAAGGTGCAACCTTTTTATGAGTGTTTTTGGAGCAAGTTGAATCCAAAAATACTCATTGAAAAGTTCCATTGACAATAAGTCATTTAATCGGGTTTGGACATGAATGCTGGTCTAACATTAAAATCTGACCCAATATAAACACAACTATTATGAAGATGATGTCATATTTTACGAGGTTCACATAGAATAACACCAGTAGGAGAGCTATCCTCTGTCCTTGGGATACGATGACTCTTAACTATCTCATAGATGTACCAGTCTTGAGCCCAAACTGCTATTTTTTCCCCCTATGGCTTTAAGACAAATGAGAATTTCAAGCGAATAAAATCCACCTGGGGGAGACATTCATCATCCTTATAAGAGTGACCGTGAAGTTATTTATTTGTCTGTCTGTTGGTTGATTTTTGATAAAATACACACTGACAGCAAATCTTCACAAGGGCAACGATGTGGCCCTTTTTTTTCACCGCTGAGTCTCTGTGCATTGATGGGTCCAGGGCATAGAAGGAAGTCAAGAAATATTTGTGGAATTAATGACTCCACTGGTTTTATACACATAGTCTTCTTTTCATAACAGGATTAGGGACTTTTATTTTCTATCAAGGTAGAAAAATAATAAGTCATTGGAAGCCAATGAGGATATTTAACCTAGATTTAATATCTTTGTCCTCTATGGAAATGGCTTTATATTCTTGTGTGTCAATATATTCTGCTTTAGATTAACACATGAGATGTGCCCAACTAGTGTGGCTCAGTGGTTGAGCATTGACCTAGGAACCTGGAGGTCATGGTTCCACTCCTGGTCAGGGCATACGTCCCCGTTGCCAGCTTGATCCCCAGTGTGGGCAGTGCAGGAGGCAGCTGATCAGTGAGTCTCTCTCATCATTGATGTTTCTATCTCTCTCTCCCTCTCCCTTACTGTCTACTATATATATATATACACACACACACACACACAAACTCCTTCAATTACTTAGGTCTAAGTTGTCTATTAAACTGATGAAAATATCACATTGAGAATCAGAATAAGGGCCTTTGAGGCTTAGTGAATCTGAGTGACCTTGAAGACACTATTCTGCCTCTGCTCCTAGTCTGTCCATGGGGGGATGTTGTGAGAGTGGTGTAGACCCCGGAAAGTGGAAGAGGTCAACAACCTCCTCCACACATAGGAACAGCCCTTCTAGGACACAGTGTGAGGAGAACCCCTCATCCATCCTAAGGGCTTTTGGAACAGAAGTTAGCCTCTCACTTGCTGTGTTGATAATGGGAAGATCTTACTGGGGAGCCATCAACTTTTATGTATAGCTGATTTAGGTCCTTTCCATAGCTCCTGGCCCAGAATACTCCCTTCGCCTTTGGCAGCTCTCTCGAGGAAAGGTGAATTGCCTCCTGAGCACCTCCTTATGGCTCTGTGAGCACAGCTGCACATGCCGGCCTTGGCTCTGAACACACTTTCTCCATTCGCAGGTGCTTAATTAGCATCCCAAAGTTGATTGCTTTCTCTTGACTCAGATCCTACCTCTTGTAGCAAGTGTTTTAAAGAGGCTGGCCTCTTTTTTAACCTTACGGATACTTAAAAATAATAATATTTTTTAAAAAGGATGATGTGTTCTAAACCATAGAGAAGTTGTTGCATCCTTTCCCCTCATGACCCTCCCTTTGGGTACCATGAGCCCATCTTGTCTTTATTTATTTATTTTTTGGTTAATCCTAACCCGAGGATATTTTTTGTATTGATTTTTAGAGAGAGTGGAAAGGAGGGGCAGAGGTAGAAACAAGGATGTGAGAGAAAGACATCGATTGGTTGCCTTCCATTTGGGCCGCCTCCCACTGGGGCCAGGGATCCAGCCTGCAACAGAGATATATGCCCTTGATCAGAATCGAACCCTCCACCCTAACCCTTGGTCAGTGGTTAATGCTGATCCTCTAACCACTGACCAAAACGACTAGGGCCCCTGTGGTCTTACTGTCTCTTTTGTTTGTGACTCTGTCAGCTTAGGGAGAAGCACGACCAAAAAATGGGACTTTGGAGGCACACCCTTCAGCATCAAGACATGATGGGCAATCATTTGGCCTCACTCTCTTCTGGTGGCCTTGTCCTTCTGACTTGGGAAGGACCCACGGACTGCCAGGCATTCCTGGAGATGGAACCCTGGCAGTGGAAAAGATTCTTAGCAGATTCCCCAAAGCCAGCTGGCCCAAAGCTTGCCAGAGAGCAGAGCCTCGCTGGGCAGGGAGAGGGAGGAGATGGAGTAGCATGTGAGGGAAGCAGGTGGCTTTGCTGAGGGTCCTCGAGGTGGGCAACTTGTCATCAGTGAAGCCAGGCTCAAGTGGCCAGAGAGATTCAAGCAGGGGTCTGGCTAACAGACCCCCAGAGCTGACACCAACTAGTTTCTCTCCTGGAACATGAAGAGCTTAGCAATAGCATGATCTGTATTGTGGACAATGAGTATAATAATTCTGTGGAAAACTTCAAAATTAGCATTTAAGAATGAGGAACAGTTACAATTACAGCAGTGGTGGTGAGGCAGCGGCTGGCTGCCTCGCTCCCTGCTCATGCGTCTTCGCACTTGACTGCACTTAGAACCAGGGCCCTTGTCTTTTTAAGGTTCCTGGACTGACAATGTGTCTCCTTTGTCTCTGAGAGAGGGAGTCAGGCCTGCATTTATGAGGGCAAAGGGCACCACTGTTTACATCATAGGACATCTTCTAGCACCTCACCAGGGGGCTTATTTCTCTTCCTTTTGGGGGAAGGAAATTCTATCCTTTAGGATCAGTCCTTTACAGGAGACAACACTGGTAATTGCGCAGAGAGGATCATTACGAAAACAGCTAGGTTACCCAGGAGGCTGTGAGTAAGTGAGAGATGCCCACACTAAAGTGGGTGTCAGCGGGATAGGGCTCATGCCTGGGTTGCAGGCTCGATCCTCAGTGGGGGGCGTGCAAGAGGCAGCCAATCAATGACTCTCTCTTATCATTGATGTTTCTATCTCTCTCTCTCCTTTCCCCTTCCTCTCTGAAATCAATAAATATATATATGTGTGTGTGTGTGTGTGTATTTATGTATACATATATATTTAATGCTTTTTAGTATGTTCACTTTAATGCTTTTTAGTATGTTCACAGAATTGCACAATTATGTACACAGTCAATTTCAGAAAATGTGTATTACCCCAAATTAACACTATATCTATTAGGAGTCAGTCCTCCTTTCCCCCAAACTGTACCTCTCAATCCTTGGAAATAATAAGCACTTTTCTGTCTCTATAGATGGGCTTATTCTGGGCATTTCTCACACATTAAGTCATACAATAGTCTTGTGAGATTGGCTTTTTTTCACTTAGCATAATGTTTTCCAAGTACATCCATTGAGAAGCACATATGAGTCCTCCATTTTTACAGCTAAATAGTATTACATGGCATGGCTCTACATGGGTATTGAAGCTGTTTCCCGTCTTCCTCCATGATGACTAGTGCCACACAGACAGTCATACATAAGTTCCTGTGTTGCCAGATGTTTCCATTTCTCTTGGATGTATATACCTAGTAGAACTGTTGGGTCACATGGTAACTCATATTTAACTTCCTGAGGAACTGCCACACTGTTTTGCAAACCAACTTTTCATTTTATGTTCCCACCAGAGGTGCATGAGGATTCAGTTCCTCTTCTGTACCAACACTTTTTTTTTAAGTTTCATAACTTTAATGCTTACATTTAGGTCTTTGACCCCTTTTGCGTTAATTTTTCTGTATGGCATGAGGTAGAGGCCCAGCTTTCTTCAATTGCATGCAGATATCCCTTTGTTCCAGAATAATTGTTGAAAAGACTATTCTTTTCTTGTTCAGTTGTTTTGGCATTTTTGCCCAAAATCAACCATAAATGTAGGAGTTTATTTCCAAATTCTCAATTCTGTTCCATTGTCTGTATATTCATCGTTATGCCAATAGTAAACTGTCTTGATCACCATAGCTGTGTAGTAAGTTTTGAGATGGAGGAGAGTGAATCCTTCAAGTTTTTTCTCCTTTGCTCAAGATTGTTTGGGTAGTTGGGTTTCCTTGAATTTCCACATGAATTTAAGGATTGGTTTACCAATTCCTGAAAATAAGTTAGCTGGAACTTTTGAAGGGATTTAACTGAATCTGTAGATCAAATTGGGGAATATTGGCATCTTCACAATATTCAGTCTTTCAATTCATGAACGTTAGATTCTTTCTATGTATTTATATATTCTTTAGTTTTCTTCAACATTTTAGTTCATAGAGTATAAGTCTCATGTTTCTTTTTATTAAATTTAGTTTAACATATTTTATTTTGGGTGCTAATGTAAATAGAATTATTTTCTTATTTTTATTTCTTCTATTGCTGATGTATAGAAATGCAATGATTTTTTTTCTATATTGATGTTGTATTCTGAAATCTGGCTGAAGTTGGTTTTTAAGTCTAATCATTTCTTAGTGGATTCCTTAGAATGTTCTATATACAAGATCATGTCATCTGCAGAGAAAGATTTATTTCTTCCTTTCCAATCTGGATGTCTTGTATATAATTTTCTTGCATAATTTCTGTGGCTATAGCCTTCAATACAAAGTTGTAGTGTGTAAGCATCCCTTTAATACAGAATGTACTTAACTACACAACTAAACATCAAATCAAGGTGGGGTGAAGGTACAACTAGGGGTGTATATTACTTATATCTATGTGGGTATGTGTATATAGAGCTTGGTGTAAAGCACATGTATGTTCTGTCATATTCTAGGCATAGGAAAAATCAAATCACTAAACTATACCTTCTATTTGCTTCCTAAGGGGACTCACCTTTTAAGTCTACCCTCTCTTCCGGGAGGTGTTGCTTCTAACCACAAAAAGGATCTGACATAGGAAGAGTAGCTTATTTAAAGATGCTAAGTGGAAAAGCTTAACTTCAAAACGAGATAACTTAGAGTGAATACTATAATTTTCTTCATCTTCAAGAAGAATGACCATGGAGAGGATTGTTTTGTTTGAGAAGAGAAAGAGCTAGGACCTGTGGGTGCCATTAGAGAGGTTGATTGCAACTCAGTGTAAGGCAATGGTTCTCAACCTGTGGGTCGCGACCCCTTTGGGGGTCGAATGACCCTTTCACAGGGGTCGCCTAAGATCATCGGAAAACACATATATAATTACAAATTGTTTTTTGATTAATCACTATGCTTTAATTATGTTCAATTTGTAACAATGAAAATACATTCTGCATATCAGATATTTACATTATGATTCGTAACAGTAGCAAAATTACAGTTATGAAGTAGCAACGAAAATAATTTTATGGTTGGGGGTCACCACAACATGAGGAGCTGAATTAAAGGGTCACGGCATTAGGAAGGTTAAGAACCACTGGTGTAAGGTCTTCCCAAAACCCACCTATTCAATAGTAGAATGGACTCCTTGTGGGTTTAAGACACTTTTCATAAGTTTCCTGGATCACTTATATAAAGTGAACATTGATATCAGAAGTATGATTTTAAGAACTTAATGAACTTTAATAAAATGTGCTATTATCATCCCTCAAAGTTACCAAAAGCTGTCTTTGAAATTAATTTCATTTTATAAGACACGGGCCACCCCACCTTTGGTCTCTTGGAAAGTACACATAGATTTGAGGAGACTTTTCTCTCTGTCAAGAGATCAGCAACAGCCGAACCCGGTTTGGCTCAGTGGATAGAATGTCGGCCTGCGGACTGAAGGGTCCCAGGTCCAATTCCGGTCAAGGGCATGTACCTGGGTTGCTGGCATATCCCCAGTAGGAGATGTGCAAGAGGCAGCTGATCGATGTTTCTCTCTCATCGATGTTTCTAACTCTCTATCTCTCTCCCTTCCTCTCTGTAAAAAATCAATAAAATATATTTAAAAAAAAAGATCAGCAACTTACACTGGCCTATTTTCCATTTAACATAAACAAAACAGCATAAAGCTGATTACTCCCTTGGGCTACCCCCCTGCCAAAGAAAGTCCAGCCTGGAATGGTGATGCCAGGTCTCCTCCCAGCCCATCTGCTGGGCCTGACTTAGCTTCCTGCAAATTTAAATGCTTCCTGTTCAGATGCTTTTGAATTTCTGTTCCCTAGACAGCCCTTCCACCCACAGCAACATTGTACATCTCTCCAGCTATCTCTGCTGTGCTCCCCCTCTTAGCGGTGACACTAAGGTTTGTCTTTTGTATTTATAAGTAAAATGTCTTCGAGGTTAAAGTGATGCCTTTAGGAGAATGTTAATGCACATTTGCCTTTGTTCTTAATTAGATTCCTTCAAGGGAAAACCTCCTGGCCTGTTTATTATCTAGCTTCCTCAGAGCTTGTCTGCTTTATCTAAACACTTTGAAGCAGTCTCTTTACCCATAAACCACCTGTATGCTTAAGATATACATTTTCATAATACCGTTCAATGGAAAGGGTAGAACATAAGTAGCACAGATAAATTGCTAGTTGAATGAAGCTTTACAGAATTGCAGAGACCGGTACTCTTACTGTCTAGTTCAGTGATGGCGAACCTATGACACGCGTGTCAGAGGTGACACGAGAATTCATATTTTTGGTTGATTTTTCTTTGTTAAATGGCATTTAAATATATAAAATAAATGTCAAAAATATAAGTCTTTGTTTTACTATGGTTGCAAATATCAAAAAATTTCTATATGTGACACAGCACCAGAGTTAAGTTAGGGTTTTTCAAAACGCTGACATGCTGAGCTCAAAAGGTTCGCCATCACTGGTCTAGTTACTACTCACTGTCGATACTGCTTACCGCCTAGTAGTTACTATTTCATTTCTGACCCCAACTCTGCTTCCGGGAAAATTTAAGATTGTTCTTTTGACAGGTCATCACAGGGTGAGAGACTATGGATGAAAAAATTCTCCCTGTGGGTTCTAAATATTTAGAAACAATTGCCCCTTCCCACCCGAAGCATAGTTCCCATACCCAATGCCCACAGCAGGATACAGTTCCTCTCTGAACCTCTGGGGTTACCCTCCTTTAGCGCAGGGCCCCTCTTATTGTCCCTGGCTTCCCCTGGAGCATGAATGCAGCTCATCTGTCTTGTTTGCTTGATTGGCTAAATATTGTCTCTTGTTCATCAGGAGTCTAGAACTTCTGCTCACTTTGGTTGGCTTCTTCCCTTGGTTCTAAGCACAGTCAAGTAGACATGTAGGGATGTCTGATGTTCCAGCAACAAACCCCCATCTCTCTTTGGTTCATTTCTCCCTATATGCTCCACTATTTCATCTCTACTGTCATCATTGATATCATCAACATCATGATCATCTAATCTCATGTCTGGTTTCTTTTGCTCAATGAGCCTCAGTTCTGTGCCTTCTGCATGTTCGCCAAGGAGGAGCCAAAGGTGTAACAATACAATGAGCTGTTCCCAGTGTAAGGACTTATGACACCACTCACAGTGGAATAAGGGCAAGTGCTTGTGCAAAATGTAACACTTAAGGTTAATAACATGAACCTGACTTTTGAGCGGTATGAATGATGAGTATCACCAAGACAAAGGATAATTAGGACTTGTTTATTTTCTGAACCTAACGAGTGAATGCCTAGCTAGAAAAGGCAAAATCTTGTGTTTCTTAAAGGAGTGATATCTAAGGCCCCAGACTCTCTAACACCCCATGTTTGTTCCATCTTGAGCATGAACATATAACAGGGACAGTGGCATCTAGGAGGAAGCAGTGAAGAACCAAGGGAAGTGTGTTTCTCTTGGAGGCACTGCATCTGCCTTTGGAGAGGGATCAGGGCTCTGGTGAACGCAGTAGGTGGAGGGTCCTCTGGGAGTTTTATTGGTTTGGAAACAATTCTCACTTCTCTTAATTACCTCCTGAGGATGGTGCATAAAGCAAAGTGCCGGTCCTGCTGAGCTCCTCAGGTGGCTTCAGCGACTTTGGAGCTACAATAAAATAACAAATATGTTATAAACAGCCTCAGCTTTATGGGTAGCTACACACACTGAGCCAACAGGGAGGCAGAAGTGCCTGGTTTAAGCCATTTCTTTACAAGATTCCACAACTTCTTCAGTCCTAATGAGGGGAGGAGATGGGGCTTTGGAAATGGTGTTAGATGGAGTATTTATAGGAACCTGGATGCACCTGCCTGCCCCCTTATGTAGTACTGCCCCGATTCTTCAGTGCACAAGATGAATAATTTACCAAAAGGCACATGTAAGTATCTCTTTATTATTCATTATAATGAACTGAGACAGGAGTAATTCTCCACTCGGCTGGAATCCCCGAGGGCTTAACTTAACCAGACTCTGCCTGCTTCCCACACTTAATTTGAGTGGAAGGAAAGACTCAGCTCTCCAGACATGCATCCTAACTCGTGCTTGTGCTGGTGGAGGTGAGCCTGGGAGCAGGCGAGTGGGAGGGCGGGCCCACTGCTGGCAAGGACAGTGCAAGGGCAAGGTTACAGAGCCCCAGGGGCAGGGCTGGTGGGTGCAGGGAATGACGTGGTCCGGTGGCATCTGCAAAGACTAACAGGAGTCCTCAGCAGTCAGTGTGTGCTCGCAAAACACGGGCTGATTTTCAGCATTCACCTGAGTGAAAGACAAGCTTGAAAATACTTTCAATATTCACCCACATCCATGGGCTTGAAAGTATGGAGTACATTAGACACTTTTCAACCAACCTAAAGATTTTTTTTTCTCTCTCTCTCTTTTTTCATTTTTTCTCCTTCCCTCCCTATTTCTTGTCTTTATTTCTCCATACATTTGATTTAAAATCCATGGCAAGGAAACTCAGCCTTCCAACATTATAATGAGTAACCGGGTCTTTAAGGCATACCTTCTCAAACCCTCTCTGTAACAAGTTTTTATGGAAAGATTCTCCATCCCCCCGCCCCCATACAGAACACCCTAGCTCAGCCTGGGTTTTTTGCACTCGTTGGAGGTACTATTGTGCACACGTTCCTGCCCCTTACTCAACACCCGAGTAAAGTGCAGGCCAGAGAAATTAGGGTGCTCTCAGGTCAGACTCCCTGGGCTCTTGGTCTCCTCTAAGCATTCCAGAGAGTTCCAGGGGCAAAACACCCTTCTTCCTTTCAGACTGGCAACCTGTGGCGCCGAACTGTGGGTGATGACATTAACAGCAAGGACTCTCTCTCGGCCTAAACTGGAAACATTTGCAAAAGTTTCCTGTGACTTTCTTGCCCCCAGGGAATCTGTCTCTTTGGGCCTCTCATGGCCCAGGGAAAGGTTTTTGCCTGCCTTCAATTTTAGTTTTTAAGGGGCGCTAGCTCGCATAATCTCTATAAAATAAGCCACTCTGCTGGAAGAGATGATTGGTTTATTAAAAATATATAACATCCATTTTTAAACAAACAGAATTGACATTCTGCGGGAGAAGCGCGGTGAGAATGGACAGGCGCTGGGGAGAGACTACTCCGGGCCCTCTCCCATCTGTCCCTGCCCATCTGTCTGTGTAATGAGGATTTTAGTTTTAAAAACGCAAATAAGGTTTTGTTCAGATGCATTGTCTCCTCAGATGAAGACTCACACTTAGTGGCCTCCTGGTTGGCCACAAAGCCACAATCCTGTACACACGGTCTCTGCTCCACACTCCGGACACTGTGCTTGCTCTATAGGTTGGGACCCAAAGAGGGTGGATGTCCTCCTTAATTTTCCAAACGTTAGAGCTGATATAAAATTAACCCCAAGGGAAAGTCAAAATTATTATAATGCTTTGGGTATCATTATTCTTTAGTTTTGAATAGTTCTAGAAATATAACCGCAAACCTATACTGACTCTTTACTGTGGCCTCAGAACCTTGACAGTGGTATTGAAATGATTATATTTTTAATCTTCACCGCAATCTATCATTTTAAAACCACGATTAATGTTTATAAATGAGAAAACTGATGCACACAAAGGATCAAGAGTTTGTCAATTATAGACCTATGAGTGGAGCTTATATACCTCTTGTTAAAATGTGTATTCTCTTAACCAGTGTATTGCACAAAATTCCTGTCATAGAATGCTAATCCATTTCCAGCATATTTTTTAGGTTTCGAGAATTAATCAGTCCATTAGCAGCTTCTGATAAGTTTCATCTGCACCCCAAAGGGGAGGGAGGGCTTTGCTCTGCCGTTTGGGGAAAGAAGAATGACCTTGGCCGTTCGGTCTGTCTGCGGGATCCCATGATCCCTGGCATTACAGGGGGAAGGGATTTGCAGGGAAATCCACGGCCCTCATTTCTGCACTGCCAGAGCCTTTGCTCCCAGGATCCTCATGCTGGGAGCCGGTGGCTGACTGGCTCCATTCTTCAGAAAGATAGCAAGCTCCCCAGACTCTGTTCTTTTAATTTAAAATTTTAATTTATACTTTTCCATGGATGATACTGAGACAGACATGGCCATGAGTAAATATGTCAAGATCATCTATTGAATGGAATTAAAACGCTGTGTGCTCGGGGAAACATTTTAATTTTGCCTTGCTCACTTCTTCGCCAGCTGTAATGAACAAATGGGGAGGCTGGATTTTAAAAGCTGTGGGAGGGGTGGAGGAAGGGACCGAGGAGTGGGAGCCACGTGACAAATAAATAATGTGGATCCTTCCGGGTGGCTCTGCAAGGCATCCCTGACTAGCCATGGGGCAGGTTCTGAAATAGCTGTCTAGACAGGAGTCAAAGCAAATGCCCTCGTCACCTTTACAGCTCCTCATGGAATTCTGTGCCAAGACAAAGACCAGAGAGGCAAGGGGTTGGGGGGAGGGAGGAAGGGAGGGGCGTGAAGGATGGGAAAGGAGAGATTTTTATCATTCTTAACTTAAAAGACAATTTTCTTCTTTACCCACTGGTTCACTGCTTCTGAAATGGTTTTACCTTATGGTGAGCACTACCTTTTAAGGCAAAGTCACAAAAGAGGAAAGTGGGAAAAAGGAGGCATCCCAAAGCCAAGTGGTGATTCCTAATATGAGATGGCGATCCACCCACAGCTTGCCCAGTTCTGTGGAGAGACCCTTTGCTAACATCAGTGCTCCTCCTTCGTGCACCCTAAAATGCATGCACCCTTACCGCTGCCTCTGAGAAACTGTTTCATCAGCTATTGATGTCTCCTTGGGTGGGGAGTGAGACCCTTGGAATAATTTCCACTCTTCCTCAGTGGCCTGCAGCAGATGTGCTGTCAATGCCTCTTAAAGAAATGGAAGATGTTGTTCTGAAACTGCGCCCTAGAGCAGTGATGGCGAACCTATGACACCTCTGACATGCGAACTCATTTTTTTTGGTTGATTTTTCTTTGTTAAATGGCATTTAAATATAAAAAATAAATATCAAAAATGTAAATCTTTGTTTTACTATGGTTGCAAAGATCAAAAAATTTCTATATGTGACACGGCACCAGAGTTAAGTTAGGGTTTTTCAAAATGCTGACACGCCGAGCTCAAAAGGTTCGCCATCACTGCCCTAGAGTAATCTATTCCATTGTGAGCCTGTCCCCAGTCATCCCCATCCTCTCATCTGGTCCAGCACTTACACAGTTTGCATGTGATTGCAGTAATGTCTCAATCAGCTTGAGAACGGAATGTTCTGGGTGCCTGGTTCTTCTAGGCTCAGCGTTGTCCTGTTTATAGAGTGAGGCTGCCTGGGACAAGGACACCACTGCCAAGCTGTGGGGCCTGCAGGCCAGCTGAATCCTCTTTCAGGTGTGCACAATTGTAACTGATTGATCTCTCAATTATGTATTTTTAGAAATACAGCATTTTAGCAACCACTGGTCATTAATCTAGAAAGCAGCCCATCAACCACTGTGTCCACACACTGTGAATGAGGCCTGATAAAAATACAAAAGTTAGAGTTCTCTCAATGTCTGTAGCTGAAGAAATCAACCTTAGCAGGAGATGAAACCCTACTGTAGAACTCTATATAGGTCAAGTACAAAATACTTCTGAAGAGTGAGAAATTGGGGGGGAAGGAAAATCCCATTAGAAGCGATCTACATGTAGGCTGGAAAAACACTGGCTTGATTTGCTAGGCAATGCCAAAAATGTACACCGCATGTTATTTTTAATCTGTTCCCCCTCAGAATAACCTGCCTTGAAATGGGCTTAAACAACCCTAAGTCAAATCTCATTCTTCACAGATTTGAAAATACCGAAAGAGCAGGCTTCACAACTCTTTGGAAAATGATAGGCAAATGGATTCAGTATCACTTGCTCAAACTAACATACATACCCTGATAAAGGAAGTTGAATTCTATTTTTCCAGGGGGAGCCACAGGGAGCTCTCTGACAATAGTAATGGAGCAGGCTCTGTTTAAAGAGTGTTTAACTCTTCTCCAGGTACAGTTGTGACTCTTGTCCATGCGTTACTTCATTCGGCCTCAAAATCATGTTTAATAAAACTAGGAGGTAAAGACGTCCATCCCACTCCACAGATGGGCAAATGCAGGTTCTGAGACGTTGGACAAGATACCTATCTTGGGGCCTTTCCCAGTGAAAATCCCCATGTAACAGTCAAATTACCCATCACAACTTGAATTTGAGTTTATAGAATGCTTGCTTTGTATGCTCTGGAAATAGGCCTACGATTGTATTAAAAACAATGCTGGAAACCTGGGTGACAGCCTGAAACAGGGTGTTAGGGTTTGTTACATGTTGCATATAATCCACGGGACAGCTCAGGACCTCAGGGAACCAGCAGCTCATTTTCTGTCTGCCTTCTTCTTAGCACCACAATGCACTATCTTTCTAATACTCAATTTGCATATGTCATCAAAGCTCACAAAGTGGCCCTAACCGGTTGGCTCAGTGGATAGATCATCGGCAGGCAGACTGAAGAAGGGTTCTGGATTCAATTCTGGTCAAGGGCATATACCTTGGTTTCGGGCTCTATCCCCAATAGGGGGCGTGCAGGAGGCAGCTGATCAATGTTTCTCTCTCACTGATGTTTCTAACTCTCTATCCCCTTCCCTTTCTCTCTGTAAAAATCAATAAAGTCTATTTAAAAACAAAAAGAAAGAAAGAAAAAAGCGCTCTCATCTCCCACCATCATTCTCCATCTTCTGAGGGTCCACCTGGGTGATCCATCTGGCCTCCAGGTTAGTTCAATCCCTCACTGACCAGGGCCATCATGGCGCGGTCGCCATGTATTTCTACTTCCCGTCATGTACAGTTTCTTTCATTTCACCTCCTTTGCTCCAGAGCCTCATTTAGGCTCCCACTGTATGAAACCCAACAGGTTCTTTCTATCCATCAGCCCCTCCTCTCTACACTTACCCGTTTACTCAATCATTTTTAATTTCTTTAATCCTTGGCTTGTTCTCGCTCGCTCATCTGGTCTGTTCCACCAGTAGATGAGCCCAACTATCCATTTTCTCGCTGCCTGCAGCTGAGCAGCTGAGCGGTTCCGGGGAATATGCTCAAAGCTGGCAGAGCACTGTCACCATGAATCCTGGGCCAGGACGGCAAAGGGGACCTCAGCACCGCCTATGAGTCCTGGTCCCCCCGGGAGCTTTGCTCACATGTTTATGCAGCCGCCATTTCACTTTTTCTTACATCTGCCTTCCCCTCTCTCCTACTCTCCCATTTATTTACCTTCCACTGACCAGTTTGCCCTCTACTTTGGAGAAAATAGAAAGCATCGCTCACTAGCCCCTTTGCTTTCCCATAGCCAGGTCTCCAAACATATCTGTTTCCATTATTTTTTCTGCTCTGATGATGCAGCAGATGAAGCACCCTTCCTTCATGCGCTTTACATCCCATCCTTTCTCACCTTGACTTTGACTGCTCTCCATCAGTCATCACCTTTCTCCTGCCTCATCTAGAGTGGTTCTCATTCAATAAGATCAATCTCATCAGTATTTACTTATATATTGAATCTAATAAAGTTATCTTCCCAACACATCCTGTGAGCTCACAGTGCGACTTCAGGTATGGGAAAAAGCCAGCTCAATCATTCATTATTTTTTTCCAACTGCCCCCGCCTTTTTGCCTGCCTTGTCCCTTCATAATTATGCCCCGCTACCCTGTGCTTTACCTTCTATTACCACGAGAGGAATTGTCTTCTCTCCTCCCGCAGCCATCCAGCTCACTCCTCTTTGTGGCTGTAAGTAATGTCCACCTCCCTGTGGAGCCATCTTTCCACATAAGCCCTCCCTCCGTTTTCCTGGACCACACCAGGTGCTCTGTCCTGAGCTGCCTCCCCCCTGGCCCCCTCATGTGGGCGGTGAGGTGTGAGAAGTTGCTCTCTGGATGCAGGCAGGGCCCCAACTGTGCGGGGGGGGTGGAAGCGCCCCCATTGCCTGCCGGAGACACAGCATACACTGTCCTGATGGACTCATACATCATCGGTCACGGCTGGAACCACCACACTTCATCGTCCGAAGCTGATTTTCTGCTTCAGGTGACACGTTTTCAGGATAACCCGCACCTTCTCTGGTTTTGTGCTGGCTCTGTGTTTTTTCCCCCCGCCAGGGCCCTCATTCTGCATGCACTTGATATGTTTCTCTGGAGAGAAAAGGAACAAAGCCTCCCCCTTCATACACCCACATGCACACACACACATGCACACACACTCACTAGCACCCTCTCTGTGTATTAAGGTGACTCTCCACTCGCCCTGCTGTTAGTGGGGTGCCACCAGCTAGTTAGATGGTGTAGATGCCATGTGTCCTCAGCCTTCGCAGCCAATGTCTGCACCGCTGAAACAGCTGACCTATTTCCACCCTGGCCCTCTCTAAGCGGCTCCAATGCCTCCCCACTCTCCCACAGACACCCTCAGACCTCCTCCACCAACACCTTATCAGCAAACATTAAAACATTACCGCTAGCAGGGTTATTACTCTTGCTGAGTTTTCCACCATCTGAATCATAAAGTTTTCTCTTCCATAATTTAAGCCCTCGGTAATGCTATGGAGTTGGCTGCATGTGTAATTCAGGGAATCACTGAGTAGTTAAAACTTCCCAGGAGAACAGCTTGGTGCAATTTAAAAGACTTCGGGAATTGATCTAAAAATATTTCATTTTGGCTTGCTGCCCCTCCTTTCCTTTCAAAAAATCCATTTATTATTGGTCTTTGAATTCTCAGAAAGCGAGATCCTCCCCCCGCTTTTCAAACTGGCATTATTGATGTATTATGATACATGTAAGGTTCTGACCTGAAGTTTAATTGCCTTTCAATTTATGACAAAAGGCAAATAACAAAAGGAAAGCAAAAAACAAAACAAAAACCCACCACCTAATATTGTGGGTAAATTTAAAGAGAAAATTGATAAAAATGCATTTGGGGGTTTTAAAGTTCAACCTTATCTCCTTTATCAGCATTTCTTAAATTGAGGAATCTCTGGAAGGCCATTTTTTTTTCTTTCTTTTTTAACTAGCTTTTCAATTACAGTTTATATTCAATACTATTTTGTATCAGTTTCAGGTGGTAGAAATCATACACCCTAGGATCATCTACTCTACAGATGTATTGGTCTTTCTTTCTGTTTAATCTGAGTGGGCTGACGTAGTGTCGTCCACTGGATCCTGTGATTCTGAGGCGGATTGCACGGGCTCACGTTCAGGCAGGACTAGACCATCCCTAGTGAGTTTGATCTTTATAACCTCATCGTATAAGTACGGATCTCACATAGACATCCTTTCTGCCAGTTCATTTTTGTTTAATCACTCAGTTTTCTGGGGAAAATAGAAGACTCCATAAAAGCTATAAGAATGCTCAGAAAATAGAAATAAGTGAATATTGACTAGATGATAAGATAATTGCAGGCAAGGGCATTTGTTATTCATCATAAGGTCCCACTCCCTAGCTGTATGTTTCCTTTCACATACAGTTTGAATTATTTAGAACTATACTAACTGGTAAGACAAGGACAAAGATGTGTTCCCACACAAGGCTGAACAGGGCAGCAAGGAGCACCTCCTGAAATAAACTTCATCCTGCTGACACCCCCTTATGCCGACCCCCTGGTGTTCCTCAGGGACTTGAACTAGGATGCTGGTTTTTTTTCTGTTTGTATGCATTCTCTCCAGTCTTTCATTTTCACTTTCTGCAGCAATTGTCATTCATTCATTCATTCATTTATTTATTTATTTATGTATTTATTTATTTATTTATTTTTACATTTTATTTTATGTTATTTTTGGCAGGCCATTTTAAAGGCCAAAGGCAGAGGTGGGCAGGGACAAGGGTCTCAAGGTTCTCCGTGGTAGCATTCTTTTTTAAATTTCATATACAGAAAATCACAACACTAGGTATAAATGCCCTAACCATCTACCCTTATAGACTCTAAAACCCCAAATTATAAATCATACACATATATAAACAGGCTAAAAATCTACAACATTATTTTAATGGGGCAGATGGTGTTTTATTCACATAAATGTCTACGACATTCACATGCAGGCCACAGAGTGGAATTTTCTGACCACTCTGTCCCCAAATGCTCCCAATTCCCATGGCACACTTCATTCCTGACTCTGATATTTTTCACTACTTTTATTCTCTGGAACTAATATACGTATTTACTTATGCACTTTCCTTGTCTCAATGGGCATGGCTTCAAGAGCATACCCCCGCCACTTTCCCAGCATTTTTAACTCTCAGGGTATTGTTCTAGTACACATCAGACACTCATGAAATATTTTTTGTGTGAATCATGGCTCTTTTTAATTTTGTATTTTCAGAGGCAAAATGCAAAAATAAAAACAAAAGTAACAAACAAACAAAAATGAAAGCTGGCCGATTTTCAGGAAGATTTTATTTTGATTAAGTTCCAACCTATCTCTTGTCCAGTTTCTTTAAGGCAGTGGTTCTTGAATATGAGGCTCCAGATCAGCAGTGCTGACCCCAAATGGGAATTTTTGAGAAAGGCAAATTCTAAGCCCACCTCAACCCACTGGGCCAGAAGCTCCCCGGAGTCAGACGCAGGGATCTGCCTTGTGAAACGCATTCCAGGTGATTCTGGTGCACACTAACGTGTGAAAAACACTGCTTCAAGGCAGGGATTTCCCCTACTGCACCCCTCCTCTGGAACAAAACACATCCACCCTGCACTTTAACCCCAACTTCTGTGTTCAGTGGCCTTGGAAATGATACTTTGACTGCAAGGTCCTTTTCCTTTGATGTCTCTCAGGCATTTCCTTGCACTTTCTGATTCTTATTCCCATCTCCTCTCCTCACAGATAGCTAGCAGTGCTTTAGGGATGTACAAAATCACTTTCAAATATCTATTTTGTTCTAATAAGCTATTTTATCTCTGATGAGAAAATTAAATTAGTACCATAAATGTGAGGGAAACTGATTGGATAAAGCCAACTAACTCTTGTTGGCCTTGTTCCATGGATTCTCAAGACACAAGCACTTTCTTTTAAAAAAAAATTTCAATTACAGTTGACATTCAATATTATATTAGTTGCAGGGATATTGCACAGTGGTTAGACATTTACATAACTGACGAAGTACTTCCCTCCCAATAAGTCTAGTACCTCCCTGACACCATACATGGTTATGCCAATATTACTGATTATATTCCCTATACTGTACTTTACATCCCATGACTATTTTGTAACTATCAATTTGTACTTCTTAATATAGTCACCTTTTTTAGCCCCACCTCTTCCAATTTGGCATCCATCAGTTTGTTCTCTTTATCTATGAGTCTGTTTCTGTTTTGGTCATTCATTTGTTTTATTTTTTAGATTCCGTATATAAGTAAAATCATAAAGTGTTTGTCTTTCTCTGTCTAACTTATTTAATTAGCATGCTGTCCTCTAGGTCCATCCATGTTGTCACAAATGGCAAGATGTTGTTCTTTTGTATGGCAGAATAATATTCCATTGTATACTAGTATATGTACCACCTCTTGTTTATCCAACCATCTGTCAATGGACACTGAGGTGGCTTCCATATCTTGGCCAATTTAAATAATGTTAAATAAACATAGAGAGGTGTATATCTTTTCAAATTAGTATTTTGGATTTATTTGGATAGTAGTATTGCTGTGACACGTGGTGGTAAGATTTTTAACTTTTTGAGGAACCTCCATACTGTTTTTCATAGTGGCTGCACCAAATTATAATCCCATGAACAGTGTATGAGAGTTCCCCTTTCTCCACATTATCTCCAACACTTGTTTGTTGACTTATTGATAATAGCCATTCTGACAGGTGTGAGGTGACATTGCGGTTTTAATTTGCATTTCTCTGGTGATTAGTGACCTAGAGCATCTTTTTATATGTCTGCTGGCCAAAAGTACATCTTCTTTGGAGAAGGGTCTATTCAGGTCCTCTGTCCATTTTTAAATCAGATTGTCTTTTTCGGTGTTAAGTTGTATGATTTTTCTAACCCATTATGGGATTCATCATCAGGGAATATCTTCTTCTATTCAGTAGGTTGTTTGCTTTGTGAAAAACAAAAACAAAACTTCTTAGTTTGATTTAGTCCCATTTGCTTATTCTTTTGTTTCCCTTGCCATAGGAGACATATTCAAAAGACTATTACTAACAGCAGTAATGAAAACTTATTACCTAAGTTTTCTTCTAGGAGTTTTATGGTTTTGAGTTTTACATTTAAGTCTTTAGTCCATTTTGAGTTTATTCTTATATGGTATATGGTTTAAGAAGGTGACTTAGTTTATTTTCTTTCTTTCTTTCTTTCTTTCTTTCTTTCTTTCTTTCTTTCTTTCTTTCTTTCTTTCTTTCTTTTTTTCATGAATCTGTCCAGGTTTCCCAACATCATTTATTGAACAGACTGTCTTTATTTCATTGCATGGTCTTGCCTCCTTTGTCATAGATTAATTGAGTAGATGGGCATGAGTTTATTTCTGGGCTCTCTGTTCCATTCCATTGACCTATGTGTCTGGTTTTATGCCAGTATCATGTTGTTTTGATTATTATAGCTTCGCAGTATAGTTTGATATTGGTTAGCATTGAGACCTCCAACTTTGTTCTTCTTTGTTAAGATTTCTTTGGCTATCCTGGGTCTTTTGTGGTTCTCACAAGCACTTTCTTTATTAGGAGAATATCACAACCCTCAAGTACAGAAACTCTAGTGCCAGGCTGCCAAAGTTTGAGATCCCGCTCTGATAGTACTAGCTGTGGGGGTTAGGAATCCTGAATCTGTCTGTGCTTCCGTTTCCTCATCTGTAAAATGTGGATAGATCAAATGATTTAATACGTGGAAAGTTTTAAAGTTGTGCCAGGCACAGAATAAGCACTATATAATTTTAGACATTTCTTGTGATAGAGTTATAAAACATTGTCTTATCAAGGACCAGTAGGAAGCTTCAGCTTGGAATGTAAACATTTTAAATGCTTGAAAGAGTTTCCAAGAAATCTGAAAGTTTATATTAATGTTCTTAACTTTTCTCTTGGGCTCCCTTATTTAACATCAAAAATTCTCTATGCGCTTGTTGCTAATAAGGATCCAAGACATCCCCATAAACAGCAGGGAAGGAGCCATATTTATTAAACACATATTTTGTTCAGAGGACAGTAAGAGAGCCCTGTTATGAGGAAAGAAAGCAAGAAGCATAGACGCTCCTCCTCCTTCTGAAGCACAGAAACACTGTGAGGAAAACAGCTGTCCTCAACCACATCCGCATGGCGCCAAGTCTCTTTGTCATTCCTCAGGCGCTAGGGCTGTGTGGACTTGGTGCTT